>NC_141875.1:158572828-159978328 GCF_056163025.1 Triticum urartu | reverse complement strand
TTTCGCTCGTTTATCGGAATCAGGTGATTCAAGCGCCTGGAGTTTCGTCTCGAAACCGCCGTTCCGTCTAATCAACTTGAACAAGTTTTTGCTACAGTAAAATTTTGACCTAGATTCAACTTGCTAGAACCGAGTTGTTTTTTTTTCGCCGTTTGTTTTTCGTTCTTTCTTTGCAACCGGAGTTCTTAAGTTGAACTACTTGGTTCGATCTCTTGTTCGAGTTTTACCTGTGCATTAGATGAGTACTTATTGTATGCTTGTTGTTTGTCTGCGATAGATTACCCGGATTGCGCCGCTTGTTACTTCGAAACCCTAGGACTCGCGGATCATCAGCAAGGCAAGTAACACTTTGATCATACCTTTTCTACAACCCATGTTTTATTGCATTAGATCAATCCTCACACATTGCATGATTAGGATCTAATTAAATTGTGGGATGGGAAGTAGATGAGGTAGTACCTATTACCTGTATTATTATGAAACCTTTGGGAGTTACTTCTACGTTTGCTTATTATGCCATGCTATGCTAGTAGACGTGGATTGGGTGAGTGATATCCATGACAGGTGTGAGATTGATAATTTTAATGGTTTATCTAAGGTGGCAACTTAAACACACATCTGGGTGGATTGAGGCACCTGATGTCTATCAGGACTTGCCTGTTTTTTTTGGACCGCCACCCAGGCTCAAAGGGATCATAAGATCTTTCATGCTAGAAACTTCCGTGTGCAGCCACATGCTACTATGGGCTCTGGCATAGTTGACTAAGTTGTGCGAACTCTTACGGGGTGGACTAGCAGATGTAGGGGATGTAGGTGTACCGGTCTACCCCACAAGTAAGGTGCTGGTGCTTCTGAAAGACTATGTCTCGGTCATCCGTTTCTCAAACACCATGTAGTGCGAGAAAACAAACGGAGGCGATCGAGTCATGTGGGGAAAAGTGCGCAAACCTCTGCAGAGTAACAAACTAATCATGATTAGCCGTGTCTCCGGTTATGGACAACTTGAGTATCTAGTACTTGAATATCGAGTGAATCTCAACATGCTACTTCTAATTAATGTTGTTGGGTTTTAATTATTTTTAATTGGGATTGAGAATGCTGTCAACCATACTCAATGTTTCACAACAACCATGATAGTTAAATAAACTTATTCCTTTGCAGTAGGGAAAAACTGGCTTTACGCAAAACTGTAACCATAGAGCTTTCCACCAGCCATATATGCATATAGTATAGATGTTTCATTCCATTACTCTCTATGTGTTACTTTGCCAGCATATTCCATGTGCTGACCCGTTTTTCGGGCTGCAACGTTAATGTTGCAGACTTTTCAGACGACGATTGAGGTGTTTAGGTCGTGGTCCTATACTCAGTGATGCCGCTGGAGTTGATGGACCCATTTATCTTCCGAGTCTTCCGTTGTTATCGATATTAGATGGCCTTCAGCCATATTTATTGTAATAAGTTCTTTTTCAGCCATCGATGTAATAAGTGTGTGATTGCAACTCTGCTATAAAACCTCGATGTACTGTGTGGTGTCAGCATTACTGATCCAGGGATGACACCGTAGCACAGTAGACGTGATCCATTCGGGTCAGGTCGCTACAGAGATGGTATCAGAGCACACGCTGACTGTAGGACACGACCACTAAGTTAAAGCCATAGATCACCCTTCTCTTCTCATTTTCTAACTCCTCATCTTTTCTACTCTATTAGGATGACGCACCCGAAGATTAAGTACGCTCAACCGGATGAAGGCACACCTTTTGGATTTCACCTGAAGGAAGTCACCAAGTACCTGAACATTGGATTACCAAGCTTCACGGGAACCTTCAACGCCACTCTGCCTGAAGAGGAGCGCTGGAAGATTCAAGCTCACGTTCCGGGAAGAACTTTCACGCCAATCACGAAGCCCATAGATAGTGTTTTCAATGCACCAACCTGGAGTCTGGGAAGGAGCATGGCAGCTCATATCACCATAGGACGCATTGGGGAAGTTTATCAAGAAGACCTCAAGGACACTATCTACCAGATTTGCGGACGCCGGGATGAACAATGGGAGTTAGTCAGCACCAAGAAGGATAGATCCATTGCATCTTTCATCCAGGAGTTAAACCAGCACATTCGACGCCACGAGAACCAGATGTGCAATGATATGATAGAGTTGAAGAATGCGAAGGCAAGGATCATCGAGCTAGAAGGAGAACTGAAGTCTACACGCAAGGACTACATGGACGAGATCGTAGCTCTAGCAAGACACAATGGCGATCTGAAGCAGGAGATTGAAGAACTCAAGAGGAAGTTAGCAACCAAGGAAGAAGATGAGTACGTCGCCTGTCCGGACAACTACATCATCATCGACGACACCGATTCGGATCCAAGTGAACCCGACTTTGAAGACGAAGCTGGAGCAGATATCATGGAGTCTTCCACCGGTTCAAATTTCTAGATGACCACCATATAGTAGTAGCATTTCCCCCATGTAAACACATTTTAGTCGAGCACTTTTGCGATAGATAGACCGTTTGTAAGCCCTTGTTTGATTGATTGAAGTGATTTTGTGTGCATTTGCTCATGTGCATATGGGTAGTGTTTTCCCTTTAGACCCCTCTATTCTTAATTCTCGTCTTTTCTAAACCCTCAGATGCCTCCGAGACGTGACAATGGATTTCCACCGGAGCTCACTCAGTTGATCCAACAGCAGAATCAGTTGATGCAGATGTTAGTCCAAAACCAGCAGAACAACAACAACAACCCACCACCACCCCCACCACCTGTTGACCACTTAGCCCGTTTCCTTAGGCTGAACCCGCCGGTGTTTTCCAGTAGCATCGAGCCAATAGTAGCAGACGATTAGCTCCGTAAGATAGGAAGGGAGTTGACCACTGCAGGATGCACGGATGGTGAGAAAGTGAAGTTTGCCGCACACCAGCTTGACGGACCCGCGGCAGCATGGTGGGAGAATTTCACAGCCACTTACCCAGTTGACATGTCACATGGGATCAGTTTCAGCAAGCTTTCCGCACTGCCCATGTTTCAGCAGGAGCTATGGCCATAAAGAAGCGTGAGTTTCGCAACTTACGCCAAGGAGGAAGGACAGTTGGTCAGTACGTTGACGACTTCAGCAAGTTAGCACGTTATGCCCCAGATGACGTTGCTACGGATGCAGCTAAGCAGGAGAAGTTTCTGGAAGGACTGAATGATGAACTAAGCATGCAGTTGATGGTAGCGAGTTTCAACAACTACCAGGAGTTGGTAGATCGTGCCATCATGATAGAAAGGAAGCAACAGCAGATTGAGAACCGTAAGAGGAAGTATGGACAGGGGAAGTATAACTCTCGAGCCCAGCAGAAGCCCCGTTTTACCCCTAAACCGGGATTTTAGTTTCAGCATACCCATGGAGGAGGTAGTTCGCGCAACCATAATGGCCACAAGAATGGTAATGGGAATGGAGGAAGCAACGGCCAGAACCGGACCACCCCATCGACCCCAACCAAGAGAGACCTGAGTCAAGTCACCTGTTTCAAGTGTTCGAAGACCGGACATTATGCAAATGAATGTCCCGAAGGCCAGAATGGAAATGGCAATGGAAGGTCTGGGAAGAAGCCGAACCCTTTCAATAGGGGACAGGTGAACCACGTTAATGTGGAGGAGATTGAAGATCAGCCCGATGCAGTAATAGGTAAGTTTTTGGTTAAGTCATTTACTGCACTCGTTCTTTTTGATACTGGTGCATCGCATTCATACATATCAAGGGGATTTGTGGAGAAGTATAGCCTGCCCACTAGGATTCTTAAAACACCTATGCTAGTAAGCTCGCCAGGAGCAGAATACATGGCCAGACAAGGACGTTTCCAAGTACCATTGAGTATAGGAAGGCATGTATTCCCAACGGATTTAATTATTCTGGAATCCCAAGGGTTGGATGTGATTCTTGGTATGGATTGGCTGTCGATGTATGGAGGAAACATCGATTGCGCCAGTAAGACAATTTTGCTTACCACACCAGAAGGAAGAAGGATCAAGTATGTATCCCGGCATGTGCCAAACAGGACACAAGTGAACTGCCTAACAGGAGTTGTGCAGGAGGAAGTACCAGTGGTAAAGGATTTTCCTGATGTATTTCCTGAGGAATTGCCAGGCATGCCACCGGATAGAGACATTGAGTTTTTGATTGAGTTATTGCCAGGTACAGG
The DNA here is from genome assembly GCF_056163025.1 of Triticum urartu. Lineage (NCBI taxonomy): Eukaryota > Viridiplantae > Streptophyta > Magnoliopsida > Poales > Poaceae > Triticum > Triticum urartu. The sequence continues at coordinate 159,974,135 of NC_141875.1, read as the reverse complement.
CCCAATATCGAAGCGACCGTACCGGATGCCAGCAAAGGATTTGGTGGAAATTAAGAATCAGATTAAGGAGTTATTGGATAAAGGTTACATTCGCCCAAGTTCTTTGCCTTGGGGATCACCCGTACTTCTAGTGGAAAAGAAGGATGGATCATTAAGGATGGTTGTAGATTATCGGGGATTAAATGAAGTAACCATCAAGAACAAGTACCCACTGCCAATGATCAACGATCTGTTTGATCGGTTGCAAGGAGCTAAAGTGTTTTCCAAGATCGATTTGCGATCAGGGTACCATCAATTGAAGATTCGAGAGCAGGACATACCTAAGACAGCATTCACCACAAGATATGGACTGTATGAGTATACCGTTATGTCATTTGGATTGACTAACGCACCTGCCTATTTTATGAACCTGATGAACAAAGTGTTTATGGAGTTTTTGGATAAGTTCGTCGTAGTGTTCATTGATGACATCCTAGTTTATTCGAAGAATGAAGAGGAGCATAAGGAACATTTGCGTTTGGTTTTGGAGAAACTAAGGGAACATCAGTTATACGCCAAATTCAGCAAATGTGAGTTTTGGTTGAAGGAAGTTGGATTCCTCGGACACGTTATATCCGGAGAAGGTATAGCAGTTGACCCCACAAAGGTTGAGACCGTAACCGAATGGGAAGCACCAACAACGGTTGGAGAGATCCGGAGTTTTCTTGGACTCGCAGGATACTACCGGAGATTCATTGAGAACTTTTCAAAGATTGCAAAGCCTATGACTGAATTTTTGAAGAAGGATACTAAGTTCAAATGGACTGAGGAGTGTGAGGCTAGTTTCTAGGAGTTGAAGAAACGTTTGGTTACCTCACCAGTACTGATTTTTCCAGATCAGACCAAGGATTATGAGGTGTATTGCGACGCTTCACGTCGAGGACTTGGAGTAGTGCTTATGCAGGAAGGGAGAGTTGTTTCGTATGCTTCACGACAACTGAAGCCTCATGAGTTGAATTATGCGACGCATGATTTGGAGTTAGCAGCCGTAGTGCATGCGTTGAAAACATGGAGACATTTCCTCATTGGAAATCATTGTGAGGTGTACACGGATCACAAGAGTTTGAAGTACATTTTCACGCAGAAGGAGTTGAACCTCTGACAAAGGAGATGGTTGGAGCTCATCAAGGATTATGACATGAGATTGCATTACCATCCCGGAAAGGCTAATGTAGTAGCTGACGCATTGAGCCGTAAGAGCCATGTCAATACCCTAGTGACGGGGAAGATACCAAAGGAATTAGCAGAAAACCTTCGTGAGCTATGTTTGGAAATAGTTCCGAGAGGCTATGTAGCAGCATTGGAGATTCAGTCAACATTGATGGATAAGATCAGAGAAGCTCAGAAATCTGACAAGGAGATTGCTGCTATAAAAGAGAAATTGAGCGAAGGAAAAGCAAAGGGATTTCGTGAGGATGAGCACGATACCTTATGGTTTGAGGACCGTGTTTATGTGCCCAATAACCCGGAGATCAGGAAGTTGATTTTGCAAGAGGCACATGATTCACCATATTCGATTCACCCAGGGAATACCAAGATGTATTTGGATTTGAAGGAAACATTTTGGTGGACCGGAATGAAGAAGGATATTGCAGCATATGTAGCAGTTTGTGACGTATGTCAGAGAGTGAAGGCAGAGCATCAGAAGCCAGCCGGATTGTTACAACCATTGCCGATACCCAAATGGAAGTGGGATAAGATAGGCATGGATTTTATCACATGACTACCCAGGACGAAAGCAGGGTATGACTCGATATGGGTAGTAGTTGATCGTTTGACGAAGGTAGCACATTTTATTCCAGTTAAGACCACTTACACCAGTGCTAAGTTGGCAAAGATATACATGACTAGAATCGTTTGTTTGCATGGAGTTCCGAGGAGTATCGTATCAGATAGAGGAACCCAATTTACCTCAAAGTTTTAGAATCAGTTGCATGAAACTTTAGGAACCAGACTAGAGTTCAGCATAGCTTTTCATCCGCAGACAGATGGACAGACCGAGAGAGTCAATCAGATTTTGGAAGATATGCTGAGAGCTTGTGCACTAGATTATGGATCTAGTTGGGACGATAACTTGCCGTATGCGGAGTTTTCTTATAACAACAGTTACCAAACCAGTTTGAAGATGGCCCCTTTCGAAGCTTTATCCGGAAGGAGGTGCAGGACACCATTGTCATGGAACGAAGTTGGAGACCGACAATTCTTTGGACCAGATTTGATTAAGGAGTCTGAACGGAAAGTTAAGTTGATTCGCGATAGGCTCAAGGTAGCCCAGTCCAGGCAGAAGAGCTACGCAGATTCAAAATGCAAGGAGATAGTTTACGAAACTGGAGACAGAGTTTATCTCCGAGTATCCCCACTTCGAGGAATTAAGCGCTTTGGAGTTAAGGGAAAGTTAGCACCGCGTTTCGTTGGACCATTTAAGATCTTGAAACGTATGGGAGAAGTCGCTTATAAGTTGGAATTACCAGAAGGACTGTCAGGAGTTCATGATGTATTCCATGTTTCTCAGCTGAAGAGATGTCACGCCGAGATGGCGGAGGTACCGCTAAGGGATACCGTACCGCTTGAAGCGATTCAGTTAAAGGATGACCTAATGTATGAGGAGAAGCCAGTCAAGATTCTCGAGTTTGCCAGTAGAGTTACTCGTAGCAAGGTTATCAAGTTTTGCAAAGTTCAGTGGAACCACCACTCAGAGGATGAAGCCACCTGGGAGAGAGAGGAAGAGTTGCTCAAGGACCACCCTCACCTATTTTCTAGCCAACCCAAATCTCGAGGGCGAGATTCATCTTAAGGGGGGTAGGTTTGTAACATCCCAAATTTTCAATTTGGAATGTTATACACTAGATCATATGCATATCATATTTTCTTGCAGTTTGGTTGATCCTAGAAATTTCACGCAACTCAAGGACCCTCGGAGAGAGTTGGAGATTTCGTTATTTTCATATTTGAGAGTTTTCTCGAATTTTGAAAATAGGATCATTTGATTTATTTATTTTATCTTCAATAATTTTTCCGGTGTCAAAATATATGAGAGAGGGAATAATATGACTTTCCCAAATTTAGGAAAAATGAAGATATAATAAATAGATCAATTTTTGTTTTCCGGTGTTTATTTGCATTTTATTTGGATAGGGAAAAATGCGCGTTTTCAAAAATTGCATTTTAGGTCCGAAGAAAAGTTCATTTTGTTCGGCTCATTTTTAGGAGTCGAGGAAAATTTACTTTATTAGTTTTGGAGTCCGGTAGATTTTGTTTTTCTGTGTTTTTCCGAGCGCGGAACCGTTTTAAAAAAAAAACCAAAGTCCAGCGCCTTGGGCCAAAGGCCCAGCCGGCCAAGGCCACGGCCAAAGGCCACCGCCCCAGGGAGTCGCGCGCCAGGCGCTGGCGCAGGAGGCCGCCGCCTCGCCTCTTGCTCTAAACCGAATCCTAGTAGGACTTTTGTCCTACTTCCATATATTCGTTTTCTTTTTCTAAATCTTTTTCCTTCCCTCTTTTCTATTCCTATTCCTAGTCTATTTCTTGTCCCCTACCCCAAGTTTTGTCTCCCCTCACCCATATAAATACCCAAGCACCCCCCCTCTAAATCATCAAACCCAAAGCCTAGAGCTACACCACACCCGCGTCGCGCCGCCACCCCACACCCGCGCCGCCGCCGCACCTTGCCCGCGCCGCCGCACCTTGCCGCCGCCGCCCACGCCCACGCCGCCGGAGCCCCTCGCCGGAGACCTCGCCGGAGGTAGCCCCGCGCTACATCTATACTTTTCTCGGATCGTTTTCTTCTAATCGTTCTGATTCTTTTCTTCTCTAAACCGTTTCGGTTTTCTAGATCGGTTTTTCGATCGGTTTTCTTCTCCAAAACCCTAGATCGGATTCGTTTTCTTCTCTGATTTAGTTTCCTTTGGACCGTTCGTCCTAACGAACGTGATCACCGGATTCTTCTAGGTTAACGACGTCCGTTCGTTTAACCGTTCTTCTTTTTCTTCTCGTCGGATTTATTCCGCGATCGCGATCTCAGATCCGATCTTCTTTCTAGTCTTTCTTTTCACTCGTTTATCGGAATCAGGTGATTCAAGCGCCTGGAGTTTCGTCTCGAAAGCGCCGTTCCGTCTAATCAACTTGAACAAGTTTTTGCTACAGTAAAATTTTGACCTAGATTCAACTTGCTAGAACGAGTTGTTTTTTTTCCGCCGTTTGTTTTTCGTTCTTTCTTTGCAACCGGAGTTCTTAAGGTGAACTACTTGGTTCGATCTCTTGTTCGAGTTTTACCTGTGCATTAGATGAGTACTTATTGTATGCTTGTTGTTTGTCTGCGATAGATTACCCGGATTGCGCCGCTTGTTACTTCGAAACCCTAGGACTCGCGGATCATCAGCAAGGCAAGTAACACTTTGATCATACCTTTTCTACAACCCATGTTTTATTGCATTAGATCAATCCTCACACATTGCATGATTAGGATCTAATTAAATTGTGGGATGGGAAGTAGATGAGGTAGTACCTATTACCTGTATTATTATGAAACCTTTGGGAGTTACTTCTACGTTTGCTTATTATGCCATGCTATGCTAGTAGACGTGGATTGGGTGAGTGATATCCATGACAGGTATGAGATTGATAATTTTAATGGTTTATCTAAGGTGGCAACTTAAACACACATCTGGGTGGATTGAGGCACCTGATGTCTATCAGGACTTACCTGTTTTTTTTGGACCGCCACCCAGGCTCAAAGGGATCATAAGATCTTTCATGCTAGAAACTTCCGTGTGCAGCCACATGCTACTATGGGCTCTGGCATAGTTGACTAAGTTGTGCGAACTCTTACGGGGTGGGCTAGCAGATGTAGGGGATGTAGGTGTACCGGTCTACCCCACAAGTAAGGTGCTAGTGCTTCTGAAAGACTATGTATCGGTCATCCGTTTCTCAAACACCATGTAGTGCGAGAAAACAAACGGAGGCGATCGAGTCATGTGGGGAAAAGTGCGCAAACCTCTGCAGAGTAACAAACTAATCATGATTAGCCGTGTCCCCGGTTATGGACAACTTGAGTATCTAGTACTTGAATATCGAGTGAATCTCAACATGTTACTTCTAATTAATGTTGTTGGGTTTTAATTATTTTTAATTGGGATTGAGAATGCTGTCAACCATACTCAATGTTTCACAACAACCATGATAGTTAAATAAACTTATTCCTTTGCAGTAGGGAAAAACTGGCTTTACGCAAAACTGTAACCATAGAGCTTTCCACCAGCCATATATGCATATAGTATAGCTGTTTCATTCCATTACTCTCTATGTGTTACTTTGCCAGCATATTCCATGTGCTGACCCGTTTTTCGGGCTGCAACGTTAATGTTGCAGATTTTTCAGACGACGATTGAGGTGTTTAGGTCGTGGCCCTATAATCAGTGATGCCGCTGGAGTTGATGGACCCATTTATCTTCCGAGTCTTCCGCTGTTATCGATATTAGATGGCCTTCAGCCATATTTATTGTAATAAGTTCTTTTTCAGCCATCGATGTAATAAGTGTGTGATTGCAACTCTGCTATAAAACCTCGATGTACTGTGTAGTGTCAGCATTACTGATCCAGGGATGACACCGTAGCACAGTAGACGTGATCCATTCGGGTCAGGTCGCTACAGTGAATCTACACTCTAAAATATGTCTATATACATCCGTATGTGCCAGTCCATTTGAAATCTCTAAAAAGACAAATATTTGAGTAGTCACTTGTTGAAATCTCTAGAAAGACAAATACTCCGGAGTATATTTAAGAACCGAGGGGGTAGTGCACAACCACATGGGAGACTCAGCCTGGTCGTTGCGCCGCATTAATAGTGAGTAATGAGCAGTCAAATCATAAGCCCCACCTTTCCCACTGTAAGTTGCTCTGAAGAAGCAACCATCAATACGCTCTTCTTTGAATCCGCTCATACTACTCCATCTGTCACTGTTTATACAACACGCTTCAGAAAAAAGAAAAAAATCTGTGGGACCAAGGCGACTAGCGATCGGCCTGAAAAATAGCATTGGTAGTTATAGCACGGCATCTATTACTAGAGGGAATAATGCGTACACACATGCATGCAGTGCTTCCACCCCGGGTACACACATGCATGCACTTACTCCACTCCGTAGTAGTACAGTACATGGAGAGAAAATTGTGGACTTGATTGCGGTTACCACGCCCTAATTAATTGAGCATTGAACCAAATGCGTCTAAAGTCTCTCTGGTGGTGGAAATGCATTGAGAGAAATGCATCATAATGAAGCGCGCCCTGTAAACTGTGACGAAGGGAGGAGTAGTATGAAGGTGCAAAACCAAGTACGTGTATGGCCAGTCGGTCAACGCACATCCTACCGGCATATCACTGACATGTGGGACAGGATTGTGAGCAAACCGATCTCAATTGACGGCAAAGAGGCAACCGGCCGTTCCTTGAGAGAGACGAGGAGCGAGAACACACAGACAGGCTCGCACGGAGGCCAACATATATTCGAGCATGGTTGGTTGATCGATATCATTCATTACATGTTGGGCTGCCGTTTTCTGCCCTTCTCCGGAATAAACATGTACTTTATCAGAGATAAAAAATAAGAGTACAGACGCTCCACTATGCGGTTCTAGTAGTAGTACTACTCGTACTACTACGCTTGGCTCTTCGCCTCTTCATGAAGTCGAACAATGATGGTACTCCGCATGTTGGGTACTACAGTGTATGCCTTTGACAATCTGACACCGAATGGACTGATGCATGTCCACCGAGGGTAGGTTGCATTAGTCAAAAGGTGTAAGCGAGCTTCACCTTGTCCTGCAAGCTTCTCCTCGTTCTGCGAGTTGACGGGACACACCAAAAAGTAGTGCTAGTCCATACTCCCTCCTTTCCGGTCAATATGGCTTAATATTTTTTGCGGGTAAATGAGAGAGATTTATTCATATATAAGCATTCTTAGGACGATCAGCCAAGACACTGGTCACTAGGAAGCGAGGTACCCCGCAAAAAAAGAAGTAGGAAGCGAGGTGTTTCATCAAGCCAGCTCTCGGCCACATTCAAAGTGCAACAAGCACGGTTCGCACGAAGATGCGCTGCAAGGTTTGCTGACCTGTTTACATGCTGAATAACAAAAAAAGAGGAAATATTACCAAGCGCTACTATTTGTAACAGGATATGAGCAAGAATTAAGCGAGAATTGTGGCGAGTGTTCCATGTAATCAACTTCCATTATCACATGCGAGAACCCTCGAAGAGAACCAAATGTGTTGAAGATTGCTTTATCACATTTTAAAATTATAATAAGAGTGCAGACGCTCCTCCATCCGGTTCCTAGTACTAGTATAGTACATACCTTTATAGACTATAGTAGTAGTACTAGTAAACTTTGCGCTTTGCTGTTCGCCTATTCCGGAAGTCAAACAATAATAGCACTAGTAGTATTATGGTGTATGCTTCTGGCAATCTGACACCGAATTAACTGTTGCACGTCCACCACCTGAGCGAGGGAGAGCTTGCATTAGTCAAAAGTTTCTCCTTGTCCTGCGAGCCACCGCGCGCAAGCTTCTCCCGTCCTGCAACCTTCTCCTCGTTCGGCAAGTTGACGGGACACAGCAAAGTAATGCTAGTCCATACTGCCTCCTGCTACGTCTCGAGCTAGCGTTGGTTTTCCCCGAAGAGGAGGGGGTGATGCAGCACAGTAGCGTAAGTATTTCCCTCGGTTTTTGAGAACCAAGGTATCAATCCAGTAGGACGTCACACGCAAGTCCCTTGTACCTGCACAAAATGGTAGCAACTCGCAACCAACGCTTAGGGGTTGTCAATCCCTTCACGGTCACTTACGAGAGTGAGATCTGATAGAGATAATATTTTTGGTATTTTTGGTATAAATATGCAAAGTGAAAAGTAAAAGCAAAACAAGTAAAATAAAGTAATGGAGATTGATATGATGACAATAGACCCGGGGGCCATAGGTTTCACTAGTGGCTTCTCTCAAGAGCATAGATATTCTACGGTGGGTGAACAAATTACTGTTGAGCAATTGATAGAATTTAGCATAGTTATGAGGTTATCTAGGTATGATCATGTATATAGGCATCACGTCCGTGACAAGTAGACCGACTCCTGCCTGCATCTACTACTATTACTCCACTCATCGACCGCTATCCAGCATGCATCTAGAGTATTAAGTTAAAAACAGAGTAACGCCTTAAGCAAGATGACATGATGTAGAGGAATAAATTCATGCAATATGATAAATACCCCATCTTGTTATCCTCGATGGCAACAATACAATACGTGCCTTGCAACTCTTTCTGTCACTGAGTAAGGACACCGCAAGATTGAACCCAAAGCTAAACACTTCTCCCATTGCAAGAACTACCAATCTAGTTGGCCAAACCAAACGGATAATTTGAAGAGACTTGCAAAGATAACTCAATCATACATAAAAGAATTCAGAGAAGATTCAAATATTATTCATAGATAAGTTGGATCATAAACCCACAATTCATCGGTCTCAACAAACACACCGCAAAAAGAAGATTACATCGAATAGATCTCCACGAGAGAGGGGGAGAACATTGTATTGAGATCCAAAAAGAGAGAAGAAGCCATCTAGCTACTAGCTATGGACCCGAAGGTCTGAAGTAAACTACTCACACTTCATCGGAAGGGCTATGGTGTTGATGTAGAAGCCCTCCGTGATGGATGCCCTCTCCGGCGGAGCTCCGGAACAGGCCCCAAGATGGGATCTCATGGATACAGGAAGTTGCGGCGGTGGAATTAGGTTTTTGGCTCCGTCTCTGGTCTAATGGGGGTACGTAGGTATATATAGGAGGAAGGAGCACGTCGGTGGAGCTCCGAGGGGCCCACGAGGCAGGGGGGCGCGCCCAGGGGGGACGCCCTCCACCCTCATGACCTCCCCGGAAACTTCTTGGAGTAGGGTCTAAGTCTCCTGGATCACATTCGGTGAGAAGATCACGATCCTGAAGGTTTCATTCCGTTTGGACTCCGTTTGATATTTTGTTTCCTCGAAATACTGAAATAGGCAAAAAAACAGCAATTCTGGGTTGGGCCTCCGGTTAATAGGTTAGTCCCAAAAATAATATAAAAGTGGAAAATAAAGCCCAATATAGTCCAAAACAGTAGATAAAGTAGCATGGAGCAATCAAAAATTATAGATACGTTGGAGAAGTATCAGGCATCCCCAAGCTTAATTCCTGCTCGTCCTCGAGTAGGTAAATGATAAAAAGAGATTTTTTGATGCAGAGTGATACTTTGGCATAATTTCAATGTAAATCTTCTTAATCATGGTATGAATATTCAGATCCGAAAGGTTCAAGACAAAAGTTCATATTGACATAAAAAATGATAATACTTCAAGCATACTAATCAAACAATTATGTCATCTCAAAATAACATGGCCAAAGGAAGTTCATCCCTACAAAATCATATAGTTAGGTCATGCTTCATTTTCGTCACACAAAGATGTTCCCAACTTCTATACCCCCGATGACAAGCCAAGCAATTGTTTCATACTCAAATAATCTCAAACTTTTTCAACCTTCACGCAATACATGAGCACGAGCCATGGACATAGCACTATGGGTGGTATAGAATATGATGATGGGGATTGTGTGGAGAAGACAAAAAAGGAGAGAGTCTCACATCAACGAGGCTAATCAATGAGCTATGGAGATTCCCATCAATTGATGTTAATGCAAGGAGTAGGGTTGCCATGCAACGGATGCACTAGAGCTAAGAATGCTCAACAAAAGAAAACTAGTGGGTGTGCATCCAACTTGCTTGCTCATGAAGACCTAGGGCATTTTGAGGAAGCCCATCGTTGGAATATACAAGCCAAGTTCTATAATGAAAAATTCCCACTAGTATGAACAAGACAAATTATGAGACTCAGTATATGAAAATCATGGTGCTACTTTGAAGCACAATATATGAGACTCACTACATGAAGAACAAGGTGCTACTTTGAAGCACAAGTGTGGAAAAAGAGATAGTAGCATTGCCCTTTTTATTTTCTCTTTTTTATTGGGCCTTTCTTTTTTTCCTTTCTTTTTGGCCTTTCTCTTTTTTTTGGGCAATGCTCTAATAATGATGATCATCACACTTATATTGATTACAACATAATGATTACAACTCGATACTAGAACAAGATATGGCTCTATATGAATGCCTCTGGCGGTGTACCGGGATGGTGCAATGAATCAAGAGTAACATGTATGAAAAATAATGCATGGTGGCTTTGCCATAAATACGATGTCAACTACAAGATCATGCAATGGCAATATGACAAAAGTAAAGCATGTCATGATGATGATGATGATGATGATGATGATGGTGGAAGTTGCATGGCAATATATCTCGGAATGGCTATGGAAATGCCATGATAGGTAGGTATGGTGGCTGTTTTGAGGAAAATATAGAGAGGTTTATGTGTGAAAGAGCGTATCATATCACAGGGTTTGGATGCACCGGCGAAGTTTGCACCAACTCTCAGTGTGAGAAAGGGCAATGCACGGTACCGAAGAGGCTAGCAAGTGGCGGAAAGGTAAAAGTGCGTATAATCCATGGACTCAACATTAGTCAAAAGAACTCATATACTTATTGCAAAAATTTAGAAGTCATCAAAAATCAAGTACTACGCGCATGCTCCTAGGGGGATAGATTGGTAGGAAAAGACCATCGCTCGTCCCCGACCGCCACTCATAAGGATGCACAAGCCAGGTACACTTCATGCTTCAAATTTGTTACACAACTTTAACCATACGTGCATGCTACGGGACTTGCTAACTTCAACACAAGTATTTCTCAAATTCAAAACTACTCAACTAGCACGACTATGATATTATCACCTCCATATCTCAAAACAATTATCAAGCATCAAACTTATCTTAGTATTCAACCCACTAAAAATAAAGTTTCACATATCTTGAATACCAAGTATATTAACATTAAGCAAATTACCATGCTATTAACGACTCTCAAAATAATCTAAGTGAAGCATGAGAGATCAAGTTTCTTTAAAAAAACCACCACCATGCTCTAAAAGATCTAAGTGAAGCACTAGAGCAAAAATTATCACACTCAAAAAGATATAAGTGAAGCACATAGAGTAAACTATCATTCTCAAAAGATATAAGTGAAGCACATAGAGTATTCTAACAAATTTCAATTCATACATGGCTCTCTCAAAAGGTGTGTACTGCAAGGATGATTGTGGTAGACTAACAAGCAAAGACACAAATAATACAATACGCTCCAAGCAAAACACATATCATGTGGTGAATAAAAAATATAGCTCCAAGTAAATTACCGATGGAAGTGGACGAAAGAGGGGATGCCTTCCGGGGCATCCCCAAGCTTTGACTTTTTGGTGTCCTTGGATTATCTTGGGGGTGCCATGGGCATCCCCAAGATTAGGCTCTTGCCACTCCTTGTTCCATAATCCATCAAAAGAATTCACCCAAAACTTGAAAACTTCACAACACAAAACTCAATAGAAATCTCGTGAGCTCCGTTAGAGAAAGAAAACAAAAGACTACTTTAAGGTACTGTAGTGAACTTGTTCTTTATTTGTATTGGTGTTAAACATACTGTATTCCAACTTCTCTATGGTTTATAAACTATTTTACTAGCCATAGATTCATCAAAATAAGCAAACAACACACGCAAAACAGAATCTGTCAAAAACAGAACAGTCTGTAGTAATCTGTTACTAACGCAAACTTCTGGAACCCAAAAAATTCTACCAAAATTAGACAACCTGGGAAATTTGTTTATCGATCAGCAGCAATTGGAATCACTATTTTATCACGTTCTGGTGATTTTTGACAATTCGGGCACTGAGCGCAAAGATTCTGGAAATTACAGCAAGATCAAATAACTATCTTCGAAGAAGATCTAATAGGTTTAACTTGGCACAAACACTAATTAAAAGATAAAACCACATCTAAACAGAATCTAGATGGATTGTTTATTCCTAAACAGAACCAAAAACAAAAAACACAAAATAAAATTGGGTTGCCTCCCAACAAGCGCTATCGTTTGACGCCCCTAGCTAGGCATAAAAGCAAGGATAGATCTAGGTATTGCGATCTTTGGTAGGCAATCCATAAGTGGCTCTCATGATAGATTCATATGGTAATTTTATTTTCTTTCTAGGAAAGTGTTCCATGCCCTTCTTTAAGGGAAATTGGAATTTAATATTCCCTTCCTTCATATCAATAATTGCACCAATCGTTCTAAGGAAAGGTCTACCAAGAATAATAGGACATGAAGGATTGCAATCTATATCAAGAACGATAAAATCTACGGGCATATAATTCCTATTTGCAACAATAAGAACATCATTAATTCTTCCCATAGGCTTTTTAATAGTGGAATTCGCAAGACGCAAGTTTAGAGAGCAATCATCAAAGTCACGGAAATCTAACAAATCACACAAAGCTTTGGGGATAGTAGAGACACTAGCACCCAAATCACACAAAGCATAAAACTCGTAATTTTTAATTTTAATCTTAATTGTAGGTTCCCACTTATCATGGAGTTTTCTAGGGATAGAAACTTTCAACTCAAGCTTTTCTTCATAAGATTGCATTAAGGCGTCAACAATGTGTTCGGTAAAGGCCTTATTTCGACTATAAGCATGAGGAGAATTTAACACGGATTGCAACAAGGAAATACAATCAATTAAAGAGCAGTTTTCATAGTTGAATTCCTTGAGATCCAAAATAGTGGGTTTAGCAATATCTAGATTTTTATTTCTTTCAATCCCTTTTTTATCAATTTCATCATCATGATCTAAAAACTCAGAATTCTTAGAACGCCTTCTAGGTAAGGGAAGATCATAATCAGATTCATCAAGATTCATATTGCAAAACAAAGATTTAATAGGGGACACATCAATAACTTTCAGATCTTCATCTTGATTTTCATAGGATTTAGAAGAACACGCTTTAATAAAGGCATCTTTGTAAGCACGCATCCTAGCGGTTCTTTCTTTGCACTCATCAATGGAAATTCTCATGGCTTTGAGAGACTCATTGATATCATGCTTAGGAGGAATAGATCTAAGCTTTAAAGAATCAACCTCAAGAGAAATTCTATCAACGTTCCTAGCCAAATCATCAACTTTAAGCAATTTCTCTTCAAGCAAAGCATTGAAATTCTTTTGCGAATTCATAAACTCTTTAACACTACTCTCAAATTCAGAGGGCATCTTATTAAAATTTCCATAAGAGTTGTTGTAGGAATTTCCATAATTATTAGAAGGATTACTAGGATAAGGCCTAGAATTAAAATTTCCTCTATACGCGTTATTACCAAAACTATTCCTACCAACAAAATTCACATCCATAGATTCATTATTATTCTCAAGCAAAGTAGATAAAGGCATATTATTGGGATCAAAAGAAACACTCTTAACAAATAAACTCCTAAGTTCATCCATCTTTTCACTCAAAGCATTGATTTCTTCTATAGCATGCACTTTTTTATTAGTAGATCTTTCAGTATGCCATTGAGAATAATTGACCATAATATTATCTAGGAGTTTAGTAGCATCTCCTAAAGTGATTTCCATAAAAGTGCCTCCCGCGGCCTAATCTAAAAGATTTCTAGAAGCAAAATTCAATCCAGCATAAAAAATTTGTATAATCATCCACAAGTTCAAACCATGAGTAGGACAATTACGTAGCATTAATTTCATTCTCTCCCAAGCTTGTGCAACATGTTCATGATAAAGTTGCTTAAAATTCATAATATCATTCCTAAGAGAGATAATCTTAGCGGGAGGAAAATACTTAGAGATAAAAGCATCTTTGCACTTGTTCCAAGAATCAATACTATTTTTAGGCAAAGATGAAAACCACGCTTTAGCACGATCTCTAAGTGAAAAAGGAAATAGCTTCAATTTAACGACATCATTATCAACATCCTTTTTCTTTTGCATATCGCATAAATCAACAAAGCCATTTAGATGAGTAGCGGCATCTTCACTAGGAAGGCTGGCAAATTGATCTTTCATAACAAGATTCAAGAAAGCGGTATTGATTTCACAAGATTCAGTATTGGCAAGAGGAGCAATCGGAGTGCTAAGGAAATCATTGTTATTGGTATTGGTGAAGTCACACAATTTGGTAGCATCTTGGGCCATCACGACAAGCAAGCAAACTAACACACGAGCAAACAAAAGGCAAAGGGAAAAAGAGGAGGAGATTGGGAAAGAGAGGGCGAATAAAATGGCAAGGGTGAAGTGGGGGAGAGGAAAACGAGAGGCAAATGGCAAATAATGTAATGTGAGAGATAGAGATTGTGATGGGTACTTGGTATGTTGACTTTTGCGTAGGTTTCCCCGGCAATGGCGCCAGAAATGGCTCGTTGAGGGAGAGTAAATCTTGACTTGACTTGGCGTAGGCCTCCCCGGCAACGGCGCCAGAAATGGCTCGTTGACGGGAGAGTAAATCTTGACTTGACTTGGCGTAGGCCTCCCCAACAACGGCGCCAGAAATCCTTCTTGCTACATCTTGAGCTAGCGTTGGTTTTCCCCGAAGAGGAGGGGGTGATGCAGCACAGTAGCGTAAGTATTTCCCTCAGTTTTTGAGAACCAAGGTATCAATCCAGTAGGAGGTCAAGCGCAAGTCCCTCGTACCTGCACAAAACGGTAGCAACTCGCAACCAACGCTTAGGGGTTGTCAATCCCTTCACGGTCACTTACGAGAGTGAGATCTGATAGAGATAATATTTTTGGTATTTTTGGTATAAAGATGCAAAGTGAAAAGTAAAAGCAAAACAAGTAAAATAAAGTAATGGAGATTGATATGATGAGAATAGACCCGGGGGCCATAGGTTTCACTAGTGGCTTCTCTCAAGAGCATAGATATTCTATGGTGGGTGAACAAATTACTGTTGAGCAATTGATAGAATTTAGCATAGTTATGAGGTTATCTAGGTATGATCATGTATATAGGCATCATGTCCGTGACAAGTAGACCGACTCCTGCCTGCATCTACTACTATTACTTCACTCATCGACCGCTATCCAGCATGCATCTAGAGTATTAAGTTAAAAACAGAGTAACGCCTTAAGCAAGATGACATGATGTAGAGGAATAAATTCATGCAATATGATAAATACCCCATCTTGTTATCCTTGATGGCAACAATACAATACGTGCCTTGCAACTCTTTCTGTCACTGAGTCAGGACACCGCAAGATTGAACCCAAAGCTAAACACTTCTCCCATTGCAAGAACTACCAATCTAGTTGGCCAAACCAAACGGATAATTCGAAGAGACTTGCAAAGATAACTCAATCATACATAAAAGAATTCAGAGAAGATTCAAATATTATTCATAGATAAGTTGGATCATAAACCCACAATTCATCGATCTCAACAAACACACCGCAAAACGAAGATTACATCGAATAGATCTCCACGAGAGAGAGGGAGAACATCGTATTGAGATCCAAAAAGAGAGAAGAAGCCATCTAGCTACTAGCTATGGACCCGAAGGTCTGAAGTAAACTACTCACACTTCATCGGAAGGGCTATGGTGTTGATGTAGAAGCCCTCCGTGATGGATGCCCTCTCTGGCGGAGCTCCGGAACAGGCCCCAAGATGGGATCTCGTGGATACAGGAAGTTGCGGCGGTGGAATTAGGTTTTTGGCTCCGTCTCTGGTCTAATGGGGGTACGTAGGTATATATAGGAGGAAGGAGCACGTTGGTGGAGCTCCGAGGGGCCCGCGAGGCAGGGGGCGCGCCCAGGGGGGCGCCCTCCACCCTCATGACCTCCCCGGAAACTTCTTGGAGTAGGGTCCAAGTCTCCTGGATCACGTTCGGTGAGAAGATCACGTTCCCAAAGGTTTCATTCCGTTTGGACTCCATTTGATATTCTGTTTCCTCGAAATACTGAAATAGGCAAAAAAACAGCGATTCTGGGATGGGCCTCCGGTTAATAGGTTAGTCCCAAAAATAATATAAAAGTGGAAAATAAAGCCCAATATAGTCCAAAACAGTAGATAAAGTAGCATGGAGCAATCAAAAATTATAGATACGTTGGAGACGTATCACCTCCTCTCCGGTTAATATGGCTTAATTTCAAGCGAGATAAATACACTGTCTGTCACTGTATATTTGTAAAAATACGGTCAGTGGACTTCATAATACGCTCATTGCGCTCAATATATATTTTCCGGTGTTTATACGGTCACTAGCTCACCCTGACTGAGTATGTGTGTGCATGCACGTGTAGGTTGAGCACTTGAGCGTGACCGTGTGTGTTCCGTCGTGTGCTCGGACATGCATGCATTACGGCGTCGCGCGCGTTTTTGCGTCCATGTGTACGTGTGACTGTTGCATACACGTAGGGGGAGTACGTGTAGGGGCCACTAAGGAGCAGTCAAATCACACAGTAAGTTAGTCGGAAGAAGCAACCATCATTTCACTCTTGAATGACACGTACGCAATATACAATGGTTGATATGGAGAGAAAAGAAAACCACTATATATACAGTGACATTGAGGGGGTCCTGGATTAGGGGGTATTCGGACAGACGGACTATATCCTTTGGCCAGACTGTTGGACTATGAACATACAAGATTGAAGACTTCGTCCCGTGTCCGGATGGGACTCTCCTTGGCGTGGAAGGCAAGCTTGGCAATACGGATATGTAGATCTCCTTCCTTGTAACTGACTCTGTGTAACCCTAGTCCCCTCCGGTGTCTATATAAACCGGAGGGTTTAGTCCATAACAACAAAAATAATCATACCATAGGCTAGCTTCTAGGGTTTAGCCTCTTCTATCTCGTGGTAGATCAACTCTTGTACTACTCGTATCATCAAGAACAATCAAGTAGGACGTAGGGTATTACCTCCATCAAGAGGGCCCGAACCTGGGTAAACATCGTGTCCCCTTCCTCCTGTTACCATCCGCCTAGATGCACAGTTTGGGACCCCCTACCCGAGATCCACCGGATTTGACACCGACATTGGTGCTTTCATTGAGAGTTCCTCTGTGTCGTCATCGTTAGGATTGATCGCTCCTTCAATCATCGATAGCGATGCAGTCCGGCGTGAGACTTTTCTCCTCGGACAGATCTTTGTATCCTGCGGCTCCGCACTGCGGGCCAACTCGCTTGGCCATCTGGAGCAGATCGAGAGTTACGCCCCTGGCCACCAGGTCAGGTTTGGAAGCTTAAACTACATGGCCGACATCCACGAAGACTTGATCTTCGGCAGGTTCGAGCCCTTGCCGAGTGCGCCGCACGGTCACGATGAGCATGATTTAGCTCTACCATCAGAAAGTGTTCGGGAGATTGCACCGGCGACCATTCCGACCCTCAATTCGGAGCCCATTGCGCCATCCAAGGACGGGTGGATAGACCTCGTCACGGAGGCCACATCTTCAGCGGCGATCGAGCCAAATACCGACCTTACCCTTCACGGGAGCCGTGACGCCGAACTGCCGGACTCTTCCCCGGCCACGGACTCCAAACCGCCTGCGCCGTGCCTATCGAATCTGACTGGGCGCCGATCATGGAGTTCACCTCCGCGGATATCTTTCAGCACTCGCCCTTTGGCGACATACTGAACTCATTAAGGTCTCTCTCCTTGTCAGGAGAGTCCTGGCCGAAGTATGGCCGTCCAAATCGGGATGCGGACGACGAAGAAATTCGCCGCCCACCCACCACCCACTTAGTAGCCACTGTCGACGTTTTGACCGACATGCTCGCCTTCGACTCCGAAGACATTGACGGTATGGACGACGATGCAAGAGACGAACAGGAGCACTGCCCATAGGGCACTGGACGCCCACTTCATCATATGATGTATACATGGTGGACACACCCAAAGAAAACAAGGACGAGGAACGGAAGGACGCAGCGAAGGATCGATCCCTCGAGAAGCAGTCAAAGCGGCGGCGTAAGCGCCGCTCCAAATCCCGCCTCGGCAGAAACAGCGATCATATAGACCCAGCGATAGAGCAGGGTGAGCCAGCGGACGACGAACACGGCATTGAACCACCGTCCGACCACGGCAACACGGAGAATCAAACCAAACAACCCGTCTCCGGCGAAGATAGCAGTCCGGATGACATCACACCAGACATGCACCCAGAGAAATAGAATCCCCATCAAAGGCTTGTCTCCACTTCGAGGAGTCTGAAAATGCAGAAGCAAAGGCTCAGGGCTGCACAAGACACACTCAGAATTAGATGGAGTGAAGTACTCAACATTGCAGCAAAGTATGGCGGTAGTCGCCACACAAAGATCTACCCAAAGCGAAAGCTGCTACCTGAATTCGATGAGGAGGCCCGCAATCAAAAAACAAAACAGCCATCTGGTCAGATAGACGACCTCGTGGCCAACATAGAACGGCAAACGACGCCGCACACAAGCAAGTACGCGATCCACGTGAGGGCTCGCATCAAAAGGACGGCGCAACCAGATCCATCTACGAGCCAAGCAATGCAACACAACAAAAATCCGAACACCATGGTACACCCAAATACTGGGGTGCCGCACACCCCCTATGTTTCACCGATGAGGTGCTGGACCATGAATTCCCAGAGGGATTCAAACCCGTAAACATAGAGGCATACGACGGAACGACAGACCCTGGGGTCTGGATTGAGGACTAGATCCTCCATATCCACATGGCTCGAGGAGACGATCTCCACGCCATCAAGTACTTACCCCTCAAGCTCGAAGGGCTAGCTCGGCACTGGCTTAAAAGCCTCCCCGAAAACTCCATTGGAAGCTGGGAAGAGCTCGAAGACACTTTTCAGGCAAATTTTCAAGGGACCAATGTCCGACCACCGGATGCACACGATTTAAGTCATATAACTCAACAGCCCAGAGAGTCAGCCCGAAAGCTTTGGAATAGGTTTCTCACTAAAAAGAACCAAATAGTCGACTGTCCGGACGTCGAAGCC
This sequence comes from Triticum urartu, assembly GCF_056163025.1. NCBI lineage: Eukaryota > Viridiplantae > Streptophyta > Magnoliopsida > Poales > Poaceae > Triticum > Triticum urartu. Next base: position 159,955,139 of record NC_141875.1, on the reverse strand, counting down.
TTAGCAACTTTCAAGCACAGCGTTCGAGACGAATGGCTTGCCAGACACCTCGGCCAAGAAAAGCCGAGTACAATGGCAGCATTAACAAGCCTCATGACCCGCTTTTGCGCGGGCGAGGACAGCTGGTTAGCCCGATGCAGCACCAGCGACCCAAGTACATCCGAAGTCAGGGACGGAAACGGGAAGCCACGATGCAGCAAAAACAAGCGCCGGAATAAAGAAGACAGCCCGAAGAGCACAGTGGTAAACGCCGGATTCAGAAGCTCTCGGCCAGGTCAGCAAAAGCTACCCTCCAAAGGCAACAGAGACGAGCTGTCCAGCCTAAACAAGATTCTGGACAAAATATGTCAGATCCACAGCACCCCCGATAAACCTGCAACTCACACCCATAGAGAATGTTGGGTCTTCAAGCAGTCCGGCAAGCTCAACGCTGAACACAAGGGGCAGGATACACCAAGCGAAGACGAGGAAGAGCCTCGCAAGCAAAGCACTGGGGAACAGAAGAAATTCCCACCATAAGTCAAAACAGTAAACGTGTTACACGTGATGAAGGGGAGAAACAAAGCGGCACTCCTAGAGACACATGCCCCAGGGCCTATCACCACGGAGTTCTGCCACTGGTCGTCCAAACCGATCACCTTTGACCATCAGGATTACTCGGCAAGTATCCGGCATGCAGGATGGGTTGCCTTGGTGTTAGACCCGATAATTGACGGATACCACTTCACACGAGTCCTGATGGACGGCGGCAGTAGTTTAAACCTAATATATCAGGACACAGTCCGCAAAATGGGGATAGACCCAACAAAAATCAGCCATAGCAATACTACCTTTAAAGGAGTAATGCCAGGCCCAGAAGCCCATTGTACGGGCTCCCTGCTACTAGAGGTTATATTCGGCTTTCCCGATAACTTCCGCAGCGAAAAGTTAACCTTCCACATCGCTCCGTTCCAAAGTGGCTATCAAGCACTACTCGGACGTGAAGCTTTTGCTCGCTTTAATGCAATACCACATTACGCTTCTCTCATGCTTAAGATGCCCGGTCCACGTGGCATCATTATAGTAAATGGAAATATTGAGCGCTCCTTGCGTGCGAAAGGCAGCCACACACTAAACGGCCTCACCAACTAGAGCATCTAACAGGTCGTTAAGACCACGGACGCAGTTAGACGAGTCGGGTGTAGCTATATATAATTGATACAGGTTTGATGGCTATACCCCTATAACAATACAAGGGGCTCAACGCGTGTAAACAAGTGGCAATGAGGCTCAACTTTACTCATCTTGCACTGTACATGGTTTATTTAGTATAACCTACCTTCTGCATGACAACTTTTCAACTAAGTTCCTCTCTTTTACATATGACCGTCGTGCTACACCCGTCCAGGATACGCACAACAGAGACACATGCGCAGACGTGCAGCAGGGACCCGTTCCAAGGATTCTTTTTAGATTAAGACCCTGCGTAAACCTTTTTTATTGTCTCTTGTTGATACACATCCCCCGGATTCTCAGTACAATTGAGAAGGATGCTGACGTATTGGCATGTGGCCACGTCAGAATATTGCACGTACCTGGGCACCAGGGGCTTATTACAAAGGGCACTGTTTAGCCCGGTTTACATCGTAAAGACCGAATACCTTAGGGAGTGTTCGGCGTCGCGAGTTTGGCATTATATGCATCAGCTCCGAATCATGTCTTTGGTTAAATGTTGTGTTTGCCCGGCTCCTGTGTTTTGCTGCCTTACGTTCCGCTCTATTGGCTAAGGCGGCACCAGGAGAACTACTGCGATTGTGCCCTGGTTCATCTGGACGAGCACCTCAGTAGAGAAAGCCGAAAACTGACTGTCATGATATAGCGTGAGACTGGTCAACCACTTGATGACCTAGCGGAATCTCCGGGATTCCTCCGCCTTAACGAAGGGCTGTTTCCCGGCCAGGCATGTACGCGCCCCAAATTTGGATGAGCGTGGAGCCACTAGGGGCTATATAGTAGCCCCATTGTCAAACTCCTCTGGCTAAGTGAAAGTGTTAAACCATTATAGTCCGATTGCCTAGTTCACTGCGCTATCACCTCCTTAATGGACCAAGACGTTGGATCAAGTGTGAACATGCGTCTTCTGCGAGCACCCCCGCATTATATGCCTGGGGGTTGAAGCCGACGACTGCCATCTTTCAGGTTATATACATATATACATAAACGGCCGCACATGAGGCATCATAGTACTTTCAGGCAAAAGTATAAATACAGCCTTGATAAACTCTATAAAACATTGTTTTTACAATGGGAATACATGTCACTCAAACATAATATTCTTCAAGCACTGAGCCTCTATCGAACGAGCGCCTTCAAGAACTTCTTCAAAGTAGTGCTCGGCACCCACTCGGCCTATGGCCGAATCCTGTGCTGCAACAGTGGTGGCATCCATCTCCGCCCAGTATGTTTTGACACGGGCAAGGGCCATCCACGAGCCTTCTATGCACGCCGACCTCTTTACAACATCGATGTGTGGCACAGCACCCAGGAATTGTTGCACTAAGCTAAAGTAGCTATTCGGCCTTGGCCCTCTCGGCCACAGATGATCCACAACGGACCTCATGGCGAGTCCGGATAATCTATGGAGCTCGGCCCACTCGGCCATTTGCTGATTCAACAGCAGAGGACGGGCTGGAACATGAAACTGTGACCAAAACAGTTTTTCCACTTCGTGATCCTTCCGATCCTTGAAGTACTCGGCCGCATCAGCAGCACTTGCAGCCAAATCCACGTAGGCGTCCGCAGAACTCCATAGTCGGTCTAGAGGTGCATACTTCGGATCCCCAAACTTAGTCTGCAACAAGAAGGGCTTCCCAGATACAATATTCGCAGCTTGATGCAGCTCCTCCTTCGTCGCTCTAATTTCAGAGCGGGCTTCCTTGGCAGCCACCCGGGACTTTTTCAGGTCCGTCGCCTTCGCCCAGTTTTGTTCTTCAAGAAGCTAGTAACGGTCAGTAGCATCTTTTAACTCTATAGCCATCTTGGCTATTTTTTCTTTGCTCTCGCAATGCGCGGCCTGTTCGGCCCTTAACTCTTGGACCGCCGTTAAAGCGGCCGCATTTCTACTCCTCGGGTGCTCCTTGGCTTGGGCAAGCTCCGCCCGAAGGGTCTCCACGGTGGCAGCTCCATCTGTAGTCACAACATATTAAAGATACTAGCATCATGCTGCTCTTATTATGTGACAATCACCAGAAAAATCACCTACCCTGTGCCTCGTCAAGCCACTTGTTAACAAGCACGTTGTCGGCATCTGGCTCATCCAGTTGCCGCCTTAGTTCAGCAAACCCATCAGTCCGGCTAGCCACCGGAGCTTTAACCACCTACACATAAAGGCGGTCTGGTTATTACCTGGGACTATGATCCTCTGTTTGCCCCCGTTTTCGATGACAACCAGAGTCTCAAGGGCTACTATCTACACAGGGCACATCTAAAAATGTGTGGTACTGTCAACAATGTACATCATTTCGTGTACCTCAAAACCCGTCAGTAGACTCATAAAGGCTTCATGCAACCTGCTTTCGGCGGACGAAATCCTTTCAATAACTGTACCCATCAACGTGTTGTGCTCTTCTGAGATAGCCGCTTGCTCTAGCAGATCCCTCAGTACGTCCGACCGCACACCAGATGGTGTCGGACTCTTTTGATTGCTCTCTTCAAGTGCTGGATACTGAGGACTTCGGGTGGCCATAGGATTACCTTCTGGCCTTGGCGGATCAGGAGAAACCCTCTGCGACGACACCTCGGGGTCGCCCGCCTCGTGAGGCGGTGTGGCAGGGGGAGGCGTTTCGCTCTCCATCATCTCTGGAAGAAGATCCCCTGAAGACGAGCTCTGCTGAGAAGGGCTAAGATCCAAACTGCAAGATAAAGGCTTTGATTATTTTCCTCAGAAGTAAAGCGAGGTATTTTCATTATTAAGTACCCTTTTACTTACAGCTCGGTGGAGGGCTGACCCCCTTGAGGGCGTAGTGCGGCCAGGGTATCCCAGGGCAGGACCCTCCGGCGGAGATTTCTTCCCCCGTTTGGAGACCATTGTCTCCGGGTCCTTAGAGGCGGTTCTCTTCCTTCCCTGGGGAGAGGAAGTTTCATTTCCTCCTCCCCGGCTAACCTCCTTTGCGGAGGCGCTAGCCTCCTTGTTCCCCACTTTATCTTCTCCTAAGGGCGCTTGATAAGGCGTGATCTCCAGCATCCTGGTTAGCACGGGATTTGGTGAGGTCTCAGGGAGGGGGCCCGGACACCTGATCAACTTTGCCTTCGCTATCTAATCTTGGTCAAAGAGCGGCTTTTTTAGGGCTACGTTGCGATAAATAAACGAACATTGTGTTCGGATGCAGGGCTACTTACTTGGGTATCCGGGCGATTGCAGCTCAGACCTGCATCCTCAGTGATGTCCGGACACATTATTTGTGGTCCCAAGAACAATTTGTACATCTCTTCGTGCATCATGCCAAGGTAATGTTGAATAGCTCACGGTCCTTTCGGGTTGAATTCCCACATGCGAAGGGGGCGGCGTTTGCAAGGTTGGTCTTGACGAACTAGCATAACTTGCACTACCATAACCAGAATGAAATCTCTCTCAAAGAGATCTCGGATACGGCTTTGCAGTATTGGCACGTCCTTGGCTGGACCCTAGCTCAGCCCCCTGCTGATCCATGACATCAGTTGTGGTGGGGGGCCTGAGCGAAAGGTGGGGATAGCTACCCACTTGGCACTTCGAGGAGCTGTGATGTAGAACCACTCCCGCTGCCACAATCCGGACACCTATGGGAAGCAACCCTCAGGACATGGAGCATCAGCGATTTTGCTTATTAAAGCGCCTCCGCACGCTGTGTGCTGCCCCTCGATCATCTTCGGCTTCACATCGAAGGTCTTAGCCACAGACCAAAGTGAGGGGTAATGCGGACGAAGGCCTCACATACGACAATAAATGTCGAGATGTGAAGAAGGGAATCCGGGGCCAGATCGTGAAAATCTAGCCCATAATAGAACATAAGACCCCTAACAAAGGGATCCAGAGCGAGGCCTAGTCCTCGGAAGAAGTGGGAGACGAACACGACGCTCTCGTTGGGTTCGGGAGTAGGGATGACCTACCCTCGAGCAGGCAGCCGATGCGAAATTTCAGCGGTCAGATATCTGGCCTCTCTCAACTTCTTGATGTCCTCCTCCGTGATGGAGGAAGGCATCCACCGACCTTGAAGGTTGGATCCGGACATAGTTGAAGGTCCGAAGCACCTGACCTGAGTTTTGGGTGTTAGAACTCGAGGCGGGGGAAGGATTTGATTAAGCACGAGAGGGAAAAGAGAAAAAGCCTGGTCCCCTTTATGAAGAGGGTGAATATCAAGCGTCCTCCTCGTGGCCGTTTGGGACTTGCCTAAGATCTAGGAGTCCTACCCATAGGCACGGTTGGGTTACCCACGTCTATATTGATGATAATCCCGTGATAAAGGGGACACGATCTCTGCTTCGACAATACGTGCCAAGGAAACAGCCTCGCGAAACACGCTGAGATTGGTTATGAAAGACGATTCGAATAAAGACCTGGCTGTGGTGTGATGTCACACTATAGGGTACGTCAGCAGATTAGATTTATGGAAATATTATTCTCTCTACGGTGGTATGTGGAACTTGTTTTGCAGAGCCGGACATGATCCTTGTGTTCAAAATCTTCTATGAAGTATTCGGAGGAGGAACCCGCCTTGCAATGCCGAAGACAATCCATGCGCCAGACTCATCGTTATTGAAGCATGGTTCAGGGGCTACTGAGGGAGTCCTGGATTAGGGGGTATCCGGACAGCCGGACTATATCCTTTGGTCGGACTGTTGGACTATGAAGATACAAGTTTGAAGAATTCGTCCCGTGTCCGAGATGGGACTCTCCTTGGCGTGGAAGGCAAGCTTGGCAATACGGATATGTAGATCTCCTTCCTTGTAACCGACTCTGTGTAACCCTAGTCCCCTCTGGTGTCTATATAAACCGGAGGGTTTAGTCCGTAACAACAACAACAATCATACCATAGGCTAGCTTCTAGGGTTTAGCCTCTTCGATCTCGTGGTAGATCAACTCTTGTACTACTCATATCATCAAGAATAATCAAGCAGGACGTAGGGTATTACCTCCATCAAGAGGGCCCGAACCTGGGTAAACATCGTGTCCCCTGCCTCCTGTTACCATCCGCCTAGACGCACAGATCGGGACCCCCTACCCGAGATCCGCCGGTTTTGACACCAACAACTGCGCTTGGCTCTTCGCCTCTTCGTGAAGTCGAACAATGATGGTACTCCGCATGTTGGGTACTACAGTGTATGCCTCTGACAATCTGATACTGAATGGACTGATGCATGTCCACCGAGGGTAGGTTGCATTAGTCAAAAGGCGTAAGCGAGCTTCTCCTCGTTCTGTGAGTTGACGGGACACACCAAAAAGTAGTGCTAGTCCATACTCCCTCCTTTCCGGTTAATATGTCTTAATATTTTTTGCGGGTAAATGAGAGAGCTTTATTCATATATAAGCATTCTTAGGACAATCAGCCAAGACACTGATCACTAGGAAGCGAGGTACCCCGCAAAAAAAGTAGGAAGCGAGGTGTTTCATCAAGCCAGCTCTCGGCCACATTCAAAGTGCAGCAAGCACGGTTCGCACGAAGATGCGCCGCAAGGTTTGCTGACCTGTTTACATGCTGAATAACAAAAAAAGAGGAAATATTACCGAGCGCTACTATTTGTAACAGGATATGAGCCAGAATTAAGCGAGAATTGTGGCGAGTGTTCCATGCAATCAACTTCCATTATCACATGCGAGAACCCTCGAAGAGAACCAAATGTGTTGAAGATTGCTTTATCACATTTTAAAATTATAATAAGAGTGCAGACGCTCCTCCATCCGGTTCCTAGTACTAGTATAGTACGTACCTTTATAGACTATAGTAGTAGTACTAGTAAACTTTGCGCTTGGCTATTCGCCTATTCAGGAAGTCGAACAACAATAGCACTAGTAGTAGTATAGTGTATGCTTCTGGCAATCTAACACCGAATTAACTGTTGCACGTCCACCGCCTGAGCGACGGAGAGCTTGCATTAGTCAAAAGTTTATCCTTGTCCTGCGAGCCACTGCGCGCAAGCTTCTCCCGTCCCGCAACCTTCTCCTCGTTCGGCAAGTTGACGGGACACAGCAAAGTAATGCTAGTCCATACTACCTCCTCTCCGGGTTAATATGGCTTAATTTCAAACGAGATAAATACACTGTTTGTCACTGTATATTTGTAAAAATATGGTCAGTGGACTTCATAATACGCTCATTGCGCTCAATATATATATATATATATATATATATATATATATATATATATATTCCGGTGTTTATACGGTCACTAGCTCACCCTGACTGAGTATGTGTGTGCATGCACGTGTAGGTTGAGCACTTGAGCGTGACCGTGTGTGTTCCGTCGTGTGCTCGGACATGCATGCATTAGGGTGTCGTTCGCGTTTTTGCGTCCATGTGTACGTGTGGCTGTTGCATACACGTAGGGGGAGTACGTGTAGGGGCCACTAAGTAGCAGTTAAATCACACAGTAAGTTAGTCGGAAGAAGCAACCATCATTTCACTCTTGAATGACACGTACGCAATATAAAATGGTTGATATGGAGAGAAAAATAAAACCACTATATATACACTAGCAGGAGCCTAAGCTACAAGCCTGCTTGCTTAGGTTGCTCTCTTCACAAGCATAGAACGACGGGCCTGATCCCGCAGCTGGGGGAAGGGAACAATGTTCTGCGTAGACGTGGTCGACATCGGCGAGGGAGAAAACCCACAGTTGGTGCGTCCCAATCGGGGGTCACCGTGGTATGGGCCGATGCCGCGTCCCAACCGCCCTTCTAGCTACAGCCCGATGTCCCAGGTAGTCCATCTTCCTTTTGGAGCCGGCTTCCTCCACTGCCGTAGCTCCACCTCCATGTCGATCTTTCTCTACTTCTACCGGCTTCTACTTTTGATGAGTTCATGTCTCATGAACTAGTGCCAGTACTATTATTCTAATCACACTTCTTCAATATCTTTGCCATCAGGGATGCTCGATCAGGTCAATTTTAGTGGAACTGCACAAAAGCATCGTATGATCCGAGGGTGCCAGCCGTCTTTCCTTCGACAGGTTCTACCTGGCCAGGAAATTAAATCATGTTTAGGGTTTAGGGTTTAAGTCGTAGTGACCCCATTAGTAGTTTTTCTTTCGTACACGCTCTCACAACTTTTTTCTTTAGTTGTGAAGTAAATATTGGCTATGATCTGTGAATCATTGAGATGCATCAGCATGCGTGTTAGTTTTCCTTTGTATTTGATGGAATGTTGTAACGGGGCAACCTTGGAATAGGAATGAAAATGGAGTGGAAAGTTTCCGTTTTTCCAGAGAAAAAATGGAAATGGAGAGAAACCAACGTTTCATTTTGTTGGATCGCGCCATCGAGCAAAACCAACATTTAAATCACGTCTGTCATGTTCGTGTCTCACCCTCCTCCACGGCTCGACCCCACACGGTCGCTCGGCATGCCACTCACCGCAAACCGAGTATACGATAACTTTCCTGCCTGCTTGTCGATGGATCGCGCCATGGAGTACTAGCACTACTGGAAGAGATTGACGAGTTGGGGGAGGACAGCTAGCTGTAGCACGTACTCCTTGAACTTTTTACCTGCATGTTGTAGCCGGCTATTGCGACCTTTGAACGCGGAGCAGCCGCGTGCACCCGGAAGTGGCGCGGGCGACGCTCTCTCGGCTGGCGCGCCGCTTCAATGCCGGTGCCAGTGAGAGGTCGCGTTCGCTCTAGCCGGGCATGAATGCGGCGCTGACCGTTTCAGGCGGGAAGCACACGCGAGTGATGAAGAGGGTTCGGGTTGGTCAGGACCGGCCGTGGCAGCGGTCCGGACATGCGCAAACAAGAGATGATGTACGTTAATATTGATGTGTATATAATTAACAACGTAAATAATGTGCCAGTTGGACAAATATGATTGGAGATGGAGATGGAAATGGAATTTTACGTAAACACGGATATGCATGTCTATGTCTATGTGTGTGTGCGCGACGATTCTCGCGACCTGGAAGCGGGAGCGTGTTTTTGATCGAGTTTTCTTTCTTGGTATGTTAGAAAATCAGTTTGTCTAATTCACATCTAGATGTTATTTAAGGATATCACATCTAAGATCCCACAAGTATATAATGTAGCAACAAGAAACAAAATAACTAGGAAAAAATAGACCACAAATAGAGTGGACATCAACTTAGGGTTTGCACTCTCCACACGCTCGCCGCACTACATATATGTTACACGCTGGAGGCTCAGCGTTCATTTGCTAGGGTATGCTATATTCACAGTCTCTTACCCTCTCTTCACCAGATCTAAACAAGACTGCGTTGGCCTCTTGTCTCTCTCTCCCCCCTCACAGCTGGTGAAGGAGGCGTCCGTATCCCGTCGCACCGGGAAGGGGAGGAGGTGCAGTGTTCACTCTATCGCCTTCGGCGAGGGAGGCAATCCACTGCCGGCTGTGCTGTTCTCTTTCTCCCATCGCCTGTGCGGGAGGGCCACCGACCCCTTCTTCCTCGCTGCCGTACGTAGTGTGGGTAGATCCGGCCTCCCGCTGCACGCCTTGCCACATCCCGACGACCCTAAGGTATAAGTTTCTTTGAAACCGTCGTTGCTCTAGCTGCATGTGGATCTTTTTCGATCTGTAGTCGAATCTTGGTCTTGGTTCAAAGAGGAAAGAATGGTGCGATGGGCTGGAGCAAGAATCTATGACATGGTTCAATGAGGAAAGGAGGGGCGGAAAGTAGTATAGACTGGCTATCCAGCCGCTTTGTAGGTCAAAAAGGGAAAAAGAGGGTAACCCAGTACACACATCTGTAAGGAACCGATCTCTTTGTTGAAAAGGGAAAGAAACTAGGGGGTCGGGTAGTTTGTGGAGGACTAGATTTGCTGCCCTCACATAGGAAGAAGGTTCAAAGAGAACAAATGTGGGACCAGCGCATATATGTTGCTTGGCTACATACTCTGCATCACCCATTTATACGTGTGGATGCACATGGTGCTGGCATGTCCCATACAGCTATTATGCTGTTGTTAATTTAAGAATGCCGCCGGAAAATTGAAGCAATGCAACTGTTAAAAGTAAATTACATTTTTTAACGAATGTTGTTTCAAGAAAATGTCTCTGTTAATATGAATCAATCCAACCGTTTTAGAAATGCTACTGTCCTACTTTGTTTTCCATCCAAGATAAGTTAGATGCTTCTTTCTGTCACCGTTTGTTTCATCCTCCTTCATCGGCAAGTAATTGTTTCCTTTTTTTGCCTCTGTTAAAACAGGGGTATCGATTCAACTTGTTGCTATTGCGACATTTTGCTTCGCTACTCGAAACACTTATGTTTTAAGAGTGTTTTGTGCAGTTCAACTTGAATGTCACACCGGTGATTTTGCTTAATTTTGGTGGAACTGCACAAAAGGAGATCGAGATTTGTTTCCAGTCTTCGTGGCGAGTTGTTTCAAATCTTGGTCTCAACCACATGATGTGCAGTGTGCTTTGAGATGTTGTGCTACTTGTTTTGGTACTTTTTTAAATAAATGTTGAATTGAAGCTATTGTATTGTTGTCTTTTCCCATTAAGTAGTGAACAAAAATGGGACCAACCCAGACATGATGTTTGTTCCTTTGTTACAACAAATTCAGCATCACCCCCTTTATAAGCCAGTAATTGATGCCACTCTCAGAATTAACTACTGAATCTTATTTCAAAACTGCAACACTTGTTAGGGATTGGCGGGATTACCATTTTTGTGGCCGCATGTTTCATCCTCCTTTATTAGCCCGTAATTGATTCCTTTTTGCCTTTGTTTAAACAGGGATATCTATTCAACTTGTTGCTATTGCAACATTTTGCTTCGCTACGCGAAACACTTTGCTTGATTTCAGTGCAACTGCACAAAACGAGATTGGATTTCCTATTCGTGTTGGCAGATTCGTATTTTATCTTGTCCGTCTCATGAAAGGTCAGTACAGGCCTTCATCCACATGATTGTGCAGTGTGCTTTGAGATGTTGTGCTACTTGTATTGGTACTGTTTTAAATAAATGTTGAATTGAAGCTATTGTATTGCTGTCTTTTTCCATTAAGTAGTGAACAAAAATGGGACCAACCCAGACATGATGTTTGTTGCTTTGTTACAAGAAACTCCGCATCACCCCCTTTATAAGTAGATGGAAGCACATACTGTTGTTGCGCCCACTCTCCCCTGGAATTGTTTATGCTTTTCGTTATTCTAATGCCGCTGGTAAAATTAAGCAATGCCACTCTCAGAATTAATTAACTACTGAATCTTAGTTCAAAACTGCAACACTTGTTAGGAATGGTACTATCCTGCTTTGTAGTTCTTTCTACATGTTTAACCAAGGTATTGTTAAGATAATGTCTTTGTTAAAATGAATCAGTTGCATTGTTTTAGGAATGGTACTTTTCTGCTGTGTCATTCTTTATACATGTTGAAACAAGGCATTGTTAAGATAATGTCTCAGTCAATATGAATGAATCACACTGATGGAGAATTGCTACTCTCCTGCTTTGTTTTCCATTAAGATAAAGTAGATCAGTAGATGCTTTTCTTCTAGGAGTACAAGTCATCAACCATTATTTCTCAGTAATTGTTTCCCTTATACCTATTGTTGCTTACAGGGATATCAAAATTAAAGCTCAGTTTTATTCCGACTTCGATTTTAGTTGAACTGCACAAAAGGAGCCAATGTGTCCAAGGCAAACTGCTGCATTACTGGGTCCAGTTGGTCGTTCCACTTTGCAGAAAGAAGCAGTCACTGTTTATGCTACATTACAAAAGGAATGACCGAGAAGCTTTACAGAGTATTATTAGATACCGGTGACATGACTAGTCTGCAGAGACCATTGGCAATTTAACAACACGTGGAGTGCCCTGGGAAAAAAGTGCCCAAACAAGTACAAGAAGCTACGACGGGACGATCATAGGCATTACATATTTTGAATGGGAAAAGGTTGTCAAAGTTTAATCATTGATGTTAGCAAGAAGACGTCAGTTTAATATATTGGAATTGGAAAACCTTGTCAAAATTTGCTGATTGATGTTAGCCAGAAGACATGCATTTGATATTTTTGAGTGGGACGCCCTTGCTGTGAGCAGTGTCGAGTGTTTCTTCCTATTCCTGTGTTCAGTTTAGAAGTAAATAGTTACTCTGGTAACATATTCCTGTGTTAAGAGTTTGTTCTGAATATTGTCTATGTAATGCCGGGCCTTGTGTTTGATTGCAAAGTTGAGCTTGGAATGTTGTGGCATGCGGCATCACGAGCTGTTCACCGTGCCTCCTGAGAATAATGCTTCGTATTGTTTTGCATGTCATCTAATGCCAGTGATTTGCTTGTTAAGAAGATCATCCTCTTCTGTTGTTTCCATGCTTAAGAAGTTCATCGTCTGATGTTTCATTCATAGCCTATACGACAAGTCGGGTAGGTTAGACGTGAAATCATATGATCTTCCGACCAACTCATGATATTAGGCCATGATTGGATTGTGGTTTTCCAACCAAAACCGCTGGTAAAACTGACACTTGTAAATTAAAGCAGATGGTCTCGGGCGAAGGTGCTTGGTTGGTCGATTTCGACTAGTAAAATATTGGAAGTACTTCACACACGATAAAAACGCTGAACGACACTCGGACGACTGCTAATCCAACCGTTAGCTGCTGTTTCAGCCTTGCCCATGGATGGCATGATACGCACGTCATGCATGTATCGTCTGGTAATGTCATCCATATAGCAGTGCTCGTAAAATATACACTGGTCTCTAAAATTACAAGTGTAACCCACCGGTTTTACTTACAGACCTCGGGCCCTCGGTATCATTACGCCTGTATTTTACGCGTTGTTTCCGATGACGAGTAAATTACACTTGTATGTTAATACAGGTTTGAAATAAACCAGAGCTCCCAAGCGCGGCCTTACCATTTCATGCCGTCTCAGTTTCTCAAAGGTGCTCATAGGTGTCCGATGATCCTGGCTTCCTGAATGAGTAGTGGGCGATGTATCAGACCATCCGTAGGGCCCGCGAGGCCCTCTCCGTTGTCCTTCGAGTTGTTGCGCTCGTCGTGGCGCCGAGCATTGTTAACATCGTCAACGAACATGAGGATTCAGGAGATGACTTTATTTTGACTGGATGACACTAGGGACCCACTAGGGCCATAGCTGTACGTACGCAAGTGCCTCCTTATTATGTACAACTATATTTTTTTTGCTTTCTCCTGGTTTCCTGACATCACGGTCCCACACCATTGTCAACCTATGTAGTCAATATAAACGAGAGAATTGCACAAGGTATTAACTGGGCGGGCTGTGGCCCGTATAGCCCAGGCCAGATATCCAGCCTAGATACTATTTTTTTCAAGATGAAAATGGCTAGCCTAGTTATATGTCTTTTTGAGGAATATCCAGGCAAGGTCAACTTGTTATTCTCCGCCCCGCTGGGCTGCAAATCTATCCTAGGAGGGATGCATTAGGCTTAACAGGAAAATGGGCTTTAAAAATAATAAATGGGATGTAATTATAAAAACTGGGCAGTAACTATAAAAAATGCACCAAACACGAAATTAGTTTACAAAATATTATTTATGGATTTTGAAAATCTTAAATTTTCATTGTTGCGCGCGCAATGTTTCGTTGGATTTTTACATAATACAAATTTATATTTAATCTGACTAGAAATTTCGGGATAAAAATATTTCGGATCCCACCAAAATGTGGGAAATTTTATTGAATTTTGTCTTCAACGGTTGGTTGAAATTATTAATCGTTGTCCTAGCTAGAAAATGGGCTGTACTTTTAACAAACTGTAAATGGGATGTTGTAAATTCCATTAGAATTCAAAAATGGGTTGTACATACTTACAAAACGCAAATGGGCTATAAGTTCTCTGACACACACTTGTGGGCCTACTAAGTGATGCGTCCCCTAAAAAAATAAGTTGGCGCGTATGCAAGGCTTTGTCAACTTATTATAGTCAACACACGGCTCTAGCAGCAGTGGCCGTTGGATGTCTATCCAATGGATGTCGTGCTTCTTCTTCAATTACGGATATTCTTAGCTTCGGCCGCCCAAAAAATGATTCCTCCCTCTGACATCTGGGGCGCACCGTTTCGGAGGCTGACCTGTGGGCCTACTAAGTTGGAGCGTACCAAGGGCTTTGTCAACTTAGTCAATATAAACGATTCTAGCTTCAGTGACCGTACGATGTCCATCCAATGGCCGTAGTGCTTCTTCAACCTCTGGTCTTCTTGGTCCAGCCGCCCAAAGCAGCGCCAGTCGTGCCGCCTGCTCCTGCCTCCCGTGGCCAGCTGTGCTGCCGCGGAGGCCTCACCGCCCCCATACTACTCCCACCGCTGGCCAGGCCATCCCTCCACTCACCCACACCCCCTGTTATTCTATGGCAACGGCAGCCTCACACCGCAACCGAACCAGTGAACGCTCGTACTCCTCTCCGCGTGGGCATCCACTGCCGCGTCTTGCCCGGCTCCGCGTTGTCCCCTTCCTAGGCCTCGTCGTCGTCCACCGATGTGGTGCTCTCGGCGCGGCGTGGTCAATGTGGTCAACGACCGACTTCCATCAAAAGAGTACTGTACGTGGAGAGGCTGACAGCTGGGTCCACGGCAGCCGCAAGGAAGTGCCTCCTTATTACGCGGAAAATAATTATTCCTCCACCTGACAGCGGGGACCCACCGGACGGGCCACCAGTATTTTGCGAAAAAAAGCGTCTCCCCCTGACTGCTGGGACCCACCGGACGGGCCACCGTATTTCGTGAAAAAAATGGTCCCCCGCTGTCAGCTCGGACCCACCGGAAGTGCCTCCTTATTACGCACAAAAAAATGAATACTCCCCCGGCTAGCTGGGACCCACCTTGGTGGGAGGCTGACTTGTGGGCCTATTAAGTTGACGGGGACGAAGGGCTTTATCAACTTAGTCAATATGAACGATTCTAGCTCCAGTGACCGTACGATGTCCATCCAACGGCCGTAGTGCTTCTTCAACCTCTGGTCTTCTTGCTCCAGCCGCCCAAAGCAGCGCCGGTCGTGCCGCATGCTCCTGCCTCCCGTGGCCGGCTGTGCTGCCACAGAGGCCTCACCGCCCCCTACTATTCCCACCGCTGGCCAGGCCCTGTGGCGACAGAGCCTCACACCGCAGCCGAACCAGTGAACCCTTGTACTCCTCTCGGCGCGGGCTTCCACTGCCGCGTCTTCCCCGGCTCCGCATCATCCCCTTCCTAGGCCTCGCCGTCGTCCACCGCCGTGGTGCTCTCCACGCGGCGTGGTCAACGTGGTCAAGGAACGACTTCCATCAGAAGAGTACTGTACGTGGAGAGGCTGACAGCTGGGTCCATGGCCACAGCCCAGTTTTTTTGTGATTTGCCAAGTAAGTCGCTCTGTCGGGTTTGTTGGGCTGCAAATCTTTCAAGACGAGGAGAGCTTTCATTCGGCTAGCCGAGAAAATGGCCCATCAGTAATGAGAACTGGGTTGTACATTTTTAAAACACATCAAACCGGCAATTAGTTTCAAATATCTTTTTTTTCATTTCAAGATTTTAAATTACATTAATTTTATGCATGGATAATTTGTTGGATTTTATATTGATATACATTTATTTTTAAAATCAGTTTGAATGTGAGTCAAAATTTCGGGATTAAAAACAGTTCGGACAACACCAAAATATGCAAAATTTCGTATAATTTTTTAACTGTGGCCACAATATGGGCTGTAATGCTAACAAAAAGAATATGGGCTCCAAAAAAAACCTTAAGAATTAGCAAATGGGCTGTAAATTATTAGAAATAATGCCAGATGGGATGTATGCTGTTTTCCACAGATTTGAGGCTTTCCTAACAAAAAGTTGACACACAAGCACTGACTGTTGGATGTCCATCCAACGGCCGTCGTGCTTCTTCAATCTCTGCTCCTCCAGCCTCTCAAACAAGCGCCGGCGGCACTGCCTGCTCCCTCCTCCCCGCGGCCGGCTGTGCTGCCGCGCAGGCCTCACCACCCCATCGTACTCCCATCGCTGGCCTAGCCATCCCTCTACTCACCCACACCTGTTGTTATTCTCCGGCGACGGCAGACGAACCAGTAAACCCTCGTACAGTCGTACTCCCCTCCGTGTGGGAAACAACTGCCGAGTCTTCCCTGCCTCCGTGTCGTCCCCTTCCTAGGCCTCGCCATCGTCCACCGCCGCGGTGCTCTTGGCGCAGCGTGGTCGATGTGGTCAACGACCGACTTCCATCGAAAGAGTACTGTGCGTGGAGACGCTGACAGCTGGGTCCACGGCCGCAGCAAGGAAGTGCCTCCTTATTACGCGCAAAATAATTATTCCTCCACCTGACAGCGGGGACCCACCGGACGGGCCACCGTATTTCGCGAAAAAAACGTTTCCCCCCTGACTGCTGGGACCCACTAGCTACACCTTCGCACGCAAGGAAGTGCGTCCGGGCAAAAAAAACAAAACGATTCGCCCCCCTGACTGCTGGGACCCACCAGCTACATCTTTGCACACAAGGAAGTGCGTGACAGTCGGGACCCACCTGGTCGAAGCGTACGTAGCGTTGTCATTCTGGTCACGAACGTGTACGTACATATATACTGGTGGATGTAGAGGCGTGCACGTGTTGTAGTAGAGGCGCGTATGTGTCGTAGTAGAGGCACGCACGTAGCATGTACACGTACATCGGCCAGGGTGAAAGAAACAAAATATGGCCACGTATGTGTACATACGGGCGGGGTCTTGAACGCCTACTCACGCATACGTACGGCCAGGGCTCGTGTACATGGCTGGGTCGGAACGGAGAAACAGCGTCATCGTCGTGTTCATGGGGAGGCAACGGAATGCATCGTGTTCATGGGGAGGCAACGGAATGCGTCGTGTTCATCGGGAGGCAACAGAACGCATGGGAGCCAAACGGCTGGGTCGGAACGGAATGCGTGATCGTGTTCATCGGGAGGGCTTGGATGGAACAGGCGATGGAAACGAGGCCTGGCGTACCGCACAACAGAGGAAATGGACCTGCTACGTTTGGAACGGGGTCATGTTGATCGGGAGGGGTCTGGTGTACCGCAAAACGGAGGAAACAGACCTCCTACAGTCAAAACGGGGGTCCTGTTGATCGGGAGGGGTGTGGCGTACCGCAAAACGGAGGAACCGGACCTCCTACGGTCGAAACGGGGGTCCTGTTGATCAGGAGGGGTGTGGTGTACCGCAAAACGGATGAAACGGACCTCCTACGGTCGAAACGGGGGTCCTGTTCATCGGGAGGGGTGTGGCGTACCGCAAAACGGGACTTCACGGGATATTGTTCATCTCCACCGTCGACCTCCTCCAGCATCCACAGGCTCCTGTTCATCCAGCCTCCACCGCGCGCTACTCCACCGGCTACTGTTCAACCACCCCTCCACCGTCCACTGTTCATCCAACCCTCCACACCACGGGGTCCTGTTCAACCACCCCTCCACGGGCACCCCTCCATCGTCTACTGTTCATCCAGCCCTCCACACCACGGGGTCCTGCTCATCCAGAGGCAACACCACCGCTCACTGTTCATCCACCCCCCCCCCCCCCCCCCGCAACGCTCACTGTTCATCCTAGAGGCAGCATCGATTGGCTTCAGTTAGCAGTAGTAGAGAAGGAATTGCTCGATCTGGTTCAGTTAACAGCCATCGATCGATCGCTCGGGTTCAGTAACGCGTAGCCTGCAGTGCAATCGCTCGGGTTCAGTTAGAGCCCAACGCCTCTGTAACACCCCGGATATGACTTTCCCAATTTGTACTCCAACTCTTGTCGTTTCTGGCTTTAAGTTATTTTATTTTCTCGGGTTCGAGTCTTTGTCTCCGTGTGTTTTTATCGTTGTCATGCATCTCATATCATGTCATCATGTGCATTGCATTTGCATACGTGTTCATCTCATGCATTCGAGCATTTTCCCCGTTGTCCGTTTTGCATTCCGGCGCTTCGTTCTCCTCCGGTGGTCATTTCTACCTTTTTTTTGTGTGTGGGGATTAAACATTTCCGGATTGGACTGAGACTTGCCAAGCGGCCTTGGTTTACTACCGGTAGACCGCCTGTCAAGTTTCGTACCATTTGGACTTCGTTTGATGCTCCAACGGTTAACCGAGGGACTGAAAAGGCCTCGTGTGTGTTGCAGCCCAACACCCCTTCAATTTGGCCCAAAAACCCACCAAAACCTTCTCCATCATCTAGAGTGTTCGATCACGATCGCATGGCCGAAAACCGCACCTCATTTGGACACTCTTAGCTCCCTCTATGCCTATATAAAGACCCCTCCGAAATTCTCCTTCTCCTTCCCCCCGAAACCCTAGATCCATTCCATCCTCCGCCGCCGGACAAAAAAACCACCGACGGACATGTCCGTTTTCCTCCCACCGCCGCCACATGGCACCGCCTGATTCGCCCGCCCGGGCGCCCACATCGCCGCCGACCGCACGGGCCCGTGAGCCCGTGCGGGGCCCTCTCCGGCCCGAAGCCGCGCTGCCCACTCCAGCGCCCCGCCGCCTTCTTCCTCCCTCGCCGCGCCGCTTGAGTTCGCCGGTGCCGCCCTGCTTCGTCGTGTCGCCGGTGGCCACCGACCCGGCCCGCCTCGAGCCTCGCCACTGCCGGCCGCCCTCGTCTCCGCCGCCAAGGTCGCCGCCCCGCCGTCAACCGCCTCCCCCGCGCCGGATCCGGTTCCTCTCCGCCTCTCCCTCGACTCCGATGACGCCCCGCAGCTCCGGCGAGCACGAACTCCGACGCCGTCAAACCTCGTGGAGCGCGCCGAACTAGATCTAGATCCAAATCATCTCGGTTGACTTTTTCGTCCCCAACCCTAATTATCTTGCCATGTTCATCGCATCGTAACTTTGCATCTGTAGCTCCGTTTTTGGCATATAGCATATCAAAATGTTCGTATCAGAGAGTACATCATTTCATCTCATTGCATCATTTTCATTTGAGTTCATCTTGATGCCCGAAATGCCATTAGAAGAGGGCTACTTGAGTTAATTGTCAGATGTGTTTCCTCATTTAGGCTTTTGTCATTTTTGCCATGATTATTGTGTGCATGATATGCCCATGAGCTCTACATATGTTTTGTTAAGGGTTTTGCCATATTTCTAGAGGTGCAACCCATGTATTTTTGTGATGTGTGTGGTGACTAGCATAAGCTTGCAAAGTGAGGCACTTGGTAATGCTGATTTCAGGGACTTAGCATTTCCACAAAGTCCTTGATCTGTTTATCTCATGTTGCCATATGTTCATGGTGTTTCCTAGTGATCCGTGCCTCTTTTGAGGATGATCAGTAAGGATGTTTTGTTTATATTGTAGTGCTCTATCCATCCATGTCTTTGTTTGCAATTATGGAGTACCCTAGCTTGAGTCAATCGAGCTCTACTTTTGTTACTTCGTGAATCTGGGAAGATTGTCTACTTGTTAGCGATTTTGCCGAGGATGTTGTAGTTGATCCGTGCATGCTATGCTATTGTTCTTGCCATGTCTAGCTTGCATTTTGTGTATTCTTGATGGGGTGTATGCTTAGTTGGTCATGACTTGCTCCGTAGTGAGTGCATCAAGCTCGTAAACATGCCTACTTGATATCCGTTTTCAGCATGCTCCAGTTTTCACAAAGTCTGGGTACTGATTATGTTTTTGCCATGTTCACATGCTTGCAATTGTATTTTCTGATCCCTTTTGGCTCAAGGTCACTAAGGGACTTTTGTTAAGCTCTTTGAGTAGCTCCATGCCATGCTTTACTTTGCCATGTTCAGGTCATGTAGCATGTAGTTTTGATGCTCCGAAGTGTGCTACCTGATCTGAAATTCCAGACCAGTGTTAATTTCACTAAGTCTGAGATCTGTTTACCATATGCATTTTTGCCATGCTTGTTTGAACCTGTTAATGGATGAATCGGCCGTAGCTCAGTGCTAGACTTTTGTTAAGCATCTTGAATGCATCCATGCGATGTATTTTGTTGTCATGTTTGAGTGATGTAGCTTGTTCATCTTGTTGCATTTAGATGGCTACTTGCTGTAATCGCAGACCAGTGTCATATTTGAATTGCTTGCCATTTCCAAACCGTAACTCCGATTCCGGCGTTCTTTATATCGTTTTCAAGCGATTTCATATCATCTTTCCAGTGGCACACTTGGATTCCCAAATTGAGTCCAGGTTCATGCATCCCTTGTCAAATCTTGCATATGCATCCCGCATCGCATCCCGCATAGCATACCATCCTTGCATCATATTGTTTGATCCGTGCACGTGGTTGATTGTGTCCTTGTTGCTTGTTTGTCTTGTTTGGGTAGAGCCGAGAGACGAGTTCGCTAACGACGAGCCCGTTGAGTTTTCTTTCGAGGATCCAATCAACTCTGACAACTTTGCAGGCAAGATGATCATACCCTCGAAATCACTACTATCTTTGCTTTGCTAGATTGCTCGCTCTTTTGCTATGCCAATGCTACGATGCCTACCACTTGCTTTCAAGCCTCCCAAATTGCCATGTCAAACCTCTAACCCACCATGTCCTAGCAAACCGTTGATTGGCTATGTTACCGCTTTGCTCAGCTCCTCTCATAGCGTTGCTAGTTGCAGGTGAAGATTGGAGACCGTTCCTTGTTGGAACCCTGTTTACTTGTTGGGATATCATTATATTGCCATGTTATCTTAATGCATCTATATACTTGGTAAAGGGTGGAAGGCTCGGCCTCTCGCCTAGTGTTTTGTTCCACTCTTGCCTCCCTAGTTTCCGTCATATCGGTGTTATGTTCCCGGATTTTGCGTTCCTTACGCGGTTGGGTTATAATGGGAACCCCTTGATAGTTCGCCTTGATTAAAGCTTTTCCAGCAATGCCCAACCTTGGTTTTACCATTTGCCACCTAGCCCCTTTTTCCCTTGGGTTTCCGGAGCCCAAGGGTCATCTTATTTTAACCCCCCCCCCCCCCCCGAGCCAGTGCTCCTCTGAGTGTTGGTCCACCACGTCAGCCGCCAGTGGCCACTAGAGGCAACTCTGGGCTGGCCTACCGGAAGTTTGGACAATCTGAGTGTGCCCTGAGAACGAGATATGTGCAGCTCCTATCGGGATTTGTCGGCACATTCGGGCGGTGTTTCTAGTCTTGTTTTAACCTGTCGAAGTGTCTTGAAGAACCGAGATACCGAGTCTGATCGGAACATCTTGGGAGGAGGTCTATTCCTTCGTTGACCGTGAGAGCTTGTCATGGGCTAAATTGGGACTCCCTGCAGGGATTTGAACTTTCGAAAGCCGTGCCCGCGGTTATGGGCAGATGGGAATTTGTTAATGTCTGGTTGTAGATAACTTGAACCTTAACTTAATTAAAATGAATCGACCGTGTGAGTTACCGTGATGGCCTCTTCTCGGCGGAGTCCAGGAAGTGGACACGGTGTTGGAGTAATGTTTGCGCAGGTTGTTCTCTAGTTTCTCGCTCGCGCTTTGCCTCCTCTTCTCGCTCTCTTTTGCGAACAGGATAGCCACCATATTTGCTAGTCTCTTGCTGCAGCTCCACATATTTACCTTGCCTTACCTATAAGCTTAAATAGTCTTGATCGCGAGGGTGCGAGATTGCTGAGTCCCTCTGGCTCACAGATTACTATTACACCAGATGCAGGGCCTGATGATTCCGCTCCAGGTGACGCGCTCGAGCTCAAGTGGGAGTTCGACGAGGACTCTCAACGATACTATGTTTCCTTTCCTGATGATTAGTAGTGGTGCCCAGTTGGGGGTGATCGGGACCGTGTCGCATCTTGGGTTATCTTCTATTTTGGCGCCGTAGTCGGGCCATGAGTGTTTGGTTGATGTAATGTTATTTATGTACTTGATTGACGTGGCGAGTGTAAGCCAACTATGTTATCTCCCCTTTTATTATCTATATTACATGGGATGTTGTGAAGATTGCCTAACTTGCGACATATGCCTTCAACGCGATTATGCCTCTAAGTCGTGCCTCGACACGTGGGAGATATAGTCGCATCGAGGGTGTTACAAGTTGGTAATCAGAGCCTTCCCCGACCTTAGGAGCCCCATTGCTTGATCGTTTTTAGCGGCCAAGTTGTGTCTAGAAAAAAAATTTGAGTTATTTAGGAATTATATATCGGAGAGTTTAGGAATTATTTTTACTTCCCAGTCTCCTCATCGCTCTGGTAAGGCATCCTGGCGTAGAGTTTTGTCTCTTCTCTTCTCAAATTTCACTAAAAAAAATTTAGGATCATGCGGGTATCTTGGAATCGTTCCGATGGTTTTATGATGAGAACATTGTCTTGGTGCCTCCTGTCAGGGGTTTTGTGGAAGTATCCCGGGGAGTTGAGCTCTGAGGTGTTGTCGGCATAATTTTATTGTTGCAGTTCTGTAATACCTGAGTCTAGTACGCCGACATCGAAAATCTCTTTTATGCAGTTCGTTGGTGAGATAACCTCGACGCCACCCAGTACTGGGGCGGGAGTTCGGGAGTATCGCCATAACTTGTATAACGGATGCTTTTCGAAGGTTGAGGTAGATGGTTTCCGAAGTTTTTCTCGGTTATGTGTTGAAGGATGGATACAGCTGGATGTAGGATTTGCTAGATTTGGGTGAGATATTATGCTTCCCCTGTATCCCCAACACCTGATTGCATAACCGGAAAGGTTCGGGAGTTTCATAGGTGGGAATTCTCGTAGCTCTAGTTCTTCTTCCACGGATATTTGGTTTGAGATTGGGATTTCTTACCGATTATTTGTTCTTGATCCGTACCTTGTTGATTTATTTCTCTACCTTAATTCTAAGTGGCTTCTCAATTTATGGATATGTGACCATTTCAAGAGAAATGCATTCGTTCATTTTGTTCGGATGTGAAGACTATATGTTGCAATTTTCATTCCGTTGGATTCAGCTTCAATATTTGTCTATCAATGTGCTAATGGATGTCAACCTCTTCAGGATGGCTCCTCCAACACGCACGACTCCGAATCCTGATCCGCCACCACCTCCACCTCCTCCGGAGGCATGGCAAGCTGTGATGGCCGCAACCAATGCAAACACACAGTTGATCATGCAAATTCTCCAAGAGCGCAATCAAGGCAACCAAGGGAACCAAGGCAACAATCAGAATCACTTTGCTACACTCAACCAGTCCCTTGCTAACGGGCCAAAGACTTTCGGCAATTGTGTTGAGGCAACCGATGCTGACGATTGGCTTGTGGATCTGTGCAAGCATTTCGAGTGCAGTAACGTTAGGCCTGAGGACTTTGTCAAGTTTGCTTCCTTCCAACTCAAAGATCAAGATGCAGAATGGTTCCAGCAGTACAAGGATTCCAGAGGTGGACGTGTGATCACTTGGGATGAATTCTGTCAAGATTTCAGAGCTCATCATATTCCTCAGAGCGTGGTTGAAAGCAAGCATGAGGAATTCCGCAACCTGAAGCAAGGCCCTTTGTCTATCTATGACTACAACAAGTTGTTTCAGAAGCTCGCCCGCTTTGCCAAGCAGGACGTCCCTGATGAGAAGGGCATGATATACCAGTTCAGGGGTGGTCTCAGAGAAGAAATTCAGCTAGCTCTTGTTCTCTTTGAGCCCTTGAGGTACGATGAGTTCTACAACATGGCATTGAAGCAAGAGGCTGCTCAATTGAGGTGTGATGCTTCCAAGAAGCGAGTCAGAGATGCTACTCCTTCTTCCTCTACTCAAGTGGCCAAGCAGCAGAAGTATTGGCTTCCTCCTCCTCCGTTCCGTCAGCCGTATCAGCAGAAGAGCAAAGGTGGCAGTGGTTCTTCCCACCCACCCAACCTTGGCTTTCAGAACAAGACTTCGTCTCAAGCTCCAAGATCGAGTGCTCCGTATCACCGTCCGCTTTCAGAGGTCACGTGCAACAAGTGCCAACAGAAGGGTCACTATGCCAACAAGTGTCTCAACCAGAGGCGTCTTCCCCCTCCTCCTCCTGTCAGATCGGCAAGTACAGCTATGGTCAAGCATAACCCCAAGCACGCCAAGGTCAATTTGATGAATGCACTCAGGCAGAGGATTCGTCAGATGTCATCATGGGTAACCTTCCTGTTAATGATATTCCAGCTAAAGTTCTTTTTGACATGGGTGCATCGGATTGTTTCATCTCGAGAACGTTTTCATCTAAGCATGAGTTGACTTCCCAAGTTATGCATAGTCCGTTGGCAGTTGTCTCTCCGGGTAAATGTTTGCTCGCTAACCACGAGGTTCCAGATATTTCTATCTTGATGGGTGATTTGAAGTTTCTGGCTTCTCCAATGGTTCTTGGTAACTCGGATATTGATCTTATTCTCGGGATGGATTGGCTTTCTAAGCACAAGGCTCAGCTTGATTGTGCAGCCAGACAGATTCAATTGACTCATTTGTCTGAGGATGTAATTGTCTTTGCCGCTCGGGATAATACCATCCGTCTGTTTTCTCTCAATGAGAAGGGTGAACTGGATGCTATCTCGCAAATTCCAGTCATTTGCGAATATCAAGACGTCTTTCCAGAAGAGCTTCCAGGAATGCCTCCGCACCGGCCAGTTGAATTCGTTATTGCTCTTCAGCCTGGCACGGAACCAGTGTGCAAGCGTCCTTACAAGCTCAGACCTGAAGAGTTGAAGGAGCTGAAGAAGCAACTCGATATTCAAGAGAGAATGGGTCTCATCCGGCCTAGTTCTTCTCCGTGGGGTTGTGGTGTTCTTTTTGTGAAGAAGAAGGATGGAACGGACCGGCTTTGTGTTGATTACCGTCCATTGAACAAAAAGACCATCAAGAACAAATACCCACTTCCCAACATTAACGAGCTGTTCGAACAACTCAAAGGTGCCCAAGTATTCTCCAAGCTTGATCTCCGTATGGGTTATCATCAGATTCGAATCCGTGAGCAAGATATTCCCAAGACGGCTTTCAGGACAAGCTATGGTTCATATGAATACATTGTCATGTCTTTTGGCCTCGTCAACGCTCCTCCGACGTTCTCTCGCATGATGAACTTCATTTTCAACGCCTACACCAATAACTTCGTTTTGGTCTATCTCGACGACATTCTGGTTTTCTCGAAGAACAAGGAAGATCATGCCAAGCACTTGCGTTTGGTACTTGATAAGTTGAGGGAACACCAGTTCTACGCCAAGTTCTCCAAGTGTGAATTTTGGCTTGATGAGGTTCTTTATCTTGGTCACATCATCTCTGCCAAGGGCATTATGGTGAATCCTGAGAAGGTGTCTGCAATTGTGAATTGGGAACCTCCTCAGAACATGAAGCAACTCCGTAGCTTCCTCGGTCTCGCAAGCTATTGTCGAAGATTCATTGAAAACTTTTCTAAGATCGCGAAGCCTCTCTCAAATCTTCTCCAGAAGCACGTCAAGTACGTTTGGTCTCCAGAGTGTGACATTGCTTTCAACACTTTGAAAGAGAAATTGATCACTGCTCCAGTTCTGACTCCGCCTGATGAATCCAAGCCGTACGAGGTCTTTTGTGATGCCTCTCTCCAAGGTCTTAGCGCAGTATTGATGCAAGAGAAGAAAGTTGTTGCTTATACCTCTCGCCAGTTGAAGCCCAATGAGAAGAACTACCCCACTCATGATCTCGAGTTGGCGGCAGTTGTGCGTTCTCTTTTGACTTGGAGACATCTCTTATTGGGAAGAAAAGTGGACATTTTCACTGATCACAAGAGTCTCAAGTACATCTTCACTCAGCCTAATCTCAACCTCAGGCAAACTCGATGGGTCGAAATGATTCAAGAGTATAATCCGAGTATCGAGTATACTCCAGGCAAGGCCAATGTGATTGCTGACGCATTGAGCAGGAAGGCTTATTGTAACAGTCTTATTCTCAAGCCTTATCAACCCGAGCTTTGTGAAGTTTTCCGCAAACTTAATCTGCAAGTTGTTCCTCAAGGTTTCCTCGCCAACCTTCAAGTCTCTCCTACCTTGGAAGACCAGATTCGCCAAGCCCAGCTTCTTGATGCTATGGTGAAAAAGGTGAAGATTGGGATTGCCAAGAGTCAACCCAAGTACAAGTGCTACCGCCTTAATGACAAGGATACTCTTTTCTTCGAGGATCGTATTGTTGTGTCCAAAGGTGACCTCCGTAAAATGATCATGAACGAGGCTCACAATTGTCTCCTCTCCATCCACCCTGGGAGCACGAAGATGTATCAGGACCTCAAGCAAGCTTATTGGTGGACTCAAATGAAGCGCGAGATTGCTCAGTTCGTGAATGAATGTGATGTCTGCAGAAGAGAGAAGGCAGAACACCAAAGGCCAGCGGGTCTCCTCCAACCTCTTGCCATTCCAGAATGGAAGTTTGACCACATTGAAATGGACTTCGTGACTGGGTTTCCAAAGTCCAAGCGTGGCAATGATGCTATATTCGTTGTCATCGACAAACTCACCAAAGTGGCTCACTTTCTGCCTATCAAAGAGTCAATCACTGCAGCTCAATTGGCGGAACTCTATACCTCTCGAATTGTCTCTCTGCACGGTATTCCACAAGTGATCTCTTCAGACCGTGGCAGCATCTTTACCTCCAAGTTTTGGGATTCTTTTTAGAAGGCCATGGGCACCAACATCCGCTTCAGCACAGCTTTCATCCTCAAACTAGCGGTCAAGTCGAGCGTGTCAACCAGATTCTTGAAGATATGCTCAGGGCTTGTGTGATCTCCTTCGGCATGAAGTGGGAGGATTGTCTTCCTTATGCTGAATTCTCCTACAACAACATTTTTCAAGCAAGTTCGAGCAAGGCCCCATTTGAAATTCTGTATGGCAGGAAGTGTCGTACCCCTCTCAACTGGTCTGAAACCGGTGAACGACAGCTTTTGGGAAATGACTTAATCACAGAGGCAGAGGAAATGTGCAAAGTCATTCGAGATAACCTCAAAGCAGCCCAATCCCGCCAGAAGAGCTACTATGATAGTAAGCACCGTGATTTGGCTTTTGAGATCGGAGATCATGTTTACCTCCGCGTCTCTCCTATGAAAGGTACTCGTCGCTTCGATATCAAAGGGAAGCTTGCCCCCAGATACGTGGGACCTTTCAAGATTGTCAGCAAGAGAGGCGACCTCGCCTATCAACTCGAGCTTCCTTAAAACTTTGCAAATGTTCATGATGTGTTCCATGTCTCTCAGCTCCGAAAGTGCTTCAAGACGCCTGACCGCACTGTCAACTTCGAGGACATTGAGCTCCAAGAAGATCTCTCCTATCGTGAGCACCCCGTTGCTATTCTTGAAGAGACTGAACGCAAGACTCGCAACAAGTCAATCAAATTCCTCAAAGTCAAGTGGTCACACCATTCCGACTGTGAAGCTACCTGGGAACGCGAGGATCACCTCCGTTCTGAATAGCCGGCGTTCTTTCAGTCCTAGATCTCGAGACGAGATCCTTTCGTAGTGGTGGAGTGTTGTAACACCCCGGATATGACTTTCCCAATTTGTACTCCAACTCTTGCCGTTTCCGGCTTTAAGTTATTTTATTTTCTCGGGTTCGGGTCTTTGTCTCCGTGTGTTTTTATCGTTGTCATGCATCTCATATCATGTCATCATGTGCATTGCATTTGCATACGTGTTCATCTCATGCATTCGAGCATTTTCCCCGTTGTCCGTTTTGCATTCCGGCGCTTCATTCTCCTCCGGTGGTCATTTCTACCTTTCTTTCATGTGTGGGGATTAAACATTTCTGGATTGGACCGAGACTTGCCAAGCGGCCTGGGTTTACTACCGGTAGACCGCCTGTCAAGTTTCGTACCATTTGGACTTCGTTTGATGCTCCAACGGTTAACCGAGGGACCGAAAAGGCCTCGTGTGTGTTGCAGCCCAACACCCCTTCAATTTGGCCCAAAAACCCACCAAAACCTTCTCCATCATCTAGAGTGTTCGATCACGATCGCGTGGCCGAAAACCGCACCTCATTTGGACACTCCTAGCTCCCTCTATGCCTATATAAAGACCCCTCCGAAATTCTCCTTCTCCTTCCCCCCGAAACCCTAGATCCATTCCATCCGCCGCCGCCGGACAAAAAAACCGCCGACGGACATGTCCGTTTTCCTCCCACCGCCGCCACGTGGCACCGCCTGATTCGCCCGCCCGGGCGCCCACATCGCCGCCGACCCCACGGGCCCGCGAGCCCGTGCGGGGCCCTCTCCGGCCCGAAGCCGCGCCGCCCACTCCAGCGCCCCGCCGCCTTCTTCCTCCCTCGCCACGCCGCCTAAGTTCGCCAGTGCCGCCCTGCTTCGTCGCGTCGCCGGTGGCCGCCGACCCGGCCCGCCTCGAGCCTCACCACGGCCGGCGGCCCTCGTCTCCGCCGCCAAGGTCACCGCCCCGCCGTCAACCGCCTCCCCCGCGCCGGATCCGGTTCCTCTCCGCCTCTCCCTCGACTCCGGTGACGCCCCGCAGCTCCGGCGAGCACGAACTCCGACGCCTTCGAACCTCGTGGAGCGCGCCGAACCAGATCTAGATCCAAATCATCTCGGTTGACTTTTTCGTCCCCAACCTTAATTATCTTGCCATGTTCATCGCACCGTAACTTTGCATCCGTAGCTCCGTTTTTGGCATATAGCATATTAAAATATTCGCCTCAGAGAGTACATCATTTCATCTCATTGCATCATTTTAATTTGAATTAATCTTGATGCCCGAAATGCCGTTAGAAGAGGGCTACTTGAGTTAATTGTCAGATGTGTTTCCTCATTTAGGCTTTTGTCATTTTTGCCATGATTATTGTGTGCATGATATGCCCATGAGCTCTACATATGTTTTGTTAAGGGTTTTGCCATCTTTCAAGAGGTGCAACCCATGTATTTTTGTGATGTGTGTGGTGACTAGCACAAGCTTGCAAAGTGAGGCACTTGGTAATGCTGATTTCAGGGACTTAGCATTTCCACAAAGTCCTTGATCTGTTTATCTCATGTTGCCATATGTTCATGTTGTTTCCTAGTGATCCATGCCTCTTTTAAGGATGATCAGTAAGGATGTTTTGTTAATATTGTAGTGCTATATACATCCAAGTCTTTGTTTGCAATTATGGAGTACCCTAGCTTGAGTCAATCGAGCTCTACTTTTTCTACTTCATGAATCTGGGCAGATTGTCTACTTGTTAGCAATTTTGCCGAGGATGTTGTAGTTGATCCGTGCATGCTATGCTATTGTTCTTGCCTTGCCTAGCTTGCATTTTGTGTATTCTTGATGGGTGTATGCTTAGTTGGTCATGACTTGCTCCGTAGTGAGTGCATCGAGCTCGTAAACATGCCTACTTGATATCCGTTTTCAGCATGCTCCAGTTTTCACAAAGTCTGGGTACTGATTATGTTTTTGCCATGTTCACATGCTTGCAATTGTATTTTCTGATCCCTTTTGGCTCAAGGTCACTAAGGGACTTTTGTTAAGCTCTTTGAGTAGCTCCATGCCATGCTTTACTTTGCCATGTTTAGGTCCTGTAGCATGTAGTTTTGATGCTCCGAAGTGTGCTACCTGATCTGAAATTCCAGACCAGTGTTAATTTCACTAAGTCTGAGATCTGTTTACCATATGCATTTTTGCCATGCTTGTTTGAACCTGTTAATGGATGAATCGGCCGTAGCTCAGTGCTAGACTTTTGTTAAGCATCTTGAATGCATCCATGCGATGTATTTTGTTGTCATGTTTGAGTGATGTAGCTTGTTCATCTTGTTGCATTTAGATGGCTACTTGCTGTAATCGCAGACCAGTGTCATATTTGAATTGCTTGCCATTTCCAAACCGTAACTCCGATTCCGGCGTTCTTTATATCGTTTTCAAGCGATTTCATCTCATATTTCCAGTGGCACACTTGGATTCCCAAATTGAGTCCAGGTTCATGCATCCCTTGTCAAATCTTGCATATGCATCCCGCATCGCATCCCGCATAGCATACCATCCTTGCATCATATTGTTTGATCTGTGCACGTGGTTGATTGTGTCCTTGTTGCTTGTTTGTCTTGTTTGGGTAGAGCCGAGAGACGAGTTCGCTAACGAGGAGCCCGTTGAGTTTGCTTTCGAGGATCCAGTCAACTCTGACAACTTTGCAGGCAAGATGATCATACCCTCGAAATCACTACTATCTTTGCTTTGCTAGATTGCTCGCTCTTTTGCTATGCCAATGCTACGATGCCTACCACTTGCTTTCAAGCCTCCCAAATTGCCATGTCAAACCTCTAACCCACCATGTCCTAGCAAACCGTTGATTGGCTATGTTACCGCTTTGCTCAGCTCCTCTCATAGCGTTGCTAGTTGCAGGTGAAGATTGGAGACCGTTCCTTGTTGGAACCCTGTTTACTTGTTGGGATATCATTATATTGCCATGTTATCTTAATGCATCTATATACTTGGTAAAGGGTGGAAGGCTCGGCCTCTCGCCTAGTGTTTTGTTCCACTCTTGGCTCCCTAGTTTCCGTCATATCGGTGTTATGTTCCCGGATTTTGCGTTCCTTACGCGGTTGGGTTATAATGGGAACCCCTTGATAGTTCGCCTTGATTAAAGCTTTTCCAGCAATGCCCAACCTTGGTTTTACCATTTGCCACCTAGCCCCTTTTTCCCTTGGGTTTTCGGAGCCCAAGGGTCATCTTATTTTAAACCCCCCCCCCCCCGGGCCAGTGCTCCTCTGAGTGTTGGTCCACCACGTCAGCCGCCAGTGGCCACCAGGGGCAACTCTGGGCTGGCCTACCGGAAGTTTGGACAATCTGAGTGTGCCCTGAGAACGAGATATGTGCAGCTCCTATCGGGATTTGTCGGCACATTCGGGCGGTGTTGCTAGTCTTGTTTTAACCTGTCGAAGTGTCTTGAAGAACCGAGATACTGAGTCTGATCGGAACATCTTGGGAGGAGGTCTATTCCTTCGTTGACCGTGAGAGCTTGTCATGGGCTAAGTTGGGACTCCCCTGCAGGGATTTGAACTTTCGAAAGCCGTGCCCGCGGTTATGGGCAGATGGGAATTTGTTAATGTCCGGTTGTAGATAACTTGAACCTTAACTTAATTAAAATGAATCGACCGTGTGAGTTACCGTGATGGCCTCTTCTCGGCGGAGTCCGGGAAGTGGACATGGTGTTGGAGTAATGTTTGCGCAGGTTGTTCTCTAGTTTCTCGCTCGCGCTTTGCCTCCTCTTCTCGCTCTCTTTTGCGAACAGGATAGCCACCATATTTGCTAGTCGCTTGCTGCAGCTCCACATATTTACCTTGCCTTACCTATAAGCTTAAATAGTCTTGATCGCGAGGGTGCGAGATTGCTGAGTCCCTCTGGCTCACAGATTACTATTACACCAGATGCAGGGCCTGATGATTCCGCTCCAGGTGACGCGCTCGAGCTCAAGTGGGAGTTCGACGAGGACTCTCAACGATACTATGTTTCCTTTCCTAATGATTAGTAGTGGTGCCCAGTTGGGGGTGATCGGGACCGTGTCGCATGTTGGGTTATCTTTTATTTTGGCGTCGTAGTCGGGCCATGAGTGTTTGGTTGATGTAATGTTATTTATGTACTTGATTGACGTGGCGAGTGTAAGCCAACTATGTTATCTCCCCTTTTATTATCTATATTACATGGGATGTTGTGAAGATTGCCTAACTTGCGACATATGCCTTCAATGCGATTATGCCTCTAAGTCGTGCCTCGACACGTGGGAGATATAGTCGCATCGAGGGTGTTACAGCCTCGCTCGGGTTCAGTTAGAGCCAACGCCTCGCACACACGCGCGTACGTGTACGAGAGAAACACGCATCGCTCGGCCCCTGACCTCCCACCATAACCGGGAACTCCCTGAAATTTTCCTCGCCCTCGCTTCTACCACGGGTTTTTCCGTCATGGACGGCCCAAAGAATGTCATGCAGTTGCGTCTCCGGCCCGCCCAGGACGAAAAGCCCATTTTCTGTCTTGATTTTTTGTCATAGAAGTAGGAGCCCACCACATCTATGATGATACCGGGTTTTGTCACAATTATCGTCATAGAAGTGTCATATGTATGACAGAAAAAATTTCGTTCGGCCCAAAATGTCACGAATGTGTCTTTTTTTGTAGTGGAGGCGCGCCCCCAAGCCCAATCCAAATTGGGAGGGGGGCCGGCCCCCCTTTCCTTCCTCCCTCTCTCCTCCTTCCTTCCTCTCCTACTCCTACTTGGAAGGGGGGAATCCTACTCCCGGAGGGAGTAGGACTCCCCTAGGGCGCGCCATAGAGAAGGCCGGCCCTCCCCCTCCTCCACTCCTTTATATACGGGGGAGGGGGGCTCCCCATAGACACACAAGTTGATCATTTATCTTTTAGCCGTGTGTGGTGCCCCCCTCCACCATAATCCACCTCGGTTATATCGTAGCGGTGCTTAGGCGAAGCCCTGTTCTGGTAGCAACATCATCACCGTCATCACGCCATCGTGTTGACGAAACTCTCCCTCGAAGCTCTACTAGATCGTGAGTTCGCGGGACGTACCTTCGGTGCTAGATCGGTCGATCGTGAAGACGTACGACTACATCAACTGCGTTGTCACAACGCTTCCACTTACGGTCTACGAGGGTACGTAGACGATACTCTCCCCTCTCGTTGCTATGCATCACCATGATCTTGCATGTGCGTAGGATTTTTTTAAATTACTGCGTTCCCCAATATAGACATGAGCGAGACTCATCTCTGGTCAATAACCAATAGTGGAACCTGGATGCTCATATTGGCTCCTACATATTCTACGAAGATCTTTATCGGTCAAACTGCATAACAGCATACATTTTTCCCTTTGTCATCGGTATGTTACTTGCCCGAGATTCGATCGTCAGTATCTCAATACCTAGTACAATCTCGTTACCGGCAAGTCTCTTTACTCGTTCCGTAATGCAAATCCCGTAACTAACTCATTTGTCACATTGCTTGCAAGGCTTATGGTGATGTGCATTACCGAGAGGGCCCATAGATACCTCTCCGATGCATGGAGTGACAAATCCTAATCTCGATCTATGCCAACTCAACAAACACCATCGGAGACACCTGTAGAGCATCTTTATAGTCGCCCAGTTACGTTGTGACGTTTGATAACACACTAAGTGTGTTGGGTTCTACGGTAGGGTGCGTCGACTGCAAATTAAAATTTTCCTACGCACAGAACAACCAAGAACATGCTACGGGAGATGGATCACAGTTCGTTACCACTAGACGCGCAGTGCCGTGCAGCGGAAGAAGAGTTGGGGAAGCGCGTCCGCATGGATCGTCTCCTCCTCGTCCGATCTCCCTCGTACAGCCGGTAGTTGGTTCCCACGTACAGGTTCGCCGGAGCGGCGCAAGTGCACCCCCTCTAACGGTATCCGTGCATGTAGGAGGAACGTCGTGTGGCGGACTGCTAGGTCCGATCACACAACCGGCGGTGAGTGGAGGTGTCTATTTGCAACACATGCAAACCCTAGTGACAGCGCCGAAGCGATCAATTGCGTGAATGTGTGGCACCTCCACTTTATATAGGCGTCCGTCGCAGGCTCAACACTTGGGCCTCGCACGGACCCTAAAGCCCATAAGTCTACTCGGCCACAATCCAAATACAGCTCGGATCACATCCCACCAGTGTCCTCGGATCCGACCTCGTAGGTTCCTTCCCTTAAGCGTGCAACCCCTTAGGTTCAAGCCGGCTTGGTCGCAGTTCGGATCACCTCCGAACTGCACAGTTGGTAGCAGCCTCTAGCAAGGCATGCCGAACACCAAAACAGACTACGAAGCTGGTTAGGCGAACCTGTACATCATACTTCCATTCCTTTTGCCACACGATATATGTTGTCGGGCTCAAGGCGAGTCTGTCATCCTTGTGCTAGCCCGACCTCTTTCTCGTTCCAGTGATGCCGACCACAAACCGGATTATCTCATAATCCATGTCGCATGGCCATGCTTATCCTGGTCGGATCACACAAGGGGCCCAGAGTTTATCTCTCCTGATCGGAGGGGCAAATCCCATCTTGCTCGACCACGTCTCGTAGCATGGTTCTGGACAAACCTGAAACCTACCTTTATAACTACCCAGTTACGGAGTAGCGTTTGGTAGGCCCAAAGCTAGTCTGTCACCATCCCGAGTACATGCGTCAGCTCAGGTCTTAGGACATAGAACATATGTTGTACTAGAGACTCACAGATGACATATCGTTGTGTCTCATAGTTGGGTCTGTCCGACTCAGACCTTATCTCGACTCGGATCCGACTACGTCAAACCCGACCAGATCCTTCCAAGTCCATATTATCCGGTTAGCATCCAATGCTTCATGGCTAGTGAGACCAAGCCATCGACCGTGTCATATGCTAGTCTAGTTGGTTGCGCGTCCACACAGCCTTTTCGACTAGGGACCTTTTAGGACAGTCATCATACAATGCATAGTCCCACAAAAAAGTCACATACTTGTTGATACACATTATTGATAATGTCCAAGGACTATCTTTATTCATAAACACATAGAAAATATCATCATACATGATTGCCTCTAGGGCATATCTCCAACAGTCTCCCACTTGCACTAGAGTCAATCAAATAGACATCGAATGCCCATAGCTCTGACGTGCCCCTCATGATTGGGTTGTGGAAGCGGATTAGTCAACGGATCCACAACATTTGCATCCGTGTGAATTTTGCATAACTCTACATCACCGCTCTTTACAATCTTTCGTATCAGGTGATATTTCCGATCTATGTGTCTGACCTTGTGGTGATTCCTCGGCTCCTTGGCTTGTGCGATGGCACCCGAATTATCACAATAAAGGTCCAATGGTTTTACCGAGGCTGGGAAAATACCAAGATCATCCAGAAAGTTCCGGATCCAAACACCTTCCTTTGCAGCTTCACAAGCCGCAATGTATTCGGCTTCTGTAGTAGAATCGGCCACCGTATCTTGCTTGGAACTCATCCAGCTCACTGCTCCTCCGTTCATGACGTACACGAATCCGGACTGTGATCGACAATCATCTCTGTCGGTTTGGAAACTAGCATCGGCGTTGATAACCGACAAGTATAGGGGATCGCAACAGTTTTCGAGGGTAGAGTATTCAAACCAAATTTATTGATTCGACACAAGGGGAGCCAAAGAATATTCTCAAGTATAAGCAGCTGAGTTGTCAATTCAACCACACCTGGAAACTTAGTATCTGCAGCAAAGTATTTAGTAGCAAAGTAATATGATAGTAGTGGTAACGGTAGCAAAAGGTAATGATAGCAAAAGTAGTGTTTTTGGTATTTTGTAGTGATGATAGCAATAGCAACGGGAAAGCAAATAAGCGAAGAACAATATATGGAAAGCTCGTAGGCAACGGATCGGTGATAGAGAGTTATGCCGGATGCGGTTCATCATGTAACAGTCATAAACTAGGGTGACATAGAACTACCTCCAATTCATCAATGTAATGTAGGCATGTATTCCGAATATAGTCATACATGCTTATGGAAAAGAATTTGCATGACATCTTTTGTCCTACCCTCCCGTGGCAGTGGGATCCTAGCGGAAACTAAGGGATATTAAGGCCTCCTTTTAATAGAGTACCGGACCAAAGCATTAACACATAGTGAATACATGAACTCCTCAAACTACAGTCATCACCGGTAAGTATCCCGATTATTGTCACTTCGGGGTTAACGGATCATAACACATAATAGGTGACTATAGACTTGCAAGATAGGATCAAGAACTGTCATATATTGATGAAAACATAATAGGTTCAGATCTGGAATCATGGCACTCGGGCCCTAGTGACAAGCATTAAGCATAGCAAAGTCATAGCAACATCAATCTCAGAACATAGTGGATACTAGGGATCAAACCCTAACAAAATTAGCTCGATTACATGATAAATCTCATCCAACCCATCACCGTCCAGCAAGCCTATGATGGAATTACTCACGCACGGCAGTGATCATCATGAAATTGGTGATGGAGGAAGGTTGATGATGATGATGGCGATGGATTCCCCTCTCCGGAGGCCCGAACGGACTCCAGATCAGCCCTCCCGAGATGTTTTAGGGCTTGGCGGTGGCTCCGTCTCGTAAAACGCGATGAATCCTTCTCCTTGATTTTTTTCTCACCGAAACCAAATATATAGAGTTGGAGCTAAGGTCGGAGGAGCTCCAGGGGGCCCACGAGGTAGGGGGCGCGCCCTAGGGGGGCAGGCGCTCAAGCAATTCAGTTGACAAACTGAAAATGATAAAGAAAAACTTCTACAAACTCGGTTTGCTCTTGTTGTTGTAAATATGTAAATCCAGCATTCAAGTTTTAAGCAAAGACTATGAACTAACCATATTCACAATAACGCATAGGTCTCATGTTTACTCATATCAATGGCATAATCAACTAGCGAGCAATAATAATAAATCTCGGATGACAACACTTTCTCAAAACAATCATAATATGATATAACAGGATGGTATCTCGCTAGCCCTTTCTGAGACCGCAAAACATAAATGCAGAGCACCTTTAAAGATCAAGAACTGACTAGACATTGTAATTTATGGTAAAAGAGATCCAGTCAAGTCATACTCAATGTAAACTAACAGTAATGAATGCAAATGACAGGGGTGCTCTTCAACTGGTGCTTTTAATAAGAGGATGATGACTCAACATGGAAGTAAATAGATAGGCCCTTCGTAGAGGGAAGCAGGGATTTGTAGAGGTGCCAGAGCTCGGTTTTGAAATAGAGGTGAATAATATTTTGAGCGGTATACTTTCATTGTCAACATAACAACCAAGAGATGGCGATATCTTCCATGCTACACACATTATAGGCGGTTCCCAAACAGAATGGTAAAGTTTATACTCCCCCTTCCACCAACAAGCATCAATCCATGGCTTGCTTGAAACAACGAGTGCCTCCAACTAACAACAATCCCAGGGGGAGTTTTGTTTGAAATTATTTTAATTTGATTTGCATAAAGCATGGGACTGGGCATCCCGGTGACCAGCCACTTTCTCGTGAGTGAGGAGTGGAGTCCACTCCTCTTGAGAATAACCCGCCTAACATGGAAGATATGGACAGCCCTAGTTGATACATGAGCTATTCAAGCATACAAAGAAGGGTATTTATTTGAAGGTTTAGAGTTTGGCACATACAAATTTACTTGGAACGGCAGGTAGATACCACATATAGGTAGGTATGGTGGACTCATATGGAATAACTTTGGGGTTTATGGAGTTGGATGCACAAGCAG
This sequence comes from Triticum urartu, assembly GCF_056163025.1. Classification (NCBI taxonomy): domain Eukaryota; kingdom Viridiplantae; phylum Streptophyta; class Magnoliopsida; order Poales; family Poaceae; genus Triticum; species Triticum urartu. The sequence continues at coordinate 159,917,891 of NC_141875.1, read as the reverse complement.
TATTCCCGCTTAGTACAGGTGAAGGCTAGCAAAAGACTGGGAAGCGACTAGCTAGAGAGCGACAACAGTCATGAACATGCATTAAAACTAATCAACACCGAATGCAAGCATGAGTAGGATATAATCCACCATGAACATAAATATCGTGAAGGCTATGTTGATTTTGTTTCAACTACATGCATGAACATGTGTCAAGTCAAGTCACTTAAATCATTCTGAGGAGGATACCGCCCTATCATACCACATCACAACCATTTTAATAGCATGTTGGCATGCAAGGTAAACCATTATAAGCTCCTAGCTAATCAAGCATGGCACAAGAAACGATGATCTCCAGTTGTCATTGCAAACATGTTTATTCGTAATAGGCTGAATCAGGAATGATGAACTAATCATATTTACAAAAACAAGAGAGGTTGAGTTCATACCTGCTTTTCTCATCTCAGTCAGTCCATCATATATCGTCATAATTGCCTTTCACTTGCACGACCAAATGATGTGAATAATATTAAGAGTGCACGTGCATTGGACTAAGTTGGAATCTGCAAGCATTCAATAAACAGGAGAAGACAAGGCAATATGGGTTCTTTTGTCAGATCAACAATAATGCATATAAGAGCCACTTCAACAATTTAATCATGATCTTCTCCTATCGACCCCCAAAGAAAAGAAAAGAAATAAAACTTTTTACACGGGAAAGCTCCCAACAAGCAAAAGAAGAACAGGAAGTCTTTTTGGGTTTTCTTTTTAGTTACTACTACAAGCATGGAAATTAAAACTAGCTAAAAGCTACAACTAATTTTTTTGGGTTTTTCTTAAGGTTAATTAAACACACAAGAAGAAAGCATAAAAGGAAAATAAACTAACCATGGATGATACAATGAAAAAGTATGAGCACCAACATCTAGCAATGAGTGTGTGAACATGAATGTAATGTCAGTGAGAAATACGTACTCCCCCAAGCTTAGGCTTTTGGCCTAAGTCGGGCTATGGCCACGGCTGGCCTGGCAGATATCCATAGCAATAGTTGGGGTCGTACTGCGGTGCAGCGGCTATTGCCGCCTGAGCTGCAGCGTGGCGACGAGCGGCCTCCGCCCTCCTCTCGTACTCATCTGCCTCCTCTCTGGTAATAACATATCTTCCTTTTGCCTGATAATCAAAGAAGGCAGGAGCAGGGAGAGTAATACGGACAGCACGACGTCTGTCAAAGATTAAGCGATACTGGAGAGGTGATTCATTCCTCTCGACAAACTGGTGGTGAACCATAGCATTAAAGTCTAAGTAAGCAGGAGGTAATTCAATATCATCATTACGTATGGTTACACCAAGAAAATCAGCTAAGCGGGTTGCATAAATTCCACCAAAGAAATCTCCATTAAATCTATTAAGATGCAACCTACGTGCAACAATGGCTCCCAAATTATAAGATTTATCTCCTAACACGCCACTCCTAAGAATACTGAGGTCAGGGACACACATGTGACATGCTTCATCTTTACCGTTAAGGCATCTACCTATGAAGAGAGCAAAATAATGTATAGCAGGAAAATGAATGCTCCCTATGGTAGCTTGTGTTATATCTCTAGATTCCCCCACAGTTATATTAGCAAGAAAATCTCTAAATTCAGATTTGCGAGGTTCCCTGACACTGCCCCATTGTGGAAGTTTGCAAGCAGTGGTAAAATCCTCTAAGTCCATAGTGTAAGAATTTTCATAAAGATCAAACAGGATAGTTGGAGAATTACGTGAAGATGAAAATCCAAACCTCCTCACAAAGGAACTAGTGAGATAGTGGTACTGACGGCATTTTTCTTCCTCGAAGCTCACAAGATCAGCATTACGCAAATATGCGTTAAATTCTTCCTTAATCCCCGCTCGATCCATGAAGTCCTCTGAAGGCTATTCACAGGGCCGCACTGGAGCGTCCCTTGGTGGCTCATCATCAGCATCACGCATTGCAAGCCTGGGCTCTTGTTTCCTTGCAGAGCCACCTTGGTACATTTTCCTAAACATATTTCTTCCTCTGAAAAATTTCTGAATTTTTCTTAGTAACTTCAAATAAAAGTGAACCAAACTCAATAATATTGATAGCAACTACTCCTACAAGTGCCTAGAGCCTAAATCATGCATCAAAACTACTTGGAACCACATAAATTTGACATGCAAGCTCAAGAACATGGTCACCTAGGCAGCACAAATTTGCAATGAATAAAGCACTAGAACAAAAACTAATTGGAACAATGGAGGAGTCGCATACCAAGGAACAATCTCCCCAAGCAGTTTTGTGAGAGGTGCTTTGAGCAAGGAGATCGAAAACGGCAGCAAAATGAGCTAGAATTCGTGCTTGAGCTGGATATCCGTGTTTGTGGGACGAAGAAGGAGTGTGTGGGTGCAGGAATAAGTGGAGGAGGTCCACCGTGGGCCCATGAGGCAGGGGGCGTGCCCTGGGGGTAGGGCGTGCCCTCCACCCTCATGGCCAGGTGGATGACACCTCTGTTGTGTTCTCAGTGCCAAATATTCTCAAATATTCTAGAAAAAATCATATTTAAATTTCAGGGCATTTGGAGAACTTCTATTTTTGGGGTATTTTTATATTGCACTGATAATCAGATAACAGACGGGAAATACTTATTTTTATTTTATTTAATATAAATAAAAGAAACTAAAAGGAGGTTACAGGGAGTTGTGTTTCCTAAATTCATCCACCTCATGATCATCAAAAGGAATCCATTAACAAGGTTGATCAAGTCTTGTTAACAAACTCATTCCGAATAACATGGAGCCAGAGAATTTTGGAATAACACTTACCTCAACGGGGATATGCACATCCCCAACAATAAGAACATCATATTTCTTCTTGACAGTAGGAAGAGGAAATTCAAAACCTCCAAAAATAATCGATGGAATTTTTCCAATAGAACTGATACTGTGGACTTGAGGTTGCTTCCTCGGAAAGTGTATCGTATGCTCATTACCATTAACATGAAAAGTGACATTGCCTTTAGTGCAATCAATAACAGCCCCTGCAGTATTCAAAAAGGGTCTTCCAAGAATAATAGACATACTATCGTCCTCGGAAATATCAAGAATAATAAAGTCTGTTAAAATAGTAACGTTTGCAACTACAACAGGTACATCCTCACAAATACCGACAGGTATAGAAGTTGATTTATCAGCCATTTGCAAAGATATTTCAGTAGGTGTCAACTTATTCAAATCAAGTCTACGATATAAAGAGAGAGGCATAACACTAACACCGGCTCCAAGATCACATAAAGCAGTTTTAACATAGTTTCTTTTAATGGAGCATGGTATAGTGGGTACTCCTGGATCTCCAAGTTTTTTGGTATTCCACCCTCAAAAGTATAATTAGCAAGCATGGTGGAAATTTCAGCTTCCGGTATCTTTCTTTTATTAGTGACAATTTCTTTCATATATTTAGCATAAGGATTCATTTTAAGCATATCAGTTAATCGCATACGCAAAAAGATATGTCTAATCATTTTAGCAAAGCGCTCAAAATCCTTGTCATCCTTTTTCTAGGATGGTTTGGGAGGAAAAGGCATGGGTTTCTGAACCCATGGTTTTCTTTCCTTTCTGTGTTTCCTAGCAACAAAATATTTCTTATCATAACGTTGATTCTTTGATTGTGGATTATCAAGATCAACAGCGGGTTCAATTTCTATGTCATTATCATTACTAGGTTGAGCATCATCATGCACATTATCATTGACATTTTCACTAGTTTCAGGTTCATTACCCGATTGTGTTTCAGCATCAGAAATAGAAATATCATTTAGATTCTCAGGTGTTCCAGTAATAGGTTCACTAGAAGCATGCAAAATCCTATCATTTTTCTTTTTCTTCCGTTTAGAAGGACTAGGTGCATCTATATTATTTCTCTGAGAATCTTGTTCAATTCTCTTAGGGTGGCCTTCAGGATACAAAGGTTCCTGAGTCATTCTACCGGTTCTAGTAGCCACTCTAACAACATAGTCATTATTCTTACTATTCAATTCATTGAGCAAATCATTTTGAGCTTTAAGTACTTGTTCTATTTGAGTGGTAACCATAGAAGCATGTTTACTAATAAGTTTAAGTTCACCTTTAACATTAGCCATGTAATCACCCAAGTGTTCAAGCATATCAGCACTACGTTTTAATTCTCTACCAAAATAAGCATTGAAGTCTTCTTGCTTAACCATAAATTTATCAAACTCATATAAGCATGGGCTAGCAAACGTAGTAAATGGAATTTCAGCTTTATCATATCTATAGAGGGAATTTACCTTTACTACCTGTGTCGGGTTATCAAGACCATGAGTTTCTTCAATAGGTAATGGATTAATATTAGGTATTTCTTCATCAGGCGGTAAATTAAGACCATGTATTTCTTCAATAGGAGGTAAATTCTTAACATCTTCAGCTTTAATACCTTTTTCTTTCATAGATTTCTTTGCCTCTTGCATATCTTCAGGACTGAGAAATAGAACACCTCTCTTCTTTGGAGTTGGTTTAGGAATGGGCTCAGGAATTGGCTCAGGAGCTGGCTCCGGAAGTGTCCAATTATTTTCATTTTTCAACATATTATTCAATAGAATTTCCGCTTCATCCGATGTTCTTTCCCTGAAAACAGAACCTGCACAGATATCCTGGTAATCTCTGGAAGCATCGGTTAGTCCATTATAAAAGATATCAAGTATTTCATTTTTCTTAAGAGGATAATCATGCAAAGCATTAAGTAATTGGAGAAGCCTCCCCCAAGCTTGTGGGAGACTCTCTTCTTCAATTTGCACAAAATTATATATATCCCTTAAAGCGGCTTGTTTCTTATGAGCAGGGAAATATTTAGCAGAGAAGTAATAAATCATATCATGGGGACTACGCACACAACCAGGATCAAGAGAATTAAACCATATCTTAGCATCACCCTTTAATGAGAACGGAAATATTTTGAGGATATAAAAGTAACGAGTTCTCTCATCATTAGTGAACAGGGTGGCTATATCATTTAATGTAGTAAGATGTGCCACAATGATACGTCTCCAACGTATCTATAATTTTTGATTGCTCCATGCTATATTACCTACTGTTTTGGGAAATATTGGGCTTTATTATCCACTTTTATATTATTTTTGGGACTAACCTATTAACCGGAGGCCCAGCCCAGATTTGTTGTTTTATGCCTATTTCAGTGTTTCGAGGAAAAGGAATATCAGACGGAGTCGAAACAGAACGAAATCAACTGGAGAAGTTATTTTTGGAAGGAAACACACCTGATGGACTTGGACCCCACGTCAAGGAAGGAACAAGGTGCTCACGAGGGTGGGGGCGCCCCCCCCCCCCCCAGGGCGCGCCCCCTGTCTTGTGGGGCCCTCGTGGCTCCCCTGACGTACCTCCTGCACCCATATATACCTACATGACCTAAAACTTCCAGAAGGCAAGAGAGATCGGGAGTTCCGCCGCCATAAGCCTCCGTAGCCACCGAAAACCAATCTAGACCCGTTCCGGCACCCTGCCGGAGGGGGAAATCCCTCTCCGGTGGCCATCTTCATCATCCCGGTGCTCTCCATGACGAGGAGGGAGTAGTTCTCCCTCGGGGCTGAGGGTATGTACCAGTAGCTATGTGTTTGATCTCTCTCTCTCTCTTGCGTTCTTGATTTGGCACGATCTTGATGTATCGCGAGCTTTGCTATTATAGTTGGATCTTATGTTTCTCCTCCCCCTCTTCTCTCTTGTAATGAATTGAGTTTCCCCTTTGAAGTAATCTTATCGGTTGAGTCTTTAAAGATTTGAGAACACTTGATATATGTCTTGTCGTGGATATCTGTGGTGACAATGGAATACCACGTGCCACTTGATGTATGTTTTGGTGACCAACTTGCGGGTTCCACCCATGAACCTATGCATAGGGGTTGGCACACGTTTTCGTCATGATTCTCCGGTAGGAACTTTGGGGCACTCTTTGAGGTCCTTTGTGTTGGTTGAATAGATGAATTTGAGATTGTGTGATGCATATCGTATAATCATGCCCACGGATACTTGAGGTGACATTGGAGTATCTAGGTGACATTAGGGTTTTGGTTGATTTGTGTCTTAAGGTGTTATTCTAGTATGAACTCTAGGGCTGTTTGTGACACTTATAGGAATAGCCCAACGGATTGATTGGAAAGAATAACTTTGAGGTGGTTTCGTACCCTACCATAATCTCTTCGTTCGTTCTCCGCTATTAGTGATTTTGGAGTGACTCTTTGTTGCATGTTGAGGGATAGTTATGTGATCCAGTTATGTTAGTATTGTTGAGGGAACTTACACTAGCGAAAGTATGAACCCTCGGCCTTGTTTACTATCATTGCAATACCGTTTACGCTCACTTTATCACTTGCTACCTTGCTGTTTTTATAATTTCAGATTAGAAATACTCATATCTACTATCCATATACCGCTTGTATCACCATCTCTTCTCCGAACTAGTGCACCTATACAATTTCCCATTGTATTGGGTGTGTTGGGGACACCAGAGACTCTTTGTTATTTGGTTGCAGGGTTGCTTGAGAGAGACCATCTTCATCCTACGCCTCCTATGGATTGATAAACCTTAGGTCATCCACTTGAGGGAAATTTGCTACTGTCCTACAAACCTCTGCACTTGGAGGCCCAACAACGTCTACAAGAAGAAGGTTGTGTAGTAGACATCACACAACAGTTTCAGATTCATGGCCATGAAAAGGATCAGATTCAGCCAAAGTAATTATATCAGGATCAACAGAGAATTCATAATCCTTATCAGTAACAAAGATAGGTGAAGTAGCAAAAGCAGGGTCAGGTTTCATTCTAGCATTAAGAGATTGTTGCTTCCATTTAGCTAATAACCTCTTGAGCTCGTATCTATCTTTGCAAGCTAAGATAGCTAGAGCAGCTTCTTTTTTGACAACATAACCCTCAGGAATAACAGCTGATTCATTTTCATTAGGGGGAGAGTCTTCATCATCACTTTCGTCAATATTATTAGTTTCAATATTTTCATTCTCTCTAACCCTAGAAAGTTGTTCATCAAGAAATTCACCAAGTGGCACAGTAGTATCAAGCATAGAAGTAGTTTCATCATAAGTATCATGCATAGCAGAAGTGGCATCATCAATAACATGCGACATATCAGAACGAATAGCAGAAGCAGGTTTATGTGTCGCAAGCTGATACGTCCATTTTGCATCATGCTTTTATATCGATATTTATTGCATTATGGGTTGTTCTTACACATTATGTCACAATACTTATGCATATTCTCTCTTATTTTACAAGGTTTACATAAAGAGGGAGAATGCCGGCAGCTGGGATTCTGGGCTGGAAAAGGAGGAAATATTAGAGACCTATTCTGCACAGCTCCAAAAGTCCTAAAACTTCACGGAAGATGTTTTCAGAATATAAAAAAATATTGAGCGCAAGAAGTTCACCAGGGGGGCCACACCCTGCCCACGAGGGTGGGGGCGCGCCCCCTACCTCGTGGGCCCCTTGGTGGCCCTCCGATGGCCATCTTCTTCTATATGGAGTCTTTCAATGAGAAAAAAATCATAAGCCATCTTCCCGAGCAAATCTTCGCCGCCACAAGGTGGAACCTTGGCGGATCCAATCTAGGGCTCCGGCAGAGCTGTTCTGCCGGGGAAACTTCCCTCCCGGAGGGGGAAATCATCACCATCGTCATCACCAATGCTCCTCTCATCGGGAGAGGGCAATCTCCATCAACATCTTCATCAGCACCATCTCCTCTCAAAACCCTAGTTCATCTTTTGTATCCAATTCTTGTCTCCAAGTCCGGGATGGGTACTGGTAGGTTGCTAGTAGTGTTAATTACTCCTTGTAGTTGATGCTAGTTGGTTTATTTGGTGGAAGATCATATGTTCATATCCTATATGCATATTAATACCCCTCTGATTATGAACATGAATAATCTTTGTGAGTAGTTACGTTTGTTCGTGAGGACATGGGAAAAGTCTTGCTATTAGTAGTCATGTGAATTTGGTATTCGTTCGATATTTTGATGAGATGTATGTTGTCTAGCCTCTAGTGGTGTTATGTGAACATCGACTACATAACACTTCACCATTATTTGGGCCTAGAGGAAGGCATTGGGAAGTAATAAGTAGATGATGGGTTGCTAGAGTGACAGAAGCTTAAACCCTAGTTTATGCGTTGCTTCGTAAGGGGCTGATTTGGATCCATATGTTTCATGCTATGGTTAGGTTTACCTTCATACTTTTGTTGTACTTGTGGATGCTTGCAATAGAGGTTAATCATAAGTGGGATGCTTGTCCAAGTAAGGACAGTACCCAAGCACCGGTCCACCCACATACCAAATTATCAAAGTACCGAACGCGAATCATATGAACGTGATGAAAACTAGCTTGACGATATTCCCATGTGTCCTCGGGGGCGCTTTTCTCTATATAAGAGTTTGTTCAGGCTTGTCCTTTGCTACAAAAAGGATTGGGCCACCTTGCTGCACTTTATTTACTTTTGTTACTTGTTTCTCGTTACAAATTATCCTATCACAAAACTATCTATTACCACTTATTTCAGTACTTGCAGAGAATACATTGCTGGAAACCGCTTATCATTTCCTTCTGCTCCTCGTTGGGTTTGACACTCTTACTTATCGAAAGGACTACGATAGATCCCCTATACTTGTGGGTCATCAAGACTCTTTTCTGGCACCGTTTCCGGGGAGTGAAGCGCCTTTGGTAGGTGGAATTTGGTAAGGAAAAATTTATATAGTGTGCTGAACTTTACTGTCACTTGTTACTATGGAAAGTAACCCTCAGAGGGGCTTGTTCGGGGTATCTTCACCCCGACCAGTAGAGCAAAGAGTTGCTCCTCAACCTACTGAACCTACTGAAAATGAAAATGTTCCCTTTGAAATTCCTTCGGGTATGATAGAAAAACTGCTAGCTAATCCTTTTGCAGGAGACGGAACAACGCATCCTGATGATCACCTAATATATGTGGATGAATTTTGTGGATTATTTCAGCTTGCAGGTGTACCCAGAGATGTTGTTAAGAAGAAGGTCATCCCTTTATCTTTGAAGGAAGATGCATTGACATGGTATAGGCTATGTGATGATATGGGATCATGGAACTACAAATGATTGAAATTGGAATTTCATCAGAAGTTTTATCCTATGCATCTTGTTCATTGTGATCGCAGTTATATATATAATTTTTGGCCTCGCGAAGGAGAAAGCATCGCTCAAGCTTGGGGGAGGCTTAAATCAATGTTATATTCATGCCCCAATCATGAGCTCTCAAGAGAAATGATTATTCAAAATTTATATGCTCGGCTTCTGATAACAATCGCACCATGCTCGATACTTCTTGTGTTGGCTCTTTTATGATGAAGACTATTGAATTCAAATGGGACTTATTGGAAAGAATTAAACGCAACTCCGAAGATTGGGACCTTGACGAAGGTAAGGAGTCAGGTATGACACCTAAGTTTGATTGTGTTAAATCTTTTATGGATACCGATGTTTTTCGTAAATTTAGCACTAAATATGGACTTGACTCTGAGATAGTAGCTTCCTTCTGTGAATCTTTTGCTACTTATGTTGATCTCCCCAAGGAGAAGTGGTTTAAATATCATCCTCCCATAGAAGTAAAAGTAGCTGCACCTATTAAAGTTGAAGAAAAGACTGTCACTTATAATGATCCTATTGTTCCTACTGCTTATGTTGAGAAACCACCTTTTCTTATTAGGATAAAAGATCATGCTAAAGCTTCAACTATGGTTCGTAAAAGCAATATTAGAACTTATACACCTCCTAAGCAAGTTAAAGTTGAACCTAATATTGCTATTGTTAAAGATCTCTTGGCTGATAATATTGATGGGCATGTTATTTATTTCTGTGATGAAACAGCTAGAATTGCTAAACCTTGTGCTAAAGATAAACCTAGACCTGTGGTAGGCATGTCTGTTATTTCTGTTAAAATAGGAGATCATTGTTATCATGGCTTATGTGATATGGGTGCTAGTGCTAGTGCTAGTGCAATACCTATTGGCCGATATAGAGAAATTATGCATGATATTGCACCTGTTGAGTTAGAAGAAATTGATGTCACAATTAAACTTGCCAATAGAGATACTATTTCACCAATGGGAATTGTTAGAGATGTTGAAGTCTTGTGTGGGAAAACTAAATATCCTGTTGATTTTCTTGTTCTTGGTTCCCCACAAGATAGCTTTTGTCCCAGTATATTTGGTAGACCCTTCTTAAACACTGTTAATGCTTCCATAGATTGCAAAAGGGATGTTGTTACTATCGGTTTAGATGATATGTCTCATGAATTTAATTTCTCTAAATTTATTAGATAACACCGTGAAGAAGAATTGCCTAGTAAGGATGAAATTATTGGTCTTGCTTCTATTGTCGTACCTCCTAGTGATCCTTTAGAATAATATTTGCTAGACCATGAAAATGATATGTTTATGAATGAAAGAAGGGAAATAGATGAAGTATTCTTTAAACAGGAACCTATTCTGAAACACAATTTGCCTGTTGGAATCCTAGGGGATCCTCCTCCACCCAAGGGTGATCCCGTGTTTGAGCTTAAACTGTTTCCTGATACTCTTAAATATGCTTATCTTGATGAGAAAAAGATATATCCTATTATTATTAGTGCTAACCTTTCAGAGCATGAAGAAGAGAGATTATTGAAAACTCTGAAGAAGCACTGTGCTGCTATTGGGTATACTCTTGATGATATTAAGGGCATTAGCCTCACTCTATGTTAACATAAAATAAATTTGGAAGAAGATGCTAAACCAGTTCATGATCATCAACGATGGCTGAATCCTAAAATGAAAGAAGTAGTAAGAAAGGAAATACTAAATCTCCTTGAGGCAGGTATAATTTATCCCGTTGCTGATAGTCAGTGGGTAAGTCATGTCCATTGTGTCCCTAAGAAGGGAGGTATTACTGTCATTCCCAATGATAAAGATGAATTGATTCCTCAAAGAATTATTACAGGTTATAGGATGGTAATTGATTTCTGCAAATTAAATAAGGCTACTAAAAAGGATCATTACCCCTTACCTTTTATCAATCAAATGCTAGAAAGATTATCCAAACATACACACTTTTGCTTTCTAGATGGTTATTCTGGTTTCTCTCAAATACCTGTGTCAGCTAAGGATCAATCAAAAACTACTTTTACTTGCCCTTTTGGTACTTTTGCTTATAGACATATGCCTTTTGGTTTATGTAATGCACTTGCTACCTTTCAAAGATGCATGATGGCTATATTCTCTGACTTTTGTGAAAAGATTTGTGAGGTTTTCATGGACGATTTCTCCGTCTATGGATCTTCTTTTGATGATTGCTTGAGCAACCTTGATCGAGTTTTGCAGAGATGTGAAGAAACTGATCTTGTCTTGAATTTGGAAAAATGCCACTTTATGGTTAATGAAGGTATTGTCTTGGGGCATAAAGTTTCTGAAAGAGGTATTGAAGTTGATAAAGCCAAGGTTGATGCTATTGAAAAGATGCCATGTCCCAAGGACATCAAAGGTATAAGAAGTTTCCTTGGTCACGCTGGATTTTATAGGAGGTTCATTAAAGACTTCTCAAAAATTTCTCAGCCACTGACTAATTTACTACAAAAAGATATACCATTTGTCTTTGATGATGATTGTGTAGAAGCATTTGAAATACTTAAGAAAGCCTTGATCTCTGCACCTATTGTTCAGCCACCTGATTGGAATTTACCCTTTGAAATTATGTGTGATGCTAGTGATTGTGATGTAGGTGCTGTTCTAGGGCAAAGAGTTGATAAGAAATTAAACGTTATTCAATATTCTAGTAAAACTCTAGACAATGCCCAAAGAAATTATGCTACTACTGAAAAAGAATTCTTAGCAGTTCTATTTGCTTGTGATAAGTTCAGACCTTATATTGTTGATTCTAAAGTAACTATTCACGTTGATCATGCTACTATTAAATATCTTATGGAAAATAAAGATGCTAAACCTAGACTTATTAGATGGATTCTCTTGCTACAAGAATTTGATTTGCATATTGTTGATAGAAAGGGAGCTGAGAACCCTGTTGCAGACAACTTGTCTAGGTTAGAAAATGTTCTTGATGACCCACTACCTATTGATGATAGCTTTCCTGATGAGAAATGAAATGTCATAAATGCTTCTCGTAATACTCCATGGCATGCTGATTATGCTAATTACATTGTTGCTAAATTCATACCACCTAGTTTCACATACCAACAAAAGAAAAAGTTCTTCTATGATTTGAGGCATTACTTTTGGGATGACCCACATCTTTATAAAGAAGGATTAGATGGTGTTATTAGACGTTGTGTACCTGAGAATGAACAGGAACAGATCCTACCCAAGTGTCACTCCGAAGCTTATGGAGGACACCATGCTGGAGATAGAACTGCACATAAGGTATTGCAATCTGGTTTTTTTGGCCTACTCTCTTCATGGATGCCTGTAAGTTTGTCTTATCTTGTGATGAATGTCAAAGAATTGGTAATATTAGTAGACGTCAAGAAATGCCTATGAACTTTTCACTCGTTATTGAACCATTTGATGTTTGGGACTTTGACTATATGGGACCTTTTCCTGCCTCTAATGGTTATACACATATTTTAGTTGCTGTTGATTATGTTACTAAGTGGGTAGAAGGTATTCCAACTAGTAGTGCTGATCATAACACTTCTATTAAGATGCTTAAAGAAGTTATTTTTCCGAGGTTTGGAGTCCCTAGATATTTAATGACTGATGGTGGTTCACATTTTATTCATGGTGCTTTCCGTAAAATGCTTGCTAAGTATGATGTTAATCATAGAATTGCATCTCCTTATCACCCACAGTCTAGTGCTCAAGTAGAATTGAGCAATAGAGAGCTCAAATTAATTTTGCAAAAGACTGTCAATAGGTCTAGGAAGAATTGGTCCAAGAAACTTGATGATCCATTATGGGCATATAGAACTGCATATAAAAATCCTATGGGTATGTCTCCGTATAAAATGGTTTATGGAAAAGCATGTCACTTACCTCTCGAACTAGAACACAAGGCATATTGGGCTATTAAAAAGCTCAACTATGATTTTAAACTTGCCGGTGAGAAGAGGCTATTTGATATTAGCTCACTTGATGAATGGAGAACCCAAGCCTACGAAAATGCCAAGTTGTTTAAAGAAAAAGTTAAAAGATGGCATCATAAAAGGATACAAAAGCGTGAGTTTAAAGTAGGTGATTATGTATTGCTATACAACTCTCGTTTAAGATTTTTTGCAGGAAAACTTCTCTCTAAATGGGAAGGTCCTTACGTTATCGAGGAGGTCTATCATTCTGGTGCCATAAAAATCAACAACTTCGAAGGCACAAATCCGAAGGTGGTGAATGATACGTCTACAACATATCTACTTTTCCAAACACTCTTGCCCTTGTTTTGGACTCTAACTTGCAAGATTTGAATGGAACTAACCCGGACTGACGTTGTTTTCAACAGAATTACCATGGTGTTATTTATGTGCAGGAGCAAACGTTCTCGGAATGACCTAAAACTTCATGGAGCAACTTTTTAAAAAATATGAAAAATACCTGCAAAAGATGAAGGCCAGGAGGCCCACCACCTCTCCACGAGGGTGGGGGGCGCGCCTGCCCCTCTAGGGCGCGCCCCTACCTCATGGGCCCCTGTTGCCTCTCCGACTCCAACTCCAACTCCATATATTGAGTTTCGGGGAGAAAAAAACCAGAGAGAAGAAATCATCGCGTTTTACGATACGGAGCCGCCGCCAAGCCCTAAAACCTCTCGGGAGGGCTGATCTGGAGTCTATTCGGGGCTCCGGAGAGGGGAATCTGTCGCCATCGTCATCATCAACCATCCTCCATCACCAATTTCATGATGCTCACCGCCGTGCGTGAGTAATTCCATCGTAAGCTTGCTGGACGGTGATGGGTTGGATGGGATCTATCATGTAATCGAGTTAGTTTTGTTAGGGTTTGATCCCTAGTGTCCACTATGTTCCGAGATTGATGTTGCTATGACTTTGCTATGCTTAATGCTTGTCACTAGGGCCCGAGTGCCATGATTTCAGATCTGAACCTATTATGTTTTCATCAATATATGAGTGTTCTTGATCCTATCTTGCAAGTCTATAGTCACCTATTATGTGTTATGATCCGTTAACCCCGAATTGACAATAATCGGGATACTTACCGATGATGACCGTAGTTTGAGGAGTTCATGTATTCACTGTGTGTTAATGCTTTGTTCCGGTTCTCTATTAAAAGGCGGCCTTAATATCCCTTAGTTTCCATAAGGACCCCGCTGCCACGGGAGGGTAGGACAAAAGATGTCATGCAAGTTCTTTTCCATAAGCACGTATGACTACTATATTCGGAATACATGCCTACATTACATTGACGAACTGGAGCTAGTTCAGTGTCACCCTAAGTTATGACTATTACATGATGAACCGCATCCGGCATAATTCTCCATCACCGATCCATTGCCTACGAGCTTTCCATATATTGTTCTTCGCTTATTTACTTTCCCGTTGCTATTGCTATCACCACTACAAAATACCAAAAACATTGCTTTTACTACCGTTACCTTTTGTTACCGTTATCACTACTATCATATTACTTTGCTACTAAACACTTTGCTGCAGACATTAAGTTTCCAGGTGTGGTTGAATTGACAACTCAGCTGCTAATATTTGGGAGTATTCTTTGGCTCCCCTTGTGTCGAATCAATAATTTTGGGTTGAATACTTTACCCTCAAAAACTATTGCGATCCCCTATACTTGCGGGTTAACAAGACTATTTTCTGGCGTCGTTGCCGGGGAGCATAGCTCTATTCTTTGAGTCACTTGGGATATATATCTGTTTATCATTATGAAGAACTTGAGAGATCCAAAAACCAAGATCTATCCCTCAACTACGAGGGGAGGTAAGGAAATGCCATCTAGATCTGCACTTGATTCACCTTCTGTTTTGAGTAAGCTTGTGACACCTACACCTGCTTCTGCTATTCGTTCTAATATGTCGCATGTTATTGATGATGCCACTTCTGCTATGCATGACACTTATGATGAAACTACTTCTATGCTTGATACTACTGTGCCACTTGGTAAATTTCTTGATGAACAACTTGCTAGAGCTAGAGAAATTGAAAATATTGAATCTGATGATACTAATGAAAGTGATGATGAAGAATCACTTGTTATTCCTAAGGGTTATGTTTTTGATCAAGAAGCTTCTTTAGCTATTTTAGCTTGCAAAAATAGAAATGAACTCAAAAGGTTATTAGTTAAATGGAATAAGCAATCTCTAAATGCTAGAATGAAACCTGACCCTGCTTTTGCTACTTCACCTATCTTTGTTACTGATAAGGATTATGAATTCTCTGTTGATCCTGATATAATTACTTTGGTTGAATCTGATCCTTTTGATGGTTATGAATCTGAAACTGTTATGGCACATCTTACTAAATTGAATGATATAGCCACCCTGTTCACTAAAGATGAGAGAACTCGTTACTTTTACATCCTTAAAATATTTCTGTTCTCATTAAAGGGTGATGCTAAGATATGGTTTAATTCTCTTGATCATGGTTGTGTGCGTAGTCCCCAGGATATGATTTATTACTTCTCTGTTAAATATTTCCCTGCTCATAAGAAACAAGCTGCTTTAAGGGATATATATAATTTTGTGCAAATTGAAAAAGAGAGTCTCCCACAAGCTTGGGGAGGCTTCTCCAATTACTTAATGTTTTGCCTGATCATCCTCTTAAGAAAAATGAAATACTTGATATCTTTTATAATGGACTAACTCATGCCTCCAAAGATTACCTGGATAGTTGTGTTGGTTCTGTTTTCAGGGAAAGAACACCAGATGAAGCTGAAATTCTATTGAATAATATGTTGACAAATGAAAATAATTGGACACCTCCGGAGCCAATTCCTGAGCCTATTCCTAAACCAACTCCGAAGAAGAGGGGTATTCTATTTCTCAGTCCTGAAGATATGCAAGAGGCAAAGAAATCTATGAAAGAAAAAGGTATTAAAGCTGAAGACGTTAAGAATTTACCTCCTATTGAAGAAATACATGGTCTTAATTTACCGTGTGTTGAAGAAACATATAATCTTAATCCATTACCTATTGAAGAAACTCATGGTCTTGATAACCTGACACAGGTAGTAAAGGTAAATTCTCTCTACAGATATGATAAAGCTGAAATCCCATTTACTAAATTTGCTAGCCCATGCTTAGATGAGTTTGATAAATTTATGGCTAAGCAAGAAGACTTTAATACTTATTTTGGTAGACAATTGAAATAAAATTCAAATACGCTTGAACACTTGGGTGATTATAAGGCTAATGTTAAAGGTGAACTTAAACTTATTAGTAAACATGCTTCTATGGTTACCACTCAAGTAGAACAAGTACTTAAAGCTCAAAATGATTTGCTCAATGAATTGAATAGTAAAGATAATGATAATGTTGTTAGAGTGGCTACTAGAACTGGTAGAATGACTCAGGAACCTTTGTATCCTGAAGGCCACCCTAAGAGAATTGAGCAAGATTCTCACAGAAATAATATAGATGTACCTAGTTCTTCTAAAAAGAAGAAAAAAAAATGATAGGACTTTGCATGCTTCTAGTGATCCTATTGTTGAAACACCTGAGAATCCAAATGATATTTCTATTTCTGATGCTGAAACACAATCTGGTAATGAACCTGAAACTAGTGGTAATGTTAATAATAATGTTCATGATGATGCTCAACCTAGTAATGATAATGACATAGAAATTGAACCTGTTGTTGATCTTGATAACCCACAATCAAAGAATCAACATTACGATAAAAAAGACTTTGTTGCTAGGAAACATGGTAAAGAAAGAGAACCATGGGTTCAGAAACCCATGCCCTTTCCTCCCAAACCATCCAAGAAAAAGGACGATGAGGATTTTGAGCGCTTTTCTGAAATGATTAGACCTATCTTTTTGCGTATGCGATTAACTAATATGCTCAAAACCAATCCTTATGGTAAGTACATGAAAGATATTATTACAAATAAAAGAAAGATACCGGAAGCTGAAATTTTCACCATGCTTGCTAACTATACTTTTAAGGGTGGAATACCAAAGAAACTTGGAGATCCAGGAGTACCCACTATACCATGCTCCATTAAAAGAAATTATGTCAAAACTGCTTTATGTGATCTTGGAGCCGGTGTTAGTGTTATGCCTCTCTCTTTATATCGTAGACTTGACTTGAATAAGTTGACACCTACTGAAATATCTTTGCAAATGGTTAATAAATCAACTGCTATACATGTCGGTATTTGTGAGGATGTGCCTGTTGTAGTTGCAAACGTTACTATTTTAACGGACTTTGTTATTCTTGATATTCCCGAGGACGATAGTATGTCTATTATTCTTGGAAGACCCTTTTTGAATGCTGCAGGGGCTGTTATTGATTGCACTAAAGGCAATGTCACTTTTCATGTTAATGGTAATGAGCATACGATACACTTTTCGAGGAAACAACCTCAAGTTCATAGTATCAACTCTATTGGAAAAATTCCATCGATTATATTTGGAGGTTTTGAATTTCCTCTTCCTAGTGTCAAGAAGAAATATGATATTCTTATTATTGGGGATGTGCATATCCCCGTTGAGGTAACATAGTGTTATTCAAAATTTCTCCGGTTCCATGTTGTTCGGAATGAGTTTGTTAACAAGACTTGATCAACCATGTTAGTGGATTCATGTTGATGATCATGAGATGGATGAAACTAGAAGGCACACCCTTCTGTACCCCACTTTTACTTTCTGTTTTTGATATTAAATAAAATAAATATAAATATTTTTCTGTCTGTTATCTGATAATCCGTGCAATATAAAAATACCTCGAAAATAAAAGTTCTCCAAATGCCCTGAAATTTGAATATGATTTTTTCTAGAATATTTGAGAATATTTGGCACTGAGAACACAGCAGGGGGGCCAACCACCTACCCACGAGGGTGGAGGGCGCGCCCCCTACCTCATGGGCCCACGGTGGCCCTCCTCCACTTATTCTTTCACCCATACACTTCTTCTTCCTCCCACAAACACGAATAACCAGCTCAAACCAGAGTCCAAGCTTGTTTTGCTGCCATTTTCGATCTCCTTGCTCAAAGCACCTCTCACAAAACTGCTTGGGGAGATTGTTCCTTGGTATGTGACTCCTCCATTGGTCCAATTAGTTTTTGTTCTAGTGCTTTATTCATTGCAAATTTTTGCTGCTTAGGTGACCCTGTTCTTGAGCTTGCATGTCAAATTTATATGGTCAAAAGTAGTTTTGATGCATGATATAGGCCCTAGGCACTTGTAGGAGTAGTTGCTATCAATATTATTGAGTTTGGTTTACTTTTATTTTGAAGTTACTAAAACTTTCAGAATTTTTCAGAAAATGATGATGAGACTTTTGAGGGGCTCATCGAGCCAAAGCTCGAAGGAAAAGGCACCAAAGCCTAAGTATAATCTGCCTCGCACTACGGAGGTTTGGGCGTGTGAATGGCCTTCCGATGATTTCTTGAGAGCAGCCGGGATTTATGAAGATTTTCATGAATTGGCTAAAAATGCAGGCCTCGCCGCTTTCCTCCACGACCAATGCGATCAGTATCTCTTACTCGCAAATACCTTTGTGCAAAACTTTCATTTCCATTCTAGGAGCTCACCACCTATGGTGGAGTTTCATTTATATGGTGAGCATAAGGAGATGTCACTTTATGATTTTTGTCGGGTTTGTTTAGTCCCTTTTGAGGGCAAGACAGAAGAACCACATCGCGATGATGTGGAGGGGTTTATTGACACTATCACTGTAGGGGAAACAAGGAAGGTTTCCGATGCACGAATCACTAGCATACATTTTCCTATTTTACGTTACTGTGCATTATTTGCTAGTCGTTGTTTAATTAGTCACGGAAACTGTGGAAACCTTAGTATCCCTGATATTATTATTTTGCTCCATGGTTTATATGGTGATAACTCTATTAGTATGGGCGGCATTATTGCCAAACGGTTAAGTCTGAACCGTACAAAGGGCCCCATCTTTGGAGGCATCTATGCTTCACGCCTAGCTGCACATTTTACATACCTATTAGGCATTATGAGAAGGAAGAAAAAGTGCTACCTCGTGTTTATCTAGATTATAAAAGTATGGTGGCACATGATTTTATTGTTAAGAATAGGGAAGAAGAGCTTAAATATCAATTGTTCTTTAATAAACATCATCCTGAGACTATTACCCTGCCTGCTCCTTCTTTGTTTGATTTATTTGTAGGCATGTACCTTGTTCCGCTGAAGGCTATTCACGCCTACCGGGACCCTGAACCAGCCGTGGAGCCAGAGCCGGAACCACAAGTTGATCCTTCACGACAGTCTAATTACCAGTGGGATCCGGAGATGATTGTCAGCCAGTGGCAAGCTGAGTCTTCCTCTTCTTCTTCTCAGTACGGCCCCAACTATTATTATGGATATCCGCCAGGCCAGCCGTGGCCATAGACCAACTTAGGCCAAAAGCCTAAGCTTGGGGGAGTACGTATTTCCCATCGACATTACATTTATGTTCACACACTCATTGCTAGATGTCGGTGCTCATAATTTTTCATTGTATCATCCATGATAGTTTATTTCCCTTTTTATGCTTTCTTCTTGTGTGTTTAATAAACCTTAAGAAAGACAAAAAAAATTAGTTGTAGCTTTTAGTTAGTTTAATTTCCATGCTTGTAGTAGTAATTAAAAAGAATAAAACCCAAAAAGATTTCATGTTCTTCTTTTGCTTGTTGGGAGCTTTCCCGTGTAAATAGTTTTATTTCTTTTCTTTTCTTTGGGGGTCGATAGGAGAAGACCATAATTAAATTGTTGAAGTGGCTCTTATATGTATTATTGTTTATCTGACAAAAGAGCCCATATTGCCTTGTCTTCTCCTGTTTATTGAATGCCTGCAGATTCCAGCTTAGTCCAATGCACGTGCACTATTATTATTATTCACATCGTTCGGTCATGCAAGTGAAAGGCAATTATGACGATATATGATGGACTGATTGAGATGAGAAAATAAGGTATGAACTCGACCAATCTTGTTTTTGTAAATATGATTAGTTCATCATTCCTGATTCAGCCTATTACGAATAAACATGTTTGCAATGACAACTGGAGATCATCGTTTCTTGTGCCATGCTTGATTAGCTAGGAGCTTATAATGGTTTCCATGCCAACATGCTATTAAAATGGTTGTGATGTGGTATGATAGGGTGGTATCCTCCTCAGAATGATTTAAGTGACTTGACTTGGCACATGTTCATGCATGTAGTTGAAACAAAATCAACATAGCCTTCACGATATTTATGTTCATGGTGGATTATATCCTACTCATGCTTGCATTCGGTGTTGATTAGTTTTAATGCATGTTCATGACTGTTGTCGCTCTCTAGCTAGTCGCTTCCCAGTCTTTTGCTAGCCTTTACCTGTACTAAGCGGGAATACTGCTTGTGCATCCAACTCCATAAACCCCAAAGTTATTCCATATGAGTCCACCATACCTACCTATATATGGTATCTACCTGCCGTTCCAAGTAAATTTGTATGTGCCAAACTCTAAACCTTCAAATAAATATCCTGTTTTGTATGCTCGAATAGCTCATGTATCAACTAGGGTTGTCCGTATCTTCCATGTTAGGCGGGTTATTCTCAAGAGGAGTGGACTCCGCTCCTCACTCACGAGATAAATGGCTGGTCACCGGGATGCCCAGTCCCATGCTTTATGCACACTAAATCAAAATAATTGCAAACAAAACTCCCCCTGGGACTCTTGTTAGTTGGAGGCACTCGTTGTTTCGAGCAAGCGATGGATTGATGCTTGTTGGTGGAAGGGGGAGTATAAACTTTACCATTCTGTTTGGGAACCGCCTATAATGTGTGTAGCATGGAAGATATCACCATCTCTTGGTTGTTATGTTGACAATGAAAGTATACTGCTCAAAATATTATTCACCTCTATTTCAAAACCGAGCTCTGGCACCTCTACAAATCACTGCTTCCCCCTGCGAAGGGCCTATCTATTTACTTTTATGCTGAGTCATCATCCTCTTATTAAAAAGCACCAGTTGGAGAGCACCGCTGTCATTTGCGTTCATTACTGTTAGTTTACATTGAGTATGACTTGACTGGATCTCTTTTACCATGAATTACAATGTCTAGTCAGTCCTTGGTCTTTAAAGGTGCTCTGCATTTATGTTTTGTGGTCTCGGAAAGGGCTAGCGAGATACCATCTTGTTATGTCATATTATTCTTGTTTTGAGAAAGTGTTGTCATCCGAGATTTATTATTATGGCTCCCTATTTGATTATGCTATTGATATGAGTAAACTTGAGATCTATGCGTTATTGTAAATGTGGTTAGTTATAATCTTTCCTAGAAACTTGAATGTTGGCTTTACATATTTACAACAACAAGAGCAAACAAAGTTTGTAAAAGTTTTTCTTTATCACTTTCAGTTTATTAACTGAATTGCTTGAGTACAAGCAAAGGTTTAAGCTTGGGGGAGTTGATACATCTCCAACGTATCTACATTTCCAAACACTTTTGCCCTTGTTTTGGACTCTAACTTGCATGATTTGAATGGAACTAACCCGGACTGACGCTGTTTTCAGCAGAATTACCATGGTGTTATTTATGTGCAGGAGCAAACGTTCTCGGAATGACCTGAAACTTCACGGAGCAACTTTTCAGAAAATATGAAAAATACCTGCAAAAGATGAAGGCCAAGGGGCCCACCACCTCTCCACGAGGGTGGGGGCGCGCCTGCCCCCCTAGAGCGCGCCTCCCTACCTCGTGGGCCCCTGTTGCCTCTCCGACTCCAACTCCATATATTGAGTTTCAGGGAGAAAAAAACCAGAGAGAAGAAATCATCGCATTTTATGATACGGAGCCGCCGCCAAGCCCTAAAACCTCTCGGGAGGGCTGATCTGGAGTCCGTTCGGGGCTCCGGAGAGGAGAATCCGTCGCCATCGTCATCATCAACCATCCTCCGTCACCAATTTCATGATGCTCACCGACGTGTGTGAGTAATTCCATCGTAGGCTTGCTGGACGGTGATGGGTTGGATGGGATCTATCATGAAATCGAGTTAGTTTTGTTAGGGTTTGATCCCTAGTGTCCACTATGTTCCGAGATTGATGTTGCTATGACTTTGCTATGCTTAATGCTTGTCACTAGGGCCCGAGTGCCATGATTTCAGATTTGAACCTATTATGTTTTCATCAATATATGAGTGTTCTTGATCCTATCTTGCAAGTCTATAGTCACCTATTATGTGTTATGATCCGTTAACCCCGAAGTGACAATAATCGGGATACTTACCGGTGATGACCGTAGTTTGAGGAGTTCATGTATTCACTATGTGTTAATGCTTTGTTCCGGTTCTCTATTAAAAGGAGGCCTTAATATCCCTTAGTTTCCGTAAGGACCCCGCTGCCACGGGAGGGTAGGACAAAAGATGCCATGCAAGTTCTTTTCCATAAGCACGTATGACTACTATATTCGGAATACATACCTACATTACATTGACGAACTGGAGCTAGTTCAGTGTCACCCTAGGTTATGACTATTACATGATGAACTGCATCCAACATAATTCTCCATCACCGATCCATTGCCTACGAGCTTTCCATATATTGTTCTTCACTTATTTACTTTCCCGTTGCTATTGCTATCATCACTACAAAATACCAAAAACATTGCTTTTACTACCGTTACCTTTTGTTACCATTATCACTACTATCATATTACTTTGCTACTAAACACTTTGCTGCAGATATTAAGTTTCCAGGTGTGGTTGAATTGACAACTCAGCTGCTAATACTTGAGAGTATTCTTTGGCTCCCCTTGTGTCGAATCAATAAATTTGGGTTGAATACTTTACCCTCGAAAACTGTTGCGATCCCCTATACTTGCGGGTTATCAGTGAACAGTCAAAGAATTAAACACTATATCTCAGGTAAGCCTATAAATGTTGAATCCAATGTTATTAAAACCATAACCCCGGAGGAGTACATAAGGGACACTTTCGGGAACGTTTCGGACTCCGAAAAGGAATAGGTATGTGGTACGGTAAGTAAACCGACTCCAAAACAGTTTTTAAGGCAATATTTCTCCGTTTTGGAATATTTAGAAAATTAGAAAAATAAGAAGCAGTCCGGGAAGGACACGAGGCCTCCACGAGGGTGGAGGGCGCGCCCCCCTACCTCGTGGGCACCTCGTGCGCTCTCCGGACTCCGTTTTCCTGCACAATACATATTTTGGTCGGTAAAAATTCATTATATGATCTCCCGAAGGTTTTGACCCCTGTATCACGCAAATATTCACTGTTCTTGTTTCGACTTGTTGCTGCTGCAGATTAGAGCAAGATGTCTTCTCAAGAGTCAGTCGGGGAGAGCCGGGTGTCTCATCCGGCATCGGAACCAAGCACAAACAGCGATGCTGACCACTTTGGGCCAGCAACGGAGGAAGAGATGGAGGCTGATTTGATGAGGATATATGCCAAGGAGGATCAAGAAGTCACTTCTCACTTCTGAGTTGGGTTCACGATGGGAGAACTACAGAGCTCAGCTATTCCAAATTCAGTTATCCCTTCCAATGTTAGATTTCTTTCTTATGAGAATATGAAAAAGAGTTTCACTGGTTCTCCCGCGGCTATGCAGCACCCTTGGGTGCAGGGAGCTTTGGCTGTTACAGGAAAACTTCGAAAGGAAATAATGGACCTCAAGCAGTAAGTCAATAAGCTCGAGGAGGAGAATCGTATCCTGAGGGGCATCATCGCCAAGAATATCACATCACCATCCCTGAAAAAGGAGACATAACCACATGGGTATGGGCACTCCCCTTGGCAACTGCCAAGCTTGGGGGAGGTGCCCTGGTATCGTATCATAACATACACTCCTATCTTTACCGTTTTTCTTAGTTCGATCCTATTGGTAATATCTTGATCTA
The DNA here is from genome assembly GCF_056163025.1 of Triticum urartu. NCBI lineage: Eukaryota > Viridiplantae > Streptophyta > Magnoliopsida > Poales > Poaceae > Triticum > Triticum urartu. The sequence goes on along the minus strand of NC_141875.1, from coordinate 159,893,831 downwards.
GTAGAATAAAGTTTAAGGCATGATCTAGTTCTGAGTTTTGCTTTATGATCCTTCTATGTAATCGAGTCTGTGAGCTATATATAATAAAGATTGGTGTTGAGTCAAGGGCTTGCTTATTTTGCCATGATCTTGAGTGAATAAAAGAAAAGAGAAAAGAATAAAAAGAAATAAAGAGTTCATATTGATCTTATTGAGAGTAATGAGCTCACATAGAAAAGGTATGATGAATAAAAGTTGTTGAGAGTTGACAAACATAGTTTTGGTCATCGTTGCAATTAATAGGAAGTAATAAAGAAAGAGAGGTCTTCACATATAAATATACTATCTTGGACATCTTTTATGATTGTGAGCACTCATTAAAATATGACTTGCTAAAGAGTTGACATTGGACAAGGAAGACAACGTAATGGGTTATGTTTTCTTACATCTGAGATAAATTATATTCTCATGGATCCTCCAACATGTTGAGCTTGCCTTTCCCCCTCATGCTAGCCAAATTCTTTGCACCAAGTAGAGATACTACTTGTGCTTCCAAACACCCTTGAACTAGTTTTGCCATGAGAGTCCACCATACCTACCTATGGATTGAGTAAGATCCTCCAAGTAAGTTGTCATCGGTGCAAGCAATAAAAATTGCTCTCTAAATATGTATGACTTATTAGTGTGGGAGAAAATAAGCTTTATACGATCGTGTGATATGGAAGAAATAAAAGTGACAGACTACATAATAAAGGTCCATATCACAAGTGGCAATATAAAGTGATGTTCTTTCACATTAAGATTTTGTGCATCCAACCATAAAAGCGCATGACAACCTCTGCTTCCCTCTGCGAAGGGCCTATCTTTTACTTTTAGCTCCTACCTTGCATAAGAGTCATGGTGATCTTCACCCTTCTTTTTTACATTTTATCCTTTGGCTAGCACAATATGTTGGAAAGATCCTGGTATATATGGCTAATTGGTGGTGAGTTTTCATGAACTATTATTGTTGACATTACCCTTGAGGTAAAACGTTGGGAGGCAAAACTATAAGCCCCTATCTTTCTCTGTGTCCGATTAAAACTCCATACCCATAAGTATTGCGTGAGTGTCAGCAATTGTGAAAGACTATATGATAGTTGAGTATGTGGACTTGCTGAAAAGCTCTTATATTGACTCTTTCCTATGTTATGATAAATTGCAATTGCTCCAATGACCGAGATAATAATTTGTTAGTTGTCAATGAAGTTTATGATTCATACTTGAAATTGTGACTGAATTATTACTCTAGCATAAGAAATCATATGATAAGAATTATATAAGTTGTTGTTCTAAGAATGATCATGATGCCCTCATGTTCATATTTTACTTTTATTGACACCTCTATCTCTAAACATGTGGACATATTTTTCGATTTCGACTTTCGCTTGAGGACAAGCGAGGTCTAAGCTTGGGGGAGTTGATACGTCCATTTTGCATCATGCTTTTATATCGATATTTATTGCATTATGGGCTGTTATTACACATTATGTCACAATACTTATGTCTATTCTCTCTTATTTTACAAGGTTTACATAAAGAGGGAGAATGCCGGCAGCTGGGATTCTGGGCTGGAAAAGGAGCAAATATTAGAGACCTATTCTGCACAGCTCCAAAAGTCCTGAAACTTCACGGAAGACGTTTTTAGAATATATAAAAAATACTAAGCGCAAGAAGTTCACCAGGGGGGCCACACCCTGCCCACGAGGGTGGGGGCGCGCCCTGCCCCCTTGGGCGCGCCCCCTACCTCGTGGGCCCCCATGTGGCCCTCCGATGGCCATCTTCTGCTATATGGAGTCTTTCGATGAGAAAAAATTCATAAGCCATCTTCCTGAGCGAAACTCCGCTGCCACTAGGCGGAACCTTGGCGGATCCAATCTAGGGCTCCGGCAGAGCTGTTCTGCCAGGGAAACTTCCCTCCGGGAGGGGGAAATCATCGCCATCGTCATCACCAACGCTCCTCTCATCGGGAGAGGGCAATCTCCATCAACATCTTCATCAGCACCATCTCCTCTCAAAACCCTAGTTCATCTCTTGTATCCAATTCTTGTCTCCAAGTCCGGGATTGCTACTAGTAGGTTGCTAGTAGTGTTAATTACTCCTTGTAGTTGATGCTAGGTGGTTTATTTGGTGGAAGATCATATGTTCAGATCCTATATGCATATTATTACCCCTCTGATTATGAACATGAATATGCTTTGTGAGTAGTTACGTTTGTTCCTGAGGACATGGAAGAAGTCTTGCTATTAGTAGTCATGTGAATTTGGTATTCGTTCGATATTTTGATGAGATGTATGTTGTCTAGCCTCTAGTGGCGTTATGTGAACGTCTGATACATCTCCATCGTATCTACTTTTCCAAACACTATTGCCCTTGTTTTGGACTCTAACTTGTATGATTTGAATGGAACTAACCCGGACTGACGTTGTTTTCAGCAGAATTGCCATGATGTTGTTTTATGTGCCGAAAACAAAAGTTCTCGGAATGACATGAAACTCCACGGAATATCCCACAATAAATAATAAAAAATCCTCGCCAAAGATGAAGACCAGGGGCCCACACCCTTGCCACGAGGGTGGGAGGCGCCCCCCCCTACGCGCCCCCTATCTCGTGGGCCCCCTGGAGACCTCCCGACTCCAACTCCAACTCTATATAACTGCTTTCAGGGAGAAAAAAATAGAAGAGAAGAATTCATCATGTTTTACGATATGGAGCCGCCGCCAAGCCATAAAACCTCTCGGGAGGGCTGATCTGGAGTCCGTTCGAGGCTCCGGAGAGGGGGATTCGTCGTCGTCGTCATCATCAACCATCCTCCATCACCAATTTCATGATGCTCACAGTCGTGCGTGAGTAATTCCATCATAGGCTTGCTGGACGGTGATGGGTTGGATGAGATTTTTCATGTAATCGAGTTAGTTTTGTTAGGGTTTGATCCCTAGTATCCACTATGTTCTGAGATTGATGTTGCTATGACTTTGCTATGCTTAATGCTTGTCACTAGGGCCCGAGTGCCATGATTTCAGATCTGAACCTATTATGTTTTCATTAATATATGAGAGTTCTTGATCCTATCTTGCAAGTCTATAGTCACCTATTATGTGTTATGATCCGTTAACCCCGAAGTGACAATAATCGGGATACTTGCCGGTGATGACCGTAGTTTGAGGAGTTCATGTATTCACTATGTGCTAATGCTTTGTTCCGGTTCTCTATTAAAAGGAGGCCTTAATATCCCTTAGTTTCCATTAGGACCTTGCTGCCACGGGAGGGTAGGACAAAATATGTCATGCAAGTTCTTTTCCATAAGCACGTATGACTATATTCGGAATACATGCCTACATTACATTGACGAATTGGAGCTAGTTTTGTGTCACCCTATGTTATGACTGTTACATGATGAACCGCATCCGAGATAATTATCCATCACTGATCCATTGCCTACGAGCTTTTCATATATTATTCTTTGCTTATTTACTTCTCCATTGCTACTGTTACTTCACCTATCTGTGTTACTGATAAGGATTATGAATTCTCTGTTGATCCTGATATAATTACTTTGGTTGAATCTGATCCTTTTCACGGCTATGAATCTGAAACTGTTGTGGCACATCTTACTAAATTAAATGATATAGCCACCCTGTTCACAAATGATGAGAGATCTCGCTACTTTTATATCCTTAAAATATTTCCGTTCTCATTGAAGGGTGATGCTAAGATATGGTTTAATTCTCTTGATCCTGGTTGTGTGTGTAGTCCCCAGGATATGATCTATTACTTCTCTGCTAAATATTTCCCTGCTCATAAGAAACAAGCTGCTTTAAAGGAAATATACAACTTTGTGCAAATTAAAGAAGAGAGTCTCCCACAAGCTTGGGGGAGGCTTCTCAAGTTACTTAATGCTTTGCCTGATCATCCTCTTAAGAAAAATGAAATACTTGATATCTTTTATAATGGACTAACTGATGCTTCCAGAGATTACCTGGATAGTTGTGATGGTTCTCTTTTCAGGGAAAGAACACTGGATGAAGCTGAAATCTTATTAAATAATATGTTGACAAATGAAAATAATTGGGCAGCTCCTGAGCCAGCTCCTGCTCCAATTAATGATCATATTCCTAAACCAACTACGAAGAAGAGAGGTATTTTATTTCTCAGTCCCGAAGATATGCAAGAGGCAAAGAAATCTATGAAAGAAAAAGGTATTAAAGCTGAAGATGTTTAGAATTTACCTCCTATTGAAGAAATACATGGTCTTAATTTACCGCCTATTGAAGAAACATATGATCTTGATCCTTTATTTATTGAAGAACCTCCGGACCCCGATAACCTGACACGGGTAGTAAAGGTAAATTCTCTCTAGAGATATGATAAAGCTGAAATCCCTCCTACTAAAATTGCTAGTCAATGCTTGGATGAGTTTGATAATTTTATGTTTAAGCAAGAAGACTTCAATGTTTATTTTGGTAGACAATTAAAACAAGATGCTGATATGATTAAATACTTGGGTGATTATATGGCTAATATTAGAGGTGAACTTAAACTTGTTAGCAAACATGCTTCTATGGTTACCACTCAAGTAGAACAAGTACTTAAAGCTCAAAAGGAATTGCTCAATGAGATGGATAGTAATAAAAATGATTATGTTGTTAAAGTGGCTACTAGAACTGGTAGAATGACTCAGGAACCTTTGTATCCTGAAGGCCACCCAAGAGAATTGAGCAAGATTCTCAAAGAAATAATATTGATGCACCTAGTTCTTCTAAAAAGAAGAAAAGGAAAATGATAGAACCGTGCAAACTTCTAGTGAACCCATTTCTGAACCACCTGATAATCCAAATGATATCTCTATGTCTGATGCTGAAACACAATCTGGCAATGAACATGAATGTAATGAAAATGTTAATGATGATGTTCAAAATAATGCTCAACCTAGTAAGGATAATGATGTAGAAATTGAACCTGCTGTTGATCTTGATAACCCACAATCAAAGAATCAACGTTATGATAAGAAAGACTTAGTTGCTAGGAAACATGGTAAAGAAAGAGAGCCTTGGGTTCAGAAACCCATGCATTTTCCTCCCAAACCATCCAAGAAAAAGGATGATGAGGATTTTGAGCGCTTTGCTAAAATGATTAGACCTATCTTTTTGCGTATGCGATTGACTGATATGCTCAAAATGAATCCTTATGCTAAGTACATGAAAGATATTGTTACAAATAAAAGAAAGATACCAGAAGCTGAAATTTCCACCATGCTTTTATTTTGAAGTTACTGTCAACTGAATTGCTTGAGGACAAGCAAGGGTTTAAGCTTGGGGGAGTTGATACGTCTCCGTCGTATCTACTTTTCCAAACACTTTTGCCCTTGTTTTGGACTCTAACTTGTATGATTTGAATGGAACTAACCCGGACTGACGTTGTTTTCAGCAGAATTGCCATGATGTTGTTTTATGTGCAGAAAACAAAAGTTCTCAGAATGACCTGAAACTCCACGGAATATATTACAATAAATAATAAAAAATCCTCGCCAAAGATGATGGGTCGCCGTCATCATCGTCGACCATCCTCCATCACCAATTTTATGATGCTCACCGTCGTGCGTGAGTAATTCCATCGTAGGCTTGCTGGACGGTGATGGGTTGGATGAGATTTATCATGTAATCGAGTTAGTTTTGTTAGGGTTTGATCCCTAGTATCCACTATGTTCTAAGATTGATGTTGCTATGACTTTGCTATGCTTAATGCTTGTCACTAGGGACCGAGTGCCATGATTTCAGATCTGAACCTATTATGTTTTCATTAATATATGAGAGTTCTTGATCCTATCTTGCAAGTCTTTAGTCACCTATTATGTGTCATGATTCCTTAACCCCGAAGTGACAATAATCGGGATACTTACCGGTGATGACCGTAGTTTGAGGAGTTCATGTATTCACTATGTGCTAATGCTTTGTTCCGGTTCTCTATTAAAAGGAGGCCTTAATATCCCTCAGTTTCCATTAGGACCCCGCTGCCATGGGAGGGTAGGACAAAAGATGCCATGCAAGTTCTTTTCCATAAGCACGTATGACTATATTCTGAATACATGCCTACATTACATTGACGAATTGGAGCTAGTTATGTGCCACCTTATGTTATGACTATTACATGATGAACCGCATCCGACATAATTATCCATCATTGATCCGATGCCTACGAGCTTTCCATATACTGGTTTACACTTATTTACTTTCTCGTTGCTATTGTTACAATCACTACAAAATACTAAAAACATTACTTTGCTTTCATTACTCTTTTGTTACCGTTACCATCACTATCATATTACTTTGCTACTAAACACTTTGCTGCAGATACTAAGTTTCCAGGTGTGGTTGAATTGACAACTCAGCTGCTAATACTTGAGAATATTCTTTGGCTCCCCTTGTGTCGAATCAAGAAATTTGGGTTGAATACTCTACCCTCGAAAGCTGTTGCGATCCCCTATACTTGTGGGTTATCAACGTCGACTACATAATGCTTCACCATTATTTGGGCCTAGAGGAAGGTATTGGGAAGTAATAAGTAGATGATGGGTTGCTAGAGTGACAGAATCTTAAACCCTAGTTTATGCGTTGCTTCGTAAGGGGCTGATTTGGATCCATATGTTTCATGCTATGGTTAAGTTTACCTTAATACTTTTGTTGTAGTTGAGGATGCTTGCAATAGAGGTTAATCATAAGTGGGATGCTTGTCCAAGTAAGGACAGTACCCAAGCACCGGTCCACCCACATACCAAATTATCAAAGTACCAAATGCGAATCATATGAACGTGATGAAAACTAGCTTGACGATATTCCCATGTGTCCTCGGGAGCGCTTTTCTCTATATAAGAGTTTGTTCAGGCTTGTCCTTTGCTACAAAAAGGATTGGGCCACCTTGCTGCACTTTATTTACTTTTGTTACTTGTTGCTCGTTACAAATTATCCTATCACAAAACTATCTGTTACCACTTATTTCAGTACTTGCAGAGAATACCTTGCTGGAAACCGCTTATCATTTCCTTCTGCTCCTCGTTGGGTTCGACACTCTTACTTATCGAAAGGACTACGATAGATTCCCTATACTTGTGGGTCATCACAATCTTACTCAAAATAGAAGGTGAATCAAGTGCAGAGCTAGATGGCAGTTCCTTACCTCCCCTCGTAGTTGAGGGATAAATCTTGGTTCTTGGATCTTTCAAGTTCTTCATAATGATAAGCAGATATAAATCCCAAGTGACTCAAAGAATAGAGCTATGCTCCCCGGCAATGGCGCCAGAAAATAGTCTTGATAACCCACAAGTATAGGGGATCGCAATAGTTTTCGAGGGTAGAGTATTCAACCCAAATTTATTGATTCGGCACAAGGGGAGCCAAAGAATATTCTCAAGTATTAGCAGCTAAGTTGTCAATTCAACCACACCTGGAAACTTAGTATCTGCAGCAAAGTATTTAGTAGCAAAGTAATATGATAGTAGTGGTAACGGTAGCAATAGGTAATGATAGCAAGAGTAGTGTTTTTGGCATTTTGTAGTGATGATAGCAATAGCAACGGGAAAGTAAATAAGCGAAGAACAACATATGGAAAACTCGTAGGCAATGGATCGGTGATAGAGAATTATGCTGGATGTGGTTCATCATGTAACAGTCATAAACTAGGGTGACACAGAACTAGCTCCAATTCATCAATGTAATGTAGCCATGTATTCCGAATATAGTCATACGTGCTTATGGAAAAGAACTTGCATGACATCTTTTGTCCTACCCTCCCGTGGCAGTGGGGTCCTAGCGGAAACTAAGGGATATTAAGGCCTCCTTTTAATAGAGTACCGGACCAAAGCATTAACACATAGTGAATACATGAACACCTCAAACTACGGTCATCACCGGTAAGTATCCCGATTATTGTCACTTCGGGGTTAACGGATCATAACACATAATAGGTGACTACTTGCAAGATAGGATCAAGAACTCTCATATATTGACGAAAACATAATAGGTTCAGATCTGAAATCATGGCACTCGGGCCCTAGTGACAAGCATTAAGCATAGCAAAGTCGTAGCAACATCAATCTCAGAACATAGTGGATACTAGGGATCAAACCCTAACAAAACTAACTCGATTACATGATAAATCTCATCCAACCCATCACCGTCCAGCAAGCCTACGATGGAATTACTCACGCGCGGCGGTGAGCATCATGAAATTGGTGATGGAGGAAGGTTGATGATGATGATGATGGCGACGGATTCCCCTCTCCGGAGCCCCGAACGGACTCCAGATCAGCCCTCCCGAGAGGTTTTAGGGCTTGGCGGCGGCTCCGTATCGTAAAACGCGATGAATCCTTCTCCTTGATTTTTTCTCTTTGAAACCAAATATATAGAGTTGGAGTTGAGGTCGGAGGAGCTCCAGGGGGCCCACGAGGTAGGGGGCGCGCCCCCCACCCTCGTGGCTAGGGTGTGGGCCCCCTGGTCTTCATCTTTTGCAAGTATTTTTTATTATTTCTGAAAAGCGTGAAGTTTCAGGTCATTCCGAGAACTTTTGTTTCTGCACATGAATAACACCATGGCAATTCTGCTGAAAACGGCGTCGGTCCGGGTTAGTTCCATTCAAATAATGCAAGTTAGAGTCCAAAACAAGGGCAAAAGTGTTTGGAAAAGTAGATACGATGGAGACGTGTCAGGCGTAACCCCTTACGACGAGCTCTTCCTCACCTCCATAAACTAGGAACATTTCTTTAGTCCTTTTCAGGTACTTCAAAATAGTCTTTACTGCTGCCCAGTGACTCTCACTTGGGTTGGCCTGGTATCTACTTGTTAGGCTTATTGCAAAAGCAACATCGGTTCGCATACATATCATGGCATACATGATGGATCCGATTGCCGAGGCATACGGAATCCTACTCATCCTGCTTCGCTCATCAGATGTCGAAGGACTCTGAGTCTCGCTTAGCCTTATACCATGTGAGAGTGGAAAGAACCCTTTCTTTGCCTCACTCAAGTTGAACTGCTTCAACACTTTATCTATGTACGTACTCTGGCTTAAGCCGATCAGCCTCCTTGATCTATCTCTATAGATCTTAATGCCTAAAATGTACATTGCCTCACCAAGGTCCTTCATCGAAAACTTGCCATTCAATGACTCCTTGACCGAGTTCAGCTTCGAAATATCATTTCCGATCAGTAGTATGTCATCCACATACAAGATCAAAAACACTATCGAGCTCCCACTTAACTTCTTGTATAAACAAGAGTCCTCTTCGCTTTTGATGAAGCCGAAACCAGTGACGACCTCATCAAAACGAATGTTCCAGCTCCGAGATGCTTGCCTCAACCCATAAATGGATCTCTTGAGCTTGCATACCTTACTAGTGCTAGTCGGATCGACAAAACCCTCGGGTTGTATCATATACACGTCCTCGGTTAAATTTCCGTGAAGGAAAGCCGTCTTGACATCCATCTGCCATATCTCGTAATCGAAATATGCAGCTATAACTAGTACGATCCTCGCCGACTTCAGCATCGCTATCGGCGAGTAAGTCTCATCGTAGTCAATTCCTTGAACTTGTCCATAACCCTTAGCGACAAGCCGAGCTTTGTGGATCTGAACATTTCCATCCACATCGGTTTTGTTCTTGAAGACCCATTTGCAACCAATGGCTGTTACGCCAGGCGGTGGATCAACCAAGTCCCAGACTTGATTCTCGTCCATGGACTTTAACTCGGATATCATGGCCTCCAGCCATGCCTCGGAATCTGGGCTCACCATCGCTTCCGCATACGTGGTCGGCTCATCACTTTCTAGCAACAATACATCACGCACTCCGTGCAATCTTTCCGACCTTCGTGGTTCTGGTGCCGCTTCCACTACGGGTTCCCTGACTGACTCCGGTATGATCTCATCACCAGCCGAGCCGTCCCTGAGTGGTCCTCGAATTTCTTCGAGTCGGACCGTCCTCCGAATGGCCTCTCGACTGAGAAACTCTTTCTCAAGGAAAACCCCGTTCCGAGCAACAAACACTTTGTTCTCTTCCCGGTTGTAGAAGCTATATCCCAAGGTTTCCCTCGGGTATCCCACGAATATGCATTTATCCGACTTGGGTGTAAGCTTGTCTGACATAAGTTTCTTGAAAAATGCTTCACAACCCCAAATCTTTAGAAAATATAAATTGGGACTCTTCCCGGTCCACATCTCATGTGGTGTCTTGTCTACGGATTTTGATGGTACCATGTTAAGTGTGAAAGCTGCAGTTTCTAGAGCGTATCCCCAGAATGACAAGGGTAAATCCGACTTGCTCATCATAGATCGAACCATGTCCAACAAGGTACGATTCCTCTGTTCTGATACACCATTTCTCTGTGGCATACCCGGAGGTGTGAGCTGAGGTACTATACCTCTACTTTTCAGATGGTCAGCAAAATCCTGGCTCATGTACTCACCTCCACGATCAGATCGTAGAAGTTTTATAGTCTTGCTGAGCTGATTCTCAACCTTGTTTTGAAACTCTTTGAACTTTTCAAAAATTTCCGACTTGTGCCTCATCAAATAGATATATCCATATCTACTCAAATCGTCGGTAAAAGTCACGAAGTACTGATAGCCACCTCTGGCAGTTGTGCTCATTGGTCCACACACATCACTGTGTATCAGTTCCAACAGCTCGGATGCCCTCTCACAACTCTTTGCGAAAGGGGACTTAGTCATCTTGTCGAGCAAGCATGATTCGCATGTCTCGAACGACCCAAAGTTGGTCGAAGTCAGGAGTCCATCATCATGGAGCTTCTTCGTGCGTTTCAGACTAATGTGTCCAAGCCGGCAATGCCAGAAGTATATTGGATTTATCTCATTAGGCTTATGCCTCTCGACATTCACGTTATAGACCGGTTTCTGTTCTAGATTCAATATAAATAACCCATGAACAATGGGTGCATAGCCGTGGAACATACCATTCAAATAAATCGAACAACCATTGTCCTTTAAATTGAATTCATAACCCTGACTCATCAAGCATGAGGCAGAAATAATGTTCCGACTAAGTGCAGGAATGTAATAACAATTATTCAATTCCAAAATAAATCCAGAAGGAAGCTGGAGCTGCATCGTGCTGACCTCCAATGCAGCAACTCTTGCTTTGTTGCCAACCCTGATGTCAATCTCCCCTTGTGCCACACGCCTACTTCTTAACAGCCCCTGCATCGAGTTGCAAATGTGAACAACCGATCCGGTATCAAATACCCAAGAGCTGCTAGGTATGTCAGCAAGGTAAATGTCTATAACATATACAACAAGTGTACCTTTGCCTGAAGCAGCATTTCCGGCCTTCTTGCCATGCTCTGCAAGCCACTTGCTACAGTTCCTCTTCCAATGACCAGTTTCCTTGCAATGATAGCAAATGGTCTTTGAGTCCGGTCCAGAATTTGGCGCAACGGCGGAGGTTACCGTCTCCGTGCCCTTTGCCTTAGCCTTTCTCTTGGACCAACTCTTCTTGAACTTAGCCGATTTCTTCACCATCAACACTTGATGCGTGCCTTTCTTAATATCCTGCTCTGCCACTTTGAGCATCCCATGCAATTCAGTGAGCTTCTTATCCATGACATGCATATGATAGTTCGAGATGAACGTCCCATAGCTGGGCGGAAGAGAACCCAGAACTGCATCAGTAGCCAGCTCATCCAAGAGCGGGAAGCCCAACCGATCCAAAATTTGCACATATCCGATCATCTTGATCACATGCGGGCTCAGTGGATCACCTTCCTTCAGCTTACAATCCATCAAGGATCGCCAGACGTTGAACCTTTCGGTCCTAGCCTGCACCTGAAACATGCTCTTGAGACTCTCGATCATATCGAAAGCCCCAACATCTTCGAAATGCTGCTGCAAATCAGGCTCCATACAAGCCAGCATGAGGCAGCTGATCTCGTTTGATTCATCAACGAGTTTCTGGTAGGCATTCTTGGTTGTGGTACTAGCATTATCGGCAGGTTCCTCTGGAAGCGGATCCTCTAGAACATGTACCTTTTTATCATGCTTGAGAACAATTCTCAAATTTCTATACCAGGTAGTAAAGTTTGTTCCATTCAATTTATCCTTTTCCAGAATTGATTTCAATGCAAAGTTGGGTTGAGAAGGTGGTGCCATTGATCTACAACAGAAAAATATGCAATCACTAAGCAATGTGTTTATGTAGAGTAATTCTAGCCTTAAACAGAAATACTCCCACTGAAGTCAGCATCCCTCCGCAAACTCTCAGTGATTCAGGATCCGACTAGCACATGCGACTAGTGAGCTTTAGCATCACTGCTAGACAACATGCCTATCCGGTAAGCAACTCCTTGCTACTCGTATCTCTATACGACTCCTGTCGGTCGGGTAGGTATCTCATACCCCGGCTCCTAACCTCTTTTGCCACAAGGCCCAAAACCGTTTTGATAGCCTTGTCAAGTCAACCTAATGCAGTGCATGTCCGTGTCCGACACGAACCCTTCAGTTCAAGGACACCTAGCAGCACCCCATTTTTATGAGCCCACTACTAGACGTACTTGACGTACGAAGGTGCAACATCGGGGATGGCAATTCGCTTGATATTCATGAGGGATCTTTCTACCATTCTAACATGCATAGAAAACAAGGAAGCATAACAATCACAAATAAACACATATTGTGAAATAGTATGGCTCCTTCATGGATGTTCTTCCAGGTCGGCTCCAACTCCGATGACCATCTAGAAACTCCATCTTGTTTGTCACGCCGGGACGCCAAGCCACCAACCTGGTCTCTATTATCCAACTACTACAACTAGTAATGAATTTTACATAGAGTCACAAGTCGAGACGCAGGTCATTATACAATATAATGACAGCACTTTGGCTCCTGCCGGCTGCCAAACATGACACGCAGGCCATGTATAATTTACACACATGCATCACGTACACATGATCCATACTATTCACATCATACCCTGCAAAATAAAGTTATGCATAGAATCGTATTCTACCGGTTTGAGTGATCGTGTACGAAATACAAGGCGCTACGCACACGGCGGTCCCGCTAGCCGGTTAGCGGGCGGGGTTCGAAGGGATCTTTCTACCATTCAAACATGCATAGAAAGTAAGAAGCATAACAATCACAAATAAAACATATATTATGAAATAGTATGGCTCCTTCATGGATGTCCTTCTAGGTCGGCTCCGACTCCGATGACCATATAGGAACTCCATCTTGTTTGTCACGCCGGGATGCCTAGCCACCAACCTGATCTCTATTATCCAACTACTACAACTAGTAATGAATTTTACATAGAGTCACAAGTCGACACGCAGGTCGTTATACAATATAATGACAACACTTTGGCTCCTGTCGGCTGACAAACATGACACGCAGGCCATGTATAATTTACACACATGCATCACATACACATGAGCCATACTATTCGCATCAAACCTGCAAAACAAAGTTACGCATAGAATCGCATTCTACCGTTTTTGAGTGATCGTGTACGAAATACAAGGCGCTACGCACACGGCGGTCCCATAGTTGTACTAGAGACTCACATATGACATATTGTCGCGTCTCATAGTTGGGTCTGTCCGACTCGGACCTTATCTCGACTCGGATCCGACTATGCCGAATCCGACCAGATCCTTCCAAGTCCATATTATTCGGTTAGCATCCAATGCTTCATGGCTAGTGAGACCAAGCCATCGACCGTATCATATGCTAGTCTAGTTGGTTGCGCGTCCACACAGCCCTTTCGACTAGGGACCTTTTAGGACAGTCATCATACAACGCATAGTCCCACAAACAAGTCACGTACTTGCTGATACACATCATTGATAATGTCCAAGGACTATCTTTATTCATAAGCACATAGGAAATATCATCATACATGATTGCCTCTAGGGCATATCTCCAACAAAGTGTTCCTCCGGTATCCGGGAGTTGCATAATCTCATAGTCATAGGAACATGTATAAGTTATGAAGAAAGCAATAGCAACAAACTAAATGATCATCGTGCTAAGCTAACGGTGGGTCAAGTCAATCACATCATTCTCTGATGATGTGATCCCCTTCATCAAATGACAACTCTTGTACATGGCTAGGAAACTCAACCAACTTCGATTAACGAGCTAGTCAAGTAGAGGCATACTAGCGACACTCGGTTTGTCTATATATTCACACATGTACTAAGTTTCCGGTTAATACAATTCTAGCATGAATAATAAACATTTATCATGATATAAGGAAATAAATAATAACTTTATTATTGCCTCTAGGGCATATTTCCTTCACCTTCGTCCTCTTCAGCAAGACTTCAATATTGTACTGTTGGTGTTGAATGAATACCTTCCTCGCCTCTTGACCATGCAGGTGGTTTGAGAGGTAATCATCGGTGAACTACTTTGAAAAGTATTGAAAACAAAGCCATGCATAAATCGCTGTTGTAAATTTTGAAATGGCACAAGGGGTAAAAACAAGGTAAAAGAGTTGGTACCATCCTATAGTTGACCGATGTCTTCTTCATTGTGCAAACAAAGATCTTGCTATTATTCATTGCTAGTTTCTTCATCCTAACAATCTTTCTGAGTTTCTTGACTTGACTGATATTCATGGACATCTCATTTCCCCATATGCAAAATGGGTCGAACAGTGGGTCTAAGCCTCTGACAGCAGGACCTACATGTCCAATACCAAATTGTAAGAAACCTAAATATTAGAATGATTCCTGCAACTGCATGATAATGTGCTATTAGCCAAAGGACCCTACTTGAACAAACCTCGATGGTAAACCGCAGTGTCTCCCGTTGTTTCCCTGCAACACCCATAAGGAAGATCTTGATCAGGTTAACTGAGAGTTGCCATACTATCAGTAGAATATGTATTGAGTACAGCCAAATTCGATTGGTGTCACATGCATAACAATACAAAATTATACCCACAACAAATGAAAATCAAATTGCAGAACTGAACCAAACAGTTACATGGACAGCAGACCAAATGAACCAAAATAGTTAACTAAGCACGACATTGCAGAATAGAAACAAGTACTAGAAGATAAGACAATTAACAAAACAAAGAATGCTTGAGAACAGTACTACGAAATGTAGCAATTGTTGGACCAAAGTGTTAACTGAACATTACATTTCAGAGGACCAAACTATTAACTAAACATCAAATTGCATATTAACATTACAAAGGACAAATCACTAGAAGGCACTGGCGGTGGCCTCGAGAAAACATCACGAATTGTATTTTAAAGTAGACAACCACGTGACGGTGTCGACGGTGGCCTCGAAGACGAGGTGCTCCTCCAAGATCTGGCGGTCGACACGCATGGCAGCCATAGTGACCTCGTTCGCGCGTGCGGCCGCATGCTACTGAGCTCCATGTTATACTGCATGTGAAATGGCCATGGGCGGCACTTAATTGGAGGAGGGGGGCAGTGATTTCGGTGGAAGGTGTCGCTCCATCGTTTGGGGCATGTGGGACAGGAAAGGAGGAGGATGGTGTGGGTGGGGTGTGGATTACCTAACCATATTGATGAGGCCACGCAGGAAGAAGAAGGGTCGGCGGCGAGGAGGCCGCGCAGCAAGAAGAAGGGTCGCCGGCGAGGAGGCGGCGCTGCAAGAAGAAGGGTCGCCGGCGAGGAGTCGGCGCTGCAAGAAGAAGGGTAGCCGACGAGGAGGCGGCGCTACAAGAAGAAGGGTCGCCGGCGAGGAGGCTGAGCTGACAGTAACCAACAGTGAAGGTTTGAACTTGGAAAGCAAGGAGGAAGAGTGGAAATGTGGCTTTTGGTAGAAGGGAGGGGGCGGGGAGATAGATATTTCCATGGTGGCAAAAAAATTCGCTCGGTGCCGCGAGAAACTGGCGTGCAAGTGTGGTTCAAGCGGGGCGGTGGACTGTAGACGACGAAGCTTCCTGCGTAAGCCAGACAAGATGATGCGTCAAGATATTTTATATCGCATCCCACACAATTCTTTCTAGTAAACTGTTTGTGGTATACCTGATTTTTTTCATTATGTTTTGAAAGACAAAATGGTGTTACGGAGGGAAAGGGTGGTGTTTGAATTGCTAGAACATTTACGTACAATGACATGCAGCTAGTACATGAGTGACATGTTTAAATTTGGAATTATTCCGGGTTCGTTTGGCATTTTTATGTATTAATTGAGTTTTTGGGCATTTAATGTGCATAATTCAAATTTGAACTACAAGCACATGCTCTAATGCACCAAAGTTTGTTGAAAAATCGCATGTCTGTCTTCGGGTGAATTTATAGGTCCCATGCAAGAAATGGGAATAAAATTCAAACATCTGGGTGTCGTGGCTCAGCCGGAATGATTGAGAACCTTGGTTTTTTAATTCCTGTGAATCCAAAACACGGCTGAAAATCATGAAACTTGGCATGGCGTCATGACATGGCACCAACATGCTGCGATAATTTTTTTGGCCGAATTGGGACAAGCTTTGGTGTAAGCTTCTTGCAAACCGGAGCTTCCCTCAAGAAGGCTCGTGGTTCCGAGAGGGAACGTGTCACCTCCGTGTGCGAAACGACATACGTACACTGCCTTCTCCCGCCTTAATTTTTTTACACAAGCAGATTAGACCAAAGAGAAATATCATGCTAAATTTTGGAATTATTCCAAGTTCATTTGGCCTCTTTATACATTAATTGAGTTTATGTGCATTTAATGTGCATAATTCAAATTTGAACTACAAGCACGGGCTCCAGTGCACCAAAGTTATTTGAAAAATCATATGTGTGTCCTTGGGTGAATTTCTAGGTCCCATGCAAGAGATGGGAGTTAAATTCAAACATTTCGGCGTCGTGGCTCGGCCAGAAAGATTGAGAAATTTGGTTTTTTTAATTCCTGTAAATCCAGAACATGCCTGAAAATCATGAAACTTGGCATGGTGTCATGACATGGCACCAACATGTTGTGGTAATTTTTTGGCCGAATTGGGACAAGCTTTGGTGTAAGCTTCTTGCAAACCGGAGCTTCCCTCAAGAAGACTCGTGGTTCCAAGAGGGAACGTGTCACCTCCGTGTGCGAAACGACATACGTACACTGCCATCTCCCACCTTAATTTTTGTACATTGACAGATTAGACCAAATAGAAGTATCGTGCTAAATTTTGGAATTATTTTGGGTTCGTTTGGCCTTTTTTATACATTAATTGAGTTTCTGGGCAATTAATGTGCATAATTCAAATTTGAAATATAAGCACATGCTCCAGTGCACCAAAGTTGGTTTAAAAATCACATGTGTGTCCTTGGGTGAATTTATAGGTCTCATGCAAGAAATGAGAATGAAATTCAAACATCCGGGCGTCATGGCTCAGCCGAAAAGATTGAGAAACTTGGTTTTTTAATTCCTGTAAATCAAAACACGTCTGAAAATCATGAAAGTTGGCATGGTCTCAAGACATGGCACCAACATGTTGCGTTAATGTTTTCGGCCGAAATGGCACATGCTTTGGTGTAAACTTCTTGCAAACCGGAGCTTCCCTCAAGAAGGCTCGTGGTTCCAAGAGGAAACGTGTCACCTCCGTGTGCGAAACGACATACGTACACTGCCTTCTCCCACCTTAATTTTTTTACACAGGCAGATTAGACCAAATAGAAATATTGTGCTAAATTTTGGAATTATTTCGGGTTCGTTTGGCCTTTTTTATACATTAATTGAGTTTCAGCGCATTTAATGTGCATAATTCAAATTTTAACTACAACTACAGGCTCCAGTGCACCAAAGTTGTTTGAAAAATCACATGTGTGTCCTTGGGTGAATTTCTAGGTCCCATGCAAAAGATGGGAGTGAAATTCAAACATCTCAGCGTCGTGGCTCAGCCGGAAAGATTGAGAATTTTGGTTTTTTTAATTCCTGTAAATCCAAAACATGCCTGAAAATCATGAAACTTGGCATGGTGTCATGACATGGCACCAACATGCTGCGGTATTTTTTTTGGCCGAATTGGGACAAGCTTTGGTGTAAGCTTCTTGCAAACCGAAGCTTCCCTCAAGAAGGCTCGTGGTTTCGAGAGGGAACGTATCACCTCCGTGTGCGAAACGACATACGTACACTGCCTTCTCCCGCCTTAATTTTTTTACACAGGTAGATTAGACCAAATAGAAGTATCGTGCTAAATTTTGAAATTATTCTGGGTTCGTTTGGCCTTTTTATACATTAATTGAGTTTATGCGCATTTAATGTGCATAATTCAAATTTGAACTATAAGAACAGGCTCTAGTGCACCAATGAATTTTGAAAAATCATATGTGTGTCCTTGGGTGAATTTCTAGGTCCCATGCAAGAGATGGGAGTGAAATTCAAACATCTGGTCGTCGTGGCTGGACTGGAAAGATTGAGAATTTTGGTTTGTTTATTCCTATAAATCCAAAACACGCATGAAAATCATGAAACTTGGCATGGTGTCATGACATGGCACCAACATGCTGCAATAATTTTTTGGCCGAATTGGGACAAGCTTTGGTGTAAGCTTCTTACAAACTGGAGCTTTCCTCAAGAAGGCCCGTAGTTCCGAGAGGGAACGTGTCACCTTCGTGTGCGAAATGACAAACGTACACTGCCTTATCCCACCTTAATTTTTTTACACGGGAAGATTAGACCAAATAGAAGTATCGTGCTAAATTTTGGAAATATTTTGGGTTTGTTTGGCATTTTTTATACATTAATTGCGTTTCTGCGCATTTAATGTGCATAATTCAAATTTGAACTACAAGCACAGGCTCCAGTGCACCAAAGTTGTTTGAAAAATCACATGTGTGTCCTTGGGTGAATTTCTAGGTCCCAATGCAAGAGATGGGAGTGAAATTCAAACATCTAGGTGTCGTGGCTCGGCCGGAAAGATTGAGAAATTTGGTTTTTAATTACTGTAAATCCAAAACATGCCTGAAAAACATGAAACTTGGCATGGTGTCATGACATGGCACAAATATGTTGCGGTAATTTTTTTGGCCGAATTGGGACAAGCTTTGGTGTAATCTTCTTGCAAACCAGAGCTTCCCTCAAGAAGGCTCGTGGTTCCGAGAGGGAACGTGTCACCTCCGTGTGCGAAACGACATACGTACACTGCCTTCTCCCGCCTTAAATTTTTTTACACAAGCAGATTAGACCAAATAAAAGTATCGTGCTAAATTTTGGAATTATTTCGGGTTCATTTGGCCTTTTTTATACGTTAATTGAGTTTCTGTGCATTTAATGTGCATAATTCAAATTTGAACTACAAGCACACGCTCCAGTGCACCAAAGTTGTTTGAAAAATCACATGTGTGTCCTCAGATGAATTTCTAGGTCCTATGCAAGAGATGGGAATGAAATTCAAACATTTGGGCATCATGGCTCGGCCGGAAAGATTGAGAAACATGGTTTTTTAATTCCTATAAAACCAAAACATGCCTGAAAATCATGAAACTTGGCATGGTGTCATGACATGGCAGCAACATGCTGTGGTAATTTTTCTATCCGATCTGTGAAGGCGCACATATTAACAATCAACAAAGTCATTTTGAAACAAATGTTGTCACGTTACAAATCGGAAACACAAGTATTATTGAAACCATGGGCGTTCTACTTACCAATTACGTGCGGCCACGCGTCCCCTTATTTTATTGTCTAGGAGGTGCCGTGCGGGGTAGCTATTTGAGTATGAGAGGCGTGCGATTAGACCCCTGCGCGTGCTCATCGGGAGGAGAGCCCTTTGACCGCTACCCGCCGCGCACCTCCCTCCCAACGTCTCCATTAATGGCGCCCGAGCACCTATTGTACGGCGTGGCTATATGTCTCACTGGACTGATATTTAAGAGATAAAAATGAAAATCTGAAAAGAAAGTTTTGCATGGATCTTGATGTAAGGTCCGACGGACCTATATAGCATTGACTGCGACTTATAGCAAGCATGATGAATATAAGGACGATGATAGTGGATAATAATTGTCTTACATATTTAGGAACATAATTCAAAAAAGCCACGTGCGGCAACGCCCGAAATACACAAGGGCAAAAGAAGAAGGAAGACAACGATCTGGCTCGCTGATCTCTACTTTCTTGATGCGTTGTTGCAGGCCACGGGAACTAGTCTCGGCCTGAAGCTTCGCATTGCTCTCATTTAGTTGCCGGATGACGTCGGTAGACTGTTCAAATGAGGCTTTCAGGTCATTGATACGTCTCCAACGTATCTACTTTTCCAAACACTTTTGCCCTTGTTTTCGACTCTAACTTGCATGATTTGAATGGAACTAACCCGGACTGACGCTGTTTTCAGCAGAATTGCCATGGTGTTATTTTTGTGCAGAAATAAAAGTTCTTGGAATGACCTAAAAACGGAGATTATTTTTGGAATATATAAAAAATACTGGCGAAAGAATCAAGGCCAGGGGCCCACACCCTGTCCACGAGGGTGGGAGCATGCCTACCCCCCTGGGCGCGTGCCCTTGCCTCGTGGGCCCCCTGGTGCTCCTCCGACCTCAACTCCAATTCTATATATTCGTGTTCGGAGAGAGAAAATTAGAGAGGAGGATTCATCGTGTTTTACGATACGGAGCCGCCGCCAAGCCCTAATCTCTCTCGGGAGGGCTAATCTGGAGTTCGTTCGGGGCTCCGGAGAGGGGAATCCATCACCGTCGTCATCATCAACCTTCCTCCATCACCAATTTCATGATGCTCACCGCCGTGCGTGAGTAATTCCATCGTAGGCTTGCTGGACGGTGATGGGTTGGATGAGATTTATCATGTAATCGAGTTAGTTTTGTTAGGGTTTGATCCCTAGTATCCATTATGTTCTGAGATTGATGTTGCTATGACTTTGCTATGCTTAATGCTTGTCACTAGGGCCCGAGTGCCATGATTTCAGATCTAAACCTATTATGTTTTCGTGAATATATGTGAGTTCTTGATCCTATCTTGCAAGTCTATAGTCACCTAGTATGTGTTATGATCCGTTAACCCCGAAGTGACAATAATCGGGATACTTACCGGTGATGACCGTAGTTTGAGGAGTTCATGTATTCACTATGTGTTAATGCTTTGGTCCGGTACTCTATTAAAAGGAGGCCTTAATATCCCTTAGTTTCCAATAGGACCCCGCTGCCACGGGAGGGTAGGACAAAAGATGCCATGCAAGTTCTTTTCCATAAGCACGTATGACTATATTCGGAATACACGCCTACATTACATTGATGAACTGGAGCTAGTTCTGGGTCACCCTATGTTATAACTGTTGCATGATTGATCGCATCCGACATAATTCACCATCACCGATTCATTGCCTATGAGCTTTTCATATATTGTTCTTCGCATATTTACTTTTCCGTTGCTATTGTTACAATCACTATAAAACCAAAAATATTACTTTTGCTACCGTCACCACTACTATCATATTACTTTGCTACTAAATACTTTGCTGCAGATATTAAGTTTCCAGGTGTGGTTGAATTGACAACTCAGCTGCTAATACTTGAGAATATTCTTTGGCTCCCCTTGTGTCGAATCAATAAATTTGGGTTGGATACTCTACCCTCGAAAACTGTTGCAATCCCCTATACTTGTGGGTTATCAAGACTATTTTCTGGCACCGTTGCTGGGGAGCATAGCTCTATTCTTTGAGTCACTTGGGGTTTATATCTGTTTATCACTATGAAGAATTTGAAAGATCAAAGAACCAAGATTTTTCCCTCAACTACGAGGGGAGGTAAGGAACTGCCATCTAGCTCTGCACTTGATTCACCTTCTGTTTTGTGTAAACTTGCGACACCTACACATGCTATTGATTCTGATAGGTCGCATGTTATTGATGATGCCACTTCTGCTTTGCATGATACTTATGATGAAACTACTTCTATGCTCGATAATACTGTGCCACTAGGTGAATTTCTTGATGAACAACTTGCTAGGGTTAGAGAGAATGAAATTATTGAAACTGATAATATTGATGAAAGTGATGATGAAGATTCTCCCCCTAGATATGAATTTCCTGTTGTTCCTGAGGGTTATGTTATGGATGAAGAAACTGCTAGAGACTTCTTAGCTTGCAATGATAGATCCGACCTTAAGAAATTATTAGCTAAGCTTAAAGAAAAGTCTTTGAATTCTAGAATGAAATATGACCCTGCTTTTGCTACTTCACCTATCTTTATTACTGATAAGGATTATGATTTCTCTGTCGATCCTGAGTTAATTACTTTGGTTGAATCTGATCCTTTTTATGGCTAAGAATCTGAAACTGTTGTGGCACATCTTACTAAATTAAATGATATAGCCATCGTGTTTACTCATGATGAGAAAACTCGCAATTACTTTATCCTTAAGTTGTTTCCGTTCTCATTAAAGGGTGATGCTAAAACATGGTTTAATTCTCTTGATCCTGGTTGTGTGCGTAGCCCCCAGGATATGATTTATTACTTCTCTGCTAAATATTTTCCCACTCATAAGAAACAAGCTGCCTTGAGGGAAATATATAATTTTGTGCAAATTGAAGAAGAGAGTCTCCCACAAGCTTGGGGGAGGCTTCTCCGATTGCTTAATGCTTTGCCTGATCATCTTCTCAAGAAAAATGAAATACTTGATATCTTTTATAATGGACTAACCGATGCTTCCAGAGACTACTGCTACGTCTTGAGCTTGCGTTGGTTTTCCCCGAAGAGGAAGGGATGATGCAGCAGAGTAGCGTAAGTATTTCCCTCAGTTTTTGAGAACCAAGGTATCAATCCAGTAGGAGCCCATGCTCAAGTCCCTCGTACCTGCACAAAGCGATAGCTACTCGCAACCAACGCGGTTAGGGGTTGTCAAGCCCTTCACGGTCACTTATGAGAGTGAGATCTGATAGATAGAATATTTTTGGTATTTTTGATATAAAGATGCAAAGTAAAAAAGTAAAAGCAAAGTAAATAGCAAAACAATATAAAAGTGATGGAGATTGATATGATGAGAATAGACCCGGGGGCCATAGGTTTCACTAGTTGCTTCTCTCAAGAGCATAAGTATTCTACGGTGGGTGAACAAATTACTGTTGAGCAATTGATAGAATTTTGCATAATTATGAGAATATCTAGGCATGATCATGTATATAGGCATCACGTCCGTGACAAGTAGATCGAAACGATTCTGCATCTACTACTATTACTCCACTCATCGACCGCTATCCAGCATGCATCTAGAGTATTAAGTTAAAAACAGAGTGACGCCTTAAGCAAGATGACATGATGTAGAGAGATAAATTCATGCAATATGAAATAAACCCCATCTTGTTATCCTCAATGGCAATGATACAATATGTGCCTTGCTGCCCCTTCTGTCACTGGGTAAGGACACCGCAAGATCGAACCCAAAGCTAAGCACTTCTCCCATGGCAAGAACTACCAATCTTGTTGGCCAAACCAAACGGATAATTCGAAGAGACTTGCAAAGATAACCAATCATGCATAAAAGAATTCAGAGAAGATTCAAATATTATTCATAGATAGACTTGATCACAAACCCACAATTCATCGGTCTCAACAAACACACCGCAAAAAGAAGATTGCATCGAATAGATCTCCACAAGAGAGGGGGAGAACTTTTTATTGAGATTCAAAGAGAGAGAAGAAGCCATCTAGCTACTAACTATGGACCCGAAGGTCTGAGGTAAACTACTCACACTTCATCGGAGGGGCTAGGATGATGTAGAAGCCCTCCGTGATGACGGCCCTCTTCCGGCGGAGCTCCGGAACAGGCCCCAAGATAGGATCTCATGGATACAGAAAGTTGCGGCAGTGGAATTAGGGTTTTGGCTCCTGTTCTGATCGTTTGGGGGTACGTGTGTATATATAGGAGGAAGGAGTACATCAGTGGAGCACCGAGGGGCCCACAAGGCAGGGGGCGCGCTCTAGGGGGGCGCCCCCCACCCTTGTGACCACCTCTTTGATCCCTTGCAGTAGGGTCCAAGTCTCCTGGATCACGTTCGGCGAGAAAATCACGTTTCCGAAGATTTTATTCCGTTTGGACTCCCTTTGATATTCCGTTTATCCGAAACACTGAAATAGGCAAAAAATAGCAATTCTGGGTTGGGCCTCCGGTTAATAGGTTAGTCCCAAAAATAATATAAAAGTGGAAAATAAAGCCCAATATATTCCAAAACAGTAGATAATATAGCATGGAGCAATCAAAAATTATAGATACGTTGGAGACGTATCACGCATCCCCAAGCTTAATTCCTGCTCGTCCTCGAGTAGATAAATGATAAAAAGAGAATTTTTGATGCGGAGTGCTACTTGGCATAATTTCAATGCAAATCTTCTCAATTGTGGTATGAATATTCAGATAGAAAGATTCAAGACAAAAGTTTATATTGACATAGAAAATAATAATACTTCAAGCATACTAACAAAGCAATTATGTCTCCTCAAAATAACATGGCCAAAGAAAGTTATCCCTACAAAATCATATAGTCTGGCTATGCTCCATCTTCCCCACACAAAGTATTTAAATCATGCACAACCCTGATGACAAGCCAAGCAATTGTTTCATACTCTAACTTTTTCAGAACTTTTTCAATCTTCACGCAATACATGAGCGTGAGCCATGGATATAGCATTATAGGTGGAATAGAATGGTGGTTGTGGAGAAGACAAAAAGGAGAAGATAGTCTCACATCAACTAGGCGTATCAACGGGCTATGGAGATGCCCATCGATAAATATCAATGTGAGTGAGTAGGAATTGCCATGCAACGGATGCACTAGAGCTATAAATGTATGAAAGCTCAACAAAAGAAACTAGTGGGTGTGCATCCAACTTGCTTGCTCACGAAGACCTAGGGAAATTTGAGGAAGCCCATCATTGGAATATACAAGCCAAGTTCTACAACGTAAAATTCCCACTAGTATATGAAAGTGACAACATATGAGACTCTCTATATGAAGATCATGGTGATACTTTGAAGCACAATATATGAGACTTGCTATAACATGGTGCTACTTTGAAGCACAAGTGTGGAAAAAGGATAGAAGCATTGCCCCTTTTTTTGGCCTTCTTTTTTTTCTTTGGCCTTGCCTTTTTTTGGGACAATGCTCTATTGAATGATGATCATCACACTTCTATTTATTTACAACTCAATGATTACAACTCGATACTAAAACAAAGTATGAATCTATATGAATGCCTCCGGCGGTGTACCGGGATATGCAATGAATCACAAGTGACAAGTATGAAAGAATTATGAACGGTGGCTTTGCCACAAATACTATGTCAACTACATGATCATGCTAAGCAATATGACAATGATGGATGTGTCATGATGAACTAGATGGTGGAAAGTTGCATGGCAATATATCTCGGAATGGCTATGGAAATGCCATGATAGGTAGGTATGGTGGCTGTTTTGAGGAAGGTATATGGTAGGTGTATGATACCGACGGAAGTTGCGCGGTATTAGAGAGGCTAGCAAGGGTGGAAGGGTGGGAGTGCGTATAATCCATGGACTCAACATTAGTCATAAAGAACTCATATACTTATTGCAAAAATTTAGAAGTTATCAAAGAAAAGTATTACGTGCATGATCCTAGGGGGATAGATTGGTAGGAAAAGACCATCGCTCGTCCCCGACCGCCACTCATAAGGAAGACAATCAATAAATAAATCATGCTCCGACTTCATCACATAACGGTTCACCATACGTGCATGCTACGGGAATCACAAACTTCAACACAAGTATTCTTCAAATTAACAGCTACTCAACTAGCATGACTTTAATACTATCACCTCCATATCTCAAAACAATTATCATGCTTCAATCTTTTCTTAGTATTCAACACACTCAAAAGAAAGTTTCACAAATCTTGAATACCAATCATATTATTATTAGGAAAATTACCATGCTATTAAGAGACTCTCAAATTAATTTAAGTGAAGCATGAGAGACCAATAGTTTCTTTAAAACATATCCACCACCGTGCTCTAAAAGATCTAAGTGAAGCACATAGAGTAAAATTATCTAGTCCAAAAGGATATAAGTGAAGCACATAGTGAAGAAATATGCCCTAGAGGCAATAATAAAGTTATTATTTATTTCCTTATATCATGATAAATGTTTATTATTCATGCTAGAATTGTATTAACCGGAAACATAATACATGTGTGAATACATAGACAAACAGAGTGTCACTAGTATGCCTCTACTTGACTAGCTCGTTGATCAAAGATGGTTATGTTTCCTAACCATAGACATGAGTTGTCATTTGATTAACGGGATCACATCATTAGAAGAATGATGTGATTGACTTGACCCATTCCGTTATCATAGCACTTGATCGTTTAGTTTGTTGCTATTGCTTTCTTCATGACTTATACATGTTCCTATGACTATGAGATTATGCAACTCCCGTTTACCGGAGGAACACTTTGTGTGCTACCAAACGTCACAACGTAACTAGGTGATTATAAAGGTGCTCTACAGGTGTCTCCGAAGGTACTTGTTGGGTTGGCGTATTTCGAGATTAGGATTTGTCACTCCGATTGTCGGAGAGGTATCTCTGGGCCCACTCGGTAATGCACATCACTATAAGCCTTGCAAGCATTGCAACTAATGAGTTAGTTGCAGGATGATGTGTTACGAAACGAGTAAAGAGTCTTGCCGGTAACGAGATTGAACTAGGTATTGAGATACCAACGATCGAATCTCGGGCAAGTAACATACCGATGGCAAAGGGAACAGTGTATGTTGTTATGCGGTTTGACCGATAAAGATCTTCGTAGAATATGTGGGAGCCAATATGAGCATCCAGGTTCCGCTATTGGTTATTGACCGGAGACGTGTCTCGGTCATGTCTACATTGTTCTCGAACCCGTAGGGTCCGCACGCTTAAGGTTTCGATGACAGTTATATTATGAGTTTATGAGTTTTGATGTACCGAAGGAGTTCGGAGTCCCGGATGAGATCGGGGACATGACGAGGAGTCTCGAAATGGTCGAGACGTAAAGATCGATATATTAGACGACTATATTCGGACATCGGAAAGGTTCCGAGTGATTCGGGTATTTTTCGGAGTACCGGAGAGTTACGGGAATTCGCCGGGGAGTATATGGGCCTTATTGGGCCATACGGGAATAGAGGAGAGAGGCCAAAAGGAAGGAGGCGCGCGCCCCCCCTCTGGTTCGAATTGGACAAGGGGTGCAGCCCCCTTTTCCTTGTTCCTCTCCCCCTCTTTCCTTCTCTCCTACTCCAACAAGGGAAGGAGGAGTCCTACTCCCGGTGGGAGTAGGACTCCCCCCTTGGTGCGCCCTCCTCCTAGGCCGGCCGCCTCCCCCCTTGCTCCTTTATATACGGGGGCAGGGGCACCCATAGACACAACAATTGATCATTGATCTCTTAGCCGTGTGCGGTGCCCCCCTCCACCATAATCCTCGATAATATTGTAGCGGTGCTTAGGCGAAGCCCTGCGATGGTAGAACATCAAGATCGTCACCACACCGTCGTGCTGACGGAACTCTTCCCCGACATTCTGCTAGATCGGAGTCCGGGGATCGTCATCGAGCTAAACGTGTGCTAGAACTCGGAGGTGCCGTAGTTTCGGTGCTTGATCGGTCGGGCCGTGAAGACGTACGACTACATCAACCACGTTGTTATAACGCTTCCGTTTTCGGTCTACGAGGGTACGTAGACATCACTCTCCCCTCTCGTTGCTATGCATCACCATGATCTTGCGTGTGCATAGGAATTTTTTTGAAATTACTACGTTCCCCAACAGTGGTATCAAAGCCTAGGTTTTATGTGTTGATGTTATGCACGAGTAGAACACAAGTGAGTTGTGGGCGATATAAGTCATACTGCTTACCAGCATGTCATACTTTGGTTCGGTGGTATTGTTGGATGAAGCGGCCCGGACCGACATTACGCGTACGCTTACGCGAGACTGGTTCTACAGACATGCTTTGCACACAGGTGGCTGGCGGGTGTCAGTTTCTCCAACTTTAGTTGAACCAAGTGTGGCTACGCCCGGTCCTTGCGAAGGTTAAAACAGCACCAACTTGACAAACTATCGTTGTGGTTTTGATGCGTAGGTAAGAACGGTTCTTGCTAAGCCCGTAGCAGCCACGTAAAACTTGCAACAACAAAGTAGAGGACGTCTAACTTGTTTTTGCAGGGCATGTTGTGATGTGATATGGTCAAGACATGATGCTAAATTTTATTGTATGAGATGATCATGTTTTGTAACCGAGTTATCGGCAACTGGCAGGAGCCATATGGTTGTCGCTTTATTGTATGCAATACAATCGCGCTGTAATGCTTTACTTTATCACTAAGCGGTAGCGATAGTCATGGAAGCATAAGATTGGCGAGACGACAACGATGCTACAATGGAGATCAAGGTGTCGCGCCGGTGACGATGGTGATCATGACGGTACTTCGGAGATGGAGATCACAAGTACAAGATGATGATGGCCATATCATATCACTTATATTGATTGCATGTGATGTTTATCTTTTATGCATCTTATCTTGCTTTGATTGTCGGTAGCATTATAAGATGATCCCTCACTAAATTATCAAAGTATAAGTGTTCTCCCTGAGTATGCACCATTGCGAAAGTTCTTCGTGCTGAGACACCACGTGATGATCAGGTGTGATAGGCTCTACGTTCAAATACAACGGGTGCAAAATAGTTCCACACGCAGAATGCTCAGGTTAAACTTGACGAGCCTAGCATATAACAGATATGGCCTCGGAACACGGAGACCGAAAGGTCGAGCGTGAATCATATAGTAGATATGATCAACATATTAATGTTCACCATTGATACTACTCCATCTCACGTGATGATCGGACATGGTTTAGTTGATTTGGATCACGTGATCACTTAGAAGATTAGAGGATATCTTTCTAAGTGTGAGTTCTTAAGTAATATGATTAATTGAACTTTAATTTATCATGAACTTAGTCCTGGTAGTATTAGCATACCTATGTTGTAGATCAATAGCTCGCGATGTTGCTCCCAGTTTATTGTGTTCCTAGAGAAAAACTATGTTGAAAAATGTTAGTAGCAATGATGCGGATTGGATCCGTGATCTGAGGATTATCCTCATTGATGCATAGAAGAATTATGTCTTTGATGCACCGCTAGGTGACAGACCTATTGCAGGAGTAGATGCAGACGTTATGAACGTTTGGCTAGATCAATATGATGACTACTTGATAGTTTAGTGCACCATGCTTAACGGCTTAGAATCAGGACTTCAAAGACGTTTTGAATGTCATGGACCATATGAGATGTTCCAGGAGTTGAAGTTAATATTTCAAGCAAATACCCGAGTTGAGAGATATGAAGTCTTCAACAAGTTCTGTAGCTAAAAGGATGGAGGAGAATAGCTCAAGCAGTGAGCATGTGCTAAGATTGTCTGGGTACTACAATCGCTTGAATCAAGTGGGAATTAATCTTCCAGATAAGATAGTGATTGATAGAATTCTCTAGTCACCATCACCAAGTTAGAAGAACTTCATGATGAACTATGATATGCAAGGGAGAACGGAAACGATTCCCAAGCTCTTCGTAATGCTGAAATCAACGAAGGTAGAAATCAAGAAAAATATCAAGTGTTGATGGTAGACAAGACCACTAGTTTCAAGAAAAGGGCAAAGGGAAGAAGGGGAACTTCAAGAAGAACAACAAGCAAGTTGCTGCTCAAGTGAAGAAGCCCAAGTCTGGTCCTAAGCCTGAGACTAAGTGCTTCTACTGCAAAGGGACTGGTCACTTGAAGCGGAACTGCCCCAAGTATTTGGCGGATAAGAAGGATGGCAAAGTGAACAAAGGTATATTTGATATACAGATTATTGATGTGTATTTTACTAGTGTTCGTAGCAACCCCTCGGTATTTGATACTGGTTCAGTTGCTAAGAGTAGTAACTCAAAACGGGAGTTGCAGAATGAACAGAGACTAGTTAAGGGTGAAGTGACGATGTGTGTTGGAAGTGGTTCCAAGATTGATATGATCATCATCGCACACTCCCTATACCTTCGGGATTAGTGTTGAACCTAAATAAGTGTTATTTGGTGTTTGCGTTGAGCATGAATATGATTTGATCATGTTTATTGCAATACGGTTATTCATTTAAGTAAGAGAATAAATTGTTGTTCTGTTTACATGAATAAAACCTTATATGGTTACACACCCAATGAAAATGGTTCGTTGGATCTCGATCGTAGTGATACACATATTCATAATATTGAAACCAAAAGATGCAAAGTTAATAATGATAGTGCAACTTATTTGTGGCACTGCCGTTTAGGTCATATTGGTGTAAAGCGCATGAAGAAACTCCATGCTGAT
This sequence comes from Triticum urartu, assembly GCF_056163025.1. NCBI lineage: Eukaryota > Viridiplantae > Streptophyta > Magnoliopsida > Poales > Poaceae > Triticum > Triticum urartu. Next base: position 159,863,481 of record NC_141875.1, on the reverse strand, counting down.
GGACTTTTGGAATCACTTGATTATGAATCACTTGATGCTTGCGAACCATGCCTCATGGGCAAGATGACTAAGACTCCGTTCTCCGGAACAATGGAGCGAGCAACTGACTTATTGGAAATAATACATACTGATGTATGCGGTCCGATGAATGTTAAGGCTCACGACAAGTATCGTTATTTTCTGACCTTCACAGATGATTTGAGCAGATATGGGTATATCTACTTAATGAAACACAAGTCTGAAACATTTGAAAAGTTCAAAGAATTTCAGAGTGAAGTGGAGAATCATCGTAACAAAAATAAAAGTTTCTACGATATGATCGCAGAAGAAAAATATTTGAGTTGCGAGTTTGGCCTTCAGTTAAAACAACGTGAAATAGTTTCACTACTCACGCCACCTGGAACACCACAGTGTAATGGTGTGTCTGAACGTCATAACCGTACTTTATTAGATATCGTGCGATCTATGATGTCTCTTACCAATTTACCACTATCGTTTTGGGGTTATGCATTAGAGACAGCTACATTCACGTTAAATAGGGCACCATCTAAATCCGTTGAGACGACACCGTATGAACTATGGTTTGGCAAGAAACATAAGCTGTCGTTTCTTAAAGTTTGAGGTTGAAATGCTTATGTGAAAAAGTTTCAACCTGATAAGCTCAAACCCAAATCGGAGAAGTGCGTCTTCATAGGATACCCAAAAGAAAATGTTGGGTACACCTTCTGTCACAGATCCGAAGGCAAGTTATTTGTTGCCGAGAATGGATCCTTTCTAGAGAAGGAGTTTCTCTCGAAAGAAGTGAGTGGGAGGAAAGTAGAACTTGATGAGGTAACTATACCTGCTCCCTTATTGGAAAGTAGTTCATCATAGAAATCTGTTCCTGTGACTACTACACCAATTAGTGAGGAAGCTAATGATGATGATCATGTAACTTCAGATCAAGTTACTACCGAACCTCGTAGGTAAACCAGAGTGATATCCGCACCAGAGTGGTATGGTAATCCTGTTCTAGAGGTCATGTTACTTGACCATGACGAGCCTACGAACTATGAGGAAGCGATGATGAGCCCAGATTCCGCGAAATGGCTTGAGGCCATGAAATCTGAGATGAGATCCATGTATGAGAACAAAGTATGGACTTTGATTGACTTGCCCATTGATCGGTGAGCCATTGAGATTAAATGGATCTTCAAAAGGAAGACGGACGCTGGTAGTAGTGTTACTATCTACAAAGCTAGAATTGTCGCAAAAAGGTTTTCGACAAGTTCAAGGTGTTGACCACGATGAGAATTTCTCACTCGTATCTATGCTTAAGTCTGTCTGAATCATGTTAGATATTGCCGCATTTTATGAAATACTGGCAAATGGATAAACAAAACTGCATTCCTTAATAGGATTTATTAAATAAGAGTTGTATATGATGCAACCAGAAGGTTTTGTCGATCCTAAAGGTACTAACAAAATATGCAAGCTCCAGCGATCTATCTATGGACTGGTGCAAGCATATCGGAGTTGGAATATACGCTTTGATAAGTTGATTAAAGCATATAGTTTTATACAGACTTCGGTGAAGCCTGTATTCACAAGAAAGTGAGTGGGAGCACTACAGCATTTCTGATAAGTATATGTATGACATATTGTTGATCGGAGATGATGTAGAATTATTCCGCAAAGCATAAAGGAATGTTTGAAAGGAGTTTTTTCAAAGAAAGACCTCGGTGAAGCTGCTTACATATTGAGCATCAAGATCTATAGAGATAGATCAATACGCTTGATAATTTTTTCAATGAGTACATACCTTGACAAGTTTTTGAAGTAGTTCAAAATGGAACAGTCAAAGAAGGAGTTCTTGCATGTGTTACAAGGTGTGAAGTTGAGTAAGACTCAAAACCCGACCACGGCAGAAGATAGAGAGAGAATGAAAGTCATTCCCTATGCCTTAGCCATAGGTTCTATAAAGTATGTCATTCTGTGTACCAGACCTATTGTATACCCTGCCCTGAGTTTGGCAAAGGAGTACAATAGTGATCTAGGAGTAGATCATTGGACATTGGTCAAAATTATCCTTAGTGGAATAAGGATATGTTTCTTGATTATGGAAGTGACAAAAGGTTCGTCGTAAAGGGTTACGTCGATGCAAATTTTGACACTGATCCAGATGACTTTAAAATGTCAATCTGGATACATATTGAAAGTGGGAGCAATTAGCTAGAGTAGCTCTGTACAGAGCATTGTTGACGTAGAAATTTGCAAAATACTTACGGATCTGAATGTGGCAGACCCGTTGACTAAACTTCTCTCACAAGCAAAACATGATCACACCTTAGTACTCTTTGGGTGTTAATCACATAGCGATGTGAACTAGATTATTGACTCTAGTAAACCCTTTGTGTGTTGGTCACATGTCGATGTGAACTATGGGTGTTAATCACATGGTGATGTGAACTATTGGTATTAAATCACATGGCGGTGTGAACTAGATTATTGACTCTAGTGCAAGTGGGAGACTGAAGGAAATATGCCCTAGAGGCAATAATAAAGTTAATATTTATTTCCTTATATCATGATAAATGTTTATTATTCATGCTAGAATTGTATTAACCGGAAACATCATACATGTGTGAATACATAGACAAACAGAGTGTGACTAGTATGCCTCTACTTGACTAGCTCGTTGATCAAAGATGGTTATGTTTCCTAACCATAGACATGAGTTGTCATTTGATTAACGGGATCACATCATTAGGACAATGATGTGATTGACTTGACCCATTCCGTTAGCATAGCACTTGATCGTTTAGTTTGTTGCTATTGCTTTCTTCATGACTTATACATGTTCCTATGACTATGAGATTATGCAACTCTCGTTTACCGGAGGAACACTTTGTGTGCTACCAAACGTCACAAGGTAACTAGGTGATTATAAAGGTGCTCTACAGGTGTCTCCGAAGGTACTTGTTGGGTTGGCGTATTTTGAAATTAGGATTTGTCACTCCGATTGTCGGAGAGGTATCTCTGGGCCCACTCGGTAATGCACATCACTATAAGCCTTGCAAGCATTGCAACTAATGAGTTAGTTGCAGGATGATGTGTTACGGAACGAGTAAAGAGACTTGCCGGTAACGAGATTGAATTAGGTATTGAGATACCAACGATCGAATCTCGGGCAAGTAACATACCGATGGCAAAGGGAACAACGTATGTTGTTATGCGGTTTGACCGATAAAGATCTTCGTAGAATATGTGGGAGCCAATATGAGCATCCAGGTTCCACTATTGGTTATTGACCGGAGACGTGTCTCGGTCATGTCTACATTGTTCTCGAACCCGTAGGGTCCGCACGCTTAAGGTTTCGATGACAGTTCTATTATGAGTTTATGAGTTTTGATGTACCGAAGGAGTTCGGAGTCCCGGATGAGATCGGGGACATGACGTGGAGTCTCGAAATGGTCGAGACGTAAAGATTGATATATTGGACGACTATATTCGGACATCGGAAAGGTTCCGAGTGATCCGGGTATTTTTCAGAGTACCGGAGAGTTACGGGAATTCGCCGGGGAGTATATGGGCCTTATTGGGCCATACAGGAATAGAGGAGAGAGGCCAAAAGGAAGGAGGCGCGCGCCCCCCTCTGGTCCGAATTGGACAAGGGGTGCAGCCCCCTTTTCCTTGTTCCTCTCCCCCTCTTTCCTTCTCTCCTACTCCAACAAGGGAAGGAGGAGTCCTACTCCCGGTGGGAGTAGGACTCCCCCCTTGGCGCGCTCTCCTCCTAGGCCGGCCGCCTCCCCCTTGCTCCTTTATATACGGGGGCAGGGGGCACCCCATAGACACAACAATTGATCATTGATCTCTTAGCCGTGTGCGGTGCCCCCCTCCACCATAATCCTCGATAATATTGTAGCGGTGCTTAGACGAAGCCCTGCGACGGTAGAACATCAAGATCATCACCACACCGTCGTGCTGACGGAAATCTTCCCCGACATTCTGCTAGATCGGAGTCCGGGATCGTCATCGAGCTGAACGTGTGCTAGAACTCGGAGGTGACGTAGTTTCGGTGCTTGATCAGTCGGGCCATGAAGACGTACGACTACATAAACCGCGTTGTTATAATGCTTCCGCTTTCGGTCTACGAGGGTACGTAGACATCACTCTCCCCTCTCGTTGCTATGCATCACCATGATCTTGCGTGTGTGTAGGAATTTTTTTGAAATTACTACGTTCCCCAACACATAGAGCAAAATTATCTAGCTCAAAAGATACAAGTGAAGCTCATAGAGTAAAACTACTTAGCTCAAAAGATATAAGTGAAGCACATAGAGTATTCTATCAAATTTTAATTCATGTATGGCTCTCTCAAAAGGTGTGTACAGCAAGGATGATTGTGGCATACTAACAAACAAAGACACAAATAATACAAGACGCTCCAAGCAAAACACATATCATGTTGGTGAATAAAAATATAACTCCAAGTAAATTACCGATGGAAGTGGACGAAAGAGGGGATGCCTTTCGGCGGCATCCCCAAGCTTTGACTTTTTGGTGTCCTTGGATTATCTTGGGGGTGCCATGGGCATCCCCAAGCTTAGGCTCTTGTCACTCCTTGTTCCATGATCCATCAAAAGAATTCACCCAAAACTTGAAAACTTCACAACACAAAACTCAAAATAGAAAACTCGTGAGCTCCGTTAGCGAAAGAAAACAAAAGACCACTTCAAGGTACTATAATGAACTCATTCTTTATTTATATTGGTGTTAAACCTACTGTATTCCAACTTCTCTATGGATTATAAAATATTTTACTAGCCATAGATTCATCAAAATAAGCAAACAACACACGAAAAACAGAATCTGTCAAAAACAGAACAATCTGTAGTAATCTGTAGCTAGCGCAAGATCTGGAACCCCAAAAATTCTAAAATAAATTGATGGACGTGAGGAATTTATCTATTAAACATCTGAAAAAATAATTAACTAAATATCACTCTTTAAATAAAAATGACAGCAGTTCTCGTGAGCGCTAAAGTTTCTGTTTTTTACAGCAAGTTCAACAAGACTTTCCCCAAGTCTTCCCAACGGTTCTACTTGGCACAAACACTAATTAAACACAAAAAACACAACCAAAACAGAGGATAAATAATTTATTTATTACTAAACAGGAGCAAAAAGCAAGTAATAAAAATAAAATTGGGTTGCCTCCCAACAAGCGCTATCGTTTAACGCCCCTAGCTAGGCATAACAAGCAAGGATAGATCTAGGTATTGCCATAGTAATAAGATAGATTGGTGAAACTCATTTCATATTCTCTACGTTCGGCAGCAAGTTTTCTTTGAGGCAAGCAAAAGTAATCAAAAGGACTAAATTTAACGGGACAAAAGTCCCCAAGATCAACCTTGGGAGGTATAGGTTCCTCCTTCGGTCCTTCATAATGCACAACCAATTCATCATTATAAGCATTCTTTTGACAGAACTTCGTGAGCCTGTATTCAAGAGAATATCCTAGTTCATTATTTCGAATAGCCAAATCATCATTCAGTTTAGAAATTCTATCAACTAAAACATTGGTAGGAACCTTTCTTCTAAGATTTTCATTGAAAGCAACATAGTCTAGAGATTGAAAACGCATTATTTCTTCTTGATCAAAGAGGATAGCCTCTATGGGAGGACGGCAAGCATCCACCCTATAATGCGCAAAGATTTATTTGGCTTCTCTTATTATGAATCTAAACTCATGAGCCAAAAAGATAGTAGTGGCACGCTTAACAGATGAATGCTCAATATTAGAAAATTCCAGAAAAATCCTTTGTATAGAAGGATGCATGTGCATGAATTGTCTTTCAAGCTCAACTACAAGCATGGCAATAGCGTCCACAAGGCTACTAGTTTTGTGAAGGATAGAACTACTCATAGAAGGTAAAGCACCGGCACAAGTAAAGAAATCTTGAATAAGTCCTTTTCCAATAATATTACCACTACCAACACGGAATTCTTTTGTATGAAATATGGTAGGTTCTTTAGCAGGAGTATCAGGATTTTCCATGATAGTGTTATCGCCTAAATTGGCGATAACTTCCCCAGTTTCAGACATAACGACAAGCAGGCAAACAAACTAACACACAATCAAACAAAAAGGCAAACAGAGAGGGAGGATAGAGAGAGAGGGCGAATAAAACGGCAAGGGTGAATTGGGGGGAGAGGAAAACGAGAGGCAAATGGCAAATAATGTAATGCGAGAGATAGGGATTGTGATGGGTACTTGGTATATTGACTTTTTGCGTAGACTCCCCGGCAACGGCGCCAGAAATCCTTCTTGCTACGTCTTGAGCTTGCGTTGGTTTTCCCCGAAGAGGAAGGGATGATGCAGCAGAGTAGCGTAAGTATTTCCCTCGGTTTTTGAGAACCAAGGTATCAATCTAGTAGGAGCCCACGCTCAAGTCCCTCGTACCTGCACAAAGCGATAGCTACTCGCAACCAACGCGATTAGGGGTTGTCAAGCCCTTCACGGTCACTTACGAGAGTGAGATCTGATAGATAGAATATTTTTGGTATTTTTGATATAATGATGCAAACTAAAAAGTAAAAGCAAAGTAAATAGCAAAACGATACAAAAGTGATGGAGATTGATATGATGAGAATAGACCCGGGGGCCATAGGTTTCACTAGTGGCTTCTCTCAAGAGCATAAGTATTCCACGGTGGGTGAACAAATTACTGTTGAGCAATTGATAGAATTGTGCATAATTATGAGGATATCTAGGCATGATCATGTATATAGGCATCACGTCCGTGACAAGTAGATCGAAACGATTCTGCATCTACTACTATTACTCCACTCATCGACCGCTATCCAGCATGCATCTAGAGTATTAAGTTAAAAACAGAGTAACGCCTTAAGCAAGATGACATGATGTAGAGAGATAAATTCATGCAATATGAAATAAACCCCATCTTGTTATCCTCGATGGCAACGATACAATACGTGCCTTGCTGCCCCTTCTGTCACTGGGTAAGGACATCGCAAGATCAAACCCAAAGCTAAGCACTTCTCCCATGGCAAGAACTACCAATCTAGTTGGCCAAACCAAACGGATAATTCGAAGAGACTTGCAAAGATAACCAATCATGCATAAAAGAATTCAGAGAAGATTCAAATATTATTCATAGATAGACTTGATCATAAACCCACAATTCATCGGTCTCAACAAACACACCGCAAAAAGAAGATTACATCGAATAGATCTCCACAAGAGAGGGGGAGAACTTTGTATTGAGATTCAAAGAGAGAGAAGAAGCCATCTAGCTACTAACTATGGACCCGAAGGTCTGAGGTCAACTACTCACACTTCATCAGAGGGGCTAGGATGATATAGAAGCCCTCCGTGATGACGGCCCTCTTCCGGCGGAGCTCCGGAACAAGCCCCAAGATGGGATCTCGTGGATACAGAAAGTTGCAGCGGTGGAATTAGGGTTTTGGCTCCTATTCTGATCGTTGGGGGTACATGTGTATATATAGGAGGAAGGAGTACGTCGGCGGAGCACCGAGGTGCCCAGAGGCAGGGGGCGCTCCCCCCCACCCTTGTGACCACCTCTTTGATCCCTTGCAGTAGGGTCCAAGTCTCCTGGATCACGTTCGGCGAGAAAATCACGTTTCCGAAGATTTTATTCCGTTTGGACTCCCTTTGATATTCCGTTTATCCAAAACACTGAAATAGGCAAAAAACAGCAATTCTGGGTTGGGCCTCCGGTTAATAGGTTAGTCCCAAAAATAATATAAAAGTGGAAAATAAAGCCCAATATAGTCCAAAACAGTAGATAATATAGCATGGAGCAATCAAAAATTATAGATACGTTGGAGACGTATCAACTACCTGGATAGTTGTGCTGGTTGTGTTTTCAGGGAAAGAACTGTTGATCAAGTTGAGTTGCTATTGAATAATATGTTGAGTAATGAAAATGATTGGACACTTCCTGAACCAACTCCTAAGCCAACTCCGAAGAAAAGGGGTATTCTATTTCTCAGTCCCAAAGATATGCAAGAGGCAAATAAATCTATGAAAGAAAAAGGTATTAAAGCTGAAGATATTAAGAATTTACCACCTATTGAAGAAATACATGGTCTTGATAACCTGACACGGGTAGTAAAGGTAAATTCTCTCTATAGGTTTGATGAAGGTAATATTCCTCGTTATAAGTCTGCTAGCCAATGCTTAGATGAGTTTGATAATTTTATTGTTAAACAAGAAAACTGCAATGCTTATGTTGGTAGACAATGGAAACGCAATGCTGATATGCTTGACCACTTGAGTGATTATATGTCTAGAGTTAAAGGTGAACTTAAACTTATTAGTAAACATGCTTCTATGTTTACCACTCAAGTAGAACAAGTACTTAAAGCTCAGAATGATTTGCTCAACGAATTAAATAATAAGAAAAATGATAATGTTGTTGGAGTTATGACTAGAGGGGGTAAAATGACTCAGGAACCTTTATATCCTGAGGGACATCCTAAGAGAATTGAGCAAGATTCTCATAGAACTAATGTTGATGCACCTAGTTCTTCTAAGAAGAAGAAGAAGAAAAATGATAGGACTTTGCATGCTTCTAGTGAACCTGTTGTTGACACACCTGAGAATCCCAATGATATTTCTATTTCTGATGCTGAAACACAATCTGGTAATGGACATGAACCTAGTGATAATGCTAATGATGATGTTCATGTTGATGCTCAACATAGCAATGATAATGATGTAGAGATTGAACCTGTTGTTGATCTTGATAACCCACAATCAAAGAATCAACGTTATGATAAGAGAGACTTTGTTGCTAGGAAGCAGGGTAAAGAAAGAGAACCATGCGTTCAGAAACCCATGCCTTTTCCTCCTAAACCATCCAAAAAAGGATGATGAGGATTTTGAGTGCTTTGCTGAAATGATTAGACGTATCTTTTTGCGTATGCGTTTGACTGATATGCTTAAAATGAATCCTTATGCTAAGTACATGAAAGATATTGTTACTAATAAAAGAAAGATATCGGAAGCTGAAATTTCCACCATGCTTGTTAATTACACTTTTAAGGGTGGAATACCAAAGAAACTTGGAGATCCAGGAGTACCAACTATACCATGCTCCATTAAAAGAAACTATGTTAAAACTGCTTTATGTGATCTTGGAGCCGGTGTTAGTGTTATGCCTCTCTCTTTATATCGTAGCCTTGATTTGAATAAGTTGACACCTACTGAAATATCTTTGCAAATGGCTGATAAATCAACTACTATACCTGTTGGTATTTGTGAGGATGTGCCTGTTGTGGTTGCAAACGTTACTATTTTAACGGACTTTGTTATTCTTGATATTCCCGAGGACGATAGTATGTCGATTATCCTTGGTAGAAGGCAATGTCACTTTTCATGTTAATGGTAATGAGCATGAGGTAAACTTTCTGAGGAAACAACCTCAAGTCCACAGTATCAATTCTATTGGAAAATTTTCAACCATTACTATTGGAGATTTTGAATTTCCTCTTCCTACTGTCAAGAACAAATATGATATTCTTATTGTTGGGGACATGCATATCCCCATTGAGGTAACCTAGTGTTATTCAAAATTTCTCCGGTTTCATGCGATTCGGAATGAGTTTGTTAACAAGACTTGATCAACCTTGTTAGTGGATTCCTTTTGATGAGCATGAGATGGATGAAGTTAGAAAGCACAACTCTCTATACCCTCTTTTTACTTTCTGTTATTTATATTAAATAAAGCAAAATTAGTATTTTCTGTCTGTTTTCTAAATTATCCTTGCAATAAAAAATACCCCGAAAATAAAAGTTCTCCAAATGCCTTGAAAATTTAATATGATTTTTTCTAGAATATTTGAGAATTATTGGCACTCAGAACACACCAGGGGGCCTCACCATGTGCCCACGAGGGTGGAGGGCGTGCCCACCCCCTAGGTGCGCCCCCCTGCCTCGTGGACCCCACGTGGGTCCCCTCCACTTATTCTTGCACCCACACACTTCGTCTTCCTCCAGAAAAAAGCATCCACCAGCTCAAACCTGTGTTCTAGCTCATCTTGCTGCCATTTTCGATCTCCTTGCTCAAAGCTCCATTCACAAAACTGCTTTGGGGGATTGTTCTTCAGTATGTGACTCCTCCAATGGTCCAATTAGTTTTTGTTCTAGTGCTTTATTTATTGCAAAAATTTTCTGCTTAGGTGACCCTGTTCTTGAGCTTGCATGTTAAATTTATGTGGTCAAAAGTAGTTTTAATGCATGATATAGCCTCTAGGCACTTGTAGGAGTAGTTGCTATCAATTTTGTTCAGTTTGGTTCACTTTTATTTTGAATCACTAAAAAATTTCAGAAATTTTTCAGAGGAAGAAATATGTTTAGGAAAATGTACCAAGGTGGTTCCTCAAGGAAGCGAGGCCCAAGGCCCGCAATACGCGAGCCGAACAATGAACTACCAAGGGAGGCTCAAGTGCGGCCTTGTGAATGTCCGTCAGAGGATTTCATGGTCCAGGCAGGCATCAAGGAAGAATTTGACGCATATGTGTGTAACGCTGATCTTGAGAGCTTTGCGTCAGATAAGTGCTGGCAATACCTCTATTTAACTGATTCATTTGTGAGAAGGTTTAAATTTACATCCTCGCGCAATTCTCACAATGTCCTATTTGATATTTCTGAGAAATCTTATACCATGGACCTAGAAGATTTTAATACTGCTTGTAAACTCCCGTAGTGGGGTAGTGCTGGTGAACCTCGCAAATCTGAATTTAAAGAATTTCTTGCTAGTATCACTGTGGGGGAATCTAGAGAAATAACACAAGCTACCATAGGGAGCATTCATTTTCCTGTCATACATTATTTTGCTCTCTTCGTGGGTAGATGCATTAATGGTAAGGATGAGGCATGTCACATGTGTGTTCCTGATCTTAGTGTTCTCAAGAGTGTTGTATTATGAGATAAACAATGCAACTTGGGGGCTATTGTTGCACGTAGGTTGCATCTTAATGGTTTAATTGGAGATTTGTTTGGTGGAATTTATGCAACTCGTGTAGCTAACTTTCTTGGTATACCCATACGTGGGGATGATATTGAGTTGCCTCCTGGTTATCTAGATTATAATGCTATGGTTCATCATCAGTTTGTTGAGAGGAACGATTAGTTCCTCCAGTACCGACTAATCTTTGACAGACGGCGCACCGTCCACGTTGCTCTCCCTGCTCCTGCTTTCTTTGATTTTCAGACAAAAGGGAGATATGTTATAATCAGGGAGGAGGCGAACGAGTACGAGAGGAGGACGGGGGCAGCTCGCCTCCAAGCTGTAGCTCATGAGGCAATTGTCACTGCATCTCAGTACGACCCCAGTTACAACTTTGATCCATGGCCATAGACCAACTTAGGCCAAAATCCTAAGCTTGGGGGAGTACGTATTTCTCACCTACATTACATTCATGTTCACACACTCATGCCAGTTGTCGGTGCTCATACTTTTTCATTGTATCATCCATGCTAGTTATTTTCTGTTTAAAGCTTTCTTCTTGTGTGTTTGAAAAACCTTAAGAAAACCCAAAAAGATTTCTCGTTCTTCTTTTTCTTGTTGGGAGCTTTCCCGTGTAAATAGTTTTGTTTCTTTTCTTTGGGGGGTCGAGAGGAGAAGACCATAATGAAAATGTTGAGTGGCTCTCATATGCGTTATTGTTGATCTAACAAAGAGCCCATATTACCTTGTCTTCTCCTGTATATTGAATGCTTGCAGATTCCAGCTTAGTCCAATGCACGTGCACTATTATTATTATCCACACTATTCTGTCGTGCAAGTGAAAGGCAATAATGACGATATATGATGAACTGATTGAGATGAGAAAAGCTAGTATGAACTCGACCTCTCTTGTTTTTGTAAATATGATTAGTTCATCGTTCCTGATTCAGCATATTATGAATGAAACATGTTTGCAATGACAATTAGAGATTATAGTTGCTTATGCCATGCTTAATTTGCTAGGAGTTTATAATGGTTTACCTTGCGTGCCAACATGCTATTGAAATGGTTGTGGTATGGTATGATAGGGTGGTATCCTCCTTTGAACGATTCAAGTGGCTTGACTTGGCACATGTTCACGCATGTAGTTGAAACAAAATCAACATAGCCTCCACGATATTTATGTTCATGGTGAATTATATCCTACTCATGCTTGCATTCAGTGTTGATTAATTTCAATGCATGTTCATGACTGTTGTCGCTCTCTAGCTGGTCGCTTCCCAGTCTTTTTCTAGCCTTCACTTGTACTAAGCGGGAATACTGCTTGTGCATCCAACTCCATAAACCCCAAAGTTATTCCATATGAGTCCACCATACCTTCCTATATACGGTATCTACCTATCGTTCCAAGTAAATTTGTATGTGCCAAACTCTAAACCTTCAAATAAACATTCTGTTTTGTATGCTCGAATAGCTCATGTATCAACTAGGGTTGTCTGTATCTTCCATGCTAGGCGGGTTGTTCTCAAGAGGAGTGGACTCCGCTCCTCACTCATGAGAAAATGGCTGGTCACCAGGATGCCCAGTCCCATGCTCAAATCAAATCAAAATAATTGCAAACAAAACTCCCCAGGATTGTTGTTAGTTGGAGGCACCCGTTGTTTCGGGCAAGCCATGGATTGATGCTTGTTCGTGGTGGGGGAGTATACACTTTACCATTCTGCTTGGGAACCGCCTATAATGTGTGTAGCATGGAAGATATCGAGATCTCTCGCTTGTTATGTTGACAATGAAAGTATACCGCTCAAAATATTATTCATCTCTATTTTAAAATCGAGCCCTGGCACCTCTACAAATCCCTGCTTCCCTCTGCCAAGGGTCTATCCATTTACTTTTATGAAGAGTGATCATCCTCTTATTAAAATGCACCAGTTGGAGAGCAGCGCTGTCATTTGCATGTATTATTATTAGTTTACATTGAGTATGACTTGACTGGATCTCTTTTACCATGAATTACAATTTCCAGCCAGCCCTTGATCTTCAGGGGTGCTCTGCATTTATGTTTTGCGGTCTCAGCAAGGGCTAGTGAGATACCATCTTGTTATATCATATTATGATTGTTTTGAGAAAGTGTTGTCATCCGAGATTTATTATTATTGCTCGCTAGTTGATTATGCCATTGATATGAGTAAACATGAAACCTAAATGTTATTGTGAATATGGTTAGTTCATAATCTTTGCTGAAAACTTGAATGCTGGCTTTACATATTTACAACAACAAGAGCAAACAGAGTTTGTAAAAGTTTTTCTTTATCACTTTCAGTTTGTCAACTGAATTTCTTGAGGACAAGCAAAGGTTTAAGCTTGGGGGAGTTGATACGTCTCCAACATATCTACTTTTCCAAACACTTTTGCCCTTGTTTTGGACTCTAACTTCCATGATTTGAATGGAACTAACCCGGATTGACGCTGTTTTCAGCCGAATTGCCGTGGTGTTATTTTTGTGCAGAAATAAAAGTTCTTAGAATGACTTGAAATTCAACGGAGATTATTTTTGGAATATATAAAAAATACTGGCAAAAGAATCAAGGCCAGGGGGCCACACCCTATCCACGAGGGTGGGGGTGCCCCTACCCCCTGGGCGCGCCCCCCTGCCTCGCTGAGGGAGTCCTGGGCTAAGGGGTCCTCGGGCGTCCGGCCTGTTATCCATAAGTTTAAAGATAAATTAAATTTTAATGTGATTCCAATCTAATTAGAATATAAGTTTGTTGAAAAACAATAAGATATTCGACAAGAAAAATTGAATACCATTTTAAATGAACATACACCAAGAATTGCTTCACCCCATATACACATTTGGTAATTATGGCCCAAAAATATCATAGTTTGTCTACATGCCCCGAGGCTTATTCAGTTATTGAACTGATGAATTTCTTCTTTGTGTCTAAATCATCTTGAACCGCTTTTTTGTAGCTAAATTGCGAGGTGTTGTGTTTAGGTGCATCTGCCATGGGTGAACTACTTCTTTATATATGAATTATAGACGTCACAAACCAAGATACGATATTGTGATACTAATATTTGACGTATCAGAACTGTTTAACTCAAGCATATTACGATAACACATGCAATTTTTTTGTCTAAATCACAATAAAAACTTTTCATTATTTGTTGGTCATATGCTATATTTTTCTAAGACCAAAACAAATCTTCACTATTATTTTTCGGCTCGACCCACTAGCGCCCGTCACCAAAGTACAAGGAGTTGGACTCGGAGTCCCTACTCTGTGTGTGACACAAACTCCGCACTTTTCTCTGTTATATTAGCCAAAGATGGAGGGTCTTTGGACAACACTCCTAACATTTATTTTGTTTCTCGTGTGGCAGTGTGGAAGATTTCAAGGAGTTTGTTGATGACATCATGTCTGGCGTGGGTCGCGGCGAGAGGAGGAGGAGGTCTTGAGCCATTGGGTCAGTGAAGTGAGGTTTGTTTTGTTTCCCGTTGCAACGCACGGGCATTTGTGCTAGTTATATCATAAGTAATCATTGGCATATCGCTCAGTTACCAGTAAACAATATCTGAACTAATCATCTGTATTGTTTCCCCGATAAATATGGCTCCTACGGTTATTTCACATAAATACCTTGGCATAACCTGCCAGGGGCTCGGTGTGGGAACAAATGAGTCGCCAGTAAAAGTCCGAACAACTCTATAGCATACTTCGGCGTCGCAAGTTTGGCCTTATATGCATCAGCTCCAAATCATTGTCTTGGGTCAATAGTTGGGTTGCCCGGCTCCTGTGCTTGCTACCCTACGTTTTGCTCTATCGGCTAGGGTAGTAAAGGGAGAACTACTGCGATTGTGCCCTGGTCTAAACCGGACGAGCACCTTAGTAGAGAAAGCCGAGAACTGACTGTCATGATGCGGCGTGAGCTGGTCAACCACTTGACGACTTCTTCGAATATTTAGCGATTCTTCGTGTCACACGAGGGATCTTTTTCAGATCAAATATGTAAGGCACTATACGCCGCATACATACCAGGGGCTATGCCGTAGCCCCACAATAAAACTCCTATGGCTAAGTGAAAGCGTTAACGCCCTATAGTTTGATTGCCTGGTTCGCCGCATTATTACCTCCTTCATGGACCAAGACATTGGATAAAGAGTGACTAAATGCTTTTTCGAACACCCCCGTACTTCCTACGAGGGGGCTGAAGCCGACGACTGGAAAACTTTCAGGTTATATTAAAACGGCCGCACAGGAGGAATTCAAGATTTCAAGCAAAACATAAATATATTAACTATAAAATTGTCTTCTACAATTTTCATACATCTCACTCGAACATTATGTCCTTTGAGCACTGACCCTCTATCAAGCGGGTGGCTACTAGGACGTCTTCAAAATAATGCTCCAGTTCGTGGTGGTCCTTGCCCTTAGGCAGACTCTTCACCGCAACATCGATGGCCTTCATATTCCCCCAGAATGTCTTAACTCAGGCAAAAGTCATCCGTGCACCCTCGATGCACAACGATCGCTTCACAGCGTTGATACGCGGCACTGCGTCAACAAGCCGCTGCACCAAGCCAAAGTAACTATTCGGAACAGGCTCAATTGGCCATAACCGGGTTATGACGTTCTTCATAGAAGCTCCGAATATCCTATGAAGCTCGGCCCACTGGGACATCTGCTCATTCAGCAACAGGGGGCGCTTCGAGGCGCCGAACTGCGACCAGAAAAGCTTCTCCGTTGCATATCCCTCTCGCGCCTGATAATATTGCGCCGCATCGGAAGAACTCTTCGGCAAGTCTAAAAACTCGTCCGGAGAACTCCATAATTGGTTCAGCTGAGCATAGTTTGGATCATCAAACTTAGCCTGTAGAAAAAATGGCTTACCAACCGCAATCTCCCCAGCTTGTCGGATCTCCTCACGGGCCGCTCTGGATTCAGACTGAGCTTCTCTTGCTTCTTGTAAAGCCTTTTCAATTTCAGCCGTTCTGGCTTCTTTCTCCTTCTCAAGGAGCTCACAGCGACTGGCAGCATTTTTTAGCTCGAGCGCCATCATGGATATCTTCTCCTCGTCTCGACGTCAAGCAGCCCATTCGGCTTCTAACTCAGCCGAGGCCTTTTCGGCAGCCGCATTACTACACCGAGTCTGCTCCTTGGCCCGAGCTAGCTCCACCCGAAGAATTTCAACGGCGGCATCACCATCTGGAGCCAGGTACAGCTTTCAGCGTCATGCTTATATCACAAAAATGTGTGTACAGAGACCGCTCCGAATACATACCTTGCGACTCGTCAAGACGCATATTGATCAACACAATGTCATCCCCGGCCACATCAAGCTTCCGCTGCAGTTCGGCAATATCCACCATCCGGGAAGTTGCCAGGGGAGAAGCGGCCTGTGTTCAAAGGTAATCAGATTAGTCCTCCAAAATTTCTTCTTGATCCTCCGTTCGCCTCCCATGGGAAGCCAACCAGAGTCTCTGGGGCTACTATCTATACACAGGTGTATTTTCTGAATAAATCACAATTGCACATATTACATCACAAACCTCGAAGCCTTTCAGCAGGATCGCGAAGGCCTCATTCAATCCGCTCTTCGCGGATAGGACCTTTTTAATCACCGTACCCATCAAGGTGCGATGTTCCTTTGAAACGGATGCCTGCCGCAGCATGTTCGTCAAGATATTCGGCGCCTCTGGGTCTCCGGAGGCAGCCGCAGGACTATGGTCACCCTTTGAAGGGATCCGTTTATTTGTATCCGGCTGCATCCCGGACAGTTTGGGGTCTTCATTGCTGTTCCCCGGACCCTGGGCCGCCGAAGTATCGCCTTCGTGTAGCATCCTTGTCATCCCTTGCACCACTTGTTGGTCGGGGGAGACCCTCCGCGATGACACCTCGAGATCGTCTGCCCTATTGGACGGAGAGGCCGGTGGGGGTGTCTCGCTTTCCATCATCTCCGGGAGAAGGTCCCCCGAGGAAGAGGATTGTTGAAGGGGACTACGCGCTGGGCTGCAAAAAATGTATGTTCCAGGCATCACATGAAAAGAACGAGATATGTTTAAAACAACCTTGTTCACTTACGATTGGGCCGAAGGCTTCTCCTCGTCATGAGACTGCACTTTGACGTCCTCCAAGCCCGGGCTACATCCCAGAGGCATCTTGCCTCGCTTAGGAGCCTACTTCTCCCAATCTTCGGAGGCGGCCCTCTTCTTCTAGGGATACCCTTTACTTTTGTCTTCAAGATGAGGGGATTTTTATTCCCCCGGACACAAAGTCTGAGGTTCCTTGGGAATAGAGGCCATCCTCGGTCCTCTTGTCTTCTGCCTCGTCCTCCTTCTCCGGCACCTGGTATGGTGCTGGGGCCAGCATCCTTGCTAGGACAGGATTCGCTGGACCCTCGGGCAGATGGGCCGAACACATTATCAGTTCCGCCTTCCTTATCCAGCCCTGGAAAAGATAGCCTGCTCAGTATCATATTACTGTATGCATGACCGCAAAGTATTCAAGAGTCGAGTACTTACCAGGGTATCCGGACGATTACAGTTGAGGCCATCGTCCTCAGCGGTATCCGGCCAATGTTTCCGCCTCCCGAAAAACAACTTCCACATCCCTTCGTGTGTGGCGCCAAAAATGTGTTGGAGGGTCTGTGGTCCTTCTGGATCAAACTCCCACATGCGGCGAGGCCTGTGCTGGCAGGGCAGGATTCGGCGGATTAACATCACTTGAGTCTCGCTATGAGATCGATATCTCTCTCGAGGAGGGTTCGGATGCGGCTTTGTAAAGTCCATACTTCATCAACTAATCCCCAGTACAGCCCCTTGTTGACCCATGATGCAAGCTATGACGGCGGGCCAGGATGGAAAGTGGGTGCAGCAACCCACTTAGTATTGCGGGGCTCTGTAATGTAAAACCACTCCTGCTGCCAGTAATTGGACGTCTCGGTAAAGGAACCTTTTGGCCAAGGAGTGTTGGCGAGTTGGCTGATTGTAGCACCGCCGCACTCCGCCTGTCCCCCGTCGACTGTCATCGGCTTCACACTAAAGGTCTTAAGCCATAAGTCGAAGTGAGGGGGATTCGAAGGAAGGCCTTGCATGTAATAATAAATGCCGAGACATGGAGAACCGAGTCCGGGGCCAGGTCATGAAAATCCAGTCCGTAATAAAACATTAGCCCCCGGACGAAGGGATGAAGAGCAAACCCTAACCCTCGGAGGAAGTGGGGGATGAACACGACCCTCTTGCCGGATCTGGGGGTCGGAATAACTTTTCCTTGAGCGGGAAGCCGGTGGTGGATCTCTGCGGTCAGATATCTGGCTGCCCGGAGCTTTGCAATATCCTCCTTTGTAACAGAGGAAGCCACCCATCGACCTTGGGAGCTGGATCCGGACATGGTGCGAAGGCTGGATGCAATGGAGCCTAGCCTTGGGTGCTGGAACTCGGGGTTGGGAGGGTTGAGGAGGAGTTTGGCGTGGAAAAGACGGACCTTGGTTTCTTTATAAAGGCCTCCGGTATTGAGCACCTCCTCCTAAAGCCTAAGAACCTGCCTGTTCCTAAGGAATCTTTCCCGCAGGACGGTTGGGTTACTCACGCTCGTATTGATGAAAATCCCGCAATAAGGGGGCGTGAACCCTGCTTTGATGAGACGTGTCAGTAAAAACCATGCCCCAAAACGTGGAACGGCGGGGCAGGAAACGGTTCGAGACAAAGGCCGGGAGGGCGTGATGTCACATATTAAAGTTGTCGGCAGATCGGATTCATGGAGGTGTTATACCCTCTACGGTTGTGTGTTATAGATCCGGACACGTTTGTTTCGTTCGGATACTATTTTTTGGAGTTCGGAAGGAGGAACCCACCTTACAATGCCGAAGACAGCACTACGCGCCAGATACCTTGTCATTGAAGCCAGGTTCAGGGGCTACTGAGGGAGTCCTAGACTAAGGGGTCCTCAGGCGTCCGGCCTGTTATCCATGGGCCGGACTGATGGGCTGAGAAGACATGAAGGCCGAAGACCGTACCCGTGTCCGGATTGGACTCTACTTGGCGTGGGAGGCAAGCTTGGCGACCGACTATGAAGATTCCTTCTTATGTAACCGACTCTATGTAAACCCTAGATCCCCCCGGTGCCAATATAAACCAGAGGGGTTAGTCCGGAAAGGAGACGTACATTACCATAGTCATACAGGTTAGACTCCTAGGGTTTAGCCATTACGATCTCGTGGTAGATCAACTCTTGTAACACTCATACTCATCAAGATCAATCAAGCAGGAAATAGGGTATTACCTCCATAGAGAGGGCCTAAACCTGGGTAAACATCGTGTCCCCCGTCTCCTGTTACCATCGATCCTAGACGCACAGTTCAGGACCCCCTACCCGAGATCCGCCGGTTTTGACACTGACACTCGTGGGGCCCCTGGTGCTCCTCCGACCTCAACTCCAACTCTATATATTCGTGTTCGGGGAGAAAAAAATCAGAGAGAATGATTCATCGCATTTTATGATACGGAGCCGATGCCAAGCCCTAATCTCTCTCGGGAGGGCTAATCTGGAATCTGTTTGGGGCTCCGGAGAGGGGAATCCATCGCCATCATCATTATCAACATTTCTCCATCACCAATTTCATGATGCTCACCGCCGTGCGTGAGTAACTCCATCGTAGGCTTGTTGCACGGTGATGGGTTGGATGAGATTTATCATGTAATCGAGTTAGTTTTGTTAGGGTTTGATCCCTGGTATCCATTATGTTCTGAGATTGATGTTGCTATGACTTTGCTATGCTTAATGCTTGTCACTAGGGCCCGAGTGCCATGATTTCAGATCTGAACCTATTATGTTTTCATGAATATATGTGAGTTCTTGATCCTATCTTGCAAGTCTATAGTCACCTATTATGTGTTATGATCCGTTAACCCCGAAGTGACAATAATCGGGATACTTACCGGTGATGACCGTAGTTTGAGGAGTTCATGTATTCACTATGTGTTAATGCTTTGGTCTGGTACTCTATTAAAAGGAGGCCTTAATATGCCTTAGTTTCCAATAGGACCCCGATACCACAGGAGGGTAGGACAAAAGATGCCATGCAAGTTCTTTTCCATAAGCACGTATGACTATATTCGGAATACATGCCTACATTACATTGCTGAACTGGAGCTAGTTCTGTGTCACCCTATGTTATAACTGTTGCATGATTGATCGCATCCGACATAATTCTCCATCACTGATCCATTGCCTACGAGCTTTTCATATATTATTCTTTGCTTATTTACTTCTCCATTGCTACTGTTACAATCACTATAAAACCAAAAATATTACTTTTGCTACCGTTACCACTACTATCATATTACTTTGCTACTAAATACTTTGTTGTAGATATTAAGTTTCCAGGTGTGGTTGAATTGACAACTCAGCTGCTAATACTTGAGAATATTCTTTGGCTCCCCTTGTGCCGAATCAATAAATTTGGGTTGAATACTCTACCCTCGAAAACTGTTGCGATCCCCTATACTTGTGGGTTATCAGTCATCCTGCAACCTCACCCACCTGGAGATCTGATCCATCTGCCTAAGGACGAGCGCACGCATGCGCTTGTAAGAGTCCTCGCCTGCTGCGAAACATTTTCCCTGGCCGCCATGGCGCGGGAGGACATCTCTGCTGCATTCGCGGCGCGGCGGGACATCTCTTCTGCTTCCGCGGCGCGGCCGGACCAATCTGCTGCATTTACAGCGCGGCGGGACCTCCATGCTGCTTCAGCGGCGCGGCGGGACCTCTCTGCTGCTACGGCCATGCGGAGGGACATGTTGGCTGCTTTCGCGGCGAGGCGGGACATCTCTCGTGCTTCCTCTTCCAGGCTCGCCTCTCCCTGGTGGCAATCTCTCAACCTAGAACTCACGCTGGCCATGGCAGATGCAAGGGAACGATGATGAATGACTTGTTTGTTTTTGTGGATGAGGAGTTGAGGAGGAATGTGCAGTCATCTTGGAGTAGTAGTGTTTATAACCGAGTAGTAATACACTCCTAAGTGGGAAACCGTTTAGGTTTTGATCAGTGTGAATAGGTTTGCAATTTGGAATGTGACGGGGACGCGGCCTTCCTGTTCTTCTAAAAAAATGTGACGGGATGCATGCTCAAAATTTACTGAGGGTTATAAGCGCGGCACTATTCCCGGAAGGCGTAACGTGGGCACGTATGCCTTCTCGGCCGCGTACGTGGTTTTTGCACCATAGGGTGCACCACAATAGGCAATGTCAGCACACGTCTTGTTCCAACAACCATGCGCGCTCGTTATTATCATCGCACATGCTTATTTTAATTAGAATGTGTGTGCCCATCTAGCGCACACACGTTGATCTATCTAACTGTTTCAGTTTGTTGTGGCTAATCGCAAACAGTTCATCCATGTGAAGTGTATGGCATCAATCGCAGACACTTTGATCTGGCTGACCCGTTTTTGTTTTGTTGCCTAATCGCAAACAGTTAATACTTCTAAAGCGTATGCCCTCAATCACACACACCTTGATCTGGCTGACCATTTCTTTTGTGTTGCCTAATCACAAACAGTTCATCCGAGTGAACCGTATGCTCTATATCGCACATGCCTTCATCAGGCTGCCCGTTTCTTTTGTTCCGCCTCATCGCAAACAGTTCATTGGACTGAACCGTATGCCCTGGATCGCCCACGCAACTTAAATCTGAACCGTGTTTGATGGTTCCGCCATTGCAAACCTTTTGCACCTTTTTTTATGGTTTTTTTACACCGCCGTTTGCGATTATTGCATCGCACACAGTTTTGTCGAAGGGTCTCTGATCGTAGTGTCGCGTTAGCAGCATCCTGCAGTAGTGAGTTGTCTCGCCAACTATTACTTCTACTACTATGGCTAATGGTTAGCAATAAAGTAAAGTAATTACATGGCGTTTACATTGACTCGCAGGTCATACAATAAATTAAGACAACTCCTATGGCTCCTGTCGGTTGTCATACTTATCGACATGCAAGTCGTGATTCCTATTAAAAGAACATGATCAATCTCATACATCACATATATCATTCATCACATCCTTTTGGACATATCACATCATATAGCATACCCTGCAAAAACAAGTTAGACGTCATCTAATTGTTGTTGCATGTTTTACGTAGCTGCTATGGGTTTCTAGCAAGAATGTTTCTTACCTACTGATACGTCTCCAACGCATCTATAATTTTTTATTGTTCCATGCTATTTTATTATCAATCTTGGATGTTTTATAATCATTTTATAGTCATTTTATATCATTTTTTGGTACTAACCTATTGACATAGTGCCAAGTGCCAGTTGCTGTTGTTTCCATGTTTTTTACATCGCAGAAAATCAATATCAAACGGAGTCCAAATGCCACGAAACTTTACGGAGATTTTTTATGGACCAGAAGGAAGATGTTGGGCCCTGGTTGCACTTGGGGGGAGTCCCGAGTAGGGGACAACCCACCAGGGTGTGCCAGGAGGCCCAGGCGCGCCCTGGTGGGTTGTGCCCACCTCGGGTGCCCCCTGGACCGCCTATTTGCTCTATAAACACCCCAAAAATCCCAGAACCCTAGGGGAGTCAACGAAATATTCATCCAGCCGCCGCAGAGTCCAGAACCACTAGATCCAATCTAGACACCATCACAGAGGGGTTCACCACTTCCATTGGCGCCTCTTCGATGATGCGTGAGTAGTTCTTTGTAGACCTTCAGGTCCGTAGTTAGTAGCTAGATGGCTTCATCTCTCTCTCTTGATTCTCAACACAATGGTATCTTGGTGATCCATATGATGTAACTCTTTTGGGGTGCGTTTGTTGGGACCGATGAACTTTGAGTTTATGATCAGATCTATCTTTTTATATCCATGAAATTAATTGAGTTTCTTTGATCTCTTTTATGCATTATCTCTTATAGCCTCGTATTTCTTCTCCGATATTTGGGTTTTGTTTGGCCAACTTGATTTATTTATCTTGCAATGGGAAGAGGTGCCCGGTAGTGGGTTTGATCTTACAGTGCTTGATCCTAGTGACAGAAAGGGAACCGACACGTATGTATCATTGCTACTAAGGATAAAAAGATGGGATCTATATATACCTCCACAGATGAACGGATCTCGTCTACATCATGTCATCGTTCATATTGCATTACTCCGTTTTTCCATGAACTTAATACACTAGATGCATCCTGGATAGCGGTCGATGTGTCGAGTAATAGTAGTATATGCAGGCAGGAGTCGGTCTACTAATATTGGACATGATGCCTATGTAATGATCATTGCCTGGATATCGTCATAATTATTTGAGGTTCTATCAATTGCCCAACAGTAATTTGTTTACCCATCGTTTGCTATTTTTCTCGAGAGAAGCCACTAGTGAAACCTATGGCTCCCGGGTCTTCTTTCTCATATATTTGCCTTTGCGATCTACTTTTCTCTTGCATTTATTTTCAGATCTATTAATCCAAAAACCCAAAAATACCTTGCTACAATTTTTCTCTATTTATTTTATTTCGCGTTCGATCTATCAATTTACTACAAATTTATCTCACGTCCGTTTACCTATCTTGAGGCGTCGTACCCCGAAAGGGATTGACAACCCCTTTAACACGTCGGGTTGCGAGGATTTGTTATTTGTGTGCAGGGGATGTTTACGTTGCGTTGCTTGGTTCTCCTACTGGTTCGATAACCTTGGTTTCATATCTGAGAGAAATACCTATCGCCGTTGTGCTGCATGATACGTCTCCAACGTATCTATAATTTATGAAGCATTCGTGCTATTATATTATCTGTTTTGGATGTTTATGGGCTTTACTAAACACTTTTATATTATTTTTGGGACTAACCTATTAACCAGAGGCCCAGCCCAAATTGTTGTTTTCTTGCCTATTTCAGTGTTTCGAAGAAAAGGAATATCAAACGGAGTCCAAACGGGATGAAACCTTCGGGAGAGTTATTTTTGGAACGAAAGCAATCCAGGAGACTTGGAGTAGACGTTAGGGAAGCTTAGAGGAAGCCACGAGGCAGGGAGGCGCGCCCTACCCCCTGGGCGCGCCCCCACCCTCGTGGGCCCCTCGTGGCTCCCCTGACCGACTTCTTTTGCCTATATATGTCCATATACCCTAAAAACATCGGGGAACAGAATAGATCGGGAGTTCCGCCGCCAGAAGCCTTCGTAGCCACCGAAAACCAATCTAGACCCGTTCCGGCACCCTGCCGGAGAGGGTTTCCCTCTCCGGTGGCCATCTTCATCATCCCGGCGCTCTCCATGACGAGGAGGGAGTAGTTCACCCTCGGGGCTGAGGGTATGTACCAGTAGCTATGTGTTTGATCTCTCTCTCTCTTGTGTTCTCGAGGTGGTATGATCTTGATGTATCGCGATCTTTGCTATTATAGTTGGATCTTATGATGTTTCTCCCCCTCTACTCTCTTGTGATGAATTGAGTTTTCCCTTTGAAGTTATCTTATCGGATTGAGTCTTTAAGGATTTGAGAACACTTGATGTATGTCTTGCATGTGCTTATCTGTGGTGACAATGGGATATCACGTGATCCACTTGACGTATGTTCTGGTGATCAACTTGCGAGTTTCATGACCTCGTGAACTTATGCATAGGGGTCGGCACACGTTTTTGTTGAAATCCATGATGAATTCACCCCATGCTTACGAACAAAACAAAGCTTTTACTAAACATATTGTTGATTCTATGATGAAAGCTCTTGAAGAGAAATTGGAATTGGAAGTTTCAACTCCTACAAAAATGCATGATGAGTGGGAACCTACTATCAAAGTCAAGATTAAAAATTATGAGTGTTTTGCTTTGTGTGACTTGGGTGCTAGTGTTTCTACAATTCTAAAATCTTCATGTGATGTGCTTGGTCTTACCAATATTGAAGAATGTTCCTTGAATTTGCACTTGGCGGATTCTACTATTAAAAAGCCTATGGGAAGAATTAATGATGTTCTTATTCTTGCAAATAGGAATTATGTGCCCATAGATTTTATTGTTCTTGATATTGATTGCAATCTATCTTGTCCAATTATTCTTGGTAAACCATTTTTACACACTACCGGTGCCGTGATTGATATGAAAGAAGGCAATATTAAGTTCCAATTTCCTTTGATGAAGGGTATGGAACACTTTCCTAGAACAAGAATTAGGCTACCTTATGAATCAATCATGAGTGCATCTTATGGATCTCGAACCAAAGATGACAAAACTTAGATCCTTGCCTTATGCCTAGCTAAGGGCGTAAAACTATAGCGCTTGTTGGGAGGCAACCCCAATGAATAAAATTTATTTTTGCTTTTTGCTTCCTGTTTTTTAGTGTTAGCACAATTATGCTACTGTTATGATTGTGTTTTTTGTGTTTAATTAGTGTTTGTGCCAAGTAAAGCCTTTAGGATCTTCTTGGGCAATAGTTGTTTGATCTTGCTGTAAAAACAGAAAGTTTTACGCTCACGAAATTAATTTTCGATTTTTACCAGAGAGCGATAAATACCTATTCCAATTATAGTAGATCAATATACACATTTATTAGGTCGTCCTAATTTTCCAGAGTTTTTTGAGTTACAGAAGTATTCGGAATAGTCAGATTGCTACAGACTGTTCTGTTTTGACAGATTCTATTTTCTTTGTGTTGTTTGCTTGTTTTGATGGCTTTATGGTTTTCTTTGATGAGTTTTTTCCATAGAAAAGTTGGAATACAGTAGATATAATACAAAAACAAAATATGAATTGGTTTGATACAACACTTATAGTAGTTATTTATTATTCTTATACTAACGGATCTCACGAAGGCTTTGTTGAGTTTTGTGTGATTGAAGTTTTCAAGTTTTGGGTTATCTTATGATGGATGAAGGGAGGATGTAAGAGCGTAAGCTTGGGGATGCCCCGACACCCACAAACTATTATCCAAGAATGAGCAACCAACTAAGCTTGGGGATGCCCCCGAGTGGCATCCCCGCTTTCTTCCAACAACTATCGGTATTTTACTCGAGACTATATTTTTATTCATCACATGATATGTGTTTTGCTTGGAGCGTCTTGTATGATATGTGTCTTTACTTGTTTTATTTTGTGTTTTAAGTCATCAATCCTTGCTGGACACACCTATTTGAGAGAGCCAAAATTATATCTTGACTTGTTAGAATTGCTCTCTATGCTTCACTTAAATTTTTATGAGCAATGGACTTGCTCTAGTGCTTCACTTATATATTTTTTAGCATGGTGTGCTTTGTTATTTTTGAAGAAATGATCTCTTGCTTCACTTAGATTTATTTGAGAGTTAGTAAAATTTTGAAGATATTCTCTCTTGCTTCATTTAAATTATTTTGAGAGAAAGAAAATTTGTTATGCTCATGATCTTCACTTATGAAAAGCAACACATGAAAATTAGTCCCAAGGTGATAGATATCCAAGAAGGATAAAGAAAAAAAATGTCATGAAGATCATTGGATAAAAAAAGTTTAATTCTTAGTAATAGTTTTGAGATATGATGATGTGATATGTGAGTCATCTTGATGAGTAATTATGCTTTAGTAAGAATATTGGTGTTAAGGTTTGTGATTTCCTATGCATGCACAAAAGTCAATAATCATGCAATGAAATTATATCCTACTTTTGGTGTATTATTCGGTGTTAATTATGCTTAATTCTTGCTTATGAGATTATTCATTTCTTGGTTGGTCGCTTCCCAATCTTTTGCTAGCCTTCATTTTGCACTAAGTATGGCCTCTACTTGTGCATCCAAAATCCTTTAAACCAGTTTTGCCACATGAGTCCATTATACCTACCTATATGCGGTATTCTTTTTCCGTTCTAAGAAAATTTGCATGTGCCATCTCTAATTTTCAAAATAAACTTCTCTTTTGTGTGTTTGTTTTGCTCGCGGAGCGATGAGGGGTGGCTAATATTTTCCATGCTAGATGTGGTATTCTCGAGATGAGTGTTTATTCACTTGTCATTGCACGAGAGTAGGGCAAAGGTATTAGGGATGCCCAGCCCCGAAATGCAAAAACAAATGAATTTACTTTATGTTGTTAAATAATAAATTCCTTGGAAAGTGTTGGTATGGAGGGCAACCGTGGATACGGCTAGCCATGGAAAGTGAAAGTTATGGTGGAAAAAGAAATAAACTTTATTTTCTGTTTGGGAACTGCCTATGATATATATATGCATGGAAAGTATTGGGAACTCTAAGTCGTTTTCATTGGCGGGATGGATACACCTCCCAAAATATTTTTATCTCAAATTTTTTCGCTTTGAGCTCTGGCACCTCTACAAATCCCTACTTCCCTCTGTGAAGGGCCTATCTTTACTTTATGCAATTTTTATTTTTATTTTGAGTCTCCATCTTCTCTTATAAAAACACCAACTAGGAGGCAATATGATTGTGCTTAAGTATTGGGTGTAGTTAATATTCGAGTGTGTTTCATGAATGGATCAATGTTTGAGCATGATGGGCTAGGGATAACTTGTTTTGAAGGACATGGTTGCTTGTTGATATGCTTGAGTATCTAAATTATTATGTCAAAACTAGACTATTGCTTTGAATCACATAAAAGTCCAAATGTCCATGCTATAAAGAAAAGAATATTATATGACATGATGAACAACACTCCACATCAAAAATTCTGTTTTTATCACTTACCTACTCAAGGACGAGTAGGAGTTAAGCTTGGGGATGCTGATACGTCTCCAATGTATCTATAATTTTTGATTGTTCCACGTTGTTTTATTATCAATCTTGGATGTTTTATAATCATTTTATAGTTATTTTATATCATTTTTTGGTACTAACCTATTGACATAGTGCCAAGTGCCAGTTGCTGTTTTTCCATGTTTTTATATCGCAGAAAATCAATATCAAACGGAGTCCAAATGCCACGAAACTTTACGGAGATTTTTTATGGACCAGGAGGAAGATGTTGGGCCCTGGTTGCACTTGGGGGGAGTCCCGAGGAGGGGACAACCCACCAGGGCGTGCCAGGAGGCCCAGGCGCGCCCTGGTGGGTTGTGCCCACCTCGGGTGCCCCCTGGACCGCCTGTTTGCTCTATAAACACCCCAAAAATCCCAGGACCCTAGGGGAGTCGACGAAATATTCATCCAGCCGCCGCAGAGTCCAGAACCACCAGATCCAATCTAGACACCATCACAGAAGGGTTCACCACTTCCATTGGCGCCTCTTCGATGATGCGTGAGTAGTTCTTTGTAGACCTTCGGGTCCGTAGTTAGTAGCTAGATGGCTTCATCTCTCTCTCTCTCTCTCTCTTGATTCTCAATACAATGATCTCTTGGAGATCCATATGATGTAACTCTTTTGTGGTGTGTTTGTTGGGATCGATGAACTTTGAGTTTATGATCAGATCTATCTTTTTATATCCATGAATGTATTTGAGTTTCTTTGATATCTTTTATGCATGACCTCTTATAGCCTCGCATTTCTTCTCCGATATTTGAGTTTTGTTTGGCCAACTTGATTTATTTATCTTGCAATGGGAAGAGGTGCCCGGTAGTGGGTTCGGTCTTACGGTGCCTGATCCCAGTGACGGAAAGGGAACCGACACATATGTATCATTGCTACTAAGGATAAAAAGATGGTATCTATATCTACCGCCATAGATAAACGGATCTTGTCTACATCATGTCATTGTTCCTATTGCATTACTCCATTTTCCATGAACTTAATGCACTAGATGCATGCTGGATAGCGGTCGATGTGTGGAGTAATAGTAGTAGATGCAGGCAGGAGTCGGTCTACTAATCTTGGACGTGATGCCTATGTAATGATCATTGCCTGGATATCGCCATAATTATTTGAGGTTCTATCAATTGCACAACAGTAATTTGTTTACCCACCGTTTGCTATTTTTCTCGAGAGAAGCCCACTAGTGAAACCTACGGCCCCGGGTCTTCTTTCTCATATATTTGCCTTTGCGATCTACTTTTCTCTTGCATTTATTTTCAGATCTATTAATCCAAAAAACCCCAAAATACCTTGCTGCATTTTTCTCTATTTATTTTATTTGGTGTTCGATCTATCAATCTACTACAAATTTATATCACGTCCGTTTGCCTATCTTGAGGCGTCGTACCCCGAAAGGGATTGACAACCCCTTTAACACGTCGGGTTGCGAGGATTTGTTATTTGTGTGCAGGGGATGTTTACGTTGTGTTGCTTGGTTCTCCTACTGGTTCGATAACCTTAGTTTCATATCTGAGGGAAATACCTACCGTCGTTGTGTTGCATCATCCCTTCCTCTTTGGGGAAATACCGACGTAGCTTCAAGCGACATCACCTACGCAAAATCTACTACAGTGCTATGCCAATTGCTATTTACCCTTCATAAGGACCCTCTTCATCAAATCCGATCCGACTAAAGTGGGAGAGACAGACACCCGCTAGCCACCTTATGCAATAAGTGCATGTCAGTCGGTGGAACCTGTCTCACGTAAGCGTACGTGTAAGGTCGGTCTGGGCCGCTTCATCCCACAATGCCGCCAAATCAAGATAAGACTAGTAACGGTAAGCAAATTAACCAAATCATCACCCACAACTACTTTGTGTTCTACTCGTGCATAGAATCTACGCATAGACCTAGCTCATGATGCACTGTTGGGGAACGTAGTAATAATTCAAAAAAAATTCCTACGTGTCACCAAGATCAATCTAGGAGATGCTAGCAACGAGAGAGAGGGAGTGCATCTTCATACCCTTGAAGATCGCTAAGCGAAAGCGTTACAAGAACGCGGTTGATGGAGTCGTACTCGCGGCGATTCAAATCGCGGAAGATCCGATCCAAGCGCCGAACGGACGGCGCCTCCGCGTTCAACACACGTACAGCCCAGGGACATCTCCTCCTTCTTGATCCAACAAGGGGAGAGGAGAAGTTGAGGGAGAGCTCCGGCAGCACGACGGCGTGGTGGTGGAGCTTGCGGTTCTCCGGCGGGGCTTCGCCAAGCACTATGGAGGAGGAGGTGTTGGAGGAGGGAGGGGCTGAGCCTGGGAAGGGTGCGGCTGCCCTCTCTCCTGTTGGAAATATGCCCTAGAGGCAATAATAAAATGGTTATTATTATATTTCTTTGTTCATGATAATTGTATATTGTTCATGCTATAATTGTGTTATCCGGAAATCGTAATACATGTGTGAATACATAGACCACAACACGTCCCTAGTGAGCCTCTAGTTGACTAGCTCGTTGATCAAAAGATAGTCATGGTTTCCTGGCTATGGACATTGGATGTCATTGATAACGGGATCACATCATTAGGAGAATGATGTGATGGACAAGACCCAATCCTAAGCATAGCTCAAAGATCGTGTAGTTCGTTTGCTATAGCTTTTCCGAATGTCAAGTATCATTTCCTTAGACCGTGAGATTGTGCAACTCCCGGATACCGTAGGAGTGCTTTGGGTGTGCCAAACTTCACAACGTAACTGGGTGACTATAAAGGTACACTACAGGTATCTCCGAAAGTGTCTGTTGGGTTGGCATGAATCGAGACTAGGATTTGTCACTCCGTATGACGGAGAGGTATCTCTGGGCCCACTCGGTAATGCATCATCATAATGAGCTCAATGTGACCAAGTGGTTGATCACGGGATCATGCATTACGGTACGAGTAAAGTGACTTGCCGGTAACGAGATTGAACGAGGTATTGCGATACC
Organism: Triticum urartu; assembly: GCF_056163025.1. NCBI lineage: Eukaryota > Viridiplantae > Streptophyta > Magnoliopsida > Poales > Poaceae > Triticum > Triticum urartu. The sequence goes on along the minus strand of NC_141875.1, from coordinate 159,832,829 downwards.
GACGATCGAGTCTTGGGCAAGTAACGTACCGATTGACAAAGGGAATTGTATACGAGATCGATTGAATCCTCGACATCGTGGTTCATCTGATGAGATCATCGAGGAGCATGTGGGAGCCAACATGGGTATCCAGATCCCGCTGTTGGTTATTGACCAGAGAGTCGTCTCGGTCATGTCTGCGTGTCTCCCGAACCCGTAGGGTCTACACACTTAAGGTTCGGTGACGCTAGGGTTGTTGAGATATTAGCATACGGTAACCCAAAAGTTGTTCGGAGTCCCGGATGAGATCCTGGACGTCACGAGGAGTTTCGGAATGGTCCGAAGGTTAAGATTTATATATAGGAAGTCAAGTTTCGGCCATCGGGAAGGTTTCGGGGGTAATCGGTATTGTACTGGGACCATCGAACGGGTCCCGGGGATCCACCGGGTGGGGCCACCTATCCCGGAGGGCTCCATGGGATGAAGTGGGAGGGGAACCAGCCCCTAGTGGGCTGGTGCACCCCCCCCATGGGCCTCCCCTGCGCCTAGGGTTGGAAACCCTAGGGGTGGGGGCGCCCCACTTGGCTTGGGGGGCACTCCACCCCCCTTGGCCGCCCCCCCCCTTGGAGATTCAATCTCCTAGGGCCGGCGCCCCCTAGGGGTCCTATATATAGTGGGGGGCAGCCGCACCCTAGCCCCTGGCACCTCCCTCTCCCTCCCGTGACACTCCTCCCTCTCCCTGAGCTTGGCGAAGCCCTGCCGAGATCACCGTTGCTTCCACCACCACGCCGTCGTGCTGCTGAATCTTCACCAACCTCTCCTTCCCCCTTGCTGGATCAAGTTGGAGGAGACGTCTTCCCAAACGTACGTGTGTTGAACGCGGAGATGCCGTCCGTTCGGCGCTAGGTCATCGGTGATTTGGATCACGACGAGTACGACTCCATCAACCCCGTTCTCTTGAACGCTTCCGCGCGCGATCTACAAGGGTATGTAGATGCACTCCCCTTTCCCTCATTGCTAGATGACTCCATAGATTGATCTTAGTGATGCATAGAAAATTTTAAAATTCTGCTACGTTCCCCAATAGTGGCATCATGAGCTAGGTCTATGCGTAGTTTCTATGCACGAGTAGAACACAAAGCAGTTGTGGGCGTGGATATTGTCAATTTGCTTGCCGTTACTAGTCTTATCTTGATTCGGCGACATAGTGGGATGAAGTGGCCCGGACCGACCTTACACGTACGCTTACGTGAGACTGGTTCCACCGATTGACATGCACTAGTTGCATAAGGTGGCTGGCGGGTGTCTGTCTCTCCCACTTTAGTCGGATTGGATTCGATGAAAAGGGTCCTTATGAAGGGTAAATAGAAATTGGCATATCACGTTGTGGTTTTGGCGTAGGTAAGAAACGTTCTTGCTAGAAACCTATAGCAGCCACGTAAAAACTTGCAACAACAATTAGAGGACGTCTAACTTGTTTTTGCAGCATGTGTCGTGTGATGTGATATGGCCAAAAGGATGTGATGAATGATATATGTGATGTATGAGATTGATCATGTTCTTGTAATAGGAATCACGACTTGCATGTCGATGAGTATGACAACCGACAGGAGCCATAGGAGTTGTCTTAATTTATTTATGACCTGCGTGTCAACATAAACGTCATGTAATTACTTTACTTTATTGCTAAAGCGTTAGCCATAGTAGTAGAAATAATAGATGACGAGACAACTTCAAAAAGACACGATGATGGAGATCATGATGATGGAGATCATGGTGTCATGCCGGTGACAACGATGATCATGAAGCCCCGAAGATGGAGCTCAAAAGGAGCAAATGATATTGGCCATATCATGTCACTATTTGATTGCATGTGATGTTTATCATGTTTTGCATCTTATTTGCTTAGAACGACGGTAGCTTAAATAAGATGATCCCTCGTAATAACTTCAATAAAGTGTTCCCCCTAACTATGCACCGTTGCGAAGGTTCGTTGTTTCGAAGCACCACGTGATGATCGGGTGTGATAGATTCTAACGTTCGAATACAACGAGTGTAAGCCAGATTTACACACGCAATACACTTAGGTTGACTTGATGAGCCTAGCATGTACAGACATGGCCTCGGAACACGGAAGATCGAAAGGTCAAGCATGAGTCGTATAGAAGATACGATCAACATGAAGATGTTCACCGATGTTGACTAGTCCATCTCACGTGATGATCGGACACGGCCTAGTTGACTCGGATCATGTTTCACTTAGATGACTAGAGGGATGTCTATCTGAGTGGGAGTTCATTGAATAATTTGATTAGATGAACTTAATTATCATGAACTTAGTCTAAAATCTTTACACTATGTCTTGTAGATCAAATGGCCCACGCTAATGTTGCCCTCAACTTCAACGCGTTCCTAGAGAAAACCAAGCTGAAAGATGATGGCAGCAACTATACGGACTGGGTCCGGAACCTGAGGATCATCCTCATAGCTGCCAATAAAGATTATGTCCTAGAAGCACCGCTAGGTGACGCACCCATCCCAGAGAACCAAGACGTTATGAACGCTTGGTAGTCACGTGCTGATGATTACTCCCTCGTTCAGTGCGGCATGCTTTACAGCTTAGAACCGGGGCTCCAAAAGCGTTTTGAGAGACATGGAGCATATGAGATGTTAGAAGAGCTGAAAATGGTTTTCCAAGCTCATGCCCGGGTCGAGAGATATGAAGTCTCTGAAAAGTTCTTCAGTTGTAAGATGGAGGAAAATAGTTTTGTAAGTGAGCACATACTCAAAATGTCTGGGTTGCATAACCGCTTGACTTAGCTAGGATTTAATCTCCCAGATGACGCGGTCATTGACAGAATCCTTCAGTCGCTTCCACCGAGCTACAAGAGCTTTGTGATGAACTTCAATATGCAGGGGATGCAAAAGACGATTCCTGAGGTATATTCAATGCTGAAATCAGCGGAGGTGGAAATCAAAAAGGAACATCAAGTGTTGATGGTAAATAAAACCACTAAGTTCAAGAAAGGCAAGAGTAAAAAGAACTTCAAGAAGGACGGCAAGGGAGTTGCCGTGCCCGGTAAGCAAGCTGCCGGGAAGAAGTCAAAGAATGGACCCAAGCCTGAGACTGAGTGTTTTTATTGCAAGGGAAGTGGTCACTGGAAGCGGAACTGCCCCAAATACTTAGCGGACAAGAAGGCCGGCAACACTAAAGGTATATGTGATATACATGTAATTGATGTGTACCTTACCAGTACTCGTAGTAGCTCCTGCGTATTTGATACCGGTGCGGTTGCTCACATTTGTAACTCAAAGCAGGAGCTGCGGAATAAGCAGAGACTGGCGAAGGACGAGGTGACGATGCGCGTCGAGAATGGTTGCAAGGTCGATGTGATCGCCGTCGGCACGCTACCTCTACATTTACCTATGGGATTAGTTTTAAACCTCAATAATTGTTATTTAGTGCCAGCTTTGAGCATGAACATTGTATCAGGATCTCGTTTAATTCGAGATGGCTACTCATTTAAATCCGAGAATAATGGTTGTTCTATTTATATGAGAGATATGTTTTATGGTCATGCTCCGCTGGTGAATGGTTTATTCTTAATGAATCTCGAGCGTAATGTTACACATATTCATAGTGTGAATACCAAAAGATGTAAGGTTGATAATGATAGTCCCACATACTTGTGGCACTGCCGCCTTGGTCACATAGGTGTCAAACGCATGAAGAAGCTCCATGCAGATGGACTTTTGGAGTCTCTTGATTACGAATCATTTGACATGTGCGAACCATGCCTCATGGGTAAAATGACCAAGACTCCGTTCTCAGGAACAATGGAGCGAGCAACCAACTTATTGGAAATCATACATACTGATGTGTGCGGTCCAATGAGTGTTGAGGCTCGCGGTGGCTATCGTTATGTTCTCACCCTCACCGATGACTTGAGTAGATATGGGTATGTCTACTTAATGAAACACAAGTCTGAGACCTTTGAAAAGTTCAAGGAATTTCAGAGTGAGGTTGAGAATCAACGTGACAGGAAAATCAAGTTCTTGCGATCAGATCGTGGGGGAGAATACTTGAGTCACGAATTTGGCACACACTTAAGGAAATGTGGAATAGTTTCACAACTCACGCCGCCTGGAACACCTTAGTGTAATGGTGTGTCCGAACGTCGTAATCGCACTCTATTGGATATGGTGCGATCTATGATGTCTCTTACCGATTTACCGCTGTCATTTTGGGGCTATGCTTTAGAGACTGCCGCATTCACTTTAAATAGGGCTCCGTCGAAATCCGTTGAGACGACACCGTATGAATTATGGTTTGGGAAGAAACCTAAGCTGTCATTTCTAAAAGTTTGGGGATGCGATGCTTATGTCAAGAAACTTCAACCTGAAAAGCTCGAACCCAAGTCGGAAAAATGCGTCTTCATAGGATACCCTAAAGAAACTATTGGGTATACCTTCTACCTCAGATCCGAAGGCAAGATCTTTGTTGCCAAGAATGGATCCTTTCTAGAGAAAGAGTTTCTCTCGAAAGAAATAAGTGGGAGGAAAGTAGAACTTGATGAAGTATTACCTCTTGAACCGGAGAGTGGCGCAGCTCAGGAAATTGTTCCTGAGGTGCCTGCACCGACTAGAGAGGAAGTTAATGATGATGATCATGAAACTTCAGATCAAGTTGCTACTGAACTTCGTAGGTCCACAAGGACACGTTCCGCACCAGAGTGGTACGGCAACCCTGTCTTGGAAATCATGTTGTTAGACAACGGTGAACCTTCGAACTATGAAGAAGCGATGGCGGGTCCAGATTCCGACAAATGGTTGGAAGCCATGAAATCCGAGATAGGATCCATGTATGAAAACGAAGTATGGACTTTGACTGACTTGCCCGATGATCGGCGAGCCATAGAAAATAAATGGATCTTTAAGAAGAAGACAGGCGCGGATGGTAATGTAACCATCTATAAAGCTCGGCTTGTCGCTAAGGGTTATCGACAAGTTCAAGGGGTTGAATACGATGAGACTTTCTCACCCGTAGCGAAGCTGAAGTCCGTCCGAATCATGTTAGCAATTCCCGCATTCTATGATTATGAGATATGGCAAATGGACGTCAAAACGACATTCCTTAATGGTTTCCTTAAGGAAGAATTGTATATGATGCAGCCGGAAGGTTTTGTCGATCCTAAGAATGCTGACAAGGTGTGCAAGCTCCAATGCTCGATTTATGGGCTGGTGCAAGCATCTCGGAGTTGGAACATTCGTTTTGATGAGATGATCAAAGCGTTTGGGTTTACGCAGACTTATGGAGAAGCCTGCATTTACAAGAAAGTGAGTGGGAGCTCTGTAGCATTTCTCATATTGTATGTGGATGACATACTGCTGATGGGAAATGATATAGAGTTCTTGGAAAGCATAAAGGCCTACTTGAACAAGTGTTTTTCAATGAAGGATCTTGGAGAAGCTGCTTGCATATTAGGCATCAAGATCTATAGAGATAGATCGAGACGCCTCATTGGTCTTTCATAGAGTACGTACCTTGACAAGATATTGAAGAAGTTCAAAATGGATCAGTCAAAGAAGGGGTTCTTGCCTGTATTGCAAGGTACGAGATTGAGCACGGCTCAATGCCCGACCACGGCAGAAGATAGAGAAAAGATGAGTGTCGTCCCCAATGCCTCGGCCATAGGGTCTATCATGTATGCTATGCTGTGTACCAGACCTGATGTAAACCTTGCCGTAAGTTTGGTAGGAAGGTACCAAAGTAATCCCGGCATGGAACACTGGACAGCGGTCAAGAATATCCTGAAGTACTTGAAGAGGACTAAGGATATGTTTCTCGTTTATGGAGGTGACGAAGAGCTCGTCGTAAAGGGTTACGTCGATGCTAGCTTCGACACAGATCTGGATGACTCTAAGTCACAAACCGGATACGTGTATATTTTGAATGGTGGGGCAGTAAGCTGGTGCAATCGCAAGCAAAGCGTTGTGGCGGGATCTACATGCGAAGCGGAGTACATGGCAGCCTCGGAGGCAGCACAAGAGGCAATCTGGGTGAAGGAGTTCATTACCGACCTAGGAGTCATACCCAATGCATCGGGCCTGATGACTCTCTTCTGTGACAACACTGGAGCTATTGCCCTTACCAAGGAGCCCAGGTTTCACAGGAAGACCAGACATATCAAGCGTCGCTTCAACTCCATTCGCGAAAGTATTCAAAATGGAGACATAGATATTTGTAAAGTACATACGGACCTGAATGTGGCAGATCCTTTGACTAAACCTCTCCCTAGAGCAAAACATGATCAACACCAGAACTGCATGGGTGTTCGATTCATCACAATGTAACTAGACTATTAACTCTAGTGCAAGTGGGAGATTGTTGGAAATATGCCCTAGAGGCAATAATAAAATGGTTATTATTATATTTCTTTGTTCATGATAATTGTATATTGTTCATGCTATAATTGTGTTATCCGGAAATTGTAATACATGTGTGAATACATAGACCACAACACGTCCCTAGTGAGCCTCTAGTTGACTAGCTCGTTGATCAAAAGATAGTCATGGTTTCCTGACTATGGACATTGGATGTCATTGATAACGGGATCACATCATTAGGAGAATGATGTGATGGACAAGACCCAATCCTAAGCATAGCTCAAAGATCGTGTAGTTCGTTTGCTATAGCTTTTCCGAATGTCAAGTATCATTTCCTTAGACCATGAGATTGTGCAACTCCCGGATACCGTAGGAGTGCTTTGGGTGTGCCAAACGTCACAACGTAACTGGGTGACTATAAAGGTACACTACAGGTATCTCCGAAAGTGTCTGTTGGGTTGGCATGAATCGAGACTGGGATTTGTCACTCCGTATGACAGAGAGGTATCTCTGGGCCCACTCGGTAATGCATCATCATAATGAGCTCAATGTGACCAAGTGGTTGATCACGGGATCATGCATTACGGTACGAGTAAAGTGACTTGTCGGTAACGAGATTGAACGAGGTATTGGGATACCGACGATCGAGTCTCGGGCAAGTAACGTACCGATTGACAAAGGGAATTGTATACGGGATCGATTGAATCCTCGACATCGTAGTTCATCCGATGAGATCATCGAGGAGCATGTGGGAGCTGAAGGAAATATGCCCTAGAGGCAATAATAAAGTTATTATTTATTTCCTTATATCATGATAAATGTTTATTATTCATGCTAGAATTGTATTAACCGGAAACATAATACTTGTGTGAATACATAGACAAACAAAGTGTCACTAGTATGCCTCTACTTGACTAGCTCGTTAATCAAAGATGGTTATGTTTCCTAACCATAAACAAAAGAGTTGTTATTTGATTAACGGGATCACATCATTAGGAGAATGATGTGATTGACATGACCCATTCCATTAGCTTAGCACCCAATCGTTTGGTATGTTGCTATTGCTTTCTTCATGACTTATACATGTTCCTATGACTATGAGATTATGCAACTCCCGTTTGCCGGAGGAACACTTTGTGTGCTACCAAACGTCACAACGTAACTGGGTGATTATAAAGGAGCTCTACAGGTGTCTCCAAAGGTACATGTTGGGTTGGCGTATTTCGAGATTAGGATTTGTCACTCCGATTGTCGGAGAGGTATCTCTGGGCCCTCTCGGTAATGCACATCACTTAAGACTTGCAAGCATTGCAACTAATGAGTTAGTTGCGGGATGATGTATTACAGAACGAGTAAAGAGACTTGCCGGCAACGAGATTGAACTAGGTATTGGAATACCGACGATCGAATCTTGGGCAAGTAACATGCCAATGACAAAGGGAACGACGTATGTTGTTATCCGGTCTGACCGATAAAGATCTTCGTAGAATATGTAGGAGCCAATATGGGCATCCAGGTCCCGCTATTGGTTATTGACCGGAGACGTGTCTCGGTCATGTCTACATTGTTCTCGAACCCATAGGGTCCGCACGCTTAAGGTTACGATGACAGTTATATTATGAGTTTATGCATTTTGATGTACCGAAGGTTGTTTGGAGTCCCGGATGTGATCACGGACATGACGAGGAGTCTCGAAATGGTCGAGACATAAAGATTGATATATTGGAAGCCTATGTTTGGATATCGGAAGTGTTCCGGGTGAAATCGGGATTTTACCGGAGTACCGGGAGGTTACCGGAACCCCCCGGGAGCTATATGGGCCATGATGGGCCTTAGTGGAAAAGAGAAGAGGCAGCCCCTCATGGGCCGCGCGCCCCTCCCCTCCCTTGGTCTGAATAGGACAAGGAGAGGGGGCCGGCCCCTCTCTCTCTTTTCCCCCCTCCGTGAATCCTATTCCAACTAGGATTGGGGGGGGGGAATCCTACTCCCAGAGGGAGTAGGACTCTCCTGGCGTGCCCTATGTGGCCGGCCAGCCTCCCCCCTTTAGTCCTTTATATACTGAGGCAGAGGCACCCCAGAGACACACAAGTTGATCCATGTGATCTTTTCCTTAGCCGTGTGCGGCACCCCCAGCCACCATAGTCCTCGATAATATTGTAGCGGAGTTTACGCGAAGCCCTGCTACAGTAGTACATCAAGATCGTCACCACGCCGTCGTGCTGACGGAACTCTTCCCTGACACTTTGCTGGATCGAAGTCCGGGGATCGTCATCGAGCTGAACGTGTGCTAAAACTCGGAGGTGCCGTAGTTTCGGTGCTTGATCGGTCGGGCCGTGAAGACGTACGACTACATCAACCAAACGCTTCCGTTGTCGATCTACTAGGTATGTAGATCACACTCCCCCTCTCGTTGCTATGCATCACATGATCTTGCGTGTGCGTAGGAATTTTTTTGAAATTACTACGTTCCCCAACAGTGGCATCCGAGCCTAGGTTTTATATGTTGATGTTATATGCACGAGTAGAACACAAGTGAGTTGTGGGCGATATAAGTCATACTGCTTACCAGCATGTCATACTTTGGTTCGGCGGTATTGTTGGATGAAGCGGCCCAGACCGACATTACGCGTACGCTTACATAAGACCGGTTCTCCCGACGTGCTTTGCACAGAGGTGGCTTGTGGGTGACAGTTTCTCCAACTTTAGTTGAACTGAGTGTGGCTACGCCCGGTCCTTGCGAAGGTTAAAACAACACCAACTTGACAAACTATCGTTGTGGTTTTGATGCGTAGGTAAGATTGGTTCTTGCTTAAGCCCGTAGCAGCCACGTAAAACTTGCAACAACAAAGTAGAGGACGTCTAACTTGTTTTTGCAGGGCATGTTGTGATGTGATATGGTCAAGACATGATGCTGATTTTTATTGTATGAGATGATCATGTTTTGTAACCGAGTTATCGGCAACTGGCAGGAGCCATATGGTTGTCGCTTTATTGTATGCAATGCAATCGCGATGTAATGCTTTACTTTATCACTAAACGGTAGCGATAGTCGTGGAAGCACAAGCTTGGCGAGACGACAACGACGCTACGATGAAGATCAAGGTGTCATGCCGGTGACGATGGTGATCACGACGATGCTTCGGAGATGGAGATCACAAGCACAAGATGATGATGGCCATATCATATCACTTATATTGATTGCATGTGATGTTTATCTTTTATGCATCTTATCTTGCTTTGATTGACGGTAGCATTATAAGATGATCTCTCACTAATTATCAAGAAGTGTTCTCCCTGAGTATGCACCATTGCGAAAGTTCTTCGTGCTGAGACACCACGTGATGATCGGGTGTGATAGGCTCTACGTTCAAATACAACGGGTGCAAAACAGTTGCACACGCGGAATACTCAGGTTATACTTGACGAGCCAAGCATATACAGATATGGCCTCGGAACACAGAGACCGAGAGGTCGAGCGTGAATCATATAGTAGATATGATCAACATAGTGATGTTCACCAATGAAACTGCTCCATCTCACGTGATGATCGGACATGGTTTAGTTGATTTGGATCACGTGATCACTTAGAGGATTAGAGGGATGTCTATCTAAGTGGGAGTTCTTAAGTAATATGATTAATTGAACTTAAATTTATCATGAACTTATTCCTGGTAGTATTTTGCAAATTATGTTGTAGATCAATAGCTTGCGTTGTTGCTTCCCTGTGTTTATTTTGATATGTTCCTAGAGAAATTTGTGTTGAAAGATGTTAGTAGCAATGATGCGGATTGGATCCGTGATCTGAGGTTTATCCTCATTGCTGCACAGAAGAATTATGTCCTTGATGCACCGCTAGGTGACGGACCTATTGCAGGAGCAGATGCAGACGTTATGAACGTTTGACTAGCTCAATATGATGACTACTTGATAGTTTAGTGCACCATGCTTAATGGCTTAGAATCGGGACTTCAAAGACGTTTTGAACGTCATGGACCATATGAGATGTTCCAGGAGTTGAAGTTAATATTTCAAGCAAATACCCGAGTTGAGAGATATGAAGTCTCCAACAAGTTCTATAGCTAAAAGATGGAGGAGAATCGCTCAACTAGTGAGCATGTGCTCAGATTGTCTGAGTACTACAATCGCTTGAATCAAGTGGGAGTTAATCTTCCAGATAAGATAGTGATTGACAGAATTCTCTAGTCACCATCACCAAGTTAGTAGAACTTCGTGATGAACTATAGTATGCAAGGGATGACGAAAACGAATCCCGAGCTTTTCATGATGATGAAATCGTTGAAGGTAGAAATCAAGAAAGAGCATCAAGTGTTGATGATTGACAAGATCACTAGTTTCAAGAAAAGGGCAAAGGGAAGAAGGGGAACTTCAAGAAGAACAGCAAGCAAGTTGCTGCTCAAGTGAAGAAGCCCAAGTCTGGTCCTAAGCCTGAGACTAAGTGTTTCTACTGCAAAGGGACTGGTCACTGGAAGCGGAACTACCCCAAAGTGATTGGCAGATAAGAAGGATGGCAAAGTGAACATAAGTATATTTGATATACATGTTATTGATGTGTACTTTACTAGTGTTTATAGCAACCCCTCAGTATTTGGTACTAGTTCAGTTGCTAAGATTAGTAACTCGAAACGGGAGTTGCAGAATAAACAGAGACTAGTTAAGGGTGAAGCGACGATGTGTGTTGGAAGTGGTTCCAAGATTGATATGATCATCATCGCACACTCCCTATACTTTCGGGATTAGTGTTGAACCTGAATAAGTGTTATTTGGTGTTTGCGTTGAGCATGAATATGATTTGATCATGTTTATTGTAATACGGTTATTCATTTAAGTAAGAGAATAAATTGTTGTTCTGTTTACATGAATAAAACCTTATATGGTTACATACCCAATGAAAATAGTTCGTTGGATCTCGATCGTAGTGATACACATAATCATAATATTGAAACCAAAAGATGCAAAGTTAATAATGATAGTGCAACTTATTTGTAGCACTCCCGTTTAGGTCATATTGGTGTAAAGCGCATGAAGAAACTCCATGCTGATGGGATTTTGGAATCACTTGATTATGAATCACTTGATGCTTGCGAACCATGCCTCATGGGAAGATGACTAAGAATCCGTTCTCCGGAGCGAGCAACTGACTTATTGGAAATAATACATACTGATGTATGCGGTCCGATGAGTGTTAAGGCTCATGGCAAGTATCGTTATTTTCTGAACTTCACAGATGATTTGAGCAGATATGGGTATATCTACTTAATGAAACACAAGTCTGAAATATTTGAAAAGTTCAAAGAATTTCAGAGTGAAGTGGAGAATCATCGTAACAAGAAAATAAAAGTTTCTATGATATGATCACAGAGGTAAAATATTTGAGTTACGAGTTTGGCCTTCAGTTAAAACAATGTGAAATAGTTTTACTACTCACGCCACCTGGAACACCACAGCATAATGGTGTGTCCGAACATTATAACCGTACTTTATTAGATATGGTGCGATCTATGATGTCTCTTTTCGATCTACCACTATCGTTTTGGGGTTATGCATTGAAGACAGCTGCATTCACGTTTAAAAGGGCACCATCTAAGTCCGTTGAGACGACACAATCTGAACTGTGGTTTGGCAAGAAACCAAAGTTGTCGTTTCTTAAAGTTTGGGATTGTGATGCTTATATGGAAAAGTTTCATCCTGATAAGCTCAAACCCAAATCGGAGAAATATGTCTTCATAGGATACCCGAAGGAGACTGTTGGGTACACCTTCTATCACAAATCCGAAGGCAAGACTTTTGTTGCTAAATTCGGAGTTTTTCTAGAGAAGGAGTTTCTCTCAAAAGAAGTGAGTGGGAGGAAAGTAGAACTTGATAAGGTAACTGTACCTGCTTCCTTATTGGAAAGTAGTTCATCACAGAAATCTGTTCCTGTGACTACTACACCAATTAGTGAGGAAGCTAATGATGATGATCATGTAACTTCAGATCAAGTTACTACCGAATCTCATAGGTAAACCAGAGTGAGATCCGCACCAGAGTGGTACAGTAATCCTGTTCTGGAAGTCATGTTACTAGACCATGACGAACTTGCGAACTATGAGGAAGCGATGATGAGCCCAGATTCCGCGAAATGGTTTGAGGCCATAAAATCTGAGATATGATCCATGTATGAGAACAAAGTATGGACTTTGATGGATTTGCCCGATGATCGGCAAGCCATAGAAAATAAATGGATCTTCAAGAGGAAGACGGACGCTGATAGTAGTGTTACTATCTACAAAGCTTGAATTGTCGCAAAAGGTTTTCGACAAGTTCAAGGTGTTGACTACGATGAGATTTTCTCACTCGTATATATGCTTAAGTCTGTCCGAATCATGTTAGCAATTGCCGCATTTTATGAAATCTGGCAAATGGATAAACAAAACTGCATTCCTTAATGGATTTCTTAAAGAAGAGTTGTATATAATGCAACCAGAAGGTTTTGTCAATCCTAAAGGTGTTAACAAAATATGCAAGCTCCAACGATCCATCTATGGACTGGTGCAAGCATCTCGGAGTTGGAATATACGCTTTGATAAGTTGATCAAAGCATATAGTTTTATACAGACTTACGGTGAAGCCTGTATTTACAAGAAAGTGAGTGGGAGCACTACAACATTTCTGATAAGTATATGTGAATGACATATTGTTGGTCGGAAATAATGTATAATTTTCTGGAAAGTATAAAGGAATATTTGAAAGGAGTTTTTTCAAAGAAAGACCTCGGTAAAGCTGCTTACATATTGAGCATCAAGATCTATAGAGATAGATCAAGACACTTGATAAGTTTTTTCAATGAGTACATACCTTGACAAGTTTTTGAAGTAGTTCAAAATGGAACAGTCAAAGAAAGAGTTCTTGCCTGTGTTGCAAGGTGTGAAATTGAGTAAGACTCAAAGCCCGACCACGCAGAAGATAGAAATAGAATGAAAGTCATTCCCTATGCCTCAGTCATAGGTTCTATAAAGTATGCCATGCTGTGTACCAGATCTATTGTATACCCTACACTGTGTTAAGCAAGGGAGTACAATAGTGATCTAAGAGTAGATCACTGGACAGCGGCCAAAATTATCCTTAGTGGAATAAGGAAATATTTCTCAATTATGGAGGTGACAAAAAGATTCGTCGTAAAAAGTTACGTTGATGCAAGTTTTGACACAGATCTGGATGACTCTAAGTCTCGATCTAGATACATATTGAAAGTGGGAGCAATAAGCTAGAGTAGCTCCGTGCAGAGCATTGTTGACATAGAAATTCGCAAAATACTTACGGATCTGAACGTGACAGACCCGTTGACTAAAATTATCTCACAAGCAAAACATGATCACACCTTAGTACTCTTTGGGTGTTAATCACATAGCGATGTGAACTAGATTACTGACTCTAGTAAACCCTTTTGGGTGTTGATCACATATCGATGTGAACTATGGGTGTTAATCACATGGTGATGTGAACTATTGCTGTTAAATCACATGGCGATGTGAACTAGATTATTGACTCTAGTGCAAGTGGGAGACTGAAGGAAATATGCCCTAGAGGCAATAATAAAGTTATTATTTATTTCCTTATATCATGATAAATGTTTATTATTCATGCTAGAATTGTATTAACCGGAAACATAATACTTGTGTGAATACATAGACAAACAAAGTGTCACTAGTATGCCTCTACTTGACTAGCTCGTTAATCAAAGATGGTTATGTTTCCTAACCATAAACAAAAGAGTTGTTATTTGATTAACGGGATCACATCATTAGGAGAATGATGTGATTGACATGACCCATTCCATTAGCTTAGCACCCGATCGTTTAGTATGTTGCTATTGCTTTCTTCATGACTTATACATGTTCCTATGACTATGAGATTATGCAACTCCCGTTTGCCGGAGGAACACTTTGTGTGCTACCAAACGTCACAACGTAACTGGGTGATTATAAAGGAGCTCTACAGGTGTCTCCAAAGGTACATGTTGGGTTGGCGTATTTCGAGATTAGGATTTGTCACTCCGATTGTCGGAGAGGTATCTCTGGGCCCTCTCGGTAATGCACATCACTTAAGCCTTGCAAGCATTGCAACTAATGAGTTAGTTGCGGGATGATGTATTACAGAACAAGTAAAGAGACTTGCCGGCAACGAGATTGAACTAGGTATTGGAATACCGATGATCTAATCTCGGGCAAGTAACATACCAATGACAAAGGGAACGACGTATGTTGTTATGCGGTCTGACCGATAAAGATCTTCGTAGAATATGTAGGAGCCAATATGGGCATCCAGGTCCCGCTATTGGTTATTGACCGGAGACGTGTCTCGGTCATGTCTACATTGTTCTCGAACCCGTAGGGTCCGCACGCTTAAGGTTACGATGACAGTTATATTATGAGTTTATGCATTTTGATGTACCGAAGGTTGTTCGGAGTCCCGGATGTGATCACGGACATGACGAGGAGTCTCGAAATGGTCGAGACATAAAGATTGATATATTGGAAGCCTATGTTTGGATATCGGAAGTGTTCCGGGTGAAATCGGGATTTTACCGGAGTACCGGGAGGTTACCGGAACCCCCCGGGAGCTATATGGGCCATGATGGGCCTTAGTGGAAAAGAGAAGAGGCAGCCCCTCATGGGCCGCGCGCCCCTCCCCTCCCCTGGTCCGAATAGGACAAGGAGAGGGGGCCGGCCCCTCTCTCTCTTTTCCCCCCTCCGCGAATCCTATTCCAACTAGGATTGGGGGGGGGGGATCCTACTCCCAGAGGGAGTAGGACTCTCCTGGCGCGCCCTATGTGGCCGGCCAGCCTCCCCCCTTTAGTCCTTTATATACTGAGGCAGAGGCACCCCAGAGACACACAAGTTGATCCACGTGATCTTTTCCTTAGCCGTGTGCGGCGCCCCCAGCCACCATAGTCCTCGATAATATTGTAGCGGAGTTTAGGCGAAGCCCTGCTACAGTTGTACATCAAGATCGTCACCACGCCGTCGTGCTGACGGAACTCTTCCCCGACACTTTGCTGGATCGGAGTCCGGGGATCGTCATCGAGCTGAACGTGTGCTAAAACTCGGAGGTGCCATAGTTTCGGTGCTTGATCGGTCGGGCCGTGAAGACGTACGACTACATCAACCAAACACTTCCGTTGTCGATCTACTAGGTATGTAGATCACACTCCCCCCTCTCGTTGCTATGCATCACATGATCTTGCGTGTGCGTAGGAATTTTTTTGAAATTACTACGTTCCCCAACAGGAGCCAACATGGGTATCCAGATCCCACTATTGGTTATTGACCGGAGAGTCGTCTCGGTCATGTCTGCGTGTCTCCCGAACCCGTAGGGTCTACACACTTAAGGTTCGGTGGCGCTAGGGTTGTTGAGATATTAGCATACGGTAACCCGAAAGTTGTTCGGAGTCCTGGATGAGATCCCGGACGTCACGAGGAGTTTCGGAATGGTCCGGAGGTTAAGATTTATATATAGGAAGTCAACTTTCGGCCATCGGGAAGGTTTCGGGGGTAATCGGTATTGTACCGGGACCACCGAAAGGGTCCCGGGGGTCCACTGGGTGGGGCCACCTATCCCGGAGGGCTCCATGGGCTGAAGTGGGAGGGGAACCAGCCCCTAGTGGGCTGGTGCTCCCCCCCATGGGCCTCCCCTGCGCCTAGGGTTGGAAACCCTAGGGGTGGGGGCGCCCCACTTGGCTTGGGGGGCACTCCACCCCCCTTGGCCGCCGCCCCCCCCCTTGGAGATTCAATCTCCTAGGGCCGGTGCCCCCCTAGGGGTCCTATATATAGTGGGGGGAGGGAGGGCAGCCGCACCCTAGCCCCTGGCACCTCCCTCTCCCTCCCGTGGCACTCCTCCCTCTCCCTGAGCTTGGCGAAGCCCTGCCGAGATCACCGTTGCTTCCACCCCCACGCCGTCGTGCTGCTGGATCTTCATCAACCTCTCCTTCCCCCTTGCTGGATCAAGTTGGAGGAGACGTCTTCCCAACCGTACGTGTGTTGAACGCGGAGGTGCCGTCCGTTTGGCGCTAGGTCATCGGTGATTTGGATCACGACGAGTACGACTCCATCAACCCCATTCTCTTGAACGCTTCCGTGCGCGATCTACAAGGGTATGTAGATGCACTCCCCTCTCCCTCGTTGCTAGATGACTCCATAGATTGATCTTGATGGTGCGTAGAAAATTTTAAAATTCTGCTACGTTCCCCAACATCTCCCTCACTATATATAGTGGGAAGGGGGGAGGAGGAGGCGCCCTAGGGTTTCCCTAGGGGAGGGGCGGCGGCCACAGGGGAAACCCTAGATGGGTTTGGGTGCCCCATCCCTAGGAAACTTGCCCCCCAAGCTGGGAGGGGCGGCTGCCCTAGGGGAGGCGCCCCCACCTCTCCAGGTTATGTGAGATGGGGTGGGGGGCGCATAACCCCATAGTGGGCTGGTGTGCCCCCGCCCCTTGGCCCACAAGGCCCCTCAACGCTTGCCAGGGCCTCCGAAACTCCTTTCGATCACGCTGGTCATCACCGGTACTCCCAGAACAATTCCGGACTCAAATACCCTTCATCCAATATATCAATTTTCACCTCTGGACCATTCCGGAGTTCCTCGTCACGTCTGGTATCTCATCCGGGACTCCTAACAACCTTCGGTGACCACATACTATTCCCATTATAACTCTAGCGTCACCGAACCTTAAGTGTGTAGACCCTACGGGTTCGGGAACCATGCAGTCATGACCGAGACACCTCTCCGGCCAATAACCAATAGCGGGGTCTGGATACCCATATTGGCTCCCACATGTTCCACGATGATCTCATCGGATGAACCACGATGTCGGGGATTCAATCAATCCCGTATACAATTCCCTTTGTCCATCGGTATATTACTTGCCCGAGATTTGATCGTCGATATCCCCATACCTCGTTCAATCTCATTACCGGCAAGTCTCTTTACTCGTTCCGTAACACATGATACCGTGGCTAACTCCTTAGTCACATTGAGCTCGTTATGATGATGCATTACCGAGTGGGCCTAGAGATACCTCTCCGTCATACGAAGTGACAAATCCCAGTCTCGATTCGTGCCAACCCAATAGACACTTTCGGAGATACCTGTAGTGCACCTTTATAGCCACCCAGTTACATTGTGACGTTTGATACACACAAAGCATTCCTACGGTATCTTGGAGTTGCACAATCTCATGGTCTAAGGAAATGATACTTGACATTAGAAAAGCTCTAGCAAACGAACTACACAATCTTGTGCTATGCTTAGGATTGGGTCTTATCCATCACATCATTCTCCTAATGATGTGATCCCGTTATCAATGACATCCAATGTCCATGGTCAGGAAACCACAACCATCTATTGATCAACGAACTAGTCATTTAGAGGCTCACTAGGGACATGTGGTCTATGTATTCACACATGTATTACGGTTTCCGGTTAATACAATTATAGCATGAACAATAGACAATTATCATGAACAAGGAAATATAATAATAACTATTTTATTATTGCCTCTAGGGCTAATTTCCAACAATATTTGGGTATGCCATCTGATGTTGGTCCGTCTAAAACGTGTGCTTTCAAGTACCTAATAGACATATTATGGTGAAAGAGTGAAGGGTTGGATTGAGAAAACCATCTTAGGGGCGGGCAAAGAAATTCTAATTAAATCGGTACCGTAGGCCGTTTCGGTTTTTCTCGATATCATTCTTTAAATTGCCAAGGGGTCTCTGTAAAAAACTGAACAAGCTTATCGATCAGTTCTTCTGGGGCTATAGAGAGGGGCAGCGAAAACCACACTAGATTTCTTGGAGATCTATGACTCGACCGAAGAAGTGTGGTGACTTGAGGTTTCGGGATCTCAAGCTCTTCAACTTAGCTTTGTTGGCTCGACAGTCATGGCGCCTTCTCACTGTGCCTGAATCCCTTTGTGCTTGGTTGCTCAAGGCCACCTACTATTTCAAACATTGACATTCTCAATGTCGAATTGGGTTTCACCCATCTCATGTGTGGAGGTCTATCTTCGAGGCTAGAGATGCACTATCACATGGCCTCATTAGGTGCATCGGCGACGACACAACCACGCGGGTATTCCATCTCTGGTTGTTGCCAGATGTCGTGGGCTGAGGCTAGGCTTGGGTGCTGCAGGCCGGCCGCCGACAGTGAGCGGATGTGACACCATGACCTCGCGCCATGAGATGTTTGTGATATCGGCACACCTTCTTTATGGTTCATGACAGCGTGTGTGCTGCGAGCAGGTTGCGCCGAGCTACGAGCGGTGTTGTGGATTTCGATCGATGATATTTATGGAAGGTGGTTGGCGTTGCATGAGAGGGGTGAGTGCCACCACAATGCGGGGAATGGAATTGGCGTTGCTGCAAAGGAGTGGTGCGTAGGGAACAGAGATTTGTTGCAAGTCGGTGCTGCAACGATGACATCATTGTGAGGCACCGACAGTGCTGGGAGTGCGCTGACATGATGTGAGGCACCCATGCCGTGTCGGGGAGGCGTGGAGGACGAAGGATGCTGAGAGGCGTGTGATGAGATGGACCGTGGACAACTATGATTGCTGCAAAGGAGTGGTCCGTGGGGAACAAAGATTTGTTGCAAGCTTGTGCTGCAACGACGACCTCATTGTGAGGCACCGTCGGTGCTGGGAGGGCGCCGACATGGTGTGAGGCACCCATGCCGTGTCAGGGAGGCGTGGAGGACGAAGGATGCCTAGAGGCGTGTGATGAGATGGATCATGGAAGGCTATGATTGCTGCAAAGGAGTTGTGCATGGGGAACAGGAATTTGTTGCAAGCCGGTGATGCAACGACGACATCATTGTGAGACACTACTGGTGCTGGGAGGGTGCCGACATGATCTGAGGCACCCATGCCGTGTCAGGGAGGCGTGGAGGACGAAGGATGCTAAGAGGCGTGTGATGAGATGAATCGTGGACGACTATGATTGTGTGGATCCGATGGTGAGGTGGTTCGTTGTTCCGTCGTGATCATCTCAAGAGGCGTGTGACGAGAAAATGGAGGCGATGAGAGAAAGAAGAATTGTAGTTGTGGTGGGTTTTCGCCGACGGAGGTGAGGCAAGGGGTTAATGGACTTGAGTGTGGGGTGCAGGAGGTTGCGGGCGCCGAAGACAGTGGCAGGGTTTAGATACAGGGAAGAATGTAGCTCATGACAGTCATGTTCATCGCCTACATGTTGTATGCATTATCTTTTTTTTAACACAATACAGACGCAAACACTCATATACACGTGCATACACTCACCCATATGAACGCACACACGCACACCCTACCTTTACGAGCATATCCGAAAGACTGAGCCGGCATATCATCTTAAAATTTACAAAGTCATCGTAGGCACCTTATCATCGACGGGAACGTTTCCTCTCACTAAATACGCATCGCCGGAAATCTTGAAATAAATTCAGAAATGAATGCGAACACCAGGATTTGTATGCATTGTTGGCGTATGAACATAGACTGTCTGCATTGTTGCCCCTAGCACGCGCATTTAACTAGTAAAAAAAAGCCCTTGTCATAAAAAAAAGGCGCTTGCCCTCCTAGTAGTTTGTTCTCTCTCTTCTTCCGCTTCTCTTTCACCTCTCTTCCTCACTCAACGCGAACCAGAACCCGACGCGAGGCGTGGCTCGCCGCGAGATGGTAAGCACGACCCCCTTCCCCATTGCCACGCCTCCACCCTCCCCCGCCCTGCCCAGGGGTCGGCTGCATCCGCACATGTGATCCGCGCGGATCTAGCCCTGCGCTCGTTCAGGATCTGTTCGTCTCTGTCGTTTTGGATTCGCTGAGGGGTTTGCGATCGATCTGGCGAGCCCTTAGGGTTTTGGCGGGGAAGCGGGGTGTTCGTTGCGCCATTTAGCGGGGGCGTAGCGGTGGATTGGTTGTAGCCGCTGCCTCGGCCCAGCTCTTTGGAATGAGGGACGCATGTGGTTTCTGCGCCATTTCTCATCAGCGGTTCGTGGTATCGCGGATATAGTATCGGCGAATTCGCAAAAGCAGTTAGGTAGGTTGCTCGCTGAACCAAGTGATCATGTTCCCTTGTTGCCATGGAGTGGTCTGCGATGAAGTGGCTGTTTCTAGGGATCGTGCCAGTGGGTGATTGGGTGCTAGGCTCTGCGTTCACAGATTAGTGGACTGAAATTTCGTTAATGGAGCCGTATGTGTTCGGACTCTGAGTGTTCACTAGTAGCACGTGAATCAAGGTCAGTCAGTGCTTTGCGATACAATTTGTTGCAAAATGCTCTGGTGAGTACATTCCATGTGTCGTCACCAGCAATAATGTGCATTTATCTTACAAATATTTTTTCGGTCATCATCATGGCCATAGTCTCTGAGCCTGTTATATTCTGTAACTATGGAGAATATGCTGGACATTCACTGTTGCTTGAGATATTAAGCTGTTAGTATTTGAGATATATGGGTCACTGATAAGTAGGATACACTATACCGAAGTGAACATATCAGAACTATTTACTAGCTCTCCTCTGCTTTTCTGTGCAGGTGGCACTTTTACATTAGCGATGCTAGTTTGTGTCTTGTTATCTTTTCAAAATGGTGAAGCTGACAATGATAGCCCGTATCACTGATGGCCTTCCATTGGCGGAGGGGTTAGATGATGGTCGAGATCTGAAGGATGCTGACTTCTACAAGCAGCAAGCAAAACTGTTGTTCAAAAACTTATCTAAAGGCCAACACGAATCATCAAGGCTGTCAATCGAGACTGGACCCTACTATTTCCAGTATCCTTAACCTTTATGTCATCTGCAGCATTTTAGTTTCTGTTTTGCGAAGCATGTGATCTTTCTGTTACTCCCTCTGGCCCATAATATAAGATCGTTTTGCAAGCTGTTTTAGCTTGCAAAACGATCTTACAGCTTGCAAAGCGATCTTATATTATGAGACGGAGGGAGTACTATTTTGTCAAAGTTTTCTGTGCCAAAGGGGAATAGAATCATGCAAGTCTATGCAGCCTAATTAGATAACTAGCTTATACTCCCTCTGTTCCAAATTACTCGTCGTGATTTTAGTTCAAATTTGAACTAAAACCACGACGAGTAATTTGGAACGGAGGGAGTACTTCCTGAATCCTTCATGTTTATGATGATCTGTGATTCCTTGTAGTTGCTTCATTGGTAGTCAAAGTTGCTTCTGCAAGTCGATTTTGGGAATTTGAGTACCTGTACAAGTCTAGGCCACACATTTAAATATCAGATACAAGGAGAACAATTAATTTTTCATCTCGAAGCAGTTTTGTGGCATAATGCACATTCTTATTTTCTGTTAGCGCTTAATTTGTATAAGAATTGAAATCACCTGGTATGCATTAGCATTTCAAACAGCCAAAGGTAACATACTGCTTATGTGGGAAAAAGGCTGGTGACTTGAATAATGAATAAAAGACACTTTCTTGGGCCTTTTCTCTTTTGCATGTACACCACTGTGTGTATGCTCTGTCATATATGCACCATCTGTCTTCATGATACATTTGTATTTACATTGCATGTAGTAAGATACATTGTTAATTTTGCGAATAGTATACGTGGAGAATCAAATCCTCTTCTGTAGTTTTAGCCTGTTTTCCTTGTAAAATTATCATGGCACTCTTGTTCCACCTTGATTCAACAAAACAGTTACATCATTGAGAGCCGTGTATGCTATTTGACAATGTGTGACCGTTCTTATCCAAAGAAACTTGCATTCCAGTATTTAGAAGATCTAAAAAATGAATTCGAGAGGGTCAATGGTAGCCAAATTGAAACTGCTGCAAGGCCATATGCTTTCATCAAATTTGGTATGGTTCTTCGATCTTATATGGACATTTTTCACATTCAGCTTCTTATTAGCTACTGGGTGATAGCTTATCTGTCTCTGTTTAGATACATTCATACAGAAAACCAGGAAACTGTATTTGGATACCAGAACCCAAAGGAACCTTGCCAAGTTGAATGATGAGCTCTACGAGGTGCACCAGATTATGACTCGCAATGTTCAAGAAGTTCTTGGTGTGGGTGAAAAACTAGATCGTGAGTTTGCCACTGTCATCTATGTTTATTATGTTGAATTGTTACATCATTATGTCTTCTAGATTGATGGACGTGCAAATGATTTCTGCACATATTTACAATTAGCTATCTGTAGGTATTTACCTAAAAGGCACCAGTGAGTACAGTTTCTGTTAGGTCCACAAAGTAATTGTGTTTCAACAAACCATGTTGATTTTCCCTGGATTATAGGTTATTATTACACATGCTTCTTTTGGAACCCCTAGCACATGTATAAAAGTATTATGACTGCCTTAATGCTATGTTTGCTTGATACTCCTATTTTTTGAGACATGTTCAAGCTTTGTGTGCATTATTGAACTGGTATTATTTCTGCTTAATGTTACTGTTTTTTAACATTTCATCTTCGTATTTTGAACTGGCTTGCCCCAGCTCTTCCCCTTTAGCATGACTTGTCGTGGTCTGTTCCAGTGTATTATTGCCTATGTTTTTAAGGCGTCTGTAAAGCGCCCCCCCCCCCCCCCCCCCCCCCCCCCCCCCCCCGCCTTAAAGCGAAGCGTCGCCTTAAAAACATAGATATTGCATAGCCATAATCCTCAGTCCTCAGCCATGTCAATTAAGACAATTGCTCAAAGAAAGGTTTCTTTTTGCCCTTTGCAGAGGTTAGTCAATTGTCTAGTAGGTTGACCTCTGATACGAGAATGTATGCAGACAAGGCAAAGGATCTCAATCGCCAGGTACTGTCCCCCTAAATCCATTTTCCACTCCAGTTATATGAGTTATATGTATCCAAGCAGCTAAGCCGAGTCTGAGTACCGAAACAAATGATTTATTCATGTTGGGCACAGAGATGAGTATGGCTGGTAGTCTTCTGTTTGTTTTTTCATATCATTCTTAAATGAAAAGATTCTTGAGGTAGATCTACTTTCGTTGGTTTGTAAGCATCACAGGGCTCTTTTATTCTCAAACTTTTCATTATCTTCTTTAAATTAAAGGAGTCTTGAGGTAGATCTACTTTCTTTGGTTGGTATCACAGAGCCCTCTTTTTCTCAAACTTAACAACTTGAAGATTCCATAATTAGATACTTGCTACGTTTGCCTTGTCAGTGGATTATGGTAATTTTGTTTGATAACAAGTTTGTAGTACTACCTATTTTCCTATTTGAATAACTAACATTTCCTATTTTTGTGGCTCTCTTTTCACATCAGATTGCAAAATAGCTTAAGCACATCACTTTTTTTTTGACAGAGAAGCGCATCACAGTTGAGCAGCTGCAAGCTGCATAATTATTGTCATTTCCCTTGTACAGTACTTTCTATTTTAGTTTGATTGGCCACTTCCAGCAAATTATGTTGGCTGTAATCGTCACTCCAAACAAATAAAAAACGTGCAGTAAAAAACTAACTTGGTCCCGTTGTGATCTGCCACAAACTGCTCACTAGTGCTTTGTTTTTAAGGTGTCCTGCCTAGGACGCTTGGGCGATAAGGCGCCCTGGCAGCGCCTTACAAATATGCCCGTCTTAGGCGCTTAGGCGTCGCCTAGGCGCTGGAGCGGGTGGTGCTCGCCTTAGGTTGCCTTACCGCCTTAAAAACAATGGTAATATCTCCGCGCCTTCTGTTCGTGAAGCACACAAATTCCATTCTGTATCTGCAGTCCTATGTTCATTAACAAAGCAGAATGGGAATCTCTAGTCAACATTAGCCACCATACTTTTTCTTATTAATCTGACGCAATTGCCACTTGTGGTTTTTCAGGCCTTAATTCGGAAGTATGCCCCTGTGGCCATTGTGATGGGGATAGTACTGATGCTCTTTTGGATCAAGAACAAGATATGGTGACCCAGTGAAGCTCGACATCCTTCACTATGACGCCGAGAATTCTATGTCAACAGATGCTTCTACAGCTTATCCCGCATCTGCCTATTCAAGCGAGATTACCTTTTTAGCCGCCTTATATTTTCCCAAACAAGAGGAGCAAACAGTAAACCCGTTGTGTAGTAGTATTAGTATAGATCTGATCCTGATCCATGAGTTCTCCATGAAATCTTGGAGCCGAACATACCATGAACTATTCTATTAGAGGTGTAGATTCGACCGACATAGTAACTGGTCTTCTTTTTGTGAGCCCAACATGTAAGATCTGTCGTGCAACATATTGTATGCAGAAATGCTTTGGTCGAGATGAAATATGTTTGACATGCTACTGAAGAACAGGCCATGCCTTCATTTCCAATTTACCAAACTTGTTCGTTGAAATGTTTTGACACGGAAAATTCACACGATTCTAGTTGGCAATTTCGGATGATTCTAGTTGAAATTGCCTTTGTTTCCTGTAAAATCCTGCCTTAATAATTTCTTACAGTTGAACCCCCAAACCCCGAGCTAGCAGTGGCTGTGCGGGTCAGCACCGGAAGCCAAGCACCCTGCCGTCGATCGGCGAGACGCCGACGCGGCACACCTTGGACGCCTGCACCCGGTGCGTCAGCACCCGCAGCACCATCACCTTGCCCTTCACCACCAGCAGCGAGTCCACCTCCATCATGACAGCCGCAGCCGCCGGCTGCTGCGCGGACGTGTCCAGCGGCGGCGGGGTGGCCGCGGGGAAGGCCGGCACGGCGAAGGTGGTGGACCAGTGCTTGGTGCTGCCGCTGTCGATGAGGCCCGCGGGGATGTAGATGGAGCCGATCTCGCCGCCGGCGTAGGCGACGCGGAGCGAGCTGTCGAAGTGCGCGAGCGGCGCGCGGTTGGGGTTGCGCACGGAGGCCACCTGCTCGAACGTGAAGGCCACCGTGCCGTTGGCGGCCGCGAAGGACGGCAGCCGCACCGCCGCGACGGCGATCTCGGGCGGCTGCGGCCGGAAGAGGAGGAACAGCGCCGTCGCTGCCCCGCCGGCCGCGAACAGGAGGAAGGCCGCCGCCATAAGGCAGGACGCCACGGCGGAGGTGCGGCGCCGCGGGGGGCGCTCTGGCTCGTAGTAGTACGGGTACGGCCACGGGCTCGGCTCCGGCGGCCTGTCGGTGGTTGCGACGGGAGCCGCCGGCGCGCCGCCCCCCGGCACGTAGTACGGCCCCGGCCGCGGCTCCGGAGGCCTAGCCACGGTGGCGACGGGGGCCTCCCGAGCCGCGCGTCCCTCCGGCGAGCCATACAGCTGCTCCGGCGACCTGGCCACGGGGGCGACGGGAGCCTCCCGAGGAGTCTTGCGCTCCTCCGCCGCAACGTGCAGCTTCTCCGGCTGCCTGGCCACGAGGACGACGGGAGCCTCCCGGGCCGCGCGGCCCTCCGGCGCTCCGTGATGCTGCTCCAGCGGCTTGGCCACGGGGACGATGGGAGCCTCCCGAGCGGCGCGGCCCTCCGGCTTCCCCGCCGGCCTGGCGACGTTGGCGAGGAGAGCCTCGTGAGACGCGCGGCCCTCCTCCGCGAGTCTCGGGCGGGGCCGCGGCTCCGGCGGCCTGGCCCTGTCGGCGACGGGAGGCCCGCGGGCCGTGGGCTCCTCCGCCGCGCGGAACGGCCTCGGCGCCTGGCCCAGGCGCTGCCGCGGAGGAGGCGGGCCGGCCGCGGCAGCCTCGCGGTCCGTTGGCGGGCGCATGCGCGGCGGGAGCGGGAGGGGTGGTTGCTGCTGCGGCATCGTACTCCTCCCTCGCTCGCTCGCTAGTGGAGTGTGCGCGTGGCGCCCTCGCTCGCCCTTTGTTGGCTTGCGCCGCTTTGCGAGGGCACGGCACAATAATGCTCAACAATGCTGTTGGGTGGCATGTGCGCGCCCCAGCGAGCGGAAAGACGGGGGTGGGGACTGGGTATAGTGAGCTGCGCGCAGTGGAAGTGGAGGTGCTTTTCGACTTTGGAGACTTCTCCTCCTCCCGGATGAGATATTGAGATGAGATCCAGCTGCTGCTGTACGTTACCGCTCGCCAGTGTTCACGCATGTGAGTGACCGACCTCTGTGTGATCTCTGGCGTGGTGTGAAACCACCCCGAAAGTCGACGGGCGAATCTTGGCCGTCCATGTCCTGGATCTCGTCTCCGTCTGGGCACCAAGACTGAAGGGACGACCACGCCAATGGACAGTACGGGAAGCTTGCTTGGGCTAGACAGCAGCAGAGGGATGAGTTTGTGTTTTCTATCAGCTGCTGCTCGCCGGTAGGTGGCCAGCAGGAGTAGTTTAATTTGATCTCTCGACTATTTTCTAGTTGCTCTCCGGCTTAAGAGATACACTTTGTTGTTTCATTTATCTATTTTCCTTTCCTTTTGGGTAAAGCTACAAGATCTTAGCCTTTAAGCAACGTGCCCGCGCTGGTTCCGCTTTGGCTCGCTGGGCCAAAGGGAGAAAAAAAAAGTACGGCGTTTTGGCTTGCTTTGGCCGCGGAGCGAGCAGGACGGGTGATGATCATCCACGGCAGAAAGCAGTGTTGGGTACACCTGTGCTTGTTATAAAAAGGATTCCGTCGCCGGGACTTGAACCCGGGTCTCTCAGGTGAGAGCCGAGTATCCTAACCACCTAGACTACGACGGAGCTTACAGCTTGTACTTCCTCCGATTCTTTTTACTTTGCATATTAGATCTGTCTGAAGTCAATCTCATCCAACTTTGACCAAGTTTATACACAAAATTATTAACATTCACATAACAACACATTTATTATTAGATCCATCTCGGAATATATTTTTATATTATATTTTATTAGATGTTATAGATGTTAATATTTTCTAATATAAATTTGGTCAAATTTAACAAACTTCGACTTCAGTCAAAGCTAATGTACGGACTAAAAAGATCAGAGGGAGTATGAAGCAGGACTTATTAAAACCATTCAGCTACGCATCAAGCGCGACCACTGGCGATAGCCACGTCGATTTTACTGTGCCGAGAGAAAAGAAAGGAAGAAAGGGATCGAGGTTTGTGCCGCTGAGTTAACACCTCCCCAGGGCGATTGGGGTCTGCCCCTTTCTTCCCCACGTACGCGACCTGCTCTCTCTATGGTTCCCTCTCCCACACGCCTCCTCAAGCGACCCCACCTCACGCTCCCGATGCTGCGCCGACACCTCCTCCCCTTCTCTCACGGCCTCTACGAGCATCCGCAAATCCTCCCTCTTCCCTAATCTCCTTCCTTTTGCCTCTCAATCACGAATCAGGATCCATGGAGGTGTCGACAAGTGCTACTCGATCTGCTATACGGCAGCGGCGGGGAACACCGGCCGTCGGTCTGCCTCTCGATGCTCATCCTTCGGGAGGCTGCGCGCGGAGCCTGCCGCTGAACTTCGCCTCCACATCGCCATGAAGGTGGGCTGTTCTCCCTTGGATGAGTTCTCTTGATGTTCTTCTCTTCTCTTACCTATTACTGATGCGCTTAGCGGTCGTCGATGTTGTGTGTTCACAGGTGGTTCTTCTTCTTCGCTGACCTGTTCATCCATCGCTCGTCTTGTTCGTCTCTCTGTTCTCCGGTCCTCGTCGTCGTCAAGGTACCGTTTCTGGTCTGCTTATGAGTGCTCATGTGTGTGTGTGTGTGTGTGTGTGTGTGTGTGTGTGTGTGTGTGTGTGTGTGTGTTGATTTTTAATTTGTGCGTCTGTCAGTTCGTTCACGCTCGTGAGGTGTTTGTTCTTATGTCTCTTCGATTTTCCTTTCTTTCTTCTCTTGTATGAGATTTCAGAATCCCAGAACCCACATACATCAGCTGAAGTAAGATCTTAACAGTTTTGACAGTGTTGACGCCCAGGATAATCGAGCATCTGACTTGACTTGTTGGTCAGTGACAGGGTTTGGTGACCATGCACTGAGATTCTCAACCACATTGCTAAGTTTGGTCGGTTCTTGTTTTGCTTCTTTGAGCTTTTAATTTGTGCCTCTGTCAGTTCGTTCAGGCTCATTAGGTGTTTGTTCCTGCTTCAATTTTCTTTTCTTTTTCCTCTTGTATGATTTTTGGAGCAAGGTTGGTCGGTCGGTTTTTCTTTTGCTTCTTTCAGATCTTGTAGAAATAATGATGCCAGTTCTACATGTGCTGCAACAGATAATGAGGTAGATAGATGACATGGCTGAAGCCAAAGTTCTGTGTGGGTATGACATAACAGAAAATGATAGAAATCATTATAGGTATAACAGGGCACTTTTTTTTTAAACTATAACTGAATGAACAGATCGACCAAACAATTAGGAACTGGATTCACGCAGTAGAAGGAAGTAAACAGAAGGTATAGTTAAACTAAAAATAAAGGATTTCTACCAAAATTATGAGCAGCACTAACAGTACTATGAACTGAATCAAAAGAAGAGAAACAAATGTTCAGAAAATTCAAACAGAGCAGCAGAGGTTACAGGAATTCAGTTTTGAGTAATCAGAGTAGCATAGAAGAGTAAAAACTCATTGTTGCTGAATATAGAGTGTGCTTATCATGATTTACTTCCTCACAGAACTAAGCAGTGTGGTTGACTTACATTATGGTATGCTTCCTCAGGGATTGGCATCATCGGTTCATAATCAAGTTTGACTCATTATCTAATCTGCTGGGCATATCGACTCTGCGGCTAAGGTGCGCTTCCCTCTCTTTTTAACTTGTTTCGGTTGCTTGTGCTTGGATTGCGTCTGCTTATTCGCAGTTATTTTCGCTGTGCTATTTGTGATATTTGTGAGATGCCACATCTTTGATATGATCTCTTATAGCTAAGAAAAGGTAAAAAAACATCCTTTTGTCTTCCAACTCAACAATTATTTGACATTGCTAAAATAGAACCATTTTATTTTCCCTAACTATATCTTGACTATATAGGTCAAGACTGACTTGTTTTCGGCACACATGGTTCCCATTGCCTTGTTGTGAAACAAGGCATAAGCAGATACCAAAATTTAGGGTCGATCGATGGGTACGAAACACATATGTCAGTGAAGTAACTTTGGGGAAGCATGAACTCAAAAATTTAGGAGCACTTGACAGCGAGACGGAGTTAACTGAAAGTAATCTACAAACTTTGAGATTTCGATTTCTGCCTCTGTTACTTTGTTGATGCTCATGAAGCGTTTCTTGTTATGTCTGCTTCAATTTTCTTTTCTTTTTTCTGTTGTGTGATTTTCCAAGCAAGGTTGTTTGGTCGATTCTTGTTTTGCTTCTTTGAGCTTTTGGTTTCTGCCTCTGTGAATACGCTCATCAGGTGTTTCTTCTTATGTGTGCCAAGTCTGCTGTGCTAGATAGATGACATGCCTGCAGCACAAGTTATGTTGAAACCAAGTCTGCTGTGAATGATAAGCAAGGTTGTTTGGTCGGTTCTTGTTTTGCTTCTTTCAGATTTTGATTTGTGCCTCATGCTATCATTATCCCATCAGAGTAGGTACAAATCAGAGGAGGTTCAATCATGTTATCATTATGGTTTCTATAATTTTATTATAGACGGATGCTTCTTTTCCCTTGTTTGTTCTATACAACAAAGTGCACTTTCGATTGATATTATTACATGTTATTAAAAGTGCAGATTGTAGTTTTGGTCACTCAAGTAAAATTGAGGGAGTCATTAACAGTAGGTGCTAATTGAGGTTGTACAAGGATATCTTCAGTTCTTGATAAAGCATAGTGCCATCTGTCTTCCCCCCCTTTTGTTCTGCCAGATCTGGTTCTTTTTAGTTTCTGTACTTGTTCTTGCTGTGGGGTTCTTGATGAGTCTCATACAGATTGATATGGTGTACATTTTTGCAAGTGTGTGTACAGTCTGAACAAGTGATTAGTATATGGCTGAGGCTGTAAATTCTCTTGGTTTTTACTTCTGGAGTTCAGCTAGATTCAGTTTTGCGGCGTTTAGTACACTGCTATTTGAGCAGGCCAGCAAAGAATTGCTTTACTGATTGTTGAGCTGTGCTGCACTTTTTCTTCACACGAAATGACCTCTTTGTTGATCTTTTTTCCCCGTTTTCTTGGAGAGTGCTGCCTTTGCAATGGTTTGGCCATAAATTTGTTGTCTTGCGATAGCCAAATACTGAACTTCAGAGGGAGACATTCGCTGTTTTTCAGAATTTATGGAACTACAAAAAAATAACTGGCTCAGCTTAATAATTCTGCTTACACCCCTGTTTGTAAAGACTTCTGTTTAGTACACGCTTGATACCTAGCAGCAGTACCCCTGTTTTGTTATTACTACCCCCGTTCCTAAATATAAGATGTTTTAGTAGTTCAATTTTAACTGCCAAAACATCTTGTTTCTAGAAACAGAGGGTGTATTTGACTGCAAGATTTGATAGCAAAGCATAGCAGTAAGTGGTCCAAAGAAAGGACACCGCTTCTCTCAAACGATTTAAATGTCTACCTAACTTGCTTCTATGAATTTCCTGCTCTATTCTTGATATGTCCGATGGTTATATTAGCCCTGTAATCTACCGACGCATCGAAAATAATAGTTACTACAAGATCTTATCCCTGCTTACACATTTCTCAAAGAGATGATATAGGTGACACGATTATCTTGACAACATAGAGCATGTATGTTTGTTGTCGTTGTGCTTCTGTTCTGTCAACTGAGCGTGATAAATTCTCTCTGTTTGCAGCTTTCTCTCTTTTTTTCAATCTTTGCTCATATGGACACATCCTCTGCTAGCTCTTTAATTCCATTTAACTTAGAGCCTGTTCGGCAACACTCCACTCCTCTAATTTCTCAACTCCACTGCTTACTTCTCAACTCCCAACTCTACTTGCATATTTTAGAATTTTGCAAAACGTTCGGCACCCAACTCCAGCTCTTCTACGTGTGCGCATGGAGAAAAGGAATCGGGGCAAGCGGGGAGTACGAGAGATTTGTGGGGTTCTGTTTCCTTTTTTTTTCTCGAACCGGTAAGTGGCGTGTAAAAATTTGTACGAGCCATCGAGACGGAGCGCGCGGAGCGTCACTTTCCCGACTCCAGCGATTTGTACTACGGGCCGCTCCGCTCCGGATTATGAAATCTACGGAGTTGACTCGTTCGGTGCGGCTCAGGCGGCTCCCGTAGCGGAGTTGAGGAGCAGAGGGCTCCCGAACACCCCCTTGATCTCTATCTCCATTTAACTTGTTGATATAGTACCACCTCCATTACAAACCGTTCTTTTGATCTGCTGCTCTCCTTTATTTCTTTCCATTTTATCTTACTTCCAATAATTAATTTGAGGTTAAAATCCTGAAATTTAGTGATGTAATGCACCAAAATTGGGGTAGTTTTATTTATTTATCACAAGAAATGAGTGCTACTATTATGCGTTTATTCTTGTTTTGTCATTATTCTACGATGATCAACCATGACTGTTCTTTCAAAGTGAGCTTCATTTCTCTATAGTCAACTCTTTAAATGGTATTCTTTTGAATATTTTCAGTGCCATGTTTACTTATTTTATACACTATACAGTGATGGTGAAAGACTTGAAGTAGATCATGCTAGCATTTTCCCAATGTGATGACTATGACCAATAGTTAGCCTGCACATCTTACTTTCAATGCCTTCGATCACACCGTCGCCACCTAAAAGGTATGCGCCCTCGCCCCCTTTTATTCTCTTGCCCTTTCCGCCTTGCTGGGAGAAGATGTATGTGTGTTCTGTTTTAGACAATGGTGTTCATGTAAGCGCGTTCATGCCATGTTCCCAAGTACTATGTTCTCTTCTATTTCTGGAATCGTGTCTATTCGCACAAGTACTATGCACACAGCAACACATGGTCTATACTGCTGCAAATTGTTCTGCGTTAGCTTTGAATCTGTTAGTGAAGTTGTTATTGTATGGTAACGGTGTACTTTTATGGGCTGATTAATAGAATGGATCTGTATGTGCTATAGATAGCTAATCCTTTGCAACAATTTAATAAGATGCTGAAATCAAAGGCGTGGCCTCTATTTGATCAGCACGGTATGCTATAAAACCGAGAAGAAGAGAAGGAGTATGGGTGTGATTTGCTTCTGTTTTCGTTATATAATTGTAGGCTCTGTTGGTACCAAATTTTTTTTCTGGTGTAAATTTTTGCTCTTGCGATTTGTCTCTTGTAATTATCTTGAATCCTACAGTCAGTTGCATTTTTGGTTCCTACAGTCAGTTGCATTTTTGGTACCATGTGAGAGTTTGGTCCTGCAATTCGGTTCCTACAGTCAGTTGCATTTTTCTTGTATGAAATTAAAGTGTCGTAGTTTATCAATATCACCCGAATTGGACCATCTGACATTTCATAAGCTTTATCAGTACTATGTCCTCCTTAGCTGTACTGCTGCTCCAACTGAAGGTTTGCTCTCAGTTTCAGATCTCCCTGAGTTATTCCAGAATCTATTATGCTCTTTTACATTGAATTCCTTGGGTTGAAACTGTGAGCTGTGCCTATTTTTAATTCTAAAATATATCTGCTTTGTCTAGAGAAGGTAGAACGACAAGGTTATTCAGATGTTTTACAGTATCTGATATGCCCCTTAATTAGTAAGGTGGGCTCACAAGCTTGGGTCCTGAGCCACAAGAACTCGAGAAAGGCATCATACATTCCTTTTTTTGCAAGGCTTCAGATACGATTGCCCATGGTGGGTTCTTCATTCTTAGGAGACGTGCTGAAAAGTGCCTTCCTCTGCCAACTAGCATTGAGAACATGTTTTTTACTCCAGTTGATGTCTGCACAATTTCTGGCTTATTGAATTGTATGGTTGCTTTGCAGGACATGTCTCAGAATCCCCCATGTCAACAACTGGTAGCCAAAGATCTTCATGGAACTGAGTGGCATTTTCGTCACATTTTTTGTGGTGATTTTACAATTTGAGTATTCAGCTTGAATACCCTTTAAACTTTCTGTCGTTCTGTTCTTATTGTTTTCGTATAGCGGTAGATGTCACAATTGAATGTTGAATTCTTATCACTGCAGAAAATTGCAGCATATAGTGATTCATTACTTCTTGAGTATGTTGAACTGTATCCCTGTCTGGTTCTATATCATGCCTTCCGATGTTTTGTGTTTCAGATGCTATCTTTGTATTTAAGTGTCATTTATTTAGTTATTTCAAAATTTGTTGTCGCAACTTCTTACATCCAATGTCCATGTGTTATAAGATAGCAACAAAGCAAATGGAATGGGCGCTTGCCAACTTGGCGCCGCCTAACTTCCTCTCAAGAGGGGCCACCCGCAACACCTAGTTTGTATCGAAAGCATTCACAGCCAACCTCATGTCGGCCACCAGTTTCCGCTGGAGGCGGGCGCACTGATGCCAGCTGGGACTCTCTGGGGCTCCGACGCTGTGCCATGTGCGTCTCACGTGCGGGCCCGAGAAGTCCAACTGCGCCGTTTCCGACAGTACGCACGCACACCACGCGAACCGCAGGTTGCAAGCTACCACGAGCCACGCCTATAAAATGGCGGCCGTGTCCTCCTCCACGAGCCACGCCTATAAATCGGCAACCTTTCGGAGAAGCGTCTTCGACCGAATCCACCGCCTTCATCCATGGCCGAGCACGTGAGCCACCAGGCCGACGCGTCGCTTGGCCACGTACAGATCAGCCATCCACAGATCTCCCACGCAACCGATCCATCCGGCCGGCCGGCCGGCGATGCGCATATGGCCGTCTCTGTGTCGTTCGTCCGTCGATCTCTCTATGTGCGCATATGGCTACTGGTTTAGGTAATTAACGTGGTTGCGTTGCAGGACACGGCCGGCCATTGTGGGCACGACGCCGCGGGGACGGCTCACGACGCGGCCGGTGCGGGAGCCAACCAGGCCGGCGGAGTTATGCAGGAGGTGGACGGGCAGGCGCAGCTGGTCGTGCAGAGCGCCGTCGACGCCGCCACGGGGGCCGCGGAGGCCGTCAAGAATGCCACCGGCCTCGGCGGCAACTAGGCTGGCAGCGCGCGTGCGCAGGCATGGCTCTCTCCTGATCCCGCAGCGATGCTAGACTTACGGACAAGTTTTACGGATTAGAAGTTACAGAATGAGATGGCATGAACTGATTTAGAGGAAACAGACCCCATCGGGAAATGCAGGGGGTGGGGGCAAATTAGGGAGGGGCAGGTCAGTCCGTAGGAGTGATTCCATGAAAACGGCTCATACGTTGAGCATTTTCGCCTGACAATGATGCTAGACTTACGGACAAGTTTTACGGATTAGAAGTTACAGAATGAGATGGCATGAACTGATTTGGGGGAAGCAGACCCCGCCGGGAAATGCAGGGGGTGGGGGGCAAATTAGGGAGGGGCAGGTCAGTCCGTAGGAGTGATTCCGTGAAAACGGCCCGTACGTTGAGCATTTTCGCCTGACAGCGATGCTAGACTTACGAACAAGTTTTACGGATTAGAAGTTACAGGATGAGATGGCATGAACTGATTTGAGGGAAGCAGACCTCACCGGGAAATGCAGGGGGTGGGGACAAATTAGGGAGGGACAGGTCAGTCCGTAGGAGTGACTCCGTAAAAACGGCCCGTACGTTAGCATTTTCGCCTGA
The DNA here is from genome assembly GCF_056163025.1 of Triticum urartu. NCBI lineage: Eukaryota > Viridiplantae > Streptophyta > Magnoliopsida > Poales > Poaceae > Triticum > Triticum urartu. The sequence continues at coordinate 159,798,001 of NC_141875.1, read as the reverse complement.
CAGCGATGCTAGACTTACGGACAAGTTTTACGGATCAGGTCCCGTCTGTCGCCGAGGTTTGGATGGGGCCCTGCAACTAGACGCGTATACCTAGCTCCTACTCGTAGACTCGTAGTACGTACCTACGCATTACCAGCATCAATACCAACATTTGTTTTCTTTTTCCACTATTACTTTTACTTGTTTCTCAATCTAGCTAGAGTGGTTTGATTCTTGCCTACTCTGTAGCGACCAGACCTCAAACGGTCTGATCTCTGTGCTCAGGTGTCATTCCTGGATCAGTAATGCTGACACCACACAGTACTTGAAGGATTTATAACAGAATATCAATCACACACTTATTACATCGAGTGTCTCAATAGAGAACTTATTACAATAAATATGACTTAAGGTCATCTAATAACGATAACAGTGGAAAGCTCGGAAGATAAGTGAGTCCATCAACTCCAACGGCATCACTGAGTATAGAACCATGACCTAAAAACTCCTTAATCATCGTCTGAAAAGTCTGCAACATTAACGTTGCAGCCCGAAACGGGTCAGCACATGGAATATGCTGGCAAGGTAACACATAGAGAGTAATGGAATGATACAGCTATACTATATGCATATTTGGCTGGTGGAAAGCTCTATGGTTACAGTTTTGCGTAAAGCCAATTTTTCTCTACTGCAAAGGAATAAATTTTATTTAACTATCATGGTAGTTGTTAAACATTGAGAATGGTTGACAGCATCCTCAATCCCAATTAAGCATCATTATTAAACAAAACTCAACAAAATTAATTTAGAGTAACATGTTGAGATTCACATGATAATCCAAGTACTAGATACTCAAGATGTCCATAACCGGGGACATGGCTAACCATGATTAGTTTATACACTCTGCAGAGGTTTGCGCACTTTTCCCCACAAGACTCGATCGCCTCCGTTTGGTTTCTCGCGCTTCATGGTGTTTGAGAAGACGGATGACCGAGACATAGTCTTTCAGAAGCGCTAGCACCTTACGATGGATAGACCGTTACACCTACTTTCCCCTACATCTGCTAGTCTACCCTGTAAGAGTTCGCACGACTTAATCAACTATGCTAGAGCCCATAATAGCTTGTGGCTGCACACGGAAGTTTCTAGTATGAAAAATCTCATGATCCCTTTGGGCCTGGGTGGCGGTCCAAAAAAACAGGCAATCCTGGAATACCCAGGTACCTCAATCCACCCAGATGTGTGTTTAAGTTGCCACCTTAGATAAACCATTAATTAACAAACTCACCTCTGTCATGGATCTTACTCACCCAATCCACGTCTACTAGCATAGCATGGCACAATAGGCAAACGTAGAAGTAACTTCCAAATGTTTGATAATAAACAGGTAATAGGTACTACCTCAACTACTTTCCATCCCACAATTTAATTAGATCCTAATCATGCAATGTTTGAGGATTGATCTAATGCAATAAAACTGGGTAGTAGGAGGTATGATCAAAGTGTTACTTGCCTTGCTGATGATCCGCGAAACCTAGAGATTCGAAGTAACAGGCGGCGCACTACGGGTATTCTATCGCAGACAAACAAACAAGCATACAATAAGTATTCATCTAATGCACGGGTAAAACTCAAATAAGAGATCTAACCAGAAGGTTCAACTTAAGAACTCCGGTTTGCAAAAAGAATCAAATCAAACGAATCAACGAAAGTCAAACGGCAAAAGAAACAGGGTTCGTTTACTATTCTGGATCTAGGGCAATTTTTACAGTGGCAAAAACTTGTTTAAGATGGTTAAACGGATAGAGGGTTTCGAGACGAAACTCCAGGCGCTTGAATCGCCTGATTCTGATAAACGAGCGAAAAATTATACTAAAACAAAAATAGGTTCAGGAATCGCGATCAGAAAAATCGTGGATTTAATCCGAGAAAAAGAAAAACGACGAACGTTCGCTAGAACGAACGAACGGACGAACGCTCGCTAATTAAATAAATCGGAAAAACCGATCTATTTAAAAAACCAAAACTAAAAAAAGACAAAACCGCCGGAAAAACCGAATGGTTTTTTTTCGGAAAAGAAAAAACATCTACCAGCAACTTCGGCGAGAACTCCGGCGACGGCAGGGCAGTGCGGTGACGCAGCGGCGGCGGCGGCGGGGCGGCTCTGTGGGCTGCGGGGTCGGGTGCCCCGGCTTTTAAAGGCCGGCCCCGGAGGAGTCCGGGCCTAACACGGCCCGTAGGTCAATTTCGTTTTTTTAAATTATTCCGCGCAGAAAAACAAATAAAAGAAATACTAAACGGACTCCAAAAATTCCGAAATAAATTTTTCCGGACTTCTAAAATCAAGTCGCACAAGGTGAACATTTATTTGGGGCCTAAATGCAATTTTGAAAAACGAACATTTTTCCTAAATTCAAATAAAATAACGAAATACTCCGAAATAAAATCTTATTTGATTTTTATTATTAAATCCTCAATATTTCTTTATTTTGGGAAAGTCATTTTATTCCCTCTCTCATATTTTTGTAATAGAAATAATTGACGATAAAATAATTAAATCAAATGATCCTATTTTCAAAATTTGAGTAAACTCAAATATGAAAATAACGAAATCCCCAACTCTCTTTGTGAGTCCTTGAGTTGCGTAGAATTTCTAGGATCAGAACCAAAGACAAATAAATTATGATATGCAATGATGATCTAATGTATAACATTCCAAATTGAAAATTTGGGATGTTACAAACCTACCCCCTTAAGATGAATCTCGCCCTCGAGATTTGGGTTGGCTAGAAAATAGGTGAGGGTGGTCCTTGAGCAAATATTCCTCTCGCTCCCAGGTGGCTTCATCCTTCGTGTGGTGGCTCCACTGAACCTTGTAAAATTTGATAACCTTACTGCGGGTGACTCGACTGGCATACTCTAGAATCTTAACTGGTTTCTCCTCATAGGTCAAATCACTGTCCAATTGAATTGCTTCTAGTGGTACCGTATCTCTCAGCGGTATGTCAGCCATCTCCGCGTGGCACTTCTTCAACTGAGAAACGTGGAACACATCATGAACTCATGATAATCCTTCGGGCAATTCCAACCTGTAGGCCACTTCTCCCATACGTTCCAATACTCGGTATGGTCCTACAAATCGTGGAGCTAACTTTCCCTTAACACCAAAGCGCTTTGTTCCCCAAAGTGGGGATACTCGAAGATAAACTCTGTCTCCGACTTCGTAAACTGTCTCCTTGCGTTTGGAATCTGCATAGCTCTTCTGCCTGGATTGAGCTACCTTGAGCCTATCGCGAATCAATTTCACCTTCTGTTCAGACTCCTTAATCAAATCAGGTCCAAACAACTGGCGGTCTCCAACTTCATGCCACGACAACGGTGTCCTGCACCTCCTTCCGTACAAGGCTTCGAAAGGGGCCATCTTTAAACTGGATTGATAGCTGTTGTTGTAAGAGAACTCGGCATACGACAAATTCTCGTCCCAACTAGATCCATAATCTAGCGCACAAGCTCTCAGCATGTCCTCCAAAATCTGATTGACTCTCTTGGTCTGTCCATCGGTCTGTGGATGAAAAGCTGTGCTGAACTCTAGCCTGGTACCCAAAGTTTCGTGCAACTGATTCCAGAACTTTGAGGTAAACCGGGTTCCTCTATCTGATACTATACTCCTCAGAACTCCATGTAAGCATACAATCCTGGTCATGTATATCTTTGCCAACTTAGCACTGGTGTAAGTGGTCTTTACCGGGATGAAATGAGCTACTTTTGTCAACCGATGGACTACAACCCAAATCGATTCATAGCCTGAACGAGTCCTGGGTAATTGTTGGGGAACGCAGTAATTTCAAAAAATTTCCTACGCACACGCAAGATCATGGTGATGCATAGCAACGAGAGGGGAGAGTGTTGTCTACGTACCTACGCAGACCGACTGCGGAAGCATTGACGCAACGTAGAGGAAGTAGTCGTACGTCTTCCCGATCTGACCGATCCAAGCACCGTTACTCCGGCACCTCCGAGTTCTTAGCACACGTACAGCTCGATGACGATCCCCGGGCTCCGATCCAGCAAAGCGTCGGGGAGGAGTTCCGTCAGCACGACGGCGTGGTGACGATCTTGATGTTCTACTGTTGCAGGGCTTCGCCTAAGCACCGCTACAATATGATCGAGGTGGAATATGGTGGCAGGGGGCACCGCACACGGCTAAGGAACGATCTCAAGGATCAACTTGTGTGTCTAGGGGTGTCCCCTGCCTCCGTATATAAAGGATCCAAGGGGAGGGGTTGGCCGGCCAAGGGGGGCGCGCCAGGAGAGTCCTACTCCCTCTGGGAGTAGGATTCCCCCCCAATCCTAGTTGGAATAGGACTCCTTGAGGGGGGGAAAGAGAGAGAGGGGGGACGGCCACCTCTCCTAGTCCTAATAGGACTAGGGGAGGGGGGAGGCGCGCGGCCACCTTGGGCTGCCCCTTTCTCCTTTCTACTAAATCCCACTAAGTCCCATATAGCTCCCGAGGGGTTCCGGTAACCTCCCGGTACTCTGGTAAAATCCCGATTTTACCCGGAACAGTTCCGATATCCAAACATAGGCTTCCAATATATCAATCTTTATGTCTCGACCATTTCGAGACTCCTCGTCATGTCCGTGATCACATCCGGGACTCCGAACTAACTTCGGTACATCAAAATGCATAAACTCATAATAACTGTCATCGTAACGTTAAGCGTGCGGACCCTACGGTTCGAGAACAATGTAGACATGACCGAGACACGTCTCCGGTCAATAACCAATAGCGGGACCTGGATGCCCATATTGGCTCCTACATATTCTACGAAGATCTTTATCGGTCAGACCGCATAACAACATACGTTGTTCCCTTTGTCATCGGTATGTTACTTGCTCGAGATTCGATCGTCGGTATCCAATACCTAGTTCAATCTCGTTACCGGCGAGTCTCTTTACTCGTTCCGTAATACATCATCTCGCAACTAACATATTAGTTGTAATGCTTGCAAGGCTTATGTGATGTGCATTACCGAGAGGGCCCAGAGATACCTCTCCGACAATCGGAGTGACAAATCTTAATCTCGAAATACGCCAACCCAACATCTACCTTTGGAGACACCTGTAGAGCTCCTTTATAATCACCCAGTTACATTGTGACGTTTGGTAGCACACAAAGCGTTCCTCCTGTAAACGGGAGTTGCATAATCTCATAGTCATAGGAACATGTATAAGTCATGAAGAAAGCAATAGCAACATACTAAACGATCGGGTGCTAAGCTAATGAAATGGGTCATGTCAATCAGATCATTCAACTAATGATGTGATCCCGTTAATCAAATAACAACTCTGTTGTCCATGGTTAGGAAACATAACCATCTTTGATTAACGAGCTAGTCAAGTAGAGGCATACTAGTGACACTCTGTTTGTCTATGTATTCACACATGTATTATGTTTCCGGTTAATACAATTCTAGCATGAATAATAAACATTTATCATGATATAAGGAAATAAATAATAACTTTATTATTGCCTCTAGGGCATATTTCCTTCAGTCTCCCACTTGCACTAGAGTCAATAATCTAGTTCACATCGCTATGTGATTAACACCAATAGTTCACATGTTTATGTGATTGGTTCACATCTCCATGTGACTAACACCCAAAGGGTTTACTAGATTCAATAATCTAGTTCACATCGCTATGTGATTAACACCCAAAGAGTGATCATGTTTTGCTTGTGGGAGAAATTTAGTCAACGGGCCTGCCAAATTCAGATCCGTATGTATTTTGCAAAATTCTATGTCTACAATGCTCTACACGGAGCTACTCTAGCTAATTGCTCCCACTTTCAATATGTATCCAGATTGAGACTTAGAATCATCTGGATCAGCATCAAAAACTTGCATCGACGTAACCCTTTACGACGAACCTTTTTGTCACGTCCATAATCGAGAAACATATCCTTTATATCACTAAGGATAATTCTGACCGCTGTCCAGTGATCTACTCCTAGATCACTATTGTACTCCCTTGCCAAATCAGTGCAGGGTATACAATAGATCTGGTATACAGCATGACATACTTTATAGAACCTATGGCCAAGGCATAGGGAATGACTTTCATTCTCTTTCTATCTTCTGCCGTGGTCAGGCTTTGAGTCTTACTCAACTTCACACCTTGTAATGCAGGCAAGAACTCTTTCTTTGACTGCTCCATTTTGAAAAATCTTGTCAAGGTATGTACTCATTTGAAAAAACTTATCAAGCGTCTTGATCTATCTCTATAGATCTTGAAGCTCAATATGTAAGCAGCTTCACCGAAGTCTTTCTTTGAAAAACTCCTTTCAAACGCTCGTTTATGCTTTACAGAATAATTCTACATTATTTCCGATCAACAATATGTCATTCACATATACTTATCAGAAATGCTGTAGTGCTCCCACTCACTTTCTTGTAAATACAGGCTTCACCGCAAGTCTGTATAAAACTATATGCTTTGATCAACTCATCAAAGCGTATATTCCAACTCCGAGATGCTTGCACCAGTCCACAGGTGGATCACTGGAGTTTGCACATTTTGTTAGCACCTTTCGGATTGACAAAACCTTCTGGTTGCATCATATACAACTCTTCTTTAATAAATCCATTAAAGAATGTAGTTTTGTTTATCCATTTGCCACTTTTCATAAAATGCGGCAATTACTAACATGATTCGGACAGACTCAAGCATAGATACGAGTGAGAAACTCTCATCGTAGTCAACACCTTGAACTTGTCAAAAACCTTTTGCGACAATTCTAGCTTTGTAGATAGTAACACTACTATCAGCGTCCGTCTTCCTCTTGAAGATCCATTTATTTTCTGTGGCTTGCCGATCATTGGGCAAATCCATCAAAGTCCATACTTTGTTCTCATACATGGATCATATCTCAGATTTTATGGCCTCAAACCATTTCGTGGAATCTGGGCTCATCATCGCTTCCTCATAGTTCGCAAGTTCGTTATGGTCCAGTAACATGACTTCCAGAACAGGATTACCGTACCACTCTGGTGCGGATCTTACTCTGGTTTACCTACGAGATTCGGTAGTAACTTGATCTGAAGTTACATGATCATCATCATTAGCTTCCTCACTAATTGGTGTAGTAGTCACAAGAACAGATTTCTGTGATGAACTACTTTCCAATAAGGGAGAAGGTACAATTACCTTATCAAGTTTTCTACTTTCCTCCCACTCACTTCTTTCGAGAGAAACTCCTTCTCTAGAAAGTTTCCGAATTTAGCAACAAAAAGTCTTGCCTTCGGATCTGTGATAGAAGGTGTATCCAATAGTTTCCTTTGGATATCCTATGAAGACACATTTCTCCGATTTGGGTTTGAGCTTATCAGGTTGAAACTTTTTCACATAAGCATTGCAACCTCAAACTTTAAGAAACGACAGCTTGGGTTTCTTGCCAAACCATAGTTCATACGGTGTCATCTCAATGGATTTAGATGGTGCCCTATTTAACGTGAATGCAGCTGTCTCTAATGCATAACCCCAAAACGATAGTGGTAGATCGGTAAGAGACATCATAGATCGCACCATATCTAATAAAGTACGGTTATGATGTTCGGACACACCATTACATTGTGGTGCTCCAGGTGGCGTGAGTAGTGAAACTATTTCACATTGTTTTAACTGAAGGCCAAACTCGTAACTCAAATATTTTACCTCTGCGATCATATCGTAAAAACTTTTATTTTCTTGTTACGATGATTCTCCACTTCACTCTGAAATTCTTTGAACTTTTCAAATGTTTCAGACTTGTGTTTCATCAAGTAGATATACTCATATCTGCTCAAATCATCTGTGAAGATCATAAAATAATGATACCTGTCACGAGCCTCAATATTCATCGGACCACATACATCAGTATGTATGATTTCCAACAAATCTGTTGCTCGCTCCATTGTTCCGAAGAACAGAGTTTTAGTCATCTTGCCCATGAGGCATGGTTCGCAAGCATCAACTGATTCATAATCAAGTGATTCCAAAAGCCCATCAGCATGGAGTTTCTTCATGCGCTTTACACCAATATGACCTAAACAGCAGTGCCATAAATAAGTTGCACTATCATTATTAACTTTGCATCTTTTGGTTTCAATATTATGATTATGTGTATTACTACGATCGAGATCCAACGAACTATTTTCATTGGGTGTGTAACCATATAAGGTTTTATTCATGTAAACAGAACAACAATTTATTCTCTTACTTAAATGAATAACCATATTACAATAAACATGATCAAATCATATTCATGCTCAACGTAAACACCAAATAACACTTATTTAGGTTCAACACTAATCCCGAAATTATAGGGAGTGTGCGTTGATGATCATATCAATCTTGGAACTACTTCCAACACACATCGTCACTTCATCCTTAACTAGTCTCTGTTTATTCTGCAACTCCCGTTTCGAGTTACTAATCTTAGCAACTGAACTAGTATCAAATACTGAGGGTTTTCTATAAACACTAGTAAAGTACACATCAATAACATGTATATCAAATATACTTATGTTCACTTTGCCATCCTTCTTATCCGCCAATCACTTGGGGTAGTTCCGCTTCCAGTGACCAGTCCCTTTGCAGTAGAAGCACTTAGTCTCAGGCTTAGGACCAGACTTGGGCTTCTTCACTTGAGCAGCAACTTGCTTGTTGTTCTTCTTGAAGTTCCCCTTCTTCCCTCTGCCCTTTTCTTGAAACTAGTGATCTTGTCAACCATCAACACTTGATGTTTTTCTTGATTTCTACCTTTGTTGATTTCAGCATCACGAAGAGCTTGGGAGTTGTTTCCGTTATCCCTTGCATATTATAGTTCATCACGAAGTTCTACTAACTTGGTGATGGTGACTAGAGAATTCTGTCAATCACTATCTTATCTGGAAGATTAACTCCCACTTGATTCAAGCGATTGTAGTACCCAGACAATCTGAGCACATGCTCACTAGTTGAGCGATTCTCCTCCATCTTTTAGCTATAGAACTTGTTGGAGACTTCATATCTCTCAACTCGGGTATTTGCTTGAAATATTAACTTCAACTCCTGGAACATCTCATATGGTCCATGACGTTCAAAACGTCTTTGAAGTCCCGATTCTAAGCCGTTAAGCATGGTGCACTTAAACTATCAAGTAGTCATCATATTGAGCTAGCCAAACGTTCATAACGTCTGCATCTGCTCCTGCAATAGGTCTGTCACCTAGCGGTGCATCAAGGACATAATTCTTCTGTGCAGCAATGAGGATAAACCTCAGATCACGGATCCAATCCGCATCATTGCTACTAACATCTTTCAACACAATTTTCTCTAGGAACATATCAAAATAAACATATGAAAGCAACAACGCGAGCTATTGATCTACAACATAGATATGCTAATACTACCAGGACTAAGTTCATGATAAATTAAAGTTCAATTAATCATATTACTTAAGAACTCCCACTTAGATAGACATCCCTCTAATATTCTAAGTGATCACGTGATCCAAATCAACTAAACCATAACCGATCATCACGTGAGATGGAGTAGTTTTCAATGGTGAACATCGTTATGTTGATCATATCGACTATATGATTCACGCTCGGCCTTTCGGTCTCTGTGTTCCGAGGCCATATCTGCATATGCTAGGCTCGTCAAGTTTAACCTGAGTATTCCGCGTGTGCAAAACTGGCTTGCACCCGTTGTAGATGGACGTAGAGCTTATCACACCTGATCATCACGTGGTGTCTGGGCACGACGAACTTTGGCAACGGTGCATACTCAGGGAGAACACTTCTTGATAATTTAGTGAGAGATCATCTTATAATGCTACCGTCAATCAAAGCAAGATAAGATGCATAAAAAGATAAACATCACATGCAATCAATATAAGTGATATGATATGGCCATCATCATCTTGTGCTTGTGATCTCCATCTCCTGAGCACCGTCATGATCACCATCGTCACCGGCGCGACACCTTGATCTCCATCGTAGCATCGTTGTCGTCTCGCCAATCTTATGCTTCCACGACTATCGCTACCGCTTAGTGATAAAGTAAAGCATTACATCGCGATTGCATTGCATACAATAAAGCGACAACCATATGGCTCCTGCCAGTTGCCGATAACTCGGTTACAAAACATGATCATCTCATACAATAAAATTCAGCATCATGCCTTGACCATATCACATCACAACATGCCCTGCAAAAACAAGTTAGACGTCCTCTACTTTGTTGTTGCAAGTTTTACGTGGCTGCTACGGGCTTAAGCAAGAACCAATCTCACCTACGCATCAAAACCACAACGATAGTTTGTCAAATAGACTCCGTTTTAACCTTCGCAAGGACCGGGCGTAGCCACACTTGGTTCAACTAAAGTTGGAGAGACTGTCGCCCGCAAGCCACCTATGTGTAAAGCACGTCGGGAGAACCGGTCTCGCGTAAGCGTACGTGTAATGTCGGTCCGGGTCGTCTCGTCCAACAATACCGCCGAACCAAAGTATGACATGCTGGTAGGCAGTATGACTTATATCGCCCACAACTCACTTGTGTTCTACTCGTGCATATAACATCAAACCATAAAACCTAGGCTCGGATGCCACTGTTGGGGAACGCAGTAATTTCAAAAAATTTCCTACACACACGCAAGATCATGGTGATGCATAGCAACGAGAGGGGAGAGTGTTGTCTACGTACCCATGCAGACCGACTGCGGAAGCGTTGACGCAACATAGAGGAAGTAGTCGTACGTCTTCCCGATCCGACCGATCCAAGCACCGTTACTCCGGCACCTCCGAGTTCTTAGCACACGTACAGCTCAATGACGATCCCCGGGCTCCGATCCAGCAAAGCGTCGGGGAGGAGTTCCGTCAGCACGACGGCGTGGTGACGATCTTGATGTTCTACTGTTGCAGGGCTTCGCCTAAGCACCGCTACAATATGATCGAGGTGGAATATGGTGGCAGGGGGCACCGCACACGGCTAAGGAACGATCTCAAGGATCAACTTGTGTGTCTAGGGGTGTCCCCTGCCTCCGTATATAAAGGATACAAGGGGAGGGGCTGGCCGGCCAAGGGGGGCGCGCCAGGAGAGTCCTACTCCCTCTGGGAGTAGGATTCCCCCCCAATCCTAGTTGGAATAGGACTCCTTGAGGGGGGGAAAGAGAGAGAGGGGGGCCGGCCACCTCTCCTAGTCCTAATAGGACTAGGGGAGGGGGCAGGCGCGCGACCACCTTGGGCTGCCCCTTTCTCCTTTCCACTAAATCCCACTAAGGCCCATATAGCTCCCGGGGGGTTCCGGTAACCTCCCGGTACTCCGGTAAAATCCCGATTTTACCCGGAACACTTCCGATATCCAAACATAGGCTTCCAATATATCAATCTTTATGTCTCGACCATTTCGAGACTCCTCGTCATGTCCGTGATCACATCCGGGACTCCGAACTAACTTCGGTACATCAAAATGCATAAACTCATAATAACTGTCATCGTAACGTTAAGCGTGCGGACCCTACGGTTTGAGAACAATGTAGACATGACCGAGACACGTCTCCGGTCAATAACCAATAGCGGGACCTGGATGCCCATATTGGCTCCTACATATTCTACGAAGATCTTTATCGGTCAGACCGCATAACAACATACGTCGTTCCCTTTGTCATCGGTATGTTACTTGCCCGAGATTCGATCGTCGGTATCCAATACCTAGTTCAATCTCGTTACCGGCGAGTCTCTTTACTCGTTCCGTAATACATCATCTCACAACTAACATATTAGTTGTAATGCTTGCAAGGCTTATGTGATGTGCATTACCGAGAGGGCCCAGAGATATCTCTCCCACAATCGAAGTGACAAATCCTAATCTCGAAATACGCCAACCCAACATCTACCTTTGGAGACACCTTTAGAGCTCCTTTATAATCATCCAGTTACGTTGTGACGTTTGGTAGCATACAAAGCGTTCCTCCGGTAAACGGGAGTTGCATAATCTCATAGTCATAGGAACATGTATAAGTCATGAAGAAAGCAATAGCAACATACTAAACGATCGGGTGCTAAGCTAATGAAATGGGTCATGTCAATCAGATCATTCAACTAATGATGTGATCCCGTTAATCAAATAACAACTCTTTTGTCCATGGTTAGGAAACATAACCATCTTTGATTAATGAGCTAGTCAAGTAGAGGCATACTAGTGACACTCTGTTTGTCTATGTATTCACACATGTATTATGTTTCCGGTTAATACAATTCTAGCATGAATAATAAACATTTATCATGATATAAGGAAATAAATAGTAACTTTATTATTGCCTCTAGGGCATATTTCCTTCAGTAATCCCGTGATAAAATCCATGCCTAACTTATCCCACTTCCATTCGGGTATCGGCAATGGTTGTAGCAATCCTGCTGGCTTCTGATGCTCTGCCTTTACTCTTTGACATACATCACAAACTGCTACATACTCAGCAATGTCTTCCTTTATTCCGGTCCACCAGAAAATATCCTTCAAATCCAAATACATCTTGGTATTTCCTGGGTGAATCGAATACGGTGAATCATGTGCCTCTTGCAGAATCAACCTCCTGATCTCCGGGTCATTGGGCACATAAACACGGCCTTCAAACCATAGGGTGTCGTGCTCATCCTCACGAAATCCTTTAGCCTTCCCTTTGCTCATTTTCTCCTTTATAGAGGCAATCTCCTTGTCAGTCTTCTGGGCTTCTCTGATTCTATCCATCAAAGTTGACTGAATCTCCAATGCTGCTACATAGCCTCTCGGAACTATTTCCAAACATAGCTCACGAAGATTTTTGGCTAACTCCCTTGGTAATTCTCCCGTCATTAGGGTGTTGACGTGGCTCTTACGGCTTAATGCGTCAGCTACTACATTAGCCTTTCCGGGATGGTAATGCAATATCATATCATAATCCTTGATGAGCTCCAACCATCTCCTTTGCCCGAGGTTTAACTCCTTCTGCGTGAAAATGTTTTTCAAACTCTTGTGATCCGTGTACACCTCACAATGATTTCCAATGAGGAAATGTCTCCATGTTTTCAATGCATGCACTACGGCTGCTAACTCCAAATCATGCGTAGAATAATTCAATTCATGCGGTTTAAGCTGTCTTGAGGCATATGAAACAACTCTCCCTTCCTGCATAAGCACTCTCCAAGTCCTCGACGTGAAGCGTCGCAATACACCTCATAATCCTTGGTCTGGTCTGGCAAAATCAACACTGGTGAAGTAACCAAACGTTTCTTCAACTCCTAGAAACTAGCCTCACACTCCTCAGTCCATATGAACTTGGTATCCTTCTTTAACAGTTCAGTCATAGGCTTCGCAATCTTTGAGAAATTCTCAATAAATCTCCGGCAGTATCCTGCGAGTCCAAGGAAACTCCGGATCTCGCCAACTGTGGTTGGTGCTTCCCACTTGGTCACGATATCAACTTTAGTGGGATCTACTGATATACCTTCTCCGGATATAACGTGTCCGAGGAATCCTACTTCCTTCAACCAAAACTCACATTTGCTGAACTTGGCATACAACTGATGTTCTCTGAGCTTCTCAAGAACCAATCGCAAATGTTCCTTATGCTCCTCTTCATTCTTCGAGTAGACCAGGATATCATCGATGAACACCACGACGAACTTATCCAAGAACTCCATAAACACTTTGTTCATCATGTTCATAAAATAGGCAGGTGCGTTAGTCAGACCAAATGACATAACGGTATACTCGTACAGCCCATACCTGGTGGTAAAAGCTGTCTTAGGTATATCCTGTTCTCGAATCTTCAACTGGTGGTATCCTGATCGCAGATCGATCTTGGAAAATAGCTTAGCTCCTTGCAATCGATCAAACAGATCATTGATCATTGGTAGTGGGTACTTGTTCTTGATCGTTACTTCATTCAACCCACGATAGTCAACAACCATCCTTAACGATCCATCCTTTTTCTCCACTAGAAGTACTAGTGATCCCCAAGGCGACGAACTTGGGCGAATGTAACCTTTATCCAGTAACTCCTTAATCTGCTTCTTAATCTCCACCAAATCCTTTGCAGGCATCCTGTATGGTCTCTTTGATATTGGCCCTGTGCCTGGCAATAGCTCAATCAAAAACTCAATATCTCTATCCGGTGGCATGCCTGGCATCTCTTCTGGAAATACTTTAGGGAAATCCCTTACCACTGGTACTTCCTCCTGCACAACTCCTGTTAAACAATTTACTTGAGTCCCTTTTGGCACATGTCGGGATACATACTTGATCCTTCTCCCTTCTGGGGTGGTAAGCAAGATCGACTTACTGGCGCAATCGATGTTTCCTCCATACATCGACAGCCAATCCATACCCAGAATTACATCAAATCCTTGTGATTCCAAAATGATTAAATCCGAGTGAAACACATGCCTACCTATAATCAATGGCACTTGAAAACATCCTTGACTGGCCATATACTCTGCTCCTGGTGAGCTTACTAGCATAGGTGTTCTAAGAACCTTAGTGGGCAGGTTATACTTATCCACAAATCCCCTTGATATGTATGAATGCGATGCACCAGTATCAAAAAGAACGAGTGTAGTAAATGACTTAACCAAAAACTTACCGATTACTGCATCCGGCTGCTCTTCAACCTCCTCCACGTTAACGTGGTTCACCTGTCACCTGTTGAAAGGGTTCGACTTCTTCCCAGAGCTTACATTGCCATTCTGGCATTCAGGACATTCATTGGCATAATGTCCGGTCTTCTGGCACTTAAAGCAAGTGACTTGGCTCAGGTTTTTCTTGGCTGGGGTTGATGGGTTGGTACGGTTCTGGCCGTTGCTTCCTCCATTACCATTACCATTCTTGGTGCCATTGTGATTGTGCGAGCTACCTCCTCCATGGGTATGCTGAAAATGTCCTCCCGATCTAGGGGTAAAACGTGGCTTCTGTTGAGCTCCAGAATTGTACTTCCCTTGTCCATACTTCCTCTTGCGGTTCTCAATTTGTTGCTGCTTGCCTTCCATCATAAGAGCACGGTCTACCAATTCCTCGTAGTTGTTTAAGGTTGCTATCATCAACTGCATGCTCAACTCATCATTCAGTCCTTCCAGAAACTTCTCCTGTTTAGCTGCATTCGTAGCAATGTCATCTGGGGCATAACATGCTAATTTACTAAAGTCTTCCACATACTGGCCAACTGTCCGTCCTCCTTGGCGCAAGTTGCGAAACTCACGCTTCTTCATGTCCATAGCTCCTGCTGAGACATGGGCAGTTCGAAAAGCCTGCTGAAACTGGTCCCATGTGACAGTGTCAACAGGGAAAGTGGCTGTGAAATTCTCCCACCATGATGCTGTGGGTCCTTCAAGCTGATGTGCGGCAAACTTCACCTTCTCCGCATCTGTGCATCCTGCTGTGGTCAACTCTCTAGCTGTCTTGCGGAGCCAATCATCTGCTACTATCGGCTCGATGCTACTGGAAAACACCGGCGGATTCAGCCTAAGAAAACGGGCTAAGTGATCAACAAGTGGTGGTGGTGGTGGTGGGTTGTTGTTGTTGTTCCCCTGATTCTGATTCTGGACTAGCAACTGTTGGAAATATGCCCTAGAGGCAATAATAAATTGGTTATTATTATATTTCCTTGTTCATGATAATCGTTTATTATCCATGCTAGAATTGTATTGATAGGAAACTCAGATACATGTGTGGATACATAGACAACACCATGTCCCTAGTAAGCCTCTAGTTGACTAGCTCGTTGATCAATAGATGGTTACAGTTTCCTGACCATGGACATTGGATGTCGTTGATAACGGGATCACATCATTAGGAGAATGATGTGATGGACAAGACCCAATCCTAAGTCTAGCACAAAGATCGTGTAGTTCGTATGCTAAAGCTTTTCTAATGTCAAGTATCATTTCCTTAGACCATGAGATTGTGCAACTCCCGGATACCGTAGGAGTGCTTTGGGTGTGCCAAACGTCACAACATAACTGGGTGGCTATAAAAGTACACTACAGGTATCTCCGAAAGTGTTTGTTGGGTTGGCACGAATCGATACTGGGATTTGTCACTCCGTGTAAACGGAGAGGTATCTTTGGGCCCACTCGGTGGGGCATCATCATAATGTGCACAATATGATCAAGGAGTTGATCACGGGATGATGTGTTACGGAACGAGTAAAGAGACTTGCCGGTAACGAGATTGAACAAGGTATCGGGATACCGACGATCAAATCTCGGGCAAGTATCGTACCGATAGACAAAGGGAATTGTATACGGGATTGACTGAATCCTTGACATCGTGGTTCATCCGATGAGATCATCAATGACGCTAGGGTTATAGGGAAAGTATGTACGTGGTTACTGAATGTTGTTCGGAGTCCCGGATGAGATCCCAGACATCACGAGGAGTTCCGGAATGGTCCGGAGGTAAAGATTGATATATAGGAAGTATGGTTTTGGCCACCGGAAGTGTTCCGGGCATCACCGGTAGTGTACCGGGACCACTGGAGGGGTCCGGGGGTCCATCGGGAGGGGCCACCAGCCCCGGAGGCTTGTGTGGGCCATAAGTGGGAAGGGACCAGCCCCTATGTGGGCTAGGGCGCCTCCCACCAAGGCCCAAGGCGTCCTCAAGAGGAGAGGGGGCAAACCCTAGGCGCAGATGGGCCCTAAGGCCCACCCTAGGTGCGCCCCCCTCTCTCTCCCCCTTGGCCGCCTCTCAGATGGGATCTGGGGGCTGCCGCCACCCCTAGGGAGGGAACCCTAGGTGGGGGCACAGCCCCTCCCCTCCCCCTATATATATGTGAGGTATGGGGCTGCCCAACACGTGTGATTTGCTCTCCCTGTTGGCGCAGCCATACCCCTCTCCCTCCTCGTCTCTCGTAGTGCTTGGCGAAGCCCTGCTGGAGTCCCGCGCTCCTCCACCACCACCACGCCGTCGTGCTGCTGTTGGATGGATTCTTCCCCAACCTCTCCTTCTCCCCTTGCTGGATCAAGGCGTAGGAGACGTCACCGGGCTGTACGTGTGTTGAACACGGAGGTGCTGTCCGTTCGGCACTAGGATCATCGGTGATTTGGATCACGACGAGTACGACTCCATCAACCCCGTTCACTTGAACGCTTCCACTTAGCGATCTACAAGGGTATGTAGATGCACTCTCCTTCCCCTCGTTGCTAGATTACTCCATAGATTGATCTTGGCGATGCGTAGAAAATTTTGAATTTCTGCTACGTTCCCCTACAGTGGCATCATGAGCCAGGTCTATGCGTAGTTTCTATGCACGAGTAGAACACAAGTTGTTGTGGGCGTCGATTTTGTCAATTTGCTTGCCGTTACTAGTCTTATCTTGATTCAGCGGCATCGTGGGATGAAGCGGCCCGGACCGACCTTACACGTACTCTTACGTGAGACTGGTTCCACCGACTGACATGCACTAGTTGCATAAGGTGGCTAGCGGGTGTCTGTCTCTCCCACTTTAGTCGGATCGGATTCGATGAAAAGGGTCCTTATGAAGGGTAAATAGAAATTGGCATATCACGTTGTGGTTTTCGCGTAGGTAAGAAACGTTCTTGCTAGAAACCTATAGCAGCCACATAAAAACTTGCAACAACAATTAGAGGACGTCTAACTTGTTTTTGCAGCATATGCCTTGTGATTTGATATGGCCAAAAGGTTGTGATGAATGATATATGTGATGTATGAGATTGATCATGTTCTTGTAATAGGAATCACGACTTGCATGTCGATGAGTATGACAACCGGCAGGAGCCATAGGAGTTGTCTTAATTTATTTATGACCTGCGTGTCAACATAAACGCCATGTAATTACTTTACTTTATTGCTAAAGCGTTAGCCATAGTAGTAGAAGTAATAGATGACGAGACAACTTCAAGAAGACACGATGATGGAGATCATGGTGTCATGCCGGTGACAACGATGATCATGGAGCCCCGAAGATGGAGATCAAAAGGATCAAAATGATATTGGCCATATCATGTCACTATTTGATTGCATGTGATGTTTATCATGTTTTACATCTTATTTGCTTTGAATGACAGTAGCTTAAATAAGATGATCCCTCATAATAATTTCAAGAAAGTGTTCCCCCTAACTGTGCACCATTGCGAAGGTTCGTTGTTTCGAAGCACCACATGATGATCGGGTGTGATAGATTCTAACGTTCGAATACAACGGGTGTTGACGAGCCTAGCATGTACAGACATGGCCTCGGGACACATGCGAAACACTTAGGTTGACTTGACGAGCCTAGCATGTACAAACATGGCCTTGGAACACGGAAGACCGAAAGGTCGAGCATGAGTCGTATAGAAGATACGATCAACATGAAGATGTTCACCGATGTTGACTAGTCCGTCTCATGTGATGATCGAACACGGCCTAGTTGACTCGGATCATGTTTCACTTAGATGACTAGAGGGATGTCTATCTGAGTGGGAGTTCATTAAATAATTTGATTAGATGAACTCAATTATCATGAACATAGTCTAAATTGTCTTTGCAAATATGTTGTAGATAAATAGCTCACGTTGTAGCTCCCTGTCTCAATACGTTCCTAGAGAAAGATTAAGTTGAAAGATATTGTAAGCAATGATGCGGACTAGGTCTGTAGTCCGAGGAGTGTCCTCACTGCTGCATAGAAGACTTACGTCTTTGATGCACCGCTCGATGTGCAAACCCCTACAACGTCGTCTGTGGATGTTGTGAACACCTGATAGACACATCCTGATGACTACTTGATAGTTTAGTGCACCATACTTTACGGCTTAGAATCGGGATTCCAATGACGGTTTGAACGCCATAGAACATATGAGATGTTCCAAGAGCTGAAATTGGGATTTCAGGCTCATGCCCGTGTTAAGAGCTGTGAGACCTCTGACAAGTTCTTTTGCCAACAAGATGGATAGCTCAGCTAGTGAGCATGTGCTCAGAATGTCTGGGTGCTACAATCACTTAAATCAAGTGGGAGTTAAACTTCCAGATAAGATAGTGATTGATAGAGTTCTCTAGCCACTATCACTAAGCTACTAGATCTTCGTGATGAACTATGACATGCAAGGGATGGAGTTGATCCCAGAGCTGTTCGCGGTGCTTAAGACCGCAGAAGGTAGAAACCAAGAAGGAGCATCAAGTGTTGATGGTTTAACAAGACCACTGGTTTCAAGAAGGGCAAGGGCTAGAAGGGAAACTTCATGGATGGCAAACCAGTTGTCGCTCCAGTGAAGGAACCCGAGGTTGAACCCAAACCCGAGACTAAGTGCTTCTATTGTAAGGGGAACGGTCGCTGGTAGCGGAATTACCCCAAATGCATGGTAGATAAGAAGGCTGGAAACTTCAAAGTATATACGTGTTATTGATGTGTACCTCACTAGTACTCCTGGTAGCACCTGGGTATTGGATACCGGTTCAGTTACTATTATTGGTGACTTGAAGCAAAAGCTACGGACTAAACGGAGACTGGCTAAGGGCGAGGTGACGATGTGTGTTGGAAGTGTTTCCAAAGTTGATGAGATCACCATCGCACGCTCCATTTGCCTTCGGGATTAGTATTGAACCTAGATAAATGTTATCAGGTGTCTACGTTGAGCATGAATATGATTAGATCATGTTCAGTGCAATACGGTCATTCATTTAAGTTAGAGAATAATGGTTATTCTGTTTACATGAATGATACCTTTCATGGTCATGCACCCTATGTGAATGGTTCATTGAATCTCGGTCGTGGTCATACACATGTTCACGCCAAAAGATGTAGAGTTAATAATGATAGTACCACTTTCTCGTGGCACTACCGCTTAGGTCATATTGGCATAAGATGCATGAAGAAACTCCATGTCGATGGATGTTTGGAGTCACTTGATTTTGAATCACTTGACACATGCGAGCCATGCCTCATGGGCAGGATGACTACGACCCCGTTTTCAGGTACAATGAAACGGGCAAGTGACTTGTTGGAAATCATGCATGCCGATGCGTGTGATCCAATGAGAATTGAAGCGTGCGGTGGATATCGCTATTTTCTCGCCTTCACTGGCGATTTGGGTAGATATAGGTATATCTACTTAATGAAGCACAAGTCTGAAACGTTTGAAAAGTTCAAGCGATTTCAGAGTGAAGTTAAGAATCATCATAACAATAAGATCATGTTCCTACGATCTGATCAAAAGGGGATTTTCTGAGTTATGAGTTTGGCAATCACTTAAGACATTGTGGAATTGTTTCACAGTTGAAGCCACCTGGAACACCATAAGGTAATGGTGTGTCCGGACGTCGTAATCGAACCCTATGAGATATGGTGCGATCTATGATGTCTCTTACCAATCTACCATTTTCATTTTGAGGATATGCGTTAGAGACAGCTGCATTCACTTTAGATAGGACACCATCTACGTCCATTGAGACGACGTCGTATGAACATTGGTTTGGCAAGAAACCAAAGTTGTCGTTTCTTAATGTTTGGGGCTGCGATGCTTAAGGCTTCAGCCGGAGAAGCTCGAACCCAAAGCGGACAAATACATCTTCATAGGATACCCAAAGGTAACAGTTGGGTATACCTTCTATCTCAGATCCGAGGGCAAATTGTTTGTCGCTAAGAACGGGTCCTTTCTCGAGAAGGAGTTTCTCTCGAAAGAATTGAGTGGGAGGAAGATAGAACTTGATGAGGTTGTCGAACCTTTACTTCAACCAGAGAGTGATGCAACACAGAAAGATGTTTTCTGTGGCGCCTACGTCTGTTGAATAGGAAGTTAATGATAGTGATCATGAAGCTTCGGATCAAGTTGCTATCGAACCTCGTAGGTCGACAAGGATATGTACTACTCCTAAGTGGTACGGTAATCCTGTCTTAGATATCATGTTGTTAGACAACAATGAACCTACGAGCTATGGAGAAGCGATGGTGGGCCCGTATTCCGACAAATGGTTAGAAGCCATGAAATCCGAGATAGGATCCATATATCAGAACAAAGTATGGACTTTGGTGGACTTGCCCGATGATCGGCAAGCCATTGAGATAAATGGATCTTTAAGAAGAAGATGGATGTGGGCGGTAGTGTTACCGTCTATGAAGCTCGACTTGTGGAAAAGAGTCTTTTCACAAGTTCAAGGAGTTGACTACGATGAGAATTTCTCACCCGTAGCGATGCTTAAGTCCGTCGGAATCATGTTAGCATTAGCTAGTTTTTTTCAATTATGAAATCTGACAGATGGATGTCAAAACAAGTTTTCTTACCAGTTTTCGTAAGAAAAAGTTGTATGTGATACAATAAAAGGTTTTGTCGATCCTAAGGATGCTAAAAGGTATGCTGGCTCCAACAATCCTTCTATGGACTAGAGCAAGCATCTCGGAGTCGGAATATATGTTTTGATGGAGTGATCAAAGCTTTTAGGTTTATACAATGTTTGCTAGAAACTTGTATTTACATGAAAGTGAGTGGGAGCACTACAACATTTCTGATAAGTATATGTGGATGACATATTGTTGATCCGAAATAATGTAGAATTTCTGGAAAGCATAAACGGTTGTTTGAAGAGTGTTTTTCAAAGCAAGACCTGAATAAAGCTGCTTACATATTGGGCATCAAGATCTATAGACATAGATCAAAACGCCTGATGATACTTTCAAAGAACGCACACCTTGACATGTTTTTGAAGGAGTTCAAAATAGATCAGTCAAAGAAGGGGTTCTTACCTGAGTTGTAAGGTGTGAAGTTGAGTAAGACTCAAAGCTTGACCACGGCAGAAGAAAGAAGAAGGACGAAGGTCGTCCCCTATGCTTTTGTCATAGGCTCTATACAGTATGCCATGCTGAGTACCGCACCTGATGCGTGCCTTGCCGCATGTCTTGCAAGAGGGTACAAAGGTGACCTAGGAGTGGATCACCAGATAGCGGTCAAAATTATCCTTAGAGGAATAAGGAAATGTTTCTCGGATATGGAGGTGATGAAGAGTTCGACATAAAGAGTTACATCAATGCAAGCTTAACACCTATCCGGATAGCTCTGAGTAGAGATACCGGATTCGTATAATGGAGCAACAATAATTTGGAATAGCTCCAAGTGGAACATGGTAGCAGCATCTACGATATAAAGTTTTGCGAAATACATAGGGATCTGAATATGGCAAGACCCGTTGACTACAACCTCTCTCACAAGCATAACATGATCAAACCCAGAACTCTTTGAGTGTTTATCACATAGTGATGTGAACTAGATTATTGAGTCTAGTAAACTCTTTGGATGTTGGTCACATGATGATGTGACCTGTGAGTGTTAATCACATGGCGATGTGAACTAGATTATTGACTCTAGTGCAAGTGGGAGACTGTTAGAAATATGCCCTAGAGGCAATAATAAATTGGTTATTATTATATTTCCTTGTTCATGATAATCGTTTATTATCCATGCTAGAATTGTATTGATAGGAAACTCAGATACATGTGTGGATACGTAGACAACACCATGTCCCTAGTAAGCCTCTAGTTGACTAGCTCGTTGATCAATAGATGGTTACAGTTTCCTGACCATGGACATTGGATGTCGTTGATAACGGGATCACATCATTAGGAGAATGATGTGATGGACAAGACCCAATCCTAAGTCTAGCACAAAGATCGTGTAGTTCGTATACTAAAACTTTTCTAATGTCAAGTATCATTTCCTTAGACCATGAGATTGTGCAACTCCCGGATACCGTAGGAGTGCTTTGGGTGTGCCAAACATCACAACATAACTGGGTGGCTATAAAAGTACACTACAAGTATCTCTGAAAGTGTCTGTTGGGTTGGCACGAATCGATACTGGGATTTGTCACTCCGTGTAAACGGAGAGGTATCTCTGGGCCCACTCGGTAGGACATCATCATAATGTGCACAATATGATCAAGGAGTTGATCACGGGATGATGTGTTACGGAACGAGTAAAGAGACTTGCCGGTAACGAGATTGAACAAGGTATCGGGATACCGACGATCAAATCTCGGGCAAGTATCGTACCGATAGACAAAGGGAATTGTATACGGGATTGACTGAATCCTTGACATCGTGGTTCATCCGATGAGATCATTGTGGAGCATGTGGGAGCCAACATGGGTATCCAGATCCTGCTGTTGGTTATTGGCCGGAGAGTTTTCTCGGCCATGTCTGCTTGACTCCCGAACCCGTAGGGTCTACACACTTAAGGTTCGATGACGCTAGGGTTATAGAGAAAGTATGTACACGGTTACCGAATGTTGTTCGGAGTCCCGGATGAGATCCCGGACGTCGCGAGGAGTTCCGGAATGGTCCGGAGGTAAAGATTGATATATAGGAAGTATGGTTTTGGCCACCGGAAGTGTTTCGGGCATCACTGGTAGTGTACCGGGACCACCGGAGGGGTCCGGGGGTCCACCGGGAGGGGCCACCAGCCCCGGAGGCTTGCGTGGGCCATAAGTGAGAAGGGACCAGCCCCTATGTGGGCTGGGGTGCCTCCCACCAAGGCCCAAGGCGTCCTCAAGAGGAGAGGGGGCAAACCCTAGGCGCAGATGGGCCCTAAGGCACACCCTAGGTGCGCCCCCCTCTCTCTCCCCCTTGGCCGCCTCCCAGATGGGATCTGGGGGCTGCCGCCACCCCTAGGGAGGGAACCCTAGGTAGGGGCGCAGCCCCTCCCCTCCCCCTATATATATGTGAGGTATGGGGCTGCCCAACGCGTGTGATTTGCTCTCCCTGTTGGCGCAGCCATACCCCTCTCCCTCCTCGTCTCTTGTAGTGCTTGGCGAAGCCCTGCTAGAGTCCCGCGCTCCTCCACCACCACCACGCCGTCGTGCTGCTGCTGGATGGAGTCTTCCCCAACCTCTCCTTCTCCCCTTGCTGGATCAAGGTGTAGGAGACGTCACCGGGCTGTACGTGTGTTGAACACGGAGGTGCCGTCCGTTCGGCACTAGGATCATCGGTGATTTGGATCACGACGAGTACGACTCCATCAACCCCGTTCACTTGAACGCTTCCGCTTAGCGATCTACAAGGGTATGTAGATGCACTCTCCTTCCCCTCGTTGCTAGATTACTCCATAGATTGATCTTGGTGATGCGTAGAAAATTTTGAATTTCTGCTATGTTCCCCTACAGCAACTGCATCAGTGTGTTCTGCTGCTGGATCAACTGGGTGAGCTCCGGCGGAAAGGTAAATCCGGGGTCACGTCTCGGAGGCATCTGAGGGTTTAGAAAAGATGAGATTTAAGAATAGAGGGGGTCTAAAGAGAAAACACGACCCATATGCACATGAGGCAAAAGCAAACAATTCACTTCATTCAATCAAACAAGGGCATACAATCGATCTAACTATCGCAAACGTGCTCGGACTACTGTATTTACATGGTGGACTACTACTACTGATGAGGTGGTCTACTAGAAATATTCTTCGGTTGCAGACTCCATGATATCTGCTCCGACTTCATCAACATAGTCATCATCGCTATCATCTGGGTCTGAGTCGGTGTCGTTGATGATGATGTAGTCTTCCGGGCGAATCTCCTTGGGTTCTTCGTCTTCATCTACTGGTGTAGGGCCTCCCATAAATATTCCGATCTTCTTAATCAGATCGTCATTCTTCTCCACCAATACTTCAATTTCATCTTCGTAATCTTCACGTGTAGCCTTGAGTTCTTCCTCCAGTTCCTTGATTCTTGTCTTAGCCTTCTTCAGGTCTATCATGTCGGCGCGCATCTGGTTCTCCTGTCGTCGAATGTGCTGGTTTAATTCCTGGATAAAAGCTGCAATTGATCTATCCTTTCTGGTGCTGATCATCTCCCATTGCTCATCTCGGCGCCCACAAATCTGGTAGATAGTATCCTTGAGATCATTGTGGTAGACTTCTCCAATGTGTTCCATGGTGATGTGAGCTGCCATGCTCTTTCCTAGACTCCAAGTTGGTGCATCAAAAGAAAACTCTATGGGCTCAGTGACTGGCATGAACGCCCTTCCTGGAACTTGAACTTGAATCATCCAGCGCTCCTCTTCAGGTAAAGTGGCGTTGTAGGTTCCGGTGAAGCTTGGTACTCCTATGTTCAGGTATCTAGTGACTTCCTTCAAGTGGCGTCCAAAGGGTGTATCTTCATCCGGTTGCGTGAACTTATTCCTTGCATCCGCCATCCTAAAGAGTAGAAAAGATGAGAGGTCAGAAGAGAAGAGAGTGAATAGTGTTCTAGGTCTTTAGCTTAGTGGTCGTGTCCTACAGTCAGCGTGTGCTCTGATACCATCTCTGTAGCGACCAGACCTCAAATGGTCTGATCTCTGTGCTCAGGTGTCATCCCTGGATCAGTAATGCTGATACCACACAGTACTTGAAGGATTTATAACAGAGTAGCAATCACACACTTATTACATCGAGTGTCTCAATAGAGAACTTATTACAATAAATATGGCTTAAGGCCATCTAGTAACGATAACAGCGGAGAGCTTGGAAGATAAGTGAGTCCATCAACTCCAACGGCATAACTGAGTATAGAACCACGACCTAAAAACTCCTTAATCATCGTCTGAAAAGTCTGCAACATTAACGTTGCAGCCCGAAACGGGTCAGCACATGGAATATGCTGGCAAGGTAACACATAGAGAGTAATGGAATGATACAGCTATACTATATGCATATTTGGCTGGTGGAAAGCTCTATGGTTACAGTTTTGTGTAAAGCCAATTTTTCCCTACTACAAAGGAATAAATTTTATTTAACTATCATGGTAGTTGTTAAACATTGAGAATGGTTGACAGCATCCTCAATCCCAATTAAGCATCATCATTAAACAAAACCCAACAAAATTAATTTAGAGTAACATGTTGAGATTCACATGATAATCCAAGTACTAGATACTCAAGATGTCCATAACCGGGGACATGGCTAACCATGATTAGTTTATACACTCTGCAGAGGTTTGCGCACTTTTCCCCACAAGACTCGATCGCCTCCGTTTGGTTTCTCGCACTTCATGGTGTTTGAGAAGACGGATGACCGAGACATAGTCTTTCAGAAGTGCTAGCACCTTACGATGGATAGACCGTTACACCTACTTTCCCCTACATCTGCTAGTCTACCCTGTAAGAGTTCGCACGACTTAATCAACTATGCTAGAGCCCATAATAGCTTGTGGCTGCACGCGGAAGTTTCTAGTATGAAAAATCTCATGATCCCTTTGGGCCTGGGTGGCGGTCCAAAAAAAACAGGCAATCCTGGAATACCCAGGTACCTCAGTCCACCCAGATGTGTGTTTAAGTTGCCACCTTAGATAAACCATTAATTAACAAACTCACGTCTGTCATGGATGTCACTCACCCAATCCACGTCTACTAGCATAGCATGGCACAATAGGCAAACATAGAAGTAACTCCCAAAGGTTTGATAATAAACAGGTAATAGGTACTACCTCAACTACTTCCCATCCCACAATTTAATTAGATTCTAATCATGCAATGTTTGAGTATTCATCTAATGCAATAAAACTGGGTAGTAGGAGGTATGATCAAAGTGTTACTTGCCTTGCTGATAATCCGCGAAACCTAGAGATTCGAAGTAACAGGCGACGCACTACGGGTATTCTATCGCAGACAAACAAACAAGCATACAATAAGTATTCATCTAATGCACGGGTAAAAATCAAATAAGAGATCTAACCAGAAGGTTCAACTTAAGAACTCCGGTTTGCAAAAAGAATCAAATCAAACGAAGCAACGAAAGTCAAACGGCAAAAGAAACAGGCTTCGTTTACTATTCTGGATCTAGGGCAATTTTTATAGTGGCAAAAACTTGTTTAAGTTGGTTAAACGGATAGAGGGTTTCGAGACTAAACTCCAGACGCTTGAATCGCCTGATTCCGATAAACGAGCGAAAAGTTATACTAAAACAAAAATCGGTTCAGGAATCGCGATCAGAAAAATCGCGGATTTAATCCGAGAAAAATAAAAACGACGAACGTTCGCTAGAACGAACGAACGGACGAACGCTCGCTAATTAAATAAATCGGAAAAACCTATCTATTAAAAAAAACAAAACTAAAAAACGACAAAACCGCCGGAAAAACAGAACTTTTTTTTTCGAAAAAGAAAAAAAATCTACCGGCAACTCCGGCGAGAACTCCGGCGACGGTGGCGGGGCGGCGCGGCGACGTAGCGGCGGCGGCGGCGGGGCGGCGCTAGGGTTCGGGCGGCGGGGCGGCGCGGCGACGCAGCGGCGGCAGCGGCGTGGCGGCGGCGGCAGGGCGGCGCTAGGGTTCGGGCGGCGGGGCGGCTCGGTGGGCTGCGGGGTCGGGTGCCCCGGTTTTTAAAGGCCGGCCCCGGAGGAGTCCGGGCCTAACACGGCCCGTAGATCGGTTTCGTTTTTTTTAAAATTATTCCGCACAGAAAAACAAATAAAAGAAATACTAAACGGACTTCAAAAATCCCGAAATAAATTTACCGGGCTTCTAAAATCAAGCCGCACAAGGTGAACATTTATTTGGGGCCTAAATGCAATTTTGGAAAACGCACATTTTTCCTAAATTCAAATAAAATAACGAAAAACTCCGAAATAAAATCTTATTTGATTTTTATTATTAAATCCTCAATATTTCTTTATTTTGGGAAAGTCATTTTATTCCCTCTCTCATATTTTTGTAATAAAAATAATTGACGATAAAATAATTAAATCAAATGATCCTATTCTCAAAATTTGAGTAAACTCAAATATGAAAATAACGAAATCTCCAACTCTCTCTGTGGGTCCTTGAGTTGCGTAGAATTTCTAGGATCAGAACCAAAAACAAATAAATTATGATATGTAATGATGATCTAATGTATAATATTCTAAATTGAAAATTTGGGATGTTACATACTCACCGAGGGGCCGGGAATCGATTACGCTCTAGTTTATTTTGTGATCTCGTCTCGCTATGTAAGGTGCGACGTGGTTTAATTACAAGTATTGTTTTTTTAAATATCTATTTTATTTGTTTTTGCGAAAATGATTCAGATCTACTATCAAAGTTTACCCTAAATACAAAACACCTCAAACATAATAAAAATTACGTCGAGATTCCAGGACCATCGAACAAACACTAACGCCGTCAAAACAAGCCGCCGAAGCGTCGCTGTCGCTGCTCCCCTAACGGAGTCGGCTTGACCTTGTCGATTATAGCCGAGAAGTCTTTGTGCATCCCTAAGGACCAACGTCTTGGAGCTGTAGTCGTCGTCGTTGAACCCTTGAATAGACCCGAAGCACTTGGCATCAACACTCACCACATGACGAGAAACCCTAATCTCAGCACCTCAAGAAGACGACAGGATCTATGCCGGTGCTACGTCGACTATGTCTAGATAAACGAACTCAAGGAGGATCGAAGCTTGGAAGACAAACTCGAAGAAGAAGCGTCACCATCCGCACGAGCACCGCATCTGCGAGGACTAAGCCTAGAAGGGAAAGTTTTTTGTCATGCCAAGGGATAGGTGGGGACAGAAATCTTAGACTCTTCTAAATATCTATTTAGTGCTCTGGTTTTAACTTTAGGGTTTCAGATATGTCCACTATAGAGAAAGTGCTATCATATCTCTCCCGCCGAAAGAATGTGGAACATAGTTAGCATCAGATTTTGGCATGACAAAAAACATAATAAAGATGACTCAAATGAATAAGTGTCTACTATGAAAAACTTTCGTATCGGCAAAATGAACAACTTGATATTTGGGCCATCTCCATCTGAGTTCATCTGAGGGCCACAATAGTGCTCGGGATGCCGAAAGTTGCTGCTCTGGGTACTGCTCGGCTGATTGCACACCCAAGATTACCTCAGATGGAAAAGTATTCTATATAAAAGAATATTCATCTCGTCGAGACGAACGATTTTAATATTTAATTATCTTAATTCGAGATCGTATGCAAAGTTACAGCTAACGCATCGCGGCCCGACCACGAGTAAAAAGTGACGCTTGGCACCAGACATCATGTATGCAGGGCAGCGAACCTCGAGGCCCTAGCGGCGATCAGGCCGAACTAGGGAAGCCCATGTCGCCGCACTCCCTGACAGGATCCCTTCGGGGCATGTGAGGTTTAGGGTCCTCAAAAGATCTCATTGGCCCGTCTTCCTATCACGCTCCCCACGAGGTCATCTGGCGACATGTCCTGCATACCGCGCTCGACACCAGGGGTACACGGTTATGTGTTCATGTGCAGACATACTTTTTTGGCTATTCCGCTTGGGACAAAGCTTTTAATGTTCCATCATGATTGTTATTTCTATGAAGAGATCCTCGTCAAGGGTTTGCAATCTACTAAGGAAATATGAATATCTAATTCACTTATGTAGATGCAAATAGTATATATGTTGTTGCTAGATCGTTTACTGAGCATAATCTCCCTAGTTTTATCAACCACACATCTAATTACATGCAAAGAGTTGATGCAGAATAATCTCAATGCTTCAAGTTCTTATAAATTTATCAACATGAAACATATGTATCCCAACCCTCATGCATCGACATCCCCACAGATTCGTAGGCCGATGGACAACGTGATGAGTTCGGTTAATCAATTTGAGACACCCCATGTTAGAACTTCATGCAAGAAAGTGTTTCACCCATTTATTCATGGACAATTAACTTGCATGTCCAAACATGCCGATGGATAGGGGAATTAGCCATACTACTACTACTACTAGATATTTGGCCAATTACCCACAACTGTCATATGCTACACCTCATGTCACTAATTTTTGGCACCATATACACAAGTGTAGATATCCATAATTCGGCTTCGCACCTTTGCGCTCATAGGCGAATAAGTGAAAATTCCATAGTAGATCACATGCCTTCACATAGTACCATAGCATACAGTACACCCCTTACACAATCGCAAAATTTCGGCAACATAAGGGTTAATTATGATAGACCTAGTTGTTGATGACATAGATTGTTTTTCACTCCAGTATCTACAATTCATCATCGAAAGAGTCCAAGGGGACAATTCTATCTAGACTGGGTTATTGAGAAAAAGCTTCTTTTTGGGATTAATGCAATAGTATTCGTCTTGGATTAATAAAAGAGGGTTATCATGTTGATTCTGCTGCACTACTAGAATGAGGCAAACAAAGAAATCATTGGAGTGGATAGAAATGTCAGAGAGAATGGCGGTTCGGATAATAAAGTTAATTTGATTATTAAAAAAGCTGAATTGAGTAGTATATATGCCAAATCTATTAAAGGAAATAAAGTCTTGCCAATTGGTAGAACAAATGAAAATAGTGTATAAAGATGATTTGAGTAATGGAAGTACTTCGGTTGAATAAGCCAAATCAAATAATGTATATTCCGAATCCTTGAAATCCAAAGAGGCAAGTATTGTTGATAAAGAGCATGAAAAGAATAGCAAAACAGTCGTGTTTGATTTTTCTGAAGTTGAGGGGGACCTTCTTCCCGCCCTATAAGTTCCGTGCCATAGAAGTGGACGAGCATCAAGCATAAGAACAAGTGGCCGAACAAAGTTCAGTTGACAAAGGTCTTCGAAACAATAAGGCACAAAATCAAGAAAAATATGAAGACAATGCGATTGGTAAGATTTCACTAGTATATGTTTATTCTTGCGCATTATAAAATATACAATTATCTGCAAGTTTCTATTTATTTATTTTTAAAGGTAATGCTAATGCCACTAATAAATTCTTTCTTAGAAAATCTAATTTTGTGTGTGTAATATAGACACGAGTATTATACGATGTGTTTGTAGATAATACTAGAGTGCGAAAGTTTCACTATTATGTTTATTCTTGCATAGTATAGGAAGTGCAAATTCTGTCCACGTTTTTGTTTTAAGTTTCTTTTTCATCTATTTTTTTTCTCTAAGGGCATCTCCAAGGCAGACTTGCAAACTTCCCGCAACTGTCCGGACCGTGCTTTCTGGACCGCGGAAGCCATCCAACGTCGACATGTATCGGCCCACGGGGCGGTCGGGATGCGATTTCTCTCGTAAATTGAAGACAAAAGTGTGGGAGGTTTGCAGGAGTCCGGACACACGAAACGTAGGACTCCGACACCCTCGGCCGCATTTCCTTCCACTCCGTCCCTTCTCGCCCTTGCTTTGCATCCACACCCTTCACCTCCTCCTTCGTCGCTGTTCATCTCCGGCTGCCACAGAGACATTGTCGGATATCTGCAACCAGCACCGACACGCCTGCTCGATGTTCCGACGGAGCTTTCCACCCTGGAGCCATTTGTACCCAGGTACACTCCGCCCGCCGTTGATGACCTCCATGGCAGACACCACGCCCGACAGGTGTTCAGTCAAATGTCATTGAGCTTCTTTTCAAATGCTCTATCGTTTTTAGAGTACTAAAGATGGTGAGCTACTCGATCATGGAGGATGAGTTGTTGTGCGATGCGTGG
Organism: Triticum urartu; assembly: GCF_056163025.1. Classification (NCBI taxonomy): domain Eukaryota; kingdom Viridiplantae; phylum Streptophyta; class Magnoliopsida; order Poales; family Poaceae; genus Triticum; species Triticum urartu. Next base: position 159,766,606 of record NC_141875.1, on the reverse strand, counting down.
TTGGCCGTATCCACAGATTTCATTGGCAGGAGGAAAGAGGAGCCTTTCTCGGAGCAAGTGCATGAAAAGTTTCAGGCACGAAACTGCATTGCGCCCTACAACATGTACATCATTCAACCATGCAATGTTAGGTCGTTGTCGTATCGCTGGCGTGCTATCTAGGTCAGCGTCATCAAGTTTTGCAACTTGGTTAGTCAGCTCGAGGCAAGGTGGCCATTGCACGCGGACATGGAGGAGATGGTAAGTCTTACTTTCTTTTGCTCAACTTGTTGATTGATTCATTCACTCAATGTTGGTCTACACATTATATGTAGCCCACACGCGCCTTCGTGGTGTACCACAGGACAGAGGAACGGCCATTTACATGCACATAATGTTGGATGAAGTTGAAGGGGGAGTTTGTGTGGAACGGCATGATTCGTTCATGAAAACTTGCTGGACATCCGAGATTTAGTCGAATTAGAGACATTGTTTTACTAGACTTAATTTGCATGCTATGTATGGATGATTTGTGCTACCCCCTCCGTTTCGAATTACTTGTCGCAGAACTGAATAGAAATTGATGTATCTATAACTAAACATATGTCTAGATACATTCATTTACGTGACAAGTAATTCGAGACGGAGGGAGTATTTTCTATCCGAACTTTGATGAATATCGGCTGCTTTCCATGACTTTTGTCTGGTTAGTTAAAATGTGGTTTGAATTGTATGTGGCTAGCGTCCCCCCTCCCCTCCCCCCCCCCCCCCCCCCCCCCCCCGCGCGCGTCTGTGGACGAATGCGGAAGGATTTTTGCGGGTTCCAGTTGGAGATGCCCTAACGCTAATATCAATGCCACTAATTATTATAATACATCATTTTTAATTTTTTTTTGGGTGTAAGTACACACACAAGTACTGTACACTAGAATGTGAAAATGCACTATTGTATGTTTTTTTGCATATTACAAAAAGTAAATATAATTTCAGTGTAAACTAGTGTGCAAGTTTCTTTTTTTTTTGCGGGGAAAGTTTCTTTTATGTTTTAATTTTATTTCTTCTTTAATTGTAACACCAATGCCACTAATTCATTCTTTTTAGAAAACTAATAATTATTTTGATTTTGTTTTACTTATATATTCTTTAATTTTTCTTTAAGGGTTCTACCAATACCACTAATTCATTCATTCTTAGAAAATATTAATTTTCATTTTGCGTGTAAGTATACACAAATGCACTGTACAATATATTTGTAAATTACAATAGAGTGTGAAAATTGCACTTTTTTTGTTGCATGAAAACGGAATTTTAGTGTAAAGTCGTGTGAACCAATGATATAAATTTCCAGTCAACTGACCATTAGTTTTCTAGCATGAGCGTCTGTGTACATGATGTCCTCATCATGTACCATGATGCTGCGTGCCACGTCCATGGGAATCCAGGCCGGCCGCTGCTCCTCCCTTTCGTCTCCGATCGAACAGTCTTGCATTGCTCGCACTATTTAAGCATCGGCGGTGAGATGTTAATCCTTTCTTTTCCATCGTCCTGACCTCGATCGTCGCACTTCGTTTTCTGAGCAAAACTTCATTCTGTTCCGTTGTTCAGATTAGTTGTCGCTCCAATACTTCAGATGAACACCAAGAAGTTCAGGCTGCCCGGCCACCTCGTCGGCCCGGCAGCGCTCTCCGATCCTTCGTCGCCGCAGCAGCTATCGTCGTCGCTCCATCAGGAGGAACCCGAAAATTCTGCTACTAGTAGTCAGCAGCACTGCGCGGGTTGCAGGCTGCACGAGGACTACACGCCGTGGTCGGCTCTCGCGCAGAGCTGCCTCGGCACCGACAACGCCGCGTTCGACTGCGCCGAGAGCCTGTTCGACTACCCTCTCGGAATGCTCCTGATGCCGATAGCCAGGACGCCCTATCAGTATCAGTCGTCGGAGAACGACCGCTGCCGGACACGGCCGCAGCGGGATGCAATGGAGACAACCCCTACACAGCCCCACAAGCTGCCCCTGCCGCAGCAGCAGAGGGATCATGGGCTGTTCAGCTTCAGCAACGCTTCCACCACTTGGTCTCGTGGTGGCGAACCAAAGACGCACTCGTTCTCTCCTCTTGTAAGTGTGCCTCTGTTAAATTTGTTGAATCGTTCTTGGATGTCTATGATCATGGGGATGCAAATCTTAAGTTGATTATTTGTACTCCGAACACTTCAGGTGGCGGCGCCGGACGCAATTCTCCCGGCGATGGAGAACCAAAAGGTGCCGCTGCCGGGAAACTGCATGGACGCGCCTGTGACCCCCGTCGGCGACGGCGCCGCCAGGGCGCCAGCAGCTGAATCCAGCACCGCGCCGAGGAAGACGCGGATCCGATGGACGCAGGACCTGCACGAGCGGTTCGTCGAGTGCGTGAACCAGCTCGGTGGCGCCGATAGTGAGCGTTCTTAACCGGCACGACTGTGCCTGCTCTTGATTTGATAGTGCCGGTTGCCACTCGGTCGCAATGCCTGACCCGATGCTGTTTCTCACTTCTGCCTTCTTTCTTCTTGTTGTTGTTTGACATTTGCAGGGACAACACCTAGAGCGATCCAGAAGATGATGAATTCAGATGTCATTACAATCTTCCATATCAAGAGCCATCTACAGGTGCCGTAATGATAGGGATTAAGGACCGAATAGCTCTTGCACAATTGTGCTTTGTTATTTTCAGCGGTCGTATGTGATCCGTAATTCACCACTGTCGCCTTGTTTTTCTCTTGTTTTGTGGCAGAAATATCGTATGGCGAAGTACATGCTAGGGTCGTCATCCGAAGGTAGATAATAGAAACTTGCTTGTTCATTCAGCTGTTTGACGTGTCTCGCATATTTCCACAGTTATATCAAGATGCAATATATCATGTATAGCACTCCCTGTTCCATAATTCACCACGACAAGAATTATGAAAATTTGAACTAAAACCATGAAAAGAACTATGGAAATGAGGGAATATTTTTTCCAACATTGTTCTTTATTTATCATAATTTTCAGTAGTAATCAAACGATTTTTCGGTCAAGACCTGATTTAACAAATTTCCGTCACTTATAATTAGCAGCAGAAAATCATGCTAATTTGTTAAACATTTTGCCAAATACTTGGATCCAATGTTTTTATTTATTTAAAGAATACAGTTTTCACAAACTACAATTTTTGAAGTTACAACCCTGAAGCGGCAAAGTTAATAAATTACAGATTTCTATAACTAAATAACTGCCCGTGGATTGCAACCAGGACACCATCTTTTTGCAGATGATCATCACGATTTACCAGCCATTTGATTGCTAATGTGATTACACACCAAAAATTGGACTTCGGCTGCCCGAATAAGTGTTTATTAGCTTAGCAAATAAAACATGGTTTTATTTGTTCATCATGAATGTTAGCCGTAGTTGTGTCACCACCAATGGTACTTCGGCCCGTCAGTGGTAATTTTCTTACCATTGAGGCATTGACAAAGTTACTAATGAGACTCCGGCCCTTAATCTCAATTGTTATTTGGCCAGTCATTAGTAAGATTTTTTTAGGATCTATAAGAGTTCTTCATAGTAGTGTAAGTTACATGCCTCTGAATTGGATTGGTAGTATTTTTCATTGGCTTGTAAAACTACAACCACCTCTTTTCCTCGCACGGGTAAATATTATGTGATACTGCCCTTCATATGCTCTCATGCTCCTAGTTATTTAAAATCACATCTAAAAGCTTTTAATAATTTAAAAAAAAAAGTGAATGTTCACAAGATATTTTTCTACAATCCCTAAAAAAAATCAATTTCACAATGCACATGGAGAAACAAAAGAGACAACTTTGTATGAATAATGGGAAAAAAGACAAAAACATGAATATACATTATGCATTTTTATGTTTCTCTATGCATGTTTTGATTTTGCATTTGATTTATTAGGATTTGTACACACATGTGTTGTGAACATTCACAAAAAAGTAGAAGTGTTTGAAACATATCAATGCAACTTTTAAAAACTGGGACCATGAAAGCATGTGAAGGGTGGTATCACGTGATATTCTCACCTCGACATACAAAAATGCATGAGAATTTCCATTATATTATGCTAGTTATGTTTGATAAATATCTTACAACTATACCATCATCCAACACAATAAACCATATGTATTTTTAGTTTTAGTTATCATATTATTACTTTTAGTTATCATATCATTACTTCAAATATTCATGTTCCACACAACCAAATCTTATTGAAGTATATCGTGAAACAATGCCGCAACAATGTGTGGGGTATCATCTACTTCAACATTTACCTGTTTAGCGAGCTATCGATGTGGCTCACACATTTGTGTTTATAGTCTATGCAACGTATCCTGTAATATAATTTATTTAGTTTGTCAAAATTTTGCAGTAGTAGTCAAAGTTTTTGGTGGTTAAGATCTGATTACATTAACTTTCATTACTATTTAGCAGACTAATTTGTTAAACCATTTTTGAAATGTTTGGATGCTAAGCTTTCTTAGAACCTTAACTTCCGTAAAATACAATATTTGAAGTTATAATCAAGAAATTCCATAGTCTTAAAATTAAAGAACTTTATAGTACTAGAGAATTTTCCATGTGTTGCAACAGGGGCATTGTGCAGCAAATCATCATGATTTACCTACCATTTTATTTCCAATGTGATTATGTATTAAAAGTTGACTTTCACTTCCAAATGGATAAGTGTTTATTGACTTGCAAAATAATACATGATTAATACTTGTGAAGCCCATAAGATGTGGGGGCAATTGTGCCGATTTTCAACATAACCATTGAGATTCCTTTTCAAAAAAAACTGAAACATAGGGGGGCAAATGGGGAGGGATGACGAAAGAGAGGAACATAAGACATGATCTTAGCTTTTGTTAAGTAAGAGGGGTTCCTGAAAGCATGTAGTGCTTGACGCATGCATTATTTAATAGCTAGTTTTCATGCTTGTTCCTTTTCTTGGAACAACTTTTGGGTCCCTAAGGACCTTAGGGCCCAAAAGCTGGCATTACTTAATAAAAGTTGTCACAACATAATCCATAGAAGGACCTTTAAGAAAAGGAAAATAAAATCGGGGGTCTTCCCTCATGCACAGAGACCCTCTAGTAAACCTTTACAAACGTGACGGGGTCTTGCACCATTGTCGACTCACCGGAAGCAACTAAATGCTTGCTCCGACGAACTTCACTTTGCCCTCACACCATGGATAAAGCTCGACACCTTTGTCTAGAGGAACTCCACAAGTGGTAAGGGGAAGGAGGCACCCCTTATTTGGAGGTTAAACAAGGATGCGAAGGGTAACAACATCATGCCACCAAGTGGCCTACTACGGTTAGCCCCTGCATGTCGCACTGCGTACCAGAGACATATGCTCTTTTGATCTGCAAACTCTGGTGGCCAGAGTCCACACTATGACCATGATGGACGAAGAACAACACAACAAACTTCATAATCCACTAATGAGCCAGAAGAATATCATAGCTCCTTAACTCCCAATTTCCCTATCCGGCACAACGACCGGAGGAAGGAAAAGCTTGAGTATCCACCAGATCCTACCATCAACCGGGTTTATTGAAGGAGCCTCCAATATTGATTCCTCCTCTAGCTATCTAACCACCATGTAGGTAGTAGAGAGAACAACTACTTCATGGGAACACCGACGGTGAACTCCATTATAGGGCTAGAGATGGTAGTGTACCCAACACCATAAGGCAACTCATAGATTACAAATATATAAAAGAACCACCCGAGATCCCCTCCCACCCCTACTTTGATTGGTACCACCATTGGAGGAGAAAGGGGCAGGAGCCGAGAAACCTTTTGAGATTCTCAACAAAAATGATAAGGCAAGGGAAAATAACAGACCAAATGAGAGCCTATCGTGTGCTTGATCATATTAGTACAATACAAACACACTGTATTTTTACAAGCCCAATACCAACCACCCAAACAGGTTTATTTCACATAGACCTAAATTTTCTTATTAACACTACAATGAAAATGCTTATTAATGATTGGCCAAGAAGCAATTGACACTAAGGGCACGACCCATTAGCAACTTTTTGCCAATGGTAACAAAACTACCACTCGAAGGCCCATTAGTGGTGACACAACTATGAATGGCACTCATACTCAATGGCCCTTCGGTGATGGTATATCACAAAAATAGAAGAAATAAACCCGCTGGCTACCACCACCTCCTCACCTGGTGCCGGTAGCACCACCACTTCTTCTGCTTACACCTACTGTCGGCTAGCGCCACACATCTCTGGTTGCACCATGGCATCGTCGATGCATCCTGCAAGTGACCGCGCAAATGATTGACAATCAGTTAAAGGGGGCAAAAAATGATACAGAACAGATATATCACAAAGAAGACCTCGATATAATTATATCATGTTGGGTACATTACATAAGATAGATGTGGGAGAATACCTCGACGAGTGGCTCAAGTACAAGAGAACATGCCACTTTGGGATTCCCTCAATGAAAAAAATATATACACAAGCAACATATTTGGTTCCGTGCAATTACCAGATGACAACCAAAATGTATATGTCTCGATAAATAGTACTCCCTCTGACCTTACTCCAAAGCTGCGACACTTATTACGGATCAGAGGTAGTATTATATTATAAACTAGAGATAATACCCCACCCATTGATGTGGAATTGGATGCAGTTAGTTCTGTAAGATTTGACAATACGAAACTTAGTATTTGTATTAGCAATATGAGAATAGAAACTAAAGTATGCACAATTAATTATTACATACCCCCTCTGTCCCAAAATAAGTGACTCAACTTTGTACTAGCTTTAGTATAAAGTTAGTACAAAGTTGAGTCACTTATTTTGGAACGGAGGGAGTATTTGTGGAATATTTATTGAATATGAGTATCATGCATGGTGCATGTTAATGTGAATTTGTCCATTATAATGACATGATGAGTTGGCATAGTTGCATGTAGAGAGAATTAAACTTAGTGGGACATGCAAGGTGGCATGATAAGTTGGCATAGTTGCATGCTAAGATAACTGAGTTAGTGGGTGTTAACTATTTGGTGGACCTACTTGATAATGTGGATAGGTTGCATGCCAATATAAATAAGATAGTGGGATGAATCTCTAAGGCTGGTCATAGTGGAGAGTAACTTAAACTAGTAACATGCATATGTTACTAGTCTATATTACTACATATATACTGGGTAGTAATATATGTGTAGTGTTATGCACCACTTCATTTATTACTTTGTAGACTCATTTTGCATTGGGAACTGCTATGTGATGGTAACATACTATTTACTCTATTTGTTTCTCCTCTTTAATTACTTGTTACATCATATTTTTTCTTATGATGTGTCATGTTACTATCTATGTTACTTTCACTATGACTGGCCTAAGCTATATAGGACAATAGTATTATATTCTTTGTGTCATGGCTTGGTCTCTTTTATAATTTTGTGTTTATTACCCTCATTGTTGTAACTAATTAGTTTTCTTTCACTATTGATGATACCACCAACTGACAAAATTTCTCCTCCTCTCGCTGAGGGCAGCAAAACAAATGGAAGAAAGAGCCGCCAGTAACGACATGCAGAATCTAGACCTAAAAAGGTACTACTCTATCTGGTTAAAAATGTAAGGTACTCCCTCTGTAAAGAAATATAAAAGTGTTTAGATCACTAAATTATGAAGGAAATATATTATTATTCAAAAGAAAACCTTTCTATGTTCGATCAAGTTCATGAGAAAGATATCAATTCTACAATACCAAAATAGTATCACTAGATTTTTCCTAAAATGCATTTCCATATATATTTTCTGTGCCATGGATATGTGTGGATATAATCTCTACTACTTAAAAAGAACGTAAGGTTCCCGTTTCACCTCTCTTTCGTCCAACCTTCCTTATATACGTTCCACTCTTTCCTTCTCCTCGTTGATTTTTTCCTTCATCTCTAATTTTTCTCCCATCCATTCTCCCTAAGATAGAATCAACTGTCTCGTGTTTTATTAACTTACCAAAATAAAAACATATTTTGTTTGATAAGTCATTAAATTCTTACCAAATAAGTGCTTAACAAGAAAATGGCAGGTAAATCATGGGGATTGGATATAAGAACTTGCTAAGATTTTAGCGCATCAGTATGATAATGAACATGCAGTCACGGGCTAATCATTAGAATGTTTATACTCCCGTTGCAACGCATGGGCAATTGTCTAGTTAAATAAATTACAGCTATAGTAACATCAAAATAAACATATTTGAAAAATTATACTCGTTGGTGGACCCACCACTGGTTGAAATAGAGGTCTTTACAATTGCGTTTAATGATCAATAAAAAACATTTGTTGAATTGTATCCATTATTTTGATGAAAACTCCACTATTTTTAGTATTATTACATATTAAAAAAAATAATTTTGTATCCTAATGGAGACGTGCGTTGCACGTACACATTTACTAGTTTTCTATAAACATGGTCAAATATAGAAACCGGTTGAGGTAGTGCTACTTTTCACTAACGGTCTTTGCCGTAAATCCATCTCATCTGAAGTCTAGTATTGGCATGAGCTAACTAATGGTGGCCCCTTCCGCAGTGGAGTGCACATCACAGAAGCGCTACGCGTTCAACACGTCATGCAGAGACGCCTCGGCAAGCAGCTTAAGGTTCTCTCCCAATTGTTTATTAATGTAATGTACGTACGCCAACACGATTAACCTAACTATATGTTGTTATGTGCTTCCGTTTGCTTCTCGCGCAGATGCAGCGAGATCTGCAGCTGAGGATAGAGGCGCAGGGCAAGGTACTGCAGAAAATGATGGAAGATCATCCGAGGGCGAGCAGGAACGCAACGGAGCCGCGGGAGGTGGACCATGTCTCCCCGGTGACTGGCCATGATGATGACGCGTTTGACAACCTGCACCTCCCGTTCGGCGATGGCAGCAACTCCTCTGACGAAGATGTGTTCACGTCGAAAATAAGTTGTTAGCTATTTTTCTTTTACTCCTTGATCTTCGAATCACCCCCATGTTTTGTTATCATTGCTTTCTGCTAATCCAATGAAATGCCAGCGACGCTGAATCTTTTAAAAAAAATGTCGCTTGAAAGCTACCACGAAGATTCATGCATAAAGTAGTGTTTTTGCCTATACTGACGGAGGTCAAAATCACTGTTTTGATCTTCCTAACAAAGTTTAGCATAATTATTTTTCTGCGAAAGTAATACTTGTATTACTGACCGCATATCTTAGAGACAGGATGAAATTGAAACATTAGCATGTGCTGAGGCTCTCTCGCGCCGCTCTCGCGGGCGGCTCGGGAGAGCAAAATCCAGCCCGCCGCCGGGAGGCCACCCACTGAAGCCGCTCCCCTCGCCGCCGCCAGTGTACGCAGCAGGGCAAAGCCCGTGCAGTGTAGGCGGCGGCGGGGCCGTCAGTCACTTCCACACTGGATCTAGCGGCGCGCGGGCGTCTCGGTCTGGTGGCGACTGGAGCTCGGCGAGGCGAGGTGCGCGAGTGGGGCGCGCTCGCGAGGTGCTTGCGCCATGGCGCGCTACAGGAGCGGGGCTGCGCGGATCTGGCTTGGGCGCGTGGGGATTACTCGGGGCTGCGCGGATCTGGCGCAGTCGCCGGTGCGCGAGGAAGGGCGGAGGTGTGGCTGCGCGCGCGGCCTGCTGCTGCAGCGAGCGTCCGTCGCGTCGGTGTGGTGGATCCGGCTAGCTGATAGCCTAGAGTGCAGGGGATGGTTGTAGATCCGGCGAGCATGCTGGGGCGTGCGGTTGCGGACGGGCCGGCCAGATCTGGGCCTGCCCAAGCCGGAGGCTGGTTGCGGCGCATAGTAGGAGAAGTCCCAGGCTGTGGCTGCGGTAGTTGCGGGCGGGCCGACCATGACTTGTACTTGTCGGCCTTGGCCGGCGCTCGGGAGGGGCACTGCCGGCTGGTGGTGGTGCTCGGTTGTCGCTTGATGGAGCAGGGAGGCTCCGTCCGCGATTGGATGCGGGGTGCAGGACCCGATCTGGTCTCTGCAGGCCCATCGTCGAGGAGGCTAGCGGGTGGCCTTGCACAGTGGTGGCATGCTCGCTGGGTGGGGGATGTGCGCGGTCCAGTGGAGATACGGGTCGACCTCGGCCTACTGCGTGGGAGTGGATGCACCGGGTGAAAGCCTGGCCGGTGCTGGCTGGCCGACGGCGATGGTGCTCGTGGGCGTCACTATCCTCCTTGGAGGCGTCGTCGGGATTCTTCACAGCCTATACTCCCGAATCAAGTTCTTCGGGTGAAAGCCCAGATCCTGCTGCAGGTTCGGACGGTGACGTCGTCTTCAACGTCGTTCCCCTCTTTAGGGCGCCGTCTTGAAGCTCTTGATCCCTCTGGTGCTTCCTATGACTGGACGTGCACAGTGGCTTCTGTGGCAACGATGATGATGGTGAGCAATATCGGAGGCATGGTATTGGTCGTGGTAGTCGGTTCTTCTTCTCCGACGTGTCTGTGGGGTTGCCTCGACTGCTTGTTGCTGTGAAGTCGAAGTCGCAGTGGCGGGGCCAGGTGGTATACGATGACGCGTGACAGGTTGTTCGTTCGGTGATCCTCCGTGATGCCAACCTTGCCTAGTTTCTTCGTAGTTCATCATCGGAGTCGGAGCTGCGTTGGCTTGTGTGGATTGTATGGAGTGTTGTGTTGCAGCTACTAGGGCTGTTGTTTTTCTTTTTCTTTGATCTTCGGATCTTCTGGTCCTAGGACCTTCACCACCTTGTTGTTTTCCGTTGCTCTCTGCTATTATCAATGAATGCCAGCGATGTTGGATCTTTCAAAAAAAAATACTTGTATTACTCAATCACAAGGTCCTTACAATCGTCATGGACAAACTCTAAAATTTCCACAGGGCCATAAGTCATAGTCCGACCTTCTACTCTAGTGGAAGAGTCTCCGAAGGTAATAAATAGGACGTTCATTGTTTTGATCCCAAAGGTATCCAATCCAACTTCCCCTCGCTCAATTTTGACCTATAAACTTATGTGATGCAATCTTCAATATTATCTCAAAAGTTTAGGCTAATCGGTTAAAGAGGATTTTACCGGAGATAATTTCACCTGAGCCGTCTATGTTCGTACCAGGGAGGCTCATTATAGGCAATGTTATTGCAGCTCCGGTTTACCACCTGATATTCGCGGACGATTGATTGTTGATGTTCAAGGAGAATGAGAGTGGGGCAAATTTGATAAAGAGTATCATTCAGCAGTACTATGATGCTTCGGGGCAGCGGGTAAACCTTGCAAAATCTAGTATTTTTTCAGCAAGGGGTGCCCAAATGACCGAAGAGCTTTGGTAAAAGGAATTCTTTATGTGCCAAATGAATCATTATCTGAAAGGTACTTGGGGCTACCATCTGATGTGGGGAAGTCAAAATATAGAACATTCAAATACATAAAAGATAGACTTTGCGCCAAAGTGAAGGGATGGATTGAAAGATGTATGGCGGATTCAGGGAAATAAGTGTTGATTAAATGGATGGCTCAGGCAGTGCCAACATTCTCTATGTCATGTTTCTTGCTACCAAGAGGCTTATGTTAGAAAATCGATACAAAATTGAGGAAATGTTTTTGGGGCAACAAGAATGGAGAGAGTAAAGTAGCATGGGTCTCATGGGATAAACTTACTATGCCCAGTGCCAAGGGGGATTAGTTTTTCACGATATAGAATTGTTTAACCTCGCCATGCTCGCCAAGCAAGGGTGGAGGCTTTCTGTAGGATCCCTATCCATTGAGCACAAGAATTTTAAGAGGAGTATACTACCCCCACGGGGATGTGTTACAGGCCAAACTGGGCAATGCACCTTCTCAGGTCTAGCATGCGGTTCATGTAGGATCGCAGGTGCTAAAATGGGGGTTGGTAAAGAAAGTGAGAGACAAAGCAAGTGAGAGACAGGAGAACAATAAGGATATGGGAAGATAATTTGTTACCATGTGGTAACGCTGCATACTAATTTACACCGAAGAACTGTGATCCCCCTTTCATGGTGAGCGAGTCGATAGAAAATGCTACGAAGTGTTGTAACAAACAATTGGTTATACAACATTTGCAGCCACTAGATGCGTCGGTTGTATTGAGAATTTCACTAAGCACACACAACACGAAGGATGCATGGGCATGGCACTACGAGCAAAGTGGTATCTTCAGTGTTCGATCGGCCTATAGGATACTTATGAAAACAAAGAAGAGGAGAGAAGACTGGCCCGAGGACCGCTCAGCGACCTATAATACGAGTGCTGGTCCTAATGAGTGGAAGAAGCTATGGAGGATTAAAGAACTAGGACCGATCAAGCAATTTGCTTAGCGTTTAGCTCGTAACTTTATTCCAACTGAATCAGTTTGACACCATGGAAATATGATTGACTCAGAGGTGTGTCCAATCTGCAATGGAGCAACAGATGACTGAATACATGCGCTTATAGACTATAACATGGCAAAGTGTGTTTGGTGTCTGTTAGATGAGGAATTGGTTGAGAATTTGATCATTTGTAACATTCCAGATGCAAGATTGTGGCTATGGGAAATGATGGAGACCAGAAGAGATGAAGAGTTCATAAAGATTTTGGTGACTGTGTGGTCGATATGGTGGGCACGACGTAAAGTTATTCATTAGTCCCCCTTGTTGACTTACAACTTTATTGTAAGATATATAGAATGCCCGACTTTGGTCCCGGGTACTCAAAAAACTTCTTCGGTAACCTAGTCATTTGTTGGAGGGAAAGGAGGTAGGAGAATCTAGAAACCACCTAGGCAGGGATGCACAAAGATAATGGTCGATGCGGCTATGTCACAACAAGGAGAAATGGGTGCCTTTGCTGCTATTTGCAGGGCCTGCATGGTTTGTTCCAAGGAGCTTTAGTAGTTGTACTGGAAGATCAGACAATTCCAGAATTTTTTGAAGCTTTGGCATTCAATGAAGCTCTTGCACTAGCTTCAGACCTTAGCATAAAAAAGGTTCAAGTAGCAATGGACTGCATGGCTACGATACAACATCTGAAGAGTCCTTATATGGGTGCAAGCTCGTTGGTAATTGATCACATCAAGGAGAAAATGCAAGAATTTGAAGTCTGCTTTTTCGATCATGAGAAGAGGGACAAAAATTGGGAGGCTCATTCTCTAGCTAATTGTTGTTACTTTAAATTTGGGGCGCCACGTGTGGCTGTTGATCCGCCCAATTTTGTTTGTATCGAACCTTTTGTAGAACTTGAATAAAAGATGAGTGACTCCCTCTAAAAAATCTTCTACTCTAGCAAAACTAGCTAATCTATCACTCGCTTTAACACAAATTAACCTCACTTCAAAACAAATTGACCTCATTTGCTCCATTAATGTAGTGCCGCCCATAGTGGCGTTTGCGATGCATGGGAAACGCCATGGTCAATGACATTTCTCACGGCCCACACACTGATCCTCAACGCTGACCGTCTGACGTGGAAAGCACAAAAATATCAAGGACCATAGTGTATCACCCGCCCTAGATCAGCTCGAGGAGCTCAACTTTCAAGCTGGACATCTGCGATCACTGTTGTCGTTCGCGCTCCACCTCGCGCACACTCTGCGCTGTGCTACCTTCATGTAGTGCTTTTTTCCCCAGATTAATATCACGCGTGCTCTTCATATCCCTAAACTAAAGTACCTCAAACTCATGGGCGTCAGCATTGAAAGGATCGATATGGTTGACTAGAGGGGGGGTGAATAGGCAACTAACAATTTTTAGCTTTTCTTTAGCAATTTAAACTTTGCATCAAAGTAGGTTGTCTAGATATGCAACTAGGTGAGCAACCTATATGATGCAAGACGGATAGGAACACAAGCAAGCAAGATATATGAAACAAATAAGCTTCCACAAGTAAAGGCACGAGATAACCAAGAGTGGAGACGGTGGAGACGAGGATGTGTTGCCGAAGTTCCTTCCCTTTGAGAGGAAGTACGTCTCCGTTGGAGCGGTGTGGAGGCACAATGCTCCCCAAGGAGTCACTAGGGCCACCGTAATCTCCTCACGCCCTCACACAATGCGAGATGCCGTGATTGCACTATTGGTGCCCTTGGAGGCGACGACCGAACCTTTACAAACGAGGTTGGGGCAATCTCCACAACTCAATTGGAGGCTCCCAACAACACCATGAAGCTTCACCACAATGGACTATGGCTTCGCGGTGACCTCAACCGTCTAGGATGCTCAAACACCCAAGAGTAACAAGATCTGCAAGGGATTAGTGGGGGCAATCAAATATCTCTTGGTGGAAGTATAGATCGGGGCCTTCTCAACCACTCCTGAGCAAATCAACAAGTTTTGTTGGCTAGGGAGTGAGATCGGGCGAAAATGGAGCTTGGAGCAATAATGGAGCTTAGTAGTGGAAGAGGTAAGTCAACGGGGAAAAAGGGGACCCCTTATATAGTGTGTGGAAAAGATCCAACTGTTATCCACCAACCAGCCCGCGGCCAGCGGTACTACCGCGCCTGGCCAGCGGTACTACCGCAAGGCCGCGCGGTACTACTGCTTGCAACCAAGCGGTACTACCGCACGGCTGTGCGGTACTACCGTACCGACCCACGGTACTGCCGCAACCTCAGCACAAAACCGATAAACAGACGCACAGAAGCTGGGGACGGAACTTCCGCACGCGCGGTACTACCGCGCCCCCCATGCGGTACTACCGCAAGGCAAAAGTCCCAGCCAGGGGAGAAGGGAAACTTCTGTGCCTACTTCCGCAAAGAAATGGAAGTAGCAAAAACCCGACACAGTAGTACTGCTGAGGGGCGGTACTACTGCCTGACCGCATAGCGCGGTACTACCGCACGGAGAAAGCGGTACTACCGCGGTAGGTGCGGATGTAAAAAATTACATCCGCTCCTACTACCGCAAAGGGGCGGCACTAGCCTGGTGGGCAGCGGTAGTGCGGCTCCAGGAGAGCGGTACTACCATGGGCACCTGCGGTACTACCGCGCCACCACGCGGTACTACCGCGGATGCCTACGGTACTACCGTTGACCCAGGAGCAGTACTACCGCAACCAACAACGGCAACCAGACAAGGGAGGCAAGAAAACGGAGGAAGCTTCAAGGAAGAAGGAGGGGATAAGAAGGAGACGTGTACGTGATGATTCCACCCAAACCTTTCCAACGCGGACCCCCTCTTAATAGTACGGCTTTCCTACGACTCAAATCCACCAAAAAGAAACGTAGAAAAGACGTCGTCTTCGTCAGTCTTCGAGGGGCACCCAATCGTCTTGTGCCTAGCAAAGAAGTGTCTGGGATACTCATGGCACACGATTAGTCCGCAAATGCGTTGTCATCAATCACCAAAACACTTAGGGATAAATATGTCCTTACAATCTCCCCCTTTTTGGTGGATTGATGACAAAACGGGATTTGCACAAAGAAAATACTATTAAGTAAAAGCAAACCCCTCCTCTCTATAATATAGACGGGCTCTCCCTAGATGTGTGCCACCTAGATGAGTGCTATGGACTGCATGGCACACGAATACTAGGAACAGAGCTCCCCCTATATTATAGAGACAAGGCATATCTATCACTAGACAAGATAGTACAAACATAAGTTAAGTAAGATAGATAGAGTGCATATGTCTTACACCATATGTAGGATAGGTCTCGAAGGCACAAACCAAACAAAAGCAAACGAGGCAAACGAGGTCCAAACGACAAAGCAAACAAACACACCAAGCACGACACAACGCAAATCCCTACACGCAAATCCCTACACTCTCTCCCCCTTTGGCATCGAGACGCCAAAAAGGCAGAGAGGACACCTACACACACGGGGTGGCTCAGGAAGAGAAGTCGTCCCACTGCTCCTCGTGCTCCTCGTCAGACTCAGCGGCAGGGATAGTCTCCTCGAGGTCATCCTCTGAACTGGTCCACTTGTATCCCTGCTTTGACATCCAGGCAGCCTCAGGTGTGATGACGTCCTCAGACCCGCCAGACACATCCTCTCCAGAGAGCCTCATAACCTTCTTGTCACGGCGGCGACTCTCCTTGTCTGCCACATGAGCCCTGTACTGTCCCTTCGCCTGCATGCAGAAGAGAGTCTTCATCTTGTCCTTGAGCTTCTTGGCCCATGACGGCTCAGAGGAAGAAGTGGTGGACCTAGCAGCACGGTCCTCAGCAACATTCTTAGCAGCAGCAGCCTCCCCCTCACCTGCAGCCCTCCTAGCAGAAGAGGCCTCAGCATGGGTAGTGGTGTTGGCCCAGTTGGGCTTGACGCGGAGGCTGATGGACTCATGGTGAATCCAGTCTGGAGCAAGGAACTCATCACCCGGGTACATCTTCTCCCAAGAGGTGGAGAGCAGCAGAAACAGGTACGGTCCATAGATAGGTACCTTGCGAGTGAACACCGCAAACCGAAGCTCACACCACATGATGTGTGAGACATCAAGTGGCTGAGTCTGAGAAGAACGTGCCTCTGCACACAAGAGCAACATGTCCACTAGATATGCATGTACCTTGTCCTTGTCGCCAATGCGTGGGAACAGAGTGTTGCGGAAGATGCGATGCATGATATCCAGAAAGGAGTTTAACACCCAAGATGACTTGCCATTGGGGAGTACCTTCTCAACAAGGAAGGGCTGAAGCAGGTTCTTGTTGGCAGACTCAGAGTTGGCATGGGGGCGAACACCAACGGGGGTGTGAAGCCCGTCATCAGGAATGTGTAGCAGATCCATGAACTCTTTCCATGTAGCAGACAGCTGACGGCCATTGGTCATCCAGGTCATCCTCCGCTCCTCCCTGGGATGAAAGTACACTGAGGCAAAGAACTGACAGATGAGCTCAGGGTCATAGTCAAGGTGAAAGGAGATCACCGGCTCAATAGCAAACTGCTCCACCAAGTCCAGAGCCTCTCCAAAATAGTCACGAAACTTGTCCTTCCGCATGTGATGCATGTCTATCCACTTGACCTCTACGAATGTATTCTGCTTGCTCTTGATTACATCCAGATAGATGAGAGTCTGTTGCTTGTTCCAGAATATCTCAGTGCCTCTGAGCACAGCCCGAGGAGTCACATAGGGATTGACCCTCCGGCGTTCGACATACTCAGTGACAGAAATCTCGTCCATGCCCTTAGCAGGTTCCTTTTGCTTGCTGGCAGTGGTCTTGACATTGCGCTTGGGGGCATCGGAGCCTTCTGGGGCTTCATCTTGGGGGTTGCACAGACGCTTGGAGCCAGTGTCACGACTGGGATTGGAACGGCGAGAGCCACCACCTGAGACACAGAACGCAAAAACACCCACAACAGCCAAGAGAGATTAATGCAAAGACCACAACAACGCAAGTGAAACAAGAAGAAAGCACACATGATAAATGTCTAGAGAGAGATTTGATCCCTACGGTAGTACTGCCAAGTGCTGCGGAGCTAAGATAGTAGTATGGCTCTTAGACGCGGTAGTACCGTGCGAGATCACGGTAGTACCGGGTGTAGGAGCGGTAGTACGACCTTAGCGCCGCGGCTGGCGCGGTAGTACCGTGACTGCAGAGCGGTAGTACCGCACAGTACGGTAGTACCGCACCTGATGGGCGGTAGTACCGCACATTAGGCACGGTAGTACTGCACCGCGTCAGATCTGAACAAGTTCAAATCTGAAAAAGCCCGCGAAACCACGGCGGTACTACGGTTGGACAAAGCTACCACAAGACAGCATATCAAGTATGTTTCCTACGCATCACGACTCTCTTACATCCTACTCTTGCACAGATTTGGCCTAAAATCTCAAGAACGACAAGTTTCTCCCCAAAAACCTAGAAGCAAGAGAACAACCAAGAAAAAGAGGGATTTGGGAAAAACCTTGGTCCATGGAAAGAGGAAGTGGTGGGGAACGATCCCACCGGTCGGAATCCGAGGAGAGTGGCCGGAGACGGAGATCCGGCGAGGGCCTCCGGCGCTGTTCTTGAGAGAGAGAGACGTGGAGAGAGAGAGACAAACGAATGGGAATGGGGAGTTGGAACTCCCCTGCCCGAGTCATAACCCCCACGCGCCCTCGACGGCGCGGTAGTACCGTGCCCAGACACGGTAGTACCGCCCGGCGCGGTACTTCCGAAGTATCGCACCAGAGCGGTAGTACCGTGTTGTGGCGCGGTAGTACCGTGCCTCCCAAAGCGGTAGTACCGCGGCCAGACGCGGTAGTACCGTGAGCTCAAGAAGATGCACGTTTCGAGCACACGAAAAACTGGATCTTTGCACAAAACACTCCGAGCCAACACGACACCACAAGACCACGCAACACACAAAACCAGAAAGGCACGCGACAAACGAACCAACCACGAGACACCACCTCTCCAAAAGAGAGGGCGGTGGCCGTAGCCACCTATGTTTGAGTCAATTGGTATGGCACCGCGAAGAATTATCCTTGGGTCCATGACCAAAACTCGTCTTTGAAGCACAAGTACCATCAAACATGGCTAATGTGAAAGACTTGATTGATTTATGCATAATGGGGGGAGGGAGAGTTCATTGAGAGAACATCACTCCCCCTATGTCCATGCCTACATCTAAATAGGACAGCACGTTGAGTATGGTGGGTGTGCAAGGGTTCAAGCAACATTGCTTGAATCGATGATATTTAGCTCATGCCTTAACTCGCGAAATCTTGCTTCATCCAAGGGTTTCGTGAAGATATCTGCAAGGTTATCATGAGTGTTACGTAGTTGAGCTCGATCTCTCCTTGCCTAATGTGATCCCGGATGAAGTGATACCGGATCTCAATATGCTTCGTCTTGAAGTGTTGCACCGGGTTGAGAGAGATCTTGATGGCACTTTCATTGTCACACCAAAGAGGCACTTTGTCACAAGTGACACCGTAATCCTTTAAAGTTTGCCTCATCCATAGGAGTTGAGCACAACAACTACCGGCGGTAACATACTCCGCCTCAGTGGACGAGAGAGACACACAACTTTGCTTTTTGGAAGACCAACTTACCAAAGAGCAACCAAGGAATTGGCACCCTCCGGAAGTGGACTTCCTATCCACTTTGTCTCCCGCCCAATCGGAATCTGAGTACCCTACAAGCTTGAAGTTTGATCCTCCTGGGTACCATAAGCCAAAGTTTGGGGTATGAGCCAAATATCGAAAGATTTGTTTGACCGCCACATAGTGACTTTCCTTAGGTGCGGCTTGAAACCGTGCACAAATTCCCACACTCAACATGATGTCCGGTCTAGATGCACAAAGGTAAAGTAAGGATCCAATCATGGAGCGATATACCTTTTGATCCACCGCTTTACCATTGGGATCTATGTCAAGTTGGCACTTGGTAGGCATGGGAGTGGAAGCCGGCTTGACATCACTTAGCTTGAATCTCTTGAGCATGTATTGAGTATATTTGGCTTGATTAATGAAGGTTCCTTCTCTTCTTTGCTTCACTTCGAACCCTAGAAAGAACTTCAACTCTCCCATGGAAGACATCTCGAACTTTGAGGTCATGAGAGCGGCAAATTCCTCATTGAAAGCTTTGTTAGGGGAACCAAAGATAATATCATCAACATATAATTGGCACACAAACAACTCCCCTTTGACCTTCTTAGTAAAAAGAGTGGGATCGATTAGCCCAACTTCAAAACCACGGTCTTGTAACAACTCGGTAAGGTGGTCATACCACGCATGTGGGGCTTGTTTAAGGCCATAGAGTGCCTTATCGAGTTGATACACATGATCGGGAAAGTAGGGATCCTCGAACCCCGGGGGTTGCTTGACGTAAACTAATTCATTAATGGGACCATTAAGAAAAGCACTCTTCACATCCATTTGTTGTAACTTAAAGTTATGATGAGAAGCATATGCAATCAACATGCGAATGGATTCAAGACGAGCAACGGGAGCAAAGGTTTCACCGTAGTCGATACCCTCGACTTGGGAGTAGCCTTGTGCTACCAAACGAGCCTTGTTGTGAATGATGATCCCATGGGCATCTTGCTTGTTCTTAAATATCCACTTGGTTCCTATGACATTGTGATTCCCGGTCGGTCTTGGCACCAATCTCCACACTTTGTTGCGCTCGAAGTTGTTGAGTTCTTCATGCATGGCATTGAGCCAATCCGGATCTTCTAGCGCCTCATAGACCTTGTGGGGTTCCACACAAGAGACAAACACGTGATGCTCACAATAATTTGCTAATTGTCTACGAGTGCTTACCCCCTTTCTTAAGATTCCAAGCACATTCTTCATGAGATGATCCTTGGTGGAGAGCTTGGAAGCAACCTTGGCGGCACGACGCTCTAATTCCTCCTCGGTGGTGAGTTGAGGAGCGGTTACTTGATCATCTTGAGCGCCGTCATGAACTTGTTCTTGATCTTGAACTTGCTCGGGGGAGAGAACTTGACCTTGGGCATCACTTGGTGTGTCCACACCGTCTTGAGTATGATCTTGCCCTTGGTCTTGTTCATGAGGTTGAGGGCCTTCACTTTGTTCTTCGGAAGCGTGTGGGCCTTGGGTTGGTGATGGCTCCACTTGAATGGAGCATTGTCCTTCTCCTTCGGCCACAAGGGGTTCCTCAATGGGTAGGATAAAACCAATACCCATTCTTCTTATGGCTTGAGGAGGAATTTCATCACCTACATCACAAGTGCCACTTTGCTCCATTTGGGAGCCGTTATTCTCATCAAACTCCATGTTACACGTCTCCTCAATAAGTCCCGTGGATTTATTGAGGACACGGTAAGCATGAGAGTTTGTAGCATAACCAACAAATATGCCCTCATAAGCTCTAGCCTCAAATTTAGACAACCGAACACCTTTCTTGAGAATAAAACACTTACACCCGAATACCCGGAAGTACTTGAGGTTGGGCTTGTTACCGGTGAGTATCTCATATGGAGTCTTGTTCAAGCCCTTGCGGAGGTAGAGCCGATTGGATGCATGACATGCGGTGTTGATGGCTTCGGCCCAAAAGTTGTATGGAGACTTGAACTCCGCCATCATGGTACTTGCCGCATCCATCAACGTCCGATTCTTCCTCTCCGTAACACCGTTTTGTTGAGGGGTGTAGGGTGCGGAATATTGATGTTTGATTCCCTCATCACTAAGAAACTCATCCAAGGTGTAGTTCTTGAACTCGGTGCCATTGTCACTTCTTATTGTCAAGATCTTTGCATTGTGTTGACGTTGAGCTTCATTTGCAAAGTCAATGACGGTTTGTTGGGTCTCGCTCTTCCTCTTGAAGAAATACACCCACGTGCACCTTGAGTAGTCATCCATAATCACCAAGCAATACTTCCTACCTCCAAGACTATCGAAGGATGGAGGCCCAAAGAGATCCATGTGAAGGAGCTCCAAAGGCCTCTTTGAATAAATGATAGTCGTGGGAGGGTGAGCCTTCTCATGTAGCTTTCCTTCGATACAGGCACTGCAAGCACGATCTTTAGCAAAACTAACATTCGTTAGTCCACGGACATGGTCCCCCTTGAGGAGACTTTGCAAAGATCTCATATTGACATGGGCTAAACGGCGATGCCAAAGCCATCCCACATCAACTTTAGCCATTAGGCATGTCGCGGTCTTAGTGGTTCGCTCCGAAAAGTTAATCACATAGAGACCGTTCTCGACATGCCCACAAAGGCTACTTTAAGAGTCTTTCTCCACAAGAGGGCCACGGTATCGATATCAAAGAAAGTGGCAAAGCCCATGATAGCAAGTTGACGAACGGAAAGTAAATTGTATGCAAGGGACTCAACAAGCATGACCTTCTCGATCGTGAGATCATGAGAGATGACCACTTTGCCAAGTCCCAATACCTTAGAAGATGAGGCATCACCCCACTCGACATTGGTGGGCATAGATGGAACTTTGTGCACGTCCACCACCAAGTCCTTGCTTCCGGTCATATGATTTGTAGCTCCGCTATCGAGCAACCATGATCCACCACCGGAAGCAAACACCTACAAGAGATCAATGCTTGGTTTTAGGTACCCATTTTGTAATGGGTCCTTTGATGTTAGTAACAAGGGTCTTAGGAACCCAAATAGACCATTCAATGTACTCATGAAGAGAACCAACAAATTTGGCATAAACATGCCCATCACTAGCACGACATAACACATAAGAAGGGTTAAAATCGCCGGCTTTGTTGAGAGGGGTGACATTGCCCTTCTTGACATTGTTCTTCTTCTTCTCCTCTAGGGCACTCTCTCCCTCCCTCACAAAGGTTTGCATGAGGGGAGGATGTCGTTTGGTCTTGTCATTCTTCTTCTTGTTCTTGGAGTCGGGCACGTACCCAACCCTTTCCTTGGCCACACCTCCCTTTTGGTTGATCAAGAGATCGTTGAGGTTCTTGTTGCCTTGTATGCAAGTCGCAAGACCTCTCTCAAGTTGCTCCTTCAACTTAGCATTTTCCTCAACAAGATGTATATGCTCACAACACAGGTTAGTAGCATTTGCATTATCAATTAGAACCATATGAGGAAAAGTTGCTTTCTCCTTAGTTAGCTTCACTTGGAGTTGATCATGAGACTCCTTGAGACTAGCGTGAATACCCTTCAAGGCCTTGTGGGCCTTGTCAAGTATATCAAACTCCTCTTTGAGTCTAGCAAGATCAACCCCGAGTTTGGCCTTCTCGGAATTTAGCACACGAGAAACAATGAGGACATGATCATAATCTTTCTTTAACTTAGCATGATCAACGTTGTGTGACTCCTCAAGAGCCAAACGAAGACCACGCTCTTCCTCAAGAGCATTGGAAAGATCTGAAATCTCATCGGCATAGTCACGACTATGCCCTTCCATCTTAGAGATGGTGTCTTCGTGAGCCTCGATCATGTCATTGGCTTCACCAAGTTGTTCCAAGAGAGCAACAAAGTGCTTCTTGGATTTTCCCTTGAGTTTGCCCACAAAGGCCTCAAACTCGTTAGCCTCCACATTAGCTCCCTCAAGTTCATTAATGCTATCCGTCGGGGAAGGATGATTAATGATGGTAGTTTTGATGTTGGAGGTTACCTTGTTGGTGGCTTTAGCCATGAGGCACTTGGCGGTGATGCTCTCGTTGGGTGAGTCGAAGAGAGACACCCGTGACGTTGTTGCAATGGCAACGGAGGCCATGGCAACCGACTCACCATCTTCATCATCGTCATCATCCTCATTGTACTCTTCTTGCACAACCAAAGCCTTGGGAGGAGTCTTCTTGGTGAAGTTGTTCTTGTTGGGAACGACTTGGCCTTGTCCTTTCGGATGAGCTTGCCACCATTGTCTTCCCTCTTCTCATACAGGCATTCCGCAACGAAATGACTCACGTTGCCGCAATTGTAGCAAGTCCTTACACGTTGCTTGCCCCTTGTGCCACTCGAGTTGCTTTTGCTTAAGTTTGGCCTCGAGTTTTTCTTGCTCCAAAATTGCCTTGAAGCAAGTGCCATGTGTTCATGATATGCATACTTCGTATCTTCGGGGTTGCTCTCCTCTTCTTCCTCTTCTTCTTCTTCCACGGTGAGCTTGGCCTTCAATGCAAGGTTAGGCTTCTTTGCCCGTTGAAAACGGAGCACCGCATTGTCGGCGGTCTTGTCCAAAATGTCCATGGCCACAAACTCATCCAACACTTCGCTTGAGGTAAAAGTGTGGAAGTCCGGTCTTTGACGAATGACGGAGTACATGGCCTTGTGATAGGGCATCATTGCTGAGGGAGTCCTGGATTAGGGGGTGTTCGGGTAGCCGGACTATACCTTCAGCCGGACTCCTGGACTATGAAGATACAAGATTGAAGACTTCGTCCCGTGTCCGGAAGGGACTTTCCTTGGAGTGGAAGGCAAGCTTGGTGATGCGGATATTCAAGATCTCCTACCATTGTAACCGACTCTGTGTAACCCTAACCCTATCCGGTGTCTATATAAACCGGAGGGTTGTAGTCCGTAGGACATCAACTCCATATACAACAATCATACCATAGGCTAGCTTCTAGGGTTTAGCCTCCTTGATCTCGTGGAAGATCTACTCTTGTACTACCCATATCATCAATATTAATCAAGCAGGAGTAGGGTATTACCTCCATCGAGAGGGCCCGAACCTGGGTAAAAACATCGTGTCCCTTGTCTCCTATTACCATCCAGCCTTGACGCACAGTTCGGGACCCCCTACCCGAGATCCGCCGGTTTTGACACCGACATTGGTGCTTTCATTGAGAGTTCCTCTATGCCGTCGCAATCAGGAAGGATGCCTCCTCCCGTCTTTAAAGACGGAACCGTTGCTAAGGGAGCCTTGGCTGTCGGCCAAACTCTCTGGCTAGGTGGTTTCCTCATGACCGCCTGTTCGGCTGTTGCGCCGACGGTGACCTCTCGGGTCATCAAAAGCAACCTACACGTCAGCTCGGAGCTCGTCGAGCAGCTAGATCCAATGGAGCTCTCTTTCGTAAACGAGCTCTTGGATCGCATCGCCACCCTGGGGGTCGCTACGGATTACGACCAGGTTGGGCTTAAACCCAATCTAAGAGAAATTAACTCTCCCCAAGTCACCCACCACGTTGCCGTGGTAGAGGCGCAGTGCGGCGACCCTTCATCTATTTTAAGGACTAGCTACGTCCGAATTCCCGACCCCTCCAAGCCGGATACCCGCGGAGGGGAGGATGTAACTCAAGGCTGAGCTTAGGATCAGGCAACGGGCTAGATTCATTGGACAACATCCAAGAATCCGAACTTCAGAGTTCGGAAACTCTTCGGCCTCCGAATCTTGGATTGGGTGAGGTTTCAGATTCAACGACACCCGCCCACCCGAACATAAGCGATCTCTCCCAAATCAGGCAGAGGCCCGAGGAAACAGTACATCATTACTGGGCCAGATTCCTCCTGGTTATGAACAGGATAAAGGATTGCCGCGAGGGAGACGCAATCTCAATTTTCTGCAGTAATTGCACGGACGAGGGAATCCTTAACGCCGTAAGTCGTCGTGATATTACACGCTTCGCTGACTTGGCGTCCATAGTACAAAAATACTGTGCGATGGAAAGCGCCTGGAAAACCGAAATAAAATTTTGGGATGATCCGGCCTTGAATAGTAATCCCGTCCGAACTAAGAGGGTGCATCATCATAGGACACCCGGGATAAACACCAAAAAGCCAAAACCCTCTACAGGGCATGGAACCGTACTGGAAAGGTGGCTTGATGGACCCTGTAGAATTCACAGTACAGAGGACCCCACACCAACTCACAGCCTTAGAGCATGTTGGATACTCCGGCAGGTGGCCAAAATTGGCGAGGACCTCTTAATTCTGGAGGCCGCAGAAAGCCATCCCGAGGACACCAGTACCGTTCTCACAGTCTTCGAGACTTTCGCATCAAACAATATGCGAAAAAGAACACTCCGCAGCCTCGCCGAAGTCTATCAAGTTGCAACAATAAATCCATGGAGCGACACTGCTATTACCTTCAACGCAAGTGATGAACCTAGATTCCGAACAGCCCGAGCACCAGCCGCATTGGTCCTCAGTCCCATAGTGGACGGCTTTCGCCTCACCAAGGTGCTCATGGATGGAGGCAGCGGACTGAACCTCATTTATGAGGAAACCCTTCAAAAAATGGAAATAGACTAGAACCGCATCGAGCGAAGCAGCACAACCTTTAGAGGAATAATCCCCAGTCGGGAAGCGCGCTGCATAGGAAAAATCACACTAGATGTGGTGTTCGGCATGCCAGATAATTACAGGTCCGAAGAATTCACGTTTCAGGTGGCCCCGTTCAAAAGCGGATATCACGCTTTACTAGGGCGGGAAGCATTCACAATCTTCCAAGCAATACCCCATTACGGGTACATGAAGCTTAAGATGCCCAGGCCGAACGGAATTATCACTCTAGCTAGTGATCCGGACATAGCACTCCGCGCTGAAAACAAGACGGCCGCATTAGCCCTTGAGGCACTATCTGAAGCCTTAGCGGCCGAGGAACTGACTGCGCTGCGCTCCACGGTTAACAGGGATGATGTGATACTCGACAAGAGATCCAAATCCACATCCTTCAAGCCAGCTGACGAAATAGTCAAATTCCAGGTCCATCCAACGGACCCCAATAAAACAGCTTCCATCGGGGCACGACTGAACCCTGATATAGACGCCGCACTGCGAGAGTTCCTACGAGAGAACTGGGACATTTTCGCCTGGCACCCTTCAGACATGCCAGGGATCCCACGCAGGCTGGCCGAACACAGCTTAAATATCCTAAAAGGATTCAAACCTGTCAAACAAGCCCTTCGGCATTTTTCCGAACCCAAGAGACAGGCTATGGGAGAGGAGCTAGCCAAGATATTGGAGGCCGGATTCATTAGAGACATAAAACATCCGGACTGGCTAGCAAACCTGGTGATGGTACCAAAGAAGGACAAATCCTGGTGCCTGTGTGTCGATTTTAAAGACCTTAACAAGGCTTGCCCAAAGGATCCCTTCCCCCTCCCCCGTATCGATCAAATTATCGATGCCACTGCAGGACACGATTCGTTGTGTTTCCTCGATGCATACTCCGGTTACCATCAAATCAAGATGGCAAAATCAGACCAAGCCGCAACAGCATTCATCACACCATACGGCCCATTCTGCTCCAACACAATGCCCTTCGGGCTGAAAAACGCTGGCGCAACATATCAGCGCATGATCCAGATATGTCTGGCAAACCATATCGGCAAAACAGTGGAGGCGTATGTGGATGATGTGGTCGTCAAATCAAGACATGTCGAATCTCTAGTAGACGACTTGAGGCTTACATTTGATAACCTCCGAAAATATGACATCAAGCTCAACCCGGAAAAATGCGTCTTCGGTGTCCCAGCCGGAAAGCTCTTGGGCTTCATTGTATCCGGTAGAGGAATTGAAGCAAATCCAGCCAAGATCCGAGCTTTGTCACAATTGGATATCCTAAAGGACCTCAAACAAATACAAAAATTAACCGGATGCGTGGCGGCTTTAAGCCGCTTCATCTCCCGCTTGGGAGAAAAGGCACTACCCCTCTATCGCCTCCTTCGGCGCACCGAACACTTCGAGTGGACGGATGCCGCCACGGCCGGACTTGATGAAATAAAAGCCATATTGGCAACAAACCCAGTCCTGGCCGCGCCGAACACCGGCGAACCAATGTTATTGTACATTGCAGCAACACATCAAGTTGTCAGCGCAGTGCTTGTTGTTGAGCGGGAAACGGATGGACACAAATTCCCCCTTCAAAGGCCGGTCTACTACGTGTCCACTGTCCTCACTCCATGCAAATCAAGGTACCCGCATTATCAAAAGATTGCATACGCAGTATTCATGGCATCCCGGAAGCTACGACACTACTTTCAAGAGTGTTCCATAACAGTAGCCTCGGAAGTACCACTCAACGATATTATCAACAACCGCGATGCAACGGGCCGGATTGCAAAATGGGCCATCGAGCTTCTCCCGTTCGATATAACCTATAAGCCACGGTGAGCTATTAAATCGCAAGTTTTGGCCGACTTCGTCGCAGAATGGACGGAGGCCGAGCTCCCTAAAGAGTACGGCACATATTCAAACTGGATTATGCATTTCGACGGCTCCAAAATGTTGGCCGGACAGGGGGCTGGCGTCTTCCTGACGTCCCCCACAGGAGACATAGTCCAATATGTGCTCCAGATCATGTACACGGATTCCAACAATGCAGCCGAATATGAGGCCCTCCTACATGGTCTCCGGATAGCAGTATCCATGGGTATCCAGTGCCTAGAGGTACGCGGGGATTCAAACCTCACGATATCCCAGATAAATGGAGACTTCGATGCCAAGGACCCAAAAATGGCAGCTTACCGCAATGCCGTCCTAAAAATGTCAGCTCGGTTCGAAGGGCTGGAGTTTCACCATATAGCCCGAGAAAACAATCAAGCAGCGGACGTCCTGGCACGCATCGGAGCAAAACGCGATGCAGTCCCCCCCAACATCTTTTTGGAAAGATTGTTCAAGCCATCCGTAGCATGGGAGGGGGAACCCGCAAATAACAGCCCGGACCCAGCCGCACCACTCGACGCCGAACAATCTGACATAATTGGAGGCTCTGCCAATGAAATTACACCTTCAGACCACGTAATAATGGCGGTTATCGCCCCGTGGACAGAACCATTCCTAGCCTACCTTACTAGGCAGGAACTCCCGGAGGACCAAAATGAGGCCCGCTGCATAGTGCGGCGATCTAAAGCCTATAGAGTCCACGAGGGAGAGCTTTATAAGAAAAGCACTACCGGAGTCCTTCAAAGGTGCATCTCCGAAGAGGAAGGGCGGAACCTTCTAGCTGAAATTCATGCCGGACTCGGTGGTCACCACGCCGCTGCTCGGTCCCTTGTTAGCAAGGCTTTCCGTACAGGCTTTTATTGGCCGACGGCCCAGGCAGATGCTCAGGACCTAGTCCAACGATGCGTTGGTTGCCAACTTTTTGCCAACCAAAGCCATATGCCACCCACCGCACTCCAAACTATACCCATCACCTGGCCTTTTGCGGTCTGGGGGCTTGACATGGTCGGACCCCTTAAAGGTGGGACCCACAGGAAAAAATACTTACTGGTCATGGTGGATAAGTTCACCAAATGGATAGAAGCCAAGCCTGTTAAAACGGCCGAATCCGGACCTGTGATAGACTTCATATCCGGGGTTGTACACCGTTATGGCGTCCCCCGCAGCATCATAACCGATAACGGTACAAACTTTACCGCCGACGAGGTAAAACTCTGGTGCAAAAACATGGGCATCAAGCTCGATTATGCTTCTGTCTATCACCCACAAACCAACGGCCAGGTCGAACGTGCAAATGGTCTTATCATGAGCGGCATTAAACCCAGACTGGTGCGGTCCCTCAAGGAATCTAACACGCACTGGGTAGAGGAGCCCGACTCCGTGCTATGGGGGCTGCGGACCACGCCAAATTGCACCACCGGATACACACCATTTTTTATGGTGTACGGCGCAGAGGCAGTTCTGCCCTGCGACATAATTCATGACTCACCTAGAGTGCGCATGTACGAAGAAAGAGAAGCCGAGCTCGATCGGTAGGACAACTTGGACGCCTTGGAGGAGGAGCGTGACGTGGCAAAAGCCCGTTCCGCATTTTATCAACAGCAGGCCCGAAGATATCAAAGCAGAGAAGTACGAGCCAAAAATTACAATGTTGGCGAACTAGTTCTACGCCTGCCGGATAAGAAAAAGGACAAACTCAAGCCCAAGTGGGAAGGTCCATTCATAATCGACCAAGTCCTGACTGGTGGGGCGTACCGCCTGCAAGATGCATCGGATAACCGACTCGAGCCGAACCCGTGGAACGCCACCCGTCTCCGAAGATTCTATGCCTAGCACCGGACTCTGTGTTCGTCTCCTTCCTCTGTCCATTTTTTGCATTTTTTCTGTCTTACATTTCTCTCCTTCCCCTCTTTTCTTTTATAGCCCTTAAAGGCTCATCTAGTGACGCACCACTCGTGCTCATTAAACCTGGGGGCTTCTTTAACAGAAGCTTATTTATACGGGCTTCACGCCCAACACATGCGTCAAACTTCCGCATGTACCTTTTTCTTCACCATTATATGCATCGATATGACTTAAGTTTTGGCCAAGCTGGGTTGCCTGGCTCCTGTGCTTACCCCTACGTTCCCGATTGTTCGGCTAGGCGGTAAAGGGAGCACCTCTGCGATTGTTACTGCCGGGTCAGCCGGATGTGTACCTCAGACCGGGTGAAGCCGAAAGTTAGCGTTCTTAAGGGAATATTCAGTCGGTGAAATAAAAGGTGATCTTTTTACTCATTTTATGCGCCCCTAGATGCTTTTTTCCGCGTCTTTTCACGTAGTCCGGACATGCACTTTAGGGCATGCCTCCCAGCGAAAGGAACCCCTAACGGAACTATTCTCTCTGGAAGATGTTTCTTACTAACCATGTAATATAACATAACTAGTTGGGCACTTGTCTGATAAAGCACTAATGACCCCTACGCCTGGTCTCCACGCATACCCCGGTTCTTATATAACTGCTATGGTATTCGGACACACTCCGGACCGTTAGGTCCCGAGGTTGAAGCGAAAAGGTCGGCAACGACAAACGATCTACAATCCGGCTAGAAGGCATTACACATGTCAATTCAAAATTACATAGTCATTCTGACTGATTGTATTCCTCTTCTATACCATCTAACAGGCTGTCTAATTTACAGTCCTACTGGGAATACTTCGCGGCCAACTCTACTTGGCCGTATACTAAGCTTACAGGGAT
Source organism: Triticum urartu (assembly GCF_056163025.1). Classification (NCBI taxonomy): domain Eukaryota; kingdom Viridiplantae; phylum Streptophyta; class Magnoliopsida; order Poales; family Poaceae; genus Triticum; species Triticum urartu. Next base: position 159,736,402 of record NC_141875.1, on the reverse strand, counting down.
CTCCTTCCCGTCAGGCCCCACTGGTCCGACCTCGGCCATGTGGTTTGGGTCAGACTTCGTAAAACGGGTCTTCACCATGGCCCAGGCCTCCCTAGCGCCTTGTCGACAGGCCGATATCTTCCATAACCGGAAGCGCCACCGAGCTCCCTTCAGCTTCTCCGCAAGCTCTCCAAGGCCCTCGGGCATGGAGTGGGCAGGCCATAAGGCTTGGGCAACGCCTCGCATCGCCTGCCGAATTTGCTCGTGCAGTTGCAAGAGTTCGGGAAGAAGGTCACCCGTAGAACCGGGCATCTCCTCTGCAGGACGACCTGTGAGCATACCTACAGACATTACTCTGTTAGTCGACTTCCTCACCAAACTCTTTTTCAAAGTTCGTTCAAGCACTTACTAAATATGTCGCATCGAAGCCGTTGATTCTCCTTCGTGGAGTCCGACAGCTGGCCACGAACATCTTTAAGTTCGACGTCCAGCTTGGTGTTGGCATCCTGAAGATCATTCTTCTCTCGCCTCACCTTTGTCAACGTACTCTCACCGGCCTTTAGCCGGCGTAAGAGTTGTTGCTTTTCCGGATTGAGTCCGGCGCCATCTGCAATATGATTTGTCAGATTTGCACCCACACCGCACAATACTAATCTTTCAAAGTGTATCTTACCTGAGGGGGTCTCTTTGGGCTCCCCTGCTGCGGCTAGTGCGGCCTCTAGTTGGGCCTTGCACTTTTCCAGCTCCTGGGACAGTACAGTATTCTTCTCTATAAGAACCTGCATATTAAATGATCCTTAAATCAGTTGCTCTAACTGTTTCAAGTCTCGGGGGCTACTGGTATATATATATATATTTGACCAAAATTTTCTTACCCGTATGTCTTTTACATACTGCTCCGTGGCTCTGGCTAAACCATTTTGAGCGGCACGGAGGTACGCATCTCCCGAATTAAAGGCATCTAAAGCCTCTTGGGAGAAACAAGCGTCGTGTAGAACTGTCTGGCGACGCCTGTGGTTCATGGCACTCTCCACTTCAGAATTTGTGGCAGACAGCTTGTCCGCATCCTCTGTTGGAGGAGCGTCCGGTGCGCGCCTTGTGCTCGCCTCCGCTTCCTGGCCAGACGTTGGAGCCTGGCTGGTGGAGGCGCGATTGGCAACCTCTCCGGATGTAGTTCGGCGAGGTCTCTTCGTTCTGAAGATAGCACGAACGTTAATATGCCCTGACAAAATAACACCAGGGAAACAGAGGGTGCGCTATACCTTTGCGCCGGCATCTCAGTCCGGACTACATTCCTTTTTGCCCCACGGGGCCCTGCGGCCCCTCGTTGGCTAGCCGCCGCAGGTTCGGCCTCCCGCCCCGGAAATCTCCCCTGCAAAACACGGTTGTCGTCAGAAACACCGGAATACATGAGAATGGAATCTCTCTCAAGGGAATGAGACTCCGGTTTCTGTCACCTGGGAGGCCGGGATTAATCCTGGGTAATCAGCCGTAATGGCTACCAAGGTATTGTCCTTGCTTAGCTGATGGAACACCCCGTCGATAAGCTCCACCGATATGTCCGGATCCTCTTCGGAGTCCGGATCGAGGGACCGTTCTGGGTCCTCGGGCTGTGGAGGGCGGCTGTTTATATCCTTTACCTCCTGTCGCAGTTCCTGCATTGAAGTCGTTAGACTACATATCTAACCATGGGAGTATAAAACAAACGGGCAAGCGCAATTGTTCACTTACCCAACTTGGAGGATCGTACATAGTAAATCCGGCCTGCGGGTTGACGCGGAGGAATTCCTCCTTTTCTCTCTTGTACAAAGAGGATAAGATCTTTACTAGGGCGGCGGCTGAGGCCGGCCCCTTACGACCGTAACGGGTGGCGTCATCCTCCCCGTTGAAATCCCACATGGGGTGGCCTCTATATTGAAGCGGCTGCACCCCCCGCATAATGCATGCGGCCATGACTCCAATCATGGTTAGTCCGGAATGAGCCAACAGTCTTATCCGGCCCATCAGGTAAAGGACGTCTCTGTCGTTTTCTCTCTGAGAGCTCCGCGGACGCCAGCTCAAGCATTTCTTCAATGGAGCACTGTTGAACTCAGGGAGACCGACCCGGATAGGGTCCGGTAGCGGGACGTCATCTATGTAAAACCATTCTGAAGGCCAGTCCCCGGACGCCTTCTTTGGGGTTCCGGATAGGTATCCGGTCCCGGCGATGCGCCATACTTCGGCTCCACCCACTTGGTATATAGACCCCTCTTGAGAACGGGGCACCAGGCAGAACAACCTCTTCCACAGCGCGAAATGAGCCTCAACGCCTAAAAATAGCTCGCAAAGGGCGACGAAACCCGTAATATGTAATACGGAGGCAGGCGTGAGATTGTGCAGCTGGAGGCCGTAGAACTCCAGAAGCCCGTGGAGAAATGGATGAATTGGAAATCCCAGTCCCCTTATTAGATAGGGGACGAGGCACACCTGCTCTCCTTTAGAAGGATTGGGGGTGCTCTCCGCTTGTTTTCCGCCATTGTAGGTGGTGAGACCGGCTCGGACCGGGACCATGTATGCCTGAGGGAGAAATCCCTTGGCCTGAAGCGACACTAACTCGCTCTGCGGGATGGTGCAACTCTCCCAGTCCCCGGGTTTGGGACCGGAGGGGCGAGGGGAGGAGCTGCGGCGGCTGGTCATGTTGGGATGGACTTTTGCTGGAAGCGCTCTGATGATAACTCGCGGAGAGGAGGAGATGCGGTTTGGACCTAAATCCCCATCCCGTTAAATAGGCGGCTCGTTTATACGGCTAGGGGTGTGGATGTAAAAACGCCCCGGCTTTTCGCATTCGTTTGACACATGGAAGACGACCATTATTGGGCATGGAAGACAAGGAGCACTACATTACAAAAATCAGACATTATTCCTACATGTACACAGGATTTGGAGAAGAACCCGCCTTGCAATGCCGAACAATCTGCGCGCCGGACTCGTCGTCATTGAAGCCTGGTTCGGGGGCTACTGAGGGAGTCCTGGATTAGGGGGTGTTCGGGTAGCCGGACTATACCTTCAGCCGGACTCCTGGACTATGAAGATACAAGATTGAAGACTTCGTCCCGTGTCCGGAAGGGACTTTCCTTGGCGTGGAAGGCAAGCTTGGCGATGCGGATATTCAAGATCTCCTACCATTGTAACCGACTCTGTGTAACCCTAACCCTATCCGGTGTCTATATAAACCGGAGGGTTGTAGTCCGTAGGACATCAACTCCATATACAACAATCATACCATAGGCTAGCTTCTAGGGTTTAGCCTCCTTGATCTCGTGGTAGATCTACTCTTGTACTACCCATATCATCAATATTAATCAAGCAGGAGTAGGGTATTACCTCCATCGAGAGGGCCCGAACCTGGGTAAAAACATCGTGTCCCTTGTCTCCTGTTACCATCCAGCCTTGACGCACAGTCCGGGACCCCCTACCCGAGATCCGCCGGTTTTGACACCGACAATTGCCTTGAGGAATTTGCGCTTGATCCAATTGTCATCCGTGTCCTTGCTCCCGTGATCTCGTAGTGAGACCGCGAGTTTGGTCACTCTCCGATAAAGCTCACGAGGTTCTTCATCTTCTTTCATTGCAAACTCATCGGCCTCATCTTGTACCACTTCATAATTGGAGCGTTGAATGCTTGCGCTTCCCCGGTAGAGAGAGACAACACAATACCATGCATCTTTGGCCAAGGCGAAGGGACGAAGATGAGGTAGGTCTTCGGGTGGAATTGCATCTTGAATGATGAAGAGAACATTCTCATTGAATTGATTATCCGCGGCTTCTCGAGGAGTGAAGTTGCTTGGATCATGCGGATAAAAACCTTCTTCAATGATTCTCCAAAGGTTAGTGTTCACATGATTTAAATGACGTTTAAAGCGGTAAACCCAAGAATCAAAGTCCTCATTTTTCACAATCTTAGGAGGAGGACCGGCATCATTCAAATGAGTGGAAGGAATCGGTCCACCATAAACAAGTGGTGGTTCCACATGGTCAAAGATGCCGGTGCCATTCTTACCACTAGAAGAAGGAGCCTTTTCACTACTAGCTTCCCCCTTGTCGGGGATAGCATTCGTCACCTTGTTGGAGGGATCACCCACTTTCAACGATGCGGTGGATAGTTTAAGCCCCTCAAGAAATTTAGTAAACATGCTCTCAACTTCGGTCGTCATGGAGGTTTTCAATGTCTCCAAGGCCACATTGAACTCCTCACGAGAGGCCGAAGTTCCCTCATCACCCGTAGACGAGATAGGATTCACACCGTAGTGTTCCTCCACACCGTCTACTGTATCAACCATACTCTTTGGATGGTGAAGTCCTTAATAAAGAGACGAGGCTCTGATACCAATTGAAATGATCGATATGGTTGACTAGAGGGGGAGTGAATAGGCAACTAACAATTTTTAGCTTTTCTTTAGCAATTTAAACTTTGCATCTGTAGGATCGAAAGTATGTCTAGAGGGGGGTGATTAGACTACTTGACCAAATAAAAACTTAGCCTTTTCCCAATTTTAGTTCTTGGCAGATTTTAGCTATTGTAGGACAAGTCAAGCAATCATCACACAATTCAAGCAAGCATGCAAAGAGTATATTGGCAGCGGAAAGTAAAGCATGCAACTTGCAAGAATGTAAAGGGAAGGGTTTGGAGAATTCAAACGCAATTGGAGAGACGGATGTTTTTCCCGTGGTTCGGATAGGCGGTGCTATCCTACATCCACGTTGATGGAGACTTCAACCCACAAAGGGTAACGGTTGCGCGAGTCCACGGAGGGCTCCACCCACAAAGGGTAACGGTTGCGCGAGTCCACAAAGGGCTCCACCCACGAAGGGTCCACGAAGAAGCAACCACCCACAAAGGGTCCACGAAGAAGCAACCTTGTCTATCCGACCATGGCCATCGCCCACGAAGGACTTGCCTCACTAGCGGTAGATCTTCACGAAGTAGGCGATCTCCTTGCCCTTACAAACTCCTTGGTTCAACTCCACAATCTTGTCGGAGGCTCCCAAGTGACACCTAGCCAATCTAGGAGACACCACTCTCCAAGAAGTAACAAATGGCATGTAGGTAATGAACTCCTTGCTCTTGTGCTTCAAATGATAGTCTCCCCAACACTCAACTCTCTCTCATAGGATTTGGATTTTGTGGAAAGAAGATTTGAGTGGAAAGCAACTTGGGAAGGCTAGAGATCAAGATTCATATGGTAGGAATGGAATGTCTTGATCTCAACACATGAGTAGGTGGTTCTCTCTCAGAACATATGAGTTGGAATTGTGTATGCGTTCTGATGGCTCTCTCCACGAATGAAGAGGAGGTGGAGGGGTATATATAGCCTCCACACAAAATCCAACCGTTACACACAGTTTTCCAATCTCGGTGGGACCGAATCAACAAACTCGGTCAGACCGAAAAGGTAAACCTAGTGACCGTTAGAGATTTTCGGTGGGACTGACATGCAACTCGGTAGGACCGATATGGTTAGGGTTTGGGCATAACGTAATCTCGGTGAGACCGATTACACAAACTCGGTGAGACCGAATTTGGTAATTAGCTAACCAGAGAGTTGGTCAGGCAAACTCGGTGGGACCGATTTGCTCTTTCGGTGAGACCGAAAAGTTACAAAAAGGAAACACTGAATTTACATTGCAATCTCGGTGGGACCGATTCACTCTTTCGGTGAGACCGAAAAGTTACGAAAGGGAAACAGAGAGTTTGCAATCCCATCTCGGTGAGACCGAGATCCCTATCGGTAGAACCGAATTGCTAGGGTTTGGCAGTGGCTTATGACAAGTGAAACTCGGTGGCGCCGGATAGAAAGAATCGGTATGACCGAGTTTGGCTTAGGGTTTAGGTCATTTGTGGATATGGGAAAGTAGTTGAGGGTTTTGGAGCATATCACTAAGCACATGAAGCAAGAGGCTCATTAAGCAACACCTCATCCATCCTTGATAGTATTGGCTTTTCCTAAAGACTCAATGTGATCTTGGATCACTAAAATATAAAATGAAGAGTCTTGAGCTTTTGAGCTTGAGCCAATCCTTTGTCCTTAGCATTTTGAGGGTTCCACTTTCACATCCATGCCATGCCAATCACTGAGCTTTCCTGAAATAGTCATCTTGGAATAGCATTAGCTCAATGAGCTATATGTTGTTATGAATTACCAAAACCACCTAGGGATAGTTGCACTTTCAATCTCCCCCTTTTTGGTAATTGATGACAACATATAGATCAAAGCTTCGACAAATGATAATAAGCATGAAATATATCGTCGCTTTGAGAAGTATGTGACAAGTAAGAGCTCCCCCTAAATTTGTGCATATTTAAAATTTGCTTTGGACTGCAAATGCACAAAGAGTTAGAGTCATGGGTTACTCTTCCATGTCACATACATCTTGGTGGAGCGCTTAAAATGATAAGAATGAAATACATGCACTCATCACCAAGAATAGTGAATGATCACATAAGATAGACAAGATAATAGCATTAAGCAAACATTAAGTGTAGCTTATGATCAAACACATGATCATCAATGTCTCACAGATAACGGCATAATATCTCAAGCACTCAAAAGCAAACAAAGTTCAAAAAACCACCAAATAGAGCAAGAGAGAAAAAAGCAACACTCTCTCTCTCTCGAAGCCTATGATCTATACATTTTTCTCCCCCTTTGGCAACAAGTTACCAAAAAGTTCCTAGAAAATGCATAGTGCTAGATCGACGCTCAGGCTTGATCTTCAAGTGGTGGTGGAGTCCGGAGCACTCCAAGGACGAAGCCTTCTGTAGACGTGGTTGGAGTTGAGGCTGAAGTAGATGCTGGAGCTGGTGGAACTGAGGCTGTAGCTGGTGCAGAAGTGGTGGCTCTGGTGTCAGCAACTGGCACTGCATGTGATCTCTGAGCTCTTGGCACTCTGGCAAATGCATCAGTTGTAGTCTTGCCTCTCCTCTCCTGCATGTCATCCTGAAGTTGTTCCACTGCAGACTGAATCTCTGTTACTTTGACATCCAAGTCATAGAACTTTTGTTCCATGATTCTCTCTAAGCTCTGCTGATTCTGAGTGAGGGTGGCCAGTCCTTTCTCAATCCTTAGTGTGGATGCAATCAAGTAACCAAGCTGCTCTTGTTTGGTTTTCAAGAAGTACTCACATGCCTCCTCTTGAGTTGGCATCTTGGCAGCTTTCTCCTTCCTTGCCTTCTCCTTCTTTGCTTGTGCTTGAACGGACGATGGTTCATTCTCATGCATGACAACCTGATTATCTTCAAAATCTGGATGAATGGGCAGATGTTCCTTATCCAAAAGGTATATCCCCATGCCCATCTTGGAGTTAATGAGCTCCTGGATCTGAGGGGCATAACCACAGCTCCTCTTCTGATCTGCTGCAGTCCTCTTGATAGTCTCTACTATGAGGCTCATGACCTTGAATTTCTGAGGCACATCAAATACATGAAGCAAATTGATTGCATGGCCTCTGATCATCTTGTGATCACCTGACTTGGGCAATAGAGTGTGCCTAAGGATCCAGTTGATAGTTGGCAGCCCTGACAGAAGATAATGCACTGAGCCAAATTTGAAAGTATCAAGTGCCTCGTTTGGAATTTCCTTGTACATGTTGGACATAGAGTTGTGGTCCATCTTCTTCTTGGCATAGATATCCAAGTCATCCTCATGCTCTTCAGGGGCATTGATGAGCTGTGCCCACTCAGCAACTGTAGATTGGTACCTTGTACCTTCAGACATCCATGTGATCTTTCCATCTGGGTAGAAATGTGCTGTGGAGTAGAATTGCATAATGAGTTCCTCGTTCCACTTTGTGAGCTTCTGCCCAACAAAGTTTGCTACTCCACAAGCATTGAAGCTGTCAATCACACCAGGATAGTGTTCCTCATTTTCTTTCATGTAGGTCCAGTCGACCCATCTCATGTCACACACAATGGGCTTCTTATCAAGCAGCACTGTCTCATAAAAGTCCTGATGTTCCTTAGTGTGGAACCTGTAGTCAACAGCAGTCCTTCTCCTTGAAGCATACGGATCTGCTTCTCTCCACTTCCTGAGCCCTGAGTCTCTCCTGAGCTTCATGTCCTCAGCCACAGGATGAGCATCACTATGGTCTGGGATCTTGGGCTTGAGCTTTCTGAGCACTTGACCTTCTTCTTCTTCAGCAATGTCAGGCACTGGGGCCTTGTTCTTTTCAGCTACAGGTATGCTCCTTGTATTCCTCTTTGGCTTTGGCTTTGGAGCTGGCTTGGCCTTAGAAGTAGTTGACCCTGATCTTATGGCATCACCCATCAGCTTGGGTGCCTTAGGTGCTGGTGCAGCAACCTCTTCTTCTTCATCCTCGTCTTCCATGATGGAAGCCTTTCCAAGCACTTTGGCTACGGTCTTCTTGACCCTTTCCTTCCTTTTCTTGCCTCCGGCAACAACTGGCTCTATGGGAGTGGGTTTCTCGGTTGAAGCTCTGGCCTTTGACATAGGCTGCCTGCCTGCTGGCCTTTTGATTTTCATCCCTGGCTTTGTTGTTGGAAATATGCCCTAGAGGCAATAATAAATTGATTATTATTATATTTCCTTGTTCATGATAATCGTTTATTATCCATGCTATAATTGTATTGATAGGAAACTCAGATACATGTGTGGATACATAGACAACACCATGTCCCTAGTAAGCCTCTAGTTGACTAGCTCGTTGATCAATAGATGGTTACGGTTTCCTGACCATGGACATTGGATGTCATTGATAACGGGATCACATCATTAGGAGAATGATGTGATGGACAAGACCCAATCCTAAGCCTAGCACAAGATCATGTAGTTCGTATGCTAAAGCTTTTCTAATGTCAAGTATCATTTCCTTAGACCATGAGATTGTGCAACTCCCGGATACCGTAGGAGTGCTTTGGGTGTACCAAACGTCACAACGTAACTGGGTGACTATAAAGGTGCACTACGGGTATCTCCGAAAGTGTCTGTTGGGTTGGCACGAATCGAGACTGGGATTTGTCACTCCGTGTAAACGGAGAGGTATCTCTGGGCCCACTCGGTAGGACATCATCATAATGTGCACAATGTGATCAAGGAGTTGATCACGGGATGATGTGTTACGGAACGAGTAAAAGAGACTTGCCGGTAACGAGATTGAACAAGGTATCGGGATACCGACGATCGAATCTCGGGCAAGTATCGTACCGCTAGACAAAGGGAATTCTATACGGGATTGATTAAGTCCTTGACATCGTGGTTCATCTGATGAGATCATCGTGGAACATGTGGGAGCCAACATGGGTATCCAGATCCCGATGTTGGTTATTGACCGGAGAGTCATCTCGGTCATGTCTGCATGTCTCCCGAACCCGTAGGGTCTACACACTTAAGGTTCGGTGACGCTAGGGTTATAGAGATATTAGTATGCGGTAACCCGAAAGTTGTTCGGAGTCCCGGATGAGATCCCGGACGTCACGAGGAGTTCCGGAATGGTCCGGAGGTAAAGAATTATATATAGGAAGTGCTATTTCGGCCATCGGGACAAGTTTCGGGGTCACCGGTATTGTACCGGGACCACCGGAAAGGTCCCGGGGGTCCACCGGGTGGGGCCACCTGCCCCCGGGGGCCACATGGGCTGTAGGGGGTGCGCCTTGGCCTATATGGACCAAGGGCACCAGCCCCAAGAGGCCCATGCGCCAAGAATCAAGGGAGAGGAAGAGTCCTAAAAGGGGAAGGCACCTCCGAGGTGCCTTGGGGAGGAGGGACTCCTCCCTGACCGCACCCTTCCTTGGAGGAAGGGCCAAGGCTGCGCCTTCCCCCTCTCCCTTGGCCCTATATATAGTGGGGGGAAGGGAGGGCAGCCCAACCTAAGCCCTGGTGCCTCCCTCTCCCTCCCATGACACATCTCCCTCCTCCCGCAGCGCTTGGCGAAGCCCTGTTGGAATCCCGCTACTTCCACCACCACGCCGTCGTGCTGCTGGATCTCCATCAACCTCTCCTCCCCCCTTGCTGGATCAAGAAGGAGGAGACGTCGCTGCTCCGTACGTGTGTTGAACGCGGAGGTGCCGTCCGTTCGGCGCTAGGATCATCGGTGATTTGGATCACGACGAGTACGACTCCATCAACCCCGTTCTCTTGAACGCTTCCGCGCGCGATCTACAAGGGTATGTAGATCCACTCCTCCCTCTTTGCTAGATGACTCCATAGATAGATCTTGGTGACACGTAGGAAAATTTTGAATTTCTGCTACGTTCCCCAACAGTGGCATCATGAGCTAGGTCTATGCGTAGTTTCTATGCACGAGTAGAACACAAAGTAGTTGTGGGCATTGATTTTGTTCAATATGCTTGCCGTTACTAGTCTTTTCTTGATTCGGCAGCATCGTGGGATGAAGCGGCCCGGACCAACCTTACACGTATGCTTACGTGAGACCGGTTCCACCGACTGACATGCACTAGTTGCATTAGGTGGCTGGCGGGTGTCTGTCTCTCCCACTTTAGTCGGATCGGATTCGATGAAAAGGGTCCTTATGAAGGGTAAATAGCAATTGGCATATCACGTTGTGGTTTTTGCGTAGGTAAGAAACGTTCTTGCTAGAAACCCATAGCAGCCACGTAAAACATGCAAACAACAATTAGAGGACGTCTAACTTGTTTTTGCAGGGTATGCTATGTGATGTGATATGGCCAAAAGGATGTGATGAATGATATATGTGATGTATGAGATTGATCATGTTCTTGTAATAGGAATCACGACTTGCATGTCGATGAGTATGACAACCGGCAGGAGCCATAGGAGTTGTCTTAATTTATTTATGACCTGCGTGTCAACATAAACGTCATGTAATTACTTTACTTTATTGCTAACCGTTAGCTGTAGTAGTAGAAGTAATAGATGACGTGACAACTTCATGGAGACACGATGATGGAGATCATGGTGTCATGCCGGTGACAAGATGATCATGGAGCCCCAAGATGGAGATCAAAGGAGCTATATGATATTGGCCATATCATGTCACTATTATTTGATTGCATGTGATGTTTATCATGTTTATACATCTTGTTTGCTTAGAACAACGGTAGTAAATAAGATGATCCCTCATTAAAATTTCAAGAAAGTGTTCCCCCTAACTGTGCACCGTTGCGACAGTTCGTAGTTTCGAAGCACCACGTGATGATCGGGTGTATAGATTCTTACGTTCACATACAACGGGTGTAAGACAGATTTACACATGCAAACACTTAGGTTGACTTGACGAGCCTAGCATGTACAGACATGGCCTCGGAACACAGAAGACCGAAAGGTCGAGCATGAGTCGTATGGTAGATACGATCAACATGAAGATGTTCACCGATGATGACTAGTCCGTCTCACGTGATGATCGGACACGGCCTAGTTGACTCGGATCATGTAATCACTTAGATGACTAGAGGGATGTCTATCTGAGTGGGAGTTCATAAGATGAACTTGTTTATCCTGAACATAGTCAAAAAGGATTTTGCAAATTATGTCATAGCTCGTGCTTTAGTTCTACTGTTTAGTTATGTTCCTAGAGAAAATTTAGTTGAAAGTTGATAGTAGCAATTATGCGGACTAGGTCCGTAAACTGAGGATTGTCCTCATTGCTTCATAGAAGGCTTATGTCCTTAATGCACCGCTCAGTGTGCTGAACCTCGAACGTCGTCTGTGGATGTTGTGAACATCTGACATACACGTTTTGATAACTACGTGATAGTTTAGTTAAACGGCTTAGAGTTGAGACACCGAAGACGTTTTGAAACGTCGCGAAACATATGAGATGTTTCGAGGTCTGAAATTGGAATTTCAGGCTCGTGCCCACGTCAAGAGGTATAAGACCTCCGACGATTTTCTTAGCCTGCAAACTAAGGGAGAAAAGCTCAATTGTTGAGCTTGTGCTCAGATTGTCTGAGTACAACAATCGCTTGAATCAAGTGGGAGTTGATCTTCCAGATGAGATAGTGATGTTTCTCCAAAGTCATTACCACCAAGCTGCTAGAGCTTCGTGATGAACTATAATATATCGGGGACATATATGATGATCCTTGAGATATTCGCGATGTTTGACACCACAAAAGTAGAGATCAAGAAGGAGCATCAATTGTTGATGGTTGGTGAAACCACTAGTTTCAAGAAGGGCAAGGGCAAAAAGGGATGCTTCATGAAACGGCAAATCAGCTGCTGCTCTAGTGAAGAAACCCAAGGTTGAACCCAAACTTGAGACTAAGTGCTTCTGTAATAAGGGGAACAGCCACTGGAGCAGAATTACCCTAGATACTTGGTAGATTAGAAGGCTGGCAAGGTCAATAGAAGTATATTGGATATACATTGTGTTGATGTGTACTTTACTAGTACTCCTAGTAGCACCAGGGCATTAGATACCGGTTCGGTTGCTAAGTGTTAGTAACTCGAAATAAAAGCTACGGAATAAACGGAGACTAGCTAAAGGTGAGATGACGATATGTGTTGGAAGTATTTCCAAGGTTGATCAAATATCGTACGCTTCCTCTACCATCGAGATTGGTGTTTGCGTTGAGCATAGACATGATTGGATTATGTCTATCGCAATACGGTTATTCATTTAAGGAGAATAATGGTTACTCTGTTTATTTGAATAATACCTTCAATGGCCTTACACCTAAAAATGAATGGTTTATTGAATCTCGATCGTAGTAATACACATGTTCATGCCAAAAGATAGTAATGATAGTACCACCTACTTGTGGCACTGCCACTTAAGTCATATCGGTATAAAACGCATGAAGAAGCTCCATGTTGATGGATCTTTCGGCTCACTCGTTTTTGAAAGGTTTGAGACATGCGAACCATGTCTATTGGTGTATATGCATGAAGAAACTCCATGCAAATGGACCGTTTGGACTCACTTGATTTTGAATCACTTGAGACATGCAAATCATACCACATGGGCAAGATGACTGAAAGCCTCGTTTTCAGTAAAATGGAACTAGAAAGCAACTTGTTGGAAGTAATACATTTTGATGTGTGCAATCCAATGAGTGCTGAGGCATGTAGTGGATATCGTTATGTTCTTACTTCACAGATGATTTGAGTAGATGTTGAGTATATTTACTTGATGAATCACGAGTCTGAATTATTGAAAGGTTCAAGTAATTTCAGTGTGAAGTTGAAAGATCGTCGTGACAAGAGGATAAAAGATCTATGATATGATCATAGAGATGAATATCTGAATTATGAGTTTGGCACAGAATTAAGACATTGTGGAAATTGTTTCACAACTAATACAGCCTGGAACACCATAGTGTGATGGTGTGTCCGAACATCATAATTGCACCCTATTGGATATGATGCATACCATGATGTCTCTTATCGAATTACCACGATAGTTTATGGGTTAGGCATTAGAGACAACCACATTCACTTTAAATAGGGCACCACGTAATTCCGATGAGGTGACACCGTATGAACTATGGTTTAGAGAAACCTAAGCTGTCATTTCTTAGAAGTTTGGGGCTGCGACGCTTATGTGAAAAAGTTTCAGGCTGATAAGCTCGAACCCAAAGCGGATAAATGCATCTTCATAGGACACCCAAAAACAGTTGGGTATACCTCCTGTCTCAGATCTGAAAGCAATAAGGGATTGTTTCTAGAATCGGGTCCTTTCTCGAGGAAAAGTTTCTCTCGAAAGAATTGAGTGGGAGGGTGGTGGAGACTTGATGAGGTTATTGAACCGTCTCTTCAACTAGTGTGTGGCAGGGCACAGGAAGTTGTTCCTGTGGCACCTACACCAATTGAAGTGGAAGCTTATGATAGTGATCATGAAACTTCAGATCAAGTCACTACCAAACCTCGTGGGATGACAAGGATGCGTACTACTTCAGAGTGGTACGTAATCCTGTCTTGGAAGTCATGTTGCTAGACAACAATGAACCTACAAGCTATGGAGAAGCGATGGTGGGCCTGGATTCCGATTAATGGCTCGAGACCATAAAATCCGAGAGAGGATCCATGCATGAAAACAAAGTGTAGACTTTGGCAGAACAGCTCGATGGTCGTAAGGCTGTTGAGTGCAGATGGATTTTAAAAGGAAGACGGACAATGATGGTAAGTATCACCATTAAGAAAGCTCGACTTGTCGTTAAGATGTTTTCCGACAAGTTCAAGGAGTTGACTACGATGAGACTTTCTCACTCGTAGCGATGCTAAGAGTCTGTTGGAATTATATTAGCGATTACTGCATTATTTATGAAATATTGCAGATAGGATGTCAAAACATTGTTTCCTCGACGTTTTTTTTGAGGAAAGGTTGTATGTGATACAAACCGGAAGGTTTTGTCAATCCTGAAAGATGCTAATGAGTATGCAAAGCTCCAGCAATCCTTCTAGGGACTGGAGTAAGCATCTCGGAGTTGGAATGTATGCTTTGATGATGATCAAAGATTTTGGGTTTATACAAAGTTTATGAGAAACTTGTATTTCCAAAGAAGTGAGTGGGAGCACTATAGAATTTCTGATAAATATATGTTGTTGACATATTGTTGATCAGAAATGACGTAGAATTTCTGGAAAGCATATAGGGTTATTTGGAAAGTGTTTTTCAATGGAAAGCCTGGATTAAGCTACTTGAACATTGAGCATCAAGATCTATAAGGATAGATCAAAACGCTTAATGGTACTTTCAAATGAGCACATACCTTGACATGATCTTGAAGGTGTTCAAGATGGATCAGTCAAAGAAGGAGTTCTTGCCTGAGTTGTAAGGTATGAAGTTAAGACTTAAAGCTCGACCACGGCAGAATAGAGAGAAAGGACGAAGGTCGTCCCCTATGCTTAAGACATAGGATCTACAGTATGCTATGCTGTGTACCGCACCTGAAGTGTGCCTTGCCATGAGTCAGTCAAGGGGTACAAGAGTGATCCAAGTATGGATCACAGGACAACGGTCAAAGTTATCCTTAGTAACTAGTGGACTAAGGAATTTTCTCGATTATGGAGGTGGTAAAAGAGTTCGTCGTAAAGGGTTACGCCGATGCAAACTTTGACACTAATCCAGATTATTCTGAGTAGTAAACTGGATTCGTATAGTAGAACAGTTATTTGGAATAGCTCCAAATAGAGCGTGGTAGCTGCATCTAGGAGATGACATAGAGATTTGTAAAGCACACACGGATCTGAAAGGTTCAGACCCGTTGACTATAACCTCTCTCACAAGCATAACATGATCAAACCCAGAACTCATCGAGTGTTAATCACATGGTAAATGTGAACTAGATTATTGACTCTAGTAAACTCTTTGGGTGTTAGTCACATGGGGATGTGACCTTGAGTGTTAATCACATATCGATGTGAACTAGATTATTGACTCTAGTGCAAGTGGGAGACTGTTGGAAATATGCCCTAGAGGCAATAATAAATTGATTATTATTATATTTCCTTGTTCATGATAATCGTTTATTATCCATGCTATAATTGTATTGATAGGAAACTCAGATACATGTGTGGATACATAGACAACACCATGTCCCTAGTAAGCCTCTAGTTGACTAGCTCGTTGATCAATAGATGGTTACGGTTTCCTGACCATGGACATTGGATGTCATTGATAACGGGATCACATCATTAGGAGAATGATGTGATGGACAAGACCCAATCCTAAGCCTAGCACAAGATCATGTAGTTCGTATGCTAAAGCTTTTCTAATGTCAAGTATCATTTCCTTAGACCATGAGATTGTGCAACTCCCGGATACCGTAGGAGTGCTTTGGGTGTACCAAACGTCACAACGTAACTGGGTGACTATAAAGGTGCACTACGGGTATCTCCGAAAGTGTCTGTTGGGTTGGCACGAATCGAGACTGGGATTTGTCACTCCGTGTAAACGGAGAGGTATCTCTGGGCCCACTCGGTAGGACATCATCATAATGTGCACAATGTGATCAAGGAGTTGATCACGGGATGATGTGTTACGGAACGAGTAAAAGAGACTTGCCGGTAACGAGATTGAACAAGGTATCGGGATACCGACGATCGAATCTCGGGCAAGTATCGTACCGCTAGACAAAGGGAATTGTATACGGGATTGATTAAGTCCTTGACATCGTGGTTCATCCGATGAGATCATCGTGGAACATGTGGGAGCCAACATGGGTATCTAGATCCTGCTGTTGGTTATTGACCGGAGAGTCATCTCGGTCATGTCTGCATGTCTCCCGAACCCGTAGGGTCTACACACTTAAGGTTCGGTGACGCTAGGGTTATAGAGATATTAGTATGCGGTAACCCGAAAGTTGTTCGGAGTCCCGGATGAGATCCGGACGTCACAAGGAGTTCCGGAATGGTCCGGAGGTAAAGAATTATATATAGGAAGTGCTATTTCGGCCATCGGGACAAGTTTCGGGGTCACCGGTATTGTACCGGGACCACCAGATGGGTCCCGGGGGTCCACCGTGTGGGGCCACCTGCCCCCGGGGGCCACATGGGCTGTAGGGGGTGCGCCTTGGCCTATATGGACCAAGGGCACCAGCCCCAAGAGGCCCATGCGCCAAGAATCAAGGGAGAGGAAGAGTCCTAAAAGGGGAAGGCACCTCCGAGGTGCCTTGGGGAAGAGGGACTCCTCCCTGGCCGCACCCTTCCTTGGAGGAAGGGCCAAGGCTGCGCCTCCCCCCTCTCCCTTGGCCCTATATATAGTGGGGGGAAGGGAGGGCAGCCCAACCTAAGCCCTGGCGCCTCCCTCTCCCTCCCATGACACATCTCCCTCCTCCCGCAGCGCTTGGCGAAGCCCTGTTGGAATCCCGCTACTACCACCACCACGCCGTCGTGCTGCTGGATCTCCATCAACCTCTCCTCCCCCCTTGCTGGATCAAGAAGGAGGAGACGTCGCTGCTCCGTACGTGTGTTGAACGCGGAGGTGCCGTCCGTTCGGCGCTAGGATCATCGGTGATTTGGATCACGACGAGTACGACTCCATCAACCCCGTTCTCTTGAACGCTTCCGCGCGCGATCTACAAGGGTATGTAGATCCACTCCTCCCTCGTTGCTAGATGACTCCATAGATAGATCTTGGTGACATGTAGGAAAATTTTGAATTTCTGCTACGTTCCCCAACATTTGTGCCCTGTGCTGGCTCAACTCTCTTTGATGTGGCTTCCTCTTCCTCTGCCACATAATCTTCATCCTCTGATTCTGAGGTTCTCTTCTTCCTCAGTCTGGTGGCAGCCTTTGGCAGATTGCTAGGAGTACTTCTGCTGCCATCATCTGAAGAACTTGAGGGACTAGTGCCCTCACTCATCTGCACTTGCTCTTCTGACATGTTCTGGCTATCACTCTGGTTTGACATGATGAACAAGCTGACTGCTGACCCTGTGAACAGTTTATAGATGAGGTAGAATAGATGAGCATCACAAAATGCAGAGATTTTTGTAAAAGAATGACTCAAAATCTTAGTTTTAGTTTCCCACTGAAATCATCTCGGATCTACCGATTTTCAAACTCGGTGATACGGAAGCAGTTTTTGGAACCTAAACTAGTGAACTCGGTCAGACCGAGTCACAGTTCGGTGGCACCGAGACTGCTAGGGTTTCACAGAGTTCCAAAATCGGTCACACCGATAAGTAATTCTCGGTCAGACCGAGTCTCACTTGTGCAATGGCATAAGCCAAATCGGTGGGACCGAGTTTTTCAACTCGGTGGGTCCGAGAAGGTTTCGGCGGAAACCTAAACCTAGAATTTTCGAATCAAACCTAATCTACGAGTTCATTGACTGGATAGAAGTTTATCAAACGTGGCAAGAATCATGATGATCACAATGTGCTAAGAATCAGATTGGGGAATAGCACAAAGATCGAGTCCATACCCTAGTTCGGCGGAGACTCGCTACGGCGGCAACGGCGGGGTTGAATTCCGTTGACGGCGATGGAGACCAGCGACTGGAGGCGGCTGGGGGCGAGGAGACGATTCGGAGACCAAGTTGGCAGAGCAGGCTATCGCGCGGGCGAAGGGGTTCGGAGAAATTTCCAAATTTTGCCCGTGACTATATATAGCCCGACCCTGTCGGTGTGACCGAGTGGAACAACTCGGTGGCACCGAGATGCAAAACTGTAGACATTTATTGCAACTCGGTGTGACCGAAAGGTTCAAATTGGTTGCACCGAGATCGAAAACCTAGATCAACTTAATGATCTCGGTAGGACCGAAAGTAGGGTATCGGTCAGACCGAGAATCATAAAGAGGTTTTGGAAGTTTAAGTCTATGACGAATCGGGGACTCCGAGCGCTCCTCACACAGAGTGGTTCGAATCTGACTTGATCAAATTTTGTGATGTAGCATGAATAGAGTTTGAGACGAGAAAAGCATAGATAGCTAGAGGAGGTTCTTAGGCATTCTTGTCCATCCACTTGGCAAAAGGAAATAAAACCAAACAATCAAAACAACAAGTGGATGTCCTCGAATGAGTAAAATATGCAACCAGCATGCTCACACAATAAGATGGCAAATGAAATATGTGACAAGACATGCACAACCAATTCTAGCATCTATCAAGCAATTTGCGATGACAAGGTCATCTATATATGAGTATATTGACTTAGGAGTCAAGTGAGAACACTTGATCATAGGTCATACTCATCGTTTAAGCTCAAGTGGGGTTACCACTTTTACATAAAGCATTGTTGTGTTCACATCTTTAGACTTGCTTTAGCTCAAGTCTTAGAGTAAAGCTCCCCCTAGATGTGATATCCCCCTTAGAGGGATGAACTAACCTTGGGTTTTGTCGATGATGACTTCATGTAGATGTTGAAGATGTGGATGCTCAATGTTGATGTAGATCACTTGGAGCTATCCATTTGAGTGAATTGCACTTTCAATACCTACATGGGTTAGTCCCACAAGGAACAAACAAGGATATCCATAGACATAGAGTGATGCACACACAAGATGATGTCCATGAAAACTTTTAGGTTACCTTGTCCCTTGTCTTAACAACAAGAGGGTTTGTGACTCCTTGAACTAGTGCAAGATGTGGAAGTTGATTGCACTTGTTCTTGCCAAAATGATAAGAGTGAAGTATGTTGGCGGAGTCACCCTCAAGAACTCTCTAGTTCTTCTTCTTTTGGATCCACACCATCTTGATGGGAATCCTTGGAGTTGTAGTCGTACTTGATGAAGTGGAACTTGAAGTAGTCTTGGGAATCCACTTGACTAAGGTCTTAGGAGCTTCTTCAAATGCATCAATTTCCTCTTGAAGCTTGTCCTTGCCTTTTTGCTTGTAGTCTTGTGGTGGAAGATCATCTTGAGCTTGTGTCCCCTTGAAAGAAGTATCATACTTCTCTTATTGAGGAACAAACTTTGTCTTGGGGTATTGATCTTCTTCCCACTCAACTCCATTGGCATTGAACTTTCATTCAAAACCAACACCTTGATTCTTCCGGTGCATTCCTTGCTTGCGCACAATTTCCTCGAATTGCTTACTCCTGGCAAGGCTTTTGTACACTCCTTTCTCTATAATTCCCTTCAATAAGCTATTTTCTTGCTCAAGTGTAACTTGGCTAAGAGAATCATTAGTGGAATCAAGAGAACTACTAGAAGCAACAATATTGGATTTAGCATGATCATTGTTACTGCTAGAGGAAGAATCTTTCTTGTTCTTGTTACTAGACTTGACTTGAAGCATGTAAGTGGATAAGAGTAAACGCTTGGCAATGTAAGGAGAACTTTTCTTGTGGAGATCATCATTGATTGCTTTTAAGAACTCATGCTCTTGCTCAAGATTGAGCTTTTCAAAGCGTAATTTCTCATGAGCTCTTAAAAGTTCTCGATGATCTTCGAAGATAGTTTCATGAGCTAACTTAAGAGTGTTTAGTTCTTCAGTTAGAGCCTCAATCTTCTCCTTATCATTGTCATTCGTTTTATCTTGATTAGCATGATTAATTAACGTTTCATCATAGTATTCATCACTAGAGTTCTCAACAAGCAAATCATCACCTAATAAGTCATCTTCATCACTATTGAAATCAACATACTCGGGGTGTGTTACCTTAGGACCTTTGGTCATGAAGCATCTTCCAATTCCTTCATTTGGTGAGTCAAATATGTCGTAGGAGTTGGTTGACACAAGTGCTAGACCGGCAACACCTTCATCTTGAGTATCTTCGGAGTCGGAGTGATAACTTCTCTCGGAGTGGCTGTCGGAGTCGGAGCCGGATACCCATTCACCAACATGAGCTTGATGTCTTCGTTTTGTGTAGCTCCTTGATGATTTTTCCTTCCTTTCCGAATCCTTGCTTCTCCGTGAGTATCTTCGTTCATAACGATCATCTCTACTCCTTCTCTCTCTTGGTGGTGATTCTTTGCTTCTTCTTTTTGGAGAATCTTCTCTTCTCTTGTAGGGAGCCGTACACTCATTGGAATAGTGTCCGGGTCTTCCACAACTGTAGCAGTTTTGCTCTCGACTAGAAGATCTTTTGTCATTGTAGGACCTTGACTTGAAGCTTCTATCTTTGCTTCTACTCTTGTAGAACTTGTTGGAGTTCTTCACCATTAAGCTCAATTCTTCATTGAAGTTTTGTTTCTCACTTGATGATGTAGGAGCTTCACATGAGGCTTTGTAGCCACCACTTGATTTGTTGTGAAGTTCCTCTTTATCCTTAAGTGACATCTCATGAGCAACAATTCTTCCAATCACCTCCGTTGGCTTGAGATCTTTGTAATTGGGCATCATTTGGATCAATGTGCACACGGTATCATATTTTCCATCCAAGGCTCTTAGAATCTTCTTGATGATGAATCTATCGATCATCTCTTCACTTCCTAAGCCGGCAATCTCATTTGTGATGAGAGCAAGCCTAGAGTACATTTCAGCGACACCTTCATCATCCTTCATTTTGAACTTGTCAAGTTGACTTTGAAGCACATCCAACTTGGTTTCCTTGACGGAGTCGGTACCTTCGTGCATATCAATCAAAGTGTCCCAAATTTCCTTTGCATTCTCAAGACGGCTGATTTTGTTGAATTCTTCGGGGCACAATCCGTTGAAGAGAATATCACAAGCTTGAGCATTGTATTGCAACATCTTCAACTCATCCGCGGTAGCTTCACGGTTTGGTTCTTTCCCATCAAAGAAGTCACCTTGCAAACCAACACACACAATAGCCCAAACGGCGGGGTTATGTCCAAGAATATGCATTTTCATTTTATGCTTCCAACTAGCAAAATTAGTACCATCAAAGTAAGGACCTCTACGGTGATAATTTCCCTCGCTAGACGCCATACTCTCCTAGGTTGTGAAACCAAGGCTATGACCACCAAAAGCTATGGAGATCAAAGCAAATGGAGACCAAAGCTCTGATACCACTTGTAGGATCGAAAGTATGTCTAGAGGGGGGTGATTAGACTACTTGACCAAATAAAAACTTAGCCTTTTCCCAATTTTAGTTCTTGGCAGATTTTAGCTATTGTAGGACAAGTCAAGCAATCATCACACAATTCAAGTAAGCATGCAAAGAGTATATTGGCAGCGGAAAGTAAAGCATGCAACTTGCAAGAATGTAAAGGGAAGGGTTTGGAGAATTCAAACGCAATTGGAGAGACGGATGTTTTTCCCGTGGTTCGGATAGGCGGTGCTATCCTACATCCACGTTGATGGAGACTTCAACCCACAAAGGGTAACGGTTGCGCGAGTCCACGGAGGGCTCCACCCACAAAGGGTAACGGTTGCGCGAGTCCACAAAGGGCTCCACCCACGAAGGGTCCACGAAGAAGCAACCACCCACAAAGGGTCCACGAAGAAGCAACCTTGTCTATCCGACCATGGCCATCGCCCACGAAGGACTTGCCTCACTAGCGGTAGATCTTCACGAAGTAGGCGATCTCCTTGCCCTTACAAACTCCTTGGTTCAACTCCACAATCTTGTCGGAGGCTCCCAAGTGACACCTAGCCAATCTAGGAGACACCACTCTCCAAGAAGTAACAAATGGCATGTAGGTAATGAACTCCTTGCTCTTGTGCTTCAAATGATAGTCTCCCCAACACTCAACTCTCTCTCATAGGATTTGGATTTTGTGGAAAGAAGATTTGAGTGGAAAGCAACTTGGGAAGGCTAGAGATCAAGATTCATATGGTAGGAATGGAATGTCTTGATCTCAACACATGAGTAGGTGGTTCTCTCTCAGAACATGTGAGTTGGAATTGTGTATGCGTTCTGATGGCTCTCTCCACGAATGAAGAGGAGGTGGAGGGGTATATATAGCCTCCACACAAAATCCAACCGTTACACACAGTTTTCCAATCTTGGTGGGACCGAATCAACAAACTCGGTCGGACCGAAAAGGTAAACCTAGTGACCGTTAGAGATTTTCGGTGGGACTGACATGCAACTCGGTAGGACCGATATGGTTAGGGTTTGGGCATAACGTAATCTCGGTGAGACCGATTACACAAACTCGGTGAGACCAAATTTGGTAATTAGCTAACCAGAGAGTTGGTCAGGCAAACTCGGTGGGACCGATTTGCTCTTTCGGTGAGACCGAAAAGTTACAAAAAGGAAACACTGAATTTACATTGCAATCTCGGTGGGACCGATTCACTCTTT
The DNA here is from genome assembly GCF_056163025.1 of Triticum urartu. Lineage (NCBI taxonomy): Eukaryota > Viridiplantae > Streptophyta > Magnoliopsida > Poales > Poaceae > Triticum > Triticum urartu. Next base: position 159,713,847 of record NC_141875.1, on the reverse strand, counting down.
CGGTGAGACCGAAAAGTTACGAAAGGGAAACAGAGAGTTTGCAATCCCATCTCGGTGAGACCGAGATCCCTATCGGTAGAACCGAATTGCTAGGGTTTGGCAGTGGCTTATGACAAGTGAAACTCGGTGGCGCCGGATAGAAAGAATCGGTATGACCGAGTTTGGCTTAGGGTTTAGGTCATTTGTGGATATGGGAAAGTAGTTGAGGGTTTTGGAGCATATCACTAAGCACATGAAGCAAGAGGCTCATTAAGCAACACCTCATCCATCCTTGATAGTATTGGCTTTTCCTAAAGACTCAATGTGATCTTGGATCACTAAAATATAAAATGAAGAGTCTTGAGCTTTTGAGCTTGAGCCAATCCTTTGTCCTTAGCATTTTGAGGGTTCCACTTTCACATCCATGCCATGCCAATCACTGAGCTTTCCTGAAATAGTCATCTTGGAATAGCATTAGCTCAATGAGCTATATGTTGTTATGAATTACCAAAACCACCTAGGGATAGTTGCACTTTCAGCATCAAAGTAGGTTGTCGAGATATGCAACTAGGTGAGCAACCTATATGATGCAATACGGATAGGAACACAAGCAAGCAAGATATATGAAACAAATAAGCTTCCACAAGTAAAGGCACGAGATAACCAAGAGTGGAGACGGTGGAGACGAGGATGTGTTGCGGAAGTTCCTTCCCTTTGAGAGGAAGCACGTCTCCGTTGGAGCAGTGTGGAGGCACAATGCTCTTCAAGGAGCCACTAGGGCCACTGTAATCTCCTCACGCCCTCACACAATGCGAGATGCCGTGATTCCACTATTGGTGCCCTTGGAGGCGGTGACCGAACCTTTACAAACGAGGTTGGGGCAATCTCCACAACTCAATTGGAGGCTCCCAACGACACCACGAAGCTTCACCACAATGGACTATGGCTTCGCGGTGACCTCAACCGTCTAGGATGCTCAAACACCCAAGAGTAACAAGATCTGCAAGGGATTAGTGGGGGGAATCAAATATCTCTTGGTGGAAGTGTAGATCGGGGCCTTCTCAACCACTCCCGAGCAAATCAACAAGTTTGGTTGGCTAGGGAGTGAGATCGGGCGAAAATGGAGCTTGGAGCAATAATGGAGCTTAGTAGTGGAAGAGGTAAGTCAACGGGGAAGAAGGGGACCCCTTATATAGTGTGTGGAAAAGATCCAACCGTTACCCACCAATCAGCCCGCGGCCAGCGGTACTACCGCGTCTGGCCAGCGGTACTACCGCAAGGCCGCGCGGTACTACTGCTTGCAACCAAGCGGTACTACCGCACGGCTGTGCGGTACTACCGTACCGACCCACGGTACTACCGCAATCCCAGCACAGAACCGATAAACAGACGCACAGAAGTTGGGGGCGGAACTTCCGCACGCGCGGTACTACCGCGCCCCCCATGCGGTACTACCGCGAGGCAAAAGTCCCAGCCAGGGGAGAAGGGAAACTTTCGTGCCTACTTCCGCAAAGAAACGGAAGTAGCAAAAACCCGACACAGTAGTACTGCCGAGGGGCGGTACTACTGCCTGACCGCATAGCGCGGTACTACCGCACGGAGAAAGCGGTACTACCGCGGTAGGTGCGGATGTAAAAAATTACATCCGCTCCTACTACCGCAAAGGGGCGGCACTAGCCTGGTGGGCAGCGGTAGTGCGGCTCCAGGGGAGCAGTACTACCGTGGGCACCTGCGGTACTACCGCGCCACCGCGCGGTACTACCGCGGATGCCTACGGTACTACCGTTGACCCAGGAGCAGTACTACCGCAACCAACAACGACAGCCAGACAAGGGAGGCAAGAAAACAGAGGAAGCTCCAAGGAAGAAGGAGGGGATAAGAAGGAGACGTGTACGTGATGATTTCACCCAAACCTTTCCAACACGGACCCCCTCTTAATAGTACGGCTTTCCTACGACTCAAATCCACCAAAAAGAAACGTAGAAAAGACGCCGTCTTCGTCAGTCTTCGAGGGGCACCCAATCGTCTTGTGCCTAGCAAAGAAGTGTCTGGGATACTCATGGCACACGATTAGTCCGCAAATGCGTTGTCATCAATCACCAAAACACTTAGGGATAAATATGTCCTTACAAGCATCTCGAAGGAGGATTTGAAGCGCCTCCTCTATGGCTGTATAACACTTGAATACCTTCGTCTTCAGGTGATGGATTGGTTCAGTAGCCTCCATATCGCCTCGACAAATGTCCATACAATTTATGTGCATTGCTGGTGCCGTAACATCGGTTAGTTGAGGTGTTTGACGATATGGTCATTGAGAATTGGCCTTTCCTTGAGAGATTGTTTGTACTCGATAAAGAAGGTCCAACAAGAATCAAGGTCATTGACGTACCGAAATTGCCAGTATTGGGCTATGCGCGTGTTAAATTCTTTGAACTTGTTACTGGATTCATATCAGTTCAGGTACAACAGTCTTCTTTTTCTCCATCTTATTGTACATCACATTTTATCTATTTTTTGTTGATCGATGTTCGACTTCATCCAGAAAATAATTCCCACAAGCTTGACCCCGTCTCTGCGCACATTGAAGGTCTTAGTACTACAATCTATCGGCCCCAGTTAGGATCAAGTTGTTAGATTCCTTAGATGTTTTCTGTGCACGGAGAAGCTATACATCGAGGTAATGCTCTTTTCTTATTAATTGTTAACCACAACGGAGTTCAAATTTTTGATACTTTTACACATGATTACAATGACAAATGTACTATGATTTCTAAAGGAATTTTTGACGATTTCAATACATATATTTTTTGAGATGTTAATCATGAACGATTGAAGATAACATGTCACTCTATTCGTGTATTTTAGAAATCCTGCAAATCAAAGAGGCCCGTAGTGTTCAACACAACATCTAGACACTAATGTGATGTCTTTGTTTGTAGATACAAGAGGCCCGAAAGTAGAAAATATGGTGCAATATAACAACCCCATCAAATACCTTGATCTCTATTTCACGGAGATTACTTCGAATGAGTACCGAGGCACCAAACCAGAGATTAAATCCGTTAGGTTCTTTGTTCGGAAAGCAAGTGTGCTCGAGGTAATGAGGTTTGCCCTATATTTAGTGCGCATAAATGAATAGTTTGCTGATCAGTGCAGGCGTCTACAACTGAATGAAAAAGGCTCTGCAGATGTTGAATTTCATTTTGAAAGTTCAAATGTCAAATTATTCGGTAATCTTTGTATGAAGCCGATATATGACTTCTTGGTGACTGATCCTTTCGCAGAAATATTGCATGACAAAGATTCTGAAGAAGCTGAATTTTATTTCTAATATCAATTTGAACCTTGCAATCTTTGAATTTGGGCCTTCTAATATTGGAATTTGAACCTTATAATATTTTTGATATTTGTAATCTTTGAAATGGCCTTGTGTTCTTTTTTCTTTCAAATGTCCTCCTGCAATTTATACATGTGGGATACTGTCCAACTATTGATGCAAGAGGACGGCGTCTGCATGACATGGGATTGAGATGATCCAAAAGGCAAAGGTGTTCGTTTGTAGGAAAAGAACTTTCTTGCTGACCACCTTTTGGCTTGAAGATTAGATTAACTTGTACACAATGCAATATATTTCTATGTGATCATATTTTTGGTTCATGCTCTCATAGTTCACTATAATAAGAGCATGCATGGACAAATTAATCAATGGATTTTGATAAAAGCATTCAAACCCTAAACCCTAAAAATTCGAATGTAATATGTTATGAACTCTAACGTGGAAGAATCGAGAAATAAGAGATCCAGTAACTCCCGCGCCTCCTCAGAGTTCAGTGGATTCTGGCCGTCCGATCCGTTTTCCTGATGCGATTCTAGCCGTCGGATCGAGCCCTCAGATGATTTGGGCCGCCGGATCATAACCGAGTCCCTGTAGCAATGAACAGTTTCACTTCGCGGTAAATATCCGCTGCCACCGCCGGTTAATACAGCACCCCGCCGAGGGCAATATTGGGATTTCCATAGGCCGGTGGAACGTGCCCTTTCCCGGTTCGCTGCCTCTCGCTGCCTCCTCCCCAATCGAAGAGACGCCTAGGGTTCGACCTCTCCTCGCTTCTCTCCCGCATGTCTCTCTCTCTCTCGCAGTCGTCGCCACCAGCCATCCTCCCCATCGCCCCCTTCGCCCCGTCATCTCCCACTCGCTCCACCCCTCTCGCAGATCTCGTAGGATGGAGACGCTGGCCGCCTCCATCTCCTCTCTGTCGCCGTCTGACCCAGATGCGGCCGCAGTCTGCCGGCGCCGCAGGCGGAGGAGACGCGCCTAGGAGGAGCCTTCGGCAGCCGCCGCCGCCGCGCCCTCCTCCTCCTTCCACCTCCTGGCCGGCGCCCAACCACCGCGCCCTCTCCCTCCCCCTACCGCCGGCCTCTCCCTAGGTGGCGGCCAGATCTGCCACGGCCACAGCCACGGCGAGGGCTTCTGGATCCGCGCCGCCGTCGAGCTGGACGCGACCATCAACCTCGGACCACACCGCCGCCGCCATGGATGCACCATATCAAGGTCTCCTCCCCCGCCTCTCTCTCTCTCTCTCTCTCTCTCTCTGATGTGTTCCGATTTGGTAGGCTTGGTTCCCTCCCTGATCATGATGCGTGTAGACGCATGCACAAGTTAGGTCTTGTGATCTATTTCAGGAACTGCTGCTAGCCTTGTAGTTAGTTATATCCTGTTCGTATGTATGATGTGTACCAGGTGCTTCGTAGGTAGTGTGTGTAACGAGCTTTTGTTGTCATGTACCTTTGGCTGGACCATTGCACTGGTCATGTAGATATATCCTTTTGAAGTTCTTATATCCTGGTGCACGAAAACCACACAGGCCTTTAGACTATGTACGTGAATTGTTTGACTATGGTCACCTGACCACTACTCCGTGGATGGTTGGTCCTTCTGCCATTAGGCAGGATATCTTTTGTTTTTCTCTACGAACTGCAGGTGCTTGAAATAAGACAGCCGGTAGCCAGTTCTTCAATAAGAACAACTGAGACAGATTTGAAACATGTTTTAGACGTTTCAGAGGTGGTATATAGCAGTTCATTGTCGGTGTATAATTTACTGAGACCACAAATAAATTTTAAAGCTACTGATTTAGGCTGAGTAAGCAAAACATATAAACAGGAATAAAGTAAATTATTCTTTTAGCAAATCAGAGTGAGCTTTATTGATCCAGGGATTGTCTATAGGAATTGCAAGAAAATCATGAGGAATTTCTCTCAGGTCGCAATGGCTGACAAAGAGCTTCAGGTTCATGGTTCACCAGGTTCTGCTGGCTCCACTAACAGTTGCCTGCAAGCACTTGCATAGGTCAGCTGAGATACGTCTTGCACACCTACGAGTTGATTCTTCTAGGGATCTAATTTTCTAAACGAACTTTCAGTTGCAATGCACAAATATGTTGCTAGATGAGGTTTAGAATTTATTTGGCAGAAGCTGTTTTAAGATTAGTATATTGTAGTGTTTCTCTGAGGGAATTCTGTGAATATTTGGTCATTGCCAACAAATCTAAAATAGAATGGAAGCGATTGTTTGGAATGGATATACTGCCAACAAACCAGCAGTCGAACTGAACTAGAATACTGTGTGTATTTTAGCTTAAGCAATCTAGGATTCACTCCTGGATGTTAGAGCAACATATTTCAGAATGTAATTAATCAATGTTGCTTCCCGAGAAGTATATTTCTTTTGTTTCAATAAGCATTATGCACAACTCGATGCTTGGTGCAACATGAGTTCATCTTATTATGTGAATATAGTGGTTGGCATGCTCAATTCGTCCTCATTGGCATCTGAACCTGAGGCTCCTGACTTACTCAAATGTTCTCCAGTTATTCCCCCTCTCCTACAAATGTGATCAATTTGGCATGGGTATGCGTACAGTTGGAATGAGGCGCCATGGGAAGGATTCAAATCTCTGAGAAGTGTGCTAAATCAATAGTGCCAATCGGTTCAGTTTCAGCTTCAAAAACATTGGGTGATTGAAAATGGCATGCTATATTTCTGCAACAAGGCTCCCTAAATATTCCCTATGTTCTAAACTGGATTCTGACAAGGGTAAAGATATCTGAGACATCCCTCATTTTATTTTAAGACCATTACTTTTTTGCCTACCTCTCCTTATATAATCTCTAACATGGCCGGCTCTCTATTCTCTGTGGTTTAAGGTGTACACCCTGCTATTTGGTCAGAAGTCTGGGAGTTCATACTTGGTTGTTTGATCTCGAGAACACCTTTGATGACCACGGGCAAATTGGGCGAACCAGAAGGTACTCGACTCATTCTATGCTTTTCATGACTGCAATTTCCATCAAGTACATATATGATGTCTTCACACTCCATTATAATCAATAATTGCCTTACTGTAAAGGACTCATTCATTTTGCGTTCATTAATCTTGAACTATAGATTAAATCTTTTTGCTGCATGTTAAGTTATGTGTGAAAGGATGATTAATATGAGGCATACATTCTTTGTTTTATGGATATATACATTAACTGCTGCATGTATATCATCACAAGCAAAAAATGTGTATTTTTGCGTTCATTAACTGCTGAAAGGATGATTAACTGCTGCATGTTATGAACTAGGATGAACTTATACATGCAGAGAGAGAGAGAGAGAGAGAGTTCAATATTTGTTCAATCCTCCCCCCCCCTCTTTCTCTCTGACCGCTGCTAGCAGGTCGTTGACATATTCGGGTTGTAGGTCACAGAAACAAAGTTTAGAGTTATTTTATGTTTTCGCTCAGCAATTTCCTGCATTACATATCTTTTTGTGTTTAGTTTTTTTTTGCGAATTCTACTATTTGTAGCATTGAGCTAAACTGACATTCGTTTTAGTTAACTTACATTCCTGGATGTTTTTAAACTGATATTATTTCCATAATTTCAGGTTTGTACTTGGCTTTATCAGAATTAGAATATGCAGAACATGTGTTGGAGAAGTGCCCATTTGGTTTTATGAAATAATATTCAGTCAGTTTAAAGTTATTTTCATGTTGATTGCATTTTGTTGTAGGAACGTGCAAAGAAACTAATGTTTGATCATGTCGTTGACCGGCTCTGTTATGATAATTCTTTGAGAAAGTGGTCACATTCCACATGAAGAACCCGTAGTACCATGTTTTACCATCTCTATCGCCACTGTGTTTGGCTTTTGGTTTCTTTTTATTTTCCTGCTCTGAGTACTCGCCCTCTCATGTTGTACAAGTGAATGTTTTTTTTTTGAATCAAAAAATCTGAATATATGAGTCGAACCATGCTTCCTACAAACTTGATTACTACCTGCTTGAGAATATCGTTGGGACCGGCACCCCGCGCCAAGGCGCAGTACCGATCTAGTTTATAAGGTACTACGTTTTGAACATCAACACACCATTTTTTATTATTTTTCTAACCCGTCGAATTTTTTTTGACACGAAACATTTTCTATGACCCTACAAACCGTCTCTGGAAATGGACATGCCTAGTGACGCCCAAAAGTGTCGCCAGATTTCAGGCCGGAACGTTGTCAAAGTTGTCGAGGGCGTTGCCTCGGGAGGAAACACCTTGTGGCGGTGGACCATCACATAAAATGAGTTTACGATGTTTCATGTTTCGCCACCATTTTTGTCACTGAATAAAGCAAATTTTGTAATCCATGCAGGGTAGGGTTGTCTAGGTGCGTCTTGGGGTGGTGGGAGTAGCGCACCGGAGAATAATTTTATGGTAACTCCAATCCCATACTTGGGGCGTCTCTCACAGTAGTGTCTCAGAGTTGTTTGCTCGCCGGTTCGTCAAATCGGCGGGATTAGGTCTTTTGGATGTCGGCGACAAAGCAACGGGGTGGTGATTCCTTCAGAGGTTGGTGTCCTCCTGCTCTGTCCCCGTCGATGTGCCGTGGTCTCTGACGCAGTCGAGGAGTAGTGTGGTTCATGTTTGGAGGATGGCTGCTGCCCATGGTGGTGGCGTCGTCTCGTGGGACAAGATGGCTTACCGGGAGCACGGATAGAGGCACAAGGACGATGGATCTGATGGTCTCTCTCGACTTTATCGATGAGCGACGCCAGATTTGAGGTTGGGATGGCACAGGGACGACCCCGGCCGACATTGCCACAACGTTATGTGCCCGCTACGTGGTCTTCGGTTCACAAAGCCCTTACGACTATGGTGCCCTCCTAGGTATGGCAACGAAGGAGGTTCTTCTCCTGTCTCTCTGGCGACGTTTGGGGTTGGAAATGACCGTTGGTTTTGGTAATCTCACTTTGGGTTTAATGACATAGTACACAAGTACTTAAAAAAAACCTTTAAAATAGTAGAGATTTTATTTGGTTTCGGATCGGGTACGATTCTCGTTTGGGTTCGTAGTTGGAGCCTTTTTCCAGTTATATCATGTGTGCTTCCATAGTATTCGATCTCATTAACGATTTTCGCAAGGGTCTATCTACGTCTCAGTCGACTGAGACTTCACGAAGTCTCAGTCGGCTGATGTCATCACATGTAGATTAGGCCTGTTAACTAGCTCTATTTCTGCTGGGTTGAATCGGCTTAGCACTTGGGCTTATTTCATTTTACTTGTTTGTTTGTCTGTTATTTTTAGGCTGGGCTGCCCACTTTTTCTGTTGTCACTAGGCCCGACCCTTTTCTTTCTTTTCTTCAGCGGTCGCGGACGTACGGTGCCAGCCCACGTACAGATGCATGTGCATGCAGATGGATGGATATGGGCCTGTAGAGTGTACTATACGTGATTAGGATGTCTACGTGTGTCATCTTATCACATATGTACGTATGTGTGTCACTGTGAGAACACGTGTCATTTGACTCGCCCGCCTCCTTCCGGCGCCCTCTCTGACAAAACAAAAAAGTCCACTTGCGGTCGATTAAAAGACGTGCAGTTGCGGTCGGGTGCGGCACTTGCAGGTGCGGGGTTGTTGTCGGGTTTGCAACTGGCCCGCCCCCTCTCCCGCCACCCACTCTGACAAAACAAAAGCCGCGTTAGAACCATGTTGGGGAACATGCAGTTGCGGAAGGGTGCGACACTTGTAGTTGCGGGGCTGTTGTTGGGTTTGCAACTAGCCCGCCCCCTCTCCAGGCGCCCCCTTTGACAAAAGAAAAGTCGAGTTGCAACCATGTTGGGGGACATGCAGTTGCAGTCGGGTGCGGCACTTGCAGTTGCGGGGCTGTTGTTGGGCTGGCAACTGGCCCGCCCCCTCTCCCGCCACCCACTCTAACAAAAAAAAAGTCGAGTTACAACCATGTTGGGGAACATGCAGTTGCGGAAGGGTGCGGCACTTGCAGTTGCGGGGCTGTTGTTGGGCTTGCAACTAGCCCGCGCCCTCTCCAGGCGCCCCTTTTGACAAAAGAAAACTAGAGTTGCAACCATGTTGGGGGACATGCAGTTGCGGTCGGGTGCGGCACTTGTAGTTGCGGGGCTGTTGTCGGGCTTGCAACTGGCCCGCCCCCTCTGCCGCCACCACTCTGACAAAACAAAAGTCGAGTTACAACCATGTTGGGGAACATGCAGTTGCGGAAGGGTGCGGCACTTGCATTTGCGGGGCTGTTGTTGGGCTTGCAACTAGCCCGTCCCCTCTCCAGGCGCCTCCTTTGTCAAAAGAAAAGTCGAGTTGCAACCATGTTGGGGGACATGCAGTTGCGGTCCGGTGCGGCACTTGCAGTTGCGGGGCTATTGTCAGGCTTGCAACTGGCCCACCCCCTCTCCCGACGCCCCCTCTGAAAAACAAAAGTTGAGTTGCAACCATGTTGGGGGACATGCGAGGCTGTTGTCGGGCTTGCAACGCTCCCCTCCCTTCCGACGCCCCCTTCAACAGAACAGAAAAGTCAAGTTGCGGTCGGGTTGGAAGACATGTAGTTGTGATCGGGTGCGACATTGCAGTTGCGGGGCTGTTGCGGGCTTTGCAACTGGCCCGCCCCCTCTACCGGAGCCCCCTCCGACAGAAGTCGAGTTGCAACCATGTTGGGGGGCATGCAAGTTGCGGGCAGGTGCGACACTTGCAGTTATGAGGCTGTTGTCTGGCTTGCAACTTGCTCGCCCCCTCTAACGGTGCCCCCTCCGACAAAACAAAAAAATCTAGTTACGGTCGGGCTAGAATACATGCAATTGATTCAACCTACTGATTCTCTACTTAATTCAACCTTCTGGTGCCCTACTTAATTCAACATGTAGATCTCGATAACTACAGATGCGTGTTAGAGACATGAGCTTTGTTTCAAGGAAAATAAAAAGAAAAGGCAGCTTCTTCTCTATCAACCCACGCTAGAAAAAATTAGGGCATATAAACACGATGAAAATGTGTTTTTGTGTAATACATGAATAAAATTAAAACAAAAAACATGTAGAAAAGACAACAAGTGAGAATAAAAAATGTTCATGCTTGTCAAAATGTATCTTCTACAAAACTTAAATCTTCCAAAGATGAATGATAAAAATAGACAAAAATAGAAATAAAAGTAAAAACAGACAAATAAAACATATTAAAATAAATACACAAAAAGAGAAATAAATAATAAATAATAAAGAGGAAAAAAACTAGATAAATACGCGTATCTTCTTTCTGTACACACAAGCCTAACAGAAAAACAAGAAAGAAAATACAAAATATTTACGTGGGATACCTATTAAGAAAATAAATAAGAAAACAGGAAAGGAAAAATGAGAAGGACCACAAACCGTAGCCCACAGCCCACTTAACGGAAGGCACCCCGCCAGCCGCCAGCTGCTCAAATAGAGAAAGCCCAATAGGTTTTCAACAATGGGAATACATCAGTGACAAATACAGATCAATCGAATCGTATGGTTAATCCTGTCGACTGAGACTTCATTAATTCTCAGTCGACTGAGAATTAGCAGAACCCTTTCCGCAAACTAGCTCAATTCTCTGGCACAGGGTTCCAACTACACAAGGTGTATTGCTACTAAAAACATCACTCAAAGTAAGGGTCCTCCTGCCTGCAAGAATAGCTGGACTCTGGTGTTACCACAAGCATATGACAACACATCTCTACCGGCGCTGGTGGTCTTTTCTTTAAGCTGCAGTTCATCTGGTTGATTAGTTTTCAACCTATCTTTGCTTCTCCATTGCAGCCTCTTTTCAGGCTCTGTCTCTTATTCTTCAGTCTGTTGCCTCTGTAACTTGTAATAACCCCATAAGCTGTCAATGGAAATTTGGGCACCTTTCAGGTGCCTTGCTTTGTTCAAAAAAAAAAACCCCGATCGATTGTGCCGAGTTGCGACATGGCGACGATCGCGTTCCGACTCCTCTCTCGCCGGACTCTCACCAGCGCTATAGGCAAGGCCGCCCAGCACCTGTTAATTCATTCAATCCCGTCTCTCATCATCGTCTTTTTTTAGTATTTCATTCCGAATTGACACTCAAAAGCTACGGGGTCCGTGGCAGGGTCGTTGGTCGTGGCGGTCCTGTCTGCTTGGCTTCGACGACACGGCGATGGCCGATGCCAAAAGGCTGTTAGGCCACGCGTCGTACATGAAGTAAGTACTAGTACTAGTGTAACATATAAGATTTGCAGCCACGAGATACTAGCAGCTCACTAATCGCCTCCCGTGTGTGCGTTCGTCTGCACTGCAGGCTGCTGGAGAAAGAGCAGGCAGCTGTCGACCGGACCCTCGGCCGCTTGGTTTTTGGGTCGGCCGTGGTTTCCGTCGGATTGCTTCTTGCCAAGATTTATCCTCCTCCCCCGGCAAGCGGACGTACAATTACCCCTACTTCAGATGGGGTGTAGGGAAGAGATCCCGGTTTCATTTGGATAGTGTGAAATAACATGCTTTTTCGGATGATAAGATGGGTGTAATTCCTTTTTGATGTAGCTCATCATTCATGCCAAATGATAAGATGAGTGTAATTCTGATAATGTATTCAACTGTCCTTATATACTACTATCTCTGTAACTTTTTTATAAGAATCTTTATAAGACGTTTTTAGAGTTTATGAGTGTCAAAAAATGTCTTGTACTCATTTGGCTTGGTATGTGGGGAGTTGTTTTTTTATTTCAATAAATAAAGTGGTATTTTGATGGTTTCTTTCTGGGGTATAATTATGTTTTATTTGCAAATTAACACACACACACACACACACACACACACACACACACACACACACACACACACATATATATATATATATGCAGGAAGTTTCCTTTTTGAGAGAACTAGAGCAGCTCAACTACTCTACGGGTTGACACATTCAGAATACATCAGATTTTGTAGGCTAGGTGGGACGTCCGAATCAAGCCTCTGATCGCCAAAGCTTCTGTGTAGGGCAGCCAGCCCATGTGCCAAGGCATTGTTGCATTGCTTCACGTGGCTGATCTTGCAAGCAGAGAAGCTTCCCATTGCCCGTCTGATGTCCATTATCAGTCCATAGCAGGCAGATCGTGGTTGGGTTTGTGCTTCTACTTCCTTGACTATCGATTGGTTGTCCATTTCAAGTATCACCCGACCATTGTACCGGCCGGCCAGAGTGTGCAACCCGACCAGGGCTGCTCTGGCTTCGGCCTCGTCCACTTCACTGCAGGGGGCAGTCCCTTGGATTCAGAGAAGAGCACTCTACCTCTTTCGTCTCTGGCTATTCCTCCTGCAGCACTCACTCCAGTTTCACCCTCGAACGCTGCATCCGTGTTCAGTTTTACTGTACCTTGTACAGGAGGGACCCAACACCTGTTAAGGTTCACTTCAGGAATTGGTTCAGGAACCCTCCCTCCGAAGGCGGTTTTCCCATCCGACCCCATGTCCATCTCTGTACCCGCCAATCTGAACTCTTTCTCATATTTCTCTAGAAATTGGACTGACGATCTGATTGTTTGTCTTCCTTTGCTGCGCACACAGTCCTCCCGGAGGTGCCAGCAGCGCCACATCAGAAGCAACATTTTTGCTCGTGTGTCCTCGTTCTCTGAGTCAAGAAGTACTTGCAGCCAATCCTCCCCTGTGTATCTGAACTTTTTCTCAGGCGGGAGTACCCAGACTTCTCTCATGGCCCTTCTCAAACCTCTGCTTTTGGTGCACTCCACAACTGCATGGTACTCATTCTCTACCCCACGTCCGCAAATGCTGCATGTTGCGTCTGTCTCAAGAGTTCGTTTGTGCTTATTTTCTTTAGTGGCTAGTGTCTTGGTAGCCACTCGCCACCCGAAAATCCGCACTTTACCCGGCACTTTGGCCTTCCATATCAAGTCCCAAATGCTCCTATCGTCGGCGTCCCTTGTAGAACTGGACGGGGAGGCCTCCTGTTGAGAAAGTCTTGCGGCTAGCTTGTATGCGCTCTTAACTGTGAAGGCTCCGTTCCTTTCATAATGTCAGGCAAGTTGGTCGCTCACATTTGAGCTTGGGATCAGGAGTTTGCATATCTCGTCGGCATCGAAAGGATAGAAGATCTGGCGGATGAGGTCTACGTTCCACTCATTCCTATCCGGGATCATGAGTTGATGTACCCAACGGAGCCTGGACCTCCTTATGAAAGCAGCCGTCATGAGGCCCTCCCTTCTAGGCAGCCACTAATCTCGCTGGATTTGTATATTTTTTCCATCTCCATCCCTCCAAATTATCCCCTTTTTCAAAAGTTGCAATCCAAACTCAATGCCCCTCCACACCGGTGAAACATCTGATGCATAGACGGTGTCTAGGACATTTCCATTAGGGTAGTACTTTGACTTAAGCACTCTTGCGCAGAGGCTGTTAGGGTTCTGGATCATTCTCCACCCTTGCTTTGCGAGGAGTGCTTGGTTAAAGAGATGCATATCTCTGAAGCCAATACCCCCATCCCTTTTCGGTTTAGTCATACGATCCCACGACATCCAGTGGACCTTCCTGTGTCCATCCTCGTCTCCCCACCAGAAATCTCTTATCATTCTCTCGTACTTCTCACAAAATGCTTTGGAGAGCATAAACACACTCATTGTATACGTGGGGAGGCCCGGAACCACTGATTTGACATGGACTTCTTTAGCTGAATAAGACATAAACCTTTCCGACCAGTCGTTGCATCTTTTCCCAAATCTGTCCAGTATCGGCTGAAATTGGTCATCCTTCATTCTCCCTTCCGGCGTCGGCAAACCTAGATACTTGCTTTCAAAGGTGTCTGCTTGTACTCCCAAGATATTTTTAATGCCCGCCCTAGTTGCCTCCGAACAAGCCTCACTGAAAAGAATTGAGCATTTGCTCTCACTGAGAAGTTGCCCCGTACACCTCTGGAAAGTTGTTAACACTCTTCTGATGGTTTTGGCTTGTTCAGTCGCGGCCTTAAAGAAAATCAAGCTATCATCCGCGAAGAGGAGATTTGAGATACCCGGGATGTTTTTCGCAATCTTAATGGGTGTCAAGTTGTTTTCAGCAATTTCCTTTTTTAGCAAGTGCACTAGGACATCCGCAACAAACATGAACAGGTAAGGGCTAAGGGGGTCCCCTTGTCTCAGCCCTCTGGAAGGGATAAACAGTTCCAAGAGACCTCCATTGCATCTCACCGAGTACCTCACGGTACGGACACACTGCATAACCCAATTAGTCCATTTCTTGCAAAAGCCAAACTTTTGGAGCACACCTTCCAAGAAATCCCAGTTCACTCTGTCATATGCTTTGGCAAGGTCCAGCTTATATGCACTGTAATTATCTCTGACATTTCTGGAGTGTTGGATCTTGTGAAAGCATTCGAATGCAATGATAGCGTTGTCAGTGATCATTCTTCCCGGGATAAAGGCACTTTGCGTCTCGGATATAATCTCATCCAAGATGGGCCTAAGTCTGTTGACAAGGCATTTTGACACCACCTTGTAAATGACGTTGCACAGACTGATCGACCTATAATCCTTGATTGACTGCGGATCATTACCCTTTGGTATGAGGACGATCACTGTATCATTAATACCATCTGGTAGAACCCCACTCTCAAAGAATTCTAGGACACCTCTAATGACATCCTCTTTCAGCTCCCCCAGTTCCTTTGGAAAAAACGACCCGGGAAGCCGTCAGGACCAGGGGCTTTTAGAGGCCCTATTTGAAAAGGGCGTCACTTATCTCTTCCGCTGAGAACTGTTTTGTCAACACGTCGTTCATATCTCCGCTCACACGGTTTCCTATTAGGTCTAGAATTCCCTCTTCCTTCTCGTATAGCTTCTTGAAGAAAACATTTGTTATTTCATGTATTCCTTTGTCATCCTTGACACACTTGCCTGAATCATCTTTCAGCCTACCAATGGTATTTTTCTTTCGTCTCCATGTAGCTTTTTGTTGGAAACATTTGGTATTCTTGTCCCCCTCTCTGAGATAAGTAGCACGTGAGCGCTGCCTCCACATGAGCTCCTCACTCACTAGCAATTCATCCAATTTCCGAGCTAGTTCATCTGCTCTTTTTTGCGTCTCGGATGTGCTAGTCGAGTTCCATATTATGCTTAATTTCGTTCTAATATCCGCTGTTTGTTTGATAACCGAGCCAAAGTCATGATTTTCCCATCTGCGTAGCTCCCCCTTCATCTGGTTCAGCTTTGAACACACTTCCTTCAGGTTCGCCGCCGGTCCCTTTTCTTTCCACACTGCTGTAATGGTTGGCCGAAGGGACTCCACTCTTTCCCACATATGTTCGT
This sequence comes from Triticum urartu, assembly GCF_056163025.1. Classification (NCBI taxonomy): domain Eukaryota; kingdom Viridiplantae; phylum Streptophyta; class Magnoliopsida; order Poales; family Poaceae; genus Triticum; species Triticum urartu. Next base: position 159,698,241 of record NC_141875.1, on the reverse strand, counting down.
ACCTGAAAGTAGGTGCAGACCCCTTCTCTTTTGGCCTCCATTCCTTCCTTCCTCCCACTCTCAGTAGGATAGGCAGATGATCCGATCTCGAGGAGCAGATGTGCTCAACAGTAGCTTGGTTGAAGTAGTCGGACCACTCGCTCGATGTCACACATCTATCCAGGCGTGCCCTCATGTTGCTGCTTCCATCTTGTTTATTATTGTATGTCCAGCCCGGTCCCTTGAAGCCCAGGTCATACACTTTGCAATCCGACAGAACCAAACGAAAATTTTCCATGTTTCTTTCAGACTGCTTCGCTTTTGAGTAGTGTTCTGATTGCAACATGGTTTCGTTGAAGTCACCCATCATCAACCAAGGTAAGCTGCTTGTGTCCTTTAACCTTCTTAGCAAAGTCCACATGTGGTGTCGTTCGTGTGCTTTTGGTTCACCATAGACAAAGGTTCCTCTCCATTGTATGCCTTGCGGATTTAAACGGATCAACACGTCGATGTATCTCGCCCCCACGGAAATCTTCTTTATTTCAACACTCTCATCATAGAATAGGGCAATGCCGGCACCTTTTCCAATACCGGGTTGTGTGATACAATGGCGAAGGCCTAGCCTCCATTTCAGGTTCCTAACATACTTATTATTTTGCCGAGTTTCCGAGAGGAAGACGAGCTTGGGCTTATAGGTGTGCACTAAGCACACTAGCTCCTGAACTGTGCGAGGTTGCCCGAGGCCTCGAATGTTCCATGCCATGATCGTCATGGCTCCTGGTGGGCGCCCTCCTTGGCGTCCACCAGTTGACCGGGAGCCCCTGGCCTGGTAGCTTCCTTGCTGACCTCTTTTCCTTCCACACCAATAGTTGCAGCACATGCTTTCTTGTTCTGTTCTCAATCCCCTCCATGTCCAGGCGCTGCTACATCTATTGTCTCCTCCCTTGCGTTTCCTCCTCTCTTGCCCAAGACTGACACCACCTTCCCTGCTCTCTCCTTGCTAGGCCTCCTGTTCTTCACAACCTTCTTATTGAAAAAGGCCTTCCACAGTCCATGCCACCTCCTGCTGTGTGGACTGCGGGATTGGGTCGCCCTCAGGGTCCAGGCTCTCTGTCCCGATCTTCCTCTCAGCCTTTTCCGCCACCTGCACAGTCGCCCCTGCCAAGCCTGCAGGCTCCACGTCCCTTCCCTTACCAGGTCCGGAGGGTGCAGGATTCATGATAAGAGTCTGATTCGGCCCTAGTGTGGGCGCTCCAACTGTAGCCTTGTCGTCGAGGACAGAAAGAGCCAGGTTCTGCTTGGTTCCGCCTTCGTCTCACTACAAAAAAAATACACTTCCGTGATGATACATGTTTGTCACAGTAGGTCGCGTTTTTTTCCATGCATGTACATTCATGACAAATTTATGATAGAATCAAGATAGTCATACCTGTGCTGTCGTAGAAGTGTTCCATGACATTACCAAAATTATCATCACGGAAGTGTCCACTTCCATGACGATAAATCGCGCGTCACAGAAGTGCTTTCGTCAAGGGTGACCGACACGTGGCATCCACCGTAACGGAATGCCGTTAAGCTATCGGGTCGGGTTTTGGATCCGATAACCCGTTAACAGCACCGACCAATGGGGATTTTCCACGTGTAAAATCATCATTGTCTAGAGGAAACACGTGTCGGCTCATCGTTGGGACAGATGTCATCCACTCATTGGACAGGAGGCGCCTATGATAGGTCGACATGTGGCACGGCCCAATAGTGGCCCATTCCGGTGAAAAGGCCGGCCCAGTAAAAATTAGCAGGCCGGCCCATATAAGGCCTACTTGTGTCAGGTCCATTTAAGCCCACGGCCCATACGAGATGTGCCAATTCGGCCCGTTAAAGATTTGACACCATTGCAACCCATCGTCAGTTCGAGCCCGTTAACAGCCCGCTATATATTTGGGCTCAATATCGGCCCGATGAGATTTCGGCCTGTTAACCCCTCATTCAATGGATGGGCCAATTTTCAGGATGTACATCTTTCGGCCTTTTAGCGACCCATTTAAATGTTGGGCTAATTTCCGGCCCGGTGTGTCTTTCAGCCTGTTGACGGCCCATAAATCTGATGGGCCATTTGTAGTCGGACCTGAGTTTTGGCCTTTTAGTGGCCCATTTAAGTGTTGGGACAATTTCTGGCCCGGTGTCACTTTCAGCCTGTTGACGGCCCATAAACTAGTTGGGCCAATTGTAGTCGGACCTGAGTTTTAGCCTTTTAGCGACCCATTTAAGTGCTGGGCCAATTCCCGGCCCTGTGTGCCTTTCGGCCTGTTAATGGACCATAAATGAGTTGGGCCATTTGTAATCGGACCTTAATTTTGGCCTCTTAACGGCCCATGCCCTTCATGGTCCAATACCAGCCCGGTTTCTCTTTCGGCTTGCTAAAGGCCCACAACACAGTTGGGCCGTTTACAATACGACCTGACTTTAAGCCTCTTAGCGGCTCATGCTCTTCATGGTCCAATACAAGCCCGCTATCTCTTTCGGCCTGCTAAAGGCCTACAGTATAGTTGGACCATATGTAGCCCAAACTTAGTAACGGCCTATTAACGGCCCGTGAAATAAATTGGGGTCACCTGTTGCCCGCTTCGATATCGGCCTGTTAACGACCCGGGAGGTAAGAGGGCCGACCATTAACTTTCGGCCTAGTAACGACCCATTAACTTAATGGGCCCACTAAAGTTCGTTCATGTCTTTAGGCCAAATTAGATAATTTGAGCCCATTACGACGAGCAAAGGTACGACATACAGGGAATAACGTTGCACATCCAGAATATATTACAGGAAATTACATCCACTGGGCAATCAAAGATTGATGCCAGTGCAAATAAATGAGCAGAACATAACCATCTACAACGTCACAATCTGCAACCTCAGCACAGATGACGCCCATAAGCATGTGGGCAAGTTCTTGCTGCTTTGCCACACTGTCTCTGAAAACATTGATCAGTTGTTGTGTCGCACGACTCTGCACCCCTGATTCATCCACCATTTCCATCATTGCTTCAACCATTAATTGGTTCACAAACATACATTTATTCTGTCGCATTCGAGACAGAGGATACTGAACAGATTCAAATGGCGATTTTGGCAGGCTTGTATTATTGATAGTGGAGAGTGTCTTGACCACTGCATCATAACATAAATTAGGACGGGAACCAAACAGATTAATCATGAGTTATTGCCATATTACCTGGCCTAGATTTACTGGAAAGAAACAATGGGGTTGCCTTGCTGTTTTCAGAGTTTGTCTTCTTATCTTCAGCAGCCTGCACAAAATTAACACACTAGCATTGCTATCATTGGCCAAGTCAGATAATAGGAAAGCAACATTGACACAACGAACGTTTGGGCAACTAGCCTACACCAAATTAATAGAATATGGCACAACTATCATCAGCCAGGTAAGGTAATACAAAAGAAACATTGACACAATGAATGAATGGGCAACCAGAGAAGCAGTACAATTCAATAATGTGCGTGATATGAGATAGCACATTCATGCAGCTCAGTACCCAAAACTACCAGGAAGTTTTCCTTACAAAAATCAACATTGGCGCCTTTAACATTTTGCTACAACTAATTTTAGATCAGATAAAGGTTAGATTCAGGCCGATTAACAAAATACATGCTGATGTAAAAATACAGTGATATACAACAGGTACTTACATCAGCACTGGAGCAGAGAGAATTCCCGCAAGATATTTTCCTCGAATACGATCCCAATGGAGGAAGTCTTGTATCGTTTAACCTTATTTTCTAAAAGACAGACGGGTAAGAAACATGTAGAAAATATGATCAGAATGCTATAAAATTTCATGATGCGAGGATACGCACACGCTTCTTAGAATGGAGTTGACATTCTTTTGCTGGACTGGAGCGGACTAGTTCTTTGGCCACTGGAATCTGCTTATTATCAGTGGGAGTTGGGTTTCTCTGTGCTGGAACAGTATCTATGAAAAATGGAGTTGGTTTATTATCTCCTGGCGTTTGGATCTTTTGCAAAGACCTGGTTTGTAACCCTTCAGATTCTAACATAACCATCTTCCCCTTCCATGCCTTATATAGAAAAATGGTGATTCAGTTATAAAACATGCTACATCAGAGATGGAATAGGTACTGAAGAATAGAAAGGCATGACATATTGACATGTATTCACTCCATCCGGAAATAAATGGATGGGTCTAGGCGTATTTCAGTTCTAGATACATCCACTTTTATCCATTTCTGCGACATTTAATCCGGACGGAGGGAGTATGATGTAAGAGCTAGGGATACGACTGGACAACACAGTAAAAAAACACTGAAAACCCATTGCAGAACCAAAGTATTCAAACCCACTGATATGAGATAGTACACTCATGCAGCTCAGGATGCAAAACTACCAGGCAGTTTTCCTTGCAAAAATCAACATTGTGGCCTTTAATCATACATTTTGCTACAACTAAATTTAGATCAGATAAAGGTTGGATTCACGCCGATTAACAAAATACATGCTGATGTAAAAATATAGTGATATACAACAGGTACTTACATCTACATTGGAGCACAGAGAATTCCTGCAAGAATCTTTCCTCATAAACGATACCATTGCAGAAAATCTTCTATGTGTTAAGCTTATTTTCTAAAAGAGAGATGGGTAAGAAACATGTAGAAAATATGATCAGCATGCTATAAAATTTCATGATGTAAGGATACGCACACCCTTCTTAGAATTGCGTTGCCATATTTTTGCTGGACTGGAGCGGACTAGTTCTTTGGCCACTGGAATATGCTTATTATCAGTAGGAGTTGGGTTTCTCTATGCTGGAGCAGTATCTATAAAAACCGTGTCGGCGTTCTGGGAACGGGGGTCCCCAGACTTGCCTGCCTACGGCCTGCGGCGTGGCTCAAAGGGGGGCCCAGCGCGGCCCATCTTCATCAACACAGACCCAAGACCCTCGCGAGGGGCCAAGCCTCGCGGGGCGGACGACACGGAGCTTCCTCAGGCACGGCCTCATCAGGTTGGCTCACGAGGAGGCGGAGAGATCAAGGCGGGGTACCTCACGAGATGCCCGTGACGTAAGCCATGACGACCAAGGGCGCCAGGCGGGCGCCAACCCGCGCAGTGTCCTCCTTTCCTCTTTGGTGCAAAGGGAGCAAGCGCAGGCGAGAGCATCAAGCAAAGGCACCCGTTTCGGTGCAACGAGACCAAGACCAGCCCAACGGCAGGGAGGAAGTCATTGTGGAGCCCAAGCCAGCGTCACCACCCGAGCCTTTGGCAGGCGAGGACCAACTTTAGTCAGGATAAGTGTACCAGATGTTCCCCTTCAAAATGGCCAATTGTTGGCGCCCTTCCCGCTCAATATTTGGGAAGAGGCCCAGGGCCTTTGCCTATAAATAGGACTAGCCACCCCCAGGGTAGAGAGGATCGGCCAATCCAAAAACAAGCTGGGATCGGATCGAGTAGCATCACGCAGAGAGAGAGAGATGGGTGACTGAACTCCTCCTAGCAGTTCATCGCCCCAGCCAAGAACAGACCCTCGCGAGGCTGTTCTTTCTTGTATTGCTCATCATCATCAGCCCAAGAGGCAATCCACCACACCACAAACTAGAGTAGGGTATTACACCACAATGGTGGCCCGAACTAGTATAAACCCTGTGTCTCTTGTGCTGTTCTTTCCATAGCTTAGATCTTAGCGTGGCGGTGGGGTGCAGGTAGGTAGAAGATGAAATCTCCGCGCGCACCCCAGTGTTCGAACCTCAAGGGTCTACCGGAACCAGAAATCCGACATTTGGCGCGTCAGGTAGGGGTGCGCCCGAATCCACCTTCGGCCGCTTCGTGTCCCGTCACGTCGTCATCACCATGTCCGGCGACCAGGCGGGCAACCCAGATCCTTGGGCGGTGTGGCCCGCCCGCGCAGAGCCGCTCGCCTCGGGCGACCCTGTGCCCCAGACAGCTCGCGGTCCGCAGGGCACTGCGGGCCGCGGGCGACGCGGACAGACTTCGACAGCTCTCACACCGCGGCAGGCACGGTCGGCAGCAAGGGCCTCCAATCACGCCACGACCACGACACCGTACACCCGCCGGGAGCAGGCGAACTCGAGGGCCGCGCTCACGGTGGCCCGAGAGCTGCTGCAGTGCAGGCTGCTGGAGGGCGGTCGCGACGTGCTGCTGGAGCGGGTGGCAGAGCTCCTGGGCTTTGCCGCCTCGGGGGCTCACCCCTTCTGCACCCAGCTCCCATCTCAAGCCCAGGGCGGCCCGCGCGGGGGCTCCGCGCGTGCCCGCGGGCTCCAAGACCACTCCAACGCCAGCGAAGCTGTCGGCACCGGACCGGCGGCAGTGCTGCCCCCGCTCCCGGTCCGCGAAGAAGAAGGACTCGACGCGACCCACGGCCCCAGTGGACAGCCGCGCTACTACCCCACGGTGGGCGCGTTAAGCAGAGCCGCACGGCACGCGGAGCACTACGGCGTGGCCTTCGGGATGACGGCGCCAGAAGAATACGTGCCCCACATGATGGACCAAGGGCACCCTCACGAGGGCGAACAAGGCTCGCTCCTCAGCCCAAACTGGGGGGACAAGGTGCCAGAAGCTGAGCTCTTCCAGGGGCCCCGGGACGGTCCCACTGGCCATGCTGGAGGCAACGATTATCGGGTACCGCTAATTCCTCAAGAGTAGGCATACGCTAATCATGGATCGCAGGAGGTGCAGGTCGCCACAGCGAGCAGTTGCCCCGCTCCCACAGTCTCCTACCCCTCGGGAGGAGGGCGCAGGGGGCTGCAGGAGAGGGGCCGAGATCCGACATCACCACCACGGCGTTCGGAGCAAGGTGTTCTCAGGAGGTAGGCCCTCTGCTGGGGAGGTACCTCAGGGCCTGCCCCTGGCAGAGGACCCGTGGTCATCGGGGAAACCGCTGGCGACCGCTCTACCCCATCGGCGGCGTCCTGGTTTCTGGTCGTCGTTGATGGCACTAGAGTGTGGCTCAAGGCGGGGCCCTCGTCTGGCGATATGAAGCAAGGCCGGTACCTGTGAAGAAGGCCCAGTGCCTGTGAAGCTCGCCGCCCCGTGACACTCTCACGTAATAATGAGTGGGGCTGTACACGCCCCGGAGTCTCAGGGGTGCCGGCCTCAGGCCATGGGGCTCCCTCCCACGCCCAGTGGCAGCACTTAGCTCCGCACTGGTGAGAAGACGTCCAAGACTAGATTAGGTGCCGGACGCGTCCTTTTGTCTGCTTTCATTGCTTTTCCCTTTGGTTGTCACTTTCCCCCGCTGGATTTAAGTTGGATTCGAATTTGAGATTTGCGTGTGTTCGGGGAAGGGGTGCTTAGTCTCATTCGAGCAATTTCTCGCGTTTTGATTACCACTCCGCCTCAGCTGCCTCCCCTCGTGAGCCCCTCGCGAGCCGGGTCAGGCCTAGCTTGCGCGCAGCCCAGACTGCCGCCGCCACATCCTCTCAGGAGGGTTTTTTACTGCAAATCCTACGGATTCGATCAGGGAACACTCGGGACACCACAATCTCCCACAGGCTACCTCAGGGCCCGCACGGAACGAAGGTAAAACTAGCCAACCAGCACGTCGCTTAGCCAACCACTCGGCGCGGGCGCATGGGCAATGTAACACCTACTAATACAATGAACAAAAGTTTTACATGAGGGGCTCCCCCTCCCAAAATGCTCTCACAGCCATCAGGCCAAGACCTGAGTTCTATTCATGCAGGGTAAGGAAACAGGAACGATGCATAATCAGTCGGATAAATCCCCCAATGCGTCCTCAGGAGCGCCTCCCGAACCGTTGCTGGCGTCGCTGGACTCGCCATCGCTGTCTGCGTTGCCGCCAGCGGCGTCAGGGCCGTTCACCACGCCGCCCTCGTCGGCGGCCACGATCACGCCGTCGTTGTCCGAAGCGAAGGCCCTGACAAGAGCATCCACATTGTCTTCCACCCAGTGCGCCAGGTCGTCTCGGATGGCTTGGGGGACTGGGGCGATGGTGGCGTCGAAATCAAAGTGGGGATCCATGTTCCGGAGATGACTGAAGATGCGAGAAAAGGCACGCCCGAGCAGGGCGCGGCTCCTCTCCTCCACCAACCTGTCGGCCTGACCGACCGCGCCTCCAGTTGCGTCACCACGTCGGTGAAGAACTGAAGGTTGCCGGCATAGTTGACTGCGTTCGGCTCGCCAACAGCCGCCTCGCAGATGTTGCCCAAGGCTGTGTTGGCTCTCTCCCGGAGCGTGGTGAGCATGGGGCCGTGCTCATGCTCTAGGATCCGCCGCTGACGTATCTCGTTCGCATTCTGGCGCGCGACGGCCTCAGCCTCCTCCACCCGATGGCGAAGAAGGAGCACCTCGGCCTGGGAGGTGGTTGACTCCCCTTGCGCTACCTCAAGGGCGGCCCGAAAAGCATCGACCCGCCGCGTCGCTTCCTCCAGCTTGGCCCTCAAGGCAGCAGTCCTACCTTCAGCCTCGGCCCGGATCAATCCCAGCCTCTCCTCGAACTCGCGCTCGAGGTTCAAGTGCGCCATCGCCACCCGACGTCCGACCTCCTCCAGGACACGGGCTTCCCGTGCAGCGACATCATCCTCCGCCTGCGTCACCAAGCACTCCCTCGTCTCCAGACGCTCGTACTCGCGTGCACGTTCGGCGGCTTCCAGCGTCAGCGCCTCCTCACGCTTCTGGAGCTCCGCTGGGTTGCCAGAGGCCACCTTCATCGACGCGAGGGCTGCCTCGCGCAGCTCCACTTGCTCCTCCAGTGAGTGGCACCGGGCCAGGAGCTCCCGAGCCCGCTCCTCCGCCGCTTCTCGCCACCGGTCAGCTTCCCGGGCCTCCTCGGCGGCCAGAGATCGGGCCTCCCAAGAGGCCACCAGCGACGCCTTGGCCTCTTCGTCGTCAAGATCGCGCTGATGGCGCGCAAGGGCGATGGCACCCTCCAGCTCGCGCCTCTCTGCAGCCAGGCGCAGGCCTTCGGCCTCAAGGCGCGCGTCTTCATCAGCAAGCTCCTCACCGAGCAGGTTCACCGCTCAGCCGCCCTTCGAAGGAATCCTTGGCGAAGAGCGCGATGCTCCCGGGCGCGCTCGAGCACGTCTTCCACACCATCATCTGCCCCAAGCAAGCGCCGGGGGCCACGAATCAGCACACCCCCTCCGAGCAGGGGGCTGGGGGCTGGCACCCTCGCGATGGCCGGGCACGCCACGCCAGAAGCCCGGCCTGGAGCCAGCCCGTCCCCAGATGAAGAGCGCAGGGAGCGCCTCAGCCAATCACAGTCCACGGCCAGGCGAGAAGCCCACGGCAGGCTGGCTATGCCATGAGAAGGCCCGCAAGGGAGGATCGCGAGGTGCGCATGGCCTCGATGCGCCTCGGGACGGTTCGCCTCTCCGATCGCCCTCACCACAAGGGCTCTGCTGCTCGGAGTGCTTGAGGACGGTAGAGGGGGCGAAGCCAAAGGGGGTGGCACCTCAGCCGTCTCCACGAGCTCGGCTGGAAGGGGCCTGCAGAGCAAGGATCAGTAAAAGCAACAGAAGGATCGGGAGCTGGAAAAGGAGAAGGCTTACTCATTAGTGGCGAAGTACTTCCTATGTTTCAGCAGGCGACAAGGGTAATCATCGCCCAGGGCCTCCCTTCTCTTCCGGAGGGCCTCAAAGTCCACGCGGAAGAGGCCCAAGAGTTGAGCGCAGGGATCAACCTGCAACGAGGACGAAGCGTCAAGGCGATTCGCGTCAGGGGCGCCTGCCTGATGCGCATTGCCAGTCGCCTTGCCAAGAGAAGCGGCTGGAGCCTCAAGGGCCTCAGCCGCAGGAGCTGAGGGCAGCTGCTTGCCGCCCTCAGCCTCAGTGGCACGGGCCTCAAGAGCTGCTCCCTCATGAGCGTCGCCCGGCGCCGTCACCCCGCCGGGAGCCCCCTCGGCCTCTGGCGCCTCATGCCTCCCTGCTCCGCCACTTGAGGAAGAGTCGCCTTGGCCGACTGGAAGGGCAGTCGCCGTCACTGGGTTCTCACGAGGCCCCTGGAGGCCGGCGGGGCGCGGCCCCCACTCATCAAAGATAGGCATCTGATTCACAAAATCGCCCCTGTTCTGGCAGAGGTACAGCAAGGCCCCTCCTTGCTGGATACTCCCAGGGTTGGGGTCCCTAGTCAGGATCAAGAGCACTGTCCTCAGCACTTCAGGCGTCAGGTCCTCTTCCTGGAGCCTCATATGATCATCACGCCTGCTGAAGGCCCACATCTGGCGGGAGTGGCGTTGGAGAGGAGCAATGCGGCGTAGCAGGAACTCCTTCACCACCTTGGGCGCTGTCACGCCAAGCGACCTCAAGAACGCAAAGCGATGCCAGACGAAGACGAGCCGGGGGCTCTCGAGCGTCTCCTGGCCCCAGCCCGAATTGGGGACAGCAGGCGAAGTTGGCTCCGATAGCAGGGGGCTGGGCACCCCTACATCCACATACAGCCACCACTCGCGGAACCCAGCCGCAGGCGGAGGGAGCCTGAAGTCAATCCCTGAGGCCGCTGTCTTAGACGCGGCAGCGAAGCTCTCGCACGCCGAGCATTAGGTAGGGTTGACAAGGCGTAGAGAGAAGAAGTGGTGCAGCAAGGCAACCAAAGGAAGGATGCCCATCATTGCCTCGCAAACAAAGGCGAAGACCGAAAGAAGGGTGATGGATTCAGGACCCAGATGCATCATGTGGATCTGATAGTGGGAAAGCACGACATTGAAGAAATCAGAAAAGGGGGGAACCAGACCCGCCCACAAGGCATCGGCAAAATACTGGACCTCGGTGACTATCCTGTTGATGGAGAAGTGAGACGCGGGCTAGGCCATCGTCCTCCCGCATTCGTTGAAGATAGTGGCCAGAGCCGAGCTGACCTTGCCCAAGCCCTCTCGATTGATTATGATCGACTGGTCGACGGCGGGGGCGAGCGAGGCGGAGGCATGGGTTTCTTCCCTCTTTCCTTCTTCGTCGGAGCCATGGCGATGGGAAGGGGGGGAGGTTCGAGATTGGGTTGAAAACAAAAGCTGGAGTTCGAGAGGAGGAAGGACAGAGGGCGCTCGAGCAACAGAAAGGGGAGCGGCTGTGTACGACTACGAGTCCGCCTAGCATGGCGCAAAATAAGGGGGGGCGTGGGGGAACAGTGCAGCCCATGCCCAATCAACCGCCACGCGGTGCCCAAGGGCGCAGGCTGTTAGGGCCCGCGGCGCTTCGCTCTTGCCCTTTCGCCTCCCTGCACGGCCAAGTCCGGGCGCGCCTTGGGCCCGGGGGCTACTGTCGGCGTTCTGGGAATGGGGGTCCCCAGACTTGCCTGCCTGCGGCCTGCGGCGTGGCTCAAAGGGGGGCCCAGCGCGGCCCATCTTCATCAACACAGACCCAAGACCCTCACGAGGGGCCAAGCCTCGCGGGGCGGACGACACGGAGCTTCCTCAGGCACGGCCTCATCAGGCTGGCTCGCGAGGAGGCGGAGAGATCAAGGCGGGGTACCTCACGAGGTGCCCGTGACGCAAGACATGACGACCAAGGGCGCCCGGCGGGCGCCAGCCTGCGCAGTGTCCTCCTTTCCTCTTTGGTGCAAAGGGAGCAAGCGCAGGCGAGAGCATCAAGCAAAGGCACCCGTTTCGGTGCAACGAGACCAAGACCAGGCCAACGGCAGGGAGGAAGTCATTGTGGAGCCCAAGCCAGCGTCACCACCCGAGCCTTTGGCAGGCGAGGACCAACTTTAGTCAGGATAAGTGTACCAGATGTTCCCCTTCAAAATGGCCAATTGTTGGCGCCCTTCCCGCTCAATATTTGGGAAGAGGCCCAGGGCCTTTGCCTATAAATAGGACTAGCCACCCCCAGGGTAGAGAGGATCGGCCAATCCAGAAACAAGCTGGGATCGGATCGAGTAGCATCACGCAGAGAGAGAGAGAGAGAGAGAGAGAGAGAGAAGGGTGACTGAACTCCTCCTAGCAGTTCTTCGCCCCAGCCAAGAACAGACCCTCGCGAGGCTGTTCTTCCTTGTATTGCTCATCATTATCGGCCCAAGAGGCAATCCACCACACCACAAACTAGAGTAGGGTATTACACCACAATGGTGGACCGAACTAGTATAAACCCTGTGTCTCTTGTGTTGTTCTTTCCATAGCTTAGATCTTAGCGTGGCGGTGGGGTGCAGGTAGGTAGAAGACGAAATCTCCGCGCGCACCCCAGTGCTCGAACCTCAAGGGTCTATCGGAACCCGAAATCTGACAAACTGGAGTTGGTTTATTATCTCCTGGGCTTGGATCTTTTGCAATGGCCTTGTTTGTAACCCTTCAGATTCTAACATAGTCGTCTTCCCCTTGCATGCCTTGTATACAAGATTGGTGCTTTAATTATAAAACATGCGGCAACAGAGAGATGGAATAGGTACTGAAGAATAGAAATGCATGACATATTGACATGTATTCCCTCCATCCGGAAAAAAAATGGATGGGTCTAGGCGTATTTCAGTTCTAGATACATCCTTTTTTATCCATTTCGGCAACATGTAATCCGGACGGAGGGAGTATGGTGTAAGAGCTAGGGATACGATAGGACAACACAGAAAAAAAACACTAGTTGAATGTAAAACTGTATGCTAGCAGAATACGTACAGAAATAACAAAGGCAACATACACGTGTATGATTGGGAAAATATGATGGCATTGCAACAGAGCACTAGAATAACACTAATGTAAAAAAATATGGTATGGTAGACAGATGAAGTACATACTGATGAATAACAATGCATAAGATATTCAGAAGCATGATGTCCAAATTAAGCAGACGACATTGCGATAGAGTAGAATGACAGTACTTGAATTTGAAAACATGTTATCATGAATGGAATAGGTACTAAAAAACAGGAAGGCATGACATATTTACATGCATGATCAGCATGCTAAGCACATGGCATTGCAACAGAGTAGATACACTCCAGGACATTATATGCATGTTGTACCCATATCACAGGCCAAGTTAGAGCAAGGACCTTGTGGGGTGAAGAGGATTCATCATCTTTCTGCAAGTTTTCTGAAGAACTGCCTTTACATGTTCCATCATATTGGGTATCATTGACATCAAGTTTATTGGCCTTTACATTGCTCCGTGAGGTTCTTGTGGATATATCAGTGTGTGCAATTATATCTGACATGCATGGAAGACAACTAGTAGTTAGATTTATGTAATGAGTGCCTATAGGAGACGACATAAATAGTAGGACAGGGGTTAACTAGCAGCAACAGGTCTCATAAACTAAAGGGAGAACACAGATGAAAGCTACATAATATGTATCGTTTGTACTCGAGATTAACTAGATGGCACACAAAAGTATTAAAGAACAACATAGGAAATACTAGAAGTGGTATAATACTATAATCACCAGCCTGTGGGATAGCATTGGCTGATGGATGATAACTATGGAACAGTGTTACCTAAAGAACAAGTATCTTAGCTGAACTATGGAACAACGTTAACTCCTGAACAAGACCCGTAAGAGATCAGCATGAATGTACAGTGAAATGTGATGATCTATTTTCCATGCTTAGATGAATAACAAATCCGTAAATGTTGCACACAAGTAAGATGAGGGTACAACCTATCTGGCTGCCATCCATAGGAGTGAGCATCATGTGCTGACTTGTCGATGGCCCTGCAGTTGTTGTGGTTGTGCATGTTGGGCATGTGCATTCGATGCAGGGAACTGTTGAGTGGGGACTATAGCTCCCTTCTAGTGTATGCTTCCCTTGTTGGAGCAGCTGCGGTGAGTCGGAAGACGGTGTGTCTGAAGATGCAGATAACGCATAATGTTAAGAACGACATATCTCTTTGATCTGAAGAAATACACTAAGAGATCAGTAGCAAGGTATGAGAGTGGTCACACGTCTGTTGACTGAAGACTAAATTGGGGTCACATGATTTTATTTTATTTTGGTACTGTCCGATCTACGCTGGATGGCTGGCCGTCTTGTGCCTCCCGGCTGACACTGTTCGGAATCTTCCCCGAAGAGCCAGCGACCAACAGCAGAGCAGCCTGCCTCCGCCATCCGTGGCCCCGGCCAAAACCCCGCTCCCCGCCCCACCGCACTGCAGTAGTTGCGCCCCCCGGGCCAATCCACAAAGACTCCCCGTCATCCAGATCCGGTGGGGGTAGTACCTTCAACCCACGCAACTCTAAAAGATAGCCATCTAAGCACTGCTTCCACGGTGAACTTTGCAGCCCCGCACCCTTACGTTAGACACCAGCCAACCGGCAGCCTAGGAGCTCTGCCGCCTCGAGGGGTGCTGCTTCCCATTGCAAATCGATTGGCCCAGAATAAAAATTCAGACAACTGACGCCTAACTAAAGTGATTTGAGATGAGGGTGTGACCTATCTGGCGGCATGGTGTAGGCAGGTCCAGCTGCCGGGTCGGTGAGGCTGGCGCGGTTGCGGTGGCGACCGGCGGCAGGGAAAGAGTGATGTCGCGACGGTCGACGGCTACACTGAAGCAGCGCCAGGATTCTGGGCGGATCTGAAGTTGGAGCTGCTCCGGCGCTGTGAACAACGGCGGGGGTGAATCGGCTCCGGTACGGTTCACGCGGCCATCATTGAGGCAGCACCAGCAGCACGGAGTAAGAGGCACACGGCCCAGTGCACGACGGCAAATGGACAACGTCTCTGGCATTAGGGAGGAGGGCGACTGTGAAATTGGTGCGGTGGGGGGCGCCATGGAGGTGGGGCTGAGGTTTCGCGGCTCGGGAGAAGGGAGCTTCCCGGTGAGAAGGTGATTTGGCGCTCACGAGGTATGAATGGGGGCGGGCAGGGGAAATTGGGAGGGGAGTGGAACCATGTCTTACGGACGCATTTGTCTGAAATGTGAGGGGGAGTTACAGTTCTACCCTTGCCTATAGGCTTCTCGGCTTGGGTATGTGTACTGAGGGTCGGGGATAGTAGAGTAACTTTGCTTCTCTGGGCGGGAGCGATTTCGGGCGAGGAGGGCGTGTTTCGAACTATAGTGGGCGCGAGTGATTTCGGGCGAGGAGAGCGTGTTTTGAGATAGTGGGCGCGAGCTATTTCGGGCGAGGAGAGCGTGTTTTGCTGACCATGGTTTATGAATTATTCGGCACATGTCATTTCGGCCGAGGAGAAGGCGCGCTTGGATGAAGTTACGAACCTACCCTCGATGTACAACGGGCCAATTGATGCATGTCCCACATAGGACGGTAATTTCGCGTCTCCCATTTATTTGCTCGAGCGAATTCCACGGAGCAGAGAGGATGTTTAACGGTTCGTTCAAATTTTGGGAGAACGAGCATCCACGTCTACCTTACCAAGTTGATTCGGATCAAATTTTGAAATATTAGCTTGCCACTTCTTTTTTAGATGGAGAGATGATGCTCGGGAGTAATGTGTTTTTACATGCTCGTTGCTAGCGATTTACTATATGACAAATAGTTGACCCACTCAAAAACGCGAATCAAACCCAAAATAAAATATCTCGATTCAATGAAATAGCTCGTTCAGTAGGTCAAAATAGTGAACTAAATCCAAAATTGAACACCTCAATCGAGTAGCATGTTGTACAGTATTATAGTACTCCATGAACATGTTGAAAGTCAAATTAATGAACTTGTTTGATATACGCATATATCCGTTCATATGTGGATTGCAGACAACATGTTCTCCAATTTAAATATTTGAATGCAAGTTTATATCGAAACATGGTTTATATCAGTCTTTGATGCATAAAACGTGACCTCCCCCTCTTCCGGACTCCTGCTCTCTCTCTCTCTCTCTCTCTCGCCGACAATCTTCAATTCCGTCGCACGCATCCGACACAAAAACCTTGTTCGTCCCTCTCCCTTTCTCTCCATCTCTCTCTCTCTCTCTTTGTGTGTGTGTGTGTGTGGGGGGGGGGTCTTTCTAGTTTGCATGCATATATACACCATCTATAGGTATCTCTCGCACACTATGTATGATACTCTAGCTAGTCCAAGCTAGATATCTTGGGTGCACTCATCGTACGCACACATATTCCTTGGCTCTTTGCCTGTAACTCTCTCACGCACCACCATGTCGTCTCGGAGCTCTTTCCCCCTCTCTCAAACTCTCCATCCACCTGGGTCACACATACACATGCATATCTCACTCGCACTCGATAGGCCCATCTAAAACTCTATCTCTCCCTCTCGTTCTCTCTCCATCTCACACGCTCACACACACAATCTCATGCCCAGCTAGCCAAGTATGATGGTCTCTCACTCAATTGTAGGCACACGCAGTCCCCCCTATATGTATATGACTAGCTAATCTTAGTCTCCATCACAAACATGTGCATGGTCTATCTCGATTTCTCTGGGAATATTTCTATCGCGCACGCACTCCCTCGATCTCCCACCCATATAGTCCCCTCACGATCTCGACGGGATCTCTCTATCACAAACACACCCTCTCTCCCTCCCCATGCGTCCATGCCATCCATGTGTCCCTCTCGACCTTTTTCCTTGTTGGCCACACCTCTATTGGACATGTGCTACAGGGGTGTCTCTCTCCGTTGTAAACAATCACACACTAGCTATCTTCGTGTATCTCCTCGCCTCGCTTTTCCATCTCGGAGATGCATGCGTGATATGTTCGCATAAGAAACGAAAAAACACACACTCTCTCTAATTTATCGTTTGTTGTCACTTTCTCTTTCACACACATACTCTTTTTGCACACTTACTCATTCTCCTTCACACACACTTGATCTGTCTCGACTGAGGCACTCTCCTCGGTCCATAGCATATAGATTTATTGAAAAGTCAAACATCACAAAGTTTGACCATGTACGTGGAGAAAAAGAATTACATCTAGTACGACAAAAATATACCATTAGATTCACCATGAGGTGTAGTTTTGTATGATGTATCTTTGGTATTGTAGATATAAATAACATTTGCGTAAACCTGATCAAAGTTTCCAAAGTTTGACTTCTAAAAAATTTACATGCACTGCATTATCGAGCGGATGGAATATCTCTTTCCCCCTCTCAGCTATCTAACGCACCACTCAGCCTTATCGGGGCTCCTTAATCTCTCTCAAACTTTATTGGTCAGTTTGGTTCGTGACCTAACCCTCATGCCTTGATGGCCGGTACTGCCTGGTGTGGACGTGAGATGTAAAATATTTCTGCCTGGCCAGGCTTGTGTGGTGCTGAAGCGTTTGGTTCATGCCTGGGCCAGGCAAAGCATCAACGTCCCATCAATCAATCCATGCATCAATTATTTAATGCTAATATCCATCCATGTTGCTGTTAGCCTCGTGGCCACATGACCAGACACGACCAGGCATTCGAAATCGGTCGCCTGGGCCAGGCTACTTGCAGTGTCTGGAGTTCAGCCAGGCTAATTAAAGTGCAAGGGAACCCAGGCTAGGCGGGCTTTCTTTTTCACAGGGTAGCAACCAAACAAGCGTGCATGAAATCCAGCCACAACCCCAGGCCAAGCAAAAGATGCTCAGGACGCAAGCCAAACTAGCCTTATATCTCCCTGGTTCACACATACACATGTCTCGCTCGCGCTATACATATAGACCCATCCAACACTCTCGGCCCTTGTTCTCTCTCCATGTGACATGCACCCCCCTAAGTACCATAATCCCTCAATCCAACATAGGCGCAAGCACTCCCCCCTCCTAAGTATGATTATCTCTTACTAGCCAACAGGAACACACGTATTGTCTCCTTCCATCCATACGTCTATCTCGATATCTCTCGGGGCATCTTCTATCGCGCACACACCTTGTCACTCGATCTCCCACCCATGTAGTCCCATCACGATCTCCAGGGGATCTCTCTATGACAAACATACACTCTCTCCTCCCCATGTCTGCATTTTCTCCGTACGTCTCTCTCGACCTCTCTCCCTTGTTTGTCAGACCCCTCTTGGCCACGTAATAGGGGTCTTGCTCTCTCGGTTCCAAACAACCACACACTATCTCCTCACCTTGCCTCCGTTGTCGAAGATGCATGTGTGATATGTTTGCATAAGACACGCACGCTTTTTCTCTACTTTCATCGTGTGTTGTCCATGTCTCTTTCACACACGCACAGACACTTTTTTCACTCTCTCTCTCTCTCTCTGTCTCTCTTGTTAGGGACTCTGTCACATCCATAAGCATATGGATGTTTTGAAAAGTCAAACCTCAGAAATGTTTGACCAGGTATAAGTGGAGAAAAACATTTACATCTGGAACGATCATTAGATTCATCACAACATGTACTTACTTCATACTATCATTTATCTTTGGTATTGTAGATATAAGTAATTTTTTTATAAACTTGGTCAGAGTTTCAAAAGTTTGACTTAAAAAATGTTGGAACTACATTATCGAACGGAGGGAGTAGCTCTTTCTCTCTCTCTCTCTGCTATCTCTCACGGGCCTCCCCTCTCACTCGAACTCTCTATACCGATGGATTATACGCTCACTGTGTCAGCGTATAGCTCCGTATATTGTTTAGTTGACCGGTCAACCAATCCACATGCTGCCTTGTTAGCTCGTGTTCTGTATCTTTGTGTGCTGGCCCATGTGGCAGTGGGTGAAAATAAGAAAACTAGAGGCCCATCTGACACGCGGTGAAGTAAACAAAGTTGAAACCACTCGGGGTAGCACCCCGCACGCTAGTAAATTGAGGGCGCATTGAGGACAAACTTCTTGCATGCGAAGGACGCACTCGCGCACAATTCACCACTGCGCGGTGGCATGCACAGAAGGACGCACTCGCACACATCCAGCACACAACACACACCAGCACACGTGTACACCGGCGTCGCCGCCGGTTGAGATGGACGGCGAGGCAGCCAACAAGCGGAGGCGGCTCGAGCCAAAACCGCATTCGGCGAGCCTGGACTTCATCAGCAGCCTCCCCGATGATACGCTGCTCGTCATCATCGGCCTCCTCCCCACCAAATCTGTCGTGCGGACCGCCCTGCTCTCCCGGCGGTGGCGCCCCCTCTGGCGCTGCGTCCCCCTCAACCTCACCGTCGACAGCTGCCTCTGTGACGGGGATTGCAAACGCATGGCCGCAGTCTCCAAGATCCTTTCATCGCACCCTGGGCCAGCCAAACGCCTTGACATCCGCATGTTCAGTACCAACTGCAAGGTCCAACCCAAGTTCGACGAGTGGTTCTTATCCCCCGCCCTAGATCAGCTCGAGGAGCTCAGCTTTGAAGCTGGACGATGTCGCTCTCTGCCGTCGTCCGTGCTCCGCCTCACGCCAACTTCAGCTCCTGCTATCTTCCCCAGATTAATGTCGCGCCCACTCTTCTTCTCCCTCAACTCAAGAAGCTCGACCTCTTCGACATTGTCATCTCGAACAAGGCTATGGAGCACCTGGTCCGCAGCTGTACTGCGCTCAAGTACCTTCGTCTTGAGCAGATCCACGGATTCATTAGCCTCCACATCGCCTCGACGAATCTCCGATGGATTTATGTGTCTTGCTGGCCCCGCAACAAGACATCAATTGGGAAGAGATCACTCCAGCTGTTCCACGTTATGGTCATTGAGAATGCACCTTTCCTTGAGAGATTGCTTGTATCGGATCTAGAAGGTCCAACAAAAATCAGGGTCATTGACGCGCCGAAATTGACAGCGTTGGTGTACTCGTCTGCCAAATTCTCCTGGTTTACTCTTCCAATTTTGTAGTATCAAAATTTGACCATAGATTTAACTGACAAAATGTGAATGCATGTCACCAAGAACTATATCTTTGGATTCTTATTTGAACATAATTTCAAATGGTGTAATTTTTAGTGACATGCATTGGCATTTTCTTAGGTAAATCTATGGTCAAAATTTTATACTAAATACGAGGTAGTATTACAAAAGTGGGCTATGTAGGCCAAAACATGTGCCAAATTCACTTGTGATGCATTTGGCATCGATGCCCCTCCATTGCTCACCTGGTGTCCCAATCTGGATCACCTACTTTGCTCCGGTGCCAAATTAACTCACGCAATGAAAAACACTACGTGGGAGAGAGAGAGAGGACCGAGGCAATAAAAAACACTTGTTTGGGAGAGTGAGAGGCTGGTGTAGTTGGTTTGATTGATTTGTTTACACATGTGGGTCTGTGTGCACAGCGGTGCCAACTCTCTCACATCGCGAGAGCGGTGCCAAAATCTTTTGATTTGACATCGATGCGTGTTATGTGGCATACTTTTGCGAAATATGGCATTGGCCACATAGTGGAAGGCAACAAATGCCCAAGCCCTTCACGTGCTCCTAGTTAAATGAGAGGAAACAGAAAGAGAGGGAGAGAGAGAGAGTGAAAAAATATCACTAGCCAGCTAACCCTATCGTATGAGCGAATGATATTGGTACCTCTTGATGACACGACAATCTTATGCAGCCAGCTGCTCTAATATGTTCTCTTCTTTTGCAGATAAAAAAGACCTGAAAGTGAAAAATGTGCTGCACTATAACAATCTCATCGAATGCCTTGATCTCCATCTTACAGAAATTGATTTGATCGACTACCGAGGCAGCACATCTGAGATTAAATTGGCCAGGTTCTTTGTTCTGGAGGCAAGTGTGCTCAAGGTAATGAGGTTTGGCGTTCTCTGGCGCAACAATGAATGGCGTGCTGATCACCGCAAGCGTCTAAGCCTAAATGACAAAGTCTCCGCAGAAGCTGAATTTGTTTTTGAAACATCAAGTGGCCAGAGACTCGAAAACTTATTTGCCCATTAGTGACTTGTCAGGGTGGTGGATTTTAGTTTGTACGATAATGCTGCATCCACCTAAAGTAACGAAAGTTCTTACGTAAACTTCCTAGTAATTCCCTCTTCGTAGGTGCAGCATTACTCCTAACATTTGTAATATCAGTTTGAAACTTGTAATATTGCCGTGTCCTATTCCTGCGTTTTCAAAATCCTGCGAATCAAACAGGTCCTGAGTTGGTGATGATGTTGTGCCTCCCATCTTTTACCAATAGCCGCCGGACCTAGATCTGACGCATACAAACCAAGCTTCTCCATTTTTGCAAAAAGATGCCTGCACTTGTTCCCTATTTACAAACAACTCCTTGCCTCTCACAATCATCCTCATCTCCTCCCCACCACATATAGGAGTAGAAGGCCATGGAAAAATCTGGCGCGATGGCCGCTGCCGGAGCCGTGCACCCCCAATCTTGGTGTTCCGTGCAATGCACGGGCATCTACGCACGGGAAATTATGTCGAACAGGGCTAGTTGTAAGCAGGCTAGCTCTACAACCATGATGATAGTGACTGCAGACGGTGAGGCTGACTATGGTATGCCGAACACGACGCCTATACTCAGGTGTCATCTCCGGCGCAGGGTCTTGTCACTTCACTATGAGGAGCAGCACATAATAATTTGACCAACGGGTAGTACAGTGCTAGTACTCCTACTACTACATTGGTAGTACTACTACTAGTACTAGTAGCACCACCGTATGGATTTAGGAGTACTACCACGTCCATCTGGATTTTAGTATTTGACTAGCAATATCTAGTAACGCATGTCACCAAAAATGTACTACTCCCTCTGTAAATAAATACATGGTGTTTTATTCCTATCGGCGAGAGAACTTAATGTTTTTTTGCTACTCCTAACTAGAGTACTAATAGGATTACATGCAATGAACTAAACACTGCATGTCATGTTTGGTAGTCTCAAGTCATTGAAAGCATGCACGGCCCACATCTCTCATTGGTTGATATGTCACGAAATAAGAAACAAGGAGGGAGTTAATGCACCGTGCCTAAGTATTTTGGGATTATTTGGTTTTCGTAAGGTGACTTACACAACATTTTTGTTTACATGCATTAACATTTTATTAGTTAAATCAAAGGTCAAAACTTGGCGCAAAATGCAAAGGGGACCAATAAACTAGTAAACATCAAACTTCTCTCGTTTGGCCCCAACTAGAGGTCCGGTGAGATGACTATACTGCACCGACACGGAGGGGGACGCAGCTTCATTGACTTACGGCAACTGCCTTTGGGTGAATGACACGTGGCCCCAGGGGATGGCTGGCCCACCTATCATACAGCCAAAGGCAGGTGCAGTAGAGGGCCGAGGAGTAGTACAAAATCCTACGCACCTAGCAAGCTAACCAAGGGCTGAGTGATCACTCGTATCGCAAGATCAGTTGACTAGAAGCTACGCTAGACCCATGGAGGCGATGAGCGCGAGCATCAGCCGGCTGTGCCAGATGGTCCACGACGCCGACATGCGGCCCGGCACCGAGGAACATCTCCAGGTAGTATTGCTTGAGGCCGCCAGGGCGAGGGGCCGCTTGGACGACAGCTTCGTCTCCTTTTTCGACGAGGTCCTCGTCGGTTTCCTCGACAAGTTCACCGTCGTCAAGAATCTTGCGGATGACTTTGACGTAAGCCTCCAGCTGACGCGCCCAGGATCTGCGATGCCCGCCACCCTCAACGGCCACTATGGTAACAACCTCTTCGACGCACTGGTGGCCCTGTGACTGCCCGCCGTTGCGCCGGAGAATGTCCACCTCGAGGTCGCACTCACCGCGCAGCGCCTGGCGCAGCAAGACACCATCGACATAATCACCCACGTCTACGCGCAAATCGTCCACAAGGACTACTACATGCAAGAGGAGGACGATAGGATGCTGGCCTTCTTGGAGCGCAGGGCAACCTTGGACGGCACTGTTCAGAAGCATGTTGAGCTCGCCGCCAACGCCGCTGCTCCTCACACGTCGGTTGGTGACCCGGCGCACTAGGGCGTGAGGATGTCGTTGAATGTTGATGGATCCGTATGTATTTTTATCTTTCCGTCAAATCCATGTAGTAGTATATGATACTACAGTAATTATCTTACCTTTCGCATCAACTTCATAATTTTCGTACGTACTCCATGCATGAACGGCGCCAGAACCAAACTTCTCATTACTCTAGGAAAAATCGTTATTTTCTATCTATCGGTCGCGCCATGGAGCAGAACCAAATTTTACAAGTTACGAGTTCAAAAGGAAAAGCCTGCCATGTTCGTGTCGCACCCCCACATGGTTGGTCTGGCACACCGCTCAAGCGGGAATGCGTGCGGTGTTGCATTTTCACTTACAAGTGGGACCACAGTTGAGCAAACCGACTATCGGCAAGCCCCCACCCCGCCCACCGCGTGATGGCTGAGAAAACAGGAGGGAGAAGAGATGGCTGTAGCATGGACTCCAAGAAAATTGGTGTCGGATGGGACTCATGTGGGTGGCGTGTGCCGTACTGCTAGACGTGAATGCTAGTTATGGCCCATGCCACCCCACTATATCGAGCCTATATCAAGGTACGTAGAACAAATTTCCTGCAGTCCGTGCTCAACCCTCCTCTATCTCTCTTCTCAGCCAGCCAGCGGACGCATGGAGCCCATCATCTGTTTTCTCACATGCGGCCCCACATGTCAGTGAAAACACAAGAGGACCCACTGAACCTGCACATCTTTCACCTCGACGTGCTGGTGATGAAAAACGAATCCAATAAATATCTTCGGTGGCCGCTTTTGGAGTTACTCAAGAGTAGTAAGATTCTATTTACAGTTTAACCCAAGATGCACATCTAGTGGCTTCAACTACCACTCTATTTTCTTTCATGACACGACCTGGATGCTGGATGTCCCACGTGTCGGCAAAAGGAGGAAGAACCTGACCAAATCTTCGGTTCTGCTCTCGGATTAGACTAGCTGTGCTAACTTAAAAAAATTATTGTGGAGTAGAATGGATGCAAGTTTTTGTATTGGGAAGAAGAGTACATCCATATATTGATAGAGCACAATTTGGTAGATGTTCTATCACTTTTAGCTAGCACAGAGGCTAGAGATGAGATTAGTGCACTTGTTGATACTCCTACTAGAATAGAGGCTAGACATGAGACTAGATGTGAGGAAGCAACGTCTACTTCTTTACACCCAAAGAAGAAAGAAGCATGCAAGATCGAGCCTCCGCAGATCAACAATGAATGCATCGAGAAGGCACTAATCCAACTTACAGGAGTAGTAAAATGTATTCTTGTGGTTCTTGTTTTCTTTGGTCTTGCTTTTCTAGTCAAAATTATCGTTGGAGTTCGTGCAAAACGGAGGTGCGTTTGGGTCATGCGTTGGAGTTGGCCTTACAAGTGGGACCACAATTAAGGAAACCGACTATCGGCAAACCCCCACCTCGCCCGCCGCGCGATGGCTGAAGTTAGAGAAACGACGAGGTTGAAGAGATTGCTCTAGCACGGACTCCAAGAAATAATATGGTGTCAGATGGATGTCGTGGTGGTGGCGTGTGCCGTACTCTTGGACGTGAATGCTTGTTCTGGCCCATGCCACCCTACTACTCCTACTACTTACTCCTACTATATAGTACTAGTATCGAGGATTTGAGGTGCTGGTTACGTACAGCGAACACATTAACATATGGCTACAGTAAAAACACCCGCCCGACGCGCGAAGCATGTGAAGCTAGTACAAATAGTGTACTACTATTGTTGATTGGCCTCATCCGATAACCTGTTGCAATGCACGTACAATTATGTATTCGGGAATTTTTTTTGCCTCGTCGCACCACTCACTCAGAGAAGCGACTCGAAAGCCATTCATAAATTTAGTAAGTTTATCACAGGCATATCATTTTATTACATACAATAGGTCATCAACCCACATCGACAACGAGGATACATTATAAATACTAAAGTTCTCACCACACAACAAATAACAAGCAATGAAATGAACCTCAACTCAACCATTCCTCGGTGTTGGAAACGCTTGCTTTAAACCACAAGTGATTCTCTGGGACGGGCCATCGATCTGGAAACCAACGCAGGACTGATCATCTAGGATGAAGCGGCCTACTATATCCCTACCAGGGTAGGGAACCACACAAATGTCCGAGGTATAGACACAGTTGCTTCTCATAAATGGAACTGTTAACGTTGTGTCAACAGCAGTTGGATCGCCTTTCACCATCATCGGATAGTTTTGTCCAAGGAAGAGCGAGTTTTCTCCAAGACTATCAATTCTTTACCAGGGAGGAGTTGGCGCTAGCACACTAGTATCCATCCCTAATACCATGCAACGGGTGTTGGAATAGGTCCGGAGAGTGCGACCATGGGAGACACCTGCTTCCTTAGCCGTAACATCATCAGTGGGCTGTATACACACAAGAAGAGGTGATCCATCGGAATTAGTTGCCAGGCGCCACAGAGTATATGGGCGCTGCTCGTGATCATCACCATCGGCATCTCCCCCTTGGTTATAAATTTTTTCAAGTATAGGTGGTGGGATGTTCACAGGACCTTGGAAACACAAGAAGAAGGTTAATTAGTAAAGGGAAACTTGCTAACCCGCATGCATGTGGATGAAACAGTTATAACTACGGTGGAAGACAAACGTACCGAAACTACTAGGATGCCATGCAAAAACAGTGCCACGAGTGGTGGCAGCAAACACAAGGCCCTCGCATTGAATTGCATCACATTACTCATCTGTGTACAGAAACTGATTTTTGAGCAATATTCATCGAGTGAAACCATCAAGGACGGCAACAAGCTTGTCGAAGATAGCAACAACATCATAGTTGTTGTAATTCCAAGAGCAGTTGGGAACTTGACAAATTGCTATCTTCCGTAGAAGACAGTCACCATGATCGTATTTGAACGTGCATACATTACCAGTGTGCTCAACCTCTGGGCAGTGTGCTGAGATTTTTGGAAGTGGAACCCGGTGACGAGTGTACACATTCACAAGTTCCCACTCACAGTTGGACCCAATGTAAACAACCCAATCTCCATTTGCGCCCGCCCAAGCCTTGCCCTCAAGCGATGGCATCTTAACATCATACATATCATTATCAAGCGGCATCAACTTGCACAGGGCGAGGCCTTCGTCGTGCCGGCGCCAGTCATCAGGGTCACGGCGAAGAAGATAGGGGAGATCAAACCGCTCCTTGACTCTTGGGTTCTTTGTAATGATGTTATTAGTTGAGTCGAGAATGGGCTTGAACGAACCTGCCATGCTAGCCGAGGTGATGATATCGCACCAATCAATGAGTTCCTCCACCACGTCATCTTTCAGATCGGGGCAAGAATAACGGGGTCATTTCCGACCTGTTCCCTCCATGGAGAAGACGATCTAACAATGGCAGAAGAAAGGGTGAAGGGCTGAAGGAAAATGGAGGAGGGAGAGGAAGAGCGTGCGACAGCAGTTACAAATCGAGAGGGAAAGGCGAAGAGTCGGTGCACGGTTGCGAGTTTTCCACGGTTCACGAAGAGGCGCCCCGGCCTACACGTCCGTTTGGAAATACTCCTACTACTCGCCGTCGTCTCACTGATATGTTGGAACGGGACCACATGTCAACGAAACATGGTGTGTAATTTCTCGTGCAAAATGCGATCTGGCCGCGTTGGCCCGAGGTGCCGCATTAGTTATCAACCTTTATTTTTTTAATGGCATGCCGATTAGTTTCGAAGCACGACAAACTGGTACTGTACGCAGAGAAAATATAAACTACTCTACCACTACTCCACCTCCAGTACTAGTAGTATAAAAAAGATATATAGGCTGGAGCTTGAGCACTTTCTTGCTAAGGGCTGCCCACTTGCTTCTCACACTACCACCCTCTCTCCAGATCTAAAAAAGACGGCCCATCTCTCCCTCCTCACCAGTGGTCACAGATCCGTCGGGGAAGAAAAGGACGTGCAGCGTTGACGCACTCGTCGTCGGCGAGCGAGGTCACGCACTGACGACAAGGCCATCCTCTCAGACCTAGCGCCCGTGCGGGATGGCCTCCGTCCCCAAGCTCACTGCCATAGTGTGTGGGGAGGATGACAACTACGAGCGAAGCCACTTCCCGCCGACCCTCAGGTATGCTACCTCTTTTCGAACCATAACCTTGTTCTATTGCCCCATCTGCCACGTCGTTGCATGTGGATCTTTTTCCACTCCACCATCTTCCCAATTTGCTATCCTCTGCTCTGCTGGCCACGCAGACGAAAACCATAATTTTCACTATTAAAGGAAACCCTACTTCATGCAGACTAATCCATGTCTGGGTTGAATAAGGAAAGGAAGGGAGACTGTACTGTCCAACAGAGTAGGCATCGAACCCACATCTAGGTTGAAAAGGGGAAAATCAGTAGCTAAGGAATGAGTCTCGTGTCTCTTGGTTGAAGAAGGGTAGAAAGGCATGACAACGCAATAGAGAATGACCAGGCCGATCGGTTTGTTGTCCTCGCATAGGAAAAAGGTGGCTAAGGAGAGCAAAAATGGGACGTAATCCACATATGCTGCCTGGATATTTGATGCTCTGGGAAACCATACCTCCCTCACCACTCTGCGTCCGTGGAGGTACATCGTACTGGTGCGCCCACTGTCCGAATGGGCCTCCCATGCTCTTATTGCCACTTTTTTTGCTGTTAGTATAACGCCAGCAGTCAAGTCAAGCAATGCTACTGCTAAAGTGATGCCACATTTAACTAATGCCGCTCTCAGTCTAATGCCACCGATAAATTTAAGCAATGCCATCTAATGTCACTGGATTATTTCAGGGTTAGCTGTTGATTGTGGATGTATTAATGATTTTTCAGCTAAGGCATTCTAATGTTGTTGCACAACCAGTATACCAACGATGAAACTTGTTACTACCTTCAGATTTTTGCACTGTTAATGCTTATAGATTACATGCCTCACTTTCATGAGATAAGTTAAATTTTTTGTACAGTGTCACCAAAATGCCAAGGCGCTGATGTCATTTTATTTTGGTTAAACTGCACAGACAATTATGAAGACAAGAGGAAAGGTCAAGAGTGGGCACCTCCTCCTCCGGCTGTTCTCTTGATTCGTTCGATCAAGTTTTTATGTTTGATCGATTATCAAGATTGGGATATCATTAATGCTAGTTACCTTCAGACTTTTGTATTTGGTTTAATGCTCATGCAGAGCTAGTATACCAATGCTGAAACTTGTTACCTTTACATTTTGTATTGTTAATTCTTATAGAAACCTTCCAGTGCTAGAGTTTATTGAAATCTATTCAGTAAAACCATTGTACTGTACCCTGTAATAAACTAACTACTCTACTATTGCACTAGCCACTGGATTAGTGTATATTTGTAGTATTCGAATGGTGTTGCATTAGCGTATGGACATAAATAAAGTGTGGCAAGCTTTCCCAGATATGTGCTCAAGAAAACTACTACCTGTTTTTCTAAATACTAGACATTTGGGTACTTTAAATTGAACCGCGAAAACGCCTTATATTAAGGAACAAAGGGTGTAGAGTTCACTCAAATTATCCCGGTAAAGCTAGTCACACCTTTGTTAAAATTAATGTTCATTATGTTATCGGAGGAGGTCTGTATGTTTGTCTCTAATGCCTGTCGACTACATACCTGACATCATGATGTAATGTTAAGTCATTTCCTTTTGTACAGTGTCACTGTATTGTCAAGGTGGTGATGGCATTTTATTTTAGTAGAACTGCACAAAATTTGCTTAAAAGAAGAGGAAAGGTCAGGAATGGCTCAGTTTTTTAGAAAAACTATGTATGCCTTCCTGACATCAGCCGCTGTTGCTTTATTTATTCCTTCAAACAGGTGGTTAGAAACAGTCTTGCTACCTTTTCCCATTATGAAATTGGAATGCTTATATTTATGAGTATATGCTTCAACTAGTGCCACTTTTAGAGTAATCACACTTTCAATATCTATGCAAACAGGGATGCTCGATTTTAGTGGAACTGCACAAAAAGTCCAACTGGTTCAACATTAGGAGCATGTTTTTTTCCAAACCTTTATATCCAATTGGTGGCACTATGAGCTGTTCACTACGAAGGTACATGGTTTGCTACTATCTTGCTACTCTTTTTGTACTGTCATTAGATAGTAATACTAGTAGTTTGCATGTGAATTTATTGGCAGGGTGGACCTACATTGGAGGTGCAGGACAGGATTCAATGATTGGATGCTCAATTTCGGTTGTATTGATTTCACCTCTTCCATCACTGCAAACATGGATATCCTTGGTCTGATGAAGAATAGGCGCTATATTTCTGCTCTAAACCAGCAAATCAATTCAGTATGAAATTGTCCAGGGCAAAACATAACTGTATCAGATTGTCCAGTGCAGAACATGACAGATGCTAAGCGGAAGAGACATGTTTAAACCGAAAATACAAGGTGTGGTATATGTTTACTAGCTGCTTGATATTTGTGCAGACAGAGATGTCTGCCCGTTGCTATTTGGCAAACAAACAAAGTGTCCGCAATTTTGGTTGAACTGCACAAGAGAATAGTATAGTCACTGCATGCAGTGCCATTTGAAAATAGACACAGAAAGATTGGATAGTCACTTCATGGACTGTAGAAAAGTAGTACTGTACTATTTATTGGCCAACACTAGGTGCTTCATTGCTTTGGTCTGATTATACAATGGGCATCATTTTGCCTAAGTTAAAGTTTGTATTCCGAAAATAGTCTCGCGGTGTGATCGAGAGAAGACCAAATCATATTGCAGTGGATGTTCCTCCATCATGTGTGGTTCATTCCCATGGTTCCAGCTGTTGGTGAAACCACTTACGTTTGCAAGAGGAATTGTAGACTTCACAAACAAATTTGTCTTTCAGACTGTACTGAATGTTGGCCAAGAGAAGCATCCATGTTAGTAGGAAGAACATATGTTTTTTCTAGATCTCTGCTTTTGGAGCTACATATTTGTATATGATCTGTGAATCATTGAGATGCATTAACATGTTGATCTTATGTATGGGAATCGTACTAGTTAGTTTTAGTTGCGACGTGAGATCCGAAGTGGCTGATCTTTGCTTTTGGAGCTACATATTTGTATATGATCTGTGAATCATTGAGATGCATTAACAGTTACTTATTTCTGTTCGCTCAGTGTTTACAAGTTACTGATCGATCACTAGCTAGCCTACAAATGCGCTCCTGGCAGTTTTATTTGCAACGCAAGATGTGAAGTGGCAGTTTTTTGAATAAAAATGCCTACCTCTGAAGAAACTGGCAGGCTACACTATCGATCCTACATGGATAAAAATGCCTACCTCTGAAGAAACTGACAAGCTACACTATCGATTCTACACGGATAAATAGCGGATCACGCACGTACTACCTCCTTTCCGGTTTGCAGGGCTCAATTCAAGAAACGACCTACTCGATCCTACACGAATAAATAGCAGATCACGCACGTACTAGTACCTCCTTTCCAGTTTGCAGGGCTTAATTCAAACCTCTCACCAACCAAGGTACTCCCTCCGTCCGGGATTTATTAGTCCCGTGAGCAAAGCAGCAAGACCAAGGCATGGCAATAATTAACGGCATGCAGAAGTATAAGCCTAATTAATTCCAGCAATTTAAGTGGCTGCATGCGTGCCCTCGGCTGTGACTCGTTGCATGCTGCTTCGCGTACTGCCTGCGAGCGATTCTGAGTGGCTGCATGCCGCCGACCGTAATTAAGGAAGCTAACTGATGTGAAAAAAGATACGCTTTAAATCCATGGAATCATCATTGACAAGGAGGGAGATGATTCGAGTGCACTCGTTTGACCACCATGCCGGCGTGCGACCCTGACAGGACCGGACGACACAGTCATAATTTTAGTTTTTCTAGTTTTCCACGGCAAGCTGGCGCGCTAAGCCATTATGCATTGAATTCCGATGACCATCACGCTACCTTCCACCTATAAGTACTGTTTCCCGGCCTTCTCAGGTGCCACCGTGACCCAACTCGCCATATCCTCATAAGCCCCCACCGGCCCGACATCGCTCGCCACGTCCGCCATGCCCCCGCCCGTTCGCGGTAGGCGATGCCGGAGGCGGTCACCCCCGGAACTAGTGTTCGGGTTTTCACCGGAAGGCAGACAGAGGGAGGAGGCATTCTATCTGTCTTTAGATGGCAATGCGGAGATCGAGGAGTTGTTGGAGCGCGACCGCATGGCGGAGGAGCAAGAGTTGTTGGAGCGTGACCGCCTGGCGGAGGAGCAGCGTATCGCTGATTTGCGCCGCCAGCGGGACATGGAGCAGCAGCGCACCAACGCTCTGAGTCGCGAGCAGAGCGCCCGCAACTGGGCCGACTACATGGAGGCCGGCGCCCGGCAAATAGCCCTGGAGGCTGTCGGGCACGGACGCGTTCGCGACGCCGATTTTTACTACCAACTCGTCAAGTGGGTTTCCCGCTTGGAAGACGAAGCTTCGGTGGACCACGCCGGCATGGAAAGGGCCAACGAGCGCGAGCAACGCGCCCTATCGCACCTCTGGCAAGTCCGAGGCAAGGCGGAGGACGCCGGTGCCGGCGTTTAGCATGGACAGCAGATGGCGGCCGGCATCGTCTAGTTAGCTAAGAGTAAGTTAGTACTTGTACGCTACTAGAGTGTTAGTGGGAGTAGATAGTTAACTTGGCTATGATGGTTGTCAACGTGGAAGTTCAGTACTCTATATGTGGATCAGACCTATTACTTTGCTCTGAATGTTGAACTTTCAGTTTGAACGTATGGAATGGGCTGTTATTTTTTTAAATGGGTTGTATTTGTCCTCCACGGTTTAGAGGCTGACTTGTGGGCCTAGCAAGTTGACGCGTACACAATTAGGAGATGATTGTACGTGGAGAGGATGACAGCAGGGACCCGCCAAGGTCATGGCAATACGCAAGCAAGTGCCTCCTTATTTCAAGCCAATAAAAAAATGGCTCCTCCTAGTGGATTTCTGACATCTGGGTCCCATGCCATTGTCAACGTAGTCAATAAACGAGAGAATTGCACAACGAGCGGCTGACACCAGGGACCCAGTAGCTCGCCCAGTTATTTTTGTTTTGGGTTAATTTGATAAATGCCACTCCAAATCTGGTGTATCCGAGAAATGCCACTGCAATTTCCAAACTTTGAAAAATGCCATTTCATGCCATTTCTAGTGGCATTTTTCGAAGTCTAGAGTGGCGTTTTTCAAAGTTTGCAAACTGCAGTGGCGTTTTTCAAAGTTTGCAAACTGCAGTGGCGTTTTTCAAAGTTTGCAAAAATTGCAGTGGCATTTTTATGAATCTCCATAATTGGAGTGGCATTTATCTAATTTGTTTTTGAGACAGAAGCAGGGTGTCAACTGGGCTGTGCGGGACACTCTGGCCTGTCTAGACAGCCTTTTCTTTTATATTTACCACAGACCAACCCAATAGTTTTTTTTTCTTTCTGAAAATGGCTAGCCCAGTTCTTTTGTGATTTGTCAAGTAAGTCGCTTTATTAGGCCTGTTGGGCTGCAAATATTTCAAGACGAGGAGAGCTTCATTCGGCTGGCCGAGAAAATGGCCTATCAGTAATGAGAAATGGGCTGTACATTTTTAAAACACATCAAACCGGCAATTATTTTCAAATATCTGTTTTTCATTTCGAGATTTTAAATTGCATTGATTTTTATGCAAGGACAATTTATTGGATTTTATATTGATATACATTTATTTTTAAAATCAGTCTGAATGTGACTCAAAATTTCGGGATTAAAAACAGTTCAGATCGCACCGACATATGCAAAATTTTGTATAATTTTTTAACCGTGGCCACAATATGGGCTGTAATGCTAACATAAAGAATATGGGCTCCAAAAAAACCTGTAAGAATTAGCAAATGGGCTGTAAATTATTTGAAATAATGGCAGATGGGTTGTATGCTGTTTTCCACAGATTTGAGGCTTTCCACAGATGGCCTATATACTGTTGGATGTCCATCCAACGGCCGTCGTGCTTCTTCGATCTCTGCTCTTCCTGCTCTAGCCACTCAAACAAGCGCCGGCGGGACTGCCTGCTCCCTCCTTCCCGCGGCCGGCTGTGCTGCCGCGCAGGCCTCACCGCCCCACCATACTCCCATCGCTGGCCTAGCCATCCCTCTACTCACCCACACCTATTGTTATTCTCCGGCGACGGCAGACGAACCAGTAAACCCTCGTACAGTCGTACTCCCCTCCGCGTGGGAAACAAAAACAATGGCTGAGTCTTCTCTACCTCCATGTCGTCCCTTCCTAGGCCTCACCGTCGTCCACCGCCCTGGTGCTCTCGGCGTGGCGTGGTCAGCGTGGTCAATGATCGACATGCATCTGAAGTGGACTGTACGTGGAGAGGCTGACAGCTGGGTCCACGGCCGCACGCAAGGAAATGCCTCCTTATTACGCGCAAAATAATGATTTCCTCCACCTGACATCTGGGACCCACCGAAACGGCCTCTGTATTTCACGAAAAAACGTTACCGCCGCTGACAGCTCGGACCCACCAGCTATATCTTCGCACGCAAGGAAGTGCCTCCTTATTACACACAGAAAATGAATACTCCCCCTGCTAGCTGGGACCCAGTATAGTGGGCCTACTAAGTTGACGGGGACAAAGGGCTTTGTCAACTTAGTCAATATGCACGATTCTAGCTCGACTGACCGTACGATGTCCATCCAACGGCCATAGTGCTTCAACCTCTGGTCTTCTTGCTCCACCCGCCCAAAGCAGCGTTGGTCGTGCCGCCTGCTCCTGCCTCTCGTGGCCGGCTATGCTGCCGCAGACCCACCGGACGGGCCACCGTATTTCGCGAAAAAAACGTTTGCCCCTGACTGCTGGGACCCACCAGCTACATCTTTGCACACAAGGAAGTGCCTGACAGTCGGGACCCACCTGGTCGAAGCGTACGTAGCGTTGTCATTTTGGTCGCGAACGTGTACGTACATATATACTAGTGGATGTACAGGCGCGCACGTGTCGTAGTAGAGGCGCGCACGTAGCATGTACACGTACGTACAACGGTCAGGGTGCAAGACAGAAAATACGGCCACGTAAGTGTACATATGGGCGGGGTCTCGCACGCCTACTCGCGCATACGTGCTACGTCTTGAGCTTGCGTTGGTTTTCCCCGAAGAGGAAGGGATGATGCAGCAGAGTAGCGTAAGTATTTCCCTCAGTTTTGAGAACCAAGGTATCAATCCAGTAGGAGGCCACGCTCAAGTCCCTCGTACCTGCACAAAACGATAGCTACTCGCAACCAACGCGATTAGGGGTTGTCAATCCCTTCGCGGTCACTTACGAGAGTGAGATCTGATAGATATAATATTTTTGGTATTTTTGGTATAAAGATGCAAAGTAAAAAGTAAAGGCAAAGTAAAAAGAAAAGCAAGATTAAAGTGATGGAGATTGATATGATGAGAATAGACCCGGGGGCCATAGGTTTCACTAGTGGCTTCTGTCAAGAGCATAAGTATTCTACGGTGGGTGAACAAATTACTGTTGAGCAATTGACAGAATTGAGCATAGTTATGAGAATATCTAGGCATGATCATGTATATAGGCATAACATCCGTGACAAGTAGACCGAAACGATTCTGCATCTACTACTATTACTCCACTCATCAACCGCTATCCAGCATGCATCTAGAGTATTAAGTTAAAAACAGAGTAACGCCTTAAGCAAGATGACATGATGTAGAGAGATAAATTCATGCAATATGAAATAAACCCCATCTTGTTATCCTCGATGGCAACGATACAATATGTGCCTTGTTGCCCCTTCTGTCACTGGCAAAGGACACCGCAAGATCAAACCCAAAGCTAAGCACTTCTCCCATGGCAAGAACTACCAATCTAGTTGGCCAAACCAAACGGATAATTCGAAGAGACTTGCAAAGATAACCAATCATACATAAAAGTATTCAGAGAAGATTCATATTATTCATAGATAGACTTGATCATAAACCCACAATTCATCGGTCTCAACAAACACACCGCAAAAAGAAGATTACATCGAATAGATCTCCACAAGAGAGGGGGAGAACTTTGTATTGAGATTCAAAGAGAGAGAAGAAGCCATCTAGCTACTAACTATGGACCCGAAGGTCTGAGGTAAACTACTCACACTTCATCGGAGAGGCTATGATGATGTAGAAGCCCTCCGTGATAACGGCCCTCTCCCGGTAGAGCTCCGGAACAGGCCCCAAGATGGGATCTCGTGGATACAGAAAGTTGCGGCGGTGGAATTAGGTTTTTGGCTCCTGTTCTGATCGTTTGGGGGTACGTATGTATATATAGGAGGAAGAAGTACGTCGGTGGAGCACCGAGGGGCCCACGAGGCAGGGGGCGCGCCCTAGGGGGGGGCGCCCCCCACCCTCGTGACCTCCTCTTTGACTCCTTGGAGTAGGGTCCAAGTCTCCTGGATCACGTTCGGTGAGAAAATCACGTTCCCGAAGTTTTTATTCCGTTTGGACTCTGTTTGATATTATGTTTCTCCGAAACACTGAAATAGGCAAAAAACAGCAATTCTGGGCTGGGCCTCCGGTTATTAGGTTAGTCCCTAAAATAATATAAAAGTGGAAAATAAAGCCCAATATAGTCCAAAACAATAGATAATATAGCATGGAGCAATCAAAAATTATAGATACGTTGGAGACGTATCAGGCATCCCCAAGCTTAATTCCTGCTCGTCCTCGAGTAGGTAAATGATAAAAAGAGAATTTTTGATGCGGAGTGCTACCTGGCATAATTTCAATGAAAATCTTCTTAATTGTGGTATGAATATTCAGATTAGAAAGATTCAAGACAAAAGTTTATATTGACATAAAAATAATAATACTTCAAGCATACTAACAAAGAAATTATGTCTTCTCAAAATAACATGGCCAATGAAAGTTATCCCTACAAAATCATATAGTCTGGCTATGCTCTATCTTCACCACACAAAGTATTTAAATCATGGACAACCCCGATGACAAGCCAAGCAATTGTTTCCTACTCTAACTTTTTCAAAACTTTTTCAATCTTCACGCAATACATGAGCGTGAGCCATGGATATAGCAATATAGGTGGAATAGAGTGGTGGTTGTGGAGAAGACAAAAAGGAGAAGATAGTCTCACGTCAACTAGGCGTATCAACGGGCTATGGAGATGCCCATCAATAGATATCAATGTGAGTGAGTAAGGATTGCCATGCAACGGATGCACTAGAGCTATAAGTATATATGAAAGCTCAAAAAGAAACTAAGTGGGTGTGCATCCAACTTGCTTGCTCATGAAGACCTAGGGCAATTTGAGGAAGCCCATCATTGGAATATACAAGCCAAGTTCTATAATGAAAGATTCCCACTAGTATATGAAAGTGATAACATGAGAGACTCTCTACTATGAAGATCATGGTGCTACTTTAAAGCACAAGTGTGGTAAAAGGGTAGTAACATTGTCCCCTCTCTCTTTTTCTCTCATTTTTTTATTTGGGCCTTTTCTCTTTTTTTATATGGCCTCTTTTTATTTGGGCTTCTTTGGCCTCTTTTTTTTTGTCCGGAGTCTCATCCCGACTTGTGGGGGAATCATAGTCTCCATCATTCTTTCCTCACTGGGACAATGCTCTAATAATGATGATCATCACACTTTTATTTTTCTTACAACTCAACAATTACAACTCAATACTCAGAACAAAGCATGACTCTATGTGAATTCCTCCGGCGGTGTACCGAGATATGCAATATGACAATGATGAATGTGTCATGATAAACGGAACGGTGGAAAGTTGCATGGCAATATATCTCGGAATGGCTATGGAAATGCCATAATAGGTAGGTATGGTGGTTGTTTTGAGGAAGGTATACGGTAGGTGTATGATAACGGCGAAAGGTGCGCGGTATTAGAGAGGCTAGCAAAGGTGGAAGGGTGAGAGTGCATATAATCCATGGACTCAACATTAGTCATAAAGAACTCATATATTTATTGCAAAAATCTAGAAGTTATCAAAGCAAATTATTACGTGCATGCTCCTAGGGGGATAGATTGGTAGGAAAAGACCATCGCTCGTCCCCGACCGCCACTCATAAGGAAGACAATCAATAAATAAATCATGCTCCGACTTCATCACATAGCGGTTCACCATACGTGCATGCTATGGGAATCACAAACTTTAACACAAGTATTCTTTAAATTCACAACTACTCAACTAGCATGACTTTAATATTATCACCTTCATATCTCAAAACAATTATCATGCTTCAATCTTTTCTTAGTATTCAACACACTCAAAAGAAAGTTTCACAAATCTTGAATACCAAGCATATTATTATTAAGCAAATTACCATGCTATTAAGAGACTCTCAAAATAATTTAAGTGAAGCATGAGAGATCAATAGTTTCTTTAAGACAAATCCACCACCGTGCTCTAAAAGATCTAAGTGAAGCACATAGAGCAAAATTATAACGCTCAAAATATATAAGTGAAGCACACAGAACAAAACTACATAGCTCAAAAGATATAAGTGAAGCACATAGAGCAAAACTACTTAGCTCAAAAGGATATAAGTGAAGCACATAGAGCAAAACTACATAGCTCAAAAGATATAAGTGAAGCACATAGAGTATTCTATCAAATTTTAATTCATGTATGGATCTCTCAAAAGGTGTGTACAGCAAGGATGAATGTGGCATACTAAGACACAAAGACACAAATAATACAAGACGCTCCAAGCAAAACACATATCATGTTGGTGAATAAAAATATAGCTCCAAGTAAATTACCGATGGAAGTGGACAAAAGAGGGGATGCCTTCCGGGGCATCCCAAGCTTTGACTTTTTGGTGTCCTTGGATTATCTTGGGGGTGCCATGGGCATCCCCAAGCTTAGGCTCTTGCCACTCCTTGTTCCATAATCCATCAAAAGAATTCACCCAAAACTTGAAAACTTCACAACACAAAACTTAAAGTAGAAAACTCGTGAGCTCCGTTAGCGAAAGAAAACAAAAGACCACTTCAAGGTACTGTAATGAACTCATTATTTATTTATATTGGTGTTAAACCTACTGTATTCCAACTTCTCTATGGATTATAAACTATTTTACTAACCATAGATTCACCAAAATAAGCAAACAACACACGAAAAACAGAATCTGTCAAAAACAGAACAGTCTGTAGTAATCTGTAGCTAGCGCAAGATCTGGAACCCCAAAAATTCTAAAATAAATTGTTGGACGTGAGGAATTTATCTATTAATCATCTGAAAAAAGAATTAAATAAATAGAACTCTTCAAATAAAAATGACAGCAGTTCTCGTGAGCGCTAAGGTTTCTGTTTTTTACAGCAAGTTCAACAAGACTTTCCCCAAGTCTTCCCAACGGTTCTACTTGGCACAAACACTAATTAAACACAAAAAACACAACAAAAACAGAGGATAGATAATTTATTTATTACTAAACAGGAGCAAAAATCAAGGAATAAAAATAAAATTGGGTTGCCTCCCAACAAGCACTATCGTTTAACGCCCCTAGCTAGGCATAAAAGCGAGGATAGATCTAGGTATTGCCATCTTTGGTAGGCAATCCATAAGTGGCTCTCATGATAGTTTCATATGGGAATTTTATTTTCTTTCTTGGAAAGTGTTCCATGCCCTTTTTTAATGGCAATTGAAATCTAATATTCCCTTCCTTCATATCAATAATCGCACCAACCGTTCTAAGGAAAGGTCTACCAAGAATAATAGGGCAAGAAGGATTGCAATCTATATCAAGAAAAATGAAATCTACGGGCACATAATTCCTATTAGCAACAATAAGAACATCATTAATTCTTCCCATAGGTTTCTTAATATTGGAATCCGCAGGATGCAAGTTTAGAGAGCAATCATCAAAATTACGGAAATCTAGTAAATCACACAAAGTCTTGGGAACAGTGGAGACACTAGCACCCAAATCACACAAAGCATAAAACTCATGATCTTTAATTTTAATTTTAATAGTTGGTTACCACTCATCATGGAGTTTTCTAGGGATAGAAACTTTCAACTCAAGTTTTTCTTCATAAGATTGCATCAAGGCATCAACAATATGTTCGGTGAAGGCTTTATTTTGACTATAAGCATGTGGAGAATTTAGCACAGATTGCAACAAGGAAATACAATCAATTAAAGAGCAACTTTCATAATTAAATTCCTTGAAATCCAATATAGTGGGTTTAGCAACATCTAGATTTTTATTTCCTTCAATCCCACTTTCATCAATTTCATCATTAAGATCTAAATACTCCGAATTTTTAGAATGCCTTCTAGGTAAAGGAAGATCATATTCAGTTTCATCAAGATTAATATTGCAAAACAAAGATTTAATAGGGGACACATCAATAACTTTTAGATCTTCATCTTGATTTTCATAGGAATTGGAGGAACACGCTTTAATAAAGGCATCTTTGGAAGCACGCATCCTAGAGGTTCTTTCCTTGCACTCATCAATGGAAATTCTCATGGCTTTGAGAGACTCATTGATATCATGCTTAGGAGGAATAGGTCTAAGCTTTAAAGAATCAACCTCAAGAGAAATTCTATCAACGTTCCTAGCCAAATCATCAACTTTAAGCAATTTCTCTTCAAGCAAAGCATTAAAATTCTTTTGTGAATTCATAAATTCTTTAACACTATTCTCAAATTCAGAGGGCATATTATTATAATTTCCATAAGAGTTGTTGTAGGAATTCCCATAATTATTAGAAGGATTACTAGGATATGGCCTAGTATTAAAATTCCCTCAATAAGCGTTGTTACCAAAATTATTCCTACCAACAAAATTCACATCCATAGATTCATTGTTATTCTCAATCAAAGTAGACAAAGGCATATCATTAGGATCAGAAGAAACACTCTTAGTAGCAAATAATTTCTTAAGTTCATCCATCTTTCCACTCAACACATTGATTTCTTCTATCGCATGCACTTTTTTAGTAGAAGATCTTTCAGTATGCCATTAATAATAATTAACCATAATATTATCTTGGAGTTTAGTATCATCTCCTAAAGTGATTTCCATAAAAGTGCCTCGCTCGGCCGAATCTAAAAGATTTATAGAAGAAAAATTCAATCCGGCATAAAATTTTTGTATAATCATCCACAAATTCAAACCATGAGTAGGGCAATTACGTATCATTAATTTCATTCTCTCCCAAGCTTGTGCAACATGTTCATGATCAAGTTGTTTAAAGTTCATAATATCGTTTCTAAGAGAGATGATCTTAGCGGGAGGAAAATACTTAGAGATAAGAGCATCTTTGCACTTGTTCCAAGAATCAATACTATTTTTAGGCAAAGACGAAAACCAAGCTTTAGCACAATCTCTAAGCAAAAAAGGAAATAGCTTCAATTTAACGACATCATTATCGACATCTTTTTTCTTTTGCATATCACATAAATCAACGAAGCTATTCAGATGAGTAGCGGCATCTTCACTAGGAAGGCCGGCGAATTGATCTTTCATAACAAGATTCAACAAAGCAGTACTAATTTCACAAGATTCAGCATCAGTAAGAGGAGCAATCGGAGTGCTAAGGAAATCATTATTATTGGTATTGGTGAAGTCACACAATTTAGTATTATCTTGAGCCATCGCGACAAACAAGCAAACTAGCACACGAGCAAACAAGAAGCAAGTGGGCAAAAGAGGAAAATAGAGAGGGAGGATAGAGAGAGAGGGCGAATAAAACGGCAAGGGTGAAGTGGGGGAGAGGAAAACGAGAGGCAAATGGCGAATAATGTAATGCGATAGATAAGGATTGTGATGGGTACTTGGTATGTTGACTTTTTGCGTAGACTCCCCGGCAACGGCGCCAGAAATCCTTCTTGCTACGTCTTGAGCTTGCGTTGGTTTTCCCCGAAGAGGAAGGGATGATGCAGCAGAGTAGCGTAAGTATTTCCCTCAGTTTTGAGAACCAAGGTATCAATCCAGTAGGAGGCCACGCTCAAGTCCCTCGTACCTGCACAAAACGATAGCTACTCGCAACCAACGCGATTAGGGGTTGTCAATCCCTTCGCGGTCACTTACGAGAGTGAGATCTGATAGATATAATATTTTTGGTATTTTTGGTATAAAGATGCAAAGTAAAAAGTAAAGGCAAAGTAAAAAGAAAAGCAAGATTAAAGTGATGGAGATTGATATGATGAGAATAGACCCGGGGGCCATAGGTTTCACTAGTGGCTTCTGTCAAGAGCATAAGTATTCTACGGTGGGTGAACAAATTACTGTTGAGCAATTGACAGAATTGAGCATAGTTATGAGAATATCTAGGCATGATCATGTATATAGGCATCACATCCGTGACAAGTAGACCGAAACGATTCTGCATCTACTACTATTACTCCACTCATCAACCGCTATCCAGCATGCATCTAGAGTATTAAGTTAAAAACAGAGTAACGCCTTAAGCAAGATGACATGATGTAGAGAGATAAATTCATGCAATATGAAATAAACCCCATCTTGTTATCCTCGATGGCAACGATACAATACGTGCCTTGCTGCCCCTTCTGTCACTAGGAAAGGACACCGCAAGATCGAACCCAAAGCTAAGCACTTCTCTCATGGCAAGAACTACCAATCTAGTTGGCCAAACCAAACGGATAATTCGTAGAGACTTGCAAAGATAACCAATCATACATAAAAGTATTCAGAGAAGATTCAAATATTATTCATAGATAGACTTGATCATAAACCCACAATTCATCGGTCTCAACAAACACACCGCAAAAAAGAAGATTACATCGAATAGATATCCACAAGAGAGGGGGAGAACTTTGTTTGAGATTCAAAGAGAGAGAAGAAGCCATCTAGCTACTAACTATGGACACGAAGGTCTGAGGTAAACTACTCACACTTCATCGGAGAGGCTATGATGATGTAGAAGCCCTCCGTGATGACGGCCCTCTCCCGGCGGAGCTCCGGAACAGGCCCCAAGATGGGATCTCGTGGATACAGAAAGTTGCGGCGGTGGAATTAGGTTTTTGGCTCCTGTTCTGATCATTTGGGGGTACGTATGTATATATAGGAGGAAGAAGTACGTCGGTGGAGCACCGAGGGGCCCACGATGCAGGGGGACGCGCCCTAGGGGGGGGCGCACCCCCACCC
Organism: Triticum urartu; assembly: GCF_056163025.1. NCBI lineage: Eukaryota > Viridiplantae > Streptophyta > Magnoliopsida > Poales > Poaceae > Triticum > Triticum urartu. The sequence goes on along the minus strand of NC_141875.1, from coordinate 159,656,405 downwards.
TCGTGACCTCCTCTTTGACTCCTTGGAGTAGGGTCCAAGTCTCCTGGATCACGTTCGGTGAGAAAATCACGTTCCCGAAGGTTTTATTCCATTTGGACTCCGTTTGATATTCTGTTTCTCCAAAACACTGAAATAGGCAAAAAACAACAATTCTGGGCTGGGCCTCCAGTTAATAGGTTAGTCCCAAAAATAATATAGAAGTGGAAAATAAAGCCCAACATAGTCCAAAACAATAGATAATATAGCATGGAGCAATCAAAAATTATAGATACGTTGGAGATGTATCAATATGTATGGCCAGGGCTCGTGTACATGGCTGGGTCGGAACGGAGAAACAGCGTCGTCGTCGTGTTCATGGGGAGGCAACGGAATGCGTCGTGTTCATGGGGAGGCAACGGAATGCGTCGTGTTCATCGGGAGGGCTTGGACGAAACAGGCGATGGAAACGAGGCATGGCGTACCGCAGAACGGAGGAAACGGCCTTGTGTTCGACCGGCCATGTTCGAAACGGAATCCTGTTGATCGGGAGGGGTCTGGCGTACCGCAAAACAGAGGAAACGGACCTCCTACGGTCGAAACGGGGGTCATGTTCATCCGGAGGGGTGTGGCGTACCGCAAAACAGAGGAAACGGACTTGTGTTGGAGCGTTATGGTCGAAACAGGGCTCTTGTTCATCGGGAGGGGTGTGGCGTACCGCAAAACGGGATTCCACGGGATACTGTTCATCTCCACCGTCGACCCCCTCCAGCCTCCACGAGCTACTGTTCATCCACCGTCGACCTCCTCCAGCCTCCACCTGCGACTGTTCATCCACGGGCTCCTGTTCATCCAGCCTCCACCGCGCGCTACTCCACCGGCTACTGTTCAACCAGCCCTCTCCACAGGCTCCTGTCCAACCACCCTCCACGGGCTACTGTTCATCCTGCCCTCCTCCGTCTACTGTTCATCCTGCCCTCCACGGGGTGGTCCTGTTCATCCAGCCCTCCACGGGGTCTTGTTCATCCAGCCCCAACCGACTCGATCGATCGGGGTCCTGTTCATCCAGAGGCAACACCACGGGGTCCTGTTCATCCACCCCCACCGGGAACTGTTCATCCAAACCCCCCTGCAACGCTCACTGTTCATCCAGAGGCAGCATCGATCGGCTTCAGTTAGCAACAGTAGCGAAGGAATCGCTAGATCGGGTTCAGTTAATAGCCATCGATCGATCGCTCGGGTTCAGTAACGCGTAGCCTGCAGTGCAATCGCTCGGGTTCAGTTAGAGCCAACGCCTCACACACACGCGTGTACGTGTACGAGAGAAGCGCGCATCGCTCGGCCCCCGTCCTCCCACCGTAACCGGGAACTCCCCAAAATTTTCCTCCCCCTCACTTCTACCATGGTTTTTTCCGTCATGGACGGCCCAAAGAATGTCATGCAGCTGTGTCTTCGGCCCGCCCAGGATGAAAAGCCCATTTTCTGTCATGATTTTTTGTTATAGAAGTAGGAGCCCACCACATCTATGATGATACCGGGTTTTGTCACAATTATCGTCATAGAAGTGTCATATGTATGACAGAAATTTTTTCGTTCGGCCTAAAATATCACGGATGTGTCTTTTTTTTGTAGTGTCTGCTTCATGTACTGTCGTGGCCATGATCATTGCAGTTTGCACATCCCCGCAGCTCTTTTCATTCTTCCCTCCAGTTCGAGATGACGTAGTTGACCTCTGCGTCGCCTGATACCTTATGGATCCACCATCATCGGAGACTCTGAGTGCACTTACTGCAGCTATGGCAGCCTGCAATTGTGGATTGAGCAGCACATCTTCCGGGATCTTCTCTCAGCCTGTCCTGCCCTGGTTTGAGTTCCTCTCTCTGGACTTCTTTCCAAAGCTTAGGAGGTGGCGAGCACTATTCTCTACCGGAGCAACATAGCCCCCTCTACTTTTACTTTGCTTGTACGGGGAGGCTTGCATTGTTGCCGTGAACCTCATCTCATGGAGGTCCTCCAGCAACTTACAATCGCGTTGGCCATGCCCAAGATAACAACAGTACCCACAAAAGCAGGGCACTCTCTCATACTTAACCTCTAGGGAGTACACAATCTCACTAGGAATGTCATGCGATTTGATCCTATCTCTGAGGGGCTCATCTACATCATGATTTACACGAATCCTAATGAAATCCCCCCATACCTTTCCTTTGCTATCTGTGTCTACCTCCAGCACCTCTCCCAACTTAGCTCCAAGCTTCCACGCTACTCCTTCATTGAGCATGATCGGTGGAGCATCGTGAACACGCACCCAGATGGGCATGTGAGCAACTTCCACCTCACCCGGTGGTGCTCCACCATCCACTGTAACCATGAGGAAGGCGTCCCCCTGGTGCGTCCATGGGCTGTTGTCAAGGATGAACCGGCGATCTCCCTCCCGCTCGAACTCGATGAGGAAGCGGTTGTTCTTCAGGGGCTTGTAGTCCATGCCTCCTCAGAGGCCCCACTTGCCTTTGAGCTATCCGAAGATCCCTTCGTTGCTGAAGGGCAGGGGCGAGAAGAAGAGCCCCACAACAACCCACTGGAATCTCATGGCGGCTCGCTCCTTTGACAGGTCCAGCTCCACCACATCCCCGCCTTGAGGATTGAAGCGGGTCAGGAACCTTGGCGCCACAATGTCGCTGCCCGCTCCGAGCCTCCTCATGGTAGCCTGTCTCCCTGGTTCTGGGAGGAGTCACCACGGAGCAGCACCCTCGCCATGTTAATGCCGCCGGAATGGCCGGTGGCCGCCTCGGCTTCCATGGGGGCCTTGTCCTTCCGGGACTCCTGGCTCGCCATCGCTGGTGTTTGTGCACTCACAGACAGAAAACTAGGTGGTGATGGAGTGCCGGATTGTGTGCTGGCCTTCATCTCATCTCCTCTCTTTATGCACCCCTTCCCTTGATCTAGAATCCGCGATTCTGTGGAAATCGTGATTGATTCCTTCCCTTTTGATTAACTATTATCACCTCCTCCTTGTTCCGCTGATCCTCCTTTCTTGTCTGGGGAATCTATATCCTTAGGGTAGGCCGACTCCGGGATCGTGGATTTGGTCGCATTCCTCCCTAGACCAAGATCAAGATCTCTCCGCAAGGCATGTATTGTCTCTCTGATTCTTTCCATGGCGACACCATCAATAGTCTATGCTTTCCTCGCGATCCCAGATCGGAAATCCCGGATCTTCTTCTCCTCCACGGCGATCTGCTTGACCACTTTCCTTGCCCGTAGCCATGCCTCCCGCAGGCCCAGCGAGTCCACTCATATTGCCGGATCTCTTTCCCCTTTAGTCCCTCCATAATCTTGCCTCCCTTCGTTGGAACTGCCCGCCGGCGGGCCGGTCTCTCGGTTGGTTTGGTGTCGCCCTCCCATCGCCTCAACAGAGGCTCCGTGATTTCCGCCCGTCATTACTATGGTTTTTCGGAGTTTTGAGGCCTGGATATTATATGCAGGAAGTTTCTTGCACTAGTGATCACGTATATTATATTGGTGCTACAGTGTTGCATGTTGGGTTGTGAGGTAATGAGAGGGTGTGAGGGACTGTTGTATTTTTGTAAACTCGTTGTTATCGATTGATTTGAAAAATAATTGACCAGTCAAAATCGTGAACCAAATTTAAAATTGAACACCTCACTTGAATGAGAGAACTCCTTGGAAAATTGTTGATCGGGTCAAAATTGGGAACCAAATCCAAAAGCAATGTCTTCAATTGAATGAGAGGCCTTCACCCTCTAGGGAGCTTATAGTGATACTAGAAGTTCTTAGGGTTGTACATGTTCTATTTTTACGTGGTGATTGTTTTTAAATTGTGAAAAATATTTATGTGCTAGTTGGTATGGCGTGTGGGGGAAACAATGGAGTGTGTTCCTTTTATCAGAGATGCTACACCTACGGACAAACTTTACGAAATCATGGTTACGGATGGATGTGTCAATTTTTTTTCAAGAAACTGATGTGTCAATTTATGGTTGGAGATTAGGGGAAGAGTGGCTCAAGAGTGAAAATCAGGAAAGTGATTGGTGGGAGAGTGTTTGGTATGACCAATCCATAGCGAATCATCTGTGAGTGTATCATTTTTGTTTTTCTGTTGTGGTGTTCGGGTGGGTCTTTTTGACCGTGTGATTGGAGGGCGTCTTTTATGATTAATACAAATACATGAGAAAATTACCTATTTTGGCCGCATGTGTTACGTTGGTGCTAAATGAGTCATAGGGGACACTTCTTTTTTGTCAATAAAGTCCCACACCACCCAGGCATCTACCAAGGGATCCATTCATCGAGAGATCCCACCACGAAGCCCGGGTCAATGACCCAATCAATCATGTAAACAATCCAATTTGAAGACCTAAGTTAAATGAGGGGGCTTTAAAATTAGAGAGCTTAATGGATTTAGAGATTTCATTGCCACAACCAAGGATTGATCAAGTCAAAATCAAGGATTTAAAATTGTATATCTCAATCGAATGGGAGAGCTTCAAAATTATTGAGCACAATGTATTAGAAAATGAATGAGAGAGCTCCTTGTGAAATTGTTGGCTCAGTCAAAATTAGATGACCCAATTCCAAATTGTAGTCCTCAATTCATTTTGAGGCCTTAAAAACTAGGGAACATAGTGCATAGTACTAGGGTTTCCCCTTATATCTCCTCTTGAGGTTGTGCCATCGGTGCTACCCTTTCCATTCCTGAGGTGCGATTATCTGAGCTCTTCTCAAGTTCCTCCTTGTTCTTGTCAGGGTGTTCCTCCTCTACCCTTGGTGCAGCTCTTATCAGTCGAGCCTGGACTCGTTCATGTCATTCCCCAAATGGAATGACTTGTTTTGTATCGGTCCCACCATTCTCCGGTAGGCCCTTCTAACAGAAGTGTGGCAAATTTCACCTTCCCACAGTATATGCAAGCAATGGTCTCCAAATTTTTGCTCACAATCTGTAGCCAATCATCGACCTCCATGGTCTTTGTGGCACTCAAAAATCTAGGCAATCTCATCTCCATGAAGCTCATGAATGCATCCTTTAGGGGGCTGGTGCTTGTTTCTTACTCAGGTGCTTGATCTAGGTCTCCAGTTGACAGCTTATCAAGGTCTATCCCTGCGCCACTTGTTCCATCAATGTGGGGACACTGGAAGCTAACCAGTTGTTGGTATGGTGTTTGGTTCCGCAAATTCTCTGGAACATCTGGTTGCGGTCTTCTCATGGTCCACTGTTTCGGGTTTAGGTTGGGGACGCGGGATAGTCGAGATAGATAGATACCCTTATACTGACTTCTACTAATTAAAGCCTCATATGGTTGTTAGTATAACACATAGGTAACGTTCACACTTCGCACACGAAACAAGTAACCAAGGCTTCATTCAATTTATAAGCAAGAAGGTTCCAAGAAAATCCTAAGTACTGCTAGTACATCACCGCGTCAGATTGACATAGTAGTGGTATGCGTGAAACATTCTACTTCAGATTAATATAGTAGTGGTGGTCAAATCTAAGCTTCATCATAGTTTGGTCTTCCAACTCCTTCAAATGGTTTCCTTCTTGAAGTGGTTCTTGTCCTTCTCCCTTGCCAGTTCTTCCTTGACAGTCTTCAACTCTCTTCTTCTACCTTACTGAGGTGCTCCTAACTACAGTGCAATCTAACTATTCTTCCCATGCAGCATCTCGTCCAGCGTCAAAAATGTAGCTTGGAGTGTCGGGTTGGTGATCACGTGAAGTCCTCTAGCATCATCGTTGTCCCATGGTTGGCGTACATGTGTAGTTACACTAACCAACAATTCCTTCCTTCATGCCAGACTAGGAATCCTCTATAACTGCTTCTCCATACAGTCCCATGCCTAACATGAGACCCTTCAATGCTTTTGGAAATTTGATGTCTCCCTTCAAGATCATGCTAAGCATTGGCTTCTCCTCATCTAGTTCCATGAAAGTGGCCATCTACATTTTGAAGGGGAGAGGTTAGAAATGAAGAGGTAATAAGATACAAGACTAAAGGATAAACTTAGTGAAGTCTAAAATATGTTTTGTCCCTATTGTCTTTCCATCTCCTAGGGTCATGTCCTATAGACAACATGTGATCTGATAACATCTATCGTGACCCGGTACCGGGAGGGCCCCCGAATCTATGTGCTTACTGTCTCAGTCCATGGATTAATAACTGACACTCACAATTGACGATGATTTATCAAGAATTCAACACATGCCATAGTATTACATTGAAGATCTAATGTTTTACAATGCACACATGTGATGTCTACTACGCAACTTTATTCTTGTAGACTCATGTTGGGCCTCCAAGCGCAGAGTTTTGTAGGACGATAGCAATTTTCCCTCAAGTGGATGACCTAAGGTTTATCAATCCGTGGGAGGTGTAGGATGAAAATGGTCTCTCTCAAACAACCCTACAACCAAATACAAGAAATCTCTTGTGTCCCCAACACACTCAATACAATGGCAAATTGTATAGGTGCAGTAGTTTGGCGAAGAGATGGTGATAAAAGTGTAATATTGATGGTAGAAATATATTTTTATAATCTGAATAAATAAAAATAGCAAGGTAGAAAATAGTAAACGGGCACAAAAACGGTATTGCAATGCTTGAAAATGAGGCCTAGGGTCCATACTTTCGCTAGTGCAATCTCTCAACAATGCTAATATAATTGGATCATATAATCATCCCTCAACATGCAACGAAGAATCACTCCAAAGCTCATATCTAGCGGAGGACATACGAAGAAATGTTTGTAGGGTACAGAACCACCTCGAAGCTATTCTTTCCGATCGATCTATCCAAGAGTTCGTACAAAAATAACACCAAATAATTTCAGATTTGTAATACTCAATCCAACACAAAGAACCTCAAAGAGTGCCCCAATATTTCTACTAGAGAAACAAAGACAAGAACATGCATCAACCCCTATGCGTAGATTACCCCAATGTCACCTTGGGAATCTGTGAGTTGAGTGCCAAAACACAAATCAAGTGAAGCAATATGATACCCCATTGTCACCATGAGTATTCATATTCAAGACATATATCAAGTGCTCTCAAATCCATTAAAGTATTCAATCTGATAACAATGAAATCTCAAAGGGAAAAACTCAATTCATCACAACAAGATAGAGAGGGGAAAACACCATATGATCCGACTATATTAACAAAGCCCGCGATACATCAAGATCGTGACATCTCAAGAACATGAGAGAGAGATTAAACACATAGCTACTAGTACAAACCCTCAACCCCAAGGGTGGACTACTCCCTCCTCATCGTGGTGGACGCCGGGATGATGAAGATGGCCACCGAAGGTGATTTCCCTCTCCGGCAGGGTGCCGGAACAGGGTCTAGATTGGTTTTCGGTGGCTATAGAGCCTTGCGGCAGCAGAACTTCTGATCTAGGTTAATCCCAAGGGTTTTTGGAATATTTGGGATTTTATAGGGCCAAGAGGGGGTGCGGGAGGCCACCGAGGTGGGCACAGCCCACCTAGGCCCGCTTGAGCCCCCAGGCGCGCCCTGGTGGGTTGTGTCCCCCTTGGGGCACCCCCCAGGTGCTGCTTTGGCCCATCGGGAGTCTTCTCGCCCAAAAAATGCACAAAAAGTTTCGCGGTGGTTGGACTCTGTTTGATATTGACTTCCTGCGATGTAAAAAACAAGCAATAAATAGCAACTGGCACTGGACACTAGGTCAATAGCTTAGTCCTAGAAATGATATAAAGTTGCTATAAAATGATTGTAAAACATCCCAGAATGATAATAAAATAGCATGAATACTTCCTAAATTATAGATACGTTGGAGACGTATCAGCATCCCCAAGCTTAATTCCTACTCGTCCTCGAGTATGTAAATGATAAAAGAAATAATTTATGAAGTGTGAATGCTAGCAAAGTGCATAAGTTTGATCAATGATAATTTCAGTCACTTTTCCTAGCATCATGAAACAACTCTTTCTTATAAAATTTCTCGTGTTTAAAGTAGCAACCAATTCACATGTTAAGGTTCAAACAATGAATTCTCTTGAAACTCAACAACCTATGTTCTCAGTCACCAAGCAATTGCAATTCAACTTATTCAACAGAGTCTAAGTAACAGCTCCACATACTCAACCATCATATAGTCTTCTATGATTGCTAAAACTCACCGCATACACATGAGCAAAACATTTCAACCGGACACATAGAAAGATAGGGGCTTATAATTTCGCCTCCTAACGTATTCACCTCAAGGGTGGTGTCAACAATAATTGCGCATGCTACCCATATCCAACTGGATATATGTGCCTAGATCTTTCCTTGCCACATGATGCTTGCCAAAAGAGAAAAATAAAAAGGAATAGCGAGAAAAACTTTGACTCTTTGCATAAAAGTAAATACTGAAAAGTAAAAGATAGGCCCTTCGTAGAGGGAAGCAGAGGTTTCCATGCGCTTATCTGTTTGTATGCTCAACCCCTTAGTGCAAAAGAACGTCACGTTGTATTGCCCCTTATGATAGCAAACTTTATTATGCAGTCTGTCGCTTTTATTCTTTGCCATCACAAGTTCATACAACGCTCAATTTTCTCTTACACTAAATGATCTAACACTTTTAGAAGCAATTTTTATTGCCTTATTGTACCGATGACAATTTACTTGAAGGATCTTGCTCAATCCTTAGGCAGGTATGGTGGACTCTTGAAAATAAGATTTGGGTAAGGGTTTTTGGATGCACAAGTAGTATCTCTACTTGGTGCAGAATTTTTGGCTAGCAAATATGGGGGGCAAGCACCACATGTTGAAGGATCCATGACAATATAACTTCTATGTGAATATGAACAAACATAAACCATTACGTTGTCTTCCTTGTCCAATGTCAACAATTTTGGCACATAATATTTTGATGGGGGCTCACAGTCACAAAAGATTTCCAAGATAGTGTATTTGCATGTGAAAGTTCTCTTCCTTATACTAATTATTCGTGAATTGCTTGTATGACCAATATTGTGATTGTCAAGCCTCAAAAGATTTCACTTTCTAAACCCAATGTGAAGCAAACACTAGGCATGATATAATTTCAACTTCATGATATTCAATTTATTCAACAATTTACTCATAGGATATAAGTGAAGCACAAGAGTAAATGACAAGCTACTCAAAAAAGATATAAGTGAAGATCAAACGAGTATTTATGCAAATGGGTAGCTATTTGAGGACTCTCTCTTATTAAGAAAAAACTTTCAGATCTAAGTATTTTATTAAAACAACAAGCAAAACAAAACAAAATGACATTCCAAGAATATCACAACTCATGTGAAGAAGCAAAAACTTATAGGCTCAACCGATACTAACCGATAATTGTTGATGAAGAAAGGTGGGATGCCTGCCGGGGCATCCCCAATCTTAGATGCTTGAGACTTGAAATATTATCTTGGGGTGCCTTGGGCATCCCCAAGCTTGAGCTTTTGTGTCTCCTTAATTCCTCTCATATCACGGTTTTCCTAAATCTCAAAAGCTTCATCCACACAAAACTTAACAAGAACTCGTGAGATAAGTTAGTATAAGCCAATGCAAAAACCTTATCATTCTCTACCATACCAAATCACTAAAATTATTATTCAACATTGCATACTAAATGCCTCTGCATATTTAATACTCCTATCCGCAAATAGAATCATTAAACAAGCAAACATATGTAAACAATGCAATCATAATAGCAATCTGCCAAACCAGTACAGTCTATAAAGAATGCAAGAGTATCAATACTTCTTAAACTCCAAAGATTATGAAAATTTACCAGACTGCAGAAAATTTATCACAGCTTATTTTGCAAAAAGTTTCAACATTTTATCACAGTCTGACTTTTCTAGGGAATTTTTGCAACATTGATAAACTTTCTGTTTAAAAACAGCAACTCATATACTTGCAAGATAAGCATGGCAAAGGCTATACTTGGCATTTTTATGGAAATAAAAGATGCAGAACATTATTATAAATAACAGCAAGAAAATTCTAACAAAATAAAATTACGCTCCAAGCAAAACACATATCATGTGACGAATGAAAACATAGCTTCAAGTGAGGTTACCGATAATGTTGGAGACAAAAGAGGGGATGCCTTCCGGGGCATCCCCAAGCTTAGTTGCTTGGATCTTCCTTGGATATTAACTTGGGGTGCCTTGGGAATCCCCAAGCATAGGGTCTTCTCACTCCTTATTCTCCTCATATCAACATCTCACCCAAAACTTGAAAACTTCAATCACACAAAACTTAATGGAACTTCGTGAGATAGGTTAGTATGATAAAGAGCAAACCATTTCACTTTGGTACTGTCAAAGAAAAGATTCATAATTGTTTCGACACAATGCCTACTGTAGTATATCATTTCCACAATTTATATTGAGCAATATAAGCCATAGAAACTAGAAAACAAGCAAACTATGCATTGAAAACAGAATCTGTCAAAAACAGAACAGTCTGTAGTAATCTGTACTCCAACCATACTTCTGCTACTCCAAAAATTCTGAAACATTAGAAAAACCTGGGAAATTGTCTATTAATATTCTGCAAAAAGAATCAGTATTTTATCACGCTTCTGTTAAAAATTAGAATTATTATCATGAGCGCAAAAGTTTCTGTTTTTCAGCAAAATCAAATCAACTATCACCATGGACCATCCCAATGGTCTTACTTGGCACTTTATTGAAACAAAAGCTATAAAACATGATTACTACAGTAGCATAATCATGTGAACACACCAAAACAGTAGGTAAAAGTGTTGAGTTGTCTCCCAACAAGCGCTTTTCTTTAATGCCTTTTAAGCTAGGCGTGGTGATTTCATTGATGCCCACATAAAAGATAAGAATTGAAACATAACGGGAGCATCATGAATCACATGGCAAGCACATTTATGTCTAACCCACTTCCTATGCATAGGGATTTTGCGAGCAAACAATTTATGGGAACAAGAATCAACTAGCATAGGAAGGAAAAACAAGTGCAACTTCAAGATTTTCAACAGATAGAGAGGAAACTTGATATTATTGCAATACCTACAAGCATATTGCCGTGGTACCGTGTCTGATAGTAAGAGTAGGGGGTACAAAGGAGGAGGAAAGATCCTAGCTACGGTGAGATTGTGCATGCAATATTTACGAGTTCAAGCCCTTCTCGGAGGAAGTAACAACCCTACGTCTCGGTGCCCGGAGGCTTGGTCGACTGGATTATGCATGAAGTTACGGGGGTGCAAACCCTTGTGCCAGTGGAGGGGTGGATTATATAGAGTGCACCAGGACCCCAGCCAGCCCACATTACAAAGGGTTCAATGTACATTAAGGTAATACGTTACTGGTAACGCCACTAATTAAGTGATATAAATGATCTTTAATACTACGGAGTGAATGCTTGACCGTTGCCATCCTGAGTGACGTTAGGCCTTCTCTACTCGGAGTGATTTCTCGTACCGTCGAGTGATTTCCTCTTGGTCGAATGGAATTGGGATATCCGAGTGGGATGATTGGTCGAGTGAGTTGCAATCCATGATTACTTCAGTCGGTATCTTTTGTTATACTTTGAATGTCCCTGGCTCTTGGGTAATGACTTTGGGTAGGGTGTTCAGGTCAGGCCTATGACCCTACCCTAGGTCTATGGCATCATCATTAGCCCCCGAATGGATTGAGGTCCGAGTGAAAAGAGAGTTGAAGTTAATCTCGACTGGATTTTTACGCTTCGGAAGCATTTTACTTGAATCCAGGAGTCATGTTGAAACTTAAACTTTATTTCAGTCGCCTTGATTGATTCAGAAGTTGTCGAGTGAACTATGCCGATAATCTCTAAGTATTGATATGGTCTGAAATCTTGAGCATGATTGGTTTCTCTGCGGCTTCCGGATCTCACGGGATTCGAAATTTGGAGAAGCGCGCGGGACGGAGAGCGTTGTAGTAAACGAGTGGATCAGACAGAGATGCCTTGATTCTCGCACCACCTTTATTGCCATGTATCGGGCGTGCGACTATTGCGGGATTTGACTAGATCGCTCGGGCCCACACGTCAGCCACTCGGAAGCGAGCCCATAAAAGGCGTTGGGGCCGATGCGATTGCATAGTGTTCCCCACTCCCCCTCTTCCTCCTCTGCTTCTCCACCATGCCTTCCTCCACTCTCGACACTGCCACTCCACCCTTGAGCAACCCGCGGTGATGGGGAAGGACAAGACGGCAGCGCTGGAGTGTGCCAAGAAGGCGACGGCGACGGCGAAGTCGAGGGGCAAGAAGACGAGTCGGGGTCATCATCAAGGTTAGGACTGCCCCCTAGCTGGATCCAGGGGGACTGGATTTGGTCAAAAATTCAGCAAGAGGATTTGGAGGATCTGGCTGCAGGGGGCTTGATTGCCCACGGATCCATGAGGCTATCTGGAGATGAGATCGAGCCACAGCCGCGGGAGGGTGAGTGCGTTCTCCTTGCAACTCATGTCGACCGCGGTTTTTCTCTGCCTCCCCATCCTTTTTTCGTGGTTTCTTGAACTTTTTCGGAGCCCAACTTCACCATTTCCCCCCAACACAATCACGTATCTTGCCGCGTATGTCTCCTTGTGCGAAAACTTCTTGGGTTGTCGACCGCACTGGGGTCTTTTCAAGCACATTTTTACCCGCCGGTCTCAGACTATGAAGAAGGCCAGTTCGACTGACGATAAGACATGGGTGATCCAAATGTGTGGGTGTTTAGGGATTCAGACAAGAGGTAGGAGTGCTTTTCCTGCCATGACCCTTCCTGAGTCGGTTAGGGGATGGCAGTCGACTTGGTTTTACTACAAGGATGTTCCAACTCCTGGTCATTCGACTGGTCTTCCTCCCTTCACCATGGATCGAGTCCACCAACCCCCTTCATTGCTCAAAACCTCGGCGGAGAAGGCTGAGGTGTTGATGTTAGTCGGTCGGGTAGTTCAGCTAGTTCAAGACAGCGTGACTGGTATGGACTTGTTGGAGGTGTTCCTCAGTCGATGCATCCAGCCTCTCCAAGCCCGTGACCACCCGATGTGGATGTACTCGGGCTCGAAGGACACCGCTCGGATCCACCCGGAGGAGGTCACCGAGGAGACGGTGGCGCGGTGGCTGCAGAGCATCACTGGAAACAAGGACAACCCTAGGGGGTCCAGAAGAGTTGCGCCATTCGACTCCAAAAATGAACCGGACAAGGTCTGACATTTGTTACCGAGTGTCTTCTAATTCTGACTGGTAACCATCCTTGAATTTGATTGGCGTTTGTTTGACTCTTTGTCTTGCAGATATATACTGAAATGTACTCAATGTCGAACGGTGATCTGGCCCAGGAAGGAGAAGCGAGCACGGACGAAAGCGCTTAGTGGCAATCAGGGGACTCGGGCGAAGAGGAGAGTGACGACCAAATCAGCGGTGAAGAAGTCGACTCACCACCTCGCTCTGAGATACGTTCCAAGCATACACATGATCCAGCAGGAGGACGGGGCAAGGCAGTTGCGACAAGTACGCAAGCCCCGAAACACACTCGGACATCCACTCCTGAACCGACTGAGAAGGCTCCAAAGCAGCTCAAGGTTGCGCCAACAAAACCTCGTAAGGCCCTGCCTAAAATCGAGGTGGACGTTCCTATTGCCTCCATGTAAGTGAATCGCTTTCTCTCTTTACTCAAGAGCTCTTTCATGGCCGCCGACTCATTTTCATACTTGACCAAGTGGGTTTTGAAATTTGCAGTGCTGCTACTTCTGGGACTTCCATGGATATTTACAAGGATGAGGATGATGAGGCAACTGAAGATGCGGCCACTTCTAAAGCAGGTATGACTCTGCCATCTTGCCTTCATTTTTCCAGTTAAATTGTCGGTCGACCGGACTCTTACAATCGAGTCTTTTGCAGTGCCGCAAAATGTTATTGAACTTCCAGACGACGATGAAGAAGTGCCTCAGAAGCCTGTGAGGAGAAGGAGCAAGACTTCGGGTAGGAGGGTACCTACCGGCGAGGTACCTCAGTCGACACCAGTGCCAGAACCGGTGACCCAGCAGTCCGAAGACCTTAACCGGGCCTCTGTTACCTTTGCTGATCTTGTGTCGACTGAACATCCTTCGGCGTCGACTGCTCAAGTACCTGCTTCATCCATGCAACTACATGCCTCAGATCCTCTGTCTACTGTGATTGTTCCATCAACTCCGCTTTTCATTACCCATCATGTCCTGGAGGATCCAATGAGCGCTGCCAGGGAAGCTATACGCCAAGCAGGCCTTATGATGGAGTGGATGAAGATGGTGCATGAGGCTAGTCAAGCTGCTTATGATGCCAGCTCAGCTCTCTAGACCAACTTCCAAGTCAGTTGATTCCTGACTGATCTTTAGCTTGACGCTTGTTCTGTGAGGATATGATACCCAAAAACCTTTAATGTGCATCTATTGACAGTCTGCATCTTGCATCTGTACACCCACTGGGTGCTTCAACTTTTGCTGAGTAGTCCTTCCACTTGAGTCGACTAGGACGCATCGAGTGTATCTTTGAACTAGTGGGGGCACGCAGAGTGCACCCACTGAGTGTAGTCCCCAAGGCCGCCGCCGAATGTGTGATTCGGCGGGGGTTGATACGTCTCCAACGTATCTATAATTTTTGATTGCTCCATGCTATATTATCTACTGTTTTGGGCAATATTGTGCTTTATTATACACTTTTATATTACTTTTGGGACTAACCTATTAACCGGAGGCCCAGCCCAGATTTGCTGTTTTATGCCTATTTCGGTGTTTTGAAGAAAAGGAATATCAGACGGAGTCGAAACGGAACGAAATCAACTAGAGAAGTTATTTTTGGAACGAAAGCCACCCGATGGACTTGGACCCCACGTCAGGGAAGGAAGGAGGAGCTCACGAGGGTAGGGGGCGCGCCCCCTACCTCGTGGGGCCCTCGTGGCTTCCCTGACGTGCTTCTTCCGCCTATATAACTCCACGTAACCTAAAACTTCCAGGACGCAACATAGATCGGGAGTTCCGCCGCTAGAAGCCTCCGTAGCCACCGAAAACCAATCTAGACCCGTTCCGGCACCCTACCGGAGGGGGGAATCCTTCTCCGGTGGCCATCTTCATCATCTCGGTGCTCTCCATGACGAGGAGGGAGTAGTTCTCCCTCGGGGCTGAGGGTATGTACCAGTAGCTATGTGTTTGATCTCTCTCTCTCTCTCTCATGTTCTTGAGGTGATACAATCTTGATGTATCGCAAGCTTGGCTATTATAGTTGGATCCTATGTTTCTCCTCCCCCTCTTCTCTCTTGTAATGAATTGAATTTTCCCCTTGAAGTAATCTTATCGGATTGAGGCTTTAAAGATTTAAGAACACTTGATGTATGTCTTGTCATGGATATCTGTGGTGACAATGGGATATCACGTGATTCACTTGATGTATGTTTTGGTGATCAACTTGCGGGTTCCGCCCATGAACCTATGCATAGGGGTTGGCACACTTTTCGTCGTGATTCTCCGGTAGGAACTTTGGGGCACTCTTTGAGGTCCTTTGTGTTGGTTGAATAGATGAATATGAGATTGTGTGATGCATATCGTATAATCATACCCACGGATACTTGAGGTGACATTGGAGTATCTAGGTGACATTAGGGTTTTGGTTCATTTGTGTCTTAAGGTGTTATTCTAGTACGAACTCTAGGGCTGTTTGTGACACTTATAGGAATAGCCCAATCGATTGATTGGAAAGAATAACTTTGTGGTGGTTTCATACCCTACCATAATCTCTTCGTTTGTTCTCCGCTATTAGTGACTTTGGAGTGACTCTTTGTTGCATGCTGAGGGATAGTTATGTGATCCAGTTATGTTAGTATTGTTGAGAGGACTTACACTAGTGAAAGTATGAACCCTAGGCCTTGTTTCCTAGCATTGCAATACCGTTTACGCTCACTTTTATCACTTGTTACCTTGCTGTTTTTATAATTTCAGATTACAAAAACTATTATCTACCATCCATATACCACTTGTATCACCATCTCTTTGCTGAACTAGTGCACCTATAAAATTTACCATTGTATTGGGTGTGTTGGGGACACAAGAGACTCTTTGTTATTTGGTGGCAGGGTTGCTTGAGAGAGACCATCTTCATCCTACGCCTCCTACGGATTGATAAACCTTAGGTCATCCACTTGAGGGAAATTTGCTACTGTCCTACAAACCTCTGCACTTGGAGGACAACAATGTCTACAAGAAGAAGATTGTGTAGTAGACATCAGGGGTCTTGATAACAATGTCTCTTTACAGTTCTTCCACTCGGTTCAGAAAAGTCTTGTCGAGTGGAATCTGGACCAGTGGAGGCATGCAGAGTGCACGCATTGGGTGTAGTCCCCGAGATCGCAGTCGACTGCGGGCTATCGGCTGTGGTCTGAGAATAACTGTTGTCTTATTTTTTTTGACTAGACGGACCATGTCGATTGAAAAGTCGAACCAGTGGGGGCACGCTAAGTGCACCCACTGGGTGTAGTCCCCGAGACTACTGTTGAATGTTTGATTCGGTAGTAGTCTTAGAACTCTTTTTCCCGTAATGATCTGAACTTGCATTTTATCGCTCGGAAGCGACCAATATTTGTTCCTGTCGACTGACTCTCCGCTGACTACATAAATCCTGCGAGCTCAGGGCCCGGTTTGCTGACTTGGAGAAGAAACAAATCCAACTCAATCTTGACCTGGAGTTGACCAAGGAGAACTTGCAAAAGGCTCGGGATGAAACTGCTGGTATGGGAGGTAAAAAACTTGCCGACTGACTCCTTTGTCATCTTTCTCTTCCTCCTTCTGATCCAAGTATTATTTATTTTAGAAAAAATGAGGCAGGATCTGGACCAGAAGGACCTTGACCTTGCGGCAACACTGAAAACAGCGTAGGAGAAATCAGCACTTGCCAACAAGAAGCTTGCTTCAGTCGGTAAGCTAGAAGAAGATAACGCCAAACTGAAGACCGCTCTTGATGAAGCCAACAAGGAAGTGGTGTGACTAAAGAAGGACAAGGGGGTTCTGACCGACAAAGTTGAAGATCTCACTCGAAAGAGGAATGAGCTGGAGGTGTATCTAGGAGGACTCGCCAAGAAGTTGTTCCTTATGCTTGAAGGTACTTTCTCCTGTCCGATTGATTTGTCATTGTTGGCTCTTCCCCATAGCTGTCGACTCATTATTTGTTGTGTGTGTGGAATTCTGTCAAAACTTCAAGGAAGAGACTGGGCGGATTGAGACCGAGCTGGACCCTATCAACTCCCCCATCAAGGATGAAGCTACAATGAACGTGCTGTGACTGGAGTCCCGCCTTGCCAGCGCCATCAATTATCTGGCCTGACTGAAGGTGGTCGTATCGCAGATCGACATGGATGTAACACCCTCGATGCGACTATATCTCCCACGTGTCGAGGCACGACTTAGAGGCATAATCGCATTGAAGGCATATGTCGCAAGTTAGGCAATCTTCACAACATCCCATGTAATATATATGTAATAAAAGGGGAGATAACATAGTTGGCTTACACTCGCCATGTCAATCAAGTACATAAATAACACTACATCATCCAAACACTCATGGCCCGACTACGGCGCCAAAATAAAAGATAACCCAACATGTGACACGGTCCCGATCACCCCCAACTGGACACCACTACTGATCATCAGGAAAAAAACATAGTATCGTTGAGAGTCTTCGTCGAACTCCCACTTGAGCTCAAGCGCGTCACCTGGAGCGGAATCATCAGGCCCTGCATCTGGTGTAATAGTAATCTGTGAGCCACACGGACTCAGCAATCTCGCACCCTCGCGATCAAGACTATTTAAGCTTAATAGGTATGGCAAGGTAAATATGTGGAGCTGCAGCACGCGACTAGCAAATATGGTGGCTATCCTGTTCGCACAAGAGAGCGAGAAGAGGAGGCAAAGCGCGAGCGAGAAACTAGAGAACAACCTGCGCAAACATTACTCCAACACCGTGTCCACTTCCCGGACTCCGCCGAGAAGAGGCCATCACGGTAACACACTCCGTTGATTCATTTTAATTAAGTTAAGGTTCAAGTTATCTACAACCGGACATTAACAAATTCCCATCTGCCCATAACCGCGGGCATGGCTTTCGAAAGTTCAAATCCCTGCAGGGGAGTCCCAACTTAGCCCATGACAAGCTCTCACGGTCAACGAAGGAATAGACCTCCTCCCGAGACATTCCGATCAGACTCGGTACCTCGGTTCTTCAAGACACTTCGACAGGTTAAAACAAGACCAGCAACACCGCCCGAACATGCCGACAAATCCCGATAGGAGCTGCACATATCTCGTTCTCAGGCCACACTCAGATGAGCACTCCATACAACTAAAACCAAACCTCGAGTTTCCCCGAGGGGGCGCTGCACAGGACTCTAGTTTGGACCAACACTCAGAGGAGCACTGGCCCAGGGGGGCTAAAATAAGATGACCCTCGGGCTCCGGAAACCCAAGGGAAAAGTGACTAGGTGGCAAATGGTAAAACCAAGGTTGGGCATTGCTGGAAAAGCTTTAATCAAGGCGAACTATCAAGGGGTTCCCATTATAACCCAACCGCGTAAGGAACGCAAAATCCGGGAACATAACACCGATATGACGGAAAACTAGGGCGGCAAGAGTGGAACAAAACACTAGGCGAGAGGCCGAGCCTTCCACCCTTTACCAAGTATATAGATGCATTAAGATAACATGGCAATATAATGATATCCCAACAAGTAAATAAATGTTCCAACAAGGAACGGCCTCCAATCTTCACCTGCAACTAGCAACGCTATAAGAGGGGCTGAGCAAAGCGGTAACCTAGCCAATCAACGGTTTGCTAGGACATGGTGGGTTAGAGGTTTGACATGGCAATTTGGGAGGCTTGAAAGCAAGTGGTAGGCATCGTAGCATTGGCATAGCAAAAGAGCGAGCAATCTAGCATAGCAAAGATAGTAGCGATTTCGAGGGTATGATCATCTTGCCTGCCAAGTTGTCAGAGTTGACTGGATCCTCGAAAGCAAACTCAACAGACTCAGCAATCTCGCACCCTCGCGATCAAGACTATTTAAGCTTATAGGTAAGGCAAGGTAAAATATGTGTAGCTGCAGCAAGCGACTAGCATATATGGTGACTATCCTGTTCGCAAAAGAGAGCGAGAAGAGAAGGCAAAGCGCGAACGCATAACTAAAGAGGGCAAACCTGCGGCAAGCATTACTCCAACACCGTGTCCACTTCCCGGACTCCGCCGAGAAGAGGCCATCACGGTAACTCACATGGTTGATTCATTTTAATTAAGTTAAGGTTCAAGTTATCTACAACCGGACATTAACAAATTCCCATATGCCCATAACCGCGGGCACGGCTTTCAAAAGTTCAAATCCCTGCAGGAGAGTCCCAACTTGGCCCATGACAAGCTCTCACGGTCAATGAAGGAATAGACCTCCTCCTGAGACAATCCGATCAGACTCGGTACCTCGGTTCTTCAAGACACTTCGACAGGTTAAAACAAGACCAGCAACACCGCCCGAATGTGCCGACAAATCCCGATAGGAGCTGCACATATCTCGTTCTCAGGGCACACTCAAATTGTCCAAACTTCCGGTAGGCCAGCCCAGAATTGCCCCTGGTGGCCACCGGCGGCTGACGAGGTGGACCAACACTCAGAGGAGCACTGGCCCCGGGGGGTTTAAAATAAGATGACCCTCGGGCTCCGGAAACCGAAAGGAAAAAGGGGCTAGGTGGAAAATGGTAAAACCAAGGTTGGGCATTGCTGGAAAAGCTTTAATCAAGGCGAACTATCAAGGGGTTCCCATTATAACCCAACCGCGTAAGGAACGCAAACTCCGGGAACATAACACCGATATGACAGAAACTAGGGCGGCAAGAGTGGAACAAAACACTAGGCGAGAGGCCGAGCCTTCCACCCTTTACCAAGTATATAGATGCATTAAGATAACATGGCAATATAATGATATCCCAACAAGTAAATAATGTTCCAACAAGGAACGGTCTCCAATCTTCACCTGCAACTAGCAACGCTATAAGAGGGGCTGAGCAAAGCGGTAACATAGCCAATCAACGGTTTGCTAGGACATGGTGGGTTAGAGGTTTGACATGGCAATTTGGGAGGATTGAAAGCAAGTGGTAGGCATCGTAGCATTGGCATAGCAAAAGAGCGAGCAATCTAGCATAGCAAAGATAGTAGTGATTTCGAGGGTATGATCATCTTTCCTGCAAAGTTGTCAGAGTTGACTGGATCCTCGAAAGAAAACTCAACGGGCTCCTCGTTAGCGAACTCATCTCCCGGCTCTACCCAGACAAGACAAACAAGCAACAAGGACACAATCAACCACGTGCAAAGCTCAAACAATATGATGCAAAGATGGTACGCTATGCGGGATGCGATGCGGGATGCATGTGCAAGATTTGACAAGGGATGCATGAACCTGGCCTCAACATGGGAATCCAAGTGTGCCATTGGAAATATGAGATGAAATCGCTTGAAAACGATATAAAGAACGCCCGAATCGGTTACGGTTTGGAAATGGCAAGCAATTCCAATATGACACCGGTCTGCGATTTACAACAAGTAGCCATCTAAATGCAACAATATGAACATGCTACAGCACCCAAACATGACAAAAAAAATACATGGCAGGTATGCATTCAAGATTCTTAACAAAATTCTAGCACTGAGCTATGGCCAATTCATCCATTAACAGGTTTAAACAAGCATGGCAAAAATGCATATGGCAAACAGATTTCAGACTTAGTGAAATTAACACTTGTCTGGAATTTCAGATCTGATAACACTCTTTGGAGCAACAAAACTACATGCTACAGGACCTGAACATGGCAAAGTAAAGCATGGAATGGAGCTACTCAAAGAGCTTAACAAAGGTCCCTTAGTGACCTTGAGCCAAAAGGGATCAGAAAATACATTTGCAAGCATGTGAACATGGCAAAAACATAATCAGATCACAGACTTAGTGAAAACTGGAGCATGCTGAAACATATATCAAGTAGGCATGTTTACGAGCTCGATGCACTCACTACGGAGCAAGTCATGACACTCTAAGCATACACCCATCAAGAATACACATTATACAAGCTAGAAATGGCAAGAACAATAACATAGCATGCACAGATCAACTACAACATCATCGGCAAAATCACTAACAAGTAGACAATCTGCCCAGATTCACGAAGTAGCAAAAGTAGAGCTCGATTGACTCAAGCTAGGGTGCTCCATAATTGCAAACAAAGACATGGATGGATAGATAACTACAAGATCAACAAAACATCCTTACTGATTATGCTCAAAAGAGGCACGGATCACTAGGAAACAACATGAACATATGGCCATATGAGATAAACAGCTCAAGGACTTAGTGGAAATGCTGAGTCCCTGAAATTAGCTTTACCAAGTGCCTCACTTTGCAAGCTTGTGCTAGTCACCACACACATCACAAAAATACATGGGTTGCACCTCTGCAAATATGGCAAAACCCTTAACAAAACATAAGTAGGGATCATGGGCATATCATGCACACAATAATCATGGCAAAAATGACAAATATCTAAATGGAGTAGCAGATCTGACAATTAACTCAAGTAGCCCTCTTCTAACGGCATTTCGGGCATCAAGATGAACTCAAATGAAAATGATGCAATAGAATGAAATGATGTACTCTCTGAGACGAACATTTTGATATGCTATATGCCCAAAACGGAGCTACAGATGCAAAGTTACGATGCGATGAACATAGCAAGAAAATTAGGGTTCGGGACGAAAAAGTCAACCAAGATGATTTGGATCTAGATCTGGTTCGGCGCGCTCCACGAGGCTCGACAGCGTCGGAGTTCGTGCTCGCCGGAGCTGCGGGGCGTCACCGGAGTCGAGGGAGAGGCGGAGAGGAACCGGATCCGGCGCGGGGGAGGCGGTTGACGGCGGGGCGGCGACCTTGGCGGCGGAGACGAGGGCGGCCGGCCGTGGCGAGGCTCGAGGCGGGCCGGGTCGGCGGCCACCGGCGACGCGACGAAGCAGGGCGGCGCCGGTGAACTCAGGCGGCGCGGCGAGGGAGGAAGAAGGCGGCGGGGCGCTGGAGTGGGCGGCGCGGCTTCGGGTCGGAGAGGGCCCCGCACGGGCTCGCGGGGTCGGCAGCGATGTGGGCGCCTGTGCGGGCAAATCAGGCGGTGCCACGTGGCGGCGATGGGAGGAAAATAGACATGTCCGTCGGCGGCGGATGGAATGGATCTAGGGTTTCGGGGGGAAGGAGAAGGAGAATTTCGGAGGGGTCTTTATATAGACATAGAGGAAGCTAGGAGTGTCCAAATGAGGTGCGGTTTTCGGCCACGCGATCGTGATCGAATGCTCTAGATGATGGAGAAGGTTTTGGTTGGTTTTGGGCCAACTTGGAGGGGTGTTGGGCTGCAACACACACGAGGCCTTTTCGGTCCCTCAGTTAACCGTTGGAGTATCAAACGAAGTCCAAATGATACGAAATTTGACAGGCGGTCTACCGGTAGTAAACCAAGGCCGCTTGGCAAGTCTCGGTCCAATCCGGAAATGTTTAATCCCCGCACACGAAAGAAAGCTAGAAATGACTTCTGGAGGAGAACGAAGCGCCGGAATGCAAAACGGACAACGGGGAAAATGCTCGAATGCATGAGATGAACACATATGCAAATGCAATGCACATGATGACATGGTATGAGATGCATGACAATGATAACAACACACGGAGACAAAGACCCGAACCCAAGAAAATAAATAACTTAAAGCCGGAAACGGCAAGAGTTGGAGTACAAATTGGGAAAGTCATATCCGGGGTGTTACAACACTCCACCACTACGAAAGGATCTCGTCCCGAGATCTAGGACTGAAAGAACGCCGGGTATTCGGAACGGAGGTGATCCTCGCGTTCCCAGGTAGCTTCACGGTCGGAATGGTGTGACCACTTGACTTTGAGGAATTTGATTGACTTGTTGCGAGTCTTGCGTTCAGTCTCTTCAAGAATAGCAATGGGGTGCTCACGATAGGATAGATCTTCTTGGAGCTCAATGTCCTCGAAGTTGATGGTGCGGTCAGGAGTCTTGAAGCACTTTCGGAGCTGAGAGACATGGAACACATCATGAACATTTGCAAAGTTTGAAGGAAGCTCGAGTTGATAGGCGAGATCGCCTCTCTTGCTGACAATCTTGAAAGGTCCCACGTATCTGGGGGCAAGCTTCCCTTTGATACCGAAGCAACGAGTACCTTTCATAGGAGAGACGCGGAGGTAAACATGATCTCCGATCTCGAAAGCCAAATCACGGTGCTTACTGTCATAGTAGCTCTTCTGACGGGATTGGGCTGCTTTGAGGTTATCTCGAATGACTTTGCACATTTCCTCTGCCTCTGTGATTAAGTCATTTCCGAGAAGCCGATGTTCGCCGGTTTCAGACCAGTTGAGAGGGATACGACACTTCCTGCCATACAAAATTTCAAATGGGGCCTTGCCTGAACTTGCTTGAAAACTGTTGTTGTAGGAGAATTCAGCATATGGAAGACAATCCTCCCACTTCATGCCGAAGGAGATCACACAAGCCCTGAGCATATCTTCAAGAATCTAGTTGACACGCTCGACTTGACCGCTAGTTTGAGGATGGAAAGCTGTGCTGAAGTGGATGTTGGTGCCCATGGCCTTCTGAAAAGAATCCCAAAACTTCGAGGTAAAGATGCTGCCACGGTCTGAAGAGATCACTTGATGAATACCATGCAGAGAGACAATTCGAGAGGTATAGAGTTCCGCCAATTGAACTGTAGTGATTGACTCTTTGATAGGCAGAAAGTGAGCCACTTTGGTGAGTTTGTCGATGACAACGAATATAGCATCATTGCCACGCTTGGACTTTGGAAACCCAGTCACAAAGTCCATTTCAATGTGGTCAAACTTCCATTCTGGAATGGCAAGAGGTTGGAGGAGACCCGCTGGCCTTTGGTGTTCTGCCTTCACTCTTCTGCAGACATCACATTCATTCACGAACTGAGCAATCTCGCACTTCATTCGAGTCCACCAATAAGCCTGCTTGAGGTCCTGATACATCTTCGTGCTCCCAGGGTGGATGGAGAGGAGAGAATTGTGAGCCTCGTTCATGATCACTTTACGAAGTTCACCTTTGGGCACGACAATACGATCCTCGAAGAAGAGAGTATCCTTGTCATCAAGGCGGTAGCACTTGTACTTGGGTTGACTCTTGGCAATCCCAATCTTCACCTTTTTCACCATAGCATCAAGAAGCTGGGCTTGGCGAATCTGGTCTTCCAAGGTAGGAGAGACTTGAAGGTTGGCGAGGAAACCTTGAGGAACAACTTGCAGGTTAAGTTTGCGGAAAGCTTCACAAAGCTCGGGTTGATAAGGCTTGAGAATCAGACTGTTGCAATAAGCCTTCCTGCTCAATGCGTCAGCAATCACATTGGCCTTGCCTGGAGTATACTCGATACTCGGATTATACTCTTGAATCATTTCGACCCATCGAGTTTGCCTAAGGTTGAGATTAGGCTGAGTGAAGATGTACTTGAGACTCTTGTGATTAGTGAAAATGTCCACTTTTCTTCCCAATAGAAGATGTCTCCAAGTCAAAAGAGCATGCACAACTGCCGCCAACTCGAGATCATGAGTGGGGTAGTTCTTCTCATTGGGCTTCAACTGGCGAGAGGTATAAGCAACAACTTTCTTCTCTTGCATCAATACTGCGCCAAGACCTTGGAGAGAGGCATCACAAAAGACCTCGTACGGCTTGGATTCATCAGGCGGAGTCAGAACTGGAGCAGTGATCAATTTCTCTTTCAAAGTTTTGAAAGCAATGTCACACTCTAGAGACCAAACGTACTTGACGTGCTTCTGGAGAAGATTAGAGAGGGGCTTCGTGATCTTAGAAAAGTTTTCAACGAATCTTCGACAATAGCTTGCGAGACCAAGGAAGCTACGGAGTTGCTTCACGTTCTGAGGAGGTTCCCAATTCACAATTGCATACACCTTCTCAGGATTCACCGCAATGCCCTTGGCAGAGATGATATGACCAAGATAAAGAACCTCATCGAGCCAAAATTCACACTTGGAGAACTTGGCATAGAACTTGTGTTCCCTGAGCTTATCGAGTACCAAACGCAAGTGCTTGGCATGATCTTCCTTGTTCTTCGAGAAAACCAGAATGTCGTCAAGATAGACCAAAACGAAGTGGTGTAGGCGTTGAAGATGAAGTTCATCATGCGAGAGAACATCGGAGGAGCGTTGACGAGGCCAAAAGACATGACAGTGTATTCATATGAACCATAGCTTGTCCTGAAAGCCGTCTTGGGAATATCTTGCTCACGGATTCGAATCTGATGATAACCCATACGGAGATCAAGCTTGGACAATACTTGGGCACCTTTGAGTTGTTCGAACAGCTCATTGATGTTGGGAAGTGGGTATTTGTTCTTGATGGTCTTTTTGTTCAATGGACGGTAATCAACACAAAGTCGGTCTGTTCCATCCTTCTTCTTCACAAAAAGAACACCACAACCCCACGAAGAAGAACTATGCCGGATGAGACCCATTCTCTCTTGAATATCGAGTTGCTTCTTCAGCTCCTTCAACTCTCCAGGTCCGAGCTTGTAAGGACGCTTGCACACTGGTTCCGTGCTAGGCTCAAGATCGATGACGAATTCAACTGGCCGGTGCGGAGGCATTCCTGGAAGCTCTTCTGGAGAGACGTCTTGATATTCGCAAACGACTAGAATTTGCGAGATGGCATCGAGTTCACCCTTTTCATTGTGAGAAAACAGACGGACGGTATTATCCCGAGCGGCAAAGACAATTACATCCTCAGACGAATGAGTCAATTGAATCTGCCTGGCAACACAATCAAGCTGAGCCTTGTGCTTAGAGAGCCAATCCATCCCGAGAATAAGATCAATATCCGAGTTACCAAGAACCATTGAGAAGCCAGAAATTTGAAATCACCCATCAAGATAGAAATATCCGGAATCTCGTGGTTAGCGAGCAAACATTTACCTGGAGAGACAACTGCCAACGGACTATGCATAACTTGGGAAGTCAACTCATGCTTAGACGCAAAAGGCTTCGAGATGAAACAATGCGATGCACCAGTATCAAAAAGTACTTTTGTGGGAACATCTTTAACAGGAAGGTTACCCATGATGACATCTAACGAGTCCTTTGCCTGAGCTGCATTCATCAAATTGACATTGGCGTGCTTGGGGTTATGCTTGACCACAGCTGTACTTGCCGATCTCACAGGAGGAGGAGGAGGAAGACGCCTCTGATTGAGACACTTGTTGGCATAGTGACCCTTCTGTTGGCACTTGTTGCACGTGACCTCTGAAAGCGGACGGTGATACGGAGCACTCGATCTTGGAGCTTGAGACAAAGTCTTGTTCTGAAAGCCAGGGTTGGGTGGGTGGGAAGAACCACTGCCCCCTTTGCTCTTCTGCTAATACGGCTGACGAAACGGAGGAGGAGGAAGCCAATACTTCTGCTGCTTGGCCACTTGAGTAGAGGAAGAAGGAGTAGCATCTCTAACTCGCTTCTTGGAAGCATCACACCTCAGTTGAGCGGCCTCTTGCTTCAATGCCATGTTGTAGAACTCACCGTACCTCAAGGGCTCAAAAAGAACAAGAGCTAGCTGAATTTCTTCCCTGAGACCACCCCTGAACTGGTATATCATGCTCTTCTCATCAGGGACGTCCTGCTTGGCAAAGCGGGTGAGCTTCTGAAACAACTTGTTGTAGTCATAAACAGACAAAGAGCCTTGCTTCAGGTTGCGGAATTCCTCACGCTTGCTTTCAACCACGCTCTGAGGGATATGGTGAGCTCTGAAATCTTGACGGAATTCATCCCAAGTGATCACACGTCCACCTCTGGAATCCTTGTACTGCTGGAACCATTCTGCAGCTTGATCTTTGAGTTGGAAGGAAGCGAACTTGTTGAAGTCCTCAGGCCTGACGTTACTGCACTCAAAATGCTTGCATAGATCCACAAGCCAATCGTCAGCATCGGTTGCCTCAACACAATTGCTGAAAGTCTTTGGCCCGTTAGCAAGGAACTGGTTGAGTGTAGCAAAGTGATTCTGATTGTTGCCTTGATTCCCTTGGTTGCCTTGATTGCGCTCTTGGAGAATTTGCATGATCAACTGTGTGTTTGCATTGGTTGCGGCCATCACAGCTTGCCATGCCTCCGGAGGCGGTGGAGGTGGTGGCGGATCAGGATTCGGAGTCGTGCGCATTGGAGGAGCCATCCTGAAGAGGTTGACATCCATTAGCACATTGATAGATAAACATTGAAGCTGAATCCAACGGAATGAAAATTGCAACATATAGTCTTCACATCCGAACAAAATGAACGAATGCATTCCTCTTGAAATGGTCACATATCCATAAATTGAGAAGCCATGTAGAATTTAGGTAGAGAAATAAATCAACAAGGTACGGATCAAGAACGAATAATTGGTAAGAAATCCCAATCTCAAACCAATATCCGTGGAAGAAGAACTAGAGCTACAAGAATTCCCACCTATGAAACTCCCAAAACTTTCCGGTTATGCAATCAGGTGTTGGGGATACATGGGAAGCATAATATCTCACCCAAATCTAGCAAATCCTACATCCAGCTGTATCCATCCTTCAACACATAACCGAGAAAAACTTCGGAAACCATCTACCTCAACCTTTGAAAAGCATCTGTTATACAAGTTATGGCGATACTCCCGAACTCCCGCCCCAGTACTGGGTCGCGTCGAGGTTATCTCACCAACGAACTGCATAAAAGAGATTTTCGATGTCGGCGTACTAGACTCAGGTATTCCAGAACTACAACGATAAAATTATGACGACAACACCTCAGAGCTCAACTCCCCGAGACACTTCCACAAACCCCCTAACAGGAGGCACCAAGACAATGTTCTCATCATAAAACCATCGGAACGATTCCAAGATACCCGCGTGATCCTAAATTTTTTTTAGTGAAATTTGAGAAGAGAAGAGTCAAAACTCTACGTCAGGATGCCTTACCAGAGCGATGAGGAGACTGGGAAGTAAAAAGAATTCCTAAACTCTCCGATATATAATTCCTAAATGACTCAAAAACATTTTTCTAGACACAACTCGGCTGCTAAAAACGATCAAGCAATGGGGCTCCTAAGGTCGGGGAAGGCTCTGATTACCAACTTGTAACACCCTCGATGCGACTATATCTCCCACGTGTCGAGGCACGACTTAGAGGCATAATCGCATTGAAGGCATATGTCGGAAGTTAGGCAATCTTCACAACATCCCATGTAATATATATGTAATAAAAGGGGAGATAACATAGTTGGCTTACACTCGCCACGTCAATCAAGTACATAAATAACACTACATCATCCAAACACTCATGGCCCGACTACGGCACCAAAATAAAAGATAACCCAACATGCGACACGGTCCCGATCACCCCCAACTGGACACCACTACTGATCATCAGGAAAAAAACATAGTATCGTTGAGAGTCTTCGTCGAACTCCCACTTGAGCTCAAGCGCGTCACCTGGAGCGGAATCATCAGGCCCTGCATCTGGTGTAATAGTAATCTGTGAGCCACAGGGACTCAGCAATCTCGCACCCCCGCGATCAAGACTATTTAAGCTTATAGGTAAGGCAAGGTAAAATATGTGTAGCTGCAGCAAGCGACTAGCATATATGGTGGCTATCCTGTTCGCAAAAGAGAGCGAGAAGAGAAGGCAAAGCGCGAACGCATAACTAAAGAGGGCAAACCTGCGGCAAGCATTACTCCAACACCGTGTCCACTTCCCGAACTCCGCCGAGAAGAGGCCATCACGGTAACTCACACGGTTGATTCATTTTAATTAAGTTAAGGTTCAAGTTATCTACAACCGGACAGTAACAAATTCCCATCTGCCCATAACCACGGGCACGACTTTCGAAAGTTCAAATCCCTACAGGGGAGTCCCAACTTAGCCCATGACAAGCTCTCACGGTCAACGAAGGAATAGACCTCCTCCCGAGACGTTCCGATCAGACTCGGTACCTCAGTTCTTCAAGACACTTCGACAGGTTAAAACAAGACCAGCAACACCGCCCGAATGTGCCGACAAATCCCGATAGGAGCTGCACATATCTCGTTCTCAGGGCACACTCAGATTGTCCAAACATCCGGTAGGCCAGCCCAGAGTTGCCCCTGGTGGCCACCGGCGGCTGACGAGGTGGACCAACACTCAGAGGAGCACTGGCCCCGGGGGCTTTAAAATAAGATGACCCTCGGGCTCCGGAAACCCAAGGGAAAAAGGGGCTAGGTGGCAAATGGTAAAACCAAGGTTGGGCATTGCTGGAAAATCTTTAATCAAGGCGAACTATCAAGGGGTTCCCATTATAACCCAACCGCGTAAGGAACGCAAACTCCGGGAACATAACACCGATATGACGGAAACTAGGGCGGCAAGAGTGGAACAAAACACTAGGCGAGAGGCCGAGCCTTCCACCCTTTACCAAGTATATAGGTGCATTAAGATAACATGGCAATATAATGATATCCCAACAAGTAAATAATGTTCCAACAAGGAACGGTCTCCAATCTTCACCTGCAACTAGCAACGCTATAAGAGGGGCTGAGCAAGGCGGTAACATAGCCAATCAACGGTTTGCTAGGACATGGTGGGTTAGAGGTTTGACATGGCAATTTGGGAGGCTTGAAAGCAAGTGGTAGGCATCGTAGCATTGGCATAGCAAAAGAGCGAGCAATCTAGCATAGCAAAGATAGTAGTGATTTCGAGGGTATGATCATCTTGCCTGCAAAGTTGTCAGAGTTGACTGGATCCTCGAAAGCAAACTCAACGGGCTCCTCGTTAGCGAACTCGTCTCCCGGCTCAACCCAAACAAGACAAACAAGCAACAAGGACACAATCAACCACGTGCAAAGCTCAAACAATATGATGCAAAGATGGTATGCTATGCGGGATGCGATGCGGGATGCATGTGCAAGATTTGACAAGGGATGCATGAACCTGGCCTCAACATTGGAATCCAAGTGTGCCACTGGAAAGATGAGATGAAATCGCTTGAAAACGATATAAAGAACGCCCGAATCGGAGTTACGGTTTGGAAATGGCAAGCAATTCCAATATGACACCGGTCTGTGATTTACAACAAGTAGCCATCTAAATGCAACAAGATGAACATGCTACAGCACCCAAACATGACAACAAAATACATGGCAGGTATGCATTCAAGATTCTTAACAAATGTCTAGCACTGAGCTACGGCCAAGTCATCCATTAACAGGTTTAAACAAGCATGGCAAAAATGCATATGGCAAACAGATTTCAGACTTAGTGAAATTAACACTTGTCTGGAATTTCAGATCAGATAGCACTCTTTGGAGCAATAAAACTACATGCTACAGGACCTGAACATGGAAAAGTAAAGCATGGAATGGAGCTACTCAAAGAGCTTAACAAAGGTCCCTTAGTGACCTTGAGCCAAAAGGGATCAGAAAATACATTTGCAAGCATGTGAACATGGCAAAAACATAATCAGATCACAGACTTAGTGAAAACTGGAGCATGCTGAAACAGATATCAAGTAGGCATGTTTACGAGCTCGATGCACTCACTACGGAGCAAGTCATGACACTCTAAGCATACACCCATCAAGAATACACATTATACAAGCTAGACATGGCAAGAACAATAACATAGCATGCACGGATCAACTACAACGTCATCGGCAAAATCGCTAACAAGTAGACAATCTGCCCAGATTCACGAAGTAGCAAAAGTAGAGCTCGATTGACTCAAGTTAGGGTGCTCCATAATTGCAAACAAAGACATGGATGGATAGAGAACTACAAGATCAACAAAACATTCTTACTAATTATCCTCAAAAGAGGCACGGATTACTAGGAAACAACATTAACATATGGCCATATGAGATAAACAGCTCAAGGACTTAGTGGAAATGCTGAGTCCCTGAAATCAGCTTTACCAAGTGCCTCACTATGCAAGCTTGTGCTAGTCACCACACACATCACAAAAATACATGGGTTGCACCTCTGCAAATATGGCAAAACCCTTAACAAAACATAAGTAGGGATCATGGGCATATCATGCACACAATAATCATGGCAAAAATGAAAAATATCTAAATGGAGTAGTAGATCTGACAATTAACTCAAGTAGCCCTCTTCTAACGGCATTTCGGGCATCAAGATGAACTCAAATGAAAATGATGCAATGGAATGAAATGATGTACTCTCTGAGGCGAACATTTTGATATGCTATATGCCCAAAACGGAGCTACGGATGCAAAGTTACGATGCGATGAACATAGCAAGAAAATTAGGGTTGGGGACGAAAAAGTCAATCGAGATGATTTGGATCTAGATCTGGTTCGGCGCGCTCCACGGGGTTCGACGGCGTCGGAGTTCGTGCTCGCCGGAGCTGTGGGGCGTCACCGGAGTCGAGGGAGAGGCGGAGAGGAACCGGATCCGTCTCGGGGGAGGCGGTTGACGGCGGGGCGGCGACCTTGGCGGCGGAGACGAGGGCGGCCGGCCGTGGCGAGGCTAGAGGCGGGCCGGGCCGGCGGCCACCGGCGACGCGACAAAGCAGGGCGGCGCCGGCGAACTCAGGCGGCGCGGCGAGGGAGGAAGAAGGCGGCGGGCGCTGGAGTGGGCGGCGCGGCTTCAGGCCGGAGAGGGCCCCGCACGGGCTCGCGGGGTCGGCGGCGATGTGGGCGCCCGGGCGGGCGAATTAGGCGGTGCCACGTGGCGGCGGTGGGAGGAAAACGGACATGTCCGTCGGCGGCGGATGGAATGGATCTAGGGTTTCGGGGGGAAGGAGAAGGAGAATTTCGGAGGGGTCTTTATATAGGCATAGAGGGAGCTAGGAGTGTCCAAATGAGGTGCGGTTTTCGGCCACGCGATCGTGATCGAACGCTCTGGATGATGGAGAAGGTTTTGGTGGGTTTTGGGCCAACTTGGAGGGGTGTTGGGCTGCAACACACACGAGGCCTTTTCGGTCCCTTGGTTAACCGTTGGAGTATCAAACGAAGTCCAAATGATACGAAACTTGACAGGCGGTCTACCGGTAGTAAACCAAGGCCGCTTGGCAAGTCTCGGTCCAATCCGGAAATGTTTAATCCCCACACACGAAAGAAAGCTAGAAATGACCACCGGAGGAGAACGAAGCGCCGGAATGCAAAACGGACAACGGGGAAAATGCTCGAATGCATGAGATGAACACGTAGGCAAATGCAATGCACATGATGACATGATATGAGATGCATGACAATGATAACAACAGACGGAGACAAAGACCCGAACCCGAGAAAATAAATAACTTAAAGCCGGAAACGGCAAGAGTCGGAGTACAAATTGGGAAAGTCATATCCGGGGTGTTACAATGGAGCTCTGGCCGAGGGAGACTTTCTAGAATGACCTTGAGTCTCTGATGACTCGACTTAATGAGATCACTGGTCGAGTGCAGGCGTGGAAGAAATCGTCTGCTCGATGTGGCGCCGATGTGGCGTTGTCTTTGGTCCGCGTCCATTGCAAGGAAGTCAAAGAAGAAAAGCTCATGGGCCTCAAGGTTGCCAATACCAAGAGGTATAACTTCCAACTTTCATGGAGACCTTCCTCGAAGCTGCCACTCGAATCGCTGACGGAATCGACTTGGACGAGTTCGTCGAGCCGGCTAGCCCTCCTACCACGGAGTGGACAAACTTTATGCCTTGATTAAATTTGTCTCGGAATGCCGAGTGATTTTGTAACCGTAAAACTCCTTCGGGCCTGACGCCTAAGCACTTTTATCTGCGGTTCTGAACCTTGGGAGATTTATCTGAACTTGGCTTTTCTCTGAATATGCTTGCCTTTGTCTTTGTTGTTTTTGATTCCCTTGACTCCGAGTGAAACTTGATTCTTCACTCGGAATATATAGTGTGTTTGTGATGCAGCTCCGACGAGAGGGCCGCGGACATGAGCAACAGATGCCGTGTACGACCTGCACCTCATCGTCCTTACGGATCGGGATGGAGAAGATGTTGTACTTGTGTCGAAGCTCCGACAAGAGGGTCGCGGACATGAACACTAGATGTTGCGCACGACCTTCACCTCATTGTCCTTGCGGATTAGGATGAAGCGGACGTTGTACTTGTCTCGTAGCTCCGACGAGAGGGTCGCGGACATGAACACTAGATGTTGCGCACAACCTGCACCTCGTCGTCCTTGCCGACCAGGATGGAGCGTGTGACCAATTTTCCGAGTGTGAAGGTTGCTCCTCACTCGGAATTTGTTTTGAAACTTAGGCGAGTACGAGACTACAGCTAAGCCTCCGAGTGAGAGGGTTGCTCTTCGCTCGGTAGGATTTTTAAAACTTAGGAAAGTACAAAACTGCAGCTAAGCCCCCGAGTGAGAGGATTGCTCTTCACTCGGTGGGATTTTTGAAACTTAGGAGAGTACGGAACTGCAGCTAAGCCTCAGAGTGAGAGGATTGCTCTTCACTCGATAGGATTTTTAAAACTTAGGCGAGTACGGAACTGCAGCTAAGCCCCTGAGTGAGAGGATTGCTCTTCACTCGGTGGTATTTTTGAAACTTAGGCGAGTACGGAACTGCAGCTAAGCCCCCGAGTGAGAGGATTGCTCTTCACTCGGTAGGATTTTTTGAAACTTAGGCGAATCGGGTTCGCAGCTAAGCCCCCGAGTGGGAGGATTGTTCTCCACTCGGAGTGCTTTTGAAACTTAGGCGAATCGGGTTCACAGCTAAGCCACCCACTGGGGAATTTGAACACATGTATTGATGAGATGACAACCATTAAGATACTAAAAAAATCTTGCCTTTGATAAGCAAACTGAATGATTCTTATTACAACTCATCGACTCGAGTGTTTAGGTATAAAAACGGCGGAGTAGATCCGCATTCCACAAACGTGGCTCATCTTTCTTTGTGGCTACGTTGTAGAGATGATGCGCTCCGTTGTGGAGCACCTTGGTAATGATGAAGGAACCTTCCCAGGCCAGAACAAGCTTGTGAGGTCGTTTCTGATGCACTCGGAACATAAGATCTCCTTCTTGGAACGCTCGACCTCTGACATTACGGGCATGGAATCGACGCAAGTCTTGCTGGTAGATGGTCGACCGGATCAGAGCCATCTCATGTTCTTCCTCCAAGAGGTCAACTGCATATTGGCGTGCCTACTCAGCTTCAGCTTCTGAGAAAAGTTCCACTCACGGAGCATTGTGGAGCAGGTCACTTGGAAGTACAGCTTCAGTGCCATACACCATGAAGAAGGGGGTTCGGCCAGTCGACCGGTTTGGAGTTGTTCTCAGTCCCCATAGGACGGATGGCAATTCAGTCACCCAAGCCCCAGCAGGATGCTTGAGATCACGCATCAGTTGGGGTTTCAGCCCTTGAAGGATCAAACCATTTGCCCTTTCTGCCTGCCCATTCGACTGTGGGTGAGCAACAGACGCGTCGTCGACCCAAGTGCCTTGGGAAGCGCACAATGCTCTGAACTCATTAGAATAAAAGTTGGAGCCATTATTTGTGATAATACTGTGAGGGACTCCATATCTGAAAATCAGCTCTCTGATGAAACTGATGGCAGTGCTCGAGTCAAGATTCTTGATAGGCTTGGCTTCGATCCATTTAGTGAATTTGTTGACCGCCACAAGCAAATGAGTGAAACCGCTTCTGCCGGTCTTGAAGGGTCCGACCATATCCAACCCCCAAACAGTAAACGGCCAAATGAGTGGAATAGTCTTCAAAGCAGACGCGGGTTTGTGGGACATGTTTGAATAAAACTAGCAGCCTTCACACTTGTCGGCTATATCTTTAGCCATCTCATTTGCACGTGGCCAGTAGAATCCCGCTCGGTATGCTTTGGCCACGATGGTCCGAGAAGACGCATGGTAACCACAGGTCCCCGAGTGGATATCATTGAGAATCATTCGACCTTCTTCTGGCGTGATGCATCATTGAGCAACCCCAGTAACACTCTCTCTCTAGAGTTGTCCACCTATCATGGTAAAGGCCTTGGACCGACGGACAATCCGACGTGCCTCATCTTCATCCTCCGAAAGCTCCTTCCTGAGCAAATATGCAATATATGGCACTGTCCAATCGGGAGTGATGACCAACACCTCCATGATCAGGTCGACTACGGCTAGGACTTCGATTTCAGTCAGATCGGTAGAACTCTTCGGTTGCGGGGGCTCTTCTGTGAATGGATCCTCTTGAATTGACTGGGAATGGAGATGCTCCAAGAACACATTGTTGGGAATATGCTCTCGCTTGGAACCTATCTTCACCAGGTCATCAACTGCTTGATTCTTTACTCGGGGTATGTGGTGGATCTCTAACCCTTCAAACTTCTTTTCCAACTTTCTTACTGCATTGCAATTGCCAGTCATAGCTGGGCTCCTGATGTCCCACTCCTTCATCACTTGATTGACCACTAAATCTGAGTCGTCGTAAACCATTAGGCGACGGACGTCGAGTGAAATGGCCATACGCAACCCATACAGAAGTGCCTCGTACTCAGCTTCATTGTTGGAGGAATCAAAGTGAATCTGGAGAACATAACTAAGTTTATCGCCTCGTGGAGATACTAGGACAACTCTAGCACCAGAACCATTCAGCATTTTGGACCCATCAAAGAACATAGTCCAATGTTCCGAGTAAATCTAAGTCGGTTGCTGCTGTTCAATCCACTCAGCGAGGAAATCTGCTATTGTTTGGGACTTGATTGCTTTCTTTGCCTCAAACTTGATATCCAACGGAAGGAGTTCAATCGCCCACTTTGCCACTCGACTAGTTGCATCTTTGTTGTTAAGAATTTCTGACAATGGAGCATCGCTGACGACTGAAACTGAGTGATCTGAAAAGTAGTGTGCAACTTTCTTCACAGTCAAGTAGATTCCATAAACAAGCTTCTGATAATGCGGGTGTCTCTGCTTGGACGGAGTCAAGACTTCAGAAATATAATACACTGGGCATTGAACCTTGTAGGCTTTGCCTTCTGATGTCTACTACACAACCTTCTTCTTGTAGACGTTGTTGGGCCTCCAAGTGCAGAGGTTTGTAGGATAGTAGCAAATTTCCCTCAAGTGGATGACCTAAGGTTTATCAATCCGTAGGAGGCGTAGGATGAAGATGGTCTCTCTCAAGCAACCCTGCAACCAAATAACAAAGAGTCTCTTGTGTCCCCAACACACCCAATACAATGGTAAATTGTATAGGTGCACTAGTTCGGCGAAGAGATGGTGATACAAGTGGTATATGGATGGTAGATAAAGGTTTTTGTAATCTGAAATTATAAAAACAGCAAGGTAACTAACGGCAAAAGTGAGCGTAAACGGTATTGCAATGCGTTGAAACAAGGACTAGGGTTCATACTTTCGCTAGTGCAAGTTCCCTCAACAATAATATCATAATTGGATCACATAAATATCCCTCGACATGCAACAAAGAGTCGCTCCAAAGTCACTAATAGCGGAGAACGAACGAAGAGATTATGGTAAGGTATGAAACCACCTCAAAGTTATTCTTTCCAATCAATCCGTTGGGCTATTCCTATAAGTGTCACAAACAGCCCTAGAGTTCGTACTAGAATAACACCTTAAGACACAAATCAACCAAAACCCTAATGTCACCTAGATACTCTACTGTCACCTCAAGTATCCGTGGGTATGATTATACGATATGCATCACACAATCTCAGATTCATCTATTCAACCAACACATAGAACCTCAAAGAGTGCCCCAAAGTTTCTACCGGAGAATCACGACGAAAACATGTGCCAACCCCTATGCATAGGTTCATGGGCGGAACCCGCAAGTTGATCACCAAAACATACATCAAGTGAATCACGTGATATACCATTGTCACCACAGATAACCATGGCAAGACATACATCAGGTGTTCTCAAATCTTTAAAGACTCAATCCGATAAGATAACTTCAAAGGGGAAAATCAATCCATTACAAGAGAGTAGAGGGGGAGAAACATCATAGGATCCAACTGTAATAGCAAAGCTCGCGATACATCAAGATCGTATCACCTCAAGAACACGAGAGAGAGAGATCAAACACATAGCTACTGGTACATGCCCTCAGCCTCGAGGGAGAACTACTCCCTCCTCGTCATGGAGAGCACCGGGATGATGAAGATGGCCACCAGAGAGGGATTCCCCCTCCGGCAGGGTGCCGGAACGGGTCTAGATTGGCTTTCGGTGGCTACGGAGGCTTCTGGCGGCGAAACTCCCGATCTATTGTGCTCCCGGATGTTTTTAGGGTATATGGAGATATATAGGCGGAAGAAGTACGTCATGGGGGCCACGAGGGGCCCATGAGGGTGGAGGGCGCGCCCCCTACCTCGTGGCCTCCTCGAAGCTTCCCTTACGTGGAATCCATGTCTCCCGGGCTTCTTCTGATCCAAAAATAAGTTCCGTGCAGTTTCAGGTCAATTGGACGCCGTTTGATTTTCCTTTTCTACGATACTCTAAAACAAGGAAAAAACAGAAACTGGCACTGGGCTTTGGGTTAATAGGTTAGTCCCAAAAATAATATAAAAGTGCATAATAAAGCCCATAAACATCCAAAGTTGATAATATAATAGCATGGAACAATCAAAAATTATAGATACGTTGGAGACGTATCAGCATCCCCAAGCTTATTTCCTGCTCGTCCTCGAGTAGGTAAATGATAAAAACAGAATTTTTGATGTGGAATGCTACCTAACATATTTCTCTAAGTAATTCTTCTTTCTTTTGGCAAGAATATTCAGATCCATAAGATTCAAGACAAAATTTTAATATTGACATAAAAATAATAATATTTCAAGCATACTAACAAAGTGATCATGTCTTCTCAAAATAACATGGCCAAAGAAAGCTATCCCTACAAAATCATATAGTCTGGCTATGCTCCATCTTCACCACACAACATATTTAAATCATGCACAACCCCGATGACAAGCCAAGCAATTGTTTCATACTTTTGATGTTCTCAAACTTTTTCAATCTTCACGCAATACATGAGCGTGAGCCATGGACATAGTACTATAGGTGGAATAGAATGGTGGTTGTGGAGAAGACAAAAAGGAGAAGATAGTCTCACATCAACTAGGCGTATCAACGGGCTATGAAGAGGCCCATCAATAGATATCGATGTGAGTGAGTAGGGATTGTCATGCAACGGATGCACTAGAGCTATAAATCTATGAAAGCTCAACAAAAGAAACTAGTGGGTGTGCATCCAACTCGCTTGCTCACGAAGACCTAGGGCAATTTGAGGAAGCCCATCATTGGAATATACAAGCCAAGTTCTATAATGAAAGATTCCCACTAGTATATGAAAGTGATAACATGAGAGACTCTCTACTATGAAGATCATGGTGCTACTTTGAAGCACAAGTGTGGTAAAAGGGTAGTAACATTGTCCCCTCTCTCTTTTTCTCTCATTTTTTTATTTGGGCCTTTTCTCTTTTTTTTATATGGCCTCTTTTTATTTGGGCTTCTTTGGCCTCTCTTTTTTTTTATATTTTCGTCCGGAGTCTCATCCCGACTTGTGGGGGAATCATAGTCTCCATCATTCTTTCCTCACTGGGACAATGCTCTAATAATGATGATCATCACACTTTTATTTTTCTTACAACTCAACAATTACAACTCAATACTTAGAACAAAGCATGACTCTATGTGAATGCCTCCGGCGGTGTACCGGGATATGCAATTTGACAATGATGAATGTGTCATGATAAACGGAACGGTGGAAAGTTGCATGGCAATATATCTCGGAATGGCTATGGAAATGCCATAATAGGTAGGTATGGTGGCTGTTTTGAGGAAGGTATATGGTAGGTGTATGATATCGGTGAAAGGTGTGCGGTATTAG
This sequence comes from Triticum urartu, assembly GCF_056163025.1. Classification (NCBI taxonomy): domain Eukaryota; kingdom Viridiplantae; phylum Streptophyta; class Magnoliopsida; order Poales; family Poaceae; genus Triticum; species Triticum urartu. Next base: position 159,617,514 of record NC_141875.1, on the reverse strand, counting down.
AGAGGCTAGCAAAGGTGGAAGGGTGAGAGTGCGTATAATCCATGGACTCAACATTAGTCATAAAGAACTCATATATTTATTACAAAAATCTAGAAGTTATCAAAGCAAAGTATTACGCGCATTCTCCTAGGGGGATAGATTGGTGGAAAAGACCATCGCTCGTCCCCGACCGCCACTCATAAGGAAGACAATCAATAAATAAATCATGCTCCGACTTCATCACATAACGGTTCACCATACGTGCATGCTACGGGAATCACAAACTTCAACACAAGTATTTCTCAAATTCACAACTACTCAACTAGCATGACTCTAATATTACCATCCTCATATCTCAAAACAATCATCAAGTATCAAACTTCTCATAGTATTCAATGCACTCTATATGAAAGTTTTTATTATATCCCTCTTGGATGCCCATCATATTAGGACTAAATTCATAACCAAAGCAAATTACCATGCTGTTCTAAAGACTCTCAAAATAATATAAGTGAAGCATGAGAGTTCATCTATTTCTATAAAATAAAACCACCACCATGCTCTAAAAATATACAAGTGAAGCACTAGAGCAAATGTCAAACTACTCCGAAAGATATAAGTGAAGATCAATGAGTAGTCTAATAATTATGCAACTATGTGAAGACTCTTTAACATTTAATAATTTCAGATCTTGGTATTTTATTCAAACATCAAGCAAAGCAAAAGAAAATGACATTCTCAGAATAACAAACATCATGTGAAGAAGCAAAAACTTAGGATCAACCGAAACTAACCGATAGTTGTTGAAGAAGAAAGGTGGGATGCCAACTGGGGCATCCCCAAGCTTAGGCGCTTGAGACTTCTTGAAATATTATCTTGGGATGCCTTGGGCATCCCCAAGCTTGAGCTTTTGTGTCTCCTTAATTCCTCTCGTATCACGGTCTCCCTAAATCTCAAAAGCTTTCATCCACACAAAACTCAACAAGGACTCGTGAGATAAGTTAGTATAAACCGTTGCCAAAACCTTATCATACTCTACTGTAGAAAATCACTAAAATTATTATTCAACATTGCATACTAAATGCCTCTGCATATTTAATAGTCCTATCCTCAAATAGAATCATTAAAGAAGCAAACATTTGCAAACAATGCAAACACAACAGCAATCTGCCTAAACAGGAGTGTCTATAAAGAGTGCAGCAAGATCCATACTTCCCTAACTCCAAAAATTATGAAAGAAAATTCCCACTGTAGTAAATTTATCAGAGCTTAATATGCAAAAGGTTTCAACATTTTATCGCATTCTGACTTTTCTAGGGAATTATTGCAACAGCGGTAAACTTTCTGTTTTCAAACAGCAACATGTGGACTTGTAAAATAGGCATAGTAAAGGCTATCAATGCCACTTCTATTGAAATAAAATATGCAAAACATTGTTCTAAATAACAGCAAGCAAATCCTAACAAAATAAATTGACTCTCCAAGCAAAACACATATCATGTGGTGAATAAAAATATAGCTCCAAGTAAAGTTACCGATGAACGAAGATGAAAGAGGGGATGCCTTCCGGGGCATCCCCAAGCTTAAGCTCTTGGTTATCCTTGAATATTACCTTGGGGTGCCTTGGGCATCCCCAAGCTTAGGCTCTTTCCTCTCCTTGTTCCATAGTCCATCGAATCTTTACCCAAAACTTGAAAACTTCACAACACAAAACTTAATAGAAAACTTGTAAGCTCCGTTAGTATAAGAAAATAAATCACCACTTCAAGGTACTGTAATGTCGGGTGGTAGGTGCGACATATGCCAACGGGTGGCTTATCATTGTGGGAGCCAGTAAGACGTCGCTGGTGCCTGGAAGCGGGATGAGGCGAAGACATGCACGCCGGCGAATCTTACCCAGCTTCAGGGCTCTCCGTGGAGATAACACCCCTACTGCTGCTCTGCGGGGTCTCCGCATGATCACTAGATGAACGAGTGGCTACAAGATGCTCCTTGAGCTGTTTGGCGAGAAGAAGAAGAAGGGCACGGCTAGCTCTCCTCTCCTCTCTATGTGGTGTCTAGAACAAGCTCAGATCAACCCTTTGCATGGGTGCACCGGGGGGTTTATATAGGCCCACCCCCCGGGGGTACAATGGTAATCCAGCTGGGCGTGGGCCCTAGCCGTCTGTGTCTACGCTCGCCGGCTTCTGCGCCGGCTATTGGGCCTCGCCGGCTGCCAGCTCCTTGGTCGACAGGCAGGCCCCACTATCAAGGGCCTTGTCGGAGGCTGGTTACTGTTGCCTCAAACCTGGTGACTTGGGCTTCGCCGAGGTAAGCGTGGCTACAGTGCCGCTGCCCGGCGGGCGATCGCTGTAGCCTCACCTCGTCTTGTCTCCTTAATGGGGCGTCTACTTCGAGGGAGGAAGCAAGCCGGCTGTGGGGAGCCGGCCCTGTCTTAGGCCAACTGGGGGAGGCCTGGCCGCCTTCGGGTGTCTCTCTGCCTGAAGGGGCCCACCGCCCGTGGGTCGCGCTGACAGCCCGTCGTGGGTGGCATCAGGGTCAACATGGAAACAGTGCCGCGCCGGATGGGTCATGGCCACCCCGTACGGCGCACTGTGCCAGGCGTGCTTCGGGATTCGGGGGTGGCAGGCTTTACTGTAGCCACGCCCCGCCACATCGCCGTTATGTGGATGCAGACTTCGAGGGTACGATCTTGACCGCTTTGTGGGAGTCGGCTTCTCGCGGCCGGCTTCTTGGAGCCGGCCCTCCCGCGGCTTTCTTCATGAGGGCTAAAGCCGGGCCGCCTTCCGATAGTCGGCCTGGGAGATAGCTGGCAAGGGGAAGGCGGCCCCACGTCTTGGATTCTTGAGGGCCGGATCGGCTCGTAATTTTTTCAGAAGGGCCAGGGGGAGCCGGCTAGGCTACCCATGGTCGTTTACTCCGACATGTAATGAACTCATTCTTTATTTATATTGGTGTTAAACATACTATATTCCAACTTCTCTATTGTTTATAAACTCTTTTACTAGCTATAGATTCATCAAAATAAGTAAACAAAACATGAAAAACAGAATCTGTCAAAAGCAGAACAGTCTGTAGTAATCTGGATCAAACGTATACTTCTGGAACTCATAAAATTTTCAAATAAATTTCTGGACGTGAGGAATTTATCTATTAATCATCTGCAAAAGAATTAACTAAATATCACTCTCCAAGTAAAAATGGCAGCAATTGTCGTGAGCGCAAAAGTTTCTGTTTTTTACAGCAAGATCAACAAGACTTTCCCCAAGTCTTCCCAATGGTTCTACTTGGCACAAACACTAATTAAACACAAAAAATACAACCATAACAGAGTCTAGATAAATTATTTATTACTAAACAGGAGCAAAAAGCAAGGAACAAAAATAAAATTGGGTTGCCTCCCAACAAGCGCTATCGTTTAACGCCCCTAGCTAGGCATGATGATTTCAATGATGCTCACATAAAAGATTAGAATTGAAACATAAAGAGAGCATCATGAAGAATATGACTAGCACATTTAAGTCTAACCCTCTTCCTATGCATAGGGATTTTGTGAGCAAACAATTTATGGGAACAATAATCAACTAGCATAGGAAAGCAAAACAAGCATAACTTCAAGATTTTAAGCGCATAGAAAGGAAACTTGATATTATTGCAATTCCTACAAGCATATGTTCTTCCCTCATAATAATTTTTAGTCGCATCATGAATGAATTCAACAATATAACCAGCACCTAAAGCATTCTTTTCATGATCTACAAGCATAGAAAATTTACTACTCTCCACATAAGCAAAATTCTTCTCATGAATAATAGTGGGAGCAAACTCAACAAAATAACTATCATGTGATTGAAAATTAAGATCAATATGAGAAGGTTCATTGCTATTATTATTCTTTAAAGCATACATGTCATCACAATAATCATCATAGATAGGAGGCATGCTTTCATCATAATAAATTTGCTCATCAAAACTTGGGGGACAAAAAATATCATCTTCATCAAACATAGCTTCCCCAAGCTTGTGGCTTTGCATATCATTAGCATCATGGATATTCAAAGAATTCATACTAACAACATTGCAATCATGCTCATCACTCAAATATTTAGTGCCAAACATTTTATAGATTTCTTCTTCTAGCACTTGAGCAAAATTATCCTTTCCATCATACTCACGAAAGATATTAAAGAGGTGAAGTGTATGAGGTAGACTCAATTCCATTTTTTTATTTTATTTTATAAACTAAACTAGTGATAAAATAAGAAACTAAAAGACTCGATTGCAAGATCTAAAGATATACCTTCAAGCGCTAACCTCCCTGGCAACGGCGCCAGAAAAGAGCTTGATGTCTACTACACAACCTTCTTCTTGTAGACGTTGTTGGGCTTCCAAGTGCAGAGGTTTGTAGGACAGTAGCAAATTTCCCTCAAGTGGATGACCTAAGGTTTATCAATCCATAGGAGGCGTAGGATGAAGATGGTCTCTCTCAAGCAACCCTGCAACCAAATAACAAAGAGTCTCTTGTGTCCCCAACACACCCAATACAATGGTAAATTGTATAGGTGCACTACTTCGGCGAAGAGATGGTGATACAAGTGGTATATGGATAGTAGATAAAGGTTTTTGTAATCTGAAATTATAAAAACAGCAAGGTAACTAATGATAAAATTGAGCGTAAACGGTATTGCAATGCTAGGAAACAAGGCCTAGGGTTCATACTTTCACTAGTGTAAGTCCTCTCAACAATACTAACATAACTGGATCACATAACTATCCCTCAGCATGCAACAAAGAGTCACTCCAAAGTCACTAATAGCGGAGAACGAACGAAGAGATTATGGTAGGGTACGAAACCACCTCAAAGTTATTCTTTCCAATCAATCCGTTGGGCTATTCCTATAAGTGTCACAAACAGGCCTAGAGTTCGTACTAGAATAACACCTTAAGACACAAATCAACCAAAACCCTAATGTCACCTAGATACCCCAATGTCACCTCAAGTATCCATGGGTATGATTATACGATATGCATCACACAATCTCAGATTCATCTATTCAACCAACACATAGAACCTCAAAGAGTGCCCTAAAGTTTCTACCGGAGAATCACGATGAAAACGTGTGCCAACCCCTATGCATAGGTTCATGGGTGGAACCCGCAAGTTGATCACCAAAACTTACATCAAGTGAATCACGTGATATCCCATTGTCACCACAGATATCCACGGCAAGACATACATCAAGTGTTCTCAAATCTTTGAAGACTCAATCCGATAAGATAACTTCAAAGGGGAAACTCAATCCATTACAAGAGAATAGAGGGGGAGAAACATCATAGGATCCAACTATAATAGCAAAGCTCGCGATACATCAAGATTGTATCACCTCAAGAACATGAGAGAGAGAGAGACCAAACACATAGCTACTGGTACATACCCTCAGCCCCGAGGGAGAACTACTCCCTCCTCGTCATGGAGATCACCGGGATGATGAAGATGGCCACTGGAGAGGGATTCCCCCTCTGGCAGGGTGCCGGAATGGGTCTAGATTGGCTTTCGGTGGCTATGGAGGCTTCTGGCGGCGGAACTCCCGATCTATTGTGCTCCCGGATGTTTTTAGGGTATATGGAGATATATAGGCGGAAGATGTACGTCAGGGGGGCCACGAGGGGCCCATGAGGGTGGAGGGCGCGCCCAGGGGGTGGGCACGCCCCCCTACCTCGTGGCCTCCTTGAAGCTTCCCTTACGTGGACTCCAAGTCTCCCGGGCTTCTTCTGATCCAAAAATAAGTTCCGTGAAGTTTTGGGTCAATTGGACTTCGTTTGATTTTCCTTTTCTGCGATACTCTAAAACAAGGAAAAAACAGAAACTGGCACTGGGCTCTGGGTTAATAGGTTAGTCCCAAAAATAATATAAAAGTGCATAATAAAGCCCATAAACATCCAAAGTTGATAATATAATAGCATGGAACAATCAAAAATTATAGATACGCTGGAGACGTATCACCTTCTTCTTCCCGCTCGACCGTGAGTGCTGTGCTGATAACCTGTCCAGTGGCTGCTATATACAGTAGTAAAGGCTCTTTGCTGGCTGGGGCAGCAAGCACCGACTGGGTGGAAAGTAGGGCTTTGAGCTCTACAAACGCTGCTTCAGCTTCAGGAGTCCACTCGAACTTGTCAGACTTCTTCATCAATCGGTAAAGAGGTAATGCCTTTTCACCGAGATGAGAAATGAATCGACTCAGGGCGGCCAAACAACCAGTAAGCTTCTGAACGTCATGCACACACAGGGCGTTTCATTCGGAGGATTGCGCTAACTTTCTCTGGGTTTGTGTCGATCCCTCGCTCGGAAACGAGGAAACTGAGTAACTTTCCGCCTGGGACTCCGAATGTGCAATTCGACGGATTAATCTTGATATCATATCTCCTCAAATTGGCAAAGGTTTCAGCGAGGTCAGTCAGCAGGTTGGAACCTTTACGCGACTTGACCATGATGTCATCCATGTATGGTTCCACATTCCGACTGATCTGAGTGAGCAAGCATTTCTGAATCATGCGCATGAATGTGGCACCAGCATTTTTGAGACCAAAAGGCATGGTAACATAGCAAAAACACCCGAATGGGGTATGAAGGAGGTTTTTATTTTGTCGGGTCCATACAGTCGGATCTGATGGTACCCAGAATATGCATCCAAAAAGGATAGACGCTCACACCCCACATTTGAGTCGACAATCTGGTCGATTTGAGGGAGAGGGAAATGATCATTTGGGCAGGACCGATTGATGTGTTTGAAGTCGATGCACATGCGAAGTGAATCATCTTTCTTGGGGACCATGACAACATTAGCGAGCCACTCGGAGTGGTATATTTCTCGGATGAACTCAGCTTCCAGAAGCCGAGCCACTTCCTCGCCAATGGACTTCCTTTTCTCCACGACGGACCGACGGAGATATTCCTTGAGTGGTTTTACTTTTGGGTCGACTTGCAAACAGTGGTCAGCCAGTCCCCTGGGTACACCTGGCATGTCAGATGGTTTCCATGCGAAGATGTCCCAGTTCTCACGGAGGAATTAGATGAGCGCTTCTTCCTATTTGATGTCGAGTGTTGTTGAGATATGAGTTGGAGCAGCATTGGGGTCAGTCAGATGAATGTGTATGGGTTTTGTTTCTCCGTATGATTGAAATGCAGACTCTGAAGCAGGCTTCTTAGCTCGCAACAAATCAATCAGGCCGGCGGTCTTTTTGTACTCTTCCATCTCTACCGCTGCCATCTGCTCATCGACAATTTTTGAACCTTTCTAGAGGCACTCTTCTGCCCTCTGCCGATTACCAGTGACTGTAATCACACCTTTGGGACCAGGCATCTTAAACTTGAGGTACATGTAACACGGTCGAGCCATGAAACGAGCATATGTAGTCCTGCCCAGAATAGCATGATAAGCAGTGTGAAAATCCACGACCTCAAACGTCAACTTTTCCTTGCGGTAATTCTTGGAGTCACTGAAAACCACGTAAAAGGTAATTTGGCCGAGTGAATCATCCTTCTTCCTTAGAATGACTCCATGGAAATGCATGTTGCTTTCGGTGAGTTTGGACATCGGAATACCCATCCCTCCGAGGGTCTCAGCATACAAAATGTTCAGACCACTGCCACCATCTATCAAAACCTTGGTCAATCGGGTGCCTTCAACGACTGGGTCGACCACCAACGCCTGCCGCACGGGGATAGTAACGTGTGCTGGGTGATCGGACTGGTCGAATGTGATAGGAGTCTTGGACCACTTCAGATATGTCATTGTCGCTGGAGTGATCATGTTCACTTCTCTGTTGCTGAGTTTCAATCGACTTTTGCTCTCTAGGTCAGCAAAAATCACTAAAGTGGCATTGACGTTAGGGTCACCATCATCCCCCTCTTTGTCTTCATCCTTGTATTCATCCTTTTCTTTCTCGCTAGGCCGACCCTCTTGGAAGCTCTGATTCAGGAGTCGACACTGTCGAGTGGTATGCTTCGGGTAAATCAAGTTTCCCTCTTCATCTGTCTTAGTGTGTATATGACACGGCAAATCTAGCACATCATTCCCTGCTGGATCCTTCACCTTCTTGGGGACCCACGGTCCCTTAGGCTTTCCTTTGAATTTTCCTTGGGTCACCGCTGCAGCTTCCCCAAGATTTGCTGGTTCGGCTTTGCACTTCTGCTTCGATTGGAATTTCCTCGTCCGGTGTCCTGGGTGATTGGTTTGTTCTTTCCACTACGGAGTTGGTCCTCTTCTTCGCCATTAGCGCACCGAGTGGCTATTTCCACCATTCGGGCTAGAGTCATATCTCCTGTCCAACTGAATTTCAAGTTAAGCTCTCTGTACCGAACACCCTCCTTGAAGGCGCAGACTGCTTGGTGTTGTGACACATTTTCCACTGTGTGGTGCAGAGTGGTCCACCTCTGGATGTAATCCCTCAAAGTTTCATTGAGTTTTTGCACACAATTTTGCAATTCAGTCAACCCTGCAGGCCGCTTGCAAGTGCCTTCAAAGGTCCTGACGAACACTCGGGCTAATTCTTCCCAGCTAAAAATACTTCCAGGAGCCAACTGATTCAGCCAAGCTCTAGTCGAACCCTCTAACATCAAGGGGAGGTGCTTCATGGCCACATCATCATTGCCACCGCCAATCTGTAGGGCCACTCGGTAATCCTCCGACCAAGTATCAGGCTTTGATTCACCTGTAAACTTGCTCACTCCTGTCGCCAACCTGAAGTTGGGTGGGATCTCGGTAGTTCTAATGGCCCTACTGAAACACTTAGGCCCCGAGACATGAACTCTGCTACCAGTCGGACGATCTCTGTCGAGTCCCTCTCTGTGTGCTCGGTTTCTGTCGACAAGACCTTGCACAAGAATTGACCTCGCATCAAACCCAGGCTCTCTTGGGTCGATGGGACCCCTCCGCTCATCGTTGTATGGGCGCCTGTCATCATACTGTTGGTGCATGTATGATCCGCCCCTCGGAGGGGGCATAGGCACTCGACGGTGGTCGTCATGGTCGAGCCGATGATCATACTACTCGTGGTTCCGACCCAAGTACTGCTCTTGGCGGTGCCCACGACCCTCACGTCGCAGAGGAGATCTTGGGCTGTGAGCCGACTGGACTATGTCTGCCACCACAGACCTACTATGGATTCTGTTACGAGAGTGGGAAACGGCTGTGTTTTGCTCTCCTGCTGCCCGGAGCAGCGCTCGAATCTGCATCAAACCTCTTCCAGCCTCTGACTATGACGGCTGAATTGACTCTGCTATACGGGTTGCGGCTGTAAGATTCTGAATCGGAGTGTAGTATACCTGAGGTTCGAGCGGGAACAATTGTCGCTGTCATCGAATGGATTCGTGGATCTGTCGTCGAGCTCGCTCGTCGAGTGAATGCTGAAGGTTCTCCAGTCACACGCGCTCAGCCAAAGTGGCCAGGCGCGCGGACTCTAAGGCCCGAGCCTCAGAGGTTTCTCCAATGATGGGAGTGTGGAGCGCCTCCACTTTGCGATGGTGCAGCTCCTCCCTCTGCTGTGAAGTGAGGGCCTCAGGATGATATTCCTCGTGAACACGCGATGGATCACCGCCAGCATCACCACCGCCACTGCGACGGTAACCAGGCGGGCTGCGCGGCGTGTCGACCATCAGAACTTCTGCCATAGGATCGCTGTTGTCGCACTCGGACAGGGTCTCAACGGAGCCAGTCGACAGGTCGAATAGCCCGTAGAGGGATTCGTCGGGCTCGATTGCCGCGACTTGACGGGTGGTCGACTGACGAGCCACCGCATGCTTTACCCACCGCTGAAGCCGCGATCGACCAGATCGCTTAAGATGACGAACAGCAGTGACTGAAGATGCTACGGGAGCCGACTGATACTGAGTCGACGGCTGCCGCAGAAGGACGTCGCGGACGCATGCGCGAAAGTGCGTCACCCCACGGACGGGGAGCGTCTCGACGTCAAGGGGGGCCTCCTTGAGCCAGCGGAGTCATTGGCGATGAAAATGAGCACGCCGAGACGGATCTCACGGCCCTCAACCATACCGCCGCCAGAAACCATGATGATGAAGATTGGGAAAATTCGCAATCTCAACGGAAGTCGCTAAGACACCTGCCCCATGGTGGGCGCCAACTGTCGTGGTACTAAGTCTGACAGTAAGAGTAGGGGGTATGAAGGAGGAGGAAAGATCCTAGCTACAGTGAAATTGTGCATGCAAGATTTACGAGTTCAGGCCCTTCTCGGAGGAAGTAACAACCCTACATCTCGGTGCCCGGAGGCTTGGTCGACTGGATTATGCGTGAAGTTATAGGGGGTGCAAACCCTTGTGCCAGTGGAGGGATGGCTTATATAGAGTGCGCCAGGACCCCAGCCAGCCCACGTTACAAAGGGTTCAATGTACATTAAGGTAAGACATTACTGGTAACGCCACTAATTAAGTGATATAAATGATCTTTAAGACTACGGAGTGAATGCCTGACCGTTGCCATCCTGAGTGACGTTAGGCCTTCTCTACTCTGAGTGATTTCTTGTACCGTCGAGTGATTTCCTCTTGGTCGAATGGAATTGGGATATCCAAGTGGGATGATTGGTCGAGTGAGTTGCAATCCATGATTACTTTAGTCGGTATATTTTGTTATAATTTGAATGTCCTTGGCTCTCGGGTAATGACTTTGGGTAGGGTGTTCAGTTCAAGCCCATGACCCTACCCTAGGTCTATGGCATCATCACATATGTTCCTCTCTCATAATAATTTTCAGTAGCATCATGAATGAATTCAACAATATAACCATCACATAAAGCATTCTTTTCATGACACAAAAGTATAGAAAACTTATTACTCTCCACACAAGCAAATTTCTTCTCATTAATAGTAGTGGGAGCAAACTCAACAAAATAACTATCATGGGAGTGAAAATTAAAATCATGATGACAAGTTTCATGGTTATCATTATTCTTTATAGCATACATGTCATCACCATAATCATCATAGATAGAAACTTTGTCATCATAGTCAATTGAAGCCTCATCCAAAATGGTGGATTCATCACTAAATAAAGTCATGACCTCTCCAAATATACTTTCATCATTATAATCATCATAAATAGGAGGCATGCTGTGACGCCCCAAGACCGATGTGCCAGATGTCCTCCAGTTATTCGCTGTTTTGCCTTGTCATTTGCTTTCATGTTGCATCTTACCATGTCATCATGTGCATTGCATCGTCATGTTTTCAAAACTTGCATCCGTCCCGGTTCCCCTAGTTCCGTCCGTTGTCCGTTCTGAGTCCAGACACACTTGCACGCGCCCGTGGCACGTCCGAATATTATTTTATAAGTGGCCGGAAAATGTTCTCAGATTGGGTTGAAAGTTGGCGTGTGGTCTTATTATAGTGTAGGTAGGCCGCCTGCCAAGTTTCATCGCATTCGGAGTTCGTTTGACGCCCCAACGGATAACTATAGCGGCATTATAGCCGGTCTAACGTCGGACGTTTCCGGTCTCCGGAAGCGGTTGCCGGGTTGCTTTTCCCCTCTCTCTTCTTAGTACACACACTTGACCTCGTTCGCCTAACCCCTCTTTGCACAGTGCCCGCGGCCCTCCTCGCGCGCGCATACAAAGCTGTCCCGGACCCGACCCAGACAGTCGTCACCGTTGGATCCGGATCATCCCCAAACATCTACAAAACGTCACCATTTTCTTATTTGGACTCCCTAGCTATTTTATTCGCGTTCGTCCGATTGCGATCGGAGGGACGAGTTAGCCTCTACCATAATCCCTTTGCAATATAAATAGTGGGCAACCCTAGAAATTAGGGATCTTGTCCCATCCTCCGCCGCCGCCAGCCCACTATCTCCTCCTCCTTGGGATCCCCTCCCGATCCAAACCACCAACCGAAGCCGTCACTTTCCTCCTCGTTTTCCAGATCGGGCCAACCACAACCAGCCAATTCTATCAATCCAACCCATCAATCATGGAAGCCCCGCAGCCAACCACCTTCCTCGATACACCCATCGATCCAGCCCCGTCGAGCTCCTCTCCTCGGCCCCGTCGTCGTCCCGCAGCACATCCCCTCCCTGCCGTCTCTGCCTCCCTTGGCCTCGCCGACTGGAGCATCAGGTCATGCTGCAGCTCCCCGTCGCCTCCCTGCCTTCCTTCCCCGATCTCACTCTCTCATGCCCCAATCTCTCTCCCTTTCAGGTGACCAGAGGCCTTGCCATGGCCATGGAGCTCCAAGCATCTTGCTGCCGCCGGCCGATCTGCTTCAGCTCCTCCGTCAAGTCCCGCGCTGCCCTCGTCGTCCGAATCCATGCCAAGCTCCGACGACCTCACGACCTCTGCACCCGGGCTTTCATCCCCGTCTTCCCGGCCTCCTTCGCGCCCCTGGTTGCCGCTGTCTGCATCGAGCATGAGCAGCTCGTCGCCTAGTGCCTCGGCGCCCCTGCGCCGCCGGAGTACTCAGCGCCGGCGTGTCCGCTGCTGCTCCTCTTCATCGAGCCGTGCCCCGTCCGTTGCATCTTCGCCATGTCCCTGGTGTCTCTGTCGCGAGGGAGACCAGCGCCCTGCCCTGCTTCCTCTGGATCGAAAGACAAGCACCTCTCCACTCGACGCGTTGACCGCATCGCTCGCATGGGCCGGCCTCGCTTCGTGCCTCATCGCGCCCCGCCCGCGGCCCAGCAAGTCGCTGCGGCCCAGCCTCTCCACCGAGTCGGGCCAAGGCCCATGGGTCAGGCTACCCCAAGCGCCCCACCTTTCTTTTCCTGCTACTGGGCCAATTCAGTTCCAGCCCATCATGTTTTTTTCATATCCAGTGAATTTAGCTTTTTCCCAGAGAGTGCCAGTTTTGTAGAACGGCCCCTAAGCTTCATGCATTAAATATCTTCACAACCATGCATCGGATCTAAATAATTTATATATGAAACTTGCTTAAAATTATGTGTAGATTAATAATATGCCACTTTCTTGCTATGTCTAAAATGTTTAAAATGATGTTTGTTTAAATTTGCTCCTATGCCATGCTAAAATGTTTTAATTCATAACTATTTAACCGTAACTCGGAATTTAATAAACTTTATATGTAAATGGGGTGGAAAATGCCTATTTTAACATGCTGTACTTGCTTCACATGTTTAACAACTCTAAAATTATGTTTAGGGCAGAACAGTACCAAACCTTAAAATGTGCATATTGGGTTTTACCGGAATTGTTGTTCGTTGTTTCCGGCCTCATTTAAACTTGCCTAGATAGGTAGTTTTGTTGTGCTTCACCCCTTGCCATGTTAATCAACATTTAATATTGTTGAGTACCTAACCGAGAGAGAACTAAATAAGTCATGTGGTGTTTTCTTCAATATGCAACTCCGTTGAATGTTGAGCTCCACTTAATTTGTAGGATTGTTTGTGCATTTTACCATGCCATGCTTCATTAAACCAGACATGCACCATACTTGGTTGTGTATCATGCCATGTTCATGTGTTGGTTGTTTACTATGTTGTTTGCTTTCTTTTTGGTGTACTTCTTCTCGGTAATCCGGTAACGTCGTGTTGTGAGGATTCGTTCGACTACGTCCGTTTGTCTTCTTTGTGGACTCGTTCTTCTTCCTTGCGGGATTTCAGGCAAGATGACCATACCCTCGAAATCACTTCTATCTTTCCTTGCTAGTTGCTCGCTCTTTTGCTATGCCTATGCTGCGATACCTACCACTTGCTTATCATGCCTCCCATATTGTTAAGCCAAGCCTCTAACCCACCTTGTGCTAGCAAAATGTTGTTTGGCTATGTTACTGCTTTGCTCTTCCCCTCTTATAGCGTTGTTAGTTGCAGGTGAAGATTGGAGTTTGTTCCTTGTTGGAACATGGATATTTTGTTGGGATATCACAATATCTCTTATTTAATTAATGCATCTATATACTTGGTAAAGGGTGGAAGGCTCGGCCTTATGCCTGGTGTTTTGTTCCACTCTTGCCGCCCTAGTTTCCGTCATATCGGTGTTATGTTCCCGGATTTTGCGTTCCTTACACGGTTGGGTTATAATGGGAACCCCTTGATAGTTCGCTTTGAAATAAAACTCCTCCAGCAAGGCCCAACCTTGGTTTTACCATTCGCCACCTAGCCTTTTCTTTCCCTTGGGTTCTGCAGACTCAAGGGTCATCTTTATTTTAAACCCCCCGGGCCAGTGCTTCTCTAAGTGTTGGTCCAACCCAAGCACCGTGCGGGGCCGTCCCTTGGCAACTTGGGTTACGTTGGCTCCCGTACGCTTGGCTTATCCGGTGTGCCCTGAGAACGAGATATGTGCAGCTCCTATCGGGATTTGTCGGCACAACGGGTGGTCTTGCTGGACTTGTTTTACCATTGTCGAGGATGTCTTGTAACCGAGATGCCGAGTCTGATCGGATTGTCTTGGGAGAAGGAATATCCTTCATTGACCGTGAGAGCTTGTGATGGGATAAGTTGGGACACCCCTGCGGGGTTATGAACTTTCGAAAGCCGTGCCCGCGGTTATGGGCAGATGGGAATTTGTTAATGTCTGGTTGTAGAAAACCTGTAGCTTGACTTAATTAAAATACATCAACCGCGTGTGTAACCATGATGGTCTCTTCTCGGCGGAGTCCGGGAAGTGAACACGGTGTTGGAGTAATGCTTGACGTAGGTTGTTCTAGGATCACTTCTTGATCATAGTTGTTCGACCGTGCTTTTGCCTTCTCTTCTTGCTCTCATTTGCGTATGTTAGCCACCATATATGCTAGTCGCTTGCTGCAGCTCCACCTCATACCCTTTTACCTACCCATAAGCTTAAATAGTCTTGATCGCGAGGGTGTGAGATTGCTGAGTCCCCATGACTCACAGATACTTCCAAAACCAGCTTGCAGGTGCCGAGGATACCGTGCAGATGACGCAACCAAGCTCAAAGGGGAGCTCTATGAAGATCTTGTCCTTTGTGTTGTTTCATTCTAGTCGATCAGTAGTGGAGCCCAGTTGGGGTCGATCAGGGATCTGTGTAGCATTTGGGGTAGTCTTCTTTTATTTTGTTCCGTAGTCGGACCTTGATTGTATCTGGATGATGTAATGATTTATTCATGTATTGTGTGAAGTGGCGATTGTAAGCCAGCTATGTATCTCTTTCCCTTATTTATTACATGGGTTTTTGTGAAGATTACCTCACTTGCGACACTGCTTTCAATGCGGTTATGCCTCTAAGTCGTGCTTCGACACGTGGGAGATATAGCCGCATCGAGGGCATTACAAGTTGGTAATCAGGGCCTTCCCTGACCTTAGGAGCCCCCTGCTTGATCAAATCTCTGGCGTTGTTGAGTCTAGAAAAATGTTTTGAGTCATTTAGGAATTATATATATCGGAGAGTTAGGACTTCTTTTTACTCCTCAGGCCCTTCGTCGCTCTGGTGAGGCATCCCGATGTAGAGTTTTGACTCTTCTCTTCTCAAATTTCAGTAATTTGTTTTAGGATCACACGGGTATCTTGGAATCGTTCCGATGGTTTTGTGACGAGAACATTGTTCTTGGTGCCTCCTGACATTTAGGGGTTGTGGCAGTGTCCCGGGGAGTTGAGCTCCGAGGTGTTGTCATCACAATTTTATTGTTGCAGTTCTGGAATACCTGAGTTCGCCGACATCGAAAATCTCTTTTATGCAGTTGTTGGTGAGATAACCTCGACGCCACCTAGTACTGGGGCGGGAGTTCGGGAGTATTGCCATAACTCGTATAACGGATGCTTTTCGAAGGTTGAGGTTAACGATTTCCGAAGGTTTCTTGGTTATGTGTTGAATGATGGATACAACTGGATGTAGGATTTGCTAGTTTGATTTGCTAGTTTTGGGTGAGATATTATGCTTCCCCTGTATCCCCAACACCTGATTGCATAACCAGAAAATTTCGGGAGTTTATAAGTGGGAATTCAAGTAGCTCGTAGGATATCTTTCCGACAGATGTATGATATGAAATTGGGGTTCGACGTCTAGTGGTCCGCCTATCCACGGTTGGTTTTACAATGGTCTCGTTGTGTCTTAAAGAGTCCTTGGCTTTGCTGACTCGGGGACGCTTCGTATGTCATGTGCATTGCCTTGTACATGATGGTGATGTATGATCGAGCCCGTGTAGGCCCCACCATGAAAACTTCGGACGAAACCTCTATCATATGTTTGTTCCGGCTTATTTTGCAGGCCAATCCTTTGTTTTGTTTTGAGTTGTGGTATTCGAGTTGCTTCGAAGTCAAGAGTTGACTCCATACCTTTCCGAACCGGTGTTCTCATACTCCGATGTGAATACCAATCCTTCTTGATAATCGAGATTGTCATGTCAATCCTTTTCAACCGGTGTGTCTCTCTTCAAGTGGTTCCGATCTTTTCAACATCCGCAAGATCAACTCTAAGTTTTCTCAACGGTGTTTGCTTCATCCTTGCCAAGTTTCCTTTGTTTTCCCGCCCTCCCACCCTTTTTTCTTCAAGGACTCATATATCTTCATCAAGTATCCTTTTATTGATGGGAAGCCTCTCCATTCTTTCCGTCAATGTTTTTATCCGGTGATTCTCAGGAAGATACTAACGGAGCTTCAAGTGTATTATTCTTCGTTCTTTTTCTTCTCTGGTGGTTTCAAGTCAAGCTTCGTTGATCATATCCTTTCCTCGTTTCAATGATTTCTCATACCGGTGCACCTCTTAATCATCCACTTCTCACCATTCATTTGTTCCGGAGTGTTGAAAATATCTCAAAGATTCTCGTTCCCATTCCTAATTCCATTCAAGTTATTTCGTGGTTGTCACCTTATTCAAGCTATTTAAATCAACCGGCGCAATCTATCTTTTAAATCGTTTAACATTGTTTGTTTTGAGTGGGACTTAACCCACAGGTCTTTTCCCAGGATCTTACCTGACTCTTCTAAATTTTTCCCAGAGCTATTCTCAAATTCTTTTCCAAGTTTGAGGTAAGAATGAATTATCATCAGTCAAATGCCTTCTCCAAGATCGGTCAAATTCTTTTCATCATTGGTTCAACCTTTCCATTCTTCATTCCGGAGTGTCTAAACAATTATTGGTGGTGTTTTCTCGTCGTCATTCTGGGATTTTGAAGACCGAAGAAGAGTTTTTCCTCCATATCTTATCCGCTCTCTCAGAGATTCGTGGTTCTAGCTTGCTGCCATCCTCTCATAATTGTTTTTTTTCGATTGTGAGAATTCTTTTCACCCATCAGGAGTAAATTTCAGGAGTCTTTTTAGTTTGTTTCTCCGGAGGCCATCTTTTCAGGTTTATTCATTCTCAGTTTTCAGCTATTGTTCTCCAAATCTTACCGGTGCATCATTCAAGTATTCTTTAATCATCTCGTGATCCATTCATTCTCATGTATCTAAATTCCCTCAAGTATCTTCATTCGCTTTCCAATTCTTCCCGGTGAATTGTGCCGTTACTTCATTCATTGTTAATTCTTATGATGGTTCTTCCAGGATTCTCTTCCGTTGTTATCATATCAATTTATCCGTTGTTCCAATCCTACTGGTGGTTCATTGAAGACCTTTCCAAGTTTGACGCTATATCTATCTTAACCCTTCTACGATAATAAGTAGTGTGCCAAATCCATTGGTTGTCATCAATTTAAATTGGTGAAGGATACGCATAACATAATTCTTATTCTTGTTTCATCCAAGTGACCTAATTCTTGCTTTCCGGAGTGGTTCATCATATCACATTCTCGGTTCGAGATGCTTTATCTTTTTCCGGAGTTCCAAGCTCTCTCAATTATCACCACGGAGATTCATCTAAATCATTACAAGGTTTCACCTTGTGTTTTCAACTTCTCTTTCTTTTCGTTATCCTTTTGTTACCGGAGTTCTTCATGAAGGTTCTACATGATGGTTCATCAAGGATTTATTTCCTTCTCGAAGTTGTCATCGAGATTCTTTTCTAAGGAGCTCAAGCATTCTTCTTCTTGCAATCCGGAGTGCATTTGTTCTCTCTTATCTTCTCGAGATGGTATTATGTCATTCTTGATAATCTGAGTACATGTTTCATGATTCACATGTTGTTAAGAATGAGGTATTTAAAATCCACCAATCTTTTCGTTCGAGTTATCTTGCGTCATGTTTCACCTAAAGCCTTCCCTAAGGATTTTTGCTATTTATGGTGCTCATAAATGACCCAAGTTGTTCATGTATCCTCCCGGCGAAAATAAGTTTCTCGTCTCCTTGGTCATACCAATCCAATTCTTTTTCCCGTGAGTGGCAGGTTGTCACCTCATAATTTGAGATGTATTCCATAAGACCATATCAAGCTTATCCTTTCGTTGTTGGATTTCCAACAACTCCATTCGACCCTTCTCCTAAAGATGCCTTTTCAAACTCTCTTGTGGTAGAAGTTGGCATTTTATTCTCCATTCTTTTATTTCAATTATCTATTTTATATTATTTCATTCCGGAGGCATTGTGATGTTGCTCTTTTTCAGTCATCATCTCGAATCATGAAGATCATGATCTTTTCATGCTTATCCTATTTAACCAGAGTGTTGTGACCTTTTTGCTCAAGTTCTTTTCGCCTTATCAAGCCTTGCACCTCTTTTCAACCGGAGTGCTTTCTGAGATCTTTCTTACCCCTTGTTCCATTCATTCAATAGTTCCGGAGGCAGTGTGTCGTGTTTTCATTCAAGTATCTTCTCATCTTATCAAGTTCTTATTCAATTCTTTTTCTTCTCAACCGAAGTGCTGTCCGAAGTTGTTTCTTCCTTGTTCCTCTTTTCTAACAGAGTGTTTTCAACTTTGTTCATCTCCGTTGTATTCTTTTCTCGAAGTGGCTTAACCTTTTCAAGGTCCTTTGGTTTCACTCATTTGTCAAAGAAGCAACTTATTTTACCTCTTCTCTTTCTCTTCCATTTTCTCTCCGGTGCCATTCTAGATCTCGGGACGAGATCCTCTCGTAGTGGTGGAGTGTTGTGACGGCCCGAGACCGATGTGCCAGATGTCCTCCAGTTATTCGCTGTTTTGCCTTGTCATTTGCTTTCGTGTTGCATCTTACCATGTCATCATGTGCATTGCATCATCATGTTTTCAAAACTTGCATGCGTCCCGGTTCCCCCAGTTCCGTCCGTTGTCCGTTCTGAGTCCAGACACACTTGCACGCACCCGCGGCACGCCTGGATATTATTTTATAAGTGGCCTGAAAATGTTCTCGGATTGGGTAGAAAGTTGGCGTGCGGTCTTATTATAGTTTAGGTAGGCCGCCTGCCAAGTTTCATCGCATTCGGAGTTTATTTGACGCCCAACCGATAACTATAGCGGCATTATGGCCGGTCTAACGTCGCACATTTCCGGTCTCCGGAAACGGTTGCCGGGTTGCTTTTCCCCTCTCTCTTCTCAGTCCACACACTTGACCTCGTTCGCCTAACCCCTCTTTGCACAGTGCCCGCGGCCCTCCTCGCGCGCGCGTACAAAGCTGTCCCGGACCCGACCCAGACAGTCGTCACCGTTGGATCCGGATCATCCCCAAACATCTACAAAACGTCACCGTTTTCTTATTTGGACTCCCTAGCTATTTTATTCGCGTTCGTCCGATTGCGATCGGAGGGACAAGTTAGCCTCTACCCTAATCCCTTTGCAATATAAATACTGGGCTACCCTAGAAATTAGGGATCTTGTCCCATCCTCCGCCGCCGCCAGCCCACTATCTCCTCCTCCTTGGGATCCCCTCCCGATCCAAACCACCAACCGAAGCCGTCACTTTCCTCCTCGTTTTCCAGATCAGGCCAACCACAACCAGCCAATTCCATCGATCCAACCCATCAATCATCGAAGCCCTGCAGCCAACCAACTTCCCCGATACACCCATCGATCCAGCCCCGTCGAGCTCCTCTGCGCAGCCCCGTCATCGTCCGGCAGCACCTCCCCTCCCTGCCGTCTCTGCCTCCCTTGGCCTCGCCGACCGGAGCACTAGGTCATGCTGCAGCTCCCCATTGCCTCCCTGCCTTCCTTCCCCGATCTCACTCTCTCATGCCCCAATCTCTATCCCTCTCAGGTGACCAGAGGCCTTGCCATGGCCATGGAGCTCCAAGCATCTTGCTGCCGCCGGCCGATCTGCTTCAGCTCCTCCGTCAAGTCCCGGGCTGCCCTCGTCGTCCGAATCCACGCCAAGCTCCGATGACCTCACGACCTCTGCACCCGAGCTTTCATCCCCGTCTTCCCGGCCTCCTTCGCGCCCCTGGCTGCCGCTGTCTGCATCGAGCAGGAGCAGCTCGTCGCCCAGTGCCTCGGCGCCCCTGCGCCGCCGGAGTCCTCATCGCCGGCGTGTCCGCTGCTGCTCCTCTTCATCGAGACGCACCCCATCCATTGCATCTTCGCCATGTCCCTGCTGTCTCTGTCGCGAGGGAGACCAGCGCGGTGCCCTGCTTCCTCTGGATCGAAAGACAAGCGCCGCTCCACTCGACGCGTTGACCGCATCGCTCGCACGGGCTGGCCTTGCTTTGTGCCTCATCGCGCCCCGCCCGCGGCCCAGCAAGTTGCTGTGGCCCAGCCTCTCCACCGAGTCGGGCCAAGGCCCATGGGTCAGGCTACCCCCAGCACCCCACCTTTGTTTTCCTGCTACTGGGCCAATTCAGTTCCACCCCATCATGTTTTTTTCCTGTCCGGTGAATTTAGCTTTTTCCCATAGAGTGCCAGTTTTGCAGAACGGCCCCTAAGCTTCTTGCATTTAATATCTTCACAACCGTGCATCGGATCTAAATAATTTATATATGAAACTTGCTTAAAATTATGTGTAGATTAATAATATGCCACTTTCTTGCTATGTCTAAAATGTTTAAAATGATGTTTGTTTAAATTTGCTCCTATGCCATGCTAAAATGTTTTAATTCATAACTATTTAACCGTAACTCGGAATTTAATAAACTTTATATGTAAATGGGGTGAAAAAATGCCTAGTTTAACATGGTGTACTTGCTTCGCATGTTTAACAACTCTAAAATTATGTTTTAGGGCAGAACAGTACCAAACCTTAAAATGTGCATATGGGGTTTTACCGGAATTGTTGTTCGTTGTTTCCGGCCTCATTTAAACTTGCCTAGATAGGTAGTTTTGTTGTGCTTCACCCCTTGCCATGTTAATCAACATTTAATATTGTTGAGTACCTAACCGAGAGAGAACTAAATAAGTCATGTGGTGTTTTCTTCAATATGCAACTCCGTTGAATGTTGAGCTCCACTTAATTTGTAGGATTGTTTGTGCATTTTACCATGCCATGCTTCATTAAACCAGACATGCACCATACTTGGTTGTGTATCATGCCATGTTCATGTGTTGGTTGTTTACTATGTTGTTTGCTTTCTTTCTGGTGTACTTCTCGGTAATCCGGTAACGTCGTGTTGTGAGGATTCGTTCGACTACGTCCGTTTGTCTTCTTTGTGGACTCGTTCTTCTTCCTTGCGGGATTTCAGGCAAGATGACCATACCCTCGAAATCACTTCTATCTTTCCTTGCTAGTTGCTCGCTCTTTTGCTATGCCTATGCTGCGATACCTACCACTTGCTTATCATGCCTCCCATATTGTTAAGCCAAGCCTCTAACCCACCTTGTCCTAGCAAAACGTTGTTTGGCTATGTTACCGCTTTGCTCTTCCCCTCTTATAGCGTTGTTAGTTGCAGGTGAAGATTGGAGTTTGTTCCTTGTTGGAACATGGATATTTTGTTGGGATATCACAATATCTCTTATTTAATTAATGCATCTATATACTTGGTAAAGGGTGGAAGGCTCGGCCTTATGCCTGGTGTTTTGTTCCACTCTTGCCGCCCTAGTTTCCGTCATATCGGTGTTATGTTCCCGGATTTTGCGTTCCTTACACGGTTGGGTTATAATGGGAACCCCTTGATAGTTCACTTTGAAATAAAACTCCTCCAGCAAGGCCCAACCTTGGTTTTACCATTCGCCACCTAGCCTTTTCTTTCCCTTGGGTTCTGCAGACTCAAGGGTCATCTTTATTTTAAACCCCCCGGGCCAGTGCTTCTCTAAGTGTTGGTCCAACCCAAGCACCGTGCAGGGCCATCCCTTGGCAACTTGGGTTACGTTGGCTCCCGTACGCTTGGCTTATCCGGTGTGCCCTGAGAACGAGATATGTGCAGCTCCTATCGGGATTTGTCGGCACAACGGGTGGTCTTGCTGGACTTGTTTTACCATTGTCGAGGATGTCTTGTAACCGAGATGCCGAGTCTGATCGGATTGTCTTGGGAGAAGGAATATCCTTCATTGACCGTGAGAGCTTGTGATGGGCTAAGTTGGGACACCCCTGCGGGGTTATGAACTTTTGAAAGCCGTGCCCGCGGTTATGGGCAGATGGGAATTTGTTAATGTCTGGTTGTAGAAAACCTGAAGCTTGACTTAATTAAAATACATCAACCGCGTGTGTAACCATGATGGTCTCTTCTCGGCGGAGTCCGGGAAGTGAACACGGTGTTGGAGTAATGCTTGACGTAGGTTGTTCTAGGATCACTTCTTGATCATAGTTGTTCGACCGTGCTTTTGCCTTCTCTTCTTGCTCTCATTTGCGTATGTTAGCCACCATATATGCTAGTCGCTTGCTGCAGCTCCACCTCATACCCTTTTACCTACCCATAAGCTTAAATAGTCTTGATCACGAGGGTGTGAGATTGCTGAGTCCCCGTGACTCACAGATACTTCCAAAACCAGCTTGCAGGTGCCGAGGATACCGTGCAGATGACGCAACCAAGCTCAAAGGGGAGCTCTATGAAGATCTTGTCCTTTGTGTTGTTTCATTCTAGTCGATCAGTAGTGGAGCCTAGTTGGGGTCGATCAGGGATCTGTGTAGCATTTGGGGTAGTCTTCTTTTATTTTGGTTCCGTAGTCAGACCTTGATTATATCTGGATGATGTAATGATTTATTCATGTATTGTGTGAAGTGGCGATTGTAAGCCAGCTATGTATCTCTTTCCCTTATTTATTACATGGGTTGTTGTGAAGATTACCTCACTTGCGACATTGCTTTCAATGCGGTTATGCCTCTAAGCCGTGCTTCGACACGTGGGAGATATAGCCATCGAGGGCATTACACATGCAATCATTATAACAAATTTGCACATCAAATCTTGGGGGACTAAAAATATCTTCATCAAACATAGCATCCCCAAGCTTATGGCTTTGCATATCATTAAGATCATGGATATTCAAAGAATTCATACTAACAACATTGCAATCATGCTCATCATTTATACCAAACATTCTATTAAATTATTCTTCTATTAATTGAGCATAATTTTTCTTTCCATCATTTTCACGAAATACTTTATAAAGATGAATAATATGATGCAACCTCAATTCCATTTTTTGTAGTTTTCTTTTATAAACCAAACTAGTGATATTCAAGAAACTAAAAGATTCAATTACAAGATGTAAAGATAGGCCTTCATGCACTCACCTCCCTGGCAACGGCGCCATAAAAGAGATCTGTTGATGGGATGTGAGTGCTGCTTTCCTAACCTCCCCGGCAACAGTGCCAGAAAAGAGCTTGATGTCTACTACGCAACTTTATTCTTGTAGACTCATGTTGGGCCTCCAAGCGCAGAGTTTTGTAGGACAGTAGCAATTTTCCCTTAAGTGGATGACCTAAGGTTTACCAATCCAAGGGAGGTGTAGGATGAAGATGGTCTCTCTCAAACAACCCTACAACCAAATACAAGAAATCTCTTGTGTCCCCAACACACCCAATACAATGGCAAATTGAATATGTGCACTAGTTCGGTGAAGAGATGGTGATAAAAGTGTAATATTTATGGTAGAAATATATTTTTATAATCAGAACAAATAAACAGCAAGGTAGCAAATAGTAAACGGGCACAAAAACGGTATCGCAATGCTTGAAAATGAGGCCTAGAGTCCATACTTTCGCTAGTGTAATCGCTCAACAATGCTAATATAATTGGATCATATAACCATCCCTCAACGTGCAACAAAGAATCACTCCAAAGTTCCTATCTAGCTTTAAACATATGAAGAAATCGTTTGTAGGGTACAGAACCACCTCGAAGCTATTCTTTCCGATCGATCTATCCAAGAGTTCGTACTAAAATAACACCAAATAATTTCAGATTCGTAATACTTAATCCAACACAAAGAACCTCAAAGAGTGCCCCAAGATTTCTACCGAAGAAACAAAGACAAGAACGTGCATCAACCCCTATGTGTAGATTACCCCAATGTCACCTCGGGAATCCTCCAGTTGAGTGCCAAAACACATATCAAGTGAATCAATATGATACCCCATCGTCACCACAAGTATTCATATGCAAGACATATATCAAGTGCTCTCAAATCCATAAAAGTATTCAACACGATAACAACGAAATCTCAAAGGGAAAAACTAAATTCATCACAACAAGATAGAGAGGGGGAAACACCATATGGTCCGACTATATTAACAAAGCCCGCGATACATCAAGATCATGACATCTCAAGAACACGAGAGAGAGAGAGAGAGATTAAACACATAGCTACTGGTACAAACCCTCAACCCCGAGGGTGGACTACTCCCTCCTCATCGTGGTGGCCGTCGGGATGATGAAGATGGCCACCGGAGATGATTTTACCCTCCGGTAGGGTGCCGGAACAGGGTCTAGATTGGTTTTCGATGGCTATAGAGCCTTGCGGTGGTGGAACTTCTGATCTAGGTTAACCCCAAGGGTTTCTGTGATATTTGGGATTTTATAGGGCAAAGAGGGGGTGCGGGAGGCCACCAAGGTGGGCACAACCCACCTGGGCGCGCTTGGGCCCCCCAGGAGCGCCCTGGTTGGTTGTGCCCCCCTCAGGGCACCCCCCCAGGTGCTGCTCTGGCCCATCGGGAGTCTTCTGGTCCATAAAAAATCCACAAAAAGTTTCACAGTGTTTGGACTCCGTTTGATATTGATTTCCTGCGATGTACAAAACAAGCAAAAAACAAGAACTGGCACTGGGCACTGGGTCAATAGGTTAGTCCCAAAAATGGTATAAAGTTGCTATAAAATGATTGTAAAACATCCCAAAATGATAATAAAATAGCATGAATACTTCATAAATTATAGATACGTTGGAGACGTATCAACCTGCTTAGCTCACGGCTAGCTTAGAATACAATCATGCAACAAAGATAATATTCTAGTCTTGTGGCGTCCATCCACCAACAGGCAAGAGTTGAGTATAACATCGTAACCCTACTTCATACCTTCACTTTGATATGGTAAACTTGCAACATGATATGTTGTAGCCACAAGGGTCAATACATTGAATACATTGGAAAACTTCACCAGGTAGTAGGCCAAACTCATTTATGCATTTTGGCTAAGTGGGGTTCAAGGCTCTTTGCACAAATAGTTTCCCCTTGCATTGTGGTAGGTGGTCTACTTTATTAGCACATACATAATACAGTGGGCCACTACATCACACAACTGCCCTAGACCAGCTCCACATGATTAGCCAGCGAAATCTGCACCGTACCTGGCACCTGGGTTAGTTCATACTCCCTTGGTTCAAACCATCGAATTTTAATTAAGAAGAGGTTATAAAATCAAGCTGGCAATTCTCAGAAGAGTTGCTCAAAAGTTGTCTGTAACCGGGGACACGGTAAACCATGATCAATTCTATACACTCTAGAGAGGTTTGTGTACTTTAATTGTGATTCCCAGTCACACCATCGTCCTACTAAACTTCATTTGGGAAGTAGACAGGTATACCAAGACGAGATTTTTGGGAAGTAGTAGCCCATATCGAATGGCCAACCCAGTCCACCCTACCACTAACTACATTTGCTGCTTAGCCAAAAGGGTTCCCACAATTGACTTGGTCAAGACAAGGCCCATATATATTAACTCATAGTTACACATGTGAGCTACTCAAGTTTGAACTCGTACAAACCCTTTGATACCTAGGTGGTCACCCACACAACTGTCAACCAACAAGCAATACTAAAGCACCGCCTAGATGATTCATTAATTAAGTTGTTATTAAGCAGTCATCCAAAAGTAACCTTTGAAAATAGGTGTTGATTCCAATCCATGTAATAGCAGCTAAGAGACAACACGATGGTTACAAGACAAGGTAAATGGATATAAGTTTTCAACTACTAGGTGTTGCAGAATTTAGCATTCCTAACATTCAATCATATTTGGAAAGTACTAGATGCAACAAAACAATAGGTGATAATGATCAAAGGTTCCACTTGCCTGGTATTGACGGTTTTTCAATCTCATAATCTTGATCGATTTATTCTTCGCCCTCCGTACAATCTAATGTAACTAAAGAGTAATCATAAACAACCATACAATACAAAACCAACATACAACAAGTGCAGTGCATGATGTCAGTGTCATTGTGTTATGAGATCATGTGACAGTGTTAACTCTTAATAGTTTGGAAAACAACATATAGCGATTGTCACTTGGAATACATGTGACATAACGGTTCACATGCAAGTTTCAATAGCAAAATGGTTAATCACATAACGAGTATGTGATGCCAAGTTGTGGTTGCCAGACTTATCAAAAGGAATCCTCCAACTAGAGTCATGTTCTATGGAAAATGGATAACCAAGTCCATGTTTAAGTTTGAATAAAAATCCAAACTTGTTAACCTTTCATGAGTTTGAATGCACACAAGCTATTTGGCTTCAACAACCTCGTTCGCCTTATAATTCAATAAGGTTCACTTCATTTTGAATTTAAACTAAAATAATTTTTTAATTAATACTCTTCCAGATTCCCCCTCATGTTTTAATTAAATTCAGGTTATAATTATTCTACTAAAGCCAAAGACAAACCCAAAACAATTACTAGTTTAATTCATCTTAATTCAAGTTTAGACGAAGTCAATAAAATCCAAGATCATTCACTAAGTTCAAATCATACCCAAGTCTTAATTTAGTTCAAACTGAACACAAATTAAGTTTAATTCACTAGAGTCAATTATTAACTCCAAATAAATAATAGGTTTTAAATTATATCCAAATTAAAGTTGAACTGAAACAAAATAATAATAGAATCCTAAAGTCACTATAAATGCAAGAATATTTACTAGTCAAATTATAGGATTCTAAACTATGTTGCAAACTAATTATTCCATTAAACATTTTTTACAAGGTTAAACTAAATTAGGTCTTAATACTATTTGAATTATGGCTACTGCTAAACTATATTTAAAATCAAACTTTAAATTTTTTAAAATTAAACTACAATAAGTTAAGTTCAAACTACATTTCACTAGATCCATTTTGCAAAAAGAATCAATTAATTTGGATTTATAAATGAGCAAGTTATGTCATATTTAAATTCAAATTCGTTCTGTTAGAATTCAAATTATAAACTATTCAAAATCTAAATTTTATTAGTCTAGGTGAAAGTTCAATTCATAAGGATCATTTAGCAAAAATATCACTATTTTGTGTTACTTACAAAATAAAAGTTATGATGTTTCTAAGTTATAGGGGTTTTTCCTGCAAAACTACCAATTAATTAAACTAAACTAAAGTCATGTGGATAAGACAGGGCCACGTGGCGCAATGTGATTGCCCCGTACCGATTCACGCAAGTGAGTGCGTGTGGAACGTTTGATCTAAATCCAACGGCCAGAAATAGACCGGCTCACCTCGTGGTGCTTACGTCACCCAAGTTCTGTCAGAAAACTTGAACGTGGCGACGTAGCTCTTGGATCTCGTCGGTCCAAGGCGGCGATGGGCATGGATGGATGCAGCAGATCACAGGGAGGACAGCGGTGGTGTTGGTTGGCCTCATGGACGACGACAAGCGACGTAAACATTGTCACCGAAGATCACACGTGCATCGGAGCTCTTAGGTGATGGCGGATTTCTCCAAAGCGAGCTCCTCTGGATGAACCAAGTGGGTCAGGAGATGTGTACAAGCAAGAGAAAGACGATATACATGGTGCGTTGGATGGGCGCAAGCTTACCTCACTGGGAGCAATGGCAGGGCGGCGAGGAGCTTTGGCCTCCAATGAACTCGCTGCTCCAGAGAGCCATGGGTGCACAGACAATGCCTGAGAGACTCGCCGATGTGCGGTGGATCTCCTGGTTGCAATGACGCGGCTCGGGGTGGGCCGTGCCTTCTGGAATTCGGCCGGAGGAAGTTGGGACAGAGGCGGAGCTATGGGGTGCATGATGGAGCAGCCTGCCGGCGATGTCGAGGGCGGAGAGGGGAAATGAAGAGGGGGTCAAGAGGAATTTATAGGACACTACCACAGGCTCGGGAGTGCATGGAGAGCGCGTGGACGTGCGACGTGGGTGAGGGAGTGCGTTGGTTGCGAGCGAGGTCGTGGGTGCCTCTAGAGGTTGGGATGATGTGGGTGGGTCCCACACGTCAATGAGAGAGAGAAGAGAGAGAGAGAGGGAGGGAGAGAGAGAGAGAAATGCACGCTCGTGGGCTCGCTAGCTAGGCCGGGGTGGCTTGGCTGGGTGCCCCCCTTTTTCAAACTTTTCTCTTTTTTCTATTCTTCCGTTGTTTCCATTTGATTTTGAATTTGGTTTTCTTTCAAAAACAAACTTTCTTTAAATTCCAAATGGAATATTCCTGAGAATGTGAACACTTTATTTGCTCTTTTTAGGAAAATAACTTTTGTCACTGTATTTTCCTTTTTGTTTTAATTTCCTTTTGAACTTCAGGTTGGTTTTAAAACAAATATGTTTTGAATCGAATTAGAATATTAACAGAAGGTCCAACATTCATCTGGACTTATGGCAATTATTTTTCATGCCAAACAATGCAAAGCCCTTATAAATATTTCCCCTTTTGATTTTTCAATTGATTCCAACATCAACCCATTTCAACCATTTTGCAAAATTTATCTGGGGCTTAAATACTATATGGGACTTCTATGGATAACCTTATGCCCAAATAAATATTTTAATTGTTACCCAATTTTGGAATTCAAAATTATTCACTAAACCTTTTAGGGTTCATTCTGCTTTCCTAAATCTCAAACAAGGGGTCCAAATGTGGCCATAGGGTCCTTGACCCTCTAGGTGATCAAACAAGGCAAACAAGTCAATCATCAAGCATTTTTTTCTAGGCAATGTTAGTTGACTAGCAAGCAACAATGGTAAATTGTAGTCAATGTCAAGAAATTATTGGAAAATTCTAATTCCCGGTGGAATATTGAACATACCAGATTTGGAAAAAATGGGATGTCACTACTACAGGATGCTGCTAACGCGACACTACGATCAGAGACCCTACAACAAAACTGTGTGCGATGCCATAATCACAAACGGTGGTGTAAAAAACCGTCAAAAAGGTGCAAAACTTTTGCGATGGCGGAGCCATCAAACACGGTTCAGATTTTAGTTGCGTGTGCGATGCAGGGCATACAGTTCAGTTCAATTAACTGTTTGCGATGAGGAGGAACAAAAGAAACGGGCAGCCAGATGGAGGTGTGTGTGATATACAACATACGGTTCACTCGGATGAACTATTTGTGATTAGGCAACACAAAACAAACAGACAGCCAGATGAAGGTGTGTGCGATATACGACATGCGGTTCACTCGGATGAACTATTTGCGTGAGACATGAGAACAGAAACAGTTCAACTTAACCAGATGTGTGTGATACGCGACAAACAGGTCTGTAATTAGAAATGTGTGTGAAGACCAATAATAACACAGACGGTTGCTACTAATAAGACATGTGTGTTGTGCGATGGGACTGCATACAGAACAACAACATATATATATACACACACACTTATAAGGACATGCTCGCATAACCAAATTAAACATCCACTTACATAGGTGGATACTACAACCATGGCATTTGCACACACCAAAGTAAACTATTACATGCATAATTGCATAGGTGGCTACTACACACATGACATTTCCACACACCAATAAAGTAAACTATATATTACATGCAGGATTAACTAGCATAAACGATCATCTGATCATCATCTACTTCTTGTGACGCTTTCTCTACTTGTGGCTCGATCCGGGCTCGTCGATTTGGGTAACGAGGCGCTTCCTCATGTCAATGATCCACCTGTGCATCTTGTAGCATGTGTACACGTTCTTGGCCGCGAACCTGAGGTGAGGTTCATCCAGTTGCCGCATCCAGGCCCAGTGCCAAGATAGGGGACTTGTTCTCTGGGCATCCTGCTTCATCTTTTCGTAGTAGGGGTCGATGATGGCCGAGGCGAGTTCGACCAGGGAGTCCTTCATGCTGCCCTAGACCCTGTAGTGGTCACGGATTTCGTCAAGGTTCTTGCAGGCCAAGCCCGTAACGCTGAGCGTGTTTACATCGTCGGTGGTTTCCACCGTGGTGAACTTGTAGTCAGTGTTGTTGACAAACCTGTTGAAACGGTCGCAAGGCTCTGTGGCCATGAAATAGTGGTAGATGAGGACATGATGGCACACACACAACTGGGCGACGACAACCTTCTGATCTATGCCGGGACAACCGACGGTGTACTGGAGGTCGATGCCGACCACCTTTTACTTGTCTCGAGCAAGCAACTGCTCAACGCTATTGATGTAGTCGTCCACCACGGCCGGGTTGATGGTGTACACCACCGAGAGATCCATCTTCCTCGCGTGGGTCTCCACTCTGTGCTCGCCAAACTCCATTGGAGCGCCGCTGGACATCCCCTCTTTATCTGTCGTCATGGGTGTGCTTGTTGTGTTGTGGGGCGCGATCGAAAGGTTGAAGTGACTAAGGTTATAATGGCCGCGGGAATTAAAGGGGAAGCCGGACGGCAAGGAATATCGGCAGGCCCTAATGGCAGTTCTAATTTGCAGCGCGTACCTCCATCGTGCCACACGTAACTACATCGTGTGGCAACGTGCGCGGCGCAACCGCATGCATATGGGGCCCCCAACGTGATCGTGCACACGCCCAACCGCTCGCAGAGTGCGTGCGGAGGGATGCGAGCAAAGCGCTCCGCGGTCGCCTCAACAGCAAGCAACCATACATATAGCAGTTGAACGTGTGGTTGCTTATCTCGTGTGCTTCTACCACAATCACTAATGGCACCGGTTCATCGTCATCGCTCAGCCACTCCGCCGTCATCAGAGGGCGGCTCTAGCTGGGAGGCTACACCATGGCGGCGGCGCAGTCCCCGGTGTAGTGTAGTGCGTGTGGCGTCCTTGTTAGGTGTGCGTGGAACACCCACCACACGCTCCATCGTCGCTGCCCGTCGATAGCTGTTGCCAGCCGTCGTTGCCGCCACACCACCGTCGAAAGCCAGGGACATCTCCCGCTCCGTCGCCGCGGCCCAGAGGCGGGAGGTGGCCGTTGTGGCTGCCACCCCACTGCCGGCCACCGTGTCCATCACCCTCTCCGCCACCGCGGCCTGAAGGCGGGAGGTGGTGGTCGTGGCCGCCACCTCATCGTCGGTCGTCGTGGCCGCCAGCCCACCGTCAACCATCGAGATCATCACCCGCTCCGCCACCGCCGCCCAAAGGAGGGAGGCGGAGGTGGAGGCCCGCACTGCGTCAGCGACCTTGCGCGCTACATCGAGTTCCTGCGGGAGGAGGAGGAGTGCCTCATCGAGCATGCAAAGAGCCTTACCATAGCCATGGCCGCAGCACACGCCGACGTAGAGGCGAGGAATCAGGAGATCTATGAGCAGTCTGGCCGCTTTGAGAGGGATCGTCTGGAGCGGCAGTGGGCATTCGAGCTGGCAAGCGTCGCTGAACGTGCAGCAGCGGTAGGCATCATATTGCATTTCTCCAGCTCGTCGGTAGACTCCTCCTCCTCCTCTGCTTCTTACTGAGCGCGCTCGGCAGAGGAGAGGCTGCCGGAAGTAGCACAAAGCCCCTCCATTGTAGTAGTAGTAGTATTTAGGGGCTATTTTGTTTAGTTCGTCTGACTATAGATGTGTGGTCGAACTGTACAACATACTTAAAATTAGCTAGTATATATAGTTGAACTAGCTATTTCAGTACTTGGTTGGCAACAATTGGGGAAAAGTTTGGTCGGTTCAGCTGTCGAGTTGAACTGTTTGTACAAATTAAGAAAGACTTCTTAATCTATGAATGAAATCTATGCTTAATTACTGAATTTTAGTTGCAAAAATTAGATAGTGCTAGTGATTTCTAGCTGCATATTTTGACAAATCGCAGTGTTACAAGGATTGACAAATGGCAACGTTACTAGATCAACAAATGTAAATCTTTCCAGTTTAACAAATGGCAACATACCCAATATGACAGATGCAAATCTTATCAAATTGCTTGTACGTGGTTCCACACAGGTCATCCAAAACAACCGTTTGCGTTGAAGGGATGCACAAATCCTGCACTGCGGATTTTCCCTCGACTTAAGGGGGAAGAGCATAGCTCTCACTTTGCATACGGGTGTTCTATCTAAAACGTTTGTGATCAAGAGCTGCAGAAATCCTGCTCGGCACAATTTCTCTTGGCTTCCTGGGGAAGCTGTCGTTTGCAATGAGTGTTTTATATTTAAAAATCGTATTAAACTACGTCTTGGGCGCCATTAATGTAGAGGATGCGAGCAAGGTGGGCGGCCACGGAAGTCAAAGGGCTCGCTTCCCGGTGAGCCTGTGCGCCGTACAGCTCGCACGCTTCCCATTGAGCGTCCGCATTGGAGTACAGCTCGCACGCCTTCTGTTTAGTCAAGCACTCAAGCACCTATCCGCACGGCACCTCCTAGCCATTAAAAGAGTGAGGCGTGGCGTCACGTGAATGTTAACAGAACGCACACAATTTAAATTATACAAAACATTTGAGATGTTACAGTGGCAGCTATTTGTTTGAAAATACCTTTGTTGTCTATTATTCAAGTGCGCCTTCTCTCAAAATGGACACAAAAAATACCACAGCATGTCGGGTGCCATTCCATTATAGCATGCCAAGTTTCATGAATTTCAGGCGAGTTTTGGATTTACTAGAATTTAAAAACAAAGTATCTCATCGTTTTGCCGGCAATCAACATTGCCCTGGTGTTTGAAATTCATTCTCATTTCTTGCATGGGACCTAAGCATGGCCCGAAGAATAGATGCACATAAAATGCCTAGAAAACCCAGTTAATGTATAAAAATGTCCAAACGAACCCTGAAAAATTCCAAAAGTAAATACAACACTCCTATTGTTCTATGTTGACACTAGAAATTTTTTGAAAGCAATAAGAGGCAGCGGATATCGTTTCATCCCCAAAGGTGGCACGTTCCCTACCGAAACCATCACGCTTGTTGTGAGAAGCTAAGGTTTGTGAGAAGCTTATACCTACACCTGCCCCAAATGGGACAAAAAATTTATCATGGCATGTTGATGCTGCTCCATGATAGCATGCCAAGTTTCATGAATTTCAGACGACTTTTGGATTTACTAGAATTTAAAAGCCAGGTATCTCAATGTTTGCGGCTGAGTGACGTTGGCAGGGTGTTTAAAATTCATTCCCATTTCTTGCATGGGACCTAAGAATGCAACCAAGGACACATATTTGATTTTTCAACCAGTTTATATGCACTGGAGCATGTGCATGTAGTTCAAATTTGAATTATGCACATAAAATGCCTGGAAAACCCAGTTAATGTATAAAAATGACCAAACGAACCCCATAAAAAATCCAAAATTGAACACAACACTCCTGTTGTTCTATGTTGACACTCGAATTTTTTTGAAAGCAATAAGAGTCAACGGATATCGTTTCGTTCCCAAAGGTGGCAGGTTCCCTACCGAAACCATCACGCTTGTTGTGAGAAGCTCTGGTTTGTGAGAAGCTTATACCCAAACCTGCCCCAAATGGGACAAAAAATTTACCACGGCATGTTGATGTCGCTCCATGATAGCATGCCAAGTTTCATGAATTTCAAACGAGTTTTGGATTTACTAGAATTTAAAAACCAGGTATCTCAATGTTTGCGCCCGAGTGACGGTGACAGGGTGTGTGACATTCATTCCTATTTCTTGCATGTGACCTAAGCATGCAACCAAGGACACATATTTGATTTTTCACCCCTTTATATGCACTGGAGCATGTGCATGTAGTTCAAATTAGAATTATGCACCTGAAATGCCTACAAAACCAAGTTAATATATAAAAACGTCCAAACAAACCCTGAATAATTCCAATTTTTTGACGACACACCTATAGTTGCATGTTTACTGCAAATAAAAGTTCTAGCAATTCAAACACCATCCTTTGTAGCTGTGACCCCATTACGTAATTCAAATCAAGACGATAAATCAAGTAGATCGCACATAGTTTATTATCACCAACCGTGTGAGATGCAGCACAAAATATCTTCGAGCATCGTCGGTGTATAGTACGCGTATGGCTTACGCGAGAAGGTGCATCAGCTACAGTCCACAGCCGGCGTGCAAGCACACTAGCTCACTCCCGAAATATCATTTCACTGTTCATTCATCACCGGTGAAAGATGGGGACGTGGGCCCGTGACGTGAGGGCAACTTCGGCGGCCAACTCCGGCGAGAGCGCGGCCGCAACCACCAGGTGCATGCTAACAAGCTTCGTGAGGGCGACCGCAGTCTGTGTCCAAGCGGCCAAGGCAGCCCGAACGGCCGTTGTTGCTTCTCATGCAGCGGCAACATCATCTTCCTCAGGGATAGCAACTGGCGAGAGCCGCACGGCAGCTGTCCGTTCCGCAGCGACGACCTTAGCCCTGATGGAGGCCGCCCACTACCATGTTGAGGCCGTCCACGCCCATCTTGTGGCGGTCATCGCACAAATCGAACGAAGCTTCTCTCACAGCGGTCGGCAACCCACGGCTGAAGAGTTGGCAATCGTCGAAAGAGCTCGAGCAGCCGTTTGTTCCTGCGCGGCATACCTTGCCACGACAGAGCCCGACAGAGCCCAGATCGTGGCTGCCCACGCCCATCTCGTGGCGGCCTATTCCAAAGATATCGCAGACACGGATGGCGAGATGCTTGCCGAGTATGGTGCAATTGATGCCATGGAGCCCCTTCCCCAGGAGACCGTCGGGCGCGAGCTGGACATGGAGGCGGCCGCGAAGATCGACGAGCACCAGCCATAGTAGTACTCTTTGTTTTGTTTAATTAAGAACGCTGGTCTTTAATTTGTTAGAGTAATGTTTAGGAGGATAGCTATGTTTAATTGCTAAACTTGCTCGGTTAAGAAGTTAGTCTCCTTTGTGTACCCAAATTATGCAATGATAATACGTCTCCATCGTATCTACTTTTCCAAACACTTTTGACCTTGTTTTGGACTCTAACTTGCATGATTTGAATGGAACTAACCCGGACTGACGCTGTTTTCAGCAGAATTGCCATGGTGTTATTTTTCTGCAAAATAAAAGTTCTCGGAATGACCTGAAACTTCACGGAGAATATTTTTGGAATATATAAAAATACTGGCGAAAGAATCTACGTCAGGGGGCCCACACCCTATCCACGAGGGTGGGGGCGCCCCCCTGCCTCATGGGCCCCCTGATGCTCCACCGACCTCAACTCCAACTCTACATATTCACGTTCGGGGAGAAAAAAATCAGAGAGAAGTATTCATCGCGTTTTATGATACGGAGCCGCCGCCAAGCCCTAATCTCTCTCGATAGGGCTGATCTGGAGTCCGTTCGGGGCTCCGTAGAGGGGAATTCGTCGCCATCGTCATCATCAACCTTCCTCCATCACCAGTTTCATGATGCTCACCGCCGTGCGTGAGTAATTCCATTGTAGGCTTGCTTGATGGTGATGGGTTGGATGAGATTTATCATGTAATCGAGTTAGTTTTGTTAGGGTTTGATCCCTAGTATCCATTATGTTCTGAGATTGATGTTGCTATGACTTTGCTATGCTTAATGCTTGTCACTAGGGCCCGAGTGCCATGATTTCAGATCTAAACCTATTATGTTTCCATGAATATATGTGAGTTCTTGATCCTATTTTGCAAGTCAATAGTCACCTACTATGTGTTATGATCCGGTAACCCCGAAGTGACAATAATCGGGACCACTCCCGGTGATGACCGTAGTTTGAGGAGTTCATGTATTCACTAAGTGTTAATGCTTTGGTCCGGTACTCTATTAAAAGGAGGCCTTAATATCCCTTAGTTTCCAATAGGACCCCGCTGCCATGGGAGGGTAGGACAAAAGATTTCATGCAAGTTCTTTTCCATAAGCACGTATGACTATATTCGGAATACATGCCTACATTACATTGATGAACTAGAGCTAGTTCTGTGTCACCCTATGTTATAACTGTTGCATGAGGAATCGCATCCGACATAATTATCCATCACTGATCCAATGCCTACGAGCTTTTCACACATTGATCCTTGCTTAGTTACTTTTCCGTTGCCACTGTTACAATCACTACAAAACCAACAATGTTACTTTTTCCACCGTTACCGCTACTTCCATATTACTTTGCTACTAAATACTTTGCTGCAGATATTAAGTCTTTCAGGTGCGGTTGAATTGACAACTCAACTGTTAATACTTGAGAATACTCTTTGGCTCCCCTTGCGTCGAATCAATAAATTTGGGTTGAATACTCTACCCTCGAAAACTGTTGCGATCCCCTATACTTGTGGGTTATCAAGGCTATTTTCTGGCGCTGTTGCCGTGGAGCATAGCTCTATTCTTTGAGTCACTTGGGATTTATATCTATTGATCACTATGAAGAACTTTAAAGATGAAAGAACCAAGATTTATCCCTCAACTACGAGGGGAGGTAAGGAACTGCCATCCAGCTCTGCACTTGATTCACCTTCTGTTTTGAGTAAACTTGCGACACCTACACCTGCTATTTATTCTAATATGTCGCGTGTTATTGATGATGCCACTTCTGCTATGCATGATGCTTATGATGAAACTACTTCTATGCTTGATAATACTATGCCACTAGGTGAATTTCTTGATGAATGCTACCTCTTGAGCACTGCGTTGGTTTTCCCTTGAAGAGGAAAGGGTGATGGAGCAAAGCAGCGTAAGTATTTCCCTCAGTTTTTGAGAACCAAGGTATCAATCTAGTAGGAGACCACGTGCGAGTCACCTCGTACCTACACAAACAAATAAGAACCTCGCAACCAATGTGATAAAGGGGTTGTCAATCCCTTCACGGCCACTTGCAAGAGTGAGATCTGATAGAGATAATAATAATAATAAGATAAATATTTTTGGTATTTTTATGATATAGATTGAAAGTAAAGATTGCAAAATAAGATAGATTGGAAACTTGTATGATGGAAAATAGACCCGGGGGCCATAGGTTTCACTAGTGGCTTCTCTCAAGATAGCATAAGTATTACAGTGGGTGAACAAATTACTGTCGAGCAATTGATAGAAAAGTGAATAATTATGAGAATATCTAGGTATGATCATGTATATAGGCATCACGTCCGTGACAAGTAGACCGACTCCTGCCTGCATCTACTACTATTACTCCACACATCAACCGCTATCCAGCATGCATCTAGAGTATTAAGTTCATAAGAACAGAGTAACGCTTTAAGCAAGATGACATGATGTAGAGGGATAAACTCATGCAATATGATATAAACCCCATCTTTTTATCCTCGATGGCAACAATACAATACGTGTCATTTCTTTCTGTCACTCGGATCGAGCACCGCAAGATTGAACCCAAAGCTAAGCACTTCTCCCATTGCAAGAAAGATCAATCTAGTAGGCCAAACCAAACTGATAATTCAAAGAGACTTGCAAAGATAACCAATCATACATAAAAGAATTCAGAGAAGATTCAAATATTGTTCATAGATAATCTTGATCATAAACCCACAATTCATCGGATCTCGACAAACACACCGCAAAAAGAGTTACATCGAATAGATCTCCAAGAGAATCAAGGAGAACTTGGTATTGAGATCCAAAGAGAGAGAAGAAGCCATCTAGCTAATAGCTATGGACCCGAAGGTCTGAGGTAAACTACTCGTACATCATCGGAGGGGCCATGGAGTTGATGTCGAGGCCCTCCGTGATCAATGCCCCCTCTGGCGGAGCTCTGGAAAAGGCCCCAAGAGGGGATCGCTTGGGTACAGAAGGTTGCGGCAGTGGAAATAGGGTTCCGTGGTGCTCCTGGATGTTTTCAGGGTACGTAGGTATATATAGGAGGAAGAAGTAGGTCGGTGGAGCCACGAGGGGCCCACGAGGGGGGAGGGCGCGCCCCCCTCCGTTGTGGCCACCTCGTTCGTTTCTTGATGTCCACTCTAAGTCCTCTGGATCAAGTTTGTTCCAAAAATCACGCTCCCGAAGGTTTCATTCTGTTTGGACTCCGTTTGATATTCCTTTTCTGCGAAACACTGAAATAGGCAAAAAAAACAGCAATTTGGGTTGGGCCTCCGGTTAATAGGTTAGTCCCAAAAATAATATAAAAGTGTAAAATAAAGCCCATTATCATCCAAAACAGATAATATAATAGCATGGAACAATAAAAAATTATAGATGCGTTGAAGACGTATCAGCATCCCCAAGCTTAATTCCTTGAGTAGGTAAATGATAAAAACAGAATTTTTGATGTGGAATGCTTTCTAGAATATTCTTTAATGTATTTTTTTTCTCTATTGTGGCATGCATGTTTAGATCCGAAAGATTCAAGATAAAAGTTTATTGTTGACACAAAAATAGTAATACTCCAAGAATTCTAATCAAGCAATTATGTCTTATCAAAATACCATAGCCAAAGAAAACTTATCCCTACAAAGTCATATAGTTTGGCTATGCTTCATTTTCGTCACACAAAATGCTCTCATCATGCACAACCCCGTTGACAAGCCAAGCAATTGTTTCATACTTAGCCTTTTCAAACTCTTTCAACTTTTACGCAATATATGAGCGCGAGCCATGGACATAGCACTATGGGTGGAATAGAATATGATGATTAAGGTTGTGTGAGAAGACAAAAAGGGAGAAAGTCTCACATTGTCGTGGCTAATCAATGGGCTATGGAGATGCCCACCGATTGATGTCAATACAAGGAGTAGGGATTGCCATGCAACAGATGCACTAGAGCTATAAATATATGAAAGCTCATCAAAGAAACTAAGTGGGTGTGCATCCAACGCGCTTGCTCACGAAGACCTAGGGCATTTGAGGAAGACCATCATTGGAATATACAAGCCAAGTTCTATAATGAAAAATTCCCACTAGTATATGAAAGTGACAAAATAAGAGACTCTCTATCATGAAGATCATGGTGCTACTTTGAAGCACAAGTGTGGAAAAAGGATAGTAACATTGTCCCTTCTCTCTTTTTCTCTCATTATTTTTTTCATTTGGGCCTTCTTTTTTTGGCCTCTTTTCCTTCCTTTTTTTCGTCCGGAGTCTCATCCCGACTAGTGGGGGAATCATAGTCTCCATCATCCTTTCCTCACATGGGACAATGCTCTAATGATGATCATCACACTTTTATTTACTTACAACTCAAGAATTACAACTCGATACTTAGAACAAAATATGACTCTATCTGAATGCCTCCGGCGGTGTACCGGGATTGCGATGAATCAAGAGTGACATGTATGAAAAATTAAGCATGGTGGCCTTGCCACAAATACAACGTCAACTACATGATCATGCAAAGCAATATGACAATGATAATGCGTGTCATAATAAATGGAATTGTGGAAAGTTGCATGGCAATATATCTCAGAATGGCAATGGAAATGCCATAATAGGTAGGTATGGTGGCTTCTTTGAGGAAGATATAAGGAGGCTTATGTGTGATAGAGCGTATCATATCACGGGGTTTGGATGCACCGGCGAAGTTTGCACCAACTCTCAAGGTGAGAAAGGGCAATGCATGGTACCGAAGAGGCTAGCAATAATGGAAGGGTGAGAGTGCGTATAATCCATGGACTCAACATTAGTCATAAAGAACTCAGATACTTATTGAAAAAATCTACAAGTCATCAAAACCAAGCACTATGCGCATGCTCCCAGGGGGGATAGATTGGTAGGAAAAGACCATCGCTCGTCCCCGACTGCCACTCATAAGGAAAGCAATCAAAGAACACCACATGCTTCAAATTTGTCACATAACGTTTACCATACGTGCATGCTATGGGACTTGCCAACTTCAACACAAGTATTCATCAATTTCACAATTACTCAACTAGCACACCTCTAATATTACCACCTTTATATCTCAAAACCATCTATCAAGCATCCAACTTCTCTTAGCATTTAAAATTTATAACTGATAATCCCCAAGTGCAAGGAACCATCGTAGCAATTTCCAAAGGTGGAAGTGATAAGTATGGAGTGTCAGACACACAAGGAGCTAAAGGTAAGATCAATATTCTCTCAAGCCCTATCTGCCACTGATACGACTCTACGTACACCGAAAGTTTGCTTCCAACTAGCAATGAGAAATAAAACTACGTTGTGGGTATGAAGTGGATAACTTTTTATGATATCGGAGAGCTAAAATATAAAAGTAGGTGATGTTATCATAAAGTTAGAATATATTACTAAATATTATAAATAGCGAGTGTCGAATAATGGTGGATCCGTGTGTGGAATTGTCCTAGGCAATTGTTAACAAGACCGGTAATCACTATTGCAATTTCATATGAGGGAGAGGCATAAGCTAACATACTTTCTCTACTTGGATCATATGCAATTATCATTGGAACTCTAGCAAGCATACGCAACTACTAAAGATCATTAAGGTAAAACTCAACTATAGCATTAAAGCATCAAGTCCTCTTTATTCCCATATGCAACAACCCCCTTACTCGGATTTGTGTTTCAGTCACTCACCAGCACACTATAAGCGAATCATGAACGTATTGCAACACCCTACAGCGGGAACCCCTCACGCTTGCGCGACACGGAGGGCACCATAGGACAACATCAAAGTAAAACATACAACTCATACCAATCTAGATCATCAATCAACCCAAAGACAAAAGATATCTACTCAAAACATCATAGGATGGCAACACATCATTGGATCATAATATGTGGCATAAAGCACCATGTTCAAGTAGGGATTACAGTGGGGTGCGGGAGAGTGGACCGCGTAAAAGAGATGGGGATGGTGATGTTGATGAAGACGATCACCGCGGCGATGATTCCCCTCTCGATGGCACTCTGGTGCCACCAAGAGAGAGGACGAGAGGTTCTCCCCATTGTGCTTCCTCCTCCATGGCCTCCCCCTGGATGGGGAGGGGTTCCCCCTCTGGTCCTTGGCCTTCATGGTGATGATGGCCCCTCCGGGATCATCCTCCATGCCCTCCGATGATGATGGCCCCCTCCGGTAGGGTGCCGGAGAGGGCCTAGATTGGTTTTTGGTGGCTACGGAGGCTTCTGGCGGCAGAACTCCCTATCTAGGTTAATTTTTCGAGGTTTCTATATTTATAGGAATTTTTGGCGTCGATCTCACGTCAAGGAGGTGCCCGAGGCATCCACGAGGCAGGCCCACGCGCCTGGGGGGTGGGCGTGCCCCCCACCCTCGTGGACGCCCCGGAACTCTCCTGGCCCAACTCTTTTACTCCGGGGTCTTCTTTTGGTCCATAAAAAACATCAAAAATTGGCACGTCAATTGGACTCCGTTTGATATTCCTTTTCTATAAAACTCAAAAACAAGAAAAAAACAGAAACTGGCACTGGGCACTAGGTTAATAGGTTAGTCCCAAAAATCACATAAAATAGCATATAAAACATCCAAGGTTGATAATATAATAGCATGAATACTTCATAAATTATAGATACGTTGGAGACGTATCATCATCCCCAAGCTTAATTCTTGCTCGTCCTCGAGTAGGTAAATGATAAAAGAGATAATTTATGAAGTGTGAATGCTAGCAAGTGCATAAGTTTCATCAATGATAGTTCCAATCACTTTTTCTAGCATCATTATATATCATAACAGTAGCTCATCTTCATAAAGCTTTTCATGATCAAGTAACAAGCTATTCACATGTTAAAGTATAGATCATAAACTTTCTTGAAACTAACAAACTATATTAGTAGTCATTAAACAATTGCAATTCATCTTATTTTCAGGAAGGGTCTATGCTAGAGCTTTGATTTAGCAAACTCCACATACTCAACTATCATTTAATCTTTCACAATTGCTAACACTCATGTGATATTTATGGGTTCAAAGTTTTAATCGGACACAGAGAAAGATAGGGGCTTATAGACTCGCCTCCCAACCTTTTACCTCAAGGGTAATGTCAACAATAATAGGTCATGATAACTTACATCCAATTGGATATATATATTAGGATCTTTCCAACACAATGTGCTTGCCAAAGGATAAAATGTAAAAAGGAAAGGTGAAGATCACCATGACTCTTGCATAAGGGTAGAAGATAAAAGTAAAAGATAGGCCCTTCGCAGAGGGAAGCAGAGGTTGTCGTGCGCTTTTATGGTTGGATGCACAAAATCTTAATGCAAAAGAACGTCACTTTATATTGCCACTTGTGATATGGACCTTTATTAAGCAGTCCATCGCTTTTATTTCTTCCACATCACAAGATCGTATAAAGCTTATTTTCTCCACATTAATAGATCATACATATTTAGAGGGCAATTTTTATTGCATGCACCGATGACAACTTACTTGAAGGATCTTACTCAATCCATAGGTAGATATAGTGGACTCTCATGGCAAAACTAGTTTAAGGGATGTTTGGAAGCACAAGTAGTATCTCTACTTGGTGCAAAGAATTTGGCTAGCATGAGGGGGAAAAGCAAGCTCAACATGTTGGATGATCCAAGACAATATACTTTATTTCGGATATAAGGAAACATAACCCATTAAGTTGTCTTCCTTGTCCGACGTCAACCTTTTAGCATGTCATATTTTAATGAGTGCTCACAATTACAAAAGATGTCCAAGATAGTATATTTATATGTGAAATCTCTCTTCCTTCAATATTCTTTCATGAATTGTTCAAGTGACCAATTCTACGTTTGCTAACTTTCAATAAGTTTACTACCTATATTTATTCTATGTGAAGTCATTACTCCCCATGGTATAAGCATATGAAACATATATAAATTCACATTTATGATATTCAATTATACAACCATTTACTCATAGGATGTATGTGAAGCACATGAGTAAATGACAAACTACTCCAAAAGATAATAGTGAAGGACACTGAGTAGTCAAATAAGTAACTAGCCATGGGAGGGTTCCTTTTCATTTAATAATTCAGATCCAATAATTTTATTCAAACAACAAGTAAAATTTAAAATACGCTCCAAGCAAAACACATATCATGTGACGAATAAAAATATAGCTCCAAGTAAGGTATACCGATAGTTTTGAAGACGAAAGAGGGGATGCCTTCCGGGGCATCCCCAAGCTTAGGCGCTTGAGTCTTCCTTGAATATTACCTTGGGGTGCCTCGGGCATCCCCAATCTTAGGGTCTTTCCACTCCTTATTCTCCTCGTATCGATATCTCACCCAAAGCTTGAAAACTTCAATCACACAAAACTTAACAGAACTTCGTGAGATAGGTTAGTATGATAAAGAGTAAACCATTCACTTTGGTACTGTCAAATACAAGGTTCATAATTGTTCTCACACAATGCCTACTGTACCATATCATTTCTACAATTTATATTGAGAAATATAAGTCATAGAAACTAGAAAACAAGCAAACTATGCAATGAAAACAGAATCTGTCAGAAACAGAACAGTTTGTAATGATCTGAACACTAACCATACTTGTGCTACTCAAAAAAATTATGAAATAAATTGGTGGACGTGAGGAATTTTTCTATTAATCTTCTGAAAAAAGAATCAACCTAATTGCACTCTCCAATAAAAATGGCAGCAAATCTCGTGAGCACAAAGTTTCTGTTTTTTACAGCAAGATCACATTAACTTTCACCCAAGTCTTCCCAAAGGTCTTACTTGGCATTTTATTGAAAAAAAATCTATAATACCTGATTAATACAGTAGCTTAATCATGAGAACACACAAAAACATTCAGGGTAAATATTGGGTTGTCTCCCAACAAGCGCTTTTCTTTAATGCCTTTTAGCTAGGCATGATGATTTCAATGATGCTCACATAAAAGATAAGAATTGAAACATAAAGAGAGCATCATGAAGAATATGACTAGCAAATTTAAACCTAACCCACTTCCTATGCCTAGGGATTTTGTGAGTACACAACTTATGGGAACAAGAATCAACTAGCATAGGAAGGAAAAACAAGGATAACTTCAAAACTTTAAGCACATAGAGAGGAAACTTGATATTATTGCAACTCCTACAAGCATGTATTCCTCCCTCATAATAATTTTTAGTAGCATCATGAATGATTTCAACAATATTACTGATACGTTCCATCGTATCTATAATTTTTTATTGTTCCATGCCAATATTCTACAACTTTCATATACTTTTGGCAACTTTTTATACTATTTTTGGGACTAACATATTGATCCAGTGCCCAGTGCCAATTCTTGTTTGTTGCAGGTTTTTTGTTTTG
Organism: Triticum urartu; assembly: GCF_056163025.1. Classification (NCBI taxonomy): domain Eukaryota; kingdom Viridiplantae; phylum Streptophyta; class Magnoliopsida; order Poales; family Poaceae; genus Triticum; species Triticum urartu. The sequence goes on along the minus strand of NC_141875.1, from coordinate 159,573,146 downwards.
CAGAATATCCATATCAAACGGAGTCCAAACGCGATAAAAACCGACGAAGATTTTTTTTGGAATATATATGATTTTTGGGAAGAAAAATCCAGGCGAGACGATGCCCGAGGGGGGCATGAGGCAGGGGGCGCGCCCCTGACCCTCGTGGCCACCCCGTAAGGTTGTTGATGCCCTTCTTTCGCCGCAAGAAAGCTAATATCCAGATAGAGATTGTGTTAAAATTTCAACCCAATCGGAGTTACGGATCTCCGGGAATATAAGAAACGGTGAAAGGGTAGAATCTGAGAACGCAGAAACAGAGAGAGACAGAGAGACAGATCCAATCTCGGAGGGGCTCTCGCCCCTCCCATGCCATGGAGGCCAAGGACCAGAGGGGAAACCCTTCTCCCATCTAGGGAGGAGGTCAAGGAAGAATAAGACGAAGGAGCCCCCTCTCCCCTTCTCTTCCAGTGGCGCCGGAACGCTACCGTGGCCATCATCATCATCATCATCATCGTGATCTACACCAACACCTCCGCCATCTTCACCAACATCTCCATCACCTTCCCCCCTCTATCTACAATGGTCCACTCTCCCGCAACCCGCTGTACCCTCTACTTGAACATGGTGCTTTATGCTTCATATTATTATCCAATGATGTGTTGCCATCCTATGATGTTTGAGTAGATTTTCGTTGTCGTATCGGTGGTTGATGAATTGATATGATTGATTTAATTTGCTTTTGGTTATGTTGCTGTCCTTTGATGCCCATCATATGAGCGCACGCGTGGATCACACCATAGGGTTAGTTGTATGTTGATAGGACTATGTATTGGAGGGCAAGGGTGACAGAAGCTTCAGCCTAGCATAGAAATTGATGCATACGGGATTGAAGGGGGACCAATATATCTTAATGCTACGGTTGGGTTTTACCTTAACGAACGTTAGTAGTTGCAGATGCTTGCTAATAGTTCCAATCATAAGTGCATAGAATTCCAAGTCAGGGATGACATGCTAGCAGTGGCCTCTCCCACATAATACTTGCTATCGGTCTAGTAAAGTAGTCAATTGCTTAGGGGCAATTTCGCAACTCCTACCACCACTTTTCCACACTCGCTATATTTACTTTATTGCTTCTTTACTTACAACAACCCCTACCTTTTATTTAATTGCTCTTTATTATCTTGCAAACCTATCCAACAACACCTACAAAGTACTTCTAGTTTCATACTTGTTCTAGGTAAAGCGAACATCAAGTGTGCGTAGAGTTGTATCGGTGGTTGATAGAACTCGAGGGAATATTTGTTCTACCTTTAGCTCCTCGTTGGGTTCGACACTCTTACTTATCGATAACTTTTGCGATCCCCTATACTTGTGGGTTATCAAGACCTTTTTCTGGCACCGTTGCTGGGGAGCAATAGCGTGGGGTGAATATTCTCGTGTGTGCTTGTTTGATTTATCACTAAGTAATTTTTATTTGCTGTTCTTAGTTGTTCTTTATCTTTAGTTATGGATATGGAACACAAAATACCAAAAAATAGGTGTACTTTTTGCTCATGGAGATGGGGAACCTCCTAAAACCCTCGATGCTGGTTATGTGAAAGATATTATGTACTACTTTAATAATCCTGAGAAAACCCCATTCAATTATGTAATGGGAGTAACGTTGGATCAACGTGAATACTTTAGGGATTACCGCTTGACACAAAAAGGGAAACTATTATGGGATCAAATTCATATATTGAAGTGGTATGCTAGGCAACTATGCTTGAGATATGATTATACTTGTTGCTCTAGGATGAAGGCTCCACACCTTCCCTTTTTATGCGAATTTAATGATAATAAAACCTTAGCTTCTTATGCTAATGGTATATATGATTACTATGATGTGGAAGAAATAGAAGAATTTGTTGCTTTTATGGGTGCTTATGAAATTGAATCTATGTTTAAAGAGTTTGAAGATTTTGATGATTCGGTTTATAGACCTAAAAATTTAGCTATCCTTAAATATTGCTATGAGAATTATGAATACAATTCCGATATTAATTCACTTATTGATAAAGTCTCCGCTGTCCAAGAAGAGACTAATATTTTGCAGGAATCTATGAAAGAAGAAGTTGATGAAACTGTGAGCTCATTGGATGAAAAAGATGAGGAGGAGAGCGAAGAACAAAATGAGGAAGAGCGGATTGATCACCCGTGCCCACCTTCTAATGAGAGTACCTCTTCAACTCATACATTGTTTAATTCCCCTTCATGCTTACCGAAGGATGAATGCTATGATAATTGCTATGATCCCGTTGATTCTTTTGAAATATCACTTTTTGATGATGCTTGCTATGCTTGTGGCCAAGATGCCAATATGAATTATTCTTATGGAGATGAACTTGCTATAGTTCCTTATGTTAAAAATGAAATTGTTGCTATTGCACCCACGCATGATAGTCCTATTATCTTTTTGAATTCTCCCAACTACACTATATCAGAGAAGTTTGTGCTTATTAAGGATTATATTGATGGGTTGCTTTTTACTACTACACATGATAATTTTGATGAATATACTATGCATGTGCTTGCTGCTCCTACTTGCAATTATTATGAGAGAGGAACTATATCTCCACCTCTCTATGTTCCCAATACGATAAAATTGCAAGAAACTGTTTATACTATGCATTGGCCTTTACTATGTGTGCATGGATTGTTCTTTTATGACATGCCTATGCATAGGAAGAGAGTTAGACTTCGTCATTACATGATATATGTTACCTTGTGCTCACTACTAAATTGCAAATCATTGCTAATTAAAATTGGCTTTGATATACCTTGGGATCTGGGTGGATTCACTACTTGAGCACTATATGCCTAGCTTAATGGCTTTAAAGAAAGCGCTGCCAGGGAGACAACCTGGAAGTTTTAGAGAGTCATTTATTTCTGTTGAGTGCTTTTATATAGTTTAAAAACAACAAAAATAAAGAGGGGAACCCAAAACTTTTTCAAAAAGGAAAGTGAAAGTGAGAGAGACAAGCATTGTTGAAGTGGGAGAGCTCCTTGAACTTTGTTCATGCTCACGGCAACTTTGTGAATCTTGATTACAGAAACTTTTCAACAAAAATAATTATCCCCTTGTACAATTCCATTGTAGTATAAAAATAATGTGCCAAGGTTTGCCTTTAGGATGTTTACATTTGCTTGATGGTTTGTACGGTGCAGGACAGAAACTTTGGTTGTAGTGCGCAATTTTACATTTTTAGATGGAACGTCAAATGGTTATGATTATTTTTGCGCTGTATTTCTATAAAAATTGTTTTTTTACTAATTTTTGCAGAATTTTTCAAGTATCAGAAGTATGGTGAATGTTCAGATTATTACAGACTGTTCTGTTTTAGACAGATTCTGTCTTTGATGCATAGTTTGCTCATTTTGATGAAACTATCAATTTATATTAGTGGATTAAGCCATGAAAAAGTAATATTACAGTATACACAATGCAAAAACAAAATATGAATTGGTTTTCAACAGCACTTAGAGTAGTGATTTGCTTTATTATACTAACGGATCTTACCGAGTTTTCTGTTGAAGTTTTGTGTGGATGAAGTGTTCGATGATCGAGAAGGTCTCGATGTGAGAAGAAGGAAGAGAGGCAAGAGCTCAAGCTTGGGGATTCCCGAGGCACCCCAAGTAAATATTCAAGGAGACTCAAGCGTCTAAGCTTGGGGATGCCCGGGAAGGCATCCCCTCTTTCTTCAATAAGTATAGGTATGTTTTCGGATTCGTTTCGTTCATGCGATATGTGCAATCTTGGAGCGTCTTTTGCATTTAGTTTTCATTTTTTTATTCACCATGCTGGTATGAGATAGTCCTTGGTTGATTTATAGAATGTTCTATGCACTTCACTTATATCTTTTGAGTATGGCTTTATAGAATGCTTCATGTGCTTCACTGATATCATTTGAAGTTTGGATTGCCTGTTTCTCTTTACATAGAAAACCGCCATTTGTAGAATGCTCTTTTTTGCTTCACTTATATTTGTTAGAGCATGGGCATATCTTTTGTAGAAATAATTAAACTCTCTTGCTTCACTTATATCTATTTAGAGAGATGACAGGAACTGGTCAATTACATGGTTAGTCATAAAATCCTACATAAAACTTGTAGATCACTGAATATGATATGTTTGATTCCTTGCAATAGTTTTGCGATATAAAGATGATGATATTAGAGTCATGCTAGTGGGTAGTTGTGGATTGTAGAAATACTTGTTTTGAGGTTTGTGATTCCTGTAGCATGCACGTATGATGAACCATTATGTGATGAAGTCGGAGCATGATTTATTTATTGATTGTCTTCCTTATGAGTGGCGGTCGGGGGCGAGCGATGGTCTTTTCCTACCAATCTATCCCCCTAGGAGCATGTGCGTAGTACTTTGTTTGGATATCTAATAGACTTTTGCAATAAGTATGTGAGTTCTTTATGACTAATGTTGAGTCCATAGATTATACGCACTCTCACCCTTCCATCATTGCTAGCCTCTCTAGTATCGCGCAACTTTCGCCGGTACCATAAACCCACCATATACCTTCCTCAAAACAGCCACCATACCTACCTATCATGGCATTTCCATAGCCATTCTAAGATATATTTCCATGCAACTTTCATCATCATCATATACATGACTTGAGCATTCACTGTCATATTGATTTGCATGATCGTAAGATAGCTAGCATGATGGTTTCATGGCTTGTCCGTTTTTTGATATCATTGCTATGCTAGATCATTGCACATACCGCTACACCGCTGGAGGCACTCATATAGAGTCATATCTTTGTTCTAGTATCGAGTTGTAATATTGAGTTGTAAGTAAATAAAAGTGTGATGATCATCATTATTAGAGCATTGCCCTAGTGAGGAAAGGATGATGGAGACTATGATTCCCCCACAAGTCAGGATGAGACTCTAGACTTTAAAAATAAATAAAAGAGGCCATAGAAGCCCAAATAAAAAAAGAGAGGCCAAAGAAGCCCAACAAAAAACAAAAATGAGAGAAAAATGAGAGAAAAAGAGAGAAGGGGCAATCTTACTATCCTTTTACCACACTTGTGCTTCAGAGTAGCACCATGTTCTTCATATAGAGAGACTCTTGAGTTATCACTTTCATATACTAGTGGGAATTTTCATTATAGAACTTGGCTTGTATATTCCGATGATGGGCTTCCTCAAACGCCCGAGGTCTTCATGAGCAAGCAAGTTGGATGCACACCCACTTAGTTTTCAGTCTGAGCTTTCATACACTTATAGCTCTTAGTGCATCTATTGCATGGCAATCCCTACTCACTCACATTGATATCTATTGATGGGCATCTCCATAGCCCGTTGATATGCCTAGTTGATGTGAGACTATCTTCTCCTTTTTTTCTTCTCCACAACCACCATTCTATTCCACCTATAGTACTATATCCATGGCTCACGCTCATGTATTGCGTGAAAGTTGAAAAGGTTTGAGAACGTCAAAAGTATGAAACAATTGCTTGGCTTGTCATCGGGGTTGTGCATGATGTGAATATTTTGTGTGGTGAAGATGGAGCATAGCCAGATTATATGATTTTGTAGGGATAACTTTCTTTGGCCATGTTATTTTGAAAAGACTGATTGCTTTATTAGTAGGCTTCAAGTATTATTGTTTTTATGTCAAATGATAGACTATTGCTTTGAATCACTCATATCTTAATATTCAAGCCATGATTAGATATGTGATCAAGATTATGCTAGGTAGCATTCCACATCAAAAATTATCTTTTTTATCATTTACCTACTCGAGGACGAGCATGAATTAAGCTTGGGGGTGCTGATATGTCTCCGTCGTATCTATAATTTTTGATTGTTCCATGCCAATATTCTACAACTTTCATATACTTTTGGCAACTTTTTATACTATTTTTGGGACTAACATATTGATCCAATGCCCAGTGCCAGTTCCTGTTTGTTGCATGTTTTTTTCGCAATTACCATCACATAAAGCATTCTTTTCATGATCTACGGGCATAGAAATTTTTCTACTCTCCACATGAGCAAAATTCTTCTCATTCGGAATGGCGGGATCACTAGTTCCTAAAGTTGACACTCTTCCAAACCCGCTTTAGATGATAGTATTATTCATACTCCAAAAGATGTAAGTGAAGTTCATGGAGCATTCTACAATTAATATAAACTAACCAATGTTCAAGCTCAAAATGTATGAGTGAAGCACACGAAGCATTCTATAAAACCATACTCAAAAGATTTAAGTGAAGCACAAAGAGCAATTCTATAAGATCATAATTAAAATATATAAGTGAACCACATGAATAAATCAATGAAGGGCTATCTCATACTATCATGGTTCATAAAGGAAGAACAAAAAACACAAAGGACACAAATCATGTGAATGAAACAGAAACCGAGGTATACCGATAATTGTTGAAGAAGAAAGATGGGATGCCAACCGGGGCATCCCCAAGCTTAGATGCTTGAGTATCCTTAGAATGTTTACTTGGGGTGCCTTGGGCATCCCCAATCATTAGCTCTTTCCTCGCTTTATTCTTCTCACATCGGTAACTCCTCGTTCTTCGAACACTTCATCAACAAAAACTTTGTGAGATCCGTTAGTATAATAAAGCAAATCACTACCTTTAGGTACTGTTGCAAACTCATTCCAATTTCATATTAGAACTATATCTACTGTATTCCAACTTCACCATGGTTCATACCCCCCGATACTACCCATATATTCATCAAAATAAGCAAACAACAGACGAAAAACAGAATCTGTCTAAAACAGGACAGTCTGTAGAAATCTGAAGGTTTAATAAAGTTCTGTAAATCCAAAAATTATGAAATAAATTTGAAATTTTGAAAAATTTATACAGAAGTAATGTGCAAAAAGTTTCAGACCCATTTGACTTTCCAGTAAAAAATTTAAAATCACGCGCTACAAGCAAAGTTTCTGTTTTTGTTCTGCACATAGTAAACGAGCAATCTAATCATCCTAAAACCAAAGCTTGGCACATTATTTTTATAATACAATGGATATATATAAGGGGATAATTATTTACAGAGAAACTTCCATGAAAATTTTTACATTGTTTCCGTGAGCATGAACACGAGTGCTCAAGGTCAACCCTCACTTCTTCAATGCATAACTTTCCAATCACTTCTCTTTTTGAAAAACTTTTTAGGCATGAGAGGCAAGTAATTTTTTGTATTTTCATTCTTTTAATTTTTTTATATATTTTTCACCCACAACTAAACAGAAACAAAAAAGAAAAAACAAAATCTACTTAGTGAATAAAGCAAACAAGCATACACGAGAATATCAACCCCACACTATTGCTCCCCGACAACGGCGCCAGAAAAGAGCTTGATAATCCCCAAGTGCAAGGAATAATCGTAGCAATTTCCAAAGATGGAATTGATAAGTATGGAGTGTCGAACCCACAAGTAGCTAAAGGTAAGATCAGTATTCTCTCAGGCCCTATTTGCCACTGATACGACTCTATGTACACCGAACGTTTGCTTCCAACTAGCAATGAGAAATAAAACTACGTTGTGGTTATGAAGTGGATAACTTTGTATGATATCGGAGAGCTAAAATATAAAAGTGGGTGCTGTTATCATAAAGTTAGAATATATTACTAAATATTATAAATAGAGAGTGTGGAATAATGGTGGATCGGTGTGCGAAATTGTCCTAGGCAATTGTTAACAAGACCGGTAATCACTATTGCAATTTCATATGAGGGAGAGGCATAAGCTAACATACTTTCTCTACTTGGATCATATGCATTTATGATTGGAACTCTAGCAAGTATCCGCAACTACTAAATATCATTAAGGTAAAACCCAACCATAGCATTAAAGCATCAAGTCCTCTTTATTCCCATACGCAACAACCCCCTTACTCGGGTTTGTGTTTCAGTCACTCACCAACCCACTATAAGCGAATCATGAACGTATTGCAACACCCTACAGCGGGAACCCCTCACGCTTGCACGACACGGAGGGCACCATAGGACAGCATCAAAGTAAAACATACAACTCATACCAATCTAGATCATCAATCAACCCAAAGACAAAAGATATCTACTCAAAACATCATAGGATGGCAACACATCATTGGATCATAATATGTGGCATAAAGCACCATGTTCAAGTAGGGATCACAACGTGGTGCGGGAGAGTGGACCCGTAAAAGAGATGAGGATGGTGGTGTTGATGAAGACGATCACCGCGGCGATGATTCCCCTCTCGATGGCACTCCGGTGCCACCAAGAGAGAGGAGGAGAGGTTCTCCCCCTTGTGCTTCCTCCTCCATGGCCTCCCCCTGGATGGGGAGGGGTTCCCCCTCTAGTCCTTGGCCTTCATGGTGACGATGGCCCCTCCGGGATCCTCCTCCTTGCCCTCCGGTGATGATGCCCCCCTCCGTCAGGGTGCCGGAGAGGGCCTAGATTGGTTTTCCGTGGCTACGGAGGCTTCTAGCGGCGGAACTCCCGATCTAGGTTAATTTTCTGAGGTTTATGTATTTATAGGATTTTTTGGCGTCGGTCTCATGTCAAGGAGGTGCCCGAGGCATCCACAAAGCAGGCCCACGCGCCTGGGGGGTGGGTGCGCCCCCCACCCTCGTGGACGCCCTGGGACTCTCCTGGCCCAACTCTTTTACTCCGGGGTCTTCTTTTTGACCATAAAAATCGTCAAAAATTGGCACGTCAATTGGACTCCGTTTGATATTCCTTTTATGTAAAACTCAAAAACCAGGAAAAAAACAGAAACTGGCACTGGGCACTATGTTAATAGGTTAGTCACAAAAATCATATAAAATAGCATATAAATGCATATGAAACATCCAAGGTTGATAATATAATAGCATGAATACTTCATAAATTATAGATACGTTGGAGACGTATCAATAACCAAAGTGAATTACCATGCTGTTCTAAAGGACTCTCAAAATGATATAAGTGAAGCATGAGAGATCAATTATTTCTATAAAATAGAACCACCTCCGTGCTCTAAAAGATATAAGCAAAGCACTAGAGCAAAAACTATATGGCTCAAAAGATATAAGTGAAGCACATAGAGTATTCTAATAAACTCCAATTCAAGTGTGTCTCTCCCAGAAGGTGTGTACAGCAAGGATGATTGTGGTAAACTAAAAATCAAAGACTCAAATCATACATGACGTTCCAAGCAAAACACATATCATGTGGCGAATAAAAATATAGCTCCAAGTAAAGTTACCGATGGACGAAGACAAAAGGGGGGATGCCTTCCGGGGCATCCCCAAGCTTAGGCTTTTGGTTGTCCTTGGATTTTACCTTGGGGTGCCTTGGGCATCCCCAAGCTTAGGCTCTTGCCACTCCTTGTTCCATAATCCATCAAATCTTTACCCAAAACTTGAAAACTTCAGAACACAAAACTTAAAAAAAATCTTCGTGAGCTCCGTTAGTAAAAGAAAACAAACCACCACTTCAAGGTACTGTAATGAACTCATTCTTTATTTATATTGGTGTTAAACCTACTGTATTCCAACTTTTCTATGGTTCATAAACTCTATTACTAGCCATAGATTCATCAAAATAAGCAAACAACACATAAAAAACAGAATCTGTCAAAAACAGAACAGTCTGTAGTAATATGTAGGTTTCGAATACTTCTGGAACCCCAAAAATTCTAAAATAAATTGCTGGACGTGAGGAATTTATCTATTAATCATCTTCAAAAAGAATTAACTAAATAGAATTCTCCAGTAAAAAATGGCAGCAATTCTCGTGAGCACTAAAGTTTCTGTTTTTTACAGCAAGATCAAAAAGACTTTCCCCAAGTCTTCCCAAAGGTTCTACTCCCTCCGTTCCATATTAGTTGTCGCTTAAACGGATGTATCTAGCACTGAAATACGTCTAGGTACATCCATTTCAGAGACAAGTAATTCCGAACGGAGGGAGTACTTGGCACAAACACTAATTAAAAGGATAAAACCACATCTAAACAGAGGCTATATGAATTATTTATTGAATAACAGCAAGGAAAAATATTGGGTTTTCTCCCAACAAGCGCTATCGTTTAACGCCCCTAGCTAGGCATTGATAATTTTAATGATGCTCACATGAAAGAAAAGAATTCAAGCACAAAGAGAGCATCATAAAACACGTGACAAACACATCTAATTCTAACATACTTACTATGCATAGGCATCTTATAGGCAAACAAATTATCAAGGAAAGAAAAAACTAGCATATGCAAGGAAGCGGAAAGAAACAATAGCAATCTCAACATAACGAAAGGTAATTTAGTAACATGAAAATTTCTACCACCATATTTTCCTCTCTCATAATAATTACATGTGGGATCATAAGCAAATTCAACAAAATAGCTATCACATAAAATATTTTCAACACGATCCACATGCATGCAAAGTTGACACTCTTCCAAAATAGTGGGATTAACATTAACTAAAGTCATGACCTCTCCAAACCCACTTTTATCAAAAAAATTAATAAGATTGAATATTCTCCAAATATGTGGGATCTAAAGTTGACACTCTTCCAAACCCACTTTCAATAATATTGCAAACACTATTATAAATCGCATATTCATCATGGGGCTTAAATAAATTTTCAAGATCATAAGAAGAATCACCCCAATCATGATCATTGCAACAAATAGTAGTCATAGAAAAACTAGCATCCCCAAGCTTGAGGTTTTGAATATCATTAACACAATGGACATTAAGATAATTTATAATAACATTATTGCAATCATGTTTTTTATCGAAGGAACTATCAAGTATGGGTGCGATAGCAACGATCTCATGTTTGACATAAGGAACTATAGCAAATTCATCTTCATAAATATTGGCATCATGGCCACAAGAATAGCAAGCATCATGTTCATCAAGGGATATTTCAATCAAATCATCGGAATCATAATTATCTATAGATTCATGCATATCATTATTTTCTTCTGAAGCAACTGTCATTCTTTCAATAAATTCTTTGACATGGACATTATGAGCATAGTTTTCATAGCAATATTTAAGTATGTCAATTTTCAGATTCGTAGAGAGTAATATCATGCTTTTCAATCAAAGAAGCAACTTCATAAGCACCCGTAAAAGCAACACATTCTTCAATTTGTTCGATATCGTAGTAACTATAAACACCCTTTGCACAAGAAGATAAGATTTCATTATCATTAAACTCACATAGGTAGGGGAGATGTTTTTTAGGGTTCTTAGAGCAACAAGTAATATCACAAATTTCACAAAGATTCCAAGCATAACATAGCAATCTGTTTATTTGATCCCATAAGAGTCTCCCTTTTTCAGACAAACGGTGACGCACAAAATGAGCATGCCCATCTAAAGATTTCCCATCAACTAGGCTAGTTGGGGTTTCAGCACGAGCGCATAAGGATCGAAGATGATCCAAGTAGAACACTTTAAGTGGATCCATATCAATAGATTTTTAGCAAGCAAAGATGCAAGCAAATAGAAGGCACATGGAAACACAAAGAATACATACAAGAAGAAGGCGAACGTAAAAAGGGCGAATAAAACGGCAAAGGTGGAGTGGGGGAGAGGAAAACGGGAGGCAAATGGCAAATAATGTAATGCGAAGGGTAAGAGTTGTGATGGGTACTTGGTATGTCTTGACTTGGCGTAGATCTCCCCGACAACGGCGCCAGAAATCCTTCTTGCTACCTCTTGAGCACTGCGTTGGTTTTCCCTTGAAGAGGAAAGGGTGATGCAGCAAAGCAGCGTAAGTATTTCCCTCAGTTTTTGAGAACCAAGGTATCAATCCAGTAGGAGACCACGCGCGAGTCACCTTGTACCTACACAAACAAATAAGAACCTTGCAACCAACGCGATAAAGGGGTTGTCAATCCCTTCACGGCCACTTGCGAGAGTGAGATCTGATAGAGATAATAATAATAAGATAAATATTTTTGGTATTTTTATGATATAGATTGAAAGTAAAGATTGCAAAATAAGATAGATTGCAAAATTGTATGATGGAAAATAGACCCGGGGGCCATAGGTTTCACTAGTGGCTTCTCTCAAGATATCATAAGTATTACGGTGGGTGAACAAATTACTGTCGAGTAATTGATAGAAAAGTGAATAATTATGAGAATATATAGGTATGATCATGTATATAGGCATCACGTCCGTGACAAGTAGACTGACTCCTGCCTGCATCTACTACTATTACTTCACACATCGACCGCTATCCAGCATGCATCTAGATTATTAAGTTCATAAGAATAGAGTAACGCTTTAAGCAAGATGACATGATGTAGAGGGATAAACTCATGCAATATGATATAAACCCCGTCTTTTTATCCTCGATGGCAACAATACAATACGTGTCGTTTCCCTTTCTGTCACTGGGATCGAGCACCGCAAGATTGAATCCAAAGCTAAGCACTTCTCCCATTGCAAGAAAGATCAATCTAGTAGGCCAAACCAAACTGATAATTCGAAGAGACTTGCAAAGATAACCAATCATACATAAAAGAATTCAGAGAAGATTCAAATATTGTTCATAGATAATCTTGATCATAAAACCACAATTCATCGGATCTCGACAAACACACCACAAAAAGAGTTACGTCGAATAGATCTCCAAGAGAATCGAGGAGAACTTTGTATTGAGATCCAAAGAGAGAGAAGAAGCCATCTAGCTAATAACTATGGACCCAAAGGTCTGAGGTAAACTACTCACACATCATTGGAGGGGCCATGGAGTTGATGTAGAGGCCCTCTGTGATTAATGCCCCCTCTGGCGGAGCTCCGGAAAAGGCCCCAAGATGGGATCTCTTGGGTATAGAAGGTTGCGGCAGTGGAAATAGGGTTTCGTGGTGCTCCTGGATGTTTTCAGGGTACGTAGGTATATATAGGAGGAAGAAGTAGGTCGGTGGAGCCACGAGGGGCCCATGAGGGGGGAGATCGCGCCCAGGGGGGTAGGCGCGCCCCCTGCCTTGTGGCCACCTTGTTCGTTTCTTGACGTCCACTCCAAGTCCTCTAGATCACGTTTGTTCCAAAAATCATGCTCCCGAAGGTTTCATTCCGTTTGGACTCCGTTTGATATTCCTTTTCTGTGAAACACTGAAATAGGAAAAAACAACAATTTGGGCTGGGTCTCCGGTTAATAGGTTAGTCCCAAAAATAATATAAAAGTGTAAAATAAAGCCCATTATCATCCAAAACAGATAATATAATAGCATGGAAAAATAAAAAATTATAGATACGTTGGAGACGTATCAATGAACAACTTGCTAGGGTTAGAGAGAATGAAATTATTGAAACCGATAATATTGATGAAAGTGATGATGAAGATTCCCCCCCCCTATATATGAATTGCCTATTGTGCGTGAGGGTTATGTTATGGATGAAGAAACTGCTAGAGACTTTTTAGCTTGCAATGATAGATATGATCTTAAGAAATTGTTAGCTAAGCTGAAAGAAAAATCCTTGAATGCTAGAATGAAACATGACCCTGCTTTTGCTACTTCACCTATGTGTATCTCTGATAAGGATTATGGTTTCTCTATCGATCCTGAGTTAATTACTTTGGTTGAATCTGATCCTTTCCATGGTTATGAAACTAAAACTGTTTTGGCACATCTTACTAAATTAAATGATATAGCCACCCTTTTTACTCATGATGAGAAAACTCGCTATTACTTTATCCTTAAGTTATGTCTGTTCTCATTAAAGGGTGATGCTAAAACATGGTTTAATTCTCTTGATCCTGGTTGTGTGCGTAGTCCCTAGGATATGATTTATTACTTCTCTACTAAATATTTCCCTGCTCATAAGAAACAAGCTGCCTTAAGGGAAATATATAATTTTGTGCAAGTTGAAGAAGAGAGTCTCCCACAAGCTTGGGGGAGGCTTCTCCGATTACTTAATGCTTTGCCTGATCATCCTCTCAAGAAAAATGAAATACTTGATATCTTTTATAATGGACTAACCGATGCTTCCAGAGACCACCTGGATAGTTGTGCTGGTTGTGTTTTCAGGGAAAGAACTGTTGAACAAGCTGAATTGCTATTGAATAATATGTTGAGTAATGAAAATGATTGGACACTTCCTGAACCAACTCCTAAGCCAACTCCAAAGAAAAGGGGTATTCTATTTCTCAGTCCTGAAGATATGCAAGAGGCAAAGAAATCTATGAAACAAAAGGTATTAAAGCTGAAGATGTTAATAATTTACCACCTATTGAAGAAATCATGGTCTTGATAACCCGACACAGGTAGTAAAGGTAAATTCTCTCTATAGATTTGATGAAGGTGATATTCCTCATAATAAGTCTGCTAGCCAATGCTTGGATGAATTTGATAATTTTATTGTGAAGCAACAAAACTTCAATGCTTATGTTGGTAGACAATTGCAACGTAATGCTTATATGATTGAACACTTGAGTGATTACATGTCTAGAGTTAAAGGTGAACTTAAACTTATTAGTAAACATGCTTCTATGGTTACCACTCAAGTAGAACAAGTACTTAAAGCTCAGAATGATTTGCTCAATGAATTATAAGAAAAATGAAAATGTTGTTAGAGTTGTGACTAGAGGGGGTAAAATGACTCGGGAACCTTTGTATCCTGAAGACCACCCTAAGAGAATTGAGTAAGATTCTCAAAGAACTAATGTTGATGCACCTAGTTCTTCTAAGAGGAAGAAAAAGAAAAATGATAGGACTTTGCATGCTTCTAGTGAACCTATTGTTGACACACCTGAGAATCCTAATGATATCTCTATTTATGATGTTGAAACACAATCTGGTAATGAACATGAACCTAGTGATAATGTTAATGATGATGTTCATGTCGATGCTCAACCTAGCAATGGCAATGATGTAGAGATTGAACCTGCTGTTGATCTTGATAACCAACAATCAAAGAATCAACGTTATGATAAGAGAGACTTCGTTGCGACGAAGCACGGTAAAGAAAGAGAATCATGGGTTCAGAAACCGATGCCTTTTCCTACTAAACCATCCAAGAAAAAGGATGATGAGGATTTTGAGCGCTTTGCTGAAATGATTAGACCTATCTTTTTGTGTATGTGTTTGACTAATATGCTTAAAATGAATCCTTATGCTAAGTACATGAAAGATATTGTTACAAAAAAGAAAGATACCGGAAGCTGAAATTTCCACCATGCTTGCTAATTATACTTTTAAGGGTGGAATACCAAAGAAACTTAGAAATCCAGGAGTACCAACTATACCATGCTCCATTAAAAGAAACTATGTTAAAACTACTTTATGTGATCTTGGAGCCGGTGTTAGTGCTATGCCTCTCTCTTTATATCGTAGACTTGATTTGAATAAGTTGACACCTAGTGAAATATCTTTGCAAATGGCTGATAAATCAACTGCTATACCTGTCGGTATTTGTGAGGATGTGCCTGTAGTGGTTGCAAACGTTACTATTTTAACGGACTTTGTTATTCTTGATATTCCCGAGGACGATAGTGAAGGAAATATGCCCTAGAGGCAATAATAAAGTTATTATTTATTTCCTTATATCATGATAAATGTTTATTATTCATGCTAGAATTGTATTAACCGGAAACATAATACATGTGTGAATACATAGACAAACAGAGTGTCACTAGTATGCCTCTACTTGACTAGCTCGTTAATCAAAGATGGTTATGTTTCCTAACCATGAACAAAGAGTTGTTATTTGATTAACGGGATCACATCATTAGGTGAATGATCTGATTGACATGACCCATTCCATTAGCTTAGCACCCGATCGTTTAGTATGTTGCTATTGCTTTCTTCATGACTTATACATGTTCCTATGACTATGAGATTATGCAACTCCCGTTTGCCGGAGGAACACTTTGTGTGCTACCAAACTTCACAACGTAAATGGGTGATTATAAAGGTACTCTACAGGTGTCTCCAAAGGTACATGTTGGGTTGGCGTATTTCGAGATTAGGATTTGTCACTCCGATTGTCGGAGAGGTATCTCTGGGCCCTCTCGGTAATGCACATCACATAAGCCTTGCAAGCATTCCAACTAATGAGTTACTTGCGAGATGATGTATTACGGAACGAGTAAAGAGACTTGCCGGTAACGAGATTGAACTAGGTATTGAGATACCGACGATCGAATCTCGGGCAAGTAACATACCGATGACAAAGGGAACAACGTATGTTGTTATGCGGTCTGACCGGTAAAGATCTTCGTAGAATATGTAGGAGCCAATATGAGCATCAAGGTTCCGCTATTGGTTATTGACCGGAGACGTGTCTCGGTCATGTCTACATTGTTCTCGAACCCGTAGGGTCCGCACGCTTAAGGTTTCGATGACAGTTATATTATGAGTTTATGAGTTTTGATGTACCGAAGTTAGTTCGGAGTCCCGGATGTGATCACGGACATGACGAGGAGTCTCGAAATGGTCGAGACATAAAGATTGATATATTGGACGGCTATATTCGGACACCGGAAGTGTTCCGGGTGATTTCGGAGAAAACTGGAGAGCCGGAGGGTTACCGGAACCCCCCCGGGAAAAGTAATGGGCCATATGGGCCTTAGTGGAGAGAGAGAGGAGCAGCCAAAGGTGGGCCGTGCGCCTCCTCCCCCCTGGTCCGAATTGGACTAGGAGAGGGGGGGGGGCGGCGCCCCCCTTTCCTTCTCCCTCCCCACTTCTTTCCCCCTCCTAGTAGGAGTCCTACTCCTACTAGGAGGAGGACTCCTCCTTGGCGCGCCATAGAGGCCGGCCGGCCTCCTCCCCTTGATCCTTTATATACGGGGGCAAGGGGGCACCCCTTGATACACAAGTTGATCCAGGTGATCATATTCTTAGCCATGTGCGGTGCCCCCTTCCAACATAGTCCTCGATAATATTGTAGCGGTGCTTAGGCGAAGCCCTGCGACGGTAGTACATCAAGATCGTCACCACACCGTCGTGCTGACGGAACTCTTCCCCGACACTTTGCTGGATCGGAGTCCGGGGATCGTCATCGAGCTGAACGTGTGCTAGAACTCGGAGGTGCCGTAGTTTCGGTGCTTGATCGGTCGGGCCGTGGAGATGTACGACTACATCAACCAAACGCTTCCGTTGTCGATCTACAAGGGTACGTAGATCACACTCTCCCCCTCTCGTTGCTATGCACCACCATGATCTTGCATGTGCGTAGGAAAATTTTGAAATTACTATGTTCCCCAACAGTGGCATCCGAGCCTAGGTTTTATATGTTGATGTTATATGCACGAGTAGAACACAAGTGAGTTGTGGGCGATATAAGTCATACTGCTTACCAGCATGTGATACTTTGGTTCAGCGGTATTGTTGGACAAAGCGGCCCGGACCGACATTACGCGTACGCTTACGCGAGACCGGTTCTCCCGACGTGCTTTGCACATAGGTGGCTTGCGGGTGACAGTTTCTCCAACTTTAGTTGAACCGAGTGTGGCTACGCCCGGTCCTTGCGAAGGTTAAAACAGCACCAACTTGACAAACTATCGTTGTGGTTTTGATGCGTAGGTAAGAATGGTTCTTGCTTAAGCCCGTAGCAGCCACGTAAAACTTGCAACAACAAAGTAGAGGACGTCTAACTTGTTTTTGCAGGGCATGTTGTGATGTGATATGGTCAAGACATGATGCTAAATTTTATTGTATGAGATGATCATGTTTTGTAACCGAGTTATCGGCAACTGGCAGGAGCCATATGGTTGTCGCTTTATTGTATGCAATGCAATTGCGCTGTAATGCTTTACTTTATCACTAAGCGGTAGCGATAGTCATGGAAGCATAAGATTGGCGAGACGACAACGATGCTACGATGGAGATCAAGGTATCGCGCCGGTGACGATGGTGATCATGATGGTGCTTCAAAGATGGAGATCACAAGCACAAGATGTTGATGGCCATATCATATCACTTATATTGATTGCATGTGATGTTTATCTTTTATGCATCTTATCTTGCTTTGTTTGACGGTAGCATTATAAGATGATCTCTCACTAATTATCAAGAAGTGTTCTCCCTGAGTATGCACCATTGCGAAAGTTCTTCGTGCTGAGACACCACGTGATGATCGGGTGTGATAGGCTCTACGTTCAAATACAACGGGTGCAAAACAGTTGCACACGCGGAATACTCAGGTTATACTTGACGAGCCAAGCATATACAGATATGGCCTCGGAACACGGAGACCGAAAGGTCGAGCGTGAATCATATAGTAGATATGATCAACATAGTGATTTTCACCAATGAAACTACTCCATCTCACGTGATGATCGGACATGGTTTAGCTGATTTGGATCACGTAATCACTTAGAGGATTAGAGGGATGTCTATCTAAGTGGGAGTTCTTTAAGTAAATTAATTGAACCTAAATTTATCATGAAACTTAGTACCTGACAGTATCTTGCTTGTTTATGCTTGATTGTAGATAGATGGCTCGTGCTGTTGTTCCGTTAAATTTTAATGCGTTCCTTGAGAAAGCAAAGTTGAAAGATGATGGTAGCAATTACACGGACTGGGTCCGTAACTTGAGGATTATCCTCATTGCTGCGCAGAAGAATTACGTCCTGGAAGCACCGCTGGGTGCCAGGCCTGCTGCTGGAGCAACACCAGATGTTATGAACGTCTGGCAGAGCAAAGCTGATGACTACTCGATAGTTCAGTGTGCCATGCTTTACGGCTTAGAATCGGGACTTCAACGACGTTTTGAACGTCATGGAGCATATGAGATGTTCCAGGAGTTGAAGTTAATATTTCAAGCAAATGCCCGGATTGAGAGATATGAAGTCTCCAATAAGTTCTATAGCTGCAAGATGGAAGAGAACAGTTCTGTCAGTGAGCATATACTCAAAATTTCTGGGTATAATAATCACTTGATTCAATTGGGAGTTAATCTTCCAGATGATTGCATCATTGACAGAATTCTCCAATCACTGCCACCAAGCTACAAGAGCTTCGTGATGAACTATAATATGCAAGGGATGAATAAGACTATTCCCGAGCTCTTCGCAATGCTGAAAGCTGCGGAGGTAGAAATCAAGAAGGAGCATCAAGTGTTGATGGTCAACAAGACCACTAGTTTCAAGAAAAAGGGCAAAGGGAAGAACAAGGGGAACTTCAAAAAGAACAGCAAGCAAGTTGCTACTCAAGAGAAGAAACCCAAACCTGGACCTAAGCCTGAAACTGAGTGCTTCTACTGCAAGCAGACTGGTCACTGGAAGCAGAACTGCCCCAAGTATTTGGCGGATAAGAAGGATGGCAAGGTGAACAAAGGTATATGTGATATACATGTTATTGATGTGTACCTTACTAATGCTCGCAGTAGCACCTGGGTATTTGATACTGGTTTTGTTGCTAATATTTGCAACTCGAAACAGGGACTACGGATTAAGCGAAGATTGGCTAAGGACGAGGTGACGATGCGCGTGGGAAACGGTTCCAAAGTCGATGTGATCGCAGTCGGCACGCTAGCTCTACATCTACCTTCGGGATTAATATTAGACCTAAATAATTGTCATTTGGTGCCAGCGTTAAGCATGAACATTATATCTGGATTTTGTTTAATGCGAGACGGTTATTCGTTTAAATCTGAGAATAATGGTTGTTCTATTTATATGAGTAATATCTTTTATGGTCATGCACCCTTAAAGAGTGGTCTATTTTATTGAATCTCGATAGTAGCGACACACATATTCATAGTGTTGAAGCCAAAAGATGCAGAGTTGATAATGATAGTGCAACTTATTTGCGGCACTGCCATTTAGGTCATATCGGTGTAAAGCGCATGAAGAAACTCCATACTGATGAACTTTTGGAACCACTTGATTATGAATCACTTGGTACTTGCGAACCGTGCCTCATGGGCAAGATGACTAAAACACCATTCTTCGGTACTATGGAGAGAGCAACAGATTTGTTGGAAATCATACATACAGATGTATGTGGTCCAATGAATATTGAGGCTCGTGGCGGATATCGTTATTTTCTCACCTTCACAGATGACTTAAGCAGATATGGGTATATCTACTTAATGAAACATAAGTCTGAAACGTTTGAAAAGTTCAAAGAATTTCAGAGTGAAGTTGAAAATCATCGTAACAAGAAAATAAAATTTCTACGATCTGATCATGGAGGAGAATATTTGAGTTACGAGTTTGGTGTACATTTGAAACAATGCGGAATAGTTTCGCAACTCACGCCACCCGGAACACCACAGCGTAATGGTGTGTCCGAACGTCGTAATCGTACTTTACTAGATATGGTGCGATCTATGATGTCTCTTACTGATTTACCACTATCGTTTTGGGGTTATGCTTTGGAGACGGCCGCATTCACGTTAAATAGGGCACCATCAAAATCCGTTGAGACGACACCTTATGAACTATGGTTTGGCAAGAAACCAAAGTTGTCGTTTCTGAAAGTTTGGGGCTGCGATGCTTATGTGAAAAAGCTTCAACCTGATAAGCTCGAACCCAAATCGGAGAAATGTGTCTTCATAGGATATCCAAAGGAGACTATTGGATACACCTTCTATCACAGATCCGAAGGCAAGACTTTTGTTGCTAAGTTCGGAAACTTTCTGGAGAAGGAGTTTCTCTCGAAAGAAGTGAGTGGGAGGAAAGTAGAACTTGACGAGGTAACTGTACCTGCTCCCTTATTGGAAAGTAGTGCATCACAGAAAACTGTTTCTGTGACACCTACACCAGTTAGTGAGGAAGCTAATGATGATGATCATGAAACTTCAAAAAAAGATACTACTGAACCTCGTAGATCAACCAGAGTGAGATCCGTGCCAGAGTGGTACGGTAATCCTGTTCTGGAAGTCATGCTACTAGATCATGATGAACCTACGAACTATGAAGAAGCGATGGTGAGCCCAGATTCCGCAAAATGGCTTGAAGCCATGAAATCTGAGACGGATCCATGTATGAGAACAAAGTATGGACTTTGGTTGACTTGCCCGATGATCGGCAAGCAATTGAGAATAAATGGATCTTCAAGAAGAAGACTGACGCTAACGGTAATATTACTGTCTACAAAGCTCGACTTGTCGCAAAAGGTTTTTGGCAAGTTCAAGGGATTGACTATGATGAGACCTTCTCACCTGTAGCGATGCTTAAGTCTGTCCGAATCATGCAATTGCCACATTTTATGATTATGAAATTTGGCAGATGGATGTCAAAACTACATTCCTGAATGGATTTCTAGAAGAAGAGTTGTATATGATGCAACCAAAAGGTTTTGTCGATCCAAAGGGAGCTAACAAAGTGTGCAAGCTCCAGCGATCCATTTATGGACTGGTGCAAGCCTCTCGGAGTTGGAATAAACGCTTTGATAGTGTGATCAAAGCATTTGGTTTTATACAGACTTTTGGAGAAGCCTGTATTTACAAGAAAGTGAGTGGGAGCTCTGTAGCATTTCTGATATTATATGTGGATGACATATTACTAATTGGAAATGATATAGAATTTCTGGATAGCATAAAGGGATACTTGAATAAGATTTTTTCAATGAAAGACCTCGGTGAAGCTGCTTACATATTAGGCATTAAGATCTATAGAGATAGATCAAGACGCTTAATTGGACTTTCACAAAGCACATACCTTGACAAAGTTTTGAAGAAGTTCAAAATGGATCAAGCAAAGAAAGGGTTCTTGCCTGTGTTACAAGGTGTGAAGTTGAGTAAGACTCAATGCCCGACCACTACAGAAGATAGAGAGAAAATGAAAGATGTTCCCTATGCTTCAGCCATAGGCTCTATCATGTATGCAATGCTGTGTACCAGACCTAATGTGTGCCTTGCTATAAGTCTAGCAGGGAGGTACCAAAGTGATCCAGGAGTGGATCACTGGACAGCGGTCAAGAACATCCTGAAATACCTGAAAAGGACTAAGGATATGTTTCTCATTTATGGAGGTGACAAAGAGCTCATCGTAAAAGGTTACGTTGATGCAAGCTTTGACACTGATTCGGACGATTCTAAATCGCAAACCGGATACGTGTTTACATTAAACGGTGGAGCTGTCAGTTGGTGCAGTTCTAAACAAAGCGTTGTAGCGGGATCTACATGTGAAGCGGAGTACATAGCTGCTTCGGAAGCAGCAAATGAGGGAGTCTGGATGAAGGAGTTCATATCCGATCTAGGTTTCATACCTAGTGCATCGGGTCCAATGAAAATCTTTTGTGACAATACTGGTGCAATTGCCTTGGCAAAGGAATCCAGATTTCACAAGAGAACCAAGCACATCAAGAGATGCTTCAATTCCATCCGGGATCTAGTCCAAGTGGGAGACATAGAGATTTGCAAGATACATACAGATCTAAATGTTGTAGACCCGTTGACTAAGCCTCTTCCACGAGCAAAACATGATCAGCACCAAGGCTCCATGGGTGTTAGAATCATTACTGTGTAATCTAGATTATTGACTCTAGTGCAAGTGGGAGACTGAAGGAAATATGCCCTACAGGCAATAATAAAGTTATTATTTATTTCCTTATATCATGATAAATGTTTATTATTCATGCTAGAATTGTATTAACCGGAAACATAATACATGTGTGAATACATAGACAAACAGAGTGTCACTAGTATGCCTCTACTTGACTAGCTCGTTAATCAAAGATGGTTATGTTTCCTAACCATGAACAAAGAGTTGTTATTTGATTAACGGGATCAAATCATTAGGTGAATGATCTGATTGACATGACCCATTCCATTAGCTTAGCACCCGATCGTTTAGTATGTTGCTATTGCTTTCTTCATGACTTATACATGTTCCTATGACTATGAGATTATGCAACTCCCGTTTGCCGGAGGAACACTTTGTGTGCTACCAAACGTCACAACGTAAATGGGTGATTATAAAGGTACTCTACAGGTGTTTCCAAAGGTACATGTTGGGTTGGCGTATTTCGAGATTAGGATTTGTCACTCCGATTGTCGGAGAGGTATCTCTGGGCCCTCTCGGTAATGCACATCACATAAGCCTTGCAAGCATTGCAACTAATGAGTTATTTGCGATATGATGTATTACGGAACGAGTAAAGAGACTTGCCGGTAACGAGATTGAACTAGGTATTGAGATACCGACGATCGAATCTCGGGCAAGTAACATACCGATGACAAAGGGAACAACGTATGTTGTTATGCGGTCTGACCGATAAAGATCTTCGTAGAATATGTAGGAGCCAATATGAGCATCCAGGTTCCGCTATTGGTTATTGACCGGAGACGTGTCTCGGTCATGTCTACATTGTTCTCGAACCCGTAGGGTCCGCACGCTTAAGGTTTCGATGACAGTTATATTATGAGTTTATGAGTTTTGATGTACCGAAGTTAGTTCGGAGTCCCTGATGTGATCACGGACATGACAAGGAGTCTCGAAATGGTCGAGACATAAAGATTGATATATTGGACGGCTATATTCGGACACCGGAAGTGTTCTGGGTGATTTCGGAGAAAACCGGAGAGCCGGAGGGTTACCGGAACCCCCCGGGAGAAGTAATGGGCCATATGGGCCTTAGTGGAGAGAGAGAGGGGCAACCAAAGGTGGGCCGCGCGCCTCCTCCCCCCCTGGTCCGAATTGGACTAGGAGAGGGGGGGGGCGGCGCCCCCCTTTCCTTCTCCCTCCCCACTTCTTTCCCCCTCCTAGTAGGAGTCCTACTCCTACTAGGAGGAGGACTCCTCCTTGGCGCGCCATAGAGGCCGGCCGGCCTCCTCCCCTTGATCCTTTATATACGGGGGCAAGGGGGCACCCCTTGATACACAAGTTGATCCAGGTGATCATATTCTTAGTCGTGTGCGGTGCCCCCTTCCAACATAGTCCTCGATAATATTGTAGCGGTGCTTAGGCGAAGCCCTGCGACGGTAGTACATCAAGATCGTCACCATGCCATCGTGCTGACGGAACTCTTCCCCGACACTTTGCTGGATCGGAGTCCGGGGATCGTCATCGAGCTGAACGTGTGCTAGAACTCGAAGGTGCCGTAGTTTCGGTGCTTGATCGGTCGGGCCGTGGAGACGTACGACTACATCAACCAAACGCTTCCGTTGTCGATCTACAAGGGTACGTAGATCACACTCTCCCCCTCTCATTGCTATGCACCACCATGATCTTGCGTGTGCATAGGAAAATTTTGAAATTACTACGTTCCCCAACAGATAGTATGCCTATTATTCTTGGTAGACCCTTTTTGAATAGTGTAGGGGCTGTTATTGATCGCAACAAAGGCAATGTCACTTTTCATGTTAATGGTAATGAGCATACGGTACACTTTCAAAGGAAACAACCTCAAGTCCACAGTATCAATTCTATTGAAAAAATTCCAACAGTTACTATTGGAGGTTTTGAATTTCCTCTTCCTACTGTCAAGAAGAAATATGACATTTCTTATTGTTGGGGACGTGCATATCCCCGTTGAGGTAACTTAGTGTTATTCGAAAATTCTCCGGTTTCATGTTATTCGAAAAGAGTTTGTTAACAAGACTTGATCAACCTTGTTAGTGGAATCCTTTTGATGAGCATGAGATGGATGAAGTTAGAAAGCACAACTCTCTATACCCTCTTTTTACTTTCTGTTATTTAGATTAAATAAAGCAAAAATAGTATTTCATGTCTATTTTCTGAATTATCCCTGCAATAAAAAATACCCCAAAAATAAAAGTTCTCCAAATGTCCAAAAAATTTAATATGATTTTTTCTAGAATATTTAAGAATTATTGGCACTGAGAACACACCAGGGGGACCCACCATGTGCCCACGAGGGTGGAGGGCGTGCCCACCCCCCTGGGGTGCGCCCCCTACCTCGTGGACCCCATGTGGGCCCCTCCACTTATTCTTGCACCCACACACTTCGTCTTCCTCCAGAAAAAAAATCCTCCACCAGCTCAAACCCGTGTTCTAGCCCATCTTGCTGCCATTTTCGATCTCCTAGCTCAAAGCTCCATTCACAAAACTACTTTGGGGGATTGTTCTTCGGTATGTGACTCCTCCAATGGCCCAATTAGTTTTTGTTCTAGTGCTTTATTTATTTCAAATTTTTGCTACTTAGGTGACCCTGTTCTTGAGCTTTCATGTCAAATTTATGTGGTCAAAAGTAGTTTTATTGCATGATATGGCCTCTAGGCACTTGTAGGAGTAGTTGCTATCGATCTTGTTGAGTTTGGTTCACCTTTATTTTGAGTTACTAAAAAATTCAGAAATTTTTCAGAGGAAGAAATATGTTTAGTAAAATGTACAAAGGTGGTTCCTCAAGAAAGCAGGCACCTAGGCTCGCTATACGTGAGTCGGACTATGAACTACCGAGGGAAGCTCAAGTGGGGCCTTGCGAATGGCCGTAGAAGAGTTTATGATCCGTGCAGGCATCAAGGAAGAATTTGATGCATATGTGCATAATGCTGATCTTGAGGGCTTCGTGTCAGATAAGTGCCAGCAATACCGCTACTTAACTGATTCATTTGTGAGAATGTTTAAATTTACATCCTCGCACAATTCTCACACTGTTTTATTTGATCTTTATGATAAATCATATACCATGGACCTAGAAGATTTTAATACTGCTTGTAAACTCCCGCACTGGGGCAATGTTAGTGAACCTCGCAAATCTGAATATAAATACTTTCTTGCTAGTATTGTTGTGGGGGAATCTAGGGAAATCACACAAGCTACCACAGGGAGCATTCATTTTCCTTCCATACATTATTTTGCTCTCTTCATGGGTAGATGCATTAACGGTAAAGATGAGGCTTGTCACATGGGCGTTCCAGATCTTAGTGTCCTCAAGAGTGCTGTATTAGGTGATAAACAATATAACTTGAGGGCTATTGTTGCACGTAGGTTGCATCTTAATAGTTTAAGTGGAGACTTGTTTGGTGGAATTTATGCAACTCGTGTAGCTAATTTTCTTGAGATACCACATGAGAATGATATGGAATTGCCTCCTTCTTATCTAGATTATAATGCTATGGTTCGTCATCAGTTTGTTGAGAGGAATGAACAGTTCCTCTAGTACCGACTAATCTTTGATAGACGGCACACCGTCCATGTTGCTCTCCCTGCTCCTGCTTTCTTTGACTTTTAGACAAAAGGGAGATATGTTATAACCAGGGAGGAGGCGAACGAGTACAAGAGGAGGACGGAGGCAGCTCACCTCCAAGCTGCAGCCCGTGAGGCAATAGCCGCTGCATCACAGTACGACCCCAGCTATAACTTTGGATATCCACCAGGCCAGCCGTGGGCATAGACCAACTTAGGCCAAAAGCCTAAGCTTGGGGGAGTACGTATCTCTCACCGACATTACATTCATGTTCACACACTCATGCCAGTTGTCGGTGCTCATACTTTTTCATTGTACTATCCATGCTAGTTTAATTTCTTTTTAAGCTTTCTTCTTGTATGTTTGAAAAACCATAATAAAAAACAAAAAATTAGTTGTAGCTTTTAGCTAGTTTACTTTCCATGCTTGTAGTAGTAGTAATTAAAAAGAAAACCCAAAAAGATTTATCGTTCTTATTTTGCTTGTTGGGAGCTTTCCCGTGTAAATAGTTTTATTTCTTTTCTTCGGGGGTCGAGAGGAGAAGACCATGATGAAATTGTTGAGTGACTCTTATATGCATTATTGTTGATTTAACCAAGAAGCCCATATTACCTTGTCTTCTACTGTGTATTAAATGCTTGTAGATTCCAGCTTAGTCCAATGCACGTGCACTATTATTATTATCCACACTGTTTGGTCATGCAAGTGAAAGCTAATAATGACGATATATGATGGACTGATTGAGATGAGAAAGCTGGTATGAACTCGACCTATCTTGTTTTTGTAAATATGATTAGTTCATCGTTCCTGATTCAGCCTATTATGAATGAAACATGTTTGCAATGACAATTAGAGATTATAGTTTCTCATGCCATGCTTAATTAGCTAGGAGTTTATAATGGTTTACCTTGCGTGCCAACATGATATTAAAATGGTTTTGATGTGGTATGATAGGGTGATATCCTCCTTTGAATGATTCGAGTGGCTTGACTTGGCACATGTTCACGCATGTAGTTGAAACAAAATCAACATAGCCTCCACGATATTTATGTTCATGGTGAATTATATCCTACTCATGATTGCATTCAGTGTTGATTAATTTTAATGCATGTTCATGACTATTGTCACTCTCTAGCTGGTCGCTTCCCAGTCTCTTTCTAGTCTTCACTTGTACTAAGCGGGAATACTGCTTGTGCATCCACTTCCATAAACCCCAAAAGTTATTTCATATGAGTCCACCATACCTTCCTATATGCGGTATCTACCTGCCGTTCCAAGTAATTTGTATGTGCCAAACTCTAAACCTTCAAATGAAATTCTGCTTTGTATACTCGAATAGCTCATGTATCAACTAGGGTTGTTTATATCTTCCATGCTAGGCGGGTTATTCTCAAGAGGAGTGGACTCCGCTCCTCACTCACGAGAAAGTGGTTGGTATCCGGGATGCGCAGTCCCATGCTTAAATTAAAATAATTGCAAACAAAACTCCCCAAGGATTGTTGTTAGTTAGAGGCATCTGTTGTTTCGGACAAGCCATGGATTGATGTTTGTTGGTGGTAGGGGGTATAAACTTTACCATTCTATTTGGGAACCGCCTATAATGTGTGTAGCATGGAAGATATCGACATCTCTCGGTTGTTATGTTGACAATGAAAGTATACCACTCAAAATATTATTCATCTCTATTTCAAAATCGAGCTCTGGCACCTCTACAAATCCCCGCTTCCCTCTGAGAATGGCCTATCTATTTACTTTTATGTTGAGTCATCACCCTGTTATTAGAAAGCACCAGTTGGAGAGCATCGCTGTCATTTGCATGTATTACCATTAGTTTACATTGAGTATGAATGTGACTGGATCTCTTTTACCATGAATTACAATGTTTAGTCAGTCCTTGATCTTCAGAGGTGCTCTGCATTTATGTTTTGCGGTCTCGGAAAGGGCTAGCGAGATACCATCTTGTTATATCATATTATGATTGTTTTGAGAAAGTGTTGTCATCCGAGATTTATTATTATTGCTCGCTAGTTGATTATGCCATTGATATGAGTAAACATGAGACCAAAATGTTATTGTGAATATGGTTAGTTCATAATCTTTGATGAAAACTTGAATGTTGGCTTTACATATGTATCAAAGTGCTAGTGATCGACTAGAGGGGGTGAATAGGCGAACATTAGTCCCTCAACCAGGTTTGTCGTCAATACTCCAAAACCAACCAGGGGAGGCACTAGATGCACTTACAATTTACAACAACAAGATCAAACAGAGTTTGTAAAAGTTTTTCTTTATCACTTTCAGTTTGTCAACTGAATTGTTTGAGCACAAGCAAAGGTTTAATCTTGGGGGAGTTGATATGTCTCCATCGTATCTACTTTTCCAAACACTTTTGACCTTGTTTTGGACTCTAAATTGCATGATTTGAATGGAACTAACCCGGACTGACGTTGTTTTCAGCAGAATTGCCATGGTGTTATTTTTATGCAGAAATAAAAGTTCTCAGAATGACCTGAAACTTCACGGAGAATATTTTTGGAATATATAAAAAATACTGGAGAAAGAATCTACGTTAGGGGGGCCACACCCTGTCCACGAGGGTGGGGGCGCGCCCACCCCCCTAGGGCGCGCCCCTGCCTCGTGGGCCCCCTGATGCTCCACTGACCTCAACTTCAACTCTACATATTCACGTCCGGGGAGAAAAAATCAGAGAGAAGGATTCATCGTGTTTTACGATACAGAGCCGCCGCCAAGCCCTAATCTCTCTCGGGAGGGCTGATCTGGAGTCCGTTCGGGGCTCCGGAGAGGGGAATCCATCGCCATCGTCATCATCAACCTTCCTCCATCACCAATTTCATGATGCTCACCGCCGTGCATGAGTAATTCCATCGTAGGCTTGCTGTACGGTGATGGGTTGGATGAGATTTATCATGTAATCGAGTTAGTTTTGTTAGGGTTTGATCCCTAGTATCCATTATGTTCTGAGATTGATGTTGCTACGACTTTGCTATGCTTAATGCTTGTCACTAGGGCCCGAGTGCCATGATTTCATATCTGAACCTATTATATTTCCATGAATATATGTGATTTCTTGATCCTATTTTGCAAGTCAATAGTCACCTACTATGTGTTATGATCCGGTAAACCCAAAGTGACAATAATCGGGACGACTCCCGGTGACGACCGTAGTTTGAGGAGTTCGTGTATTCACTAAGTGTTAATGCTTTGGTCCGGTACTCTATTAAAAGGAGGTCGTAATATCCCTTAGTTTCCAATAGGACCCCGCTGCCACGGGAGGGTACGACAAATTATTTCATGCAAGTTATTTTCCATAAGCACATATGACTATATTCGGAATACATGCCTACATTACATTGATGAACTGGAGCTAGTTCTGTGTCACCCTATGTTATAACTGTTGCTTGAGGAATCACATCCGACATAATTATCCATCACTGATCCAATGCCTACGAGCTTTTCACATATTGATCTTTGCTTAGTTACTTTTCCGTTGCCACTGTTACAATCACTACAAAACCAATACCGTTACTTTTGCCACCGTTACCGCTACTTACATATTATTTTGCTACTAAATACTTTGCTACAGATATTAAGTCTTTCAGGTGCGGTTGAATTGACAACTCAACTGTTAATACTTGAGAATATTCTTTGGCTCCCCTTGTGTCGAATCAATAAATTTGGGTTGAATACTCTACCCTCGAAAACTGTTGCGATCCTGGGTTATCAAATGACGTGGATGACCACTGTAACCAGGGAAATTCGAACCAAAATATTTGACGTCCAAACTCAATACACGCGGGTTAAGCTACCTGAATCGTTTGTGATGTTAACATATCGTACACAGTTCTGAATAAGGGACCGTGTCTGATGACACTTTGCACGCCAGTTTTTTCGCTAAAGAGATTCCCAATTTTCGGCTTTCGCGAAAATTCTACCCCCCCGCCCCTCCCCCTTACCAAAAGCCGCATTTCCCCTGTTTCCGCCTTCCTTTCCAAGTTGAAACATTCACTCCTTGCTTGTAGCGCCGCCTCCTCGTTGGCGACCCTCCTTCACGCTGCTCGACCTCGCCTATCTAGGCAGTAATCCACACCCGACCCCCATTCTCTTCCTCCTTCCACATCCCACATGCCCCGACCGCCGGCGCGAGCGTGACACCTTCCACCCAAATCACCGACCCATCCACCAAATAAGTGTCGCCCTAAGCCATGGTGCACGCAGTATAGCTAGGATCTCAAGGAGCATTTGGCAGCGGAGAAGCAAATCACGGTCGCACACGCGGATGAGGTCGCGAGGCCACCATTGACGCCTCACGCGCTGACGCTGCGACGCGGTTGGCTGCTTTAAATGAAAGTTCACCGTGTTTTCTCGAGGCCACCATCGGCGCCTTCAACGAATTTTACGAGGTGTTTTCTCAGTGTGCACGTGCTTACCTCATCTCGAGAGCCAGTAGGTTGGTGCCCTGCGCGCCTCAGGCAACTCACCACTACAACGAGGGCACCCATGATGCGGAGGCCTCGTCGTCTTCCATGCCCAAGGAGCCAATCATCATCGATATCTTCGACAATGAGGAGTAGCTTGTCTTATTAGCTCACTATAAGGACCCATGTTCAATTTGCTAGCTATTGCCTTTCCTTAACAAATTATAGTGAATCGTGCTATCTACTTTTACCATGCAATCTTCTGCTATAGTGTATATGTTCTATATGTCGTGCAATGTGGTGTTCAGTTAACTGCTTGGTTCAATTTTGCAAATGTGATGTTTAATTCTTCAGGGTGTAATATTTCCAAGTTGTTAAACATGCTTGGTTTGGTTAACTGTCTGATCTTCTATTACGAGTATGTTATATTGTGCAATGTGGTGCTCAGTTAACATTTGGTTCATTTGTTGTGTTGTTTAGTTAACTTCTTGGTTCAATTCTGTAATGCGATGTTCAATTGTTGTGGGTGCATTCTGTTATTGTATACCATGTGAGAAATAAATCGAATTTGGTTGTACTAAATACATGAGAAAAAAATACAATTGCTATATTTCCATATTGTTAAGCATGCTTGGTTTGGTTAACTGTCTGATCTTCTATTATAAGTATGTTATATTGTGCAATGTGGTGCTCAGTTAACGTTTAGTTCATTTGTTGTGGTGTTTAGTTAACTGTTTTGTTTGATTCAATTCTGCAATGCGATGTTCAATTGTTGTGGGTGCATTCTGTTATTGCGTACCATGTGAGGAATAAGTTGAATTTGGCTGAAGTAAATACATGACAAAAAAATACAATTGCTATATTTCCAAGTTGTCAAGCATGTTTGGTTTGGTTAACTATCTGATTTTCTATTAGGAGTATATTATATTATGCAATGTGGTGCTCAGTTAATGTTTGGTTCATTTGTTGTGGTGTTTAACTAACTGCTTGGTTCAATTCTACACTGCGATGTCCAATTGTCGTGGTTAAAATTTTGTATTGTTGTGCATGTGAGGAATAAATCGGATTTGGCTGCACTTAATACATGAGAAACATATACAAGTGCTATATTTTCTAGTTCTTAGTCATGCTTGGTTTGGATAAATGGGATTTCCATGTGGCTTGAATTAATTACTTAACCTGATGACTAACTACCTTACATGTGTTGCAGGGAAACAATGGAAAGCACTGAGGTTTACAATCGAGATTAGCACGTGCATGGTCCGTTGTCTAATAGCACATTATTGCGCAATTGTAGGATTCATTCTAATATTTAGATTTTTAACAATTTGGTCTTGCACATGTAGGTCCTGCTGTCAGAGGTTTTGACCCACTGTTCGACCCTTTTTGCATATAGGAAAATGAGTTGTCCATGAATATCAGTCAAGTCAAGAAACTCAGAAAGATTGTTATGATAAAGAAATTAGCGACAAAAAACAAAAAATCTTTATCTGCACAATGAAGAAGACATCAGTTCACTACCGGATGGTACTAACTATTATACCTTGCTTTTTATTTCTTTGCCCCATTTCCAATATAGAGAAGATATTTACGCACATCCTTATTTTCAGGCCTTTACAAAGCAGTTCACCGATGATTACCTCTCAAACCACCTGTATGGTCAGGAGGCGGGGAAGGTATTCATACAACACCCACGGTTCAATATTGAAGTATTTCTGAAGAGGACGAAGGATGGACGGTCAATCATCCACATACACTGGCCTAAAATTACAAAGACCTTCAATATCAATGAAGGCTCAATATTCGTCTTCTGCTTCAGCAGTTTTTCAGATGAGATACATATGTCTATGTACCGTCTATGATGCTAATTTCGAAAGATTATAGATGTTGCATGTGAAACTTGGTACTGGTGTAGTTGTGTAATGGGGTAGCTGAGTGCTGAAGCTATATGATATTGTACTCTGATATATTTCAATTATGAAAATGAAATATATTTTTTGCTTAATATGAAATGTCAATTAGATTAATAAATGGATTATGTATAATCGAATAATTAGCTTGCTAATTGGGCTTTTCTATTGCAAACAGTTATTGAAAAAACACCGTGTGCGATGCATTCAATAACGCACACAGTTTTTAAGAATAAACCGTATTAGATTAATGAACAATCACACACGACATCCTCTTAAAAACTGTTTGCATTAGGCCACCTGGCGCAAACGTTTACCACGTAAAAACTGTGTGTGATGAACAACCCTTGACACACAGTTTCTTCTAGGCACCGTGTGTGATGAATTCAATAACGCAAACGATAAAATTGTTAATACAGTGTGCAATGAAAACGCTATCACAAACAATTTAACCGGAAAATTGTGTGTGATGTACCTGCGAACATAAACGTTTTCCTTGGAGCGACTGTGTGGGATGTATATACAAACGGAAACGTTTAGCGATGGCTGACTTATGGGATATACTTACGACCAGAAATGATTTCACCTGTATAATTGTATTTTTTTAAGCACTACTGTACGTATTTCTGTATTTGAGTGCTCGCCGGTCGCACATGACCTTATTTTGCCGAGCGTGTGTGCTAGGAGGGCATATCCCTGACGGTTTCTGGGTCGTGTGAGAAGGACCCCCTATCGCCCACACTCACTTTGCGACGGTTTCAAATGCCGTCGCGAAAGGGGTTAAAAACCGTTTGTTTAGCACCTCGCTGTACTAGTGTGTGACAGGGAGGTTGTTGTCTGGGTAGGCGTTGTCGACGACGACGAAGAAGGGGAGGAGCCTAACGCCCCCCTTGTAGCCCTGGCTGGACCCCTCGCGGGAGCCACTCTGATACATCGAGGTGTCGCGCCACCGTAGTCTCTCGCCGCACCAACGTTGCCATGTCATGTCGTCGTCGTGGAGGAGGTGCCTGTGCCACCATTGCCTTGTCGCGTCGTCGTCGAGGAGGAGGAGAAGGGATGGGTGAAATGGGGACTGGAGTTTGCGGCGCGTGGGGTGAGAGGATAAGGCCCAGTTCTTTTGCCAGAATTTGGGGATTGTAACAGAATCCGACCCCTACCCAGCTTTTTCCGGAATCTTTGAGGTTTGAGCCCTATTTGTTTTACAATCCTATCTAGTTAGGGTCTAATTAGACAGAATTGTAAAATAAATGAGGCTCAAAAATTATGGGAGAAGCTGGATAGGGATCGGACTCTGAGAGAATCCCGAGATTTTGACAAAAGAACTGGGCCTAGACCTTGTCCATGGGCCAGGCCCGATGACCGGGCCAGGCCGGGCATGGGCCCGTCGTATTCGCGTGTTAACGAAGAGGCCCGGCCCGAGGTCCGGCGGGCTTTTAACGTGATGGGCCAGGCTTGGGCCTGGGTTTTTTGCATCAGGTTTTGGTAGGCCCGGCCCGACAAATGGGCAGATATAACTGGTCCTAAGCCTCCTGTGGTGTGAGGGTGTTCGCGGTAGAAAGCACACAGAGCGAACGATCCCTTTCGGCTGAAGTGTCGAGTAAAGTGCTTCAAGATTCATGCAAAAGGATGGAATGGTGGCTGGGCGTTCACTGGGACTTCCATGAGAATGTCAGCCGGATAATAAGATTTCCAAAAAGAAAGAAAAAAACTTACAAAACAAACCGAGCTCACCTACGTCACCGCTCTCCCCGTTTTCACTTTCGCACGCGTTTTCCCGTCCCCGAACCAAATTTCAAAAGGAAAGCCTTCGACCGCGCAGATCCCCTCTTCTTTCCATCCCTCTCCCGCGCACGCGCCGTCAAACCCTAGCTGGCTCGCTCCGTCCCTCCTCCTCTCATGGCGTCCCCGCGTGCGCCCGACTGGCCCCGTGGCCTCATCTTCGCCCCCGGCGACGCCGATCTCATAACAATCCACCTCCAGCGCAAGAGCTCCGGGTCCTCGCTCCCCGCCGCCGACGCCCGGTACATCCACAACGCGGACGTGTACGCGGCCGAGCCCGCCGCGCTCGTCACCGGCCTCCTCCCCGCCTCGGCGAGGAGCGACGGCGAGGGCAGGGAGTGGTACTTCTTCACCTCCGTGCGGGCCCAGAGCAGCCGGGACACCCGCAGGTGCCGCGCCGTCGCGGGTGGGGCCGGCACCTGGCATTCGGAGAAGGCGCGGTGCGTCGTGCTCGACGGGGGCGGCGCCGTCGTCGGGTACCGCCAATCCTTCACCTACGAGCCCAAGAACGGCTGGCTGATGCTCGAGTTCAGCCAACAAGAACCCCGCCGCGGCGAGGCCATGCCCGTCCTCTGCAAAATCTACCAGAAGCGTCGTGCCGGCCGGTCCGCCTCGAAGACGATTTCGTCTGGGTCGTCGTCGATGTCGGGATCCAAGAGGAAGGCGGCGGCCGCGAACGAGCGCTCCGTCGAGGGTTCCTCGGCCCGCGTGAGGCGATGCCTGCAGTTCCGTCTGCCTCCTGCCGCACCAAATCCGCCCGCACTTGTTGCTACATCGGAGATTCAAGAAGCATACTTGCTTTCAGCCCAGCGGCCGCAGGCAGAGCACGAACCAGAGGAGCCTCAAGAACCACCGGTACGCATAGCACACATAGCCACACCGCTGATTCCCAGCTTCTCCATGGCCGCCGACCACGCCCTGACCTTGGACCGCACCGCCTTCCTCCGCCCCGCCCAAGATTGGCCCATGCCAGGGAATTCGGACCTGAGCGACACGTCGACGGTACTACTGGGCAATTATGGCTTCGTCTCACCAGCCACCTCCGAGCTGAGCTGCTACAATGCCACGACACCCTTGAGAGATAACACCGGCGCTTGGGCCTTCCAGCTGTCCGCCCTGACCTCCTCCTATGACACCACCTTCCTCCTCCCTGGCCAAGATTGGGCCACACCAGAGTCGTCACAAGTCAGTGAGGCATCGACGCTGGACAGCTACGGCTGCTTCTCGCCCGACCACGCCACATCCAGGCCCACCACACAGCCGATCAGCAATGGCACCGGCTATTGTTGGTCTTTCCCGCAGCACAGCGAGCTATCGGCGATTTTTGGCGCCTGATTGAATGCTTTGATACGCTTCCACGCTAGGCTGAGAGGAGTGTGGGTCTGCCTCCTTTAGTTTGTAGGGATTTTTTGCCATACTCGATTGTTCTTGGTAGACTTTTTCAGCAGCAACCCTGCTTTCTGTTGGAACCGAGGCTTGGTTCAGTTAACCGACATCTTAGCGGTCCTCCGGCGATGTAACTGGGATGCACACAACACACGTAGCTGTGGATCCTTCGTTGTGCACTCTTCCTATAGCCGTGGTTTAGTACAAGAGTTTATTTTGTGGGCCTCCAATTGATTTAGTTTTTTAGATTATTATGCTTTTGTTGCTACTGCACACACACTGAATAATTCAGAAATGGAGCGCTTCTTGTTTACCTGGCCCACACAGCGTTATAAGGTGAAGAACTTTTTAAGCAAGGGGCCTCGTAGTCTCCTATTCATATGTTTTTGGGGGTGATGATTCTTAAATCTTAATGTGGTCTATCCTTCATTATGAACTGACAAACAAAGCAGCACATCAAGCGATTTGCATGATTTCACCCAGTTGGTTAATCTGGGTAGAACAATGGTTTTCCTTCCGCGTATCTGAAAATGAAAGAGTTCAGTGCTCTAAGTGATACTTACATACTCCCTCCATCCGGAAAAGCTGGTCCCAAGCTTGTCCCTCAAATGGATGATGCTAGATACATCCACTTGAGGGACAAGCTTTTTCGGACGGAGGGAGTATATAATTACTAGAGCCCCAATATAATTAGTCATACTTCGAGGTATATGATATGAGCAGAGCCTGGATATAATTATATTTTTTTTTGTCTATCAATAGCAGTTCATTATATTTTGGTTTGAATTAGCAATACCTGTACCTTCAATGATGTTTTAATTTGTTACTCTACTTAGCTATTACTGTTATTGACACAACAAAGTCATGCCATCAATAGTCACTCTTTTTGCAGATTCAGAAACAATGTAGAGCTTACTGAAGTAAAACAAAGTATATGTTATTAGCTGTCATAATGTTCACGTCAAAGTTGTCTTGTTTCATACCACTGACCGCACCTTTGGTCGCGACGCGTCAAAATAAGCCTTCTTCGTTTTTGGTCTAATCGGCTTTGGTTCATTTCTTCTAGTTGTCATTTGTGCAGGCATTGAGCTTTCCAAGGAGGAACAAAGCCTTAGATGATGCACTGTTTGGTTTCTGCATCAAACAGTTCTCCCCCTCCATTATGACATCATAATGAACTTTTTTGTTTATTTCTGTGATTCATGCGCCTTCATTTGTTCTTGTGTGCTTTTTTGTGAGGCAGGAATGCAGTCCGTGAAATACTTGAAAAGAAATTTCAGCCACTTCTGAGGACTCCTCACTAGTGAACATAGTTTTTGTTCTATATATCCTCTGCACCCTGCCCCACCCTCTACATTTCGTACTAGCTAGATGCAAAAATGCATTAAATTTTTTTCCTGGTAGCTACGGGGCGTGTTATCTTTCTCTGCGATGTTTTCTCTTTAAAGCGTCTATTTATTTTGTAGGCTAAAAAGAACAAAGTAGATGGTGTGGGCAGGGATGCTTTTAGCAGATTTTCAGATTAGTACTCCTCGCAAGTGCTGAAAAACCTGACTCCATACCAGAGCGCTGTTATTGGTTCAGGTTTGGATAACTCCTTGTGTATGGGAAGCATGAAATTTCGTCAGAGTTTGCCAGATGGGTGGCTGACCAGAAGATGCACATGCTGCAAACACCCAAGCAGGGTTGTTCCTACCTTAGTCCGCAGTTACGAAGATGCCGAATTCCTTGATGCCTTGATCAAATTATCCCCTTTGAGCACATAAATCTGTCTTGGTCATCACACGGGTCTTGTCATTCACTTTGTTTTCTGACCTTTTGTTGCTAATAATAAAGAGTCGTTCTTGCTTGTTTCCTGTTGTTGCGTATCTTTTGTTACTACGCCCTCTTAAAAAAATCTTGATCTCAAAGCAATTTTTGAAGGGTATGTTTGTACTTGCATTGTGATGGATCTGTTAAAAAGGTAAAAATTTGTCTGATTTCGTGCAAAATAAAATCTGCATGTGTTCCAAAATATCTAAATTAGAGTGTGCAATTTGGTCTAGAAATTATCTGATTTGCTATATAAAGAAGAATCAATGTTTGGAATATGAAATCTGGTCCACAAATACATTGTACACTAGTTAGTACATTGTCAGGAAGAGCAATGAGCTCTAGATTGATACAACATTTGAAGGGTTGAGTGTGCTTCGTTGTCCCGTCGGTGCTGCTGTGCTTTTAATTATTTTTTTTGTTATTTGGTTTGGCATGTGGAGAAGATGGTGTGTTTTATTTTTATAATTTGGTGTTTTGGTGGGCTTTTTTGTGTTTTCTTCAAACTTATATGTGGAAGTTTACTGTGCCGGTGGCGGCATGTTTATATTAGTGCTACAGTGCCACATTTGAAGCTTCTTATTTCTAGGCGGTGAGAGGATGTGCGGGATTGATGTGTTTCTTTAGGCTGGTTTGAGAACATGTTGTCCCACATAAAATCGTGAATCAAATTCAAAATTAAATACCTTAACTGAATGAAAGAGTCCCTTGAGAAATTGTTGACCCGGTAAAAATTGCGGGCCAAATCCAAATGTAAGGGCATCTCCTGCTGTTGGAGCCCCCCAGGACAATCTCCGGACCAAAACTAGCATGTCGTGGGGGGCAAAACGCGAGTCTGTTTTTCTAGCCGTTGATGCCCCCCCCCCTAGACAATCGTCGGGCAAAAAGTGATTGGGTGGGTCAAGAGAAAGGACGAGTGGGGGAATAGGATTGGTTGTTGCTTCCAGCGGCACCCCAATAGCCCCCCAGTGCACGCTGGGTTTGTCCTGGGTTCGCCGGCGCCATTTTGAGGTCTTGGGAGGGGTTGGGGGGGGAGGGGCATGGCTGGGCCCTTTTTACATTGTCGGCGGAAAAAAGGGCTCGGGGGGGGGGGGGGGGGGCACTCGGGGCCGGCTGGAGATGCTCTAACACCTCAATTAAATGGGAGGACTCTAAAATTAGAGTGTATGGTGTATTAAAAATTAAACACCTTACTTGAATGGGAGTGCGACACACTGATAACACATGATAGATACCACTCATCTCCCTCGCGTCGCCCCCGTCCTGGCGACTCGGGGGCTCTCCAACCCTAGGCGCCGCTGCCGCCCTCTCCTTTTGCCCTCTTTGCGCCGCCGCCGGGTGACTCCACCGGGTGAAACCCACGTGGCAGACGACGGCGGCGGGGGGACTCTCCCCCGACTCCCCTTCCTTCGCGGGCGGCGGATCTAGGCGGCAGGCGGCGGCGTCCTGCAGCACTCTTGGCGCGATGGCAGGCCTCGGCGAGCGGTGGTGGGGCGCAGGGCACACGGCGGCGAGCCTCGGCAGGCGGTGGCGGCTGCGCGCGGGGCTGACTCCGGGGCGGTGGCGCGGGCATGGATCCATCGCGGATTTGATCCTGCGGGCGCGGTCTCGGCTCGGCTGGCGGGTCTGGGTGGGGGTTCTCCTTGCTGAGATCTGGCAGCGGGATCATCCAGATCCCGGCAAGGATGGCGGCGACCCGTGCACGAGAGATGGAGGTCTTCGATCAGATCTGGGTGAAAACCTGCTATTGGCTATTGCCAAGGCCGGCGATGGCGACGTTGTCTGCGTCGTTCCCTTCTTGAAGGCATCGCCGTGGAGACGTTCAAGGCCACTCTCTGCTACCTCCGGGGGAAACCCTAGATCAGTAGATCGGATGACGGCGGCTCTCTTGTGTCGTTTCCCCCTGGGGGCGTCATTCTTGGAGGGACTAGAGGACGGCGACTTTGGTGGAGCGGTGCTTCATCTTACACATTGATGGTGGCGGATCTCGGCGGCGTGGCGCTGTGGAGACTCGGCGTCTGATGCGCAGAGATGGACTCGTGCAGGAGGAGGAAGCTGTCTGGCGTCATGGTGGCGTTGATGGCAGAGTGGCCTGACATAGTAGAAGCCTCAATATCTGCTCTGAAGACAGACTTGTGGAAGATGGCGGCGACGACACATGTGAGTGCGTTAGACCGGTTTGTGCCCCAAACCCGGTATGTGGCTCGGCTGGGGCTTCCGCCTTTTGATGATAGGTTTAGGTGAGTGGTCTGGGTATTTGGCCAGCTAGCATCCCTTCATCATATGGATAGAAATAGTGGCATATGTTGCCAAGATGGCGGATTCAGGCATATTGTTGTAATACTTTGTAAGATCATCGAGAATAATTAATAAAGTGGTCGTATGCATCTCCCA
Source organism: Triticum urartu (assembly GCF_056163025.1). Classification (NCBI taxonomy): domain Eukaryota; kingdom Viridiplantae; phylum Streptophyta; class Magnoliopsida; order Poales; family Poaceae; genus Triticum; species Triticum urartu. Next base: position 159,533,383 of record NC_141875.1, on the reverse strand, counting down.
GATACAGAGGCCGGGGGTCATCCTCCTTTTCTAAAAAAAACTTGAATGGGAGTGCTCCTTGAAACATTGTTGGCCAATTCAAAATTGGGAACCCAATAAATACCTACATCCCATAGGAATCCTTTTTCTCCCTTTTAAATATTCTTACTGCCTCTAAACGGATTAATGATAGACCGTTTCCTGATTTTGCATGCATGCGATGCGGTGGTTGTCCTTAATTCGCGAAGGTGGTTGATTTAACCACGCAAGGTCCTTTTCTTCTCTGATTCTTAGTTTCTCCGCGGTTGATTTGCGTGTGATTTATGTCCATACATGGTGGCATCTGTTATTTTCTGTATGCGCCGTTAATTTAAGTTTTCGGGTAAGTATGTACTTGCCGTTTGAATGGTTGTTTCTAGAGCGATCGGTTATGCTGTATAAATTGACGGTCGGTCGGACAACGAAGCCCTATTGCTACTGCTACGAGAGCCACTTTGTAGTCGTCGCTCGCCGGCCACGGGATTCATAGGCCATGCGCCTGGGCCGTGAGGTTGTGGTGGCTTCTATCTTTCACGTCGAGTACACCATTGAGGCAACAGAGATGACCACCAACCGGACGGAACTTCGCGGGTGCGTTCGCGGTGTGGTCGCCTGGTCGGCTGCAACGGTGGCGAGACGTCCGACGCCAACGTCACAATCAGGTTCCACGTCGGTGACCATGGGACAGCGAGACATTTAGCAGACCCTAGTCACACTGGCGCACACCTTCCCGGTCATCGCCCGATCCGGCAGTGGCGGAGCTAGCATTTGACATCAGGGTGGTTCATCTTTTAAAAAAAAATTTAAAAAAAATGACATGTGAATGTTCTAACTAGTTACCAATATCACATAAAAATAAATTAATATGATCTTACAAACACACTAAAAATCTCAGTTAAGTCTAAGTTTTGCATAAAGAAACATACCTAGTAGTAGTACATACTATATGGACCATAGTATATACCTTGAGAAGTTCTTGAGTTTGCTCTATGGTCACATTTGACATAGACACTGCTGGTTCTTGAGTTTGTTCTTCAATCACAACCGTCATACACACAAATTCTCCGGTTTGCTCTCCGGCCACATCTGACGTATTCCCCGCCTTCTTCTTCTTCCCTAACTTCATAGCTTTTCTCTGGAAAAGCGAAACAATGTCTACGTCCTGTTCATTCTTCAAAAATTCTGCAATAAAAATTAATTTGTATCAATAAATGTAACTGAGGCAGAAATTATGTGCAAAATTATGTGTGTGTTCATAGTGCAAAAAGCAAACCCTAGGTAAAAATTTGGGGGTTTTCGGTAACTTAAATTGGGTTGCACACTTGCTGCCGCCGAAGACTGGTTACTGAGCGGCAGCGGTGGCCAGCAGCTTTGCAGCGAGGCCGGAGGGCGGAGGCAGGGGCGGGGCGGTAGGGTTAGGCGGCCCGGGTAGGGGCGCCGTGGGGGAGCGACTGGAGCGGTGGATCCGGGGGCAGAGCCCGGGCGGGAAGGAGAGGCGGGATGGGCTCCGGCCGGCGACCGGCGAGGCCGCGAGGTCGGCAAGCCGGTCAAGCGAGGAACGGCGGCTGGGATGCTGTCCTGTCTCCTGTGCGAGATGTGGACAAGAGGAGGGCGTGACGAGACCAAGGCGTGACGGCGTTCGCTGGATCCGATCGGTAAGTGCTATTGGGCTGATTTTTTTCTGGACCAGTTAGAAATCCATAGGTATATAACCTGACCCAAAATATCAGGGTGGGCCGCGGCCCACCCTGGCCACCCTGTAGCTCCGCCCCTGCGATCCGGCATCACGCTTCCCGGTACCGGCCCCACCCAAGAGGTCGGCCTGGAAGCAAGCCCCCTTCCTCCTCCGGCCCAACGGCGCCTCACACTCTGACATGCCGTGGCCACCAACTATCCTGGATGTCGGCCACTGGCTCGACCTTGCTAAGAGCATCTCTAGTAGAATCGCAATATAATACCGTGACCCGTAATATAATCATCAAAATACAGGTCGGCATGAAAAATTCTACCCAAATAGACCCCGCAAATGCGTTCGATCCATAATTTTTTTCCGTGGCGCGGCAAAAGTTCCTCTTCAACCTTTAGATTCATCGGCGGGGTGGGTGGGTGGGGGGGGGGGAGGCCAACCCAAGCTCGCCCCCTATCCGCAGCGAGATTTGACGCGAGGGAAATTTCCGCCATTTTTCGCCGCCATGGAAGCCTCCTAGCCGTCCCCCGTCACCGTGGAAGTTGCGCGCGCGCAATCCCCTCCGGCGGATCTCGTCGCCGGTTATGTCGCCCAAGGCACCACCGCGCCTGCCCACAAGCGCCAGGGCAACGTTGTCGTGCAGTGCAGCAATCCGGCGGGCCTCGCCGGAAAGGCACGCGCGCCGAGCGCCGCCGCCGCTGCGCGATCTACTCGGCCGTCGATGAAGAAGGTGAGCAAGGTTTCGGGCGTGAAGCCCAATAAGGTTCCTACGAAAAGGCCGGCACCTTCGTCCACTACCTCTGCCTCGGCGAGATGTTCCCCGACGATGACGTTCAACGGCGCTGCTTCCACCGCAGGCGAGGAGTTTGATGAAATGGCCAGAAGGTATGCATCTTCGATCCCTTGTACTTGCTTCGCTTTTCGCCATTGTGGTAGCCCATGACTTGATGCCACTTGCTGTAGCGGTGGTTTGAACAATGCCACTGCCGAGTTCGTGAACTTGTTAGACACCAACGCCGTCGACATCGATCAAGCCCCGTTCGCTGATTTCGATTACAATGAAATGGAGGATGGCGTGAATGATCAAGGTGGTGAAGATGAAGTGGAGAAGGTATATAAGGGGCGTATGAGCAAGCGCAAGCAAAAAAAACATGAGATTGAAGAACTACACGATCGTGGAAGATCAAATCTTGATCAAGGCTTGGAGTGTGGTGTATCTTGATGCTTACAAGGGTACATCTCAAACCTCCAAGAGGTTTTGGCAAAGAATCGAAGATCAATACTGCCGCATGATGGCGAAGCATCCCAATAGGACTCCATGGACCGTTCGGTCACTCCAAGGTCGTTGGGACGTGATCAAGCTGATTTGTAGCCCTTGGGCTACTTGCTTGGAACAAGTTCGCAATGCACCTCCAAGTGGAACCGTTGAATCCGACTATGTGAGTTCGTTTTCACATCCCAAGTTGTGCACATCATTTATAGCATACGAAGTGATTGCATCATTTGACTTTGTTTTAATTGTGTAGGACAAAATTGCTCAACAAAGTTACAAAGACATGGAAGCTTTCGAAGGCATTTTTTTAAACTAGAGCATTGTCGGGATATGCTCAAAGAGTACGACAAGTGGAAGTTGATTGACAAAGAATCCCCATCGAAAAGAGGTTCACTTATGAACATAGATGAAGATGAAGATAATGATGGCCCAAGAAATTTGAACAAGCCCGATGGTGACAAGAAGACAAAGGAGAAGATCAAGAGGGAACACGAAGCATCGAGCTTGAGGGACAAGATAGATGCCATGGTGCAATCAATGAGTTGATGTTAGCGAAGACATTGGAGACAAAGAAAGAGTTGGCCGAGAAGAAGGCACGAGAGAAGCAAGAGAAGTGACAATTGTTCAAGGATGAGGGGTTGCGCAAGGTGGCCATTGAGGAGAGAAGGGCACGTGCCGCTGAGAACAACGCCATGTCCAAGCTTCTTGCCGAAGAGAATAGGATCATGACATTGAACCGCAATGTCATGGATGACATCACCAAAGAATGGCATGATATGGCAAGGAGAGACATCTTGAAGAGGAGGATGCTTGCGTCGACCGGTGCGTGTTACAGTGCCGGCGATGTTTTCTCATCGGGATTTGGAACCAATGTTGCCGATGCATTCAGTGCGCCCCGCCGATGCTTTCGGTGCCGGAGTTGGAACAAGTGTCGGTTATGGATTCGGGGGCGGCGATGGCATCGATGGAGGTGGTGCGGAGTGAAGATCATGACAACGGATGAAAAACGACCAAGATGATGATGAGCGTGGTCATCGCTTTTGCATGAAGTCCTTTTACGTTTGTCGTACAAAACTATGCTTTTATTTGCATGCGAACTACATTTTATTGTTCGAATTTGAACTCATTTGTCGGAATCGCTGTCAAATTCGCTTATCAGGTGTTTTCAGTTTGCGGGTCGACACGGCAGCGGCCGAGCAGACCCCGCGTAGCCGACCTGTAAAAGAGCATATTCTGCGAATATCCTTTTTTACGGGTCCGTTTTACAGGGTATGACTCTACCGCCGCCTACAACGGTCTTCAAAATCGTTTTTCCACGAACTATAAACGCGTTTTGCGGATCGACATTATACAGGGTCTGCTAGAAATGTTCTAACGCGCCGCAGACTAGGAGCCCGCTCTCGGTCCTGATTCCCTCCTTCGACTTCCCCGAGCCTCCCTCGGATTGTGGCTCCGGGTCTGAATCCAATATAGTCATCATTGACCACTCCGACCAAGCGCCGGTCGCCGCCCTTGACCCGCTGTAGATCCGGCGTCGACGATTGATCTCCTGTTCCGCCCATGGGAAGATGGGGCAACTTCACCGCCACGTCGTCTTGTTGCTTTTCTTCTATGGTGACCCACAAGGACACAACCACTAGACACTGGCCGGGGTTGGCGAGACGGCTCGGAGGGTGGAGGCACTGGCACGCCATATAGCGGGGACGAAATCGGGACGGTCGGGTAAAGGTGCAAAGTGGAGCCTTTTTTTTTAGCTGCAACGTGGAGCATTTTGGTCTATGATGTGTCCTGGAGTACTGAGTTGGGGCCGGACAGGCCGAAGGATGACCCGCGTACGTTGAGGATGTTGCGAGTAGTGGCGGAGCGTGACAAGAAACCAAGAGGGTAATTTCAAAATAAAATTAAAATATGCATGAAAACAAGTGTGACTCGCAACATAAACTAAAACAAGGGCAACTCTGAACAGACGTAATGAAATCATTGGAGTACATCTTCTCGGAATCATCAGTTGCTACCAAAAATAAAAAAAATTCAAACATCATTGCTGCTTCTTTGAATAAGAAGATATCGAGCTAGCATGTGAATCAAGTTTCTTTAATTTATGCAAACAGCTTAACCCCATGGCAATCATTTACATGGCAACCAAAACGTGATTGAATGAGTTAATATAATGGTTTGAATCCAGTTTACATAGCAATCAAAATCTACACACCGTTAGAATTTTAATGAATCAGTTTACTATAACTGAATTAGAATATAAGTATATCATGATTGCTCCTTCAGTCCCTCCGCAATAGTTCACTCCCTAGCTCATCATAAATAAAAATAAATAAATTACAACAAGGTAATTTTAGATTTTATAATATGATTAAAGTAGACCCGGGGCTCATAGTTTTTACTAGAGATTTCTCTCTTGAACACATATCATACGGTGGGTGAACAAATTAATGTTGGGCAATTGATAGAAAAGCGCATCATTATGACGTATTCACAACAATGATCATGTATATATACATCATGTACGGGACAAGTAGACCGACTCATGCTTGCATCTATTACTATTGCTCCACCAATCGACTGCTATCCAACATGCATCTACGGTATTAAATTCATGAAAAAAATTAAAATAACGCCTTAAGCAAGATGACATGATGTAGGCAAAGTAAACCCACTCAATATGAATAAATCCCGTAGTTTTATCCTTAGTAGCAATAATACAATATGTGCCTCACTACCCTTTCTGTCACTGGGTGAGGACACCACAAGATTGAACCCACTACAAAACCACTAGTAGAAAACAGGGCTTTGGTTCGGCCAGAAAAGAGCATTAATCCCGGTTGCATTACGAACCAGGACTAATGTGAGCATTAGTCCCGGTTCGAGCGGCTAGGGCACCGTACAGGCATTAGTCTCAGTTCAAATGGGACATTTAGTCCCGATTGGTGCCACGAACCGAGACTAAAGGGTGCGATGCCCATTAGTACCGGTTCGTGGCACAAACCGGTACTAAAGGTTAGACCTTTAGTCCCGGTTCGAGCCACCAACCGGGACAAATGGGGTTGAGGCATTAGTACCGGTTCGTGGCACCAACCGGTACTAAATGTCCCATTTGAACCGAGACTAATGCCTGTACGGTGCCCTAGCCGCTCGAACCGGGACTAATGCTCACATTAGTCCTGGTCCGTAATGCAACCGGGATTAATGCTCTTTTCTGGCCGAACCAAAGCCCTGTTTTCTACTAGTGGTTTTGTAGTGGGTTCAATCTTGTGGTGTCCTCACCCGGTGACAGAAAGGGTAGTGAGGCACATATTGTATTATTGCTACTAAGGATAAAACTACGTGATTTATTCATATTGAATGGGTTTACTTTGCCTACATCATGTCATCTTGCTTAAGGCGTTATTTTAATTTTTTTCATGAATTTAATACCGTAGATGCATGTTGGATAGCAGTCGATTGGTGGAGCAATAGTAATAGATGCAAGCATGAGTCGGTCTACTTGTCCCGTACATGATGCATATATACATGATCATTGTTGTGAATACGTCATAATGATGCGCTTTTCTATCAATTGCCTAACATTAATTTGTTCACCCACCGTATGATATGTGTTCAAGAGAGAAATCTCTAGTAAAAACTATGAGCCCCGGGTCTACTTTAATCATATTATAAAATCCACCTTTAGTACTGGTTGGTGCCACGAACCGATACTAATGATGCAATTTTCAAATTCTACCCCCCTTGTGTATCGCCTTTTCAGTTTTATAAAAAGCAAAAGAAAATGATAAAAACTTCAAAAGTTAAAATACTTCGAGATATAGTTATGTTACTACATCTACTAGTTAGGAAAATTTAAAAACTTAAATTTGGACATGTTTTGCAAAAAGTGTAGGGAAAATGTAAAACGGCTATAACTTTTGCATACGATGTCAGAAAAAAAACGTATAATATATCAAAATGTTCAGCACGAAAATCTGCATCCGATTTTGACAGCCTATGGCTTGTTTGCAAATTTTTAGAATCCTCAAATTCTAAAAGGAAAAAAAGTTATGCTCAAATTTCAGTTTTTTTTGAATTTTCGTTAAATCTGGTCAAACTACTTATTCAAGAAGTATTAGTGTTACTAAATAATTATTCAAGAATATTAGTGTTACTAAATAATTATTTCAGTTTTTTTGAATTTCGGTCAAATCTGGTCAAACTGTGGTCAAACAATGGTCAAACCACTTATTCAAGAAATATTAGTGTTACTAAATAATTATTGTTTTTAGAATGATAGTTTCAAAGTCAAACAGTGAAATGTGTGACTTCATGCTCAAGCTACACTCCTGAGAGTTAATAGGATTGACATCTTACTATTGTCAGAAAAACAACAAGTGCAAACTTGAAAACAAGGGAGAATAGAACCCGGAAGTTAAGCATGCTCAGGTTGGCGTAGTGAGAGGATGGGTGACCATCCGGAAAGTTAGATGATTTGGAATGATGAGGGGTGATTAGAGACTAGAGGTTAAATTGAGCAGTGATGAGGGATGATTAGAGATTAGAGGTTAAAATAATTCAGAAATTTGAAAATTCAGGAAAAAATTTCATTTTTTTCAAAAAAAATCATAAATTTTCCTTTAGTACCGGTTGGTGTTACCAAGCGGGACTAAAGGTGGACCTCGGCCTAGAATCGGGACTAAAGGGGGGGGGACTTTAGTAACGACCCTCTAGTCCCGGTTCCAGAACCGGGACTAAAAGCCCTTATGAACCGGGACAAATGATTCTTTTTCTACTAGTGAACACCTCTCCCACTGAAGATAAATCAATCTAGTTCGTTGAACCAAGCAGATAGATCGAAGAGAAATACAAAGTTATAACAATCATGCAAAATAAAGTTCAGAAACGACTCAATTACTTTCAATGAATATTCCAATCATAAACCCACAATCATCGAATCCAAACAAACACACCGCGACAGAAGATTACATCGGATATAACTCCAAGAAGATCGAGGAGAACATTATATTGAAGATCAAAAAGAGAGAGAGAAGAAGTCATCTAACTACTAGTTATGGACCCGTAGTGTAACGCCCCGAGACCGATGTGCCAGGTGTCCTCCAGTTATTCGCTGTTATTGCTTTGTCATTGCTTGCGTGTCGTACTTTGCATATCATGTCATCATGTGCATTTCATTTGCATACATGTTCGTCTCTTGCATCCGAGCATTTTCCCCGTTGTCCGTTTTGCATTCCGGCGTTCCTATCTCCTCCGGTGGTCATTTCTACCTTTCTTTCGTGTGTGGGGGTTAAACATTTCCGGATTGGACCGAGACTTGCCAAGCGGCCTTGGTTTACTACCGGTAGACCGCCTGTCAAGTTTCGTACCATCTGGACTTCGTTTGATACTCCAACGGTTAACCGAGGGACCGAGAAGGCCTCGTGTGTGTTGCAGCCCAACACCCTTCTAATTTGGCCCAAAATCCACCTAAACCTCCTCCATCATCTTGGTCGTTCGATCACGATCGCGTGGCCGAAAACCGCACCTCATTTGGACTCTCCTAGCTCCCTCTACCTATAAATATGTGCTCCCCTCCCGAATTTCGTGGATGAAACCCTAAAATTCCTCCCGCACGCCGCCGGACATGTCCGCGCCCGCCGGACGAAATCCCGCCGCCGCTCCCTTCCAGTGGCAACGTGCCACGTGTCCGCGCCCGTCGTCCCCGCCGTCGGCCCGCGCGGCCCGGATCGGGCCCGCGGGGCCCACCTGTCACTGCCGCCATCCGCGGAGGGCGCTCGCCGCCCGCGCCAGCCGGATCCAGCGCCGCGCCGCCCGCCTCTTCCTCCGCCGGAGCTGCGCCGCCGCGCGCGAGCTCGCCGGCCCCGACCACCGCACCCCGCCGCCTCGGGCGCCCCGCGCCGCCGCCGTTTTCCCGTCGCGCCCTGCCACCCTGCCGCCCCGGAGGAGCTCCACGCCGCCTCGCCGCCGGCGAACTCCGCCTCGCCGCCGGCGAACTCCGCCTCGCCGTGCCGCCTCCACCCCACCGTCTCAGAGCTCCGGCAGCTCCACCATCTCCGGCTGCCGTCGTCTTCAACTCCGGTGTACAGGAGATCCGTCGCCGCCTCGGGAAGCGTGCCATGGATCTGGATCTGGATCCATCCTCCTCGGTTGACTTTTATCCCTCAAACCCTAATTATATGCCCACGTTCATCATGCCGTAACTTTGCATCCGTAGCTCCGATTTGAGTGTGTGACATATCAAAATGTTCTTCTTAGAGAGTACATCATTTCATCTCACTACATCATTTTCATTTGAGCCCATTTTGATGCCCGAAATGCTGTTGGAAGAATGCTATTTGAGATATTTGTCACATCTGCTGCACCAAATAGCTATTTGTCATTTTTGCCAAGATTATTGTGTGCATGATATGCCCCTGAGCTCTACATATGTTTTGTTATATGCTTTGTCATCTTTCCAAAGGTGCAATCCATGTTTTTTTTGTGATGTGTGTAGTGACTAGCACAAGCTTGCAAAGTGGTGCATTGTTAATGCTGATTTCAGGGACTTAGAAATTCCACTAAGTCCTTGATCTGTTTTTATCAATATGCCATATGTTCATGTTGTTTCCTAGTGATCCGTGCCTCTTTGGAGGATGATCAGTAAGGATGTTTTGTTAATCTTGTAGTGCTCAATCCATCCATGTCTTTGTTTGCAATTATGGAGCACCCTAGCTTGAGTCAATCGAGCTCTACTTTTGCTATTTCGTGAATCCCGGCAGATTGTCTACTTGTTAGCAATTTTGCTGAGGATGTTGTAGTTGATCCGTGCATGCTATGTTGTTGTTCTTGCCATGTCTAGCTTGTACAATGTGTATTCTTGATGGGTGTATGCTTAGATTGTCATGACATGCTCTGTAGTGAGTGCATCGAACTCGGAAACATGCCTACTTGATATCTGTTTTGCATGCTCCAGTTTTTCACTAAGTCTGTGATCTGGTTATGTTTTTGCCATGTTCACATGCTTGCAATTGTATTTTCTGATCCCTTTTGACTCAAGGTCACTAAGGGACTTTTGTTAAGATCTTTGAGTAGCTCCATGCCATGCTTTACTTTGCCATGTTCAGACCCTGTAGCATATAGTTTTCATGCTCCAAAGTGTGCTACCTGATCTGAAATTCCAGACAAGTGTTAATTTCACTAAGCCTGAGATCTGTTTACCAATTGCATTTTTGCCATGCTTGTTTGAACCTGTTAATGGATGAATTAGCCGCAGCTGAGTGTTCCTCTTTTATCAAGCATCATGAATGGATCCCTGCCATATATTTTGTTGCCATGTTTGGGTGCTGTAGCATGTCTGTCTTGTTGCATTTAGATGGTCACTTGCTGTATATCGCAGACCGGTGCCATATTTGTTTTGCTTGCCATTTCCAAACCGTGCATCCGATTCCGGTGATCTTTATATCGATTTCAACCGAAATCACCTCACCTTTCCAGTGACACTCTTGAATTTCCAAGTTGAGGCCATGTTCAATCATTCCTTGTCAAATCATGCATATGCATCGCATACCGCATCTCGCATATCATACCATGTTCATGTGTGGTTTATTTACTATGTTGTGTGCTTCTTTCCGGTGTTTGCTTCTTCGGGTTGGTTCCGGTAACATCGCGTTTGTGAGGACCCATTCGACTATGTCCGTTTGTCTTCTTCATGGACTCGTTCTTCTTCCTTGCGGGATTTCAGGCAAGATGATCATACCCTCGAAATCACTTCTATCTTTGCTTGCTAGTTGCTCGCTCTTTTGCTATGCCTATGCTGCGATACCTACCACTTGCTTATCATGCCTCCCATATTGTTGAACCAAGCCTCTAACCCACCTTTTTCCTAGCAAACCGTTGTTTGGCTATGTTACCGCTTTGCTCAGCCCCTCTTATAGCGTTGTTAGTTGCAGGTGAAGATTGAAGTTTGTTCCTTGTTGGAACATGGAGATCGTTCCTTGTTGGAACATTGTTTACTTGTTGGGATATCACAATATCTCTTATTTAATTAATGCATCTATATACTTGGTAAAGGGTGGAAGGCTCGGCCTTATGCCTGGTGTTTTGTTCCACTCTTGCTGCCCTAGTTTCCGTCATATCGGTGTTATGTTCCCGGATTTTGCGTCCCTTACGCGGTTGGGTAATAATGGGAACCCCTTGACAGTTCGCCTTGATAAAACTCTTCCAGCAATACCCAACATTGGTTTTACCATTCGCCACCTAGCCTCTTTTTCCCTTGGGAGTCGCGCTCCTGAGGGTCATCATTATTTTAACCCCCCCGGGCCAGTGCTCCTCTGAGTGTTGGTCCAAACTAGAGCCCCTTGCAGCGCCACCTCGGGGAAACCCGAGGGTTGGTTTTTGTTGTACGGACTACTCATCTGAGTGTGCCCTGAGAACGAGATATGTGCAGCTCCTATCGGGATTTTCGGCACATTCGGGCGGTGTTGCTGGACTTGTTTTACCATTGTCGAGGATGTCTTGTAACCGGGATTCCGAGTCTGATCGGGTCTTCCTGCTAGAAGGAATATCCTTCATTGACCGTGAGAGCTTGTGATGGGCTAAGTTGGGACACCCCTGCAGGGATTGAACTTTCGAAAGCCGTGCCCACGGTTATGGGAAGATGAGAATTTGTTAATGTCCGGTTGTAGAAAACCTGAAGTTGACCTTAATTAAAATGCATCAACCACATGTGTAACCGTGATGGTCTCTTTCCCGCGGAGTCCGGGAAGTGAACACGGTGTTGGAGTTATGCTTGACGTAGGTTGTTCTAGGATCACTTCTTGATCATAGTTTCTCGATCGTGATTTGCCTTCTCTTCTCGCTCTCATTTGCGTATGTTAGCCACCATATATGGTAGTCGCTTGCGGCAGCTTCACCTCATATCTTTACCTTACCCATAAGCTTAAATAGTCTTGATCGCGAGGGTGCGAGATTGCTGAGTCCCCGTGGCTCACAGATTACTTCAAAAACCAGCTTGCAGGTGCCGATGAACCGTGCAGATGCGCAACCAAGCTCAGGAGGAGCTCGATGAAGATCTTGTTCTTTGTGTTGTTTCGTTCTAGTTGATCAGTAGTGGAGCCCAGTTGGGGTCGATCGGGGACCTTGTCGCATTTGGGGTTCTTCTTTTATTTTGGTTCCGTAGTCGGACCTTGATTGTATTTGGATGACGTAATTATTTATTCATGTAATTGTGTGAAGTGGCGATTGTAAGCCAACTATGTATCTCTTTCCCTTATGTATTACATGGGTTGTTTGCGAAGATTACCTCACTTGCGACATTGCTTTCAATGCGGTTATGCCTCTAAGTCGTGCTTCGACACGTGGGAGATATAGCCGCATCGAGGGCGTAACAAGTGAAGGAAATATGCCCTAGAGGCAATAATAAAGTTATTGTTTATTTCATTATATCATGATAAATGTTTATTATTCATGCTAGAATTGTATTAACCGGAAACATAATACATGTGTGAATACATAGACAAACAGAGTGTCACTAGTATGCCTCTACTTGACTAGCTCGTTAACTAAAGATGGTTATGTTTCCTAACCATGGACAAAGAGTTGTTATTTGATTAACGGGATCACATCATTAGATGAATGATCTGATTGACATGACCCATTCCATTAGCTTAGCACCCGATCGTTTAGTATGTTGCTATTTCTTTCTTCATGACTTATACATGTTCCTATGACTATGAGATTATGTAACTCCCGTTTGCCGGAGGAACACTTTGTGTGCTACCAAACGTCACAACGTAAATGGGTGATTATAAAGGTTCTCTACAGGTGTCTCCAAAGGTACATGTTGGGTTGGCGTATTTCGAGATTAGGATTTGTCACTCCGATTGTCGGAGAGGTATCTCTGGGCCCTCTCGGTAATGCTCATCACATAAGCCTTGCAAGCATTGCAACTAATAAGTTAGTTGTGAGATGATGTATTACGAAACGAGTAAAGAGACTTGCTGGTAACGAGATTGAACTAGGTATTGAGATACCGACGATCGAATCTCGGGCAAGTAACATACCGATGACAAAGGGAACAACGTATGTTGTTATGCGGTCTGACCGATAAAAGATCTTTGTAGAATATGTAGGAGCCAATATGAGCATCTAGGTTCCGCTATTGGTTATTGACCGGAGACGTGTCTCGGTCATGTCTACATTGTTCTCGAACCCGTAGGGTCCGCATGCTTAAGGTTTCGATGACAGTTATATTATGAGTTTATGCATTTTGATGTATCGAAGTTTGTTCGGAGTCCCGAATGTGATCACGAACATGACGAGGAGTCTCGAAATGGTCGAGACATAAAGATTGATATATTGAAAGCCTATATTTGGATATCGGAAGTGTTCCGGGTGAAATCGGGATTTTACCGGAGTACCGGGAGGTTACCGAAACCCCCCGGGAGGTATATGGGCCTTAGTGGGCCTTAGTGGAAGAGAGGAGAGGTGGCCAGGGCTGGGCTGCGCGCCCCTCCCCCCTAGTCCGAATAGGACAAGGAGAGGGGGGCGGCGCCCCCCCTTCCTTCTCTCTCTCCTCTTTCCCCCCTCCCGAATCCTATTCCAACTAGGAAAGGGGGGGGGGAATCCTACTCCCGGTGGGAGTAGGACTCCTCCTGGCGCGCCTTCTCCTGGCCGGCCGCACCCCCCCTTTGAACCTTTATATACGGAGGTAGGGGGCACCCCTAGACACACAAGTTGATCCACGTGATCATATTCTTAGCCGTGTGCGGTGCCCCCTTCCACCATAGTCCTCGATAATATTGTAGCGGTGCTTAGGCGAAGCCCTGCGACGGTAGTACATCAAGATCGTCACCACGCCGTTGTGCTGACGGAACTCTTCCCCGACACTTTGCTGGATCGGAGTCCGGAGATCGTCATCGAGCTGAACGTGTGCTAGAACTCGGAGGTGCCGTAGTTTCGGTACTTGATCGGTTGGGCCGTGAATACGTACGACTACATCAACCACGTTGTGCCAACGCTTCCGTTGTCGATCTACAAGGGTACGTAGATCACACTCTCCCCTCTCGTTGCTATGCATCACCATGATCTTGCGTGTGCGTAGGAATTTTTTTGAAATTACTACGTTCCCCAACAACAAGTTGGTATCAGAGCCTTCCCCGACCTTAGGAGTCCCATTGCTTGATCGAATTAGCGGACGAGTTGAGTCTAGAAAAATGTTTTGAGTCATTTAGGAATTATATATCGAAGAGTTTAGGAATTCTTTTTACTCCCCAGTCCCTTCATCGCTCTGGTAAGGCATCTTGACGTAGAGTTTTGACTCTTCTCTTCTCAAATTTCACTAAAATTTTTTTAGGATCACGCGGGTATCTTGGAATCGTTCCGATGGTTTTGTGACGAGAACATTGTTCTTGGTGCCTCCTGACATTTAGGGGTTGTGGCAGTGTCCCGGGGAGTTGACCTCCGAGGTGTTGTCATCACAATTTTATCGTTGCAGTTCTGGAATACCTGAGTTTAGTTCGCCGACATCGAAAATCTCTTTTATGCAGTTGTTGGTGAGATAACCTCGACGCCACCCAGTACTGGGGCGGGAGTTCGGGAGTATTGTCATAACTTGTATAACGGATGCTTTTCGAAGGTTGAGGTAGACGATTTTCGAAGGTTTCTTGGTTATGTGTTGAAGGATGGATACATCTGGATGTAGGATTTGTTAGTTTTGGGTGAGATATTATGCTTCCCCTGTATCCCCAACACCTGATTGCATAACCGGAAATTTTCAGGAGTTTATAAGTGGGAATTCAAGTAGCTCTTAGGCTATCTTTCCGACAGGTGTATGATATGAAATTGGGGTTCGACGTCTAGTGGTCCGCCTATTCACGGTCGGTTTTACAGTGGTCTCGTTGTGTCTTAAAGAGTCCTTGGCTATGCCGACTCGGGGACGCTTCGTATGTCATGTGCACTGCCTTGTACATGATGGTGCTGTACGATCGAGCCCGTGTAGGCCCCACCATGAAAACTTCGGACGAAATCTCTATCATATGTTTGTTCCGGCTTATTCTGCAAGCCAATCCTTTGGTTTTGTTTTGAGTTGTGGTATTCGAGTTGCTTCGATGTCAAGTGTTGATTCCATACCTTCCCCAAGTGGTGTTCTCATACTCCGATGTGGATACTAATCCTTCTCGATCATCGAGTTTGTCATTTCAATTTCTTGTCAACCGGTGTGCTTCTCTTCAAGCGGATCCGTTCATTTTCAATATCCGCAAGATTCAACCTTAGCTTTCTCAACGGTGTTCGTTTCATCCATCCCAAGTTGCCTTTGTTTTTTCCCGTCACCCACCCTTGTTTCTTCAAGGATTCAGATTTCTTGATCAAGTATCCTTTTATTCATGTGAAGTCTCTCCATTTTTTTCCTTCATGTTCTTACCCGGTGATTCTCATGAAGATTCTAACGGAGCCTCAAGTTTATAATTCTTTGTTCTTTTATCTTCCCCGGTGTGTTCAATGCAATCTTTTGATGGTGATCACATCCTTTTCCTCATTTCAAATGTTTTTCTTATGCCGGTGCACCTCATTATCATTCCACTTCTCGCTATTTAATTGTTCTGGAGTGCTCAAGATATCCCAAAGATTCGTGTTTTCCACTCTGCATTCCTTCAAGATCTTTCGAGGTTGTTATCTCATTCAAGTCATTTAATTCAACCGGTGCAATCTCTCTTTTAAATCTTTTCAACGGTGTTCTTTTGAGTGGGCACTAAGCCACAGGTATGTTCCCAGGATCTTACCTGACTCTTCTATTTTTCCCGGAGCTATCCTCAAATTTATTTTCAAAGTTTGACGTAAGAATGATTTATCATCAATCAAATGTCTTCTCTTAGATCTTTCACAATTCTTTTCATCGTTGACTCAATCTCTTCGCTTTTGATTCTTACGGAGTGTCTAAATAATTCATGGTGGTGTTCTCGTCATCATTCTCAGATTTTGAAGACCGAAGAAGAGTTTCTCTTTAAATCTTACTCCATTCTCTTCAAGATTCATGGCTCTAGCTTCGTGCCATCCTCTCATAATTGTATTCGATTGGGAGATATTCTTTTCACCCATCCAGAGAAATTCAAGATTATGTTCAGTTTGATTATCCGGAGCCCATCGTCTAAGATTTATTCATTCTAGCTTTCAGCTCTCATACTCTAAATCATACCGGTGTCTAAATCAAAGATTCTCTAATCAGATCGTAATCTTTTCGTTCTCAGGGATCTAAATTCTCTCAAGCATCTCCATTCATTTGCAAATTCTTCCCGGTGTTTCTTTATATTCTCTTCGTTCATTTTCAATCCTTATGGTGGTTCTTCCAACATTCTTCTTCCTTCTTTTAGCATATCAATGTATTCGTAGTTTTCTATCCTACTGGTGACTTGTTGAAGACTTTCTCAAGTTGGCCCTATATCTATCATAATCCTTCCAACGGGAATAAGTTGTTTGCAATCCGTTGCTTGTCATCAACTTAAATTGATGAAGGATACACATAACGTAATTCTTATTCTTGTTCATCCAAGTGATTAATTACTTATCCTGGAGGCTCATCAAATTTTTTTTGATCTCATTTGTTTATCTTTCTTTTCCGGAGTTCCAAGCTCTCGCAATTATATCTTCACGGAGATACACCTAAAGCATTACAAGGTTTCACCTCGTGTTTTTAAACTTCCTTTTTCTTCTCGTTGTCCTTTTGTTACCGGAGTTCTTCACGGAGGTTCTACATGATGTTTCATCTATGATTTAATTCATTCTCGAAGTGTTCATCGAGATTCTTTTCTAAGAAGCTCGAGCTTTCTTCATATTGTAATCCGGAGTGCAATTCTTTCTTCCGTATCATTGGAGGTGGTATTATGTCATTATTGATAATTTGAATTCATGTTTCATGATTCACATGATGTCATGAATGAGATATTTTAAATCCATCAATCTCGTCATTGGAATTATCTTGGGTTATATTTCACCAAAAGCCTTCCCTAAGGATTGTTGCTATCTATGGTGCTCATAAGTGACCCAAGTTCTTCTTTTATTCTCCCCGTAAAATAGTTTTCTCGTCTCCTTGTTGATATCAATCCAATTCTTTTCCCGTAAGTGGCTGGTAGTCACCTCATAATTTGAGATGTATTCCATAAGACCATATCAAGTGTATTCTTTTCGTTGTTGGTGTTCCAACTACTCCGTTCGACCCTTCCCCTAAAGATATCTTCTCAAACTCTTTTGTGGCAGAAGTTGGCATTTTATTCTCCATTCTTTTATTTTAATCATCTATTTTCTATTACTCTCTCCCGGATGAATTGTGTTGCTGCTCTCTTCAAACCTTCTTCTTGTCCTTGTCATGCTTATCCTTTTAACCGGAGTGTTGTGCCCCTTTGCTCAAGCTCTTTCATTTTATCAAGTCTTTCATCTCTTTTCAATCGAAGTGCTGTTCGAATTTGTAATTCCTTGTTTCCTCTTCCCTACCGGAGTGTTTCAACTTCATTTATCTCCGTTGTATTCTTTTCTCGATATGGTTTAACCTTTTCAAGGTTCTTTGGTCTCACTCGTTTGTCAAAGAGCAACTTAGTTTTACCTCTTCTCTCTCTCTTCCGTTTTTCCCTCCGGTGCCATTCTAGATCTCGGGACGAGATCTCTCGTAGTGGTGGAGTGTTGTAACGCCCCGAGACCGATGTGCCAGGTGTCCTCCAGTTATTTGCTGTTGTTGTTTTGTCATTGCTTGCGTGCCGTGCTTTGCATATCATGTCATCATGTGCATTTCATTTGCATACATGTTCGTCTCTTGCATCCGAGCATTTCCCCGTTGTCCGTTTTGCATTCCGGCGCTCCTATCTCCTCCGGTGGTCATTTCTACCTTTCTTTCGTGTGTGGGGGTTAAACATTTCCGGATTGGACCGAGACTTGCCAAGCGGCCTTGGTTTACTACTGGTAGACCGCCTGTCAAGTTTCGTACCATTTGGACTTCGTTTGATACTCCAACGGTTAACCGAGGGACCGAGAAGGCCTCGTGTGTGTTGCAGCCCAACACGCTTCCAATTTGGCCCAAAACCCACCTAAACCTCCTCCATCATCTCGGCCGTTCGATCACGATCGCGTGGCCAAAAACCGCACCTCATTTGGACTCTCCTAGCTCCCTCTACCTATAAATATGTGCTCCCCTCCCGAATTTCGCAGATGAAACCCTAAAATTCCTCCCGCATGCCGCCGGACATGTCCGCGCCCGCCGGACGAAATCCCGCCGCCGCTCCCTTCCAGTGGCAACGTGCCACGTGTCCCGCGCCCGCCGTCCCCGCCGCCGGCCCGCGCGGCCCGGATCGGGCCCGCGGGGCCCACCTGTCACCGCCGCCATCCGCGGAGGGCGCTCGCCGCCCGCGCCAGCCGGATCCAGCGCCGCGCCGCCCACCTCTTCCTCCGCCGGAGCTGCGCCGCCGCGCGCGAGCTCTCCGGCCCCGACCGCCGCACCCCAACGCCTCGGGCGCCCCGCGCCGCCGCCGTTTTCCCGTCGCGCCCTGCCACCCTGCCTCCCGGAGGAGCTCCACGCCGCCTCGCCGCCAGCGAACTCCGCCTCGCCGTGCCGCCTCCACCCCGCCGTCCCGGAGCTCCGGCAGCTCCACCATCTCCGGCCGTCGTCGTCTTCAACTCCGGTGTACAGGAGATCCGCCGCCGCCTCGGGAAGCGTGCCATGGATCTGGATCTGGATCCATCCTCCTCGGTTGACTTTTATCCCTCAAACCCTAATTATATGCCCATGTTCATCATGCAGTAACTTTGCACCCGTAGCTTCGATTTGAGCGTGTGACATATTAAAATGTTCGTCTCAGAGTGTACATCATTTCATCTCATTGCACCATTTTCATTTGAGCTCATCTTGATGCCCGAAATGCTGTTGGAAGAATGCTATTTGAGATATTTGTCAGATCTACTGCACCAAATAGCTATTTGTCATTTTTGCCATGATTATTGTGTGCATGATATGCCCCTGATCTCTACATATGTTTTGTTATATGCTTTGTTATCTTTCCAGAGGTGCAATCCATGTTTTTTTGTGATGTGTGTGGTGACTAGCACAAGCTTGCAAAGTGGTGCATTCGTTAATGCTGATTTCAGGGACTTAGAAATTCCACTAAGTCCTTGATCTGTTTTTATCAATATGCCATATGTTCATATTGTTTCCTAGTGATCCGTGTATCTTTGGAGGATGATCAGTAAGGATGTTTTGTTAATCTTGTAGTGCTCTATCCATCCATGTCTTTGTTTGCAATTATGGAGCACCCTAGCTTGAGTCAATCGAGCTCTACTTTTGCTATTTCGTGAATCTGGGCAGATTGTCTACTTTTTAGCAATTTTGCCGAGGATGTTGTAGTTGATCCGTGAATGCTATGTTGTTGTTCTTGCCATTTCTAGCTTGTATAATGTGTATTCTTGATGGGTGTATGCTTAGATTGTCATGACATGCTCTGTAGTGAGTGTATCGAACTCGTAAACATGCCTACTTGATATCTGTTTTGCATGCTCCAGTTTTTCACTAAGTCTGTGATCTGATTATGTTTTTGCCATGTTCACATGCTTGCAATTGTATTTTATGATTCCTTTTGGCTCAAGGTCACTAAGGGACTTTTATTAAGCTCTTTGAGTAGCTCCATGCCGTGCTTTACTTTGCCATGTTCAGGCCCTGTAGCATATAGTTTTCATACTCCAAAGTGTGCTACCTGATCTGAAATTCTAGACAAGTGTTAATTTCACAAAGTCTGAGATCTGTTTACCAATTGCATTTTTGCCATGCTTGTTTGAACCTGTTAATGGATGAATTAGCCATAGCTCAGTGTTCCTATTTTGTCAAGCATCATGAATGGATCCCTGCCATGTATTTTGTTGCCATGTTTGGGTGCTGTAGCATGTTTGTCTTGTTGCATTTAGATGGTCACTTGCTGCATATCACAGACCAGTGCCATATTTGTTTTGCTTGCCATTTCCAAACCGTGCATCCGATTCCGGTGATCTTTATATCGATTTTAACCGAAATCAACTCACCTTTCCAGTGGCACTCTTGGATTTCCAAGTTGAGGCCAGTTTCAATCATTCCTTGTCAAATCATGCATATGCATCGTATACCGCATCTCGCATATCATACCATGTTCATGTGTGGTTTGTTTACTATGTTGTGTGCTTCTTTCCGGTGTTTGCTTCTTCGGTTTGGTTCCGGTAACGTCGCGTTTGTGAGGACCCGTTCGACTGTGTCCGTTTGTCTTCTTCATGGACTCGTTCTTCTTCCTTGCGGGATTTCTGGCAAGATGATCATACCATCAAAATCACTTCTATCTTTGCTTGCTAGTTGCTCGCTCTTTTGCTATGCCTATGCTGCGATACCTACCACTTGCTTATCATGCCTCCCATATTGTTGAACCAAGCCTCTAACCCACCTTTTTCCTAGCAAACCGTTGTTTGGCTATGTTACCGCTTTGCTCAGCCCCTCTTATAGCGTTGTTAGTTGCAGGTGAAGATTGAAGTTTGTTCCTTGTTGGAACATGGAGATCGTTCCTTGTTGGAACATTGTTTACTTGTTGGGATATCACAATATCTCTTATTTAATTAATGCATCTATATACTTGGTAAAGGGTGGAAGGCCCAACCTTGGTTTTACCATTCGCCACCTAGCCTCTTTTTCCCTTGGGAGTCGCGCTCCTGAGGGTCATCATTATTTTAACCCCCCCGGGTCAGTGCTCCTCTGAGTGTTGGTCCAAACTAGAGCCCCTTGCAGCGCCACCTCGGGGAAACCCGAGGGCTGGTTTTTGTTGTACGGACTACTCATCTGAGTGTGCCCTGAGAACGAGATATGTGCAGCTCCTATCGGGATTTGTCGGCACATTCGGGCGGTGTTGCTGGACTTGTTTTACCATTGTCGAGGATGTCTTGTAACCGGGATTTCGAGTCTGATCGGGTCTTCCTGCTAGAAGGAATATCCTTCGTTGACCGTGAGAGCTTGTGATGGGCTAAGTTGGGACACCCCTGCAGGGATTGAACTTTCGAAAGCCGTGCCCACGGTTATGGGAAGATGAGAATTTGTTAATGTCCGGTTGTAGAAAACCTGAAGTTGACCTTAATTAAAATGCATCAACCGCGTGTGTAACCGTGATGGTTTCTTTCCGGCGGAGTCCGAGAAGTGAACACGGTGTTGGAGTTATGCTTGACGTAGGTTGTTCTAGGATCACTTCTTGATCATAGTTTCTCGATCGTGCTTTGCCTTCTCTTCTCGCTCTCATTTGTGTATGTTAGCCACCATATATACTAGTCGCTTGCTGCAGCTCCACCTCATACCTTGACCTTACCCATAAGCTTAAATAGTCTTGATCACGAGGGTGCGAGATTGCTGAGTCCCCGTGGCTCACAGATTACTTCAAAAACCAGCTTGCAGGTGCCGATGAACCGTGCAGATGCGCAACCAAGCTCAGGAGGAGCTCGATGAAGATCTTGTCCTTTGTGTTGTTTCGTTCTAGTTGATCAGTAGTGGAGCCCAGTTGGGGTCGATCGGGGACCTTGTCGCATTTGGGATTCTTCTTTTATTTTGGTTCCGTAGTCGGACCTTGATTGTATTTGGATGATGTAATGCTTTATTCATGTAATTGTGTGAAGTGGCGATTGTAAGCCAACTATGTATCTCTTTCCCTTATGTATTACATGGGTTGTTTGCGAAGATTACCTCACTTGCGACATTGCTTTCAATGCGGTTATGCCTCTAAGTCGTGCTTCGACACGTGGGAGATATAGCCGCATCGAGGGCGTAACACGTAGGTCTGTGGTGAACTACTCACGCATCATCAAAAGACAACAAGGATGATGTAGAAGGCCTCCGTGATCTGTTCCCCCTCCGACAGAGTACCGAAAAATGCCTCCAGAAGGGATCACGGAAGAACAGAAGTTTGCGGTGGTGAAAAAAGTGTTTCAGGTGGCTCTTTGGGGGTTTCCCAATATTTGAGAATTTATAGAAGTGAAATTAGTTCAGACGTAGCCTCGGGGGCCCCATGAGATAACAGGGCGCGCCTAGGGGGGCGTGACCTGTTGCCTTGCCGCCTCCTCGTTCGTCCTCTGGACTCCTCCCGAAGCTTCTAGGGTCTCTTATGTACAAAAAAACCCATCAAAAAGTTTCATAGCGTTTCACTCCATTTGGTACTGATTTTTTGGAAAACCAGAAACAAGCAGAAAACAACAACTGACACTAGGCAATGGGTTAATAGGTTAGCTCGAAAAATGATATAAAATAGCATAAAAATGCATATAAAGTATCAAAGATTGATAATATAATACCACGATGAGGTACAACAATAGCGGCGACGTACATATTTGATGCAATAGCTGAGCAACTTGCAGCCGGGCTTTGGCAAGTTGGCTGCCGGGATGCTCAACAGTTTAGGGAAGTTCAAAGTAGGCGACGACAAGGGTAAGGTTGTCTGTCGGGTTCGCCGGCTTGAGGGAGCTCGGTGTCGACGCCCCTTTCATCGTTGGCAAAATCTGTGACGGCAAGCTACTCGCGACCACCGTCTGACTACCGACAACTCCATCCACCTCTCATTGGAGTGTACTCGTTTGGTCGGGAGATGGAGAAATAATCGAGAAGACGATGGCAAATTGGCAATTGGTCTCCGAGCACAGTTACATGTATTAATCAGTTTAGCAACTATAATCCTCAATGCATAGGTGCTTAGTTTGTTGTTGCTAAGATTTCATCATTTAATTGTTTAATCACTGAACTCGTTTATGCATTGGGCAAACTTCTCTTATGTATAAGTGTTTTGCATAGGACCGCATGCTTGGTATTGGTTCTTTCTGGATCATCAAATTCCTCTCTCTCCTATTAACCACTCCCTCCGTCCCATAATATGACTATATGGCATGCTTCCCTAGTCCCCACTGCCAGTTTTCGAAAAAAAGTCCCTACTGCCAGTAAGTTAGAATTAGTGCGCATGTTCCGTTTGATTTATTATTAGTAAGATGCGGCGGTTGCTCGGTGGGTGGCAAGGCGGAGTTGGAGGAAGGCGACGACGGACTGCTGCTGTTCGAAGGAAAAGATCCATAGGTGCGAAGATGGAGTTCTTCCTGGATCCACCCAACAGGCGAGTGTTCCTCCTAAGAGCATCTCCAGCCGTTCGGCCCCTCAAGGGGCCTAAAAAGAGCGGCTTGGGGGTGAACCGGCACTAGATTGGCCCCTGGGGGCGACCTAGCTCGCAGTCACGCCCCCAGGCGCCGGCCCTAGGACGCCGCAATTTCAAACTTGGTCGTTCCCGCTCAAAAGACGTCACAAGTCCGGCGATCACAGGACACAGTTCGACGATCGGATAAATAGTTCGGCATAAAAAAAAGAACACCACAAGTCTGGACGCGTGCGCAACGCATCACTCGGCGGGGTCGGCCTCCGGCGTCGGCGTAGTCGGCGTGCGCGGGCTAGGCGGTGTCGGAGCTGCTTCCGTGTTGGGTGGCGTCGGCGCGGGTTCGGTGCTGCTGGGCGTCGTGGAGGCATC
This sequence comes from Triticum urartu, assembly GCF_056163025.1. NCBI lineage: Eukaryota > Viridiplantae > Streptophyta > Magnoliopsida > Poales > Poaceae > Triticum > Triticum urartu. The sequence goes on along the minus strand of NC_141875.1, from coordinate 159,509,895 downwards.
AACACTCGGGCTTGGCGTCGGCGTGGGCGCGGGAGTTGGCGGCGCCGCCGTCGTCAGCTGGTTCAGGATGAGGCCGCGCTCCGCCATGTACCACGCCTTGAGCTGTTCGTCGTTGCTCTGGAGTATGTCCGCCCCGCCCATCAGAAAAGCCAGGTCGGTGTTTCTCTTCTTCGCGGCGACGTTGGTCTGGAGCAGCTCGAGCTTGACGGCGCTGTTCGTTATCAACGCCGACCACCGTGTCTCGGTCTTCTCTTCATGCAGGGCGGCTCAGGCCTGTGCGTCAGCGAGGCAGTGTTCGATGGACTCCTGCACTTGCGCGGTTGCCGCTTCGGCGTGTTTCCCCTTCTTGGCCCCTTTGTTGCCGTCCGGCCACCCTTCTGACGCGCCCGTCGTCGGCGCGTCCAGCTTGTAGGTCTCCTGGCGCGGGGGATCACGTACTTCTTCGGCGGCACGGCGGGTGGCTGGGAGGCGAGCGGGAGGAAGGTTGACGGGAGGAATGGAGAGAATAAGAGAAAGGGGGAGGGGAAGAAATGGCGGGAAGAGGCTCTCGACTCGCCAACAGAGCGGCCCCACGTTCCTTTTCGCTTGTGCCGGCGCCCCCAGCGTGCCGAGTTCGGCTCGGGTCCGCTGTCGTCAGTTCGGCCCAAGCCGGCGAAAAACGAGCTACTGGGGATGCGACTGGGTCGATTTTTTGACGCCAACGCGGCAAAAACATCTGAGAAAAAGGCCTGTTGGGCGCGGCTGGAGATGCTCTAAGTCCTAACTAACCTCCAGTCCGCCGCGTTCGATAGATGCATTCCGTTTATTGGTTAATTTGATTGATTGATTGACGAGTCATCCTGCATGCCCTCCTCCGATGTGTAGATTGACATTGCCCGACGAGGTTGTCAACGAGAGCCCGTGGGATTCCTTGTGCGTTTGATGACCAGCCGGCGGAATCTGAATCTGGTCTCCCGCCCGCAGCTACCGTCAGGAAGGTCACGCCGCCGGCAGAGAAGAATCCGTCGGGGCTGATCTTGAAGACAATGGAGTCCGAGCTACGTACACTACTTCAGAGCAGTCAACTAACTCACATCGACACTGAAGCTCCAGCTCCGTGGCCAGACGAAGAGGTCAGTATTGTGACTGTTAGTACCTTTTGGCATGTCTGGTTGATAACAATGTTACCATGTTATTTGTATTGATGTTTGTGCAAATCTAGTAAGTACCCAATATCTTCGGCCAATCAGTTCATTGCAAAAATGGAGCAGGAAGTTTGGACGCAAATCGTAGAACGAAAAAAATGGATTGTTTTCTGCCAGAGTAGAAATTGCTTCTGTGTCAGAATGTGTTGCTCAGCTCTGGGCCATACAAGATTGAATTCAGTTTTGTTAGTACAGTACAGTTAATTCAGTTTTGTGTCATTCCTTTGAAGGGTGTCATACAAGATTTAGCTGACACTGTATTAAAATAATGTCTAGAATCCGTATACCGAAAAAGGCTTTCGCCCCGCTTTATAAATAAAGCAAACCGCCACGAGCACATACAAGAACTAGTTCAGAAACACACACCCAAGAAACACAACAAATAGATTCAGAGGTACTGCTGAGGGCACAGCTCAACAAGCCCAAAACACACACGACACACAAAAAAGGCTCATCCGGGGTTAAGGCCGGAGACCAAAAGACGACTAATCAGGCTTCGGTGGGGGCGGCGGTGGTGGCGGCGACAGGCGGACGGCCATCGAGCGGAGATCGGCGATGAAGGCGGAGATGGCGTCCCGGTCCCGAGGGCGGCTAAGCGGCCGCCAGAGCTGCAAGTAACCAGACAGTTTGAAGAGAGCGTCAGTAGATCGTCGAAGAGGGGAGCGCTGAATCACGAGCTTATTGTGAATAGTCCAAAGCGTCCACGCGAGGACCCTAATCTCAAGCCACCTAATGTGGCGAGAGGGCGCCGGCGAGGCCTGAAGCTCGGCGAAGAGGTCGGGGAAGTTGGAGTGGCACCAATCCCCACCAACCGCCTCACGAAAGCAGCTCCAAACAAATTGAGCAGATACGCAGGATAAGAAGATGTGGTTCGAGTCTTCGGGGTATCACAGAGGGGGCAGAGGCTGGAGCCCGGACCATTGCGCTTGCGAACCTCAACTCCCGACGGCAGCCGGCCACGGATTCATTGCCACATGAAGATGCGGATTTTGAGGGGCAGGCGAATGGACCAGATCGCCAGGAGGGGCGGCGGAGCAGAGGAGGGGGCGATAGCCGCGTAGAGGGACTTAGTGGAGAATTGTCCCGAGGGCTCGAGGCGCCACCGAACCGCATCCGGGTCCGAGTCCACCAACGGTTCATGGAGAGCAATACAATCAAGAAGTTCATGCCAAGCGGCCACTTCCGGAGGCCCAAATGGCCTCCGAAACGCGAGGCGCCCTAAGTCAATAAGGGCCTGTTGAACTGAGATTGTAGGAACGACGGCGATGGAGAAGAGGTCCGGAAAGCGGGCAGCGAACGGAGCATCACCCGCCCATCGGTCAAACCAGAACAGGGTCGCCGCACCCGAGCCTACCGAGATGGAGGTCCCAATGCGGAGAACGGGAAGCAGTTGGATGACCGACTGCCAGAACTGGGACCCACCCGAACGCTGGCAGAAGGCCAGAGGCTGGCCACGCAAGTATTTATGCCGGATGATGTCCAACCAGAGACCACCGTGTCCCTGGGAAATACGCCAGAGCCAGCGGGATAGAAGGGCAATGTTCATGCGCTTCGAGCACATGATGCCAAGGCCTCCCTGCTCCCGGGGCTTGCAGATGTCGGGCCAACTCACCATATGATACTTTTCTCTGTTGTTGTCCCCAGCCCAATAGAAGCGCGACTGGATTTTCGCGATCTCGTGATGGAGAGTCTCGTGGAGGCTGTAGAAGCTCATAAGGAATAGGAGGAGACTAGAGAGCGAGGAGTTGATGAGAATTGTCCAGGCCGCCTTCGAGAGCCAGCGACCTTGCCAAGGCTCAATGCGCGTTTGTAACTTGGTCACTGCAGGACGAAGGTCCGCCACAGTAAGCCTAGAGTCACTAATGGGCGTTCCCAGGTAGGTCGTTGGGAAGGCACCCAAGCGGCAATTGAGGCGGTTGGCGATGTCAAGGGCCTCAGCTTGAGAATAGCCCATCACCATCACATCACTCTTATCGAAGTTAATCTTAAGGCCAGACATTTGTTGGAAGCAAAGGAGGAGAAATTTGAGGCTAGCGATGTCCGTATCCGAGCCTTCGACCATGATAATGGTGTCGTCGACGTACTGGAGCAGGGAGATGCCGACACCCCCAGTCAAGTGGGGAGTGATGCCTCTAATATGGCCCACCGCTTTGGCCTTATCTAGAATGGCCGCAAGAGCACCAACCACCATGTTAAACAGGAAGGGGGAGAATGGATCACCCTGCCTCACCCCACAGAACGTGGGGAAGTAGGGACCGATCTCCCTATTGATGTTGACGGCGGTGCGCCCACACGAGACCATCTACATAACCCGCGTGACCCAGCGGTCATCAAAACCTTTTCGCAGGAGGACTTCCCGAAGGAAGGGCCAGCTAACCGTATCATAGGCTTGATGGAAGTCAATCTTCAGGAAGACCGCCTTAAGGCGTTTGGATCACACCTCATGGAGAACCTCGTGAAGAACCAACACCCCATCCATAATATAGCGGCCTTGGATGAAAGCCGATTGGTTGGGGTGGGTGATCTGGTCCGCTAGCAGGGTCACCCTATTGGCGAACCCTTTAGCCAGAATCCGGAAAATCACGTTGATCACCGTGATGGGGCGGAACTGCCGGATGTCCGAAGCGCCAGGGACCTTGGGAATGAGCGAGATCGTCCCATAATTAAGGCGTCCGAGGTTGATGGACCCGACATAGAACTCGTCGAAGATGGCCATGATCTCTGGCTTGATCACATTCCAGAAGCTTTGGAAGAACTTGACTGGAAGGCCATCCGGGCCAGGTGCCGAGGTCGGATTCATGCCTTTGATGGCGGCCCAAACCTCGTCCTCAGAGAAGGGGGCTAACAGGGCCGCGTTCTCAAGGTCAGACACAAGTTGGCAACCGGACCAGCAGTCGAGTGCTAAAGATAAGCCGCTCCGAGGAGCGGCTGTGAACAGGGCCCTATAGAAGCCGTCGACATGGGACCTAATGTCCCGGGGGGACTGCAAAAGGTTTGGACCGTCCCAAAGGAGAGGGATGGTGTTACGCCTGCGCCGGCCATTAGCGATAGCTTGGAAATAGGCCGTATTTGCGTCGCCCTTCAACACCCATTTCTGAGCACCACGCAACCGCCAGTAGGCCTCTTCATCAGAGTAGATGACAGAGAGCTGATCTTCCAGGTCATAGCGAGAGAGCCACTCCTCGGGAGAAAGGCCGGAAGCATCAGCACGCAGGTCCAGGGTTTGGATTGCAGACAGTAGGGCCTTCTTACGCTCGCGGAGGTCGCGCCCCAGGTTGGCACCCCACCCCTTCATAAACTGCCGACCACGTTTGGCGCAGGCGTGCCAAGAGTTGGCAGCGGAGGGAGGGCGGGACGGGGACTGTGAGAGGGCGCGAGTCTCCACCCAGCGCGCACCGACCGCGTCAATGAAGCCCGCTTGGGACAACCAAAATGTCTCAAAATGGAATCGGGGCGGGATCGGGGGACGCTCATCTGCGGAGGAGAGGAGGAGAGGGACGTGGTCAGAGCCAATCCGAGTGATGGCTCGGAGAGAGGCAAGGGAGCAACAAAGGTCCCATTCCGAAGAGACTAGGACCCGGTCCAGAACGGACTGGGTCGGGGCTACCTGGCGGTTGGTCCAGGTGAACCTGGCACCAACCCGGTCAATCTCACGGAGGCCAAGATCGGCAATGCAATCGTTGAACATTTGCATCAGGGCAAAGTTGACGTTCGCATTGCTCTTGTCCTCCGCGCATCTAAGGAGATTAAAGTCACCCCCCACCACCACCGGCAGAGAGGCAGCCGACACCTTCCTGTTGAGCTCCTCAAGGAAGGAGGCGGAACGGCTGTGGTCGGCGGGGCCGTACACAATAATGACCTCCCACTTGAAGTTGATGGAACGCTCAAAAATCTCCATGCTAACAAAGAACTGTCCCCGATCCATACTACCCACCTCGAAGGTGGCATCCTTCACACCTAGCAGGATGCCACTGGAGTGGCCCGCGGTCCCACTAGAAGGGAGCCAATGCCAGGCGAAGAGGTGGGAGCTCAGGCGGTCAAGATCAGGAAGGGAGAACTCCGTGCGCATGGTCTCCTGAATAGCCACAATGTCAATGTGTTCGTCGCGAATGTACTCGATGAGTTGGCGGCAGCGGCTGTCATGGCCGAAACCGCGGATGTTCCAGAAAAGGGCACGCATCACGCGACCATTGAGGGGCTGCTTGACCCCAGGACACGAGAGGCGCTTTGGGTGCGGAGAGCGGCAGTACGAGAGCGGGTACGACCCCGAAGCTCGGAGGCGTCCAGGGGTGGGATACCGCCAATCCTCCGAGGAGGGGGTGGTATGGGGTCTGCCGACTCAGATGATGGGCCAGGGGGCGAGAGTAGAGCGGCTCTAGCCTCAGCCAGCTTCCCATCAAGGATCTCGCGAGCCCTAATGGCCGCGATCTGGGCCGACGGGGGGCCAACCTCCCCCCTAAAGATAATCGCGGAATCAGTCGCAATCTTCACCAGGTTTCCAAGAGGCATCGATTCGAGAGCCGAAAAAGAACAAGTAGCTGCTGAGGGAGGGACTGGAGGGGTACCTGGCTCCAGGTTCCGTGCCGCAGCCCGAAGCTCCGCCCGCTCGCGGATGGGAAGCACCGGGCTCCCCTCCGGGCGCGCCGCGTCCAGCCGTGCGCTCCGGCGCGAGGCAGTAGCCGGAGAGGAGACCGAGCGGGCACGCCGGGAGAAGGCCACCACGTGTGGCGGCGGAGGCGGGGCAGCCAAGGGGGTGGTCACCTGAGACTCCCCCTCCAGGCCGAGACCGCAGCGGGTAGAGGCTGAAGAGCTAGGATCGGAGAGGAGGGCTGCAGCTTTGTCGGGGAAGACGGTGGGGGAGCAGGGGCCTCGACGAGCGCCACCCGGACCGCGGCCGGAGACGGCAGGGGCGGCGATGGGGCGGCGATGGGGAGGGACCGGGGGAGGCCACGACGTCCCGAGCGAGCGGCGAAGGCGGGTCCAGGGTCACCGGTCCCGTGGGACGGAGGACCAGGTCAAGGCCCGGCTCGCCTGGAGCAGTGCAGACGGGGAGCGTGGGGAGGATGCGGGGCAGACGACCAAGCCCACACTGGAGGCGTCGCTAGCAGTAGGGGACTCGGCCCCCGGGGCGAGGGTAGCCAGGGACGGGGGAACCAGCGCGACCTGGCGCCCGTGGCCACCATCGGCCGGAGGAGAAGGGGAGCGGGACGCCGACCGAGAGGGCGAGTCGTCCGAGCCCTCCCCCTCCTCCGACCGGCGGGGGCGAGGGTGGTGGCGGCCGTGGTAGTCCCCACCGGCGGGGGCGAGGGTGGTGGCGGCCATGGTAGTCCCCACCGGCGCCTGGGTTGCCGTCAGGAGGGCCATCGTCGGTGAAGCGAGGGCGGCCGACGTGGTTGGGAGGCTCGGGGGCGATGCGGAGGTCGTAGCCATGGTCGTTGAAGAAGACACGGACGGTGATGCGAAGCTTGGAGGAGTCTAAGCACTTGACCTTGACCCGACCTCCTCCTCCTTACGGAGGGAGAGCTCATCCACCACCACCACCTTGCCCAAGATCCTGGATATCTGGCGGATGACGAGCTCAGAGCGGGCGATGTCGGGAAGCCCACCCACAAGGAGCCAGGCGGTATCCAGCACAGCCACCGCAGGGGCGTCGAGGATAGGCTCAGTGATGTCGACGACGAGCTGGTTGAGGGCGAGGGTGATCCGGCCACTGCGCGTGGCGTACCCGTAGCTGACGGAGTCAGGGAAGACCACGGTGAAGATGTGACCGGCAGTAGGGGTAGCCAGCCAGTCCCATTGGCACCGGTAGAGGTGGTTGAGCTCGGCCTCAATCATCTCTGGAGAGGCCACCCCATCAACCACAGTAACGATCGCCTGAAGGGAGGGGGTGGGTGGGGGGAGATCGGGGACCTCGAGGTGAAAGAAGCCCAGCCCCTCGATCCCGTGCCCATACATCATGAGCTCCGACGTCACCGGGCGAGCAGGACAAAGAAGGGCAGGATGGCCAGGGTCCTGGCAAATGTAGCAGCACTGGGGGTTGACGCAGTTGACTTGCGAGTGTCCCGCCACCCCGCAATTGAAGCACGGGGGGCGAGGAAGGTTGGAGACCGGGCCCGGAAGAGGGGCAGAGCCCGGAGCCACCGGGGGAAGCGAGGCGGGGGCGCCCCGACCCTGCCCGCGCCGTTTCTTCTACTTGGCCGGGCCCTGACGACCGCGGGATGGGCCGGAACCCGGGGCGGCCGCGGGAGCCGGCACCGACGACGACGCGACGTGGGGCGGGACGTACTTGCGCGGCGTCGTGGAGGGAACCGGGGCTTGGGGACGGGAAGCAGCGGGGATCGATGAGCGCGGAGGGGACGGGGAGCGGCCGCGACGGGGCAGGGGGAAGGCGAACGGCGGCGGGACTGCCAGTCACCCGACGCGGCAGCACGGGGAGACCGCGACCGGCCGCGGTCATCCCTTCGGGCCGGCGAGCGGCGGTCATCGCGCCGGCCGTCGCGGAGCTCACGCAGCTCACGGCGGAGTTCTTCCTCACGGCGCAGGGAGTCCGGTGATGGACGACGAGGCTCGCGGCGGTCATCCTGTCCCCGCTTCGGGCGTGGCTCGTCGTCGTGCCAGTTGCGCATGGCCGACGGTGGCGGCGGGAGGGGGCGCGAGGACGGGCCTGCAACGAGGGGCGGTGGGGAGGGGAGTGGGGGAGGAGGAGGATTCGGTCGAGGGGAGGACGCGAGAGTGACGGCGGGAGGAGGCAGGGGAGCGATTGGATACCCGCGAGGGAACCAGATCGATCTAGGCGGGGCACTGGGCCTAGGGCACCAGGGCAGCCCAGTCGGCGCGGGCAGGCCCAGGTGGAGCGGAAGGGGCCCAGCAGGCGCAGCAGGCGCAGCCGCCAGATGGGCCGGGCCGCGGCCCAAGAGGCCTGGGCTGGACAGGTCGAGGCCCAGCACTCGACGGGGACGGCCGAGCCGTAGGGTTTCCCCTTCAGCGGCGGGCGCCGCCGCAGCAGTTTGCACCCGCGACCCGCCGCCGGCGGAGACCGGCGCGGGGATGCCTGGGGAGGGAAACACGGACGCGGAGGGAAGAGGAGCCGAACGGAGCGATGAATGAACGAAAAGGGGAGGCATGGACCACCGGAGCCGTGGTCACCGGGACATGCCTCGACGGCGGCAGCGCCGGAGCAATCGCCAGCCGAGCCAACGGCGGACAGCGCCAGGAAGAGCGGGCGGCGCCGCGTTCCGAGCGGCCAGCCACACCCCATGAGCGGGCACGGCGACGGCGACCGCTCCCATCCCGCAAGCTCCGGCCTTGCGTCCCCGGTGCCCGAGACTGGCTCGAGGGCAGCTGCGGCGACCGCGCCTGCCGCGAGCCGGCGGCAGAACCCCACACATGGGGGGCTGAGCCACCGGCCTAGCCGGGCTGGGCGGCGCGACGGGGAGTGACGAGCGAGGGAGGGAACGGCGCGTCGTCCGCGCAGTCGGCCCACCGGAAGCGGGAGGCGGCCGCAGGAGCGGGCGAGGGGGGCGGCAGGTCGGGTGGCTCCGCCGGAGCCGGCGACGGGGAGGGAGGAGGGGGGGGGAGCGGGGTCGACGGGGCCGGCGAGGGGCGCGGCGGAGGGCAGCCCCGCAGCCGGGGGCGCGACGCCGCAGGCGTCGCAGGAGCGCACCGCTACCTCCATCACGCACCTCCGGTAGTCAGAATCCGTATAGGGTCGATCCCTCCAGATCGACCACCATGTACTGGCAAGATTGGAGCATTGGAGGAAACGATCCTTGGTTTCATGGGACGAAGAGCGGAAAATGTAGTGGAACCTGAAACTGCACTACTTGGATGATGGTGTACACACCGGGGCATGGGTAGTCAACTAGTCATAGAAATCTCTGGTTAACTCGTTGCCCCTTGTGCCTCAGTTGCAGAGGCACAACACAAGAACTGAGCACACGAGAAGCAACCTGAAGTGAGAGTACTCCACCGCTAAACTCTTATTTTTGAGGGAATGAATGCCATCATGGCTACTTTATTGATTGGGGAAAATGTTTACATCATTTACAAAGGCACTAACAAGAAAATCAGGGGGTTCATCGATCCTATTACAGGATGCATTATGATCATAAGAAAATTTAGCTATGATATGAGCAACTTCTTTGGCCTCCCTTCGACAGTGTAGAAACTCAAACATTTCCAATCATGTCTGGCATGACAAAGCAGTCAGTGTAAACCGGTGGCTTCTCCCCAAATTCTTTCTTGATCTGCACACGCGTTGACAACCTCTAGTGCACCAGCTTCGATCTGTATGAAGTCATAGCCCATGGAATATGCTACAATTAATCCATTTTTCATTGCTATTGCTTCCGCTGTTACTGCATTAGTAACATAAGGGATTGTAGCACATCACGCTGCCAATAAGGTACCATGTTTGTCATGGGTTACCGCCCCTGTCGCACCTCTTCCTTCATCCTCATGGAAAAATCTCATCATTCACCTTGACAAACCCAATTGGCGGTTTGTTTCATTTCAGATCTGATGGAATGTCAGCCCCTGTTGCAGTTCTCATTCGCTGGAAGTTAGCACATATAGCCTGTACTGCAATAGCACTCCTTGCCATGGGTGGAACTTGTTTGCCGTGCATCTGTTGTCGCCGAAGCCACTAAAGATACCAGCAAGCAGTGGCTATTCCTCCCTTGAGACCAATATCTGATATATGTGGTAAAGAGGAGTCGGGCAGTCTGAATAAATATTCCAGGATGGCAGACCCGGATCTGTCCATGGCATGCATCAGCTATAATGTTAGATGTGCCCAATAGTCGCCACATCTCCACTGCTCGGCCACAACTAAAGTGTAGGTGAAAGATATCCTCGGGCCCTTGTAAACAGATCGGGCATTGCCCATTAGTACCATTGTGCCTATTCACCAAGATAGATTTCAACTGAAGTAACTCGTGAAGAGTTTTCCAGCAGATTTTTTTTACCTGGTACATTCATTTCCATAAAATGTTCCACACCGGATTGGGTAAAGAAGGACCTACTGCATCTCGAATAAATCTCACATTAAACTGGTGTTTGCATTCATAGTGATATGCAGATCGGACCCAAAAAACAGCCTCCTAGTTCTTCACTGCCAGGCAATAAAGTCCTCGGAAGCATTATGACTGAACGGGATCCGAAGAATACATATTGCATCAGTCGGATTAAAAATACCCCGTATCATTTCTTCATCCCATTGTTCAGTGATAGGATTAATCAATTCATTCACCCTTGTAATAAAAGCACCTCCCCTCTGAGGTAAGATTTTCAGTGAGGGGCTCGATGGGATCCAGTGGTCCTCCCAAATATTAACCTTCTCTCCATTACCAATCCTCCAGACATGGCCGTTTAAAAGTTTGAATTCCAGCAACTATACTCTGCCATGTAAAAGCTGTTCCTTTTCTTGGATCTGCAATCATATTGTCACCTGAAGGATAATATTTTGCTGGTAGCACTCTTGCACAAAGTGATTCTGTCTCATCAATTAGGCGCCAGACTCGCATAGCCAACATTTCCAGGTTAAAGCAGTGCACTGCCTGCAAGTTCATGGTTCTTGCTTGCTTGTATAGATGGTCAAAGTGATGAATATTGGTTCCCGGGAGACCAAGTCGTCACGATAATGGTGTGGCTGAGCATGCACCGAGCTTCTCCTGTTAACAAATATTTTTGTGCCAAAATAGCGCATTCTCAAAATGGCAATTCATTGGGTGTAATGGAGTTGCAGTTGACGCGTTTGGTACCGCGCCGGTAATGTTTTCGCTGTATCGTATTCAGGAAGCGCCGCTTCCGGATATTCTTGCGTAAAACGTGGATCGTTTGGTTACTTCGGCCGAGTCCCGATTTCCAACCCCAGCGAATTCGGGCGGTTTCAATTTCGTGAAGGGCCGTATCGGGAAGTGCGTTTATGGAAAGCATCGTCGCCGAAACAAACGCTCGCTACGGTTTTAGAAACCGATGTAATCGGAAGCCGCCCTTTTTTCGGCGAACCAAACGCATCGTAACGAGCCGAAGAGGTAGTGGAGATCCAACTAGAGAAAACTGTAATGTATTGCATCCAGTTTCGTGTGGAAATTGGGCTGTGCGCATTATCTTGATCGATGCAGAGCTTGAGGTAATAAAACTCTTCTTAAAAAAGAGAAGGTTCTCTCTGGGGATTGGATTTTTGCTAGCACTTCGAGTGCATACAAGTTCAGTTAGGTATGCGCAATAGTGGCATGTTTGCATCGTGGGGAAATTAATTAATCTGGTAATTTGAATGAGGTTCTTAACAATAGCTGAGTTGCAATGGTGCTGTGAAGTGCCACTGCATCGACAGTTGATTCCAATTCAGTGAATGTTATGGTGCTTCAAGTCAAACTTCACATACACAAGTTTATTTAGCCACAATGCTATCCTTATGAGAAAACTCAACACGGATTTAGGTACACATAAGCAGTTACTTTTTGAGAACATGCAGGAGAACCGAATGACAGACTATATTAACACTTGCATGTTTTTGATGGTTGATTCATTTCTGAGCACTTCACATCTCAGTTAAATTTTCGGTTATGATCCTGTGATACTTGTTCACTTCATAATTTTGCACAAAAGAATACAAATTGCGCGTGTTTAGAGCTTGATATACAGCCTGCAAGTATCTGTATTTTGCTGGTGCTTAACACTTTTTTTCGCAAATACGCAAGATTGCGTATCATTCCATTGATAGGTATTTAATTTCTTGTATAACTATCTACATAATTCTCCAGAATTTATTGAGGCAAAATACATGGTGACAACCATCTAAGTATCGAATCGCACCTTCGCGATGGCTCCTCACGTGACTCACCTGTGTCTGTCAACAAAGTCGAATTCAGCCCGCGCGTGAAACACATCCTGGGCACCATCCACGAGCCAGGGTGCCAAACACCAGCGTCTCCATCCCCTCCACACCAGCGTGTACATCACCCCATGGAATAGAACGTGCTAAATGTTCAATTCTTGATCAGATTAGAGATTAATAGCTGCAGCTCCTTAATTTGAACTGAACAAAAAAATTCATTTCAGTCAGTTATATATCTCATAACTCTGTATGCCATAATCTCGACATGATAATATACATTTTCAGTCAAAGCATTAATCTGCAATTTCCATGCTCTTAATCCTGGTTTTATATATCTAATATCCTATTATGTTGTTTAAACATCTCCTGCAGATTTCAGTTGGCAACTCTGGGTGTACAACCTCGCCGGCCCGTGTGACTCTGCGTTAGCATTCCGGTCCAAATATCAGTCAATTTGCTTCTCATTCATCAGTCTCAGGTATATAATATTTCCCCTAAAAAGGGTATGCAATCTCTAATCATGTGGTTTCCTGTTCCGAGCACACAATAGAACTACCTTTATGGTTTCCTCAGATGTATAGAAACAGAAGATAGAAACTGATTGCATGCAATTCTATATGATCATCAGATAACTACACAAAAAGAACCATGGAGTCTGGAAGCACGAGCTCCTTTAAAAAGTATTATGAATGTCCCGGTGGTTAATTCAACAATGTCATGACAATGGAAACAACGCTCTACATCTTTGAACTCTAATTATTTTCTTTAAACTTCATTTACTTTGTAAATGACATATCTTTTGTTTTGTGTATTCAAATAGGAGCAATTTTACAGAGCTAAATCCTTATTTTGGTGAACAAAGAGATGTATCAATGAGTTGTGCACACTGCAAGCTTTTACGCGATAAGGATAAATACTTGCAAATGACATCAATTCAAAGAGAAGCTTATTTACAGGGGAATCGCAAGCACAAACGAGCTAAACTACAAAAGAATGAAAGTACTAGCAATGCACAGTCATAACTAGGCAGAGAAATATGAGTTGCAGTGACCACATGCACATGCTTATGGAATCTTCTCATCTGATAGAAGGTACTTTATTGTGGTTTATAATATATATAATTTCATTATCACTATGTATGCTTTGGTAATGGAATTTAAATTGTTTTCTTTTTTCAGATTGTTGCATGCACAGTTCAGTGGTCGATCAACAAGGATGTTCACAATAAGTGAAGCAAGGTTTGATAAATATCTGTATTTACCATAAGAATCTTTGTTTAGATATATTGCTAATAATATAGTCTAATCTTCTGTTTTTCCTTGTTTGTCATGTCATAAGCAGTGGCCACAGTTGGTAGTTTTGAGATATCTTTAATCCGGCAATCGAGACATATCTGAATCAGACAAACGCCTTATTCTTCAGTCAAATATGTGTCACCTAGACAATGGAACTATGGTTGGTCTGTCTGGAGTATATGCATCTTCTATCTGTCTTGAAGATTAGACTGCAGATAAAGCATTGAGAAATAGCAGTGGACGTAAGCGACTATGTGGCACTAACTGGTGCTCACACTTGCACCTAAACGAAGAGAATCATACTGACGGAGGTATCTTGAAAATATGGAGCAGGTATGATGACTATGAAACAAGAAAGTCTCATGGAGCAGGTTATAGTAATGCACATGATACAGCTGATCGGGAAAGTTGTAATAGACAAAATTCAAGAGCATATCAGTTTTGAATCTGAAGACACAATGTACATGCCAACTGATTGTTTGCTGCTACACAAGATATGCTTGAAACTGCAGCGCATCTTGGCCATGTTCACTGCTGGGTTCCTTCCAGCTCACCAAGCCCAAACCACCCGCATCCAGATGCTTCTCCGCCGCCAAAAAGGGCCGCGGCCGCCGCACTTCTGTTGCTTAGCATGTGTTCCGGCAAACAACGTCCGATGCGCACTGTTTCCTGCTGTTTACGTTTGAGATTAGGCTCCTGCTAGCTGTAGCTGCTCTTCTGTTGATGTGCCCCTGGCCCGCTTGCTTCATCTGTTCGTATGGCCTGCACTGCCCCATGTTCCCCGTGTTGCTGCTGTTGTTTATGGATAATCATCACTGTGCTGTCATGAATAATCCGGCAAGGAGAAAGGTGGTTCATCTCAGAACAATGCGTTTGTTATTTGCCTCCAAGATACCAAGCTAGACTTTATTCATTATAGGCTTGTTGCTGAAATTTTGGGGCCTGCTTTTGCTGATAATTTTGGCTTCCTTTTGGCCGACGGCACTAGAGGTGGGATTCTTCTTGCTGCTTCCCAAGATTTCTTCAAACTGTCACACTTTGCACACTATCTCAGCCACCATTTGTATGTGTGCTAATGAGTGTAAATGGAGCATTTCGGCCGTCTACTGACCTCAGTTTGAAACAGATAAAATTATTTTCATTGGTGAACTCAAGGGCCTGAAAAATGCTGTCAGTGTTAGGTGACTTCAACCTGATTTGTTGGGCTGCAGATAAAGCAATAACATATGATTAATAGGCGCCTCATCAACGCCTTCAGAGCTGCTCTGAACTTGATGGAGGTCTCTGAATTGCGGCTGCATGGAAGGCGTTTCACTTGAACTAGCACCTGTCAGCAGCAACCCAAAACCAAGATCGATCATGTTTTCCACACCGCTGAGTGGGGCCCTCTATTCCCCCAGTGCCTCCTCCAGACCATTACTTCTTCTGTCTCGGGCCACCGTGCAACCTTCAAGGGCTTCCATTTTGAAAAGTATTGGACAAGAATTCACAGCTTTCAGGACTCTGTTTTGGCTTCCTGGACCAAGCCAGTGTTCATAAGCGATGCTGTCGGAGTTCTGGGAATGGGGTCCCCAGACTTGCCTGCCTGCGGCCTGCGGCGTGGCTCAGGTGGGGGCCAGCGCGGCCCATCTTCATCAGCCCAAGCTCAAGACCCTCGCGAGGGGCCAAGCCTCACGGGGCGGACGACATGAAGCTTCGTCAAGAGCGGCCTCATCAGGCAGGCTCACGAGGAGGCGGAGAGATCAATGCAAGGGTACCTCGCGAGGATCCCATGACGCAAACCATAACGATCAAGGCCAGGTGGGCGCCGGCCTGCGCAGGGTCCTTGTTTCCCCTTTGGTGCAAAGGGAGCAAGCACAGGCCAAGGTATCAGGCAAAGGTTGCCATTCCAGTGCAACGAGACCAAGACCAGCAGAGCGGCATGACGGAGGTCACCGTGAAGCCCAAGACGGCGTCATCATTAGTACTTTTGGCAGCCGAAGACCACCTTTGGTCAGGATAACTTGGACTACATGTTCCCCTTC
The DNA here is from genome assembly GCF_056163025.1 of Triticum urartu. NCBI lineage: Eukaryota > Viridiplantae > Streptophyta > Magnoliopsida > Poales > Poaceae > Triticum > Triticum urartu. Next base: position 159,494,552 of record NC_141875.1, on the reverse strand, counting down.
AAAATGGCCAATTGTTGGCGCCCTTCCCGCTCATTATTTGGGGAGAGGCCCAGGGCCTCTATAAATAGAGCTAGCCACCACAGAGGGAGGGGACATCTGGAAATCTGGTAGAACCCTAGCAGAGAGAGAAGGAGAGGAGAAAAAGAACCCAATAGAGACTAAGTAGAACACACCGCACCAGCTCAAGAACACCCCTCGCGAGGCTGTTCTTCCCTTGTACTGTCCATCATCAGCCCCACAGGCAATCCACCACACCACACACTGGAGTAGGGTATTACACCACAACGGTGGCCCGAACCAGTATAAACCCCGTGTCTCTTGTGTTGTTCATCATTTTCATCTTAGTTCGCACGAGAGGATCAGACGTAGATCGGTAGGGGAGAGATCTCCGCGCGCACCCCAGTGTTCGAACCTCAAGGGTCTACCGGAACCCGAAATCCGACATTTGGCGCGCCAGGTAGGGGTGCGCCGGAGTCCTCCTTCCTCCGCGTCAAGTTTCGCCACTTCGCCACCCAGATGTCAAGCAACCCGGCTGCCAACGCCGACCGCTGGGCGGCGTGGCCCGCCCACGCCGTGTCGCCGTCTCAGGGCGACCTCAACCTTGCGCCTCAGGCAGCTCGCGCTCCGCAGGGCATTGCGGGACGCGGGCGACGCGGCCAGACGCCGCCTGCCCTCACGCCACGGCAGGTGCAGGCTGCAGCAAGGGCCTCGAACCACGCCGCTGCCATGGCACCATACACCCGGCGGGAGCAGGCGAACTCCAGGGCCGCGCTCACGGTGGCCCGAGAGCTACTATGGTGCCGCTTGCTGGAAGGCAGCCGCGATGTGTTGTTGGAGCGAGTGGCCGAGCTCCTGGACGCCGCTGCCTCAGGAGCTCCCCCTATCTGCGTCCAGCTGCCGCCCCAGAGCCGGTCCAACGTCAACACCTCCGCCAGCACCGGGCGGCTGATCGCGCCGGCCCTTCCCCAGGCCGGCGAAGGGATGCGCGCCGCGGCCTTTGGCCTCGGCGGACCACCGCGTCGTCACATACAAGGCGACGCCCCAAGCCAGACTGCGTGGCATGCGGGGCGCTACAGCGAGGTCCACGAGGTGGTCGCCTCGGAGGCCTATGTACCCCGCATGGTGGATCAAGGGCGCGAGCTGGAAGAAGGTCACGGCTCGTTCCTCGGGCCCGGCTGGGACGAGGAGGCGCCGGAAGCCAAGCTCTTTCAGGAACCCCAAAAGAGCATTGACAATCGCGCCGACAGCAGCAACTATCGGGTACCACTCATCCCTCAGGAGCAAGCTTACGCTAACCATGGGTCGCAGGAGGTACAGGTCGCCGCAGCGGATGGCTGCCCCAACGCTGCAGCCTCTTATCCCTCAGGAGGAGGGTGCAGGGGGCTGCAGGAAAGGGGCCGAGATCCGGGCTCACCCTCGCGGCGGTCGGGTCAAGATGTTCTCAGGAGGTAGGCCCTCTGCCAGGGAGGTGCCCCATGGCCTGCCCCCGGCAGAGGACCCGTGGTCATCGGGGGAACCGCTGGCGACCGCTCTACCCCATTGGCGTCGTCCTTGGTTTCCGGTCGCCGTCAATGGCGGCAGCGTGAGGCGCAAGGCGGGGCCCTCGTCTGGCGATATGAAGCAAGGCCAGTACCTGTGAAGAAGGCCCAGTGCCTGTGAAGCTCGCCGCCCCGTGACACTCTCATGTAATAATGAGTGGGGCTGTACATGCCCCGGAGTCTCAGGAGCGCCGGCCTCAGGCCCTGGGGCTCCCGCCCACGCGCAGTGACAGCACTTAGCTCCGCACTGGTGAGAAGACGTCAAAGACTAGACTAGGTGCCGGACGCGGCTTCTTTTTTGCTTTTCTTCTGCCTTTTTGCTTTTTTGCTTCTTCCTTGTCGGCAAGTTTCTTCAGTTTGGATTTAAGTTGGATTTGAGTTCGAAGCTTGCGTGCATTCGAGGAGGGAGTGTTTAGTCTCGTTTGAGCAATCTCTCGCGTTTTGGTTTTGGATTTACGCCCCAAGCTAGCGTCAGCTGCCCCCCTCACGAGCCCCTAGTGAGCTGGGCCGGGCCAGGCACGCCTACAACCGGGACCACTGTCTCCGCACCCTCTCCGGAGGTGCTCATCACAGGATCAGCAGGTTAATCGAGGGACGCCGGAGGCGTAGCACCCCCCCCCCCCCCCCCCCCCCCCCGCAGGCCCGCTCAGGGCACGCCAGGGCTGGAAGGTAAACGAATCAACCGAACCATCACCGGGCTAGCGACTAAACTCACACATAACGTTGTGCTCATCAGAGTACGGATTACAAATCTTTACATGAGGGGCCTCCCCTCCCAAAATGCTCTTACATTCTTCAGGGCCAAGCCCGAGTCTTCTTCATGCAGGATAAACTGCGGAGACATGCGGTCAGTCGGACATATCACTCACCGCGTCTTCTGGGGTGTCCTCGGGAGCGTCACTGGCATCACTAACGTCATCGCCCCCACCACCTGCGTTTCCGTCAGCGCCGGGCTCATCTATAACGCCGCCTTCGTCAGCGCCCACGACCACACCATCGTCATCAGACGCGAAGGCCCTGACGAGGGCGTCTACGTTGTTCTCCACCCACTGCGCCAGGTCGCCCCGGACAGCTATGGGCACAGGCGCGATGGCAGCGTCAAAGTTGAAGTGGGGGTCCATCTCCTGCAAGTGGCTGAAGACACGGGAGAAGACACGCCTGAGCAGGGCTAGGCTCCTCTCCTCAACAAGCCCGCGGGCTCTTTCAGAATGATCCTCCAGAAGCGTCACCACGTCAGTGAAGAACCGAAGATTGCCTGTGTAGCTGGCCTCGTGCGGCTCCTTAGCGGCAGCCTCGCAAATCTCGCCTAAGGCTGAGTTCGCCCTCTCCCTGAGCGTCTGAAGCATGGGAGCATGCTCGCGCTCCAGAACCCTCCGCTGGTGGATCTTGTCCTCGTTCTGCCGCGCGATGGCCTCGGCGTCATCGACCCTCCGTTGAAGAAGAAGCAGCTCCGCCTGGGAAGAGGATAGCTCCGCCTGTGCCGCACCAAGGGCGGCTACGGAGGAATCCACACGCTGCGTCTCTTCAACCAACTTGGCCTTGATGGCCACTGTCCTGCCCTCAGCCTCGGCCCCGATCAACATCAACCTCGCCTCGTATTCGCGCTCGAGGACCGAGCGAGCTCCCGGAAGTCACCGCGTGACATTTCCCCGAAGGGACAGACATAGGAACGAAGTGGAACACATGCCGGCCGGTCAAGTGTTCTGAGCAGTAGTGCTGGGCTAGCAGGACTCCGGTGAACCGGGTTGTAGCGGACTACTATGGCTCAAGGAAGCACTAGACTACATTTCCCCATAAGAGAGGCTGCCAAGGATAAACAACTAGATTGTCGGATCCCACACATAGCAATACACGTCACACGTACGCATAACATGCAAGTATGTGCTGTACAACATGGCATCACAACATAACGTAAACTCATATAGATAAAGGCCCAGAAGAGCCACATAGCATTAATACAAACAGGGGTCACATGACCCATCATTCAGAGCATACAAGCAACGGAAGCATTACATGTCTGAGTACAGACAACTACAAAAGAAAAAGGCCGAGAAGCCTGACTATCTACAAGTCCCTCCCAAGGTACAAGATCGTAGCTGAGGTAACAAGCTACTCGTCGAAGTCCAAGCGGTACTACTAGTGAGACAGATGTCTCACCTGCAAAACATAAATAAAGCAAACATGAGTACAAAGGTACTCAGAAAGACTTACATCAGATCCTATCATACATGCATTTGTATCAAGAAGGTAATGTGGGTTTTAGTTGCAGCAAGCCAGCTTTGACTCAGTGGCTATCCTGTTCTACGACAACGAGAAACTTCTTTGAGGTGAGGCAGCGCACACGAGTCCACTAATCACCACATCAATACACTACTATGGATTCATCCTCGTCTTCCTACGAGAAAGGCCATCCATAGCACTCACACTTGTCTTGAGCATTTTAATGTATCCACTTTAAGTTGTCTATGTAGCACGTAAGCATCCAAGAAGTCCATAACCGAGGACACGGCTATTCGAATGGATCATGATAACCCTGCAGGGGTGTACTTCTTCACACACGCTCTCACCACTTATCACCATATACACGTCATGTATCTCGGCAACCTTCAAGCGGAAGCCTGGCGAGGGTGTCGGCCACGACCTAATTAACCACACAAGACTCTAGTCCAGGTTTATCACCTATTCAGGTTCCATCCGCAAGGAGATCCGACTGAGGTTTCGCTCACGGCCCCAAACTTGTGTATAGGGTTCCCGAGCCCACCATCCGGGTGCCACTCGGTACACTGGGCCATGGTGCCTAGTCTGTCCCAAGTCCACCCTGCCAGGTGCCACTCGGTAGAAAAATAGCACTACCTACAAACACCAGAAACTATTTGTGACTCCTGGACAGAGATCAAGTTGGTTAATAAGTCGAGAGGGGCACTTAAGCATTCCAATGTGTGGTAGTAGCTAGTCATTGGACGACATACACGGAACTCAGTGCTTAAGGACGGTTCCAGTGAGACAACCCACCATGTACTCCTACATGGCCTCTCACCGCTACCTTTACCAAATCGTGTTCACACACTTAACTCTCAGCATCAGAACATAGCATTGCACTCCAATTCATCCCCAATGAATCAGACCTGACATACTCTAAGCAATAGCAGGCAAAGCATGGTAGGAACACAACATGGCTCAATCAACTCCTACACATGCTAGTGGGTTTTAACTATTTACTGTGGCAATGATAGGTCATGCAGAGAAATGGGTTCAACTACCGCAGCATAAAGTAGCAGTTGAATCGTTGTTGTCCTAATGCAATAAATGAGAGCAGGAGCGAGAGAGTAGGATTGTATCATAACGAACAAGGGGTTTTGCTTGCCTGGTAGATCAACATGGGGGGCACTACTCCTCAGACAAGTACTCTCGAACACTCTCCGGAGCAGGACCTATCGAGAAGGAACGGTGTCGAAAATCAAACACAAGCATATGCAACATTATGATGCATGAACATGGCATGAGTATGTGATGTTGTTTGAGTTAATGCATCTAGCATTTATTTGGTTGAAGTCTATTTGAACCAAGGGTTCAAATACAACTCCAAATTCTTAAATATGCCATAAGTGTGTTTTCATATATACAGCATGTATAGTTGGTTTTTCATGCATGAAAATGGTACAGATGGATAGATTGAATTTTTCTGATAATTTTTCATATATATATATTATTTCAATTTGAGCTACGATTGAATTTCTATGAATTTTTGAAGTTTATAACAATTTCTGGAATTTTCCTGATTTATTTTAAATCTAGAAAACCATTGCTGCGTCAGCACTGCGTCATGCCTGTCAACGGCGCTGACCAGGTCAAACCTGACGTGTGGGGTCCACACGTCAGTGTCACTGGTTAAACAGGGGGGGGGGGTTTAGTATTAGCCTAACTAAAAATTAGGGGGCGCTGGGGCCCATCTGTCATTGACCCAGAGGGTCATTAGGTTAGTGCTAACTGGGGGTTTGACCGGCGTTGAGCCACCGACGAGGCCGAACGCGGCGGAGGGGCACGGGAATCGCCCTCCGGCGACCATTCAGGCGGCGGAGACCACGGACGAGGAGCTGGGGCTCGTCCTCGTCATCTGGAGCAAGCGGGAGAGGCGGGGGTGGCCGGAGCTCGTCGGAAACGAGCTCGAGGCGGCGGCCGGAGTTCGGCTCCGGGCGGGAGGTGGTTGCAGGGCACGGCAGAGGCTGCGGAGGGCCTCCACGGCCTCCTGGCGTCACCAGGAGCACGGTGACGCGCACGGGAGCGGCTGGCTCGGCCTCTGGCCCCGGCGGCGTCATGGCCGGCGGCACGGAGCTCTCGGCTCCAGTGGCTAGGCGGCTAGAGGAGGGGATTGACCACGGGGAGAGGGGGAGAACGCTCGAGGGCTCACAGCAGCGCCGTAGGGATGGCCAGCGTGCTCGGGGAAGCTCGGACGGCGGCAAGTCGACGGTGGAGATCCGCGGTGGCCGGCGGTGAAGAAGAGGTCGGGGGAGCCGCTGCAGGGCGCGTCCGCTCGCGTGGCTTGGCGGAGATGGCGTAGAGGTCAGCTACGGAGCTTCTTGGTGCGGCGGAGAGGCGTGTGGAGGCTGGTGGCCGCGGTGGTGCACGTCGGCGGCGACGGGGCCGCTCGGGTGCGTGCGAGGGAGAGAGAGCAGAGAAGGAGGAGGAAGCCGTGGGAGAGTGAGAGGGTCCAGGGGAGAGAGGGGCGGTCAGGGGGTATCGTGGCACTCGTGGCCGTCTCCGGCAGCAGCAGCAAGCAGGAGGTGGCGAGCGCGTGCGCGCGCGCACGGCGGCCACACGCCTCTCGTCCTATTGGCGAGAGGTGGAAGATGACTAGCAGCGGCGCTGGCTGGGCCGGCCAGGTGGGCTGCCTACTGGGCCGTCGAGGTAGGCCAGGTAAGTCTCTTACTCTCTTTTATTCCCTGTTTTTTCATTTTCTGTCATTTGTTTTGACTTAGTAAAATATTAAATCATTTTATTTAATTCTGTCAAATTTTTGCAAGGACCTAAGGAATTAATCCAAAGCCCCTCACCAAAATTCAGAATTATTGGACAATATTTTGTATATATAAAAATATTTATCCAACGCAAATAAATACTGGATTAATTCCAAATGCCCAAAATAAATACTTATGAGCTCTTTAAAATATTGGTTTGATTTTTATCTCTGTCCAATATTTTCAGAGTGCAACATGAGCATTTTCTTGGACCCTTTTGGAGCAATTTTTACTTGGGTCATTTTCAGAAATGATTCTGAGGGTTTCACAAATCCCCATTTCAAATTTCAATGAAATTTAAACATGATGCAAACATGAAGGCTAGCCTAGGTCATACCGGAACTAGGGATGTGACAGGGGGCGTGCCTACGGGGGTAGGGCGTGCCCTCCACCCTCATGGAGCCCTCGTGTCTTTCCCGGACTGCTTCTTATTTTTTATTTTTCTAAATATTCCAAAACGGAGAAATATTGCCTTAAAAACTATTTTGGAGTTGGTTTACTTACCGTACCACATACCTATTCCTTTTCGGAGTCTGGAGCATTCCGGAAAGTGTCCCTTATGTATTCCTCCGGGGTTATGGTTTCAATAACATTGGTTTCAACATTTTTGGGATTACCTGAGATATAATGTTTGATTCTTTTACCGTTCACCACCTTCGGATTTGTGCCTTCGAAGTTGTTGATTTTTATGGCACCGGAACGATAGACCTCCTTGATAACGTACGGACCTTCCTATTTAGAGAGAAGTTTTCCTGCAAAAAATCTTAAACGAGAGTTGTATAGCAATACATAGTCACCTACATTAAACTCACGCTTTTGTATCCTTTTATCATGCCATCTTTTAAATTTTTCTTTAAACAACTTGGCATTTTCGTAGGCTTGGGTTCTCCATTCATCGAGTGAGCTAATATCAAATAACCTCTTCTCACTGGCAAGTTTAAAATCATAATTGAGTTCTTTAATAGCCCAATATGCCTTGTGTTCTAGTTCGAGAGGTAAGTGACATGCTTTTCCATAAACCATTTTATACGGAGACATACCGATAGGATTTTTATATGCAGTTCTATAGGCCCATAATGCATCATCAAGTTTCTTGGACCAATTCTTTCTAGATCTATTAACAGTCTTTTGCAAAATTAATTTGAGCTCTCTATTACTCAGTTCTACTTGACCACTAGACTGTGGTGGATAAGGAGATGCAATTCTATGATTAACATCATATTTAGCAAGCATTTTACAGAAAGCACCATGAATAAAATGTGAACCACCATCAGTCATTAAATATCTAGGGACTCCAAATCTTGGAAAAATAACTTCTTTAAGCATTCTAATAGAAGTGTTATGATCAGCACTACTAGTTGGAATAGCTTCTACCCACTTAGTAATATAATCAACAGCAACTAAAATATGTGTATATCCATTAGAGGAAGGAAAAGGTCCCATATAGTCAAAGCCCCAAACATCAAATGGTTCAACAACAAATGAATAATTCATAGGCATTTCTTGACGTCTACTAATATTACCAATTCTTTGACATTCATCACAAGATAAGACAAACTTACGAGCATCCTTGAAGAGAGTAGGCCAATAAAAACCAGATTGCAATACCTTATGTGAAGTTCTATCTCCAGCATGGTGTCCTCCATAAGCTTCGGAGTGACACTTGCATAGGATCTGTTCCTGTTCATGCTCAGGTACACAACGTCGAATAACACCATCTGCTCCTTCTTTATAAAGATGTGGGTCATCCCAAAAGTAATGCCTCAAATCATAGAAGAACCTTTTCTTTTGCTGGTATGTGAAACTAGGTGGTATAAACTTAGCAACAATGTAATTAGCATAATCAGCATACCATGGAGCAGTATTAGAAGCATTTATGACATTTAATTGCTCATCAGGAAAGCTATCATCAATAGGAAGTGGGTCATCAAGCACATTTTCTAAACCTAGACAAGTTGTCTACAATGGGGTTCTCAGCTCCCTTTCTATCAACAATATGTAAGTCAAATTCTTGTAGCAAGAGAACCCATCTAATAAGTCTAGGTTTAGCATCTTTCTTTTCCATAAGATATTTAATAGAAGCATGATCAGTGTGAATAGTTACTTTAGAATCAACAATATAAGGTCTGAACTTATCACAAGCAAATACAACTGCTAAAAATTCTTTTTCAGTAGTAGCGTAATTTCTTTGAGCATTGTCTAGGATTTTACTAGCATATTGAATAACATTTAATTTCTTATCAACTCTTTGCCCTAGAACAGCACCTACGGCATAATCACTAGCATCACACATAATTTCAAAGGGTAAATTCCAATCAGGTGGCTGAACGATAGGTGCAGAGATCAATGCTTTCTTAAGTATTTCAAATGCTTCTACATAATCATCATCAAAAACAAATGGTATATCTTTTTGTAATAAATTAGTCAGAGGCCGAGAAATTTTTGAGAAGTCCTTAATGAACCTCCTATAAAATCCGGCATGGCCAAGGAAAATTCTTATACCTTTGATGTCCTTGGGACATGGCATCTTCTCAATAGCATCAACTTTGGCTTTATCAACCTCAATACCTCTTTCAGAAACTTTGTGCTCCAAGACAATACCTTCATTAACCATAAAGTGGCACTTTTCCCAATTCAAGACAAGATTAGTTTCATCACATCTCTGAAAAACTCGATCGAGGTTGCTCAAGCAATCATCAAAAGAAGATCCATAGACGGAGAAATCGTCCATGAAAACCTCACAAATCTTTTCACAAAAGTCAGAGAATATAGCCATCATGCATCTTTGAAAGGTATAGCAGGTGCATTACATAGACCAAAATGCATACGTCTATAAGCAAAAGTACCAAGAGGGCAAGTAAAAGTAGTCTTTGATTGATCTTTGGCTGACACAGGTATTTGAGAGAAACCAGAATAACCATCTAGAAAGCAAAAATTTGTATGTTTGGATAATCTTTCTAGCATTTGATCGATAAAAGGTAATGGGTAATGATCCTTTTTAGTAGCCTTATTTAATTTGCGGAAATCAATTACCATCCTATAACCTATAATAATTCTTTGAGGAATCAATTCATCTTTATCATTAGGGACGACAGTAATACCTCCCTTCTTAGGGACACAATGGACAGGACTTACCCACTGACTATCAGCAACGGGATAGATTATACCTGGCTCAAGAAGCTTTAGTATTTCCTTTCTTACCACTTCTTTCATTTTAGGATTCAGCCGTCGTTGATGATCACAAACTGGTTTAGCATCTTCTTCCAAATTAATTTTATGTTGACATGGAGTGGGACTAATGCCCTTAAGATCATCAAGAGTATACCCAATAGCAGCACAGTGCTTCTTCAAAGTTTTCAATAATCTCTCTTCCTCATGCTCTGAAAGGTTAGCACTAATAGTAACATGATATATCTTTTTCTCATCAAGATAAGCATATTTAAGAGTATCAGGTAACGGTTTAAGCTCAAACACGGGATCACCCTTGGGTGGAGGAGGATCCCCTAGGATTTCAACAGGCAAATTGTGTTTCAGAATAGGTTCCCGTTTAAATAATACTTCATCTATTTCCCTTCTTTCATTCATAAACATGTCATTTTCATGGTCTAGCAAATATTGTTCTAAAGGATCACTAGGAGCTACGGCAATAGAAGCAAGACCAATAATTTCATCCTTACTAGGTAATTTTTCTTCACGGTGTTGTCTACTAAATTTAGAGAAATTAAATTCATGAGTCATATCATCTAAACCGATAGTAACAACATCCCTTTTGCAATCTATGCAATCTATCAAATATAATGGGACAAAAGCTATCTTGTGGGGAACCAAGAACAAGAAAATCAGCAGGATATTTAGTTTTCCCACACAAGACTTCAACATCTCTAACAATTCCCATTGGTGAAATAGTATCTCTATTGGCAAGTTTAATTGTGACATCAATATCTTCTAACTCAAGAGGTGCAATATCATGCATAATTTCTCTATATAGGCTAATAGGTATTGCACTAGCATTGGCACCCATATCACATAAGCCATGATAACAATGATCTCCTATTTTAACAGAAATAACAGGCATGCCTACCACATGTCTAGGTTTATCTTTAGCACAAGGTTTAGCAATTCTAGCAGTTTCATCACAGAAATAAATAACATGCCCATCAATATTATCAGACAAGAGATCTTTAACAATAGCAATATTAGGTTCAACTTTAATTTGCTCATGAGGTGTATAGGTTTTAATATTGCTTTTACGAACCACAGTTGAAGCTTCAGCATGATCCTTTATCCTAACAGGAAAAGGTGGTTTCTCAACATAAGAAGTAGGAACAATAGGATCATTATAAGTGACAATCTTTTCTTCAACTTTAATAGGTGCAGCTACCTTTACTTCTATGGGAGGATGATATTTAAACCACTTCTCCTTGGGAAGATTAACATAAGTAGCAAAAGATTCACAGAAAGAAGCTACTATCTCAGAGTCAAGTCCATATTTAGTGCTAAATTTACGGAAAACATCGGTATCCATAAAAGATTTAACACAATCAAAACTAGGTGTCATACCTGACTCCTTACCTTTGTCGAGGTCCCAATCTTCAGAGTTGCGTTTAATTCTTTCCAATAAATCCCATTTGAATTCAATAGTCTTCATCATAAAAGAGCCAGCACAAGAAGTACCAAGCATGGTGCAATTGCTATTAGAAAGCCAAGCATAAATTTTTTGAATAATCATTTATCTTGAGAGCTCATGATTGGGGCATGAATATAACATTGATTTAAGCCTCCCCCAAGCTTGAGCAATGCTTTCTTCTTCGCGAGGCCAAAAATTATATATATAATTGCGATCACGATGAACAAGATGCATAGGATTAAACTTCTGATGAAATTCCAATTTCAATCATTTGTAATTCCAAGACCCCATATCATCACATAGCCTATACCATGTCGATGCATCTCCCTTTAAAGATAAAGGGAATACCTTCTTATTAACAACATCTCCGGGTACACCTGCAAGCTTAAATAATCCACAAACTTCATCCACATATATTAGATGCTCATCAGGATGTTTTTTCCATCTCCTAAAAAGGAATTAGCTAGAAGTTTTTTATCATACCCGAAGGAATTTCAAAGAAGACATTTTCATTTTCAGTAGATTCAGTAGGTTGAGGAGCAACTCTTTGCTCTACTGGTCGGGGTGAAGATACCCCAAACAAGCCCCTCAGAGAATTACTTTCCATAGTAACAAGTGACAGTAAATTTCAGCACACTATATAAATTTTTCCTTACCGAATTCCACCTACCAAAGGCGCTTCACTCCCCGGCAACGATGCCAGAAAAGAGTCTTGATGACCCACAAGTATAGGGGATCTATCGTAGTCCTTTAGATAAGTAAGAGTGTCGAACCCAACGAGGAGTAGAAGGAAATGATAAGCGGTTTCCAGCAAGGTATTCTCTGCAAGTACTGAAACAAGTGGTAACAGATAGTTTTGTGATAGGATAATTTGTAACGAGCAACAAGTAACAAAAGTAAATGAGGTGCAACAAGGTGGCCCAATCCTTTTTGTAGCAAAGGACAAGCCTGGACAAACTCTTATATAGAGAAAAGCGCTCCCGAGGACACATGGGAATATCATCAAGCTAGTTTTCATCACGCTCATATGATTCGCGTTCGGTACTTTGATAATTTGGTATGTGGGTGGACCGGTGCTTGGGTACTGTCCTTACTTGGACAAGCATCCCACTTATGATTAACCTCTACTGCAAGCATCCGCAACTACAACAAAAGTATTTAGGTAAACCTAACCATAGCATGAAACATATGGATCCAAATCAGCCCCTTACGAAGCAACGTATAAACTAGGGTTTAAGCTTCTGTCACTCTAGCAACCCATCATCTACTTATTACTTCCCAATGCCTTCCTCTAGGCCCAAATAATGGTGAAGTGTCATGTAGTCGACGTTCACATAACACCACTAGAGGAGAGACAACATACATCTCATCAAAATATCGAACGAATACCAAATTCACATGACTACTAATAGCAAGACTTCTCCCATGTCCTCAGGAACAAACGTAACTACTCACAAAGCATAAACATGTTCATAATCAGAGGGGTATTAATATGCATATAGGATCTGAACATATGATCTTCCACCAAATAAACCAACTAGCATCAACTACAAGGAGTAATTAACACCACTAGCAACCTACTAGCACCAATCCCGGACTTGGAGACAAGAATTGGATACAATAGATGAACTAGGGTTTTGAGAGGAGATGGTGCTGATGAAGATGTTGATGGAGATTGCTCTCTCCCACTGAGAGGAGCATTGGTGATGACGATGGCGATGATTTCCCCCTCCGGGAGGGAAGTTTCCCCGGCAGAACAACTCTGCGGAGCCCTAGATTGGTTTCGCCAAGGTTCCGCCTCATGGCGGCGGAGTTTCGTCCGATAAGATGGCTTCCTATTTTTTCCCATCGAAAGACTTCATATAGCAGAAGATGGCCATCGGAGGGCCACCAGGGGGCCCATGAGGTAGGGGCACGCCCAGGGGGTAGGGCGCGCCCCCACCCTCGTGGGCAGGGTGTGCCCCCCCTAGTGAATCTCTTCCGCTGAGTATTTTTTATATATTCTGAAAACGTCTTCCGTGAAGTTTCAGGACTTTTGGAGCTGTGCAGAATAGGTCTCTAATATTTGCTCCTTTTCCAGCCCAGAATCCCAGCTGCCGGCATTCTCCCTCTTCATGTAAACCTTGTAAAATAAGATAAAATAGGCATAAGTACTGTGACATAATGTGTAATAACAACCCATTATGCAATAAATATCGATACAAAGCATGATGCAAAATGGACGTATCAATAAGAAAGTGAGTGGGAGCTCTGTAACATTTCTCATATTATATGTGGATGACATACTATTGATGGGAAATGATATAGAACTTTTGGAAAGCATAAAGGCCTACTTGAATAAGTGTTTTTCAATGAAGGACCTTGGAGAAGCTGCTTGCATATTAGGCATCAAAATCTATAAAGATAGATCGAGACGCCTCATTGGTTTTTCACAAAGCACATACCTTGACAAGATATTGAAGAAGTTCAATATGGATCAGTCCAAGAAGGGGTTCTTGCCTGTGTTGCAAGGTGTGAGATTGAGCACGGCTCAATGCCCGACCTCGGAAGAAGATAGAGAAAAGATGAGTGCCATCCCCTATGCCTCAGCCATAGGCTCTATTATGTATGCCATGCTGTGTACCAGACCTGATATGTGCCTTGCCATGTGTATGGCAAGGGGGTATAAGATTGATCTAGGAGTGGATCATTGGACAACGGTCAAAAATTGTCCTTAGGAATAAGGAAATGTTTCTCGATTATGGAGGTGATGAAGAGTTCGGCGTAAAGGGTCATGTCGATGCAAGCTTTAACACCTAGCTGGATGACTCTGAGTAGCAAACTGGATACGTATAGTAGAGCAACCATTTGGAATAGCTCCAAGTGGAGCATAGTAGAAACATCTACAATATGAAATAGAGATTTGCGAAGAACACACAGATCTGAATGTTGCAGACCCATTGATTGAAACCTCTCTCGTAAGCATAACATGATCAAACCCTAGAACTCATTGAGTGTTAATCACATGGTGATGTGAACTAGATTATTGACTTTAGTAAACTCTTTGGGTGTTAGTCACATGGCGATGTGAACTATGAGTGTTGATCACATGGCGATGTGAACTAGATTATTGACTCTAGTGCAAGTGGGAGAATGTTGGAAATATGCCCTAGAGGCAATAATAAAATGGTTATTATTATATTTCCTTGTTCATGATAATTGTCTATTGTTCATGGTATAATTGTATTAACCGGAAACCGTAATACATGTGTGAACACATAGACCACAACATGTCCCTAGTAAGCCTCTAGTTGACTAGCTCATTGATCAATAGATGGTTATGGTTTCCTGACCATGGACATTGGATGTCGTTGATAACGGGATTACATCATTAATTAGGAGAATGATGTGATGGACAAGACCAAATCCTAAGCATAGCACAAGATCGTGTAGTTAGTTTGCTAGAGATTTTCTAATGTCAAGTATCATTTCCTTAGACCATGAGATTGTGCAACTCACGGATACCGTAGGAGTGCTTTGGGTTTATCAAACGTCACAAGGTAACTGGGTGGCTATAAAGGTGCACTACAGGTATCTCCGAAAGTGTCTGTTGGGTCGGCACGAATCAAGACTTGGATTTGTCACTCAATATGACGGAGAGGTATCTCTGGGCCCACTCGGTAATGCATCATCATAATGAGCTCAATGTGACTAAGGAGTTAGCCACGGGATCATGCGTTACGAAACGAGTAAAGATACTTGCCGGTAACGAGATTGAACGAGGTATAGAGATACCGACGATCGAGTCTCGGGCAAGTAACATATCGATGGACAAAGGGAATTGTATACGAGATTAATTGAATCCCCGACATCGTGGTTCATCCTATGAGATCACCGTGGAACATGTGGCAGCCAACATGGGTATCCAGACCCCGCTGTTGGTTATTGGCCGGAGAGATGTCTCGGTCATGTATGCATGGTTCCCGAACCCGTAGGGTCTACACACTTGTGACGCCCCCGATTTAATCGTACACTAATCATGCACGCAAATGTGTACGATCAAGATCAAGGACTCACGGGTAGATATCACAACACAACTCTATAAATAAAATAAGTCATACAAGCATCATATTACAAGCCAGGGGCCTCGAGGGCTCGAATACAAGAGCTCGATCATAGACGAGTCAGCGAAAGCAACAATATCTGAGTACAGACATAAGTTAAACAAGTTTGCCTTAAGAAGGCTAGCACAAACTGGGATACAGATCGAAAGAGGCGCAGGCCTCCTGCCTGGGATCCTCCTAAACTACTCCTGGTCGTCGTCAGCGGGCATCACGTAGTAGCAGGCACCTCCGGTGTAGTAGGAGTCGTCGTCGAAGATGGCGTCTGGCTCCTGGACTCCAGCATCTGGTTGCGACAACCAGAATGAAAGGAAAGGGGGAAAAGGGGGAGAAAGCAACCGTGAGTACTCATCCAAAGTACTCGCAAGCAAGGAGCTACACTACATATGCATGGGTATCAAATGGAGTAAGGGAATCATATGTGGACTGAACTGCAGAATGCCGGAATAAGAGGGGGATAACTAATCCTTTCGAAGACTACGCTTCTGGCAGCCTCCGTCTTGCAACATGTAGAAGAGAGTAGACTGAAGTCCTCCAAGTGGCATCGCATAGCATAATCCTAACCGATGATCCTCCCCTCGTCGCCCTGTGAGAGAGCGATCACCAGTTGTATCTGGCACTTGGAAGGGTGTGTTTTATTAAGTATCTGGTTCTAGTTGTCATAAGGTCAAGGTACAACTCCAAGTCGTCCTGTTACCGAAGATCACGGCTATTCGAATAGATTAACTTCCCTGCAGGGGTGCACCACATTCCCCAACACGCTCGATCCCATTTGGCCGGACACACTTTCCTGGGTCATGCCCGGCCTCGGAAGATCAACACGTCGCAGCCCCACCTAGACCAACAGAGAGGTCAGCACGCCGGTCTAAACCTAAGCGCACAGGGGTCTGGGCCCATCGCCCTTAGCACACCTGCACGTTGCGTGGGCGGCCGGAAGCAGACCTAGCCTAGTGGCGTTCCAGTCCAATCCGGCGCGCGCCGCTCCGTTGCTGACGTCACGAAGGCTTCGGCTGATACCACGACGCCGGGATACCCATAACTACTCCCACGTAGATGGTTAGTGCGTATAGACCAAATGGCCAGACTCAGATCAAAAACCCAGATCTCGTTAAGCGTGTTAAGTATCCACGAACGCCGACCAGGGCCAGGCCCACCTCTCTCCTAGGTGGTCTCAACCTGCCCTATCGCTCTGCCTCAAAGTAACAGTCGGGGGCCGTCGGGAACCCAGGCCCACCTCTACCGGGATGGAGCCACCTGCCCCTTCAGCCCCCATCTCTGAACAGTACCACAGGTAATGTAACAGTGTAAAGTATATAGCATATGCCCGTGATCACCTCCCGAAGTGATCACGGCCCAGTAGTATAGCATGGCAGACGGACAAGAGTGTAGGGCCACTGATGGAACACTAGCATCCTATACTAAGCAGTAGGATAGCAGGTAATGGTAACAACAGTAGTAGCAAGGACAGGCTATGCATCAGGATAGGAATAACGGAAAGCAGTAACATGCTACGCTACTCTAATGCAAGCAGTATAGAGAAAAGAGTAGGCGATATCTGGTGATCAAAGGGGGGGCTTGCCTGGTTGCTCTGGCAAGAGAGAGTGGTCGTCAACACCGTAGTCGTACTGGGTAGCAGCGGCGTTGGTCTCGGTGTCTAGCGGAAGAAGAGGGGGGGGGGAGAAACAATGAATATAATGCAAACAGATGCATAACGATGCATGACAAGACAAGTAACGGTGCTAGGGGTGCCCTAACGCGGTATTAGGTGATACCGGTGAAGGGGGATAACATCCGGGAAAGTATCCCCGGTGTTTCGCGTTTTCGGACAGACGAACCGGAGGGGGAAAGTTGCGTGTTCGCTATGCTAGGGATGCGTGGCGGATAAACGGGCTGTGTATCCGGATTCGTCTCATCGTTCTGAGCAACTTTCATGTTGAAAATAATTTAATCCAAGTTACGGATTAAAAGATATGATTTTCTAAAGATTTTATTAATTTCTAAAATTTAATTAATTATTTAATTAATTCAAAATAGATTTATGACATCAGCATGATGTCATGCTGACATCAGCAGTCAACAGGGGTTGACTGGGTCGAACTGACGTGTGGGTCCAGTGGGACCCACCTGTCATACTCTGTTAGGTTAATTAGGGTTTAGTTAAAACTAATTACTGTTTAATTAAGCTAACAAGTTAATTACATTAATTAATTAAGGTTAATTAACTTAATTAATTTAGTTAATTAATTAATTAAATTTATTTATTTTAATTATTGTTTTATTTATTTTATATACTTTTTTTAACATTCTGGGGGGTGTGCCCCACTTGTCATAGGGCCAAGGCCCTTAACGGGCATACGGGCAGGTTGGTGCGGGCGAAGCCGCACCCCTGCCCGATAGCGAGGCGAGGCCGGTTCGGGGCCGGAGCGGGCGCGACCAGCGCGGGCCATAGCCGGCGGCGACGGCCGCGGTAGGTGGGGGCAGCAGGGCCGGCGGCCACCGCAGCGGAGAGGAGTCCTGGGGCGGAGCGCGCGAGAGCGGGCACCGGCGAGCGTGGCCATGGCCAATGAGGACCGAGGCGGGGCGCGTGTGTCGGTGCGCCAGCGAGTGCCTCCGGCGGCGGTTCAGCGGACGAGCAGCAGAAGTGGGGCGGGGCACGGGCGTGCGGTCGTGGGCGCGGGCAGTGGGCACTGCGCAGGTGCTGGCGGGGCGAAGCAGAGCTCGCGCGGCGTCGGGCGCGTGTTGCGGTGGGAGAAGGCGTGGCCGAACGGGCGAGCGGGCGCGCAGCGGGATGTGGGTGGCATGCGCGCGATGTGGCCGTGGCCAGGATTGCGTGCTCGAGGGAGACAGGAGGGGGGGTTGCTCACGGCGGGGAGTAGGGTCCGGGCAACGGGGCGCAGGGAGCGACTCGGGGAGGAGGACGAGGAGGTCCTGCGAGGACGACGAGGCGACGGCGATTCGGGAAAGACAATGAGGGGCTCCAGCGGCGCGGTCCTCGTGCCAGCGTGGTCGTGGACGGCAGCAGGGCGCCGGTGGGGCGACGGAAGGGGGCCGGCTCCGCGAGGGGGGTGATGGCGACGTCGAGGCGGCGAGGCGGGGGCGCTCTGGGTGGCATCGGCGCGACGATGGCGGGACGGGCGCGGGTGCTCGATCTCGATCCAGAAGGGGATCGAGGGAAGTGGGGGGGGGTGGCTGCGGTCGTGGGTAGTGGGGGGGGGGAAGTGGGGCGACGGCTAGGGTTTCGGTCGGGTGGGGGGTTAACAGAGTGTGTGGGGGGGCCGGCTGGGCCGTGGGGTGGGCCGGCCCGTTCGGGCGGCTGAGGCCAGCTGGGCCACTTGGCCCAGTGAGAGGGGGGGGTTGCTTTGCCTTTTTGTTTTGTTTTGTTTTGTTTTTATCTATTTGCATTTCTGCTTTTAAACCTTTTAAACTATTTAGTCATTTTATAAAAATGTGTTTGCTGCACCATAATTACCTGTGTAATATTTGGCAACCACCGAACATTTTTGTTTCAATTTTTGAAAACTTTTATTGCCGACATTAATTTTAATTTTTAATTGAATATGACGCGGTTTGAACTAACGGGCGTTTAGCAACAGTAATCGGGATGACATGGCATGATTAGCGTGGGATTACTGTAGCAAGATTATCCGGGCGTCACAACACTTGAGGTTCAGTGATGCTAGAGTTGTTATGGGAAGTAGTATGTGGTTACTGAAGGTTGTTCGGAGTCCCGAATGAGATCCCGGACATCACGAGGAGTTCCGGAATGGTCCGGATGTGAAGATTTATATATGGGAAGTCCAGTTTCAGTCGCCGGAATGGTTTCGGGGGTTATCGGTATTGTACCGGGACCACCGAAAGGTGTCCGGGGGTCCACTGGGTGGGGCCACCTGCCCCGGTGGGCCAAGTGGGCTGAACAAGGGTGGGAACCATCCCCTAGTGGGCTGGTGCACCCCCAAGGGCCCAAGGAACCCTAGGGGGTGGGGGCGCCTCCCACCAAACTTGGGGGGCAAGTTCCCCCCTTGGCCGCCCCCCCCTCTAGATGCATCTAAGGGGGGCCAGCCCCCTCTCCCTTCACCCTATAAATAGAGGGGAGTGGGAGGGCAGCCGCACCCCTTCCCTGGCGCAGCCCTCCCCCTCTCCAACATCTCCTCCTTGTTCGTAGTACTTGGCGAAGCCCTGCCGGAGAACTGCAAGCTCCACCACCACGCCGTCGTGCTGCCGGAGCTTTCCCTCAACTTCTCCTCTCCCCTTGCTGGATCAAGAAGGAGGAGACGTCCCTGGGCTGTACATGTGTTGAACACGGAGTTGGCGGCCGTTTGGCGCTGGATCGGATCTTCCGCGATTTGAATCGCCGCGAGTACGAATCCATCATCCGCATTCCTTGTAACGCTTCCGCTTAGCGATCTTCAAGGGTATGAAGATACACTCCCTCTCTCTCATTGCTAGTATCTCCTAGATTGATCTTGGTGACACGTATGATTTTTTTGAATTATTACTACGTTCCCCAACATGATCTCCATCGTAGCATCGTTGTCGTCTCGCGAACTATTGCTTCTACAACTATCGCTACCACTTAGTGATAAAGTAAAGCAATTACATGGCGATTGCATTTCATACAATAAAGCGACAACCATATGGCTCCTGCCAGTTGCCGATAACTGTTACAAAACATGATCATCTCATACAACAATTTATATATCATCACGTCTTGACCATATCACATCACAACATGCCCTGCAAAAACAAGTTTAGACGTCCTCTACTTTGTTGTTGCAAGTTTTACGTGGCTGCTACGGGCTTCTATCAAGGACCATTCTTAACTACGCATCAAAACCACAACAATTTTTCGTCAAGTGTGTTGTTTTAACCTTCAACAACAAACTCGATTCAACTAAAGTTGGAGAAACAGACACCCGCTAGCCACCTGTGTGCGAAGCATGTCGGTAGAACCAGTCTCATGAACGCGGTCATGTAATGCCGGTCCGGGCCGCTTCATCCAACAATACCGCCGAATCAAAGTAAGAAGTTGCTGGTAAGCAGTATGACTATTATCGCCCACAACTCATTGTGTCCTACTCATGCATATAACATCTACGCATAGACCTGGCTCTGATGCCACTGTTGGGGAATGCAGTATTTCAAAAAAATTACCTACGATCACGCAAGATCTATCTAGGGGATGCATAGCAACGAGAGGGGACAGTGTGTCTACGTACCCTCATAGACCGAAAGCGGAAGCGTTTAGTAACGCAGTTGATGTAGTTGAACGTCTTCATGATCCAATCGATCCTAGTATCGAACATATGGCACCTCTGTGTTCAGCACACGTTCAGCACGATGACGTCCCTCGAGCTCTTGATCCAATTGAGGACGAGGGAGAGTTCCGTCAGCACGACGGTGATGATGAAGTTACCGGCGTAGGGCTTCGCCTAAGCACTACGACGCTATGACCGAGGTGTGTAACTGTGGAGGGGGGCACCGCACACGGCTAAGAGAAGACTTGGTGTGTCTTTGGGGTGCCCCCTGCCCACGTATATAAAGGAGTGAGGGAGAGAGGCCGGCCCCCTAGGGGCGCGCCAAGAGTATGGAGTCCTACTAGGACTTCCAAGTCCTAGTAGGAATCCCTTTCCTTTTCGGAGTAGGAGAGAAGGAAAGAGGGAAAGAGAGAGAGGGAGCAGGAAAAGGCAAGGGGGGCGCCGCCCCCTTCCCATAGTCCAATTCGGACCCACGTGGGGGGGGGGCGCCACCTCCCCTTGGCCTGCCTCCTCTTTCCCGTATGGCCCAATAAGGCCCAATAAGGCCCATTACTTCTCCCGGTGAATTCCTGTAACTCCCCGGTACTCCGAAAGATACCCGAATCACTCGGAACTTTTCCGATGTCTGAATATAGCCTTCCAATATATGAATCTTTACCTCTCAACCATTTCGAGACTCCTCGTCATGTCAGTGATCTCATACGGGACTCCGAACAAACTTCGGTTATCAAATCACATAACTCATAATACAAATCGTCATCAAACGTTAAGCATGCGGACCCTACGGGTTCGAGAACTATGTAGACATGACCGAGACACATCTCCGGTCAATAACCAATAGCGAAACATGGATGCTCATATTGGTTCCTACATATTCTTCAAAGATCTTTATCGGTCAAACCGCATAACAACATACGTTATTCCATTTGCCATCGGTATGTTACTTGCCCGAGATTCGATCGTCGGTATCCACATACCTAGTTCAATCACGTTACCGGCAAGTCTCTTTAATCGTTCCGTAATGCATCATCCCGTGACTAACTCATTAGTCACATTGCTTGCAAGGCTCATAGTGATGTGCATTACCGAGAGGGTCCAGAGATACCTCTCCGATACACGGAGTGACAAATCCTAATCTCGATCTATGCCAACTCAACAAACATCATCGGAGACACCTGTAGAGCATCTTTATAATCACCCAGTTACGTTGTGACGTTTGATAGCACACAAGGTGTTCCTCTAGTATTCGGGAGTTGCATAATCTCATAGTCTGAGGAACATGTATAAGTCATGAAGAAAGCAATAGCAATAAAACTAAATGATCATTATGCTAAGCTAACGGATGGGTCTTGTCCATCACATCATTCTCTAATGATGTGATCCCGTTTATCAAATGATAACACATGTCTATGGTTTAGGAAACTTAACCATCTTTGATTAACGAGCTAGTCTAGTAGATGCTTACTATGGACACTGTGTTTTGTCTATGTATCCATACATGTATCAAGTTTCTGGTTAATGCAATTCTAGCATGGATAATAAACATTTATCATAATATAAGAAAATATAAAATAACAACTTTATTATTGCCTCTAGGGCATATTTCCTTCAGCGCCATGCCCCCTTCCCTGCACGTTGAGAGCCTATTGGAAGAAAACGACCAATTTGTCCATTCCTAGTGGGTATGGCTGGGTGGTGCTTTAACTTCCACATGGACCAAGATTTTAGTGCAGGCCAGACAACCAACCGGGTCAAAGTTGCATCCCATGGCCTTGTTGAGGAGTATATAAGCAACCAAACATGCTCGAAGCCTTGTTACATATTGTGCATAACAAACCTCACCTCCCACTTCATCTTTTGGCAAGACCTAGTTGGTCCTAGGCTTGAGACACTGATCGCCCTTGTGTGCCTTTTGGCAAAAGTCCAATTGTCGCAAGGCACAACGAATTATGATCGAATCTTTGATCGAATAGGTGCCTTACGGTCAACACCATGTACCAGGCTTTACTCCATTGTGATGCACCATTTAGAAATGCAAAAATATAAAAGATTTGTCCAAACCTTTTGATGTCCCGTAGTACCGTCCTAATGGGTAATACTAACTAAGTGTAACCTCATGAAGCGTATTTGCTTGGAAGCAAGAAATGTTGTTTATGTCACGAATATTAAACAGAAAAACAAACACCCCATTTTCAATGCAAGTTCAGACACGCTACACCGTTAATCCTCAAAGGGGACTCTAGCTTGATCAGTTCCATAATGTTACGAAAAAAAGTTTGATATTACGCGGCTTTGATCGCAACCTTAAGAGTGGGGGTGGCAGTTTAGTTTGGTCACTTCGAATATGTTGAAGCGATTTTGCTTTTAAAAGAGTCATTTATGTCTGTTGCATGGTGTTTACCCGTGTATGCACTATCTCCATTCGTGGTATATTTTGCATAACCAGAGGAAAAATGATTGCTTAGAGCATCTCTAACAGACGCGCTAGAAAAAACGATTATATTGCACGCGTGATCGAAACTGGTACTCCAGCAGACGCGCTAAAATTCCGCGCGCGGCAAAGTAGGTTTAACGTGCTAGGAAAAACGGCATCGTGCGCTGCTTATTTGGTGCGCCCGCTCGAGCGCGTCGCAAAATCTGGGCTGCTGTAGGTGGGGCCGCCGGATTGGGCGCCGTGTTTTTGCACTTCTGGTAAAGCAAATACTAGCTCAGCACGCTAAAACGCTTCGACGCCGCAAAGAAATATAGCCCCCGCGCAACCACACACCTGTTGGAGATGCTCTTACTGTGGAGTGTGTGCTTATGGAGCATATGACCAAGATTTTTTTTTCTCTTAACATGGATGCCGGTTGTAGACTACGGGTCAGCCCTTGTCCCCCCTCAGCGATAGTCCAGTCATGGTATTATTTCTTGGCTTTTAATATTTTTGGATATGTGTCTTGTTGTCTATGTGCATTTTACCTATATAATGATGGGGCTTGAACTCATTATATTTGAAAAAGAGTGTATATAACTCCTCAACTTTCGCATTTTGGTTACATCACCCTTTGAACTCTAAAACCGGGAACTTAATACCTTGAGCTGTAAAAACCAGAGAACTCACCCCCTGAGTCACCTTCGAGAGATTTGACCACGGTTGAACATTGACTAGTGATAGGTGATCGCCACGTCATCATACCTCCATGTTCCAGCCCCACTCCTGGAAGAGCCACCGGGTAACGCGGACCCGCGCTTCCTTCATCTCGTCGCCGATCCCCTAGATCTCCCGCGCCGTCTGGCACCACCGCAGTACCGACTGAGCGAGGGTTTGGTTGAGTCCAAGAACTCGTAAACACCCCGCCGCCGTGCGCACCCTCTCCGGTGGCTCCGTCGGACGCATCCGCCTCACCGGCGAATCCATCTGCACTCCCTCAACGAGACCGAGCCACAACACGACGAGCAAAACCAGCACAGGAGCGGCCTTCCCTCAACGAGACCGAGCCACAACACGACGAGCAAAACCAGCACAGGAGCGGCCTTCCCCGCCCACTGCCGCCTCCCAGGACCGGATGCCAGCACCCGAGCACGTGCGCCGGTGTTTGTCCCAGCTCAGACCGCGCAACCGCGCAAGAGACTACTCGAACACGTGTGCCTAAACTAGCTAGCGCAGCTGCACCCGCACACATCGTCGCTCTTGGCGATTCCCTGGCCTGTTTGATCTTCCGTTTGCTTCACTGTGGGAAACAAAGCGAGCGTGATTGAAGCCCCCAAGGAAAATGGATGGGCAGAAGCTTATCACGTTGATGTCGTACTTTGTCCTCGCCGCGACGGCACCCCGATGCCGATGCCGATGCCGATGCCGATCGATACGCGCGGAAGCAGCTAAACGCTCCGCCGCTGTTGCTGGTAGGTCTCACCTACTACAGCCATGCCCATCTCCTGGACGAAAGGGTCAGAGAGCCGCATATGCGTCTGGACTCTTGATTAAGCAATTATGGTACTGAGTTCAACAATTATGGTACTGAGTTCCTGATAGGAATAAATGCCCAAGGACCTGGACTGACCGGCCGCTCCGTGCTCCGCGACCTGGACCTGACCGCCATTTGTAGTCTCAACGACATTCGTATCACCAACGGCATCATGCGGCTAGCCCTCGTGGTGGGAGCCATGGTGCTCGTGGGCGGAGCCTGCGGCTCAAGTGCTCACTGGTTATCATGGCCGCGTGGGTGGTGTGATGGCCGGGGTACGGCGTGCGGTGGCGGTGGTGCGGCAGGTGTCCTTGCGACTGGCCATATTTTGTCTTGAAGACACGGGTCTCTTGCCGGGGTGAAAACCTGCTCTAACTATGGTCAGACTGACGGTTTTGAAGGCGTCGTTGCGGTTAGTCCTGGTCCTCTATGTGCTTCGAGGAAACTCTGATCTTTAGATCAGGCGACGGCGACGCTCTGGTGTTGTGACCTTTCTAAAGGCGCTGCTTTGGATTCCATGGTTCGTCGTGCGCAGCTTCTCCTCTTCGTGGTGACTAGTTCACTGTTGAGTTCTTGGGCCACTTCAAGCGGACCTCACTTTCCCACCTGCCATTTTCTTGGAGTTGTATATGGACTGGTGTGGACGTGTAGTTGTTCTCCAACATCCTTTGTATCTTGTCTTGTGTGCGTGTGTGATGATGTCGAGTTATATGACTAGGTTGTATGATGATGATGCAGAGGTCCGGGTCATTCCCCTTTTTGACAAAAAAATATGGCTAGGTTGTATGATAGTTATTGCTTTGTATATAAAGTGCGAGAAAGAATGTTTTGGCAAGTTTTTGCTGTTGGATGTTCTGTTGTTGGACTTGCTGCTCTTGGCCTCTCCTGAAGCCTCCTGGTGCACCAACCGCAAGAATGGGGCTGCTATTCTTCCGCATGGGGAGGCGGAGTTCGTCGCAGCCAGACCACATGATGTGCGGTGAATCGGAAGTCATCGCAGCCGGAGAGGACAATGTCGAAGGTGGTAACAGCGTTGCAGATGAGGCAGAGCTTGCTCGCTCTTGGGAGTGGCTCTCCGTGTGCAGCGCTCGAGGAGAGAAGAGATTGCGTGCACCCCGCTCCAAGGTGGCCATTTTTACTTTTTTTTTCCTTTGACTATTCGATGCCACATGGGCTAGGGGGTGATGTGGTTTTTGGTAGATCAGAGGATTAAAACTCTGGGTTTGGAGTTCTAAGGGGTGATATAGCAAAAACATGAAACATCAGAGGGTATATGCACTTCTTTCGTTATACTTGTATCTTATGAGTTATAAAAGTACCTTTATCGAGGAAAGAACTGCAATGACTTAGGAAATAAGCGACAACCATAAACTGAGTTCAAGTGGGTTGCTTAAAATAGTTTTTTTATAACATTCAAGGAGAAATGAAAAGGAGAACCAGCTCAAAATGGAAGCAGATGATGATAAATTCTGGCAATCCCTCGCAACTTTATTTATCTCAACAAATCTAAGCAGAACATGAGTACACACTTGGATCCACAACGAGCTGAAAACATGCACGCGCAACAAACGAACATAATTCAAGAACATAGAATGTTAAGAGAACTAGAAACAACTTAAGTAAACAGGCTTATATAGCCTTTGAACCAAAATATACACTGCCAGGTTGCTAGTTGTTGATCTTCCCTTTGTTGCCTATGCCGGGACTGTTCCCAGGCGCCGTCCCCCGGGATTCCACCGTAGTCGCGGTCGACATGGCTCCGCCGTCTAGCCCTTGTGCCCCTGCTATGCTAGTCTCACTTGAAGTTGCTCTCAAGCTTCGGCTGTTACTTTCCAACGCGCCCCATGGCTCCTTCCCCTTGCTCGCCACCGTCACCGCCGTCGCAGTTGTGAGCCGCCTTGCCTCGGCTTGGATTGAGCTGAGGATGATGATCAGAATGCAAGTGCACAGAACCTTTGAGCGAGCCATGTGAGAATGCTAAATAAGAGTGGAAGGCAAAAGGCCACTGTAGTTTAGCTCGGTGGGACTCGTAGGCTCAATGCTTCTGCCGTTGGTACTACTACTCTGGTGCTTCTTTGGGATCATGTGAGGTGAGGTGCCTGCACACCGTTCTATATATATAGTGGAAGAAGTGTACGTAAAAGCTCGAGGGTTTAGCGGACGAGCAATCGAGAGCAGTACTTTTCTTCCGATGCTAATGATGCTTGCACACAAGTTTTTTCTAAGTGCCCCCACCACCGACGGCCGTCGGCCGTCCCTGTCCCCCTCCCCCCTCTTCCCCCTCCCGGATCCACCCCCGTGCCGCCTTCCCGGGAGGTGGCTGCGCGGCGCGAGCCCCTTCCCCCTTCGGCCGCCTTCCTTCCTCCCTCCCTGCCGCCGCCGACGGCCGCCCCCGACGCTTGGCCGGGTGGTGTTGGCGGCAGCGGGATTGTCTGTCCCCCCGCGCGCGGCTCCCTGCTCGGGGCATGGAGGTGGCGGCGGTGCTCCTTGGCTCACTGACGGCCCGGCGACCCGGCGGAAGTGTCCGGCGGCGCGCGAGGTGGTGGCGTGGCCCCTTGGTGGCGAGACGGCATGGTGGCGCTGGTTGGCCGGCGCGCGCCCCCGGCCCAGATCTGTGCTCTGCGGGCCCATCTGGGTGCTAGCGGGCCGGCCTCCGGCGTGGCTTCGTCGTCGTCTGTGTGGTGTGGAGAAGGAGCAGCTCGGATGTGGGGCGGCGACGCCGACGGGGTGCCTGCTACAGCGCGATGGCGGGAGCTTTACGAGCGTGGAGGTCCCGGCCGGGCCTGTGGGCCCACGGGCCTGGTATGCTCCTGCTATTGTGTCCGGTCGGCTACTGTCGTTGACGGTGGAGGTTGTGCCCTCGCACGTGCCGACGGTGCTGCGGTCCCTAGTCCCGGCTCCTATTCCCCGTTGTGCAGGCCTCACATCGTGGTGCCGTGGTGAGACGGCGTGGAGGCTTCATGACCACGGTGGCGCAAAGATGGTGGTCGGTTTGGTGGCAGGCTCTGGAGCATCCGAGGTGAAGGTTGGGATCGGGGGAAACCCTTATCGGCCTGTCCGACACGACGCGGCGACGCCGGTGGGTGCCGCCGGACCTTCCCGGAGGGCGTCGAGGGCAACCCTTCCTCTCGCCTCGTCACGTATCGAGGGAAACCCTTGGCAGTAGCTCGTCATCATCGCGATTCTTCTTGGAGGTGTTGATTGGTACCGGTGCTTCGGAGTGTTGGAGCTTGATGGGAGATCTTCGGTGGGCGCAGTGGTCGTGAAGCTTCTTCGTTTCCGTCGATCCGCCGTTGTCGGCAATTTTTTCTCTTGTTATTTCTCTTTCGACTTTTTTGGATGTGATTGTACTACTTCCGCCCCAGCATGTACCGTTGGCTGTATCGGTTGAGTGCTTTGTAATACAAAGCGGGGGAAACCCTTTTTGGGATTTTTCTAAGAAAAATACAGCTGGCAATGTCTAAAATTAAGCGTCGCAGATGCTCACATACACACATGTACACCCATCCACACACATCCTAGTCCTATGAGAACCTCTAAATACTGAGTCAGGATCACATATTGAGATTGGCGAAGTCACTACAAAGGCCAATGTCTTTTTTCACTGAATGAGCATCGCCGTTATGCGAGCAATAATGCCAAGCCTAGAACTTGAACCTTGATGAGTTGGTTCCACCACTACGAATCTAACAATCTTAGTTACACTGAGTTCGTCAATTAAGCATTTAGCTGTTGAGTGGAGATTCATGTTTAATGATTTATATATGTTCTAGGAACAAATGACGACGGCCCCACGAAGATACTACAAGCTAGTGGAGATTTTTTTGTGTCTCGTCAACTATGCACGTAATTTGATAGAACGTACTCACTTAAATTGTTATGCCATGCAGGAAAAACAACGGATTCACGCCTTTTAGTGAAAAAAATGAAAATAATTGTACGGCAGAATAAGGGAATCATCACCTTCGTTGGACCACAGGAGTTGTGTTTAATTTTGTATATATATTCAAGTTTTGCTCGCATGATCTTCACCATCCATCAAACCATCTTTTGACCAGCTAAGGATATTAGCCATACATATGTAAAGAGATCACCGTTCATCATTGTACAAATCTGCCATTAACGGCAGGACCTCTCGTGATGGCTCCTTCACGATGGCTACATAATTTTCCTACCATCCAACAAAAGTACTAAGATTCCTTGTCCAATTGCCTTTGTCTCCCTAAATTTTAAATGGTCGGATATGTTTATGGTAAGGACAACTGTACTTGTAAAATCAACAAGCACATACTGCTATCTGTGGTGCGAGAGAGCATCATTTGCTGCAAATTTGTGTGGTGGTGGATGGAGATGTGTCACTGTTGTTGTCGGAAGAAGGAATGCATAACAAAAGCTTGAATTATTATAACTGTAGAATACCTTCAATCTGAATAAAAAAGGTGGTATGTAAACGAACATTGAGATCACATTTCAGATCCTCCATGAGTCCATTTCTTAATTCAAATGCGTCATATATTCCCTAAGCAGAACAATCCAGATATTAAGAAGTAGAAAGTTATGATGGTTCTTCGGGAAATGGTCCTTGACAGGCATGGTCCTTCGGGATACTGAAGGGAAGATCATATTTACCGCTTGTCGTCATATTTTATCATGCCATGATGCACTTGAAACGGAACTAAATGCTCTTTCTGAAGAATTTCCCTCGCTATGTAATGAAGCAATTTTTCGCTTCAGGTGGAATCTGATTGTATGAAAGCCATAAATATGATGAAAAGTGAGATGTATGATAGATCAAGATATGCCTTTTTAGTTCGAGAGATCAATTTGAAGCTGTTAGAAAGAGAAGCTTATATTACTTCTTCAAAACTTTATCAAGGTATGTGCTATGTGCAAGTTCAATTAAGCGTCTTGATCTATCTCTATAGATCTTGATGCCCAATATATAAGCAGCTTCACCGAGGTCTTTCATAGAAAAATTCTTATTCAAGTATCCTTTTATGCTATCCAGAAATTCTGTATTATTTCCAATCAACAATTTGTCATCCACATATAATATTAGAAATGCTACAGAGCTCCCATTTACTTTCTTATAAATACAAGCTTCTTCAAAAATCTGTACAAAACCATATGCTTTGATCACACTATCAAAGCGTATATTCCAACTCCGAGAGGCTTGCACCATAAATGGATCGCTGGAGCTTGCACAATTTGTTAGCATCTTTAGGATCGACAAAACCTTCTGGTTGCATAATATACAACTCTTCTTTAAAATATCCATTAAGAAATGCAGTTTTGACATCCATTTGCCAAATTTCATAATCATAAAATGTGGTAATTGCTAACATGATTCGAACAGACTTAAGCATCTCTACGAGCGAGAAGGTCTCATCGTAGTCAACTCCTTGAACTTGTCGAAAACCTTTCGCGACAAGTCGAGCTTTATAGACAGTAACATTACCGTCAGCGTCAGTCTTCTTCTTGAAGATCCATTTATTCTCTATCGCTTGCCGATCATCGGGCAAGTCAACCAAAGTCCACACTTTGTTCTCATACATGGATCCCATCTCAGATTTTATGGCCTCAAGCCATTTTGCGGAATCTGGGCTCATCATCGCTTCCTCATAGTTCGTAGGTTCGTCATGGTCAAGTAACATGACCTCCAGAACAGGATTACCGTACCACTCTGGTGCGGATCGTACTCTGTTTGACCTACGAGGTTCAGTAGTGACTTGATCTAAAGTTTGATGATCATCATCATTAACTTCCTCATTGATTGGTGTAGGAATCACAGGAACTGATTTCTGTGATGAACTACTTTCCAATTCGGGAGAAGGTACAATTACCTCATCAAGTTCTACTTTCTTCCAACCCACTTCTTTCGAGAGAAACTCCTTCTCTAGAAAGGATCCATTCTTAGCAACGAATATCTTGCCTTCGGATCTGTGATAGAAGATGTACCCAACAGTCTCCTTTGGGTATCCTATGAAGACACATTTCTCCGATTTGGGTTCGAGCTTATCGGGTTGAAGCTTTTTCACATAAGCATCGCAACCCCAAACTTTAAGAAACGATATCTTAGGTCTCTTGTCAAACCACAGTTCATATGGTGTCGTCTCAACGAATTTAGATGGTGCCCTATTTAACATGAATGCGTCCATCTCTAAAGCATAACCCCAAAATGATAGCGGTAAATCGGTAAGAGACATCATATATCGTACCATATCTAATAAAGTACGATTACGACGTTCGGACACACCATTACGCTGTGGTGTTCCAGGTGGCGTGAGTTGCGAAACTATTCCACATTGTTTCAAATGAAGACCAAACTCATAACTCAAATATTCACCTCCACGATCAGACCGTAGAAACTTTATTTTCTTATTACGATGATTTTCCACTTCACTCTGAAATTCTTTGAACTTTTCAATTGTTTCAGACTTATGTTTCATTAAGTAGATATACCCATATCTGTTCAAATCATCTGTGAAGGTTAGAAAATAACAATACCCGCCACGAGCCTCAACACTCATTGGATTGCATACATCAGTATGTATTATTTCCAATAAGTCAGTTGCTCGCTCCATTGTTTCGCAGAACAGAGTCTTAGTCATCCTGCCTATGAAGCATGGTTCGCAAGCATCAAGTGATTCATAATCAAGTGATTCCAAAAGCCCATCAGCATGGAGTTTCTTCAATCGCTTTACACGAATATGACATAAACAGTAGTGCCACAAAAAAGTTGTACTATCATTATTAATTTTGCATCTTTTGGCTTCAATATTATGAATATGTGTATCACTACAATCGAGATTCAACAAAAATAGACCACTCATCAAGGGTGCATGACCATAAAAGATATTACTCATATAAATAGAACAACCATTATTCTCTGATTTAAATGAATAACCGTCTCGCATTAAACAAGATCCAGATATAACGTTCATGCTCAACGCTAGCACCAAATAACAATTATTTAGGTCTAAAACTAATCCCGACGGT
Source organism: Triticum urartu (assembly GCF_056163025.1). Lineage (NCBI taxonomy): Eukaryota > Viridiplantae > Streptophyta > Magnoliopsida > Poales > Poaceae > Triticum > Triticum urartu. The sequence continues at coordinate 159,463,071 of NC_141875.1, read as the reverse complement.
AGATGTAGAAGTAGCGTGCCGACAGTGATCACATCGACTTTGGAATCATTTCCCACGCGCATCGTCACCCGTCCTTAGCCAATCTTTGTTTAATCTATAGCCCCTGTCTCGAGTTGCAAATATGAGCAACATAACCAGTATCAAATACCCAGGCGCTACTACGAGCATTAGTAAGGTACACATCAATAACATGTATATCAAATATACCTTTCACTTTGCCATCCTTCTTATCCGCCAAATACTTTGGGCAGTTCCGCTTCCAGTGACCAGTCCCTTTGCAGTAGAAGCACTCAGTCTCAGGCTTAGGTCCAGACTTGGGTTTCTTCCCTTCAGCAGCAACTAGCTTGCTGTTCTTCTTGAAGTTCCCCTTTTTCCCTTTGCCCCTTTTCTTGAAATTAGTAGTCTTGTTTTTTTAGAAAAGGAGGATGACCCCCGGCCTCTGCATCTGGGAGATGCATCCGACCATTTTATTGATTATTCTCGAGGACCTTACAAAGTATTACAACAATATGCCTGAATTCGCCATCTTGGCGACATTTGACGCTACTCCTATCCAAATGATGAAGGCGTGCTAGTTGGGCCACTACCCAGACCACTCATCTAAGTCTAACATCAAAATGATGAAGGGGTGCTAGCTGGGAAACTACCCAGACCACTCACCTAAGCCTAATATCAAAAGCCGGAAGCCCCAGCCGAGCCACATACCGGGTCTGGGGTACAAACCGGTCCGACGCACTCGTGTGTCGTCGCCGCCATCTTCCACAGGTCTGTCTTCAGAGCAAATATTGATGCTTCTACCTTGTCTGGCCACTCAGCCATCGATGTCACCACGACACCAGACATCTTCGTCCTCCTATGCGAGTCCATCGCCACACATCGGACGTCGAATCTCCACTATGCCACGCCGCCGAGATACGTCGCCATCAATGAGTAGGATGAAGCACCGCTCCGCCGAGTCCGGCAGGGCTGCTGAAGACCAAGCACCATGGAAGAAGGACTCCGAGGCTGAGCACATAGGCGGCAAAGTGCCAACGCACCGCCACCAGACGAACTCCGACCACGCCACCAACCGCCACCAAGCAACCAAAGCATCACATCCACCCCCAGCTCACCACGAACGACACCCCCAAGAGGATGACGAGCCCGGAGCGCCGCTGTCACTCGATCCGGCAAGGATTTGGGCTTTTGCCCGGCATACGAGCATGGTGGAAGGAAGAGGGGAAGGAGGCAACCTGGACGGCGCCTACAAGAAGGGTACGACGCCCTCGGGCGTCGCCGTCGTCGTGGCCAACACTGCTGGCCTCGGATTTCTCCGGAGCCACCTCCCACCTCCAGCCGCCAAACAGGTACAACTCCGGCGACAAAGGCTGCCCAAAGCAGGACCATCGGAGGCAGCCCTGGTTGAAGTAGATAGAGGCCTTCAAATCTGGATCGGGCGCCGCCGAGACGCCCGCACCATAGCCGCCACCTGCCGCCGCCTCGCCGCCCCCGCGGCCGAGGAAGAACGGCCAGCACCAACGAGCACTGGTCACCACAGACCCGACATCGATCCACCAGCCGAGGCCGCCGCCACGGATCCAAAGCTCCCCGAGGAAGAACATGGCGGCCAGATCCTCGCCGCCACCTTCACCGGCGGCCAAGCGGTGAACCGGCAGCCACCTCCGGTGGCGACGAGGGAGAGGAGAGGTGGGGGAGAGGGCCGGCGGCGGGCTAGGGTTACGCCGCCCGAGTCGCCACTTCGGGAGCGACGTGGTCAACTAGTAGTCTTGTTAACCATCAACAATTGATGCTCCTTCTTGATTTCTACCTCCACAGCCTTTAGCATCGCGAAGAGCTCGGAAATTGTCTTTTCCATCCCTTGCGAATTATAGTTCATCACGAAGCCTTTATAGCTTGGTGACAGTGATTGAAGAACTCTATCAATGACACCATCATCAAGAAGATTAACTCCCAGCTGAGTCAAGTGGTTATGGTACCCAGACATTCCGAGTATGTGTTCACTGACAGAACTATTCTCCCCTATTTTGCAGCTGTAGAACTTGTTGGAGACTTCATATCTCTCAACTCGGGCATTTGCTTGAAATATTAACTTCAACTACTGGAACATCTCATATGCTCCATGACGTTCAAAACGTCTTTGAAGTCCCGATTCTAAGCCGTAAAGCATGGCACACTGAACTATTCAGTAGTGATCAGTTTTGCTCTGCCAGACGTTCATAACGTCTGGAGTTGCTCCTGCAGCAGGTCTTGCACCTAGCGGTGCTTCCAGGACGTAATTCTTCTATGGAGCAATGAGGTTAATCCTCAAGTTACGGACCCAGTCCGTGTAGTTGCTACCACCATCTTTCAACTTAGCTTTCTCTAGGAACGCATTAAAATTCAAGGGAACGGTAGCACGGGCCATTGATCTACAACAACATAGATATGCAAAAATATTAGGTACTAAGGTCATGACAAATTAAAGTTCAATTAATCATATTACTTAAGAACTCCCACTTAGATAGACATCCCTGTAGTTGATAACACACAAGTATAGGGGATTGTAATAGTTTTCGAGGGTAGAGTATTCAATCCAAATTTATTGATTCGACACAAGGGGAACCAAAGAATATTCTCAAGTATTAGCAGTTGAGTTGTCAATTCAAACACACCTGGAAACTTAATATCTCCAGCAAGGTACTTAGTAGCAAAGTAATATGATAGTAGTGGTAACGGTAGCAAAAAGTAACGGTAGCAAAAGTAATATTTTTGGGTTTTGTAGTGATTGTAACAATAGCAACGAAAAACTAAATAAGCGAAGAACAATATAGGAAAAGCTCATAGGCATTTGATCGGTGATGGAGAATTACGTCGGATGAGATCGATCATGTAACAGTCATAACATAGGGTGACACAGAACTAGCTCCAGTTCATCAATGTAATGTAGGCATGTATTCCGAATATAGTCATACGTGCTTATGGAAAAGAATTTGCATGACATCTTTTATCCTACCCTCCCGTGGCAGCGGGGTCCTATTGGAAACTAAGGGATATTAAGGCCTCCTTTTAATAGAGTACCGGACGAAAGCATTAACACATGGTGAATACATGAACTCCTCAAACTACGGTCATCACCGGTAAGTATCCCGATTATTTTCACTTCGGGGTTAACGGATCATAACACATAATAGGTGACTATAGACTTGCAAGATAGGATCACGAAATCACATATATTCATGAAAACATAATAGGTTCAGATCTGAAATCATGGCACTCGGGCCCTAGTGATAAGCATTAAGCATAGCAAAGTCATAGCAACATCAATCTTAGAACATAGTGGACACTAGGGATCATACCCTAACAAAACTAACTCGATTACTTGATAAATCTCATCCAACCCATCACCGTCCAGCAAGCCTACGATGGAATTACTCACGCACGGCGGTGAGCATCATGAAATTGGTGATGGAGGAAGGTTGATGATGACGATGGCGACGGATTCCCCTCTCCGGAGCGCCGAACGGACTCCAGATCAGCCCTCCCGAGAGAGTTTAGGGCTTGGTGGCGGCTCCGTATCGTAAAACGTGATGAATCCTTCCCTCTTATTTTTTCTCCCCGAACATGAATATATGGAGTTGGAGTTGAGGTCGGTGGAGCGTCAGGGGGCCCATGAGGCAGGGGGCGTGCCTAGGGGGTAGGCGCGCCCCCACCCTCGTGGACAGGGTGTGGGCCCCCTAAGTGGATCTTTCTTCTAGTATTTTTTATGTATTCCAAAAATAATCTCCGTTGATTTCAGGTCATTCCGAGAACTTTTATTTCTGCACAAAAATAATACCATGGAAATTCTGCTGAAAACAGCGTCAGTCCGGGTTAGTTCCATTCAAATAATGCAAGTTAGAGTCCAAAACAAGGGCAAAAGTGTTTGGAAAAGTAGATACGACGGAGATGTATCAACTCCCCCAAGCTTAAACCTTTGCTTGTCCTCAAGCAATTCAGTTGATAAACTGAAAGTGATAAAGAAAAACTTTTATAAACTCTGTTTGCTCTTGTTGTTGTAAATATGTAAAGCCAACATTCAAGTTTTCAGCAAAGATTATGAACTAACCACATTCACAATAACACTTAGGTCTCATGTTTACTCATATCAATGGCATAATCAGCTAGCGAGCAATAATAACAAATCTCGGATGACAACGCTTTCTCAAAACAATCATGATATGATATAACAATATGGTATCTCGCTAGCCCTTTCTGAGACTGCAAAACATAAATGCAGAGCACCTTTAAAGATCAAGGACTGACTAGACATTGTAATTCATGGTAAAAGAGATCCAGTCACAGTCATACTCAATGTAAACTAACAGTAGTGGATGCAAATGACAGCGGTGCTCTCCAACTGGTGCTTTTTAATAAGAGGATGATGACTCAACATAAAAGTAAACGGATAGGCCCTTCGCAGAGGGAAGCAGGGATTTGTAGAGGTGCCGGAGCTCGATTTTGAAATAGATATGAATAATATTTTGAGCGGTATACTTTCATTGTCAACATAACAACCGAGAGATCTCGATATCTTCCATGCTACACACATTATAGGCGGTTCCCAAACAGAATGGTAAAGTTTATACTCCCCCTCCACCAACAAGCATCAATCCATGGCTTGCTCGAAACAACGAGTGCCTCCAACTAACAAGGTTCCTAGGGGAGTTTTGTTTGCAGTTATTTTGATTTGATTTGCATAAAGCATGGGACCGGGCATCCCGGTGACTAGCCATTTTCTCGTGAGTGAGGAGCGGAGTGCACTCCTCATGAGAATAACCCGCCTAGCATGGAAGATAAAGACATCCCTAGTTGATACATGAGCTATTCGAGCATACAAAACAGAATGTTTATTTGAAGGTTTACAGTTTGGCACATACAAATTTACTTGGAACGGCAGGTAGATACCATATATAGGTAGGTATGGTGGACTCATATGGAATAACTTTGGGGTTTATGGGATTGGATGCACAAGTAGTATTCCCGCTTAGTACAAGTGAAGGCTAGAAAAAGACTGGGAAGCGACCACCTAGAGAGCGACAACAGTCATGAACATGCATTAAAATTAATCAACACCGAATGCAAGCATGAGTAGGATATAATGCACCATGAACATAAATTTCATAGAGGCTATGTTGATTTTGTTTCAACTACATGTGTGAACATGTGCCAAGTCAAGCCACTCGAATCATTCAAAGGAGGATACCACCCTATCATACCACATCACAACCATTTTAATAGCATGTTGGCACGCAAGGTAAACCATTATAAGCTCCTAGCTAATTAAGCATGGCATAAGCAACTATAATCTCTAATTGTCATTGCAAATATGTTTCTTTCATAATAGGCTGAATCAGGAACGATGAACTAATCATATTTACAAAAACAAGAGAGGTCGAGTTCATACCAGCTTTTCTCATCTCAATAAGTTCATCATATATCGTCATTATTGCCTTTCACTTGCATGACCGAACGGTGTGGATAATAATAATAGTGCACGTGCATTGGACTAAGCTGGAATCTGGAAGCATTCAATTGAAGAGAGAAGACAAGGTAATATGGCTCTTTGTTAGATCAACAATAATGCATATGAGAGCCACTCAACATTTTCATTATGGTCTTCTCCTCTCGACCCCCAAAGAAAAGAAAAGAAACAAAACTATTGTTGGAAATATGCCCTAGAGGCAATAATAAAATGGTTATTATTATATTTCTTTGTTCATGATAATTGTCTATTGTTCATGCTATAATTGTGTTATCCGGAAATCGTAATACATGTGTGAATACATAGACCACAACACGTCCCTAGTGAGCCTCTAGCTGACTAGCTCGTTGATAAAAAGATAGTCATGGTTTCCTAACTATGGACATTGGATGTCATTGATAACGGGATCACATCATTAGGAGAATGATGTGATGGACAAGACCCAATCCTAAGCTTAGCTCAAAGATCCTGTAGTTCGTTTGCTGTAGCTTTTCTGAATGTCAAGTATCATTTCCTTAGACCATGAGATTGTGCAACACCCGGATACTGTAGGAGTGCCTTGGGTGTGCCAAATGTCACAACATAACTGGGTGACTATAAAGGTACATTACAGGTATCTCCGAAAGTGTCTGTTGGGTTGGCATGAATCGAGACTGGGATTTGTCACTTCGTATGACGGAGAGGTATCACTGGGCCCACTCGGTAATGCATCATCATAATGAGCTCAATGTGATCAGTGGTTGATCACGGGATCATGCATTACGGTACGAGTAAAGTGACTTGCCGGTAATGATACTGAACAAGGTATTGGGATACCGACGATCGAGTCTCGGGCAAGTAACGTACCGATTGACAAAGGGAATTGTATACGGATTGATTGAATCCTCGACATCGTGGTTCATCCGATGAGATCATCGTGGAGCATGTGGGAGCCAACATGGGTATCCAGATCCCGCTGTTGGTTATTGACCGGAGAGGCATCTCGGTCATGTCTGCATGTCTCCCGAACCCGTAGGGTCTACACACTTAAGGTTCGGTGACGCTAGGGTTGTTAGGAAGACTTGTATGTGATTACCGAATGTTGTTCGGAGTCCCAGATGAGATCCCGGACGTCACGAGGAGTTCCGGAATGGTCCGGAGGTAAAGATTTATATATGGGAAGTTGTCATATGGTCGCCGGAAAGTTTCGGGGGCATATTGGTATTGTACCGGGGCCACCGGAGGGGTTCCGGGGGTCCATCGGGAGGGTCCACCTCTTCCGGAGGGCCTTATGGGCTGTATGGAGAAGGGAACCAGCCCAAGTGGGCTGGGGCGCCACACCCCCCTACGTCCCATGCGCCTAGGGTTGGGGGAAACCCTAAGGGGGGGCGCCCCCTTGCTTGGGGGGCAAGCCCCCCTCCCCTTGGCCGCCGCCCCCCTCTAGATCTCATCTAGAGGGGGCCGGCCCCTTCCCCCTTCCCCTATAAATAGAGGGGTGAGGGGAGGGCTGCACACGACATCCAAGGCGCAGCCCCTCCCCTCCCCAACACCTCTCCTCCTCCATAAGAGCTTGGCGAAGCCCTGCCGGAGTACCGCAGCTTCATCACCACCACGTCGTCGTGCTGCTGTTGGAGCCCTCTTCCTCAACCTCTCCCTCCTCCTTGCTGGATCAACGCGCGGGAGACGTCCTCGCTCTGTACGTGTGTTGAACGCGGAGGTGCCGTCCGTTCGGCACTAGGATCTTTGGTGATTTGGATCACGTCGAGTACGACTCCATCAATCCCGTTCTCTTGAACGCTTCCGCTCGTGATCTACAAGGGTATGTAGATGCACTCCTCTCTCCCTTGTTTCTAGATGAATCGATAGATTGATCTTGGTGATGCGTAGAAAATTTTAAAATTCTGCTACGTTCTCCAACAGTGGCATCATGAGCTAGGTCTATGCGTAGTTACTATGCATGAGTAGAACACAAAGTAGTTGTGGGAGTCGATATTGTCAATTATCTTGCCGTTAATAGTCTTATATTGATTCGGCGGCATCGTGGGATGAAGCGGCCCGGACCAACCTTACATGTACGCTTACGTGAGACCGGTTCCACCAACTGACATGCACTAGTTGCATAAGGTGGCTGGTGCGTGTCTGTCTCTCCCACTTTAGTCGGATCGGATTCGATGAACATGGTCCTTATGAAGGGTAAATATAAATTGGCAATTCACGTTGTGGTTTTGGCGTAGGTAAGAAACGTTCTTGCTAGAAACCTATAGCAGCCACGTAAAAACTTGCAACAACAATTAGAGGACGTCTAACTTGTTTTTGCAGCAAGTGTTTTGTGATGTGATATGGCCAAAGGATGTGATGAATGATATATGTGATGTATGAGATGATCATGTTCTTGTAATAGGAATCAGGACTTGCATGTCGATGAGTATGACAACCGGCAGGAGCCATAGGAGTTGTCTTTACTTATTTATGACCTGCGTGTCAACATAAACGTCATGTAATTACTTTACTTTATTGCTAAAGCGTTAGCCATAGTAGTAGAAGTAATAGTTGACGTGACAACTTCAAGAAGACACGATGATGGATATCATGATGATGGAGATCATGGTGTCATGCCGGTGACAACGATGATCATGGAGCCCCGAAGATGGAGATCAAAGGAGCAAATGATATTGGCCATATCATGTCACTATTTGATTGCATGTGATGTTTATCATGTTATACATCTTATTTTCTTAGAACGACGATAGCTTAAATAAGATGATCCCTCGTAAAATTTCAAGAAAGTGTTCCCCCTAACTGTGCACCATTGCGAAGGTTCGTTGTTTCGAAGCACCACGTGATGATCGGGTGTGATAGATTCTAACGTTCGAATACAACGGGTGTAAGCCAGATTTACACATGCAATACACTTAGGTTGACTTGACGATCCTAGCATGTACAGACATGGCCTCCGAACACAGAAGACCGAAAGGTCGAGCATGAGTCGTATAGAAGATACGATCAACATGAAGATGTTCACCGATGTTGACTAGTCCGTCTCACGTGATGATCAGACACGGCCTAGTTAACTCGGATCATGTTATACTTAGATGAATGGAGGGATGTCTATCTGAGTGGGAGTTCATTGAATAATTTGATTAGATGAACTTAATTATCATGAACTTAGTCTAAAATCTTTACAATATGTCTTGTAGATCAAATGGCCAACGTTGTCCTCAACTTCAACGCGTTCCTAGAGAAAACCAAGCTGAAAGACGATGGCAGCAACTATACGGACTGGGTCCGGAACCTGAGGATCATCCTCATAGCTGCCAAGAAAGATTATGTCCTAGAAGCACCGCTAGGTGACGCACCCGTCCCACAGAACCAAGACTTTATGAACGCTTGGCAGACACGTGCTGATGATTACTCCCTCGTTCAATGCGGCATGCTTTACAGCTTAGAACCGGGGCTCCAAAAGCGTTTTGAGCGACATGGAGCATATGAGATGTTCGAAGAGCTGAAAATGGTTTTTCAAGATCATGCCCGGGTCGAGAGATATGAGGTCTCCGACAAGTTCTTCAGCTGTAAGATGGAGGAAAATAGTTCTGTCAACGAGCACATACTCAAAATGTCTGGGTTGCATAACCGCTTGACTCAGCTGGGAGTTAATCTCCCGGATGACGCGGTCATTGACAGAATCCTTCAGTCACTTCCACCGAGCTACAAGAGCTTTGTGATGAACTTCAATATGCAGGGGATGGAAAAGACCATTCCTGAAGTATTTGCAATGCTGAAATCAGCAGAGGTAGAAGTCAAAAAGGATCATCAAGTGTTGATGGTGAATAAAACCACTAAGTTCAAGAAAGGCAAGGGTAAGAAGAACTTCAAGAAGGACGGCAAGGGAGTTGCCACGCCCGGTAAGCAAGCTGCCGGGAAGAAGCCAAAGAATGGACCCAAGCCCGAGACTGAGTGTTTTTATTGCAAGGGAAGTGGTCACTGGAAGCGGAATTGCCCCAAATACTTAGCGGACAAGAAGGCCGGCATCACGAAAGGTATATGTGATATACATGTAATTGATGTGTACCTTACCAGTACTCGTAGTAGCTCCTGGGTATTTGATACCGGTGTGGTTGCTCACATTTGTAACTCAAAGCAGGAGGTGCGGAATAAGCGGAGACTAGCGAAGGACGAGGTGACGATGCGCGTCGGGAATGGTTCCAAGGTCGATGTGATCGCCGTCGGCACGCTACCTCTACATTTACCTACGGGATTAGTTTTAAACCTCAATAACTGTTATTTAGTGCCAGCTTTGAGCATGAACATTGTATCAGGATCACGTTTAATATGAGATGGCTACTCATTTAAATCCGAGAATAATGGTTGTTCTATTTATATGAGAGATATGTTTTATGGTCATGCTCCGATGGTGAATGGTTTATTATTAATGAATCTCGAGCGTAATGCTACACATATTCATAGTGTGAATACCAAAAGATGTAAGGTTGATAATGATAGTCCCACATACTTGTGGCACTGCCGCCTTGGTCACATAGGTGTCAAACGCATGAAGAAGCTCCATGTAGATGGACTTTTAGAGTCTCTTGATTACGAATCATTTGACACGTGCGAACCATGCCTCATGGGTAAGATGACCAAGACTCCATTCTCAGGAACAATGGAGCGAGCAACCAACTTATTGGAAATCATACATACTGATGTGTGCGGTCCGATGAGTGTTGAGGCTCGCGGTGGCTATCGCTATGTTCTCACCCTCACTGATGACTTGAGTAGATAAGGGTATGTCTACTTAATGAAACACAAGTCTGAGACCTTTGAAAAGTTCAAGGAATTTCAGAGTGAGGTTGAGAATCAACGTGACAGGAAAATCAAGTTCTTGCGATCAGATCGTGGGGGAGAATACTTGAGTCACGAATTTGGCACACACTTAAGAAAATGTGGAATAGTTTCACAACTCACGCCGCCTGGAACACCTCAGCGTAATGGTGTGTCCGAACGTCGTAATCGCACTCTATTAGATATGGTGTGATCTATGATGTCTCTTACCGGTTTACCGCTATCATTTTGGGGCTATGCTTTAGAGACTACCGCATTCACTTTAAATAGGGCTCCGTCGAAATCCATTGAGACGACACCGTATGAATTATGGTTTGGGAAGAAACCTAAGCTGTCGTTTCTAAAAGTTTGGGGATGCGATGCTTATGTCAAGAAACTTCAACCTGAAAAGCTCGAACCCAAGTTGGAAAAATGCGTCTTCATAGGATACCCTAAAGAAACTGTTGGGTATACCTTCTACCTCAGATCCGAAGGCAAGATCTTTGTTGCCAAGAATGGGTCCTTTCTAGAGAAAGAGTTTCTCTCGAAAGAAATAAGTGGGAGGAAGGTAGAACTTGATGAAGTATTACCTCTTGGACCGGTAAGTGGCGCAGCTCAAGAAAATATTCCTGAGGTGCCTGCACCGACTAGAGAGGAAGTTGATGATGATCATGAAACTTCAGATCAAGTTGCTACTGAACTTCGTAGGTCCACAAGGACATGTTCCGCACCAGAGTGGTACAGCAACCCTGTCTTGGAAATCATGTTGTTAGACAACGGTGAACCTTCGAACTATGAAGAAGCGATGGCGGGCCCGGATTCCGACAAATGGCTGGAAGCCATGAAATCCGAGATAGGATCCATGTATGAAAATGAAGTATGGACTTTGACTGACTTGCCCGTTGATCGGCGAGCCATAGAAAATAAATGGATCTTTAAGAAGAAGACAGACGCGGATGGTAATGTGACCATCTATAAAGCTCGACTTGTCGCTAAGGGTTATCGACAAGTTCAAGGGGTTGACTACGATGAGACTTTCTCACCCGTAGCGAAGCTGAAGTCCGTCCGAATCATGTTAGCAATTGCTACATTCTATGATTATGAGATATGGAAAATGGACGTCAAAACGGCATTCCTTAATGGTTTCCTTAAGGAAGAATTGTATATGATGCAGCCGGAAGGTTTTGTCGATCCTAAGAATGCTGACAAGGTGTGCAAGCTCCAACGCTCGATTTATGGGCTGGTGCATGCATCTCGGAGTTGGAACATTCGCTTTGATGAGATGATCAAAGCGTTTGGGTTTATGCACACTTATGGAGAAGCCTGCATTTACAAGAAAGTGAGTGGGAGCTCTGTAGCATTTCTCATATTGTATGTGGATGACATATTGTTGATGGGAAATGATATAGAATTATTGGAAAACATAAAGGCCTACTTGAACAAGTGTTTTTCAATGAAGGACCTTGGAGAATCTGCTTATATATTAGGCATCAAGATCTATAGAGATAGATCGAGACGCCTCATTGGTCTTTCACAGAGTACGTACCTTGACAAGATATTGAAGAAGTTCAAAATGGATCAGTCAAAGAAGGGGTTCTTACCTGTATTGCAAGGTACGAGATTGAGCACGGCTCAAAGCCCGACCACGGCAGAAGATAGAGAAAAGATGAGTGTCGTCCCCTATGCCTCGGCCATAGGGTCTATCATGTATGCTATGCTGTGTACTAGAACTGATGTAAACCTTGCCGTAAGTTTGGTAGGAAGGTACCAAAGTAATCCCAGCATGGAACACTGGACATCGGTCAAGAATATCCTGAAGTATCTGAAAAGGACTAAGGAAATGTTTCTCGTTTATGGAGGTGACGAAGAGCTCGTCGTAAAGGGTTACGTCGATGCTAGCTTCGACACAGATCTGGATGACTCTAAGTCACAAACTGGATACGTGTATATGTTGAATGGTGGGGCAGTAAGCTGGTGCAGTTGCAAGCAAAGCTTTGTGGCGGGATCTACATGTGAAGCGGAGTACATGGCAGCCTCGGAGGCAGCACAAGAAGCAGTCTGGGTGAAGGAGTTCATTACCGACCTAGGAGTCATACCCAATGCGTCAGGCCCGATGACTCTCTTCTATGACAACACCGGAACTATTGCCCTTGCCAAGGAGCCCAGGTTTCACAGGAAGACCAGGCATATCAAGCGTCGCTTCAACTCCATTCGCGAAAGTGTTCAAAATGGAGACATAGAGATTTGTAAAGTACATACGTACCTGAATGTAGCAGATCCGTTGACTAAACCTCTCCCTAGAGCAAAACATGATCAACACCAGAACTGCATGGGTGTTCGATTCATCACAATGTAACTAGAATATTGACTCTAGTGCAAGTGGGAGACTGTTGGAAATATGCCCTAGAGGCAATAACAAAATGGTTATTATTATATTTCTTTGTTCATGATAATTGTCTATTGTTCATTCTATAATTGTGTTATCCGGAAATCGTAATACATGTGTGAATACATAGAGCACAACACGTCCCTAGTGAGCCTCTAGTTGACTAGCTCGTTGATCAAAAGATAGTCATGGTTTCCTGACTATGGACATTGGATGTCATTGATAACGGGATCACATCATTAGGAGAATGATGTGATGGACAAGACCCAATCCTAAGCTTAGCTCAAAGATCGTGTAGTTCGTTTGCTGTAGCTTTTCTGAATGTCAAGTATCATTTCCTTAGACCATGAGATTGTGCAACTCCCGGATACCGTAGGAGTGCCTTGGGTGTGCCAAACGTCACAACGTAACTGGGTGACTATAAAGGTACATTATAGGTATCTCCGAAAGTGTCTGTTGGGTTGGCACGAATCGAGACTGGGATTTGTCACTCCGTATGACAGAGAGGTATCACTGGGCCCACTCGGTAATGCATCATCATAATGAGCTCAATGTGATCAAGTGGTTGATCACGGGATCATGCATTACGGTACGAGTAAAGTGACTTGCCGGTAACGAGACTGAACAAGGTATTGGGATACCGACGATCGAGTCTCGGGCAAGTAACGTACCGATTGAGAAAGGGAATTGTATACGGATTGATTGAATCCTCGACATCGTGGTTCATCCGATGAGATCATCGTGGAGCATGTGGGAGCCAACATGGGTATCCAGATCCCGCTGTTGGTTATTGACCGGAGAGGCATCTCAGTCATGTCTGCATGTCTCCCGAACCCGTAGGGTCTACACACTTAAGGTTCGGTGACGCTAGGGTTTTTAGGAAGACTTGTATGTGATTACCGAATGTTGTTCAGAGTCCCAGATGAGATCCCGGACGTCACGAGGAATTCCGGAATTGTCCGGAGGTAAAGATTTATATATGGGAAGTTGTCATATGGTCGCCGGAAAGTTTCGGGGGCATATCGGTATTGTACCGGGGCCACCGGAGGGGTTCCGGGGGTCCATCGGGAGGGTCCACCTCTTCCGGAGGGCCTTATGGGCTGTATGGAGAAGGGAACCAGCCCAAGTGGGCTGGAGCGCCACACCCCCCTAGGGCCCATGCGCCTAGGGTTGGGGGAACCCTAAGGGGGGCGCCCCCTTGCTTGGGGGGCAAGCCCCCCTCCCCTTGGCCGCCGCCCCCCTCTAGATCTCATCTAGAGGGGGCCGGCCCCTTCCCCCTTCCCCTATAAATAGAGGGGTGAGGGGAGGGCTGCACACGACATCCAAGGCGCAGCCCCTACCCTCCCCAACACCTCTCCTCCTCCATAAGAGCTTGGCGAAGCCCTGCCGGAGTATTGCAGCTTCATCACCACCACGCCGTCGTGCTGCTGTTGGAGCCCTCTTCCTCAACCTCTCCCTCCTCCTTGCTGGATCAAGGCGCGGGAGACGTCCTCGCTCCGTACGTGTGTTGAACATGGAGGTGCCGTCCGTTCGGCGCTAGGATCTTCGGTGATTTGGATCACGTCGAGTACGACTCCATCAACCCCGTTCTCTTGAACGCTTCCGCTCGTGATCTACAAGGGTATGTAGATGCACTCCTCTCTCCCTCGTTGCTAGATGACTCCATAGATTGATCTTGGTGATGCGTAGAAAATTTTAAAATTCTGCTACGTTCTCCAACAACTATTTACACGGGAGAGCTTCCAACAAGCAAAAGAAGAACAAGAAATCTTTTTGGGTTTTCTTTTTAATTACTACTACTACAGGAATAGAAAGTAAACTAACTAAACTCTACAACTATTTTTTGGTTTTTTCTTAGGTTTATCAAACACACAATAAGAAAGCATAAAAAGGGAAATAAATTAGCATGAATATTACAATGAAAAAGTATGAGCACCGACAACTGGCATGAGTGTGTGAATAGGAATGTAATGTCGGTGAGAAGTACGTACTCCCCCAAGCTTAGGCTTTTGGCCTAAGTTGGTCTATGGCCATGGCTGGCCTGGTGGATATCCAAAGTAATAGTTGGGGTCATACTGAGAAGGAGCCTCGGGTTGCCACTGGTTGGCAATCTCCTCTGGATCCCACTGGTAAACAGACTGTCATGGAGGATCAAATTGTGGTTCCGGCTCTGGCTCTGTAGCCGATGTGGGGTTTCGGTAGGCGTGAATGGCCTCCGGCGGAACAAGGTACTTGCCTGCAGATAAGTCAAACAAGGAAGGAGCAGACCAAGTGATAGTCTCAGGGTGATTTTTATCAAAACTTAGCTTGTACTTGAGCATCTTTTCCTTATTCTTAACGATAAAATCATGTGCTACCATACTCTTATAGTCTAGAAAAACAGGAGGCAACAACTTTTCTTCTTTCTCATAATGTCTAATAGGTATGTTAAAATGTGCAGCGAGGCGCGAGGCGAAGATGCCTCCAAGGACGGGGCCCTTAGTACGGTTAAGATTTAACCGCTTTGCAACAATAGCGCCCATACTAAATGTGTCATCACGGAACAAGGGGGGCACCAAGGTTGCCACAGTTTCCGCGACCAATCAAGCATCTACTAGCAAATATTGCAAAGTAACGTAGAACAGGAAAATGTATGCTAGTAATTCTTGCATCGGAAACCTTCCTAGTTTCCCCTACAGCAATCATATCAATAAACCCTTCCACATCACTACGATGTGGTTCTTCTATGTTGCCTGTAAAGGGTATCTTACAGACCCGACAGAAATCAAAAAGGGACATCTCCTTATACTCATCATATAAATAGAAATCCACCGAAGGTGGTGACCTCCTAGCATGGAAATGAAAATTTTGCACAAAAATATTAGTGAGTAAGAGATACTGTTTGCGTTGGTCGTGGAGGAAGTCGGTGAGGCCTGCATTCTCAGCCAACTCATAAAAAACATCATAAATCCCGTCTGCTCTCAAGAAATCATCACAAGGCCATTCACACGGCTGAACTTCCGCGGTGCGAGGGAGATTATATTTTGGCCTCTTATCCTCCTCACTTTTCTTATCCTTCGAGCTTCGGCTCGATGAGCCCCTCAAAAATCTCTTCATCTTTTTCTGAAAATTTCTGAAATTTTTAGCAACTTCAAAATAAAAGTGAACCAAACTCAACAAAATTGAAAGCAACTACTCCTACAAGTGCCTAGAGGATATATCATGCATTAAAACTACTTTTGACCAGATAAATTTGACATGCAAGCTCAAGAACAGGGTCACCTAAGCAGCAAAAATTTGCAATGAATAAAGCACTAAAACAAAAACTAATTGGATCATTGGAGGAGTCACATACCAAAGAACAATCCCCCAAAGCAGTTTTGTGAGTGGAGCTTTGAGCTAGGAGATCGAAAATGGCAGCAAGATGAGCTAGAACTCGTGCTTGAGCTGGTTGGTGATTTTTTGGGAGGAAGGAGTGTGTGGTGGCTGGAATAAGTGGAGGGGACCCACGTAGGGTCCACGAGGCAGGGGCGTGCCAAGGGGGGTGGGCGCGCCCTGGACCCTCGTGGTTAGGTGCTTGCTCCCCCTGATGTGTTCTCAGTGCCAGATATTCTCAAATATTCTAGAAAAAATCATATTTAATTTTCAGGGCATTTGGAGAACTTCTATTTTCGAGGTATTTTTTATTGCATGGATAATTCAGAAAATAGACAGAAAATACTATTTTTGCTTTATTTTATATAAATAACAGAAAGTAAAAGGAGGGTACAGAGAGTTGTGTTTTCTAACTTCATCCATCTCATGCTCATCAAAAGGAATCCACTAACAAGGTTGATCAGGTCTTGTTAACAAACTCATTTCGAATAACATGAAACCAGAGAATTTTCGAATAACACTAGGTTACCTCAGCGGGGATATGCATATCCCCAACAATAAGAATATTGTATTTCTTCTTGAGAGTAGGAAGAGGGAATTCAAAACCTTCAATAGTGATTGTTGAAATTTTTCCAATAGAATTGATACTGTGGACTTGAGGTTGTTTCCTCGGAAAGTGTACCGTATGCTCATTACCATTAACATGAAAAGTGATATTGCCTTTGGTGCAATCAATAACAGCCCCTGCAGTATTCAAAAAGGGTCTTCCAAGAATAATAGACATACTATCGTCCTCGGGAATATCAAGAATAACAAAGTCCATTAAAATAGTAACTTTTGCAACCACAACAGGCACATCCTCACAAATACCGATAGGTATAACAGTTGATTTATCAGCCATTTGCAAAGATATTTCAGTAGGTGTCAACTTATTCAAATCAAGTCTACGATATAAAGAGAGAGGCATAACACTAACACCGGCTCCAAGATCACATAAAGCAGTTTTAACATAGTTTCTTTTAATGGAGCATGATATAGTTGGTACTCTTGGATCTCCAAGTTTCTTTGGTATTCCACCTTTAAAAGTATAATTAGCAAGCATGGTGGAAATTTCATCTTCCGGTATCTTTCTATTATTTGTAACAATATCATTCATATATTTAGCATATGGATTCATTAAGCATATCAGTCAAACGCATACGCGAAAAGATAGGTCTAATCATTTCAGCAAAGCGCTCAAAATCCTCATCATCCTTTTTCTTGGATGGTTTAGGAGGAAAAGGCATGGGTTTCTGAACCCATGGTTCTCTTTCCTTACCGCGCTTCCAAGCAACAAAGTCTCTCTTATCATAACGTTGATTCTTTGATTGTGGGTTATCAAGATCAATAGCCGGTTCAATCTCTACATCATTATCATTACTAGGTTGAGCATCAACATGAACATCATCATTAATATTATCACTAGGTTCATGTTCATTGCCAGATTGTGTTTCAGCATCAGAAATAGAAATATCATTGGGATTCTCGGGTGTGTCAATAACAGGTTCACTAGAAGCATGCAAAGTCCTATCATTTTTCTTTTTATTCCTCTTAGAAGGACTAGGTGCATCAATGTTATTTCTGTGAGAACCCTGCTCAATTCTCTTAGGGTGGCCCTCAGGATACAAAGGTTCCTGAGTCACTTTACCTCCTCTAGTTGCAACTCTAACAGCAAAGTCATTATTCTTACTATTCAATTCTTTGAGTAAATCATTCTGAGCTTTAAGTACTTGTTCTACTTGAGTGGTAATCATAGAAGCATGTTTACTAATAAGTTTAAGTTCACCCTTAACACTAGCCATATAATCACTCAAGTGTTCAATCATATAAGCATTATGTTTCAGTTGTCTACCAAAATAAGCATTAAAATCTTCTTGCTTAACCATAAAGTTATCAAATTCATCCAAACACTGGCTAGCAAACTTAGCAGGAGGGATTTCAGCTTTATCATATCTATAGAGAGAATTAACCTTTACTACCTGTGTCGGGTTATCAAGACCGTGTGTTTCTTCAATAGGTGATGAATTAAGACCATGTATTTCTTCAACAGGAGGTAAAATCTTAACATCCTCATCTTTTATACCTTTTTCTTTCATGGATTTCTTTGCCTCTTGCATATCTTCAGTACTGAGAAATAGAATACCCCTTTTCTTCAGAGTTGGCTTAGGAGTTGGTTCAGGAAGTGTCCAATTATTTCCATTAGTCAACATATTATTCAATAGCAATTCAGCTTGATCAACTGTTCTTACCCTGAAAACACAACCAGCACAACTATCCAGGTAATCTCTGGAAGCATCGGTTAGTCCATTATAAAAGATATCAAGTATTTCATTTTTCTTGAGAGGATGATCAGTTAAAGCATTAAGTAATTGGAGAAGCCTCCCCCAAGCTTGTGGGAGAGTCTCTTCTTCAATTTGCACAAAATTATATATTTCCCTTAAAGTAGCTTGTTTCTTATGAGCGGGGAAATATTTAGCAGAGAAGTAATAAATCATATCCTGGGGACTACGCACACAACCAGGATTAAGAGAATTAAATCATATCTTAGCATCACCCTTTAATGAGAACGGAAATAATTTAAGGATATAATAGTAGCGAGTTTTCTTATCATTAGTAAAGAGAGTGGCTATATCATTTAATTTAGTAAGATGTGCCACAACAGTTTCAGATTCATAGCCGTAAAAAGGATCAGATTCAACCAAAGTGATTAACTTAGGATCGACAGGGAAATCCTAATCCTTATCAGTAATAAAGATAGGTGAAGTAGCATAAGCAGGATCATATTTCATTCTAGTATTCAAAGATTTTTCTTTCAGCTTAGCTAATAGTTTCTTAAGATCACTTCTATCATTGCAGGCAAGAAAGTCTCTAGCAGTTTCTTCATCCATAACATAACCCACAGGAAACAACAGGCAATTCATATCTAGGGGGAGAATTTTCATCATCACTTTCATCAATATTATCAGTTTTAATAATTTCATTCTCTCTAGCCCTAGCAATTTGTTCATCAAGAAATTCTCCAAGTGGCACAGTAGTATCAAGCATAGAAGTAGTTTCACCATAAGTATCATGCATAGTAGAAGTGGCATCATCAATAAGATGCGACATATCAGAATTAATAGCGGAAGCAGGTTTAGGTGTCTCAAGCATACTCAAAACAAAAGGTGAATCAAGTGCAGAGCTAGATGGCAGTTCCTTACCTTCCCTCGTAGTTGAGGGAAAAATCTTGGTTCTTTGATCTTTCAAGTTCTTCATAGTGATATGCAGATATAAATCCCAAGTGACTCAAAGAATAGAGCTATGCTCCCCGGCAACGGCGCTAGAAAATGTTCTTGATAACCCACAAGTATAGGGGATTGCAACGGTTTTCGAGGGTAGAGTATTCAACCAAAATTTATTGATTCGACACAAGGGGAGCCAAAGAATATTCTCAAGTATTAGCAGCTGAGTTGTCAATTCAACCACACCTAGAAACTTAATATCTGCAGCAAGGTATTTAGTAGCAAAGTAATATGATAGTAGTGGTAACGGTAGCAAAAAGTAATGGTAGCAGAAGTAATATTTTTGGGTTTTGTAGTGATTGTAACAATAGCAACCGAAAAGTAAATAAGCGAAGAACAATATAGGAAAAGCTCGTAGGCATTGGATCGGTGATGGAGAATTACGCCGGATGCGATCAATCATGTAACAGTCATAACATAGGGTGACACAGAACTAGCTCCAGTTCATCGATGTAATGTAGGCATGTATTCCGAATATAGTCATACGTGCTTATGGAAAAGAACTTGCATGACATCTTTTGTCCTACCCTGCCGTGGCAGCGGGGTCCTATTGGAAACTAAGGGATATTAAGGCCTCTTTTTAATAGAGTACCGAACCAAAGCATTAACACATGGTGAATACATGAACTCCTCAAACTACCGTCATCACCGATAAGTATCCCGATTATTGTCACTTCGGGGTTAACAGATCATAACACATAATAGGTGACTATAGACTTGCAAGATAGGATCATGAACACACATATATTCATGAAAACATAATAGGTCCAGATCTGAAATCATGGCACTCGGGCCCTAGTGACAAGCATTAAGCGTAGCAAAGTCATAGCAACATCAATCTCATAACATAGTGGACACTAGGGATTAAACCCTAACAAAACTAACTCGATTACATGATAAATCTCATCCAACCCATCACCGTCCAGCAAGCCTACGATGGAATTACTCACAGACGGCGGTGAGCATCATGAGTTTGGTGATGGAGGAAGATTGATGATGACGATGGCGACAGATTCCTCTCTCCGGAACCCCGAATGGACTCCAGATCAGCCCTCCCGAGAGAGTTTCATGCTTGGCGGCGGCTCCGTATCGTAAAACATGATGAATCCTTCCATATGATTTTTTTCTCCCTGAACACGAATATATGGAGTTGGAGTCTAGGCCGGTGGAGCGCCAGGGGGCCCACGAGGCAGGGGGTGCGCCTAGGGGGGTAGGGCGCGCCCCCATCCTCGTGGATAGGGTGTGGGCCCCTTGATGTGGATCTTTCTTCCAGTATTTTTTATATATTCCAAAAATAATCTCCGTTGATTTTCAGGTCATAATGAGAACTTTTATTTCTGCACAAAAATAACACCATGGCAATTCTGCTAAAAACAACGTCAGTCCGGGTTAGTTCCATTCAAATCATGCAAGTTAGAGTCCAAAACAAGGGAAAAAGTGTTTGTAAAAGTAGATACGACGGAGACGTATCACTAGTCATCTAAATGATCATGTGATCCATATCAACTAAATCATGTCCGATCATCACGTGAGATGGAGTAGTTTTCAATGGTGAACATCACTATGTTGATCATATCTACTATATGATTCATGTTCGACCTATCGGTCTCAGTGTTCCAAGGCCATATCTGCATATGCTAGGCTCGTCAAGTTTAACCCGAGTATTCTGCACGTGCAAAACTGGCTTGCACCCGTTGTATGTGAATGTAGAGCTTATCACACCTGATCATCACGTGGTGTCTCGGCACGACGAACTATAGCAACGGTGCATACTCAGGGAGAACACTTATACCTTGAATTTTATTGAGGGATCATCTTATAATGCTACCTCCGTACTAAGCAAAATAAGATGCATAAAGGATAAACATCACATGCAATCAAAATATGTGACATGATATGGCCATCACCATCTTGTGCCTTTGATCTCCATCTCCAAAGCACCATCATGATCTCCATCGTAACCGGCTTGACACCTTGATCTCCATTGTAGCATCGTTGTCGTCTCGCCAACTATTGCTTCTACGACTACCGCTACTGCTTAGTGATAAAGTAAAGCAATTACATGACGATTGCATTTCATACAATAAAGCAACAACCATAAGGCTCCTGCCAGTTGCTGATAACTTTTACAAAACATGATCATAGACGGTATATAGACAGATGCATCTCATCTGGAAAACTGCTGAAGCGGAAGGCGAATATTGAGCCTTCATTCATGTTGAAGGTCTTTGCAACCTTAGGCCAGTGCATGTGGATGATTTACCGTTCGTCCTTCATCCTCTTCAGGAACACTTCAATATTGAACCGTGGGTGTTGTATGAAAACCTTCCTCGCCTCCTGACCATAGAGGTGGGTTGAGAGGTAATCATCAGTGAACTACTTTGGAAAGTCCTGAAAACAAGGATGTGCATAAATATCTTCTCTATATTGGAAGTGGGGCAAAGGAATAAAAAAGCAAGGTATAATAGTTAGTACCATCTTGTAGTGAACTGATGTCTTCTTCATTGTGCAGACAAAGATCTTATTATTTTTTGTCGCTAATTTATTTATCCTAACAATCTTTCTGAGTTTCTTGATTTGATTGATATTCATGGACAACTCATTTCCCCATATGCAAAAAGGGTCGAACAGTGGGTCAAAACCTCTGACAGCAGGACCTACATGTGCAAGAACAAATTGTTGAAAACCAAAATATTAGAATGGTTCCTGCAATTGCACAAAAATGTGCTATTAGACAATGGACCGACGTGCTAACCCCAATTGTAAACCTCAGTGCTTCCCATTGTTTCCCTGCAACACATATAAGGTAGTTAGTCATCAGGTTAAGTTAGGGTTCGCATGCTATTAGTAAAATATGTTGATGAAAAATAAGCACATTGCAGATTCATCAGATTAATTCAAGCCACATGGAAAAGCCATTTATCCAAACCAAGCATGATTAATAACTAGGAAATATAGCACTTGTATATGTTCCTCATGTATTAAGTGCAGCCAAATTAGATTTATTCCTCACATGCACAACAATACAAAATTCTACCCATGACAATTGGACATCGCATTGCAGAATTGAACCAAGCAGTTAACTAAACACCACAACAAATGAACCAACATTAACTGAGAACCACATCGCGCAATATAACATACTTCTAATAGAAGATAGGATAGTTAACCAAACAGTTAACTACAACCAATTGTGGCAATTGTATATGTTTCTCATGTATTTACTATAGCCAGATTCAATTTATTCCTCACATGGTATACAATAACAGAATGCACCCACAACTATTGAACATCTCATTGCAGAATTGAACCAAACAGTTAACTAAACATCACAACACAATTGAACCAAACGTTAACTAAGCACCACATTGCACAATGTATAACCAAATCAAGCATGCTTGACAACTTGGAAATATAGCAATTGTTTTCATTTCTCATGTATTTTGTAAAGATAAATTCGATTTATTTCTCACATGGAAGACAATACAAAATTGCAGCCTGAAGAATTGAACATCACATTTGCATAATTGAACCAAACAGTTAACTGAAGATGACAACTAATTAACAAAATAGTTAATAAGTGAGCACCACACTGCATGATATATAGAACATATACACTAGAGCAACAGATTGCATGGTAAAATTAGATTGCACAATAAACTAGAATTTGTGAAGGAGAGGCAGGAGCAGCACACACAACGGGTAAACTGAGCATGCTAAACCAGCGTAGCTAGCAAATGGCAAGGTGCTCCTCCAAGATCTGGAGTCGGCACGAATGGCAGCCATCGCGACCTCATCCGCGCGTGCGGCTGCGATTTGCTTCTCCGCTGCCAAATGCTCCTTGAGATCTTGGCTATACTGCGTGCACCATGGCTTAGGCCCGCGCTTACTTGGTGGAGGGTTCGGTGATTTGGGTGGAAGGTGTCGCGCTCACGCCGATGGTCGGGGCATTTGGGATGTGGAAGGAGGAGGATGGGGGTCGGGTGTGGATTACATGCCTGGATAGACGAGGCCGAGCAGCATGAAGGAGGGTCGCCGACGCGGAGGTGGCACTACAAGCAAGGAGTGAAAGTTTTTGTGGGTAGAGTATTCAACCCAAATTTATAGATTTGACACAAGGGGAGCTAAAGAATATTTGAAGGTATTAGCAGCTGAGTTGTCAATTCAACCACACCTGGAGATTAATTATCTGCAGCAATATGATCAGTAGCAAAGTAGTTTGATAGTTTTGATAGTAGTGACAAAGCATTAACACATAGTGAATACATGAACTCCTCAAACTACGTCATCACCAGGAGTGGGCCCAATTGTTGTCACTCCGAGGTTGCCGGATCATAACTGTAGTAGGTGACTATAACTTGCAAGATCGGATCTAAAACATGGATATAATGATGAATTCATAAATGGTTCAGATATGAAATCGTGGCACCCGGGCCCAAAGTGGCAAGCATTAAGCATGACAAAGTCATAGCAACATCAATCTAAGAACATACTCGATACTAGGGATCGGGACCTAACAAAACTAACTTGATTACATGATGAATCTCATCCAACTCCTCACCGACCAGCGAGCCTACGAAGGAATTACTCACTCCCGGTTCGGAGCATCATGGAATTGGCGATGGAGAAGGGTTGGTGATGACGAAGAACGAAGATCCCCCTCTCCGGAGCCCCAAACGGACTCCAGATCTGCCCTATCGAGGAAGAACAGGGCTTGCAGTGGCTCCGTCTCGTGGATCGCGATAATTCTTTCTCCCTGATTTTTTTCTGGAATAATGTGATTTTATAGTATCAAGGGGGTCATCGGCGGGGCCACCAGGTGGCTACAACCCACCTGGGCGCGCCACGAGAGGGGGGTGCGCCCTGGTGGGTTGTGCCCATTCAAGGGCCCCTCTCCGGTGGGTCTTGGCTCCAGAAATTCTTATTATTAGCATAAAAAATCCTCACAAAGTTTCGTTCCATTTCGAGAACTTTTATTTCTGCACAAAAACAACACGATGGTAGTTCTGCTGAAAACAACGTCAGTCCGGGGTTAGTTTCATTCAAATCATGCAAATTAGAGTCCAAAACAAGAGGAAAAGTGTGAGAAAAAGTAGATACATTGGAGACGTATCAACTCCCCCAAGCTTAAACCTTTGCTTGTCCTCAAGTAATTCAGTTGATAAACTAAAAGTGAGAAAGAAAAACTTTTACGAACTCTTTTGCTCTTGTTTGCATTAATAAGCTTAAACAACACCTAGGTTTTCAGCCAACATTATAACTAACCATGTCGACAATAACTCTGAAAGATTATAATGACTCATATGGATGACATAATCAGCTAGCGAGCAATAATAAGATATCTCAAACAGCAACACGTTGTCAAAACAACCATGATATAATATGACAATAATGGTATCTCGCTAGCCCTTTCTGAGACCGCAAAACATAAATGCAGAGCACCTCCGAAGTTCAAGCAGCGACTAAACATTGTAATTCATGGTAGAAAAGATCCAATCATGATGCACCCAACATTAACTATACACAATGCATAAATCATGACCGCTGTGCTCTACTCAGTTTCTGGCGCTTGTTTTTAGAAGGTGGTGACACAACATAAAAATAAATAGAAAGTCCCTTCGTAGAGGGAAGCAGTGATTTGCAGAGGTGCCAGAGCTCAATTTTTAAAATAGAGATAAATGAAATTTTGAGACATGCACCCTTCTCATTCACTTCACGACCATCACTTATCAACATCTTCCATGCTAAGCATGCTACTGGCGGTTCCCAAGCGGAAAGTAAAGGTTTTGACTCCATTGGGAGTTTTTGTTTGATTATTTTATGAGATGAACTCTTTTTGTATTTTGCAGTTTGGGACTGGGCATCCCTATTACCGCCCATTTCCTCGTGCGATGGCGAGTGAATAAACACTCGACCTGAGGATAACATGCTTAGCACGGAAGATATTGACCACCTCCTGTCGTTCCATGAACGATCTAGGCACACAAAATAGATAAATTTTTTTAGAAGTTTGTTAGAGGTGGCACATGCAAATTTACTTAGGCCGACAGGGTAATACCGTAAATAGGTAGGTATGGTGGACTCATCTGGAATAACTTTGGGTTCAAAGTTTTTGATATAAAAGCAGAATTCCCACTTAGTACAGGCGAAGGCTAGCAATTTAAGATTGGGAAGCGGCCAGCTAGAGAGCAACAATGATCATAACCAGGCATTATGCATAAGTAACATTAGACACTAGCATGAGTAGGATATGAGCACCATGAACCTAAATAGTATAGAGGCTATGTTGGATTTGATTCAACTACATGCATGAACATGTACCAAGTCAAGCCACTCGAACATTCAAAGGAGGATACCATATCATCATACTACATCACAATCATTTTAACACTATGTTGATATCCAAGATAAATCATTATCAACTCCCAGCTACTTATGCATGGCATGAGAAACTATAATCTCTAATTGTCATTGCAAACATGTTTAATCATAACAGGCTGAATCATGGGGACTATGTTAAACATATTTACACAGACAAGACAAGTCGAGTTCATACCAGTTTCTCCTTGCCACGGCCAACTCAACGAATATCGTCATTATTGCCTTTCACTTGCACGACCAAATGATATGAAAATAATAATAGTGCAAGAGTGCCATGGACTAAGCTGAAATCTGCAAACATTTTATTCAACAGGAGAAGACAAGGCAGAATGGGCTCTTTATTAGTTCAACAATTATTCATATGAGGGCCACTCAACATTTTCATCGTGGTCTTCTCCTCGGTACAACTCGAATAAAAGAAAAGAATTTTAGAGAAACACACTGAAATATTTTTGGAGTTTTTGGTTTTTCTTCAGCAAGCAAATAAAAAGAAAAAACGAGAAAAACTATTTACACGGGAAAGCTCCCAACAAGCAAAAGAAGGACAAGGAAATCTTTTTGGATTTTCTTTTAGTACTACTACTAAGCATGCATAGAAAGTAAATTACTAGAACTAATTTTTTTTGGTTTTTTCTAAAGTTTTTTAAACACACAAGAAGAAAGCAAGAGAATAAATCTAAGCATGGATAATACAATGAAAAAGTGTGAACACCGACAAATGGAATGATATGTGAACATGAATATAATATCGGTGAGAAACACGTACTTAGGATTTTGGCCTAAGCTGGTAATGAATCAGTAGCCTGGAGGGTAATAGTCGGGGTACTGAGGAGCGGGTATCCACTGATCCCACTATGGAGGTGCATGTGCAGCCTCAACAATAGCCTAAGCGTTCCAATAGGCGAGGATGTCTGCAGGCATAATCCGGTATCCGCCCCTGACAATAGAATCAAACAAAGCAGGTGCAGGCAAGGGAATAACATCACGAGTGTCAACGTTATAGACCAGGTTATAAGGAATGGCAACATGAGGACGATCATGCGCGAGAAAGTGATGGTGATACATGGCTGCCTGGTCTAGGTAAACCTTGGTCAGAGGGTAATCATGAGGGCGTATATCAACCTCGAAGTGAGCCTCCAAACGAGTAGCAAAAATCCCACCATGTATTTTAGCCTGGGATTTATTAAGGTGCAGGTGACGAGCCACAATAGCTCCCAAGCTATACGTGTTGTCGCCCTCAATTGCATGACGTAAAACAACAAGGTCTGGTGAACTAAGTGCACCCACCTTCTCCCTAGCAAGTAATCATTTGGTAATGAAATATGCAAAGTAACGAACAGCAGGAAAATGTAAGCCATCGGCAGTGATGACTGACACTCTCCTCTCATCACCCATGGTCAAAGTGCGACAGAAGTCCTCAAACTCAGCTAGCCTAGGCTCAGCCAAGCTCCCATCAGAAGGGATCATGCATATGTTACAAAACTCAGTAAGTGGTATCTGATGGTTTTCAGCATATAAGTCAAACTCACTTGAGGAGGATTATTTCTAGGCAGGAAAGTAAAACTTTGAACAAACATGTTTGTGAGGATTTGATGTTGGTCACACTCATCTGCGATAAAGTCGGTGAGACCGGCATGGGCAATATATTGCATGAACTCCTCATGAATTCCAGCCTGTTGCAAGAACGGGGTGTCTGGCCATTCGCATGGTCGTACCTCCGCCAACCTCCGAGGGCGGTGATCACTGTCAGAAGACTCCCCAATAACACCATTGGAGTTCTTCTTAGAGCCATATTTCCTGAAGATATTCATGCTCGTGTACAATTTTTCCTATGAACAAAAATATGAATTTTTAGTTCACAAAATTTTTCTAACAAAACTTCACAAAATTGATAGCAACTACTCATAGGGATACATAGAGGCCATAGCGGGCATTCAAACTACTTAGAATACTAAGAATTGAACATGCAAGCACATCTACAGCAGCATCAGGAGTAGCTATTTATTCAAAGTATAAACCACTAAAACAAAAACTAATTGGACAAATGGTGGAGTCACATACCAAGCAACAATCCCCCGAAACAGTTTCGGAAACGGAGCATCGAGCAAAGAGATCGAAAATGGCAGCAAAATGAGCAAGAACATGGGAGAGAGAGCAAGCGTGATTTTTTTTTCTGGAGGTAGGTGACAATGTGGGCTAAAGAGATAAGTGAGGGGGCTCACGTGGGGACCACACCCCCCAGGGCACATCAGGGGGTGCTGGCACACCCAGGTGGGTTGTGCCCACCTGGTGCACCCCCCTCTAGTTATTTTTGCACCAAAAATTCTTAAATATTCAGAAAAAATCGTATAAAATTTTCAGGGCATTCTGAGAACTTCTATTTTTGGGTCATTTTTTATTGAACAGGAAATTCAGAAAACAGACAAAACATGGCATTTATTTTATTTAACTAATAAAAAAAGAGAATAAAAAGTAGGGACAGAAAGTAGTGCTTACTAAATTCATCAACTTCATACCGCTCAAAAATGATCCATTAATAAGGTTGATCAAGTCTTATTAACAACCACTTTCGATTAGCATGAAACCGAAGAACTTTCATAAATCACTAAGTTACCTCAATGGGGATATGCATTTCCCCAACAATAAGCATTTCATATTTCTTTTTGACAGTATATAGAGGTATTTGAAAACTTCCAATAGTGATTATCGGAGATTTTTCAATAATATTAATACCATTCACTTGGAATTGTTTCTTCGGAAAGTGCACCGTATGCTCATTGCCATTAATATGAAAAATGATCTTGCTTTTATTGCAATCAATAACAACCCCTCAGTATTCAAGAAGGGTCGACCAAAGATAATCGACATGTTGTCGTCCTCGGGCATCTCAAGTATAACAAAGTTAGTCAAAATAGTAACATTAGCAACAACAACGGGCACATCCTCACAGATACCGATAGGTATGACAGTTGATTTATCAGCCCTTTGAAAAGATATTTCAGTAGGTGTGAGTTTATTCAAGTCAAGTCTTTTATATAAAGAGAAAGGCATAACACTAACCCCAGCTCCTAAGTCACACAAAGCAGTTTTCACATAATTATTTTTGATAGAGCAAGGTATAGTTGGTATTCCCGGATCTCCAAGTTTTTTAGGTACTCCATCTTTTAAAGTATAATTAGCAAGCATAGTGGAGATTTCAGCTTCCGGTATTTTCTTCTTATTTGTGATGATGTCTTTCACATACATTACATAAGGAAGCATTTTCAAAATATCAGTCAAGCGAGTACGCAAAAAGACTCGCCTCAGCATTTCAGCAAAGTGTTCAAAATCTTCATCATCATTCTTCTTAGTTGTCTTGGGTGGAAAAGGCATAGGTTTTGAACCCACGGTTCTCTTTCTTTACCGTGTTTTCTAGCAATGAAGTCGCTTTTGTCATATCTTTTATTCTTAGCTTTTGGGTTATCAAGATCAATAGGTGGTTCTATCTCAACATCATTATTTGGTTCTTTATCATTGGTTGGTTGAGAGTCTTCATGAACCTCAGCATTATCTTTTTCATTATCATTAGGTGAATGTTCATTACCAGATTGAGTTTCAGCATCAGAGATAGAAAATTCATTTTCATTATCAGGAGGTTTTTCTATTTCAGGTTCATTAGAAGTGTGCAAAGTCCTATCATTTTTCTTTTTCTTTTCCTTTCTAGAAGGACTAGGTGCACTAGTGTTAGCTCTTTGTGAATCTTGTTCAATTCTTTTAGGGTGTCCCTCAGGATAAAGTGATTCCTAAGTCATTTTCCCTCCTCTAGTTGCAACTCTAACAACAAAGTCATGCATATTATGATTCATTTCATCAAGCAATTCTCTTTGTGATTTAGCAACTTGTTCTAACTGAGTTTGAACCATAGAAGCATGCTTTCCAACACCTCTAACATTATTTGATATTCTAAATAACAAGTCACTCAAGCGAGCAATCATATCAGAATATTTCAATTGTTTCATAACATTTGCATTGAAGTGATCTTGTTTTCTAATATAGTTTTCAAACTCATAAAGGCATTGACTAGGATGCATATTGTGAGGATTGTCATTATCATTAAACTTCATAAGAGAATTTACCTCTACCACCTTAGGCAGTGGTGGTGTATTAAGCCCATGTATTTCTTCAATAGGAGGTAATTTTTTAACATCCTCAGCTTTAATACCTTTTTCCTTCATAGATTTCTTTGCCTCTTGCATATCTTCGAGACTGAGATATAATATACCCCTCTTCTTCGGAGTGGGTTTAGGCGATGGTTAAGGAATAGTCCAATCATTATAATTTTTTAATATGTTATTCAATATTTCTTCAGCTTGAACAATAGTTTGTTTCTTGAAAACACAACCAGCACAACTATCTAGGAAGTCCCTAGAAGCATCGGTTAGTCCATTATAGAAGATATCAAGTATTTCATTTTTCTTAAGAGGATGATCAGGAAAAGCATTAAGTAACTGGCAAAGCCTCCCCCAAGCTTGTGGGAGACTCTCTTCTTTAGTTTGCACAAACTTAAATATTTCCTGCAAGGCAGCATGTTTCATATGAGCAGGAAAATATTTTTCAGAGAAGTAATAAACCATATCCTCGGGACTACGCACACAACCAGGAGCAAGAGTGTTGTAGAAAGCTTTAGCATCACTCTTTAATGTGAAAGGAAATAATTTGAGAATAAAGTAATAGCGGGTTTTCTCATCATGAGTAAAAAGGATGGTTATGTCATTCAACTTAGTAAGATGTGCCACATCAGGTTCAATTTCATAACCATGGAAAGGGTCAGATTCAACCAAAGTAATTAACTCTGGGTCGACAGAGAATTCATAATCCTTATCATCAATACAGATAGGTGAAGTAGCAAACTTAGGATCACACTTCATTCTAGCATTCAGAGATTTTTCTTTATACTTGTGTAGTAATTTCTCTAGATCACCTGTATCATTACAAGCAAGAATATCTCTAGTTGCTTCTTCACTCATAACATAACCTTCCGGTACCTTAGGCAATTCATATCTAGGAAGGCTAGTTCTAGGAGGTGTTTTAGGAGTTCCAGTTTCAAGCTCATCATCAGATTCAACAACATCATGTTGTATAACTCTAGCAATTTGTTTATCAAGAAATTCACCAAGTGGCACATCATCATTATCAAGCAAGGTACTAGCATCATCATAAGCATCATTCATAGTAGAAGTAGCATCATCAATAACTTGTGAAATATCAGAATTAATAGCATGTGGTAGTGTTGCAAGTTTATTCATAACAGAAGGTGAATCTAAACCAGAACTGGATGGCAGTTCCTTACCTCCCCTCGTCCTTGAGGGAAATATCTTAGTCATTGGATCCTTCGGATTCTTCATAGTGATAATATGATAATACTCCCAAGTTACTCAACAAATATAGCTATGCTCCCCGGCAACAACGCCAGAAAAAGGTCTTGATAACCCACAAGTATAGGGGATCGCAACAGTTTTCGAGGGTAGAGTATTCAACACAAATTTATAGATTCGACACAAGGGGAGCCAAAGAATATTTGAAGGTATTAGCAGCTGAGTTGTCAATTCAACCACACCTAGAGATTAATTATCTGCAGCAATATGATCAGTAGCAAAGTAGTTTGATAGTTTTGATAGTAGTGACAGCAGTAACGTTAACGGTAACAGTGATAGCAGTAATTTGTAGCAAGTGTAACATTGATGATAGCAATAGTAACGCAGCAAGATCAATAAGGATAAATTCATAGGCATTGGATCGGTGACTTGTTGGTTGATATTCATCATGTGACAGTTATAACCTAGGGCAATACATCACTAGCTCCAGTTCATCGATATAATGTAGGCATGTATTCCGTAAATAGTCATACGTGCTTTATTAAACGAACTTGCATGACATCTTTTGTCCTACCCTCCCATGGCAGCGCGGTCCATATTGGAAACTAAGGGATATTAAGGCCTCCTTTTAATAGAGAACCGGAACAAAGCAGTAACACATAGTGAATACATGAACTCCTCAAACTATGGTCATCACCGGGAGTGGGCCTGGTTATTGTCACTCCGAGGTTGCCGGATCATAACCATAGTAGGTGACTATAACTTGCAAGATCGGATCTAAAACATGGATATAATGATGAATTCACAAACGGTTCAGATCTGAAATCATGGCACCCGGGCCCAAAGTGACAAGCATTAAGCATGGCAAAGTCATATCAACATCAATCTAAGAGCATAGTGGATACTAGGGATCGGGCCCAAGCAAAACTAACTCAATTACATGATGAATGTCATCCAACTCCTCACCGACCAACGAGCCTATGAAGGAATTACTCACTCCCGTTGGGGAGCATCATGGAATTGGCGATGGAGAAGGGTTGGTGATGACGAAGAACGAAGATCCCCCTCTCCGGAGCCCCAAATGGACTCCAGATCTGCCCTCCCGAGGAAGAACAGGGCTTGGCGGCGGCTCTGTCTCGTGGATCGCGATAATTCTTTCTCCCTGATTTTTTTTGGAATAATGTGATTTTATAGTATCAGTGGGGTCATCGGCGGGGCCACCAGGTGGCTACAACTCACCTGGGTGCGCCAGGAGAGGGGGGCGCGCCCTGGTGGGTTGTGCCCACCCAGGGGCCCCTATCTGGTGGGTCTTGGCTCCATAAATTCTTATTGTTGGTATAAAAAATCCTCGCAAAGTTTCGTTCCATTCCGAGAACTTTTATTTCTGCACAAAAACAACACCATGGTAGTTCTGCTGAAAACAGCGTCAGTCCGGGGATAGTTTCATTCAAATCATGCAAATTAGAGTCCAAAACAAGAGGAAAAGCGTGAGAAAAGTAGATACGTTGGAGACGTATCAAGGTTTCAACTTGGAAAGGAAGGTGGAAACAGGGGAAATGTGGCTTTTGGTAAGGGGGGGGGGCGGAGAGGTAGATATTTCCTCGGAAGCCAAAAATTTGGAATCACTTCAACGAAAAAATGGCGCACAAAGTGTCATTAGACACGGTCCCTTATTCAGAACTGTGTATGATATGTGAACATCACAAATGATTCAGATAGCTTAACCCGTGTCTGATGAGTTTGAACATCAAAAATTTTGGTTTGAATTTCCATGGTTACAGTGGTCATCCACATCATTGCATAATTTGGGTACACAAAGGAGACTACAGCACACCCACACTTCTTAATCGAGCAAGTTCAGCAATTAAACAGAGCTAGCTGACCTAATCATTACTCTAACAAATTAAAGATCGGCGCTCTTAATTGAACAAAACAAAGAGAACTACTACGGCTGGTGCTCGTCGATCTCCGCCGCCGCCTCCATGTCCAGCTCGCGCCCGACGGTCTCCTAGGGAAGGGGCTCCATGGCATCCATCGCACCATACTCAGCAAGCATCTCGCCATCCACGTCCGCCATCTATTTGGAAAAGGCCGCCATGAGCTGGGCGTGGGCGGACGCGATCTGGGCTTGGACAGGCTTCGTCATTGCAAGGTATGCTGCGGAGGAACGAACGGCTGCTTGAGCGCTCTCGGCGATTGCCAGCTCTTCGGCTGTGGGTTGCCGACCATTGTCGGAGAAGCTTCGTTCGATTTGTGTGGTAACCGCCAGGAGATGGGCGTGGGCGGCCTCGACATGGTCATGGGTGAGGGAGTCGTGGATTAGGGGGTCCTCAGACAGCCGAACTATATACTTTGGCTGGATTGTTGGACTATGAAGATACAAGATTGAAGACTTCGTCCCGTGTCTGGATGGGACTCTCCTTTGCGTGGAAGGAAAGCTTGGTGATTTGGATATGTAGATCTCCTCCCTTGTAACTGACTCTGTGTAACCCTAGACCTCTCCGGTGTCTATATAAACCGGAGGGTTTAGTCAGTAGAAAAACATCAATCATAATCATAGGCTAGCTTCTAGGGTTTAGCCTCTACGATCTCGTGGTAGATCAACTCTTATAATACTCATATCATCAAGATCAATCAAGCAGGAAGTAGGGTATTACCTCCATCGAGAGGGCCCGAACCTGGGTAAACATTGTGTCCCCCGCCTCCTGTTACCATCCGCCTTAGACGCACAGTTCGGGACCCCCTACCCGAGATCCGCCGGTTTTGACACCGACATTGGTGCTTTCATTGAGAGTTCCACTGTGCTGTCATGATAAAGGCTTGATGGCTCCTTCGATCATCGGCAACGATGAGATCCAGGGTGAGGTTTTTCTCCCCAGACAGATCTTCGTATTCGGCGGCTTCATACTGCGGGCCAACTCGCTTGGCCACCTGGAGCATATTGAGAGCTACGCCCCTGGCCATCAGGTCAGGTTTGGAAGCTTGAACTATATCGCCGACATCCGCGGAGACTTGATCTTTGACGGATTCGAGCCCATGTCAGGTGCGCTGCACAGTCTGGACAAGCATGAGTTAGCTCTGCCGTCGGACGGTGTTCGGGAGATCACACCTGTGGCTACTCCGGCCCTCAATCCGGAGCAGATCGTGCCATCCGAGGACGGGTGGATGGATCCCGCCACGGAGGCTACACACTCAACGGTGATAGAGCCGAATACTGACTTCACCTCCTATGAGACCTGTGTTGCCAGACCCTTGGATACGTCCCCGGCCACAGGCTCCGAACCACCTGCGTCCGTGCCTATCGAATCTGATCGGGCACCGATCATGGAGTTTACCTCCGCGGATATCTTTCAGCACTCGCCCTTGGGTGGCGTGCTACATTCATTGAGGTCTCTCTCCTTGTCAGGAGACCCTTGGCCGAACTATATCCGGCTTGAGTGGGAAGCGGATGATGAAGAAATTCATTCCCCACCCATCACCCACTTAATAGGCACTATCGATGACTTAACCAACATGCTTGATTTCGGCTCCGAAGACATCGACTGTAACACCCACGATGCGGCTATATCTCCCACGTGTCGGAGCATGACTTAGAGGCATAACCGCATTGTAGGCAATGTCGCAAGAGGGGTAATTTTTACACATCCCATGTATTGAATAAGAAAAGAGGTACATAGTTGGCTTACAATCGCCATGTCACACAATGGCATAAATATAACATTGCAATCATCCAAATACAATCAAGTTCCGACTATGGAACCAAAATAAAGACAACCCCAAATGCATAATGTCCCCGATCGCCCCAACTGGGCTCCACTACTGATCGTCTGGAAAGGAAACGTAGTATCGTCCTGAGTCCTCATCGAACACCCACTTGAGCTCACTCGCGTCTCCTGGAATGATATCATCGGTCCCTGCATCTGGTTTTGGAAGTAATCTGTGAGTCACGGGGACTCAGCAATCTCACACCCTCGCGATCAAGACTATTTAAGCTTATGGGTAGGTAAAAGGTATGAGGTGGAGCTGCAGCAAGCACTAGCATATATGGTGGCTAACATACGCAAATGAGAGCGAGAAGAGAAGGCAAGGCACGGTCGAGAAACTATGATCAAGAAGTGATCCTAGAACAACCTACGTTCAAGCATAACACGAGACCGTGTTCTCTTCCCGGACTCCGCCGAAAAGAGACCATCACGGCTACACACGCTGTTGATCCATTTTAATTAAGTTAAGGTTCAGGTTTTCTACAATCGGATATTAACAAATTCCCATCTGCCCATAACCACGGGCACGGCTTTCAAAAGTTTAAATCCCTGCAGGGGTGTCCCAACTTAGCCCATCACAAGCTCTCACGGTCAACGAAGGATATTCCTTCTCCCAGGACGACCCGATCAGAATCGGAATCCCGGTTACAAGACATCTCGACAATGGTAAAACAATTCTAGCAAAGCCACCCGAATGTGCCGACAAATCCCGATAGGAGCTGCACATATCTCGTCCTCAGGGCACACCGGATTGTCCAAGGTTCCGGTAGGCCATCCCAGAGTTGCCCCTGGTGGCCACCGGCAGCTGACAGGTTGGACCAACACTCAGAGGAGCACTGGCCCGGGGTTTAAAATAAAGACGACCCTTGAGTCCGCGGAACCAAAGGGAAAAAGGCTAGGTGGCAAATGGTAAAACCAAGGTTGGGCCTTGCTGGAGGAGTTTTATTCAAAGCGAACTGTCAAAGGGTTCCCATTATAACCCAACCGCGTAAGGAACGCAAAATCAAGGAACATAACACCGGTATGACGGAAACTAGGGCGGCAAGAGTGGAACAAAACACCAGGCATAAGGCCGAGCCTTCCACCCTTTACCAAGTGTATAGGTGCATTAAAATAGACAAGATATAATAATGATATCCCAACAATAAACATGTTCCAACAAGGAACAAACTCCAATCTTCACCTGCAACTAGCAATGCTATAAGAGGGGCTGAGCAAAGCGGTAACATAGCCAAACAACGGTTTGCTAGGACAAGGTGGGTTAGAGGTTTTACATGGCAATATGGGAGGCATGGTAAAGCATGTGGTAGTTATCGTAGCATAGGCATAGCAAAAGAGCGAGCAACTAGCAAGCAAAGATAGAAGTGATTTCGAGGGTATGGTTATCTTGCCTGCAAAGTTCTCCGAGTTGACGTAAGCTTGATCCTCGTAAACGTTCTCAACGGGTTCCTCGATCATGTACTCGTCTCCCGGCTCTACCCAAAGCAAGAACACAAGCAAAGGGAGACACAATCAACCACGGTGCAATGCGCAAGCAACATGATGCAAAACATGGCATGATATGCGGGATGTGATATGTAATGCATATGCATGCTTCGGAAGGTAAAGATCGAACCAGGCCTCAACTTGGAAAACCAAGAGTGCCGCTGGAAATATGAGTTGATTTCGGTCGAAATCGATATAAAGATCACGGGAATCGGATGCACGGTTTGCAAATGACAAGCAAAACAATAATGGCACAAAGCTGCGATCAACAGCACGAGGCCATCTAGATGCATCAAGAACAACAAGCTACTGCACTCTAACATAACAACAAAGCACATGGCAGTGATCCACTCAAGATGCTTGACAAAAGTTGAACACTGAGCTATGGATAATTCACACAATAGCAGGTTCAAACAAGCATGGCAAAAGTTCAAAAGATATCAGGTTCACAGACTTAGTGAAAATAACATGTCAGGATTTAATATCAGGAAGCAATGTTTAGAGCAAGATAACAACATGCTACAGGAACATATCATGGCAAAGCAAGGCATGGAATGAAGCTACACAAAGCATATTACAAAAGTCCCTTACTGACCATAAGCCAAAAGGGATTAGAAAATACAATAGCACCCATGTGAACATAGCAAGTTTCGTTAACAGATTCAGACTGAGCAGAAAACTGGGCATGACATAAAACAGTTACATAGGCATGTTTGTGAGCTCAATGCAATCACCACAAGGCATTGCATGACAAGATAAGAATACACCCAACCAGTAGACATGATAAATAAGCTAACCATGGCAAGAACACTTTCATAGCATGCATGGATCAACTACAACAACCTCGGCAAAATTTCTTAACACAAACAATCTGCCAGGAACATCTTATAGCAAAAGTAGAGCAAGATTGAGTCATGCTAGGGTGCTCCATAATTGCAAACAAAGACATGGATGGATAGAGCATAACAGTATCTCAAAAACATCCTTACTGAACATGCTCAGAAGAGGCATGGATCACTCTATAGCAACATGAATACATGCCATAAAAATATCATCAGGGAAATGACTTTGCATGCTTGTGCTAGTCACCACAATGATCACAAAAATACACGGCATACACCCCTGTAAAGATGGCATGGCATACAACAAAACACGTGTAGGGCTCAAGATCATAGGAGGCACACATTAAACATGGCAAAAATGACAAATGTCCATATACTGATAAGAGACAGATACTAACATTACATAGCACTCTTTCAACAGAATTTAGGGCATCAAGATGAACTCAAATGAACATGGTGCAATGGAATTGAATGAAGTGCACATCCAGGCGAATAATTTGATATGCTACACGCCCAAAACGGAGCCACGGATGCAAAGTTATGATGCGATGAAGTATGCTAAAAATTATGGAAAACTAGGGACTTAGAGAGAGGCAAAAGTCAACCCTAGGGTCTCCCGATCCAAATCTGGGGCGGCACGAACTTCGATGTTCGCCGGAGATGGAAGTAGATGGCTGATAACCCACAAGTATAGGGGATCGCAACAGTTTTCGATAAGTAAGAGTGTCGAACCCAACGAGGAGCTAAAGGTAGAACAAATATTCCCTAAAGTTCTATCGACCACCGATACAACTCTACGCACGCTTAATGTTTACTTTACCTAGAACAAATATGAAACTAGAAGTACTTTGTAGGTGTTTTTGGGTAGGCTTGCAAGAAAGTAAAGAGCACGAAAATAAAACTAGGGGCTGTTAGATAAAGACACAACTAAAATAAATATAGCGAGTGTGGAAAAGTGGTGGTAGGAGTTGCGAAAATTGTCCCTTAAGCAATTGACTACTTTACTAGACCGATAGCAAGTATTATGTGGGAGAGGCCACTGCTAGCATGTTATCCCTTACTTGGAATTCTATGCACTTATGATTGGAACTATTAGCAAGTGTCCGCAACTACTAACGTTCATTAAGGTAAAACCCAACCATAGCATTAAGATATATTGGTCCCCCTTCAATCCTGTATGCATCAATTTCTATGCTAGGTTGAAGCTTCTGTCACTCTTGCCCTCCAATACATAGTCCTATCAACATACAAACTAACCCTAGGGTGTGATCCACGCGCGCAATCATATGATGGGCACCAAAGGACAGCAACATAACCACAAGCAAATTAAATCAATCATAGCAATTCATCAACCACCGATAGGACAACGAAAATCTACTCAGACATCATAGGATGGCAACACATCATTGGAAAATAATATGAAGCATAAAGCACCATGTTCAAGTAGAGGGTACAGCTGGTTGCGGGAGAGTGGACCGCTGTAGATAGAGGGGGGAAGGTGATGGAGATGTTGGTGAAGATGGCGGAGGTGTTGGTGTAGATCGCGGTGATGATGATGGCCCCCGGCAGCGTTCCGACGCCACCGGAAGCGAGGGGGGAGAGAGCCCTCCTCCTTCTTCTTCTTCCTTGACCCTCTCCCTAGATGGGAGAAGGGTTTACCCTCTGTTCCTTGGCTCCCATGGCTTGGGAGGGGTGAGAGCCCCTCCGAGATTGGATCTATCTCTCTATTTCTGCGTTCTCCTCTAGCTCTGTTTCACCGTTTCGCGTATATATGGAGATCCGTAACTCCGATTGGCCTGAAATCTTTGCCCAGATTTTTTTTCGAATATTATCTTTCTTGCGGCAAAAGAAGAGCATCAACCGCCTTACGGTGGGCTCACGAGGGTAGGGCGCGCGCCCAGGGGGGAGGGGCGCGCCCCCTGCCTCGTGACCACATCGGGCACCGTCTCGCGTGGATTTTTCTTCTGAAATTTTCCATATTTTCCAAAAATAAGCTCTGTCCGTTTTTATTCCGTTTGGATTCCGTTTGATATGGATATTCTACGAAACATAAAACATGCAACAGACAGGAACTGACACTAGGCACTGGATCAATATGTTAGTCCCAAAAATAATATAAAAAGTTGCCAAAAAGTATATGAAAGTTAATAATATTGGCATGGAACAATCAAAAATTATAGATACGATGGAGACGTATCAGCATCCCCAAGCTTAATTCCTGCTCATCCTCGAGTAGGTAAATGATAAAAAAGAATAATTTTTGATGTGGAATGCTACCTAGCATAATCTTGATCATATGTCTAATCATGGCATGAATATTAAGACACGAGTGATTCAAAGCAATAGTCTATCCTTTGAAATAAAAACAATAATACTTCGAGCGTACCAATAAAGCAATCATGTCTTTTCAAAACAACAAGGCCAAAGCAAGCTTATCCCTACAAAATCATACAGTTTGGCCATGTTTCATTTTTGTCACACAAAATGCCCCCATCATGCACAACCCCGATGACAAGCCGAGCAATTGGTTCATACTTTTTAACGCGCTTCAGCTTTTTCAACCCTCACGCAATACATGAGCGCAAGCCATGGATATAGCACTATAGGTGGAATAGAATATAATGATGGAAGTTATGTGGAGAAGGCAAAAAAGGAGAAAGTCTCACATCGACGCGGCTAATCAACGGGCTATGGAGATGCCCCTCAATTGATGTCAATGCGAGGAGTAGGGATTGCCATGCAACGGATGCACTAAGAGCTATAAGTGTATGAAAGCTCAACAAAAGAAACTAAGTGGGTGTGCATCCAACTTGCTTGCTCATGAAGACCTAGGGCATTTGAGGAAGCCCATCGTTGGAATATACAAGCCAAGTTCTATAATGAAAATTCCCACTAGTATATGAAAGTGACAACTCAAGAGACTCTCTATATGAAGAACATGGTGCTACTTCGAAGCACAAGTGTGGTAAAAGGATAGTAACATTGCACCTTCTCTCTTTTTCTCTCATTTTTTTGTTTTCTTTTTTTGGGCCTTCTCTTTTTTTTGGCCTTTCTCTTTTTTTTTATATTTTTTTATTTTCGTCCGGTGTCTCATCCCGACTTGTGGGGGAATCATAGTCTCCATCATCCTTTCCTCACTGGGGCAATGCTCTAATAATGATGATCATCACACTTTTATTTACTTACAACTCAATATTACAACTCGATACTAGAACAAAGGTATGACTCTATATGAATGCCTCCGGCGGTGTACCGGGATGTGCAATGATCTAGCGTAGCAATGACATCAAAAAACGGACAAGCCATGAAAACATCATGCTAGCTATCTTATGATCATGCAAAGCAATATGACAATGAATGCTCAAGTCATGTATACGATGATGATGGAAGTTGCATGGCAATATATCTCGGAATGGCTATGGAAATGCCATGATAGGTAGGTATGGTGGCTGTTTTGAGGAAGATATAATGAGGCTTATGTGTGACAGAGCGTATTGTATCACGGGGTTTGGATGCACCGGCGAAGTTTGCACCAACTCTCGAGGTGAGAAAGGGCAATGCACGGTACCGAAGAGGCTAGCAATGATGGAAAGGTAAAAGTGCGTATAATCCATGGACTCACATTAGTCATAAAGAACTCATATACTTATTGCAAAAGTTTATTAGCCGTCGAAGCAAAGTACTACTACACATGCCCCTAGGGGGATAGATTGGTAGGAAAAGACCATCGCTCGTCCCCGACCGCCACTCATAAGGAAGAAAATCAAAGAAACACCCCATGCTTCAAATTTGTCACACAACGGTTACCATACGTGCATGCTACGGGACTTGCAAACCTCAACACAAGTGTCTCTACAATCCACAACCACCCACTAGCATAACGCTAATATCACCATCTTTATATCGCAAAACTATTGCAAGGAATCAAACATATCATATTCAGCGATCTACAAGTTTATGTAGGATTTTATGACTAACCATGTGAATGACCAATTCCTTTCATCTCTCTAAATAGATATAAGTGAAGCAAGAGAGTTTAATTCTTTCTACAAAAGATATGCCCAAACTCTAACAAATATAAGTGAAGCAAAAGAGCATTCTACAAATGGCGGTTGTATATGTAAAGAGAAGCAGGCAATCCAAACTTCAAATGATATAAGTGAAGCACATGAAGCATTCTATAAAGCCATGCTCAAAATATATAAGTGAAGTGTAATGAGCATTCTATAAATCAACCAAGGACCATCTCATACCAGCATGGTGTATAAAAGAAAAATAAAAACCTAATTGCAAAAGACGCTCCAAGACTTGCACATATCGCATGAACGAAACGAATCTGAAAACATACTGATATTTGTTGAAGAAAGAGGGGATGCCTCCCCAGCATCCCCAAGCTTAGACGCTTGAGTCTCCTTGAATATTTACTTGGGGTGCCTCGGGAATCCCCAAGCTTGAGCTCTTTCCTCTCTTCCTTCTTCTCACATTGAAACCTTCTCAATCAAACACTTCATCCACACAAAACTTCAACAAAAAACTCGGTAAGATCCGTTAGTATAATAAAGCAAATCACCACTCTAAGTACTGTTGCAAACCAATTCATATTTTTTTCTTGCATTGTGTCTACTTTAGTATAACTTTTTCATGGCTTAATCCACTGATATAAATTGATAGTTTCATCAAAACAAGCAAACTATGCATCAAAAACAGAATCTGTCTAAAACAGAACAATCTGTAGCAATCTGAACATTCACCATACTTCTGGTACTTGAAAAATTCTTCCAAAATTAGGAAAAATAAACAATTTGTACAGAAAGACAGTGAAAAAAGAATCAGAACGATTTGACGTTTCAGTAAAAAACTAAAATTCACGCACTATATCCAAAGTTTCTGTCCTGCACCGCACAAACCAACAAGCATTGTAAACATCCTAAAGGCAAACCTTGGCACATTATTTTTATAATACAATGGAATTGTACAAGGGGATAATTATTTTTGTTGAAAAGTATCTGTAATTAAGATTCACAAAGTTGTCGTGAGCATAAACAAAGTTCAAGGAGCTCTCCCACTTCAACAATGCTTGTCTTTCTCACTTTCACTTTCCTTTTTGAAAAAGTTTTGGGTTCCCCTCTTTATTTTTGTTGTTTTTAAACTATATGAAAGCACTCAACAGAAATAAATGACTCTCTAAAACTTCCGGGTTGTCTCCCTGGCAGCGCTTTCTTTAAAGCCATTAAGCTAGGCATATAGTGCTCAAGTAATGAATCCACCTGGATCCCAAGGTATATCAAAGCCAATTTTAATTAACAATGATTTGTAATTTAGTAGTGAGAACAAAGCAACATATATCAAGCAATGACGAAGTCTAACTCTCTTCCTATGCATCGGCATGTCATAAAAGAACAATTCATGCACACCTAGTAAAGGCCAATGCATAGTATAAACAGTTTCTTGCAATTTTATCGTATTGGAAACATAGAGAGGTGGAGATATAGTTCCTCTCTCATAATAATTGCAAGTAGGAGCAGTAAGCACATGCATATTATATCTATCAAAATCATCATGTGCAACGGTAAAAGGCAACCCATCAATGTAATCCTTAATAAGTGCAAACTTCTCCGATATAGTGTAGTCGGGAGAATTCAAAAAGATAATAGGACTATCATGCGTGGGTGCAATAGCAACAATTTCATGTTTAACATAAGGAACTATAGCAAGTTCATCTCCATAAGCATAATTCATATTGGCATCTTGGCCACAAGCATAGCAAGCATCATCAAAAAGGGATATTTCAAGAGAATCAGCGAGATCATAACAATCATCATAGTAATCATTCTTCGGTAAACACGAAGGGGAATTAAATAATGTATGAGTTGGAGGGTTACTCTCATTAGAAGGTGGGCACGGGTGATCAATCCGCTCTTCCTCCTTTTGTTCTTCGCTCTCCTCCTCATCTTCCAATGAGCTCATAGTTTCATCAATTTCTTCTTCCATAGATTCCTGCAAAATATTAGTCTCTTCTTGGACAGCGGAGTAGTTCTCAATATATGGTTTAACATAAGGATTAGAAGAAGAATTATCATAGCAATATTTAAGTATGGCAAAATTTTCAGATTCATAAAGAGTAGCACCATACTTTTCAATCAAAGAAGCAATTTCGTAAGCACCCTTAAAAGCAACAAATTCTTCAATTTGTTGAACATCATAGTAATTATAAACACCCTTAGCATACGAGGATAAGATTCCATTATCAATAAACTCACATTGGTAGGGAAGGTGTTTCTTAGGGTTTTCAGAACAACAAGTAAAATCATAATAATAGCATAAATTCCAAGCATAACATTGCAAACGTTGAATTTGACCCCATATTAGTTTCCCTTTTTCAGATATACGGTGTCGCACATAACAACCATGCTCATCTAAAGATTTGCCCTCAACTAAGCTAGTTGGGGTTTTAGCACGAGCACAAAGGGATCGAAGATGATCCAAGTAAAAAGCTTCAGTAGTGTGATAGATTTTGAGTGGTTCTTCAACCATTGGAGCAGTAGGTACAACTAATTTTTTTTGTATTTTGCGTTTCCTACCCATAACTAAAGATAGAAAACAACTAAGAACAACAAATAAAAATTACTTAGTGATAAAGAAAACAAGCACACACGAGAATATTCACCCCACGCTATTGCTCCCCGGCAACGGCGCCAGAAAAAGGTCTTGATAACCCACAAGTATAGGGGATCGCAACAGTTTTCAATAAGTAAGAGTGTCGAACCCAACGAGGAGCTAAAGGTAGAACAAATATTCCCTAAAGTTCTATCGACCACCGATACAACTCTACGCACACTTAATGTTTACTTTACCTAGAACAAGTATGAAACTAGAAGTACTTTGTAGGTGTTTTTGGGTAGGCTTGCAAGAAAGTAAAGAGCACGAAAATAAAACTAGGGGCTG
Organism: Triticum urartu; assembly: GCF_056163025.1. Classification (NCBI taxonomy): domain Eukaryota; kingdom Viridiplantae; phylum Streptophyta; class Magnoliopsida; order Poales; family Poaceae; genus Triticum; species Triticum urartu. The sequence continues at coordinate 159,418,943 of NC_141875.1, read as the reverse complement.
TTAGATAAAGACACAACTGAAATAAATATAGCGAGTGTGGAAAAGTGGTGGTAGGAGTTGCGAAAATTGTCCCTTAAGAAATTGACTACTTTACTAGACCGATAGCAAGTATTATGTGGGAGAGGCCACTGCTAGCATGTTATCCCTTACTTGGAATTTTATGCACTTATGATTGGAACTATTAGCAAGCATCCACAACTACTAACATTCATTAAGGTAAAACCCAGCCATAGCATTAAGATATATTGGCCCCCCTTCAATCCCGTATGCATCAATTTCTATGCTAGGTTGAAGCTTCTATCACTCTTGCCCTCCAATACATAGTCCTATCAACATACAAACTAACCCTAGGGTGTGATCCACGCGCGCAATCATATGATGGGCACCAAAGGACAGCAACATAACCACAAGCAAATTAAATCAATCATAGCAATTCATCAACCACCAATAGGACAACGAAAATCTACTCAGACATCATAGGATGGCAACACATCATTGGAAAATAATATGAAGCATAAAGCACCATGTTCAAGTAGAGGGTACAGCGGGTTGCGGGAGAGTGGACCGCTGTAGATAGAGGGGGGAAGGTGATGGAGATGTTGGTGAAGATGGCAGAGGTGTTGGTGTAGATCGCGGTGATGATGATGGCCCCCGGCAGCGTTCCGACGCCACCGGAAGCGAGGGGGGAGAGAGCCCCCTCCTTCTTCTTCTTCCTTGACCCTCTCCCTAGATGGGAGAAGGGTTTACCCTCTGTTCCTTGGCTCCCATGGCTTGGGAGGGGCGAGAGCCCCTCCGAGATTGGATCTATCTCTCTGTTTCTGCGTTCTCCTCTAGCTCTGTTTCACCGTTTTGCGTATATATGGAGATCTATAACTCCGATTGGCCTGAAACCTTCACCCAGATTTTTTTCCAAATATTATCTTTGTTGTGGAAAAAGAAGAGCATCAACCGCCTTACGGTGGGCTCACGAGGGTAGGGCGCGCGCCCAGGGGGGAGGGGCGCGCCCCCCTGCCTCGTGACCACATCGGGCACCGTCTCGCGTGGATTTTTCTTCTGGAATTTTCCATATTTTCCAAAAATAAGCTCCGTCCGTTTTTATTCCGTTTGGATTCCGTTTGATATGGATATTCTGCGAAACATAAAACATGCAACAGATAGGAACTGGCACTGGGCACTGGATCAATATGTTAGTCCCAAAAATAATATAAAAAGTTTCCAAAAAGTATATGAAAGTGAATAATATTGGCATGGAACAATAAAAAATTATAGATACGACGGAGACGTATCAATAGCCGGGGAAGGGGAGCTCCGTGCTGGATCCCGGCAAGACGGCGGCGGGCGTGGCCGCGGAGCCCGGCTGCGGGCGGCGGCGCCTGCGGGGGCGCGACACGCGGTGAAAGCGGCGGTCGGTGATGGCGGGCGGTGGCCGGAGGCGAGGGCTCGCCGGCACAGAGGAGAAAGGCGGGGCGGCATGGCCGGTCGGCGGGCGGGCGCGGGACGGCGCGCGGCTGCGCGGGGAAGTGGGCGCGGGGATGCGGCGAATGGCGTGATGACACGTGGCTGCGGCGGGCGGATCGGACATGTCCGGCCGGCGGTTTTTTCGTCCGGCGGCGCCAGAAGAGGGAGAGGTAGGGTTAGGGTGGATTTTGATCCAGGATATTTGGTGGAGGCACCTATTTGTACCTAGAGGGAGCTAGGAGGCTCCAAATTGAGCACGGTTTTTGGCCACGCGATCGTGATCGAATGACCGAGATGATGGAGGGGGTTTAGCTGGGCTTTGGGCCACATTGGAGGGGTGTTGGGTTGCAACACACACGAGGCCTTTATGGTTCCTCGGTTAACCGTTGGAGTATCCAACGAAGTCCAAATGGTACGAAACTTGACAGGCGGTCTACCGGTAGTATACCAAGGCCGCTTGGCAAGTCTCGGTCCAATCCGAGAATGTTTAACACCTGCACACGAAAAGAGGCAAAAGGGGGTCACCGGAGGACATAGGAGCGCCGGAATGCAAAACGGACAATGGGGAAAATGCTCGGATGCATGAGACGAACACTTATGCAAATGCGATGCACATGATGACATGATATGAGATGCATGACAAGGACAAAAGCAACACGGAGACAAAACCCAACAACGAGGAAATATCATAACTTAGTGCCGAAAATGGCAAAAGTTGGAATACAAATATGGCAAGTTACATATGGGGCATTACAACACTCCACCACTACGAAAGGATCTTGTCCCGAGATCTAGGACTGGAAAAACTCCGGATATTCAGAACGGAGGTGGTCCTTGCGTTCCCAGGTGGCTTCATGGTCTGAATGATGTGACCACTTCACTTTCAGGAATTTGATAGACTTTTTGTGTGTATTGTGCCCAGTTTCTTCAAGAATAGCAACGGGATGCTCGTGATAAGACATGTCTTCTTGGAGATCAATCTCTTCAAAATTGATGGTGCGGTCAGGAGTCTTGAAACACTTGCGAAGCTGAGACACGTGAAACACGTCGTGCACGTTTGCAAAGTTGGATGGAAGCTCAAGTTGATAGGCGAGATCGCCTCTTTTGCCAATGATCTTTAAAGGACCCACGTATCTAGGGGCAAGCTTCCCTTTGATACCGAAGCGACAAGTACCTTTCATTGGAGAGACGCGAAGTTAGACATGGTCTCCAATCTCCAAAGCCAAGTCACGATGCTTGCTATCATAGTAACTCTTCTGGCACGATTGTGCGGCTTTGAGATTTTCACGAATGACTTTGCACATTTCTTCAGCCTTTGTGATCAAGTCATTGCCAAGAAGTTGGCGTTCACCAGTCTCTGACCAGTTAAGAGGAGTACGGCACTTCCTGCCATAGAGAATCTCGAATGGGGCCTTGCCCGAACTCGCTTGGAAGCTGTTGTTGTAGGAGAACTCGATATATGGAAGACAATCTTCCCACTTCATACCAAAAGAAATGACACAAGCCCTGAGCATATCTTCAAGAATTTGATTGACTCGCTCGACTTGGCCACTGGTTTGAGGATGAAAAGCTGTGCTGAAATGAATGTTGGTGCCCATAGCCTTGTGAAAAGAATCCCAAAACTTGGAGGTAAAGATGCTTCCACGATTTGAAGATATCAACTGCAGAATGCCGTGCGGAGAGACAATCCTGGAGGTATATAGCTCTGCCAACTGAGCTGCTTTGATAGATTCTTTGATAGGAAGAAAATGAGGCTCTTTAGTGAGCTTGTCGATGACAATGAAGATAGCATCATTGCCACGCTTGGACTTTGGGAATCCAGTCACGAAGTCCATCTCAATATGGTCAAACTTCCATTCTAGAATGGCAAGAGGTTGGAGGAGACCAGCTGGTCATTGCACTACAAAAAATACACTTCCGTGATGATACGTGTTTGTCACAGTAGGTCGCTTTTTTTGTCATGCATGTACATCCATGACAAATTTATGACAGAATCAAGATAGTCATACCTGTGCTGTCGTAGAAGTGTTCCATGACATTACCAAAATTATCATCATAGAAGTGTCCACTTCCATGACGATAAACCCAACACGTGGCATCCACCGTAACGGAACGCCGTTAAGCTATCGGGTCGGGTTTTGGATCCGATAACCCGTTAACAGCCCCGACCAATTGGAAATTTCCATGTGTAAAATTCTTATTAGCCGGACGAAAAACGTGTCAGCTTGTCAGTGGGTCAGATAGGCGACTATGATATGTCGACACGTTGCACGGCGCAACAAGTTTAAATGGGCCGGCCCAACTGAAGGCCCACAAGATTTTGCGGACCATAATGGGCCGGCCCAGCTAAAGGCCCACGAGATTTTGCGGACCGTAATGGGCCGGCCCAGCTAAAGGCCCACAAGATTTTGTGGGCCATAATGGGCCGGCCCAGGTAAAGGCCCACAAGATTTTTGTGTGCCATAATGGGCCGGCCCAGGTAAAGCCCACAAGATTCTTGCGGGTCATAATGGGCCGGCCCAGCTAAAGGCCCACGAGATTTCGCCGACATTAATGGCCCGACCCAGCTGTAGGCCCACAAGATTTTGAGGACCCTAGTAGGCCGGCCCATTAACTGGCTGCCATGTTTTGGGCCAAATGCCGGCCCATATTTGATCCGGTCCATTAATGGCCTGCCACGCTCCGGGCCTAATAGTGGCCCATATGAGATCCGGCCCATTAAAAGCCTACCACGTTCTGGGCCAAATTACGGCCCAGATCAGGTCCGGCTGAGGGAGCCCTGGATTAGGGGGTGTTCGGGTAGCCGGACTATACCTTTAGCCGAACTCCTGGACTATGAAGATACAAGATTGAAGACTTCGTCCCGTGTCCGGATGGGACTTTCCTTGGCGTGGAAGGCAAGCTTGGCGATACGGATATTCAAGATCTCCTACCATTGTAACCGACTTTGTGTAACCCTAACCCTATCCGGTGTCTATATAAACCGGAGGGTAGTAGTCTGTAGGACATCAACTCCATACACAACAATCATACCATAGGCTAGCTTCTAGGGTTTAGCCTCCTTGATCTCATGGTAGATCTACTCTTGTACTACCCATATCATCAATATTAATCAAGCAGGACATAGGGTTTTACCTCCATCAAGAGGGCCCGAACCTGGGTAAAACATCGTGTCCCCTGCCTTCTGTTACCATCCGGCCTAGACGCACAGTTCGGGACCCCCTACCCGAGATCCGCCGGTTTTGACACCGACATTGGTGCTTTCATTGAGAGTTCCTCTGTGTCGTCGCCTTTAGGCCCGATGGCTCCTTTGATCATCAACAATGATGCGGTCCAGGGTGAGACTTTGCTCCCCGGACAGATCTTCGTCTTCGGCGGCTTCGCTCTGCGGGCCAATTCGCTCGGCCACCTGGAGCAGATCGAAAGCTACGCCCCTGGCCATCAAGTCAGGTTTGGAAGCTTAAACTACACGGCTGACATCCGCGGAGACTTGATCTTCGACGGGCTCGAGCCACGGCCAAGCGCGCCGCACTATCTCGAGGGGCATGATCTAGCTCTGCCCCGGACAGTGTCCTGGAGGACGCACACGCATCGGTTCCGACCCCTAACTCGGAGCCTATTGCGCCAATCGAGGATGAGCGGTTGGACGTCACCTCGGGGGTTGCGATCTCGAAAGCGATCGAGCCGAACGCTAGTCCCGCACTCTGCACGACCCGTGACTCCGAGGATCCGGACTCCTCCCCGGACTCCGAACCCCCCGCGCCCCTGCCAATCAAATCCGATTGGGCGCCGATAATGGAGTTCACCACCGCAGACATCTTTCAGCATTCGCCTTTTGGCGACATCCTAAATTCTCTTAAGTCTCTCTCTTTATCAGGAGAGCCCTGGCCGGACTACGATCAGCGAGGGTGGGATGCGGACGATGAGGAAATTCAAAGCCCACCCACCACCCACTTTGTAGCCACTGTCGACGATCCAACCGACAAGCTTGACTTCAGCTCCGAAGACATCGACGGCATGGACGACGATGTAGGAGACGAACAGGAACCAGCACCTGTAGGGCGCTGGAAGGCCACCTCTTCATATGACATATATATGGTGGATACTCCAAAAGATGGAGATGGCGATGGAACAGTGGGGGATGACGCCCCCAGGAAACAGCCAAAGCGCCGGCGTCAGCGGCGCCGCTCTAAATCCCGCCAAAGCAAAAATGGTGATTCCGGCATGGGAGATAATACTACCCCGGATAGCGCCGAAGAACACCCACCTCAGCAAGATTCGGCACAGGAAGATGGAGAAGCCAGCCCTCATGAGAGAGCGGCAGACCGAGAGGTCGAGGATGATAACTATACGCCTCCCTTCGAAGATGAGGCAAGCCTCGATGACGATGAATTCGTCATACCATCAGACCCCGCCGAACAAGAGCGTTTTAAACGCAGGCTTTTAGCCACGGCAAGCAGCCTCAAGAAAAAGCAGCAACAACTTAGAGCTGCCCAAGATTTGCTAGCTGACAGATGGACTGAAGTCCTTGCGGCCGAAGAGTATGAACTCGAACGCCCCTCCAAGAGTTACCCAAAGCGCACGCCGCTACCCCGATCAGAGGAGGAAGCACCTACATCACCAGCGCATGACATGGCAGACCGGCCACCTTGCGGCCGCGACAGAGAGGCCTCTGGGCTCTCCACCCAAGCCATGTCCTGACGCTGCTCAACTAAGGCACGGGAAAATGCGCCCGACCTGCGAGACATACTAGAGGATAAGGCAAGACAAACAAGATCGATCTATGGATCGCGCAGGCGCCCTATGGCATGTGACAATGATCTTCACTCCGGATACAACAAATCCGGCCGGGCCGAACACAACAGACATAGCTCTTCTGAGCTGCGTCGTGATATAGCCCAGTACAGAGGCGCCGCACACCCGCTATGCTTCACGAATGAAGTAATGGATCATAAAATCCCAGAGGGTTTCAAACCCGTAAACATCGAATCATACGATGGCACAACAGATCCGGTAGTATGGATCGAGGATTATCTCCTTCACATCCACATGGCACGCGGCGATGATCTACACGCCATCAAATACCTCCCGCTCAAACTTAAAGGATGGCCCGGCATTGGCTTAACAGCTTGCCAGCAGACTCAATCGGTTCTTGGGAGGACCTGGAAGCCGCATTCCTTGACAACTTCTAGGGCACTTACGTGCGACCGCTGGATGCCGACGACTTAAGCCACATAATTCAGCAGCCAGAGGAATCGGCCGGACAATTCTGGACACGGTTCCTAACAAAGAAAAACCAGATAGTGGACTGTCCGGACGCAGAGGCCCTAGCAGCCTTCAAGCATAACATCCGTGACGAGTGGCTTGCCCGGCACCTGGGACAGGAAAAGCCGAAATCCATGGTAGCCCTCACGACACTCATGACCTGCTTTTGCGCGGGAGAAGACAGCTGGCTAGCTCGCAGTAATAACTTATCAAAGAACCCTGGTAATTCGGATACTAAGGACAAAAGTGGCAGGACACATCGGAATAAGAAAAAACGCCGCGTTAACAGCGATAGCAATGAAGACACGGCAGTCAATGCCGGATTCAAAGGCTATAAATCCGGTCAGCGGAAAAAGCCATTCAAAAAGAATACTCAGGGCCTGTCCAGTTTGGACCGAATACTCGATCGCTTGTGCCAGATACATGGCACCCCCGAAAGGCCAGCCAATCACACTAACAGGGATTGTTGGGTGTTCAAGCAGGCAGGCAAGTTAAGGGCCGAAAACAGAGACAAGGGGCTGCACAGCGACGACGAGGAGCCCAAGCCGCCGAACAACAATGGACAAAAGGGCTTTCCCCCACAAGTGCAGATGGTGAACATGATATACGCAACCCACATTCCCAAGCGGGAGCGGAAGCGTGCGCTATGGGACGTATACGCGATGGAGCCAGTCGCCCCAAAGTTCAACCCATGGTCCTCCTGCCCGATCACTTTTGATCAAAGGGACCATCCCACTAGCATCCGTCATGGCGGCTTCGCCGCATTGGTTCTCGACCCAATCATCAACGGATTTCATCTCACAAGAGTCCTCATGGACGGCGGCAGTAGCCTGAACCTGCTTTATCAGGATACAGTGCGGAAAATGGGCATAGATCCCTCAAGGATTAAGCCCACAAGAACGACCTTTAAAGGCGTTATACCAGGTGTAGAAGCCAACTGTACAGTCTCAGTAACACTTGACGTGGTCTTCGGATCCCCGGACAATTTCTGAAGCGAAGAGTTAATCTTCGATATAGTCCCGTTTCGCAGTGGCTATCACACCCTGCTCGGATGAACCGCATTCGCAAAGTTCAATGCGGTGCCGCACTACGCATATCTCAAGCTCAAGATGCCAGGCCCTCGAGGAGTAATTACGGTCAACAGAAACACCAAACACTCCCTCCGTACGGAGGAGCATACGGCGGCTCTCGCAGCGGAGGTACAAAGTAGCCTTCTCAGGCAATTCTCCAGTCCGGCCATTAAAAAGCCAGACACTGCCAAGCGCGCCCGGAGTAACCCACAGCAGGACCGCCTGGCACACTCTGAGCAAGCGTAGCAATGCGGCCCCAACCCCAGCTTTCGCGACATAGCGAAACCAGTACCTCGCGTACATAACTACGCCCTTGAAATACCATGGGCACAGGAGAAGGGGCACAATAATGGCACGCCCAAAATACGGCTTAAAACGTACTAGGGGCTGCCGGATTCTTTTTTTAATTTTTTTCTTACTTTCAAGACTCCATACTTCGGACGACCTGTTCGGCAATTCGACTGCCGCACAAACGATGCAAGATCCAGGGAGGCAGACAAGCCATGCCGCATTATGGAACTCCCAGGTGGTCTCTGTTACGAGCGGTATACCTGTTTTAAATACAATTCCGCGGCCTGCCCCTGGTCAGGACATACTAAATAGTCCAATATCTTTTGCTTACCGCACTATTTGTATCGTTCGGCTTTGATAAATAGCCTCTCTATAAACAATGCTTAGCTTCTTGTCTATTTTTTGCATTATCTTCTTTTCACATTTATGTTTATTAAATGACATGATTGCACCCGTACACCATGGTATGGCAAACACGCCAGGTGCTTCAGTACCCCTCATAATGGTGTGAGAAGTCCATACACTTTCACAAGTGCGGCACCCCGAACTTATAGCACTATATGCATCGGCTCCGAATCATGATTTGGGTCAATAGTTGGGTTTGCCCGGCTCCTATGTTTTGGTGCCTTACGTTCCGCTCTATCGGCTAAGGTAGCACTAGGAGAACCACTGCGATTGTGCCCCGGTTCAGCTGGGTTAAGCACCTCAGTGGAGAAAGCTAAAACTGGCTGTCATGATGTGGCGAGAGACTGGTCGCTGTTCGAGAGGTTTTTCGAGTCCCTAAAGGCTTATGCCGCTTCGAGCGAGGAGCTGGCTTTGTTCGGCCAAGGCGTGGATAGCGCCCCGAACTCGGTCTTCCAAACTAGGGGCTTCGCCGAAATTTAAAATTATAGAGTTCTATGGCTAAGTGAGAGTGTTCAAGCATTATAGTCCGATTGCCTGGTTCGTTGTGCTGAGCGCCTCCCTCGAAGGACCCAACTATGGGAAAAAGAGCGCTCAGGTTTATCCCGAACACCCCAGCACTAGTGGCACGGGGGCAGAAGCCGACGATTGGCCATCTCTCAATTTTTGATAAACGGCCGCACAGAAAGTAATATTTTAAATTCAATAAGCATTGCTTAGCGCATATGAACAAATTTTCAGCGCACAGGATAAACACGAGCGAGTTCATTCAAATATCACATCCTTGGTACATTCATCCGCCACAAGGTGGGCACCTGCAAGAACATCCTTGTAGTAGTTCTCGGGCTTGCGATGCTCCTTCCCCGGCGGCGGCCCGTCCTTCACGAGCTTCTCACCGTCCAGCTTACCCCAGTGCACCTTTGCACGGGCAAGGGCCCGACGGGCACCTTCGATGCAGACGGAGCGCTTGATGACCTCGAGCCTCAGACAGGCCTCCACCAGCCGCCGCACCAGCCCGAAATAGCTCCCAGGCAGGGCCTCTCCGGGCCACAGCCAAACTATGAAGCCCTTCACAGCCTGTTCGGCCGCCTTGTGGAGCTCGACCAGCTGTTTCAGCTAGTCGCTCAAAGGCACAGGGTGTCCGGCCTTAGAATACTGAGACCAGAACACCTTCTCTGTTGAGCTACCCTCTTCAGGTCGGTAGAATGCGGCGGCGTCGGATACACTGCGGGGAAGATCTGCGAATGCCCCTGGAGAGCTCCGGATTCGGGTAAGTAACAAGTAGTTTACTTTTATATTTCTGCTTTGCATGAAGAATGCCTTACCCGCTGCTATCTCCCTCATCTCCTCCAACTCTTGGAGGGCCATTTGGGCTTCGGCCTTGGCAGACTTGGCAATCTCAAGGGCCGTCAAGAGCTCGGATGCTTGCGCCTTTGACTCAAGCTCCAAACTCTCATGTTTTTTCATGAGAGCCTGAAGCTCTTGCTGCACCTCGCCGACCTGAGCCCCAAGTCTGTCTCGCTCGGTGCGCTCCACGTCCGTTTTCTTTTCAGCCCCAGACAGCGCCTGCTTAAGGGTCGCCACCTCAGTCATGGCCCCTACAATAAGCAGTACAATTCTGTTATTTTTTTGCAATCACGCCTTTTTATAGGCACTTTTCCTGTAAGGTATTTCTTACCTTCTCTCTCCTCGAGCCGCCGCTTGGCAAGGCCGAGCTCTCGCTCGGTCCGCTCGAGGTCCTGCTTCAGGACACCCACCTCCACAGTCAGTGCGGCGGTGGATAGCAGCGAAGCCTGCATACGCATATTGACTCTTTTTTTGTTAGACTCCTGCGAAATTTAATAGATCCTCTATTCGGCTTTTCTTTCCGAACGCCAAATAGAGCATCAGGGGCTACTGTCTATGCGGTAGTATTTTTACATATTTTCACTTACCTCGAAGCCTGTTAGAAGGCTAGCGCAAGCTTCAGTCAGTCCGCTCTTGGCGGACTGAACCTTCTGGATCACCGTACTCATAATAGTACGGTGCCCCTCGTCGATGGAGGCGCCGTCAAGCACCTCCAGCAGATTGTCCGGTACCTCCGGTTGGATGGAGGCCGCCGGCTCAGAAGGCTTGCTCCTCTTGGAAGGAGTTCGCCTACCGCGGTCCGGAACTGTGGAAGATTCCGGCGCGGTGTCCGGCACAAAGCCAAACTTGGAGCCCTGGGGGGGCCTTATCCCCTTCACTCCTGGAGTCCGGGAGGTTGCCTTGCGGCTCCTCCGGGACCACCTGCCCCGGAGCTTGTCGCGACGCCACTTCAGCGTCATCTGCAGTGCGGGGGGAGACAGCGGGCGGAACTGAGTTCACGTCCGATGAGTCCAGGGAGCCGCCCGACGATTCGTTGAATTCGGCCCGGGGTGGGCTGCATAATTACGTTCGACATTAGGGAAAGCTATGCGACAAAGGAACATCATGAGTTACTCTGATATCCGAACTTACGATTTCGCCGGACGCTTGGCCCTGTTTGGCCACTCCTCTTCGCCCTCTTCGGCGTCGGGGGAGTAGTTCGGCGGAGGGGTCTTCCTTTTCCTAGACCCCTCGGCCTCCCCCGTTGGGGCGGCCTTCCTTTTCTCTCCTCCCTCCGCTAGGGGGGAGAGTTCTCTTCTTCCTCCTCCTCGTTTTCACGGGAAGAGGGCGTCTCGGACTCGTCGGATGACAAGTCAGACACCACCACGTTACGGGCACTCTTTCGAGTCCCCATGGTCTTCTTCTTCTTGGCCTTCTTCTTCGCCACCACATAAGGCGCCGGAACCAGCAGCTTCACTAGTAGAGCTGGGGCTGGGTCTTCAGGCAGTGGAGCCGGACAGTTAATCGGTCTGGATATCGCTCGCCAAGCCTGTCAAAGGTAAGGGAATTTAGATCCCGCATAGAGTCAAACTATGAAAAAAGCTTAACATCCTGTAAAAGGTGAAGATAGCTTACGTCGCTAGTGTGACGCTGCGAGCTGTATCCGCGGTTCTCGGAAGCGGATGCGGGAGCCTCGGCGCCCTTGAATAGCACCTTCCAGGCATCTTCGTACGTCGTGTCGAAGAGCCTGCTAAGGGTTTGGTGCTGCGCCGGGTTGAACTCCCACAGATTAAAATCCCGTTGTTCGCACGGGAGGATCCGGCGGACGAGCATAACCTGGATTACATTAACAAGCCGGATTGGCTTGTTCACCAGGGACTGGATGCATGTTTGCAATCCGGTCACCTCTTTTTCGTCACCTGACGACAGGCCCGTCTCTTTCCAGGACATAAGCCGCGTGGGGGGTCCGGATCGGAACTCCGGGGCTGCGACCTAGTTCGGATCGCGTGGCTTGGTGATGTAAAACCACCCGGATTGCCATCCCTTTAGGGTCTCCACAAAAGAGCCCTCGAACCATAGGACGTTGGCCATCTTGCCCGCCATGGCGCCTCCGCACTCCGCCTGGCTACTGTGCACCACCTTGGGCTTGACGTTGAAGGTCTTGAGCCAGAGGCCGAAATGAGGGCGGATGCGGAGGAAAGCCTCGCACACGACGATAAACGCCGAGATGTTGAGGATGAAGTTCGGGGCCAGATCGTGGAAATCCAGGCCGTAGTAGAACATGAGCCCCCGGACAAATGGGTGGAATGGAAAACCCAGTCCGCCGAGGAAGTGGGGAAGAAATACTACCCTCTCATGGGGCCTTGGGGTGGGGAGAAGCTGCCCCTTTTCGGGAAGCCGGTGCGCGATGTCCTTAGACAGGTATCCGGCCTTCCTTAGCTTCTTGACTTGGCCCTCCGTAGCGGAGGAGACCATCCACTTGCCTCCCGCTCCGGACATTGCTGGAGAAGGTTGAGGTGGGAAGTGCGGGCTTGGGCGCTGGAGCTCGAGTGCGCAGGAGATGGATAGGCAAAGGAGGAAGAAGGCGTCGGTAAAAAGGTGGATCCTTATCCCCTTATATGGGCGGATGCGGTTGTGCGTCCCCACCGGCCTAGTAAAACTCGCTTGCCTCCCAAGCGCCGTGATAAATGGCGCGGTTGGGTTACCCACATCCGTATTGATGAGAATCCCGTAAAGGGGGTACACGATCTCTGCTTTGACAAGACGTGCCAAGGAAACCGCCTCGCAAAACATGCTGAGGTGGAAAAGTAAAAACGATTCGAGTAAAGGACTTGGCCGTAGTGTGATGACGCACTGCGGAATACGTCAGACGATTTGATTTGTGTTTATATCATTCTCTCTATGGCAATATGTGGAAGCTTATTTTGCAGAGCCGGACACTACTCTTGGTGTTTACAATCTTCTATGAAGGACTTGGAGGAGGAACCTGCCTTGCAATGCCGAAGACAATTTGCGCACCGGAATCATCGTGATTGAAGCCTGGTTCAGGGGCTACTGAGGGAGTCCTGGATTAGGGGGTGTTCGGGTAGCCGGACTATAGCTTCAGCCGGACTCCTGGACTATGAAGATACAAGATTGAAGACTTCGTCCCGTGTCCGGATGGGACTTTCCTTGGCGTGGAAGGCAAGCTTGGTGATGCGGATATTCAAGATCTCCTACCATTGTAACCGACTCTATGTAACCCTAACCCTATCCGATGTCTATATAAACCGGAGGGTTGTAGTCCGTAGGCAATCAACTCCATATACAACAATCATACCATAGGCTAGCTTCTAGGGTTTAGCCTCCTTGATCTCATGGTAGATCTACTCTTGTACTACCCATATCATCAATATTAATCAAGCAGGACGTAGGGTTTTACCTCCATCAAGAGGGCCCGAACCTGGGTAAAACATTGTGTCCCCTGCCTCCTGTTACCATCCGGCCTAGACGCACAGTTCGGGACCCCCTACCCAAGATCCGCCGGTTTTGACACCGACACCGGCCCTTTAAGAGGCTTTGGGCTCAATTATGGCCCATATCAGATTCGGCCCGTCAACTGGACACTATGCTTTTGGGCCCACTTGCTAAAGGCCCACTTAGTAATTCGGCCTGATATTAGTTTTGGCCTGTTAAGGGCCCGTTTAACATTTCGGCCCTATATTAATTTCTGCCTGTTAAAATCCAGTCATATAGTTGGGCCTAACTACGACCCTGTTTGCATCCGGCCTGCTCGCAGCTGATATCTGATTGGGCCAAACAAGGACCGAGACAATTTTGGCCTATTAAAAGCCCGTGTTTTGATTCGCACAATCATGGGCCGGGGTTCATTTCATGCTGTTGCGTAACTAGTATGAATTAAGAACAAAGCTACTCTGTACAATAAAGAAATTACGGCATACTAACTTAGAATAAACCTACACTATAGAATAAAGGGTTTAAGGTATATTACATCCACTGGGCATCGAAGTTCGCCACCAGTGATCATAAAGCGCAACGTAGAAGCATATTACAAAAACTGGGCACCATTGCAGCGTAACAAAATAATACTGAACCGAGACCACTTCCAAGATAGTTCAAGAAAGGTTAGCCTTGCGGGGGAACTGCTGCGCAAGCTGCTGAGCAAGGCTGTGAGATCGGCCTAGCATGTCGGTCAGAGCTTCCAGGTGTAGCTTTTTAGCAATGAGGTTCTCATTGGTGTTCTCCGCAATCTTTCTTAGAGATAGGACTTCAAGTCGAAGTTGAGTTGCAGAATGCCTTTCTGCTAGAACTTGGGACTGAAGAAGTCGAACTGATTCAGACAATGAATTTTGCGAGCTTGTCTGACTGTTAGTGTCAAGTAACTTGAACATTGCATCAAGACAAGACTTTGGGGTTGTCTCGCTATCTTCAAGATGTTTTTCCTTCTTTGCTGCAATATATGTTGGGTTTGTCTCACAGCCTTCAGCAGACTTGTGCATGCCATCAGGCATATCACCCTGAAACAAAGCAGAGAGATGACATGTTTTCCACGTGTATAAACAAAGATGACAACTATTCTGTCAATTCTATCCAATTTCAAATTAGAAAATAAAGAGTATGTTCAAAATATCAATAGCATAATTTGGCATTGTTCATAATGCGGGGAGCTTCACCACACTACTGGATTACCATGTTAACATAACAAGCATAGATGAAGGGCAAAGAAAATCATTGTATCTATTTTGGATAATGTGCATGGCATGTTGTTCATATCATCAGCCACATCAGTAAGATAAAACAGGAGATGACAAGGTGCAAACGTGGGCTGCTTCACCACACACTGGATTATAGATCCACAAAAACAAGCATACATATAGGGAGTATTAAGTAATGTGCATGGTATGAATAAGGAGTTTGGTTTTACAAGTAAAACTTAGAACTTACGGTTCTTACGAACATGCATTTTGGTAGAAACAGCAAACTAAACAGCAGTAAACAATAGGGAGTATGAGAAAATTAAACAGCAGTTGAGGATAAAGGCTTTAGAAGGACTGACTTACATTAACAATTAACACCAGCTTTATAATGCCCTTCTCCATGTCAAGGGAAGGATAACTCAAGAATTTCAGCACAGAATCTTCTTCATAAGCATTGCCTGTACTCTACATTTTGTAGAGAGTAATTATAGATATGATAATACTGGAAGGGGTAGAGGATAATGAAGATAAGATGCAGATTGATGCTACATAATCAACTATCAATCCCTGGAAGTACAAGCGTTACAGGACAAAATGTACTGACAAGAGCAATGGGCTACACTTCTGCACTGGCATTGTCTGTGTATTCTACTTGTTGGTTAGATTAAATATAGATCTGATCTTTTTTAGTAAATGGTGAGCGAGGGAGATAAGATGCGGAATGCTACAAAATGAACCAATCCCTCTTCCCATAATACAAGAGTGTTTTGAACACTCGTGTACTGTACAAAACGTTCTTATATTATGGGACGGAGGGTGTAGCTGTTAATGTAAGTACAGTGATAAACCATGTTCAGTCCTTACAAGAGGACTATAGAGCTAAACCTCTTCAAAAGCATTGGGTTGATTCTAAATTTATGTAAGAGTCCATACGGATCTTATAATGTCCACCAAATGGACGATTACGAGGCTAACATGTGCAGTGATGCTACATAATCAAACAGCTATGAAAGTAAATATGGTCATACAGGGCAAGAGGTACTCACAAGAGCAATGCAGTGTGCAGTATAGTTGCGAGATTCTGTGGTCCCTTGAGAACGAATGTTCTTCTACTAAAAGTTTTCATACAAGTGAGACATTAAGGAAAATGCATAAATGTAGTTCAAATTGTGATGTGATATCATAGACAGTACCTTACGCTGCAGCCGAGACCAATGTGTAACAAGATTATTCCAGTCACCGTCGGATAAATGTAGCACCGGAGACTTGCCATCGAAGTGCGCTTGCCTCAGGAAGGAACGATACTTCATCAATGAGTGCTTAAAAAGCGCAACCAACCCTTGATCGTCATCACAATCCAGTTTGCGCCTCGCCTATTTAAAAGAATGAAATCTTGTGTCTCCTGTCAGCAGAAACATATGCAGTAATGACCATGAATAACATTAGTACATTACTTACGCGTAAGTTGCGGAGGAAGACTGGAAATTGTTTTGTGTCTGCGGTATATCTTTCCCTGAAGGAAAGATGCGCACAAAGTTCCCGACAACAACATAAGCTTCGTCTTCTAAACTGGGAAGAAATGGAACAGGGTCCTATTTGCTGCAATTGGGGCTCTCTCTGGTTCGAAAAGGGATTTGGCAACTGGATTTGGTGTACTCTTTGCTGGAATGGGGGTTTTGCGTCGTACAGCTGGTGCTATGTCAACTGGCATAATCATACTGTTTGCTGCAGTTGGGGTCTGCTGAGTTGGGGCATCAGAAATGACCTGTGTAGTAGGGCTAGAGTCTGCTAGAGTTGGGGTATTTTGTGGGTCAGGTGATATTGCAACTACACCTAGTGGGCTATTTGATTTATCAGGTGCCACTACCTTTTCCAAATACTTTGCTTGTGCTCCTCCATGATCAGCAATCGCCCTCTTCCTTTTGAACGTCTGATACACAAGAACATCATTTCAATGGATAAATATGGTATGATGACAGATGGAATATGTACTGAAAATGGATAGGCAGGGCGTATTCACATACACGATGCGTAAACTAAGCTAATGGCAGTTCAACAAAGTAGAAGCAATGCAAAGCATCAGTTGCAAGATATGTGCGAGCAATGTAACCTTGGAAAGTTAGAGCAAGTACCTTGATGGGTGAATAAGATAGGGCATCTTCCTCTGACTCCTCCACTAGGGAGCTACATTGACTAAGGTCTCCCTCTAGCTCCGAATCACTGTTAGGATCATATTCTGAGCATGAACCTGTAGGTGGAGAGTGTTTGCAATGCATTGCATCCAGACTTGATTTCAGTCCCTTAATGCCAAGTTTGACAGCCATGGCGTTGTTCTGCTTTATTCTTTTCATGCGCGCAAGCTCATAATCATTATGATGCTGTTCAGAATCGGAGATTCATGAAAACATAAAAAGTAGTCAGATTATCTACGGAATGCATTGCGGTTTCAACTCGGATAGTGTCTCCCTATAAACCCCTGCATATGCAAAGTTCACGTCCCCAACCGTGCTGACCATACCACACACAGAGATACACACCCGAGCGGCGAACATGCATTTTCGAAACTAATTTAGGAACATTTAGCTGACCAATTAAACAACTCTGTTTTAATAATATCAGATTCGTATTTGAACAACTAAGCTTGTTTAGCTTGATGGGTGGAGCAGTGTTATTATGAAACGAAGCACGTATTCTGATCGTATAGTGATCATAAAAGGGGGAAACTCTAAGCATATATTTTTTAGCAAAAGAGGGTTTCCCCTATGATTTCTATTAAAGAAACCACCACGGAACCAACATGATCAATTAAACTCTAAGCATGATCAATTAAACCGTATTATGGCTGTGCCATGGCAGATTTGAAGCTGCAAACCGGAGAAATGATATTTAGCATCCATTGTTTGCTTCGAACTAAGAACTAAATTCTAAGATCTGAAAAGAAAGTAGAGTAACCAAGTTAAGATATATTTTCTGGTTGAGATCAAAAAGTTGAGGAGATATGAAGTACCACCTGTCTTGCGGCGCCATGTAGGCATTGGGGGTGTGATGGCTGTCGGTGGCGTTGAAGCAGATCTGCGATAGACGGGTGCATCGGGGGATAAGTCCTGTTGCGGTGGAAGAGAAGGTCGTGTGAGCGGCCCCGACAAAGAGGACGACGGCGCCGATGAAGTGAGAGGACGCGATGCAAGGCTATTGGTCCATCGCCGTGGATGAGAAACATCCATCTCTAGCAGTGGACGACGCGGTCTTGGTAGGCGCTCCGGCATGGTGGAGGACGGTGGGACCCACCAGCTACACCTTCGCACGCAAGGAAGTGCGTCAGGGCAAAAAAAAAACGATTCGCCCCCCTGACTGCTGGGACCCACCAGCTACATCTTCGCACGCAAGGAAGTGCGTCTGGGCAAAAAAAAACCAAAACGATTCGCCCCCCCTAACTGCTGGGACCCACCAGCCCCCCGATTGCTGAGACCCACCAGCTACATCTTCGCACGCAAGGAAGTGCGCCCGGGCAAAAAAAACGATTCGCCCCCTGACTGCTGGGACCCACCAGCTACATCTTCACAGGCAAGGAAGTGCCTGACAGTCGGGACCCACCTGGTCGAAGCGTACGTAGCGTTGACATTCTGGTCGTGAACGTGTACGTACCTACTGGTCGATGTAGAGGCGCGCACGTGTCGTAGTAGAGGCGCGCATGTGTCGTAGTAGAGGCGCGCACGTAGCATGTACACGTACGTACAGCGGACAGGGTGCAAGAAAGAAAATACGGCCACGTATGTGTACATACGGGCGGGGTCTCGAACGCCTACTCGCGCATATGTACGGCGAGAGCTCGTGTACATGGATGGGTCGGAACGGAGAAACAGCGTCGTCGTTGTGTTCATGGGTCGGAACGGAGTGCATGGTCGTGTTCATCGGGAGGGCTTGGACGGAAGAGGTGATGGAAACGAGGCCCGGCGTACCGCACAACAAAGGAAACGGACCTCCTACGGTCGAAACGGGGGTCCTGTTGATCGAGAGGGGTGTGGCGTATCGCAAAACGGAGGAAACGGACCTCCTACGGTCGAAATGGAGGTCCTGTTGATCGGGAGGGGTGTGGCATACTGCAAAACGGAGGGAATGGACCTCCTACGGTCGAAACGGGGGTCCTGTTGATCGAGAGGGGTGTGGCGTACCGCAAAACGGAGGAAACGGACTTGTGTTGGAGCACTACGGTCGAAACGGGGGTCCTGTTCATCGGGAGGGGTGTGGCGTACCGCAAAACGGGACTCCACGGGATACTGTTCGTCTCCACCGTCGACCCCCTCCAGCCTCCACGAGATACTGTTCATCCACCGTCAACCTCCTCCAGCCTCCACGGGCTCCTGTTCATCCAGCCTCCACCGCGAGCTACTCCACCGGCTACTGTTCAACCACCCCTCCACCGTCTACTGTTCATCCAGCCCTCCACACCACGGGGTCCTATTCAGCCACTCCTCCACGGGCACCCCTCCACCGTCTACTGTTCATCCTGCCCTCCACACCACGGGGTCCTGTTCATCCACCCCTCCACGGGCACCCCTCCAACGTCTACTGTTCATCCACCCCCCCGCAACGCTCACTGTTCATCCCATCGATCGGCTTTAGTTAGCAGTAGTAGACAGGGAATCGCTCGATCGGGTTCAGTTAACAGCCATCGATCGATCGCTCGGGTTCAGTAACGCATGGCCTGCTGTGCAATCGCTCGGGTTCAGTTAGAGCCCAAAGCCTTGCTCGGGTTTAGTTAGAGCCAACGCCTCGCACACACGTGCGTACGTGTATGAGAGAAACGCGCATAGCTCGGCCCCCGACCTCCCACCGTAACCGGGAACTCCCTGAAATTTTCCTCCCCCTCGCTTATACCATGGTCTTTTCTGTCATGGACGGCCCAAAGAATGTCATGTAGCTGCGTCTTCGGCCCGCCCAGGACAAAAAGCCCATTTTCTATCATGATTTTTTGTCATAGAAGTAGGAGCCCACCACATCTATGATGATACCGGGTTTTGTCACAATTATCGTCATAGAAGTGTCATATGTATTACAGAAAAAAAATTCATTCGGCCCAAAATGTCACGGATGTGTCTTTTTTTTGTAGTGTTGGTATTCTGCTTTCACTCTTCTGCAGACATCACATTCATTCACGAACTGAGCAATCTCGCGCTTCATTCGAGTCCACCAATACGACTGCTTGAGGTCATGGTACATCTTTGTACTTCCAGCGTGAATAGAGAGGAGTGAATTGTGAGTCTCGTTCATAATGACTTTATGAAGGTCACCCTTAGGAACAACAATGCGGTCCTCGAAGAATAGAGTATCCTTGTCATTAAGGCGATAGCACTTGTACTTGGGTTGACTCTTGGCAATCCCAATCTTCACCTTCTTCACCATAGCATCAAGAAGCTGAGCCTCACGAATCTGATCTTCCAAAGTAGGAGAGACTTGGAGGTTGGCAAGGAATCCTTGAGGAACAACTTGGAGATTAAGTTTGCGGAAAGCTTCACAAAGCTCTGGTTGGTAGGGCTTGATAATCAAATTGTTGCAATAAGCCTTCCTGCTCAATGCATCAGCAATGACATTGGCCTTGCCTGGAGTATATTCGATACTCGGATTATACTCTTGAATCATTTCGACCCAACGAGTCTGCCTGAGGTTGAGGTTGGGCTGAATGAAGATGTACTTGAGGCTCTTATGATTAGTGAAGATGTCCACTTTCCTTCCCAACAAGAGATGTCTCCATGTTAAAAGAGCATGGACAACTGCCACCAACTCGAGGTCATGAGTGGGGTAGTTCTTTTCGTTGGGCTTCAACTGGCGAGAGGCATAGGCCACAACTTTCTTCTCTTGCATCAACACAACACCGAGACCTTGCAGGGAAGCATCACAGAAAACCTCAAACGATTTGGATTCATCAGGAGGAGTCAGAACTGGAGCTGTGACTAACTTCTCTTTGAGGGTGTTGAAGGCGATGTCACACTCAGGCGACCAGACATACTTCACATGCTTCTGGAGGAGGTTGGAAAGAGGCTTCGCGATCTTAGAGAAATTCTCAACGAACCTTCGACAATAGCTTGCGAGCCCAAGGAAGCTGCGGAGTTGCTTCAAATTCTGAGGTGGTTCCCAATTCACAATTGCAGACACCTTCTCAGGATTAACAGCTATGCCCTTGGCGGAGATGATATGCCCAAGGTAGAGAACCTCATCGAGCCAAAACTCGCACTTAGAAAACTTCGCATAGAACTGATATTCTCTGAGTTTGTCCAGCACCAATCTCAAGTGTTTGGCATGATCCTCCTTGTTCTTGGAAAAGACCAAAATGTCATCAAGGTAGACCAAGACGAAGTCATTTGTGTAGGCGTTGAAGATGAAGTTCATCATGCGAGAGAATGTTGGAGGAGCATTGAGAAGGCCGAAAGACATGACAGTGTATTCATATGAACCATAGCTTGTTCTGAATGCTGTCTTGGGGATATCCTCTTCACGAATGCGAATCTGATGATAGCCCATACGGAGGTCAAGCTTGGAGAATACTTGAGCACCTTTGAGTTGTTCGAAAAGCTCATTGATGCTGGGAAGTGGGTATTTGTTCTTTATGGTCTTCTTGTTCAATGGACGGTAGTCGACACAAAGTCGGTCCGTTCCATCCTTCTTCTTGACGAAAAGAACACCACAACCCCATGGAGAAGAACTTGGTCGGATGAGACCCATACGCTCTTGAATATCGAGTTGTTTCTTCAGCTCCTTCAACTCTTTAGGTCCAAGCTTGTAAGGACTTTTGCAAACAGGTTCCGTGCCAGGCTCAAGATCGATGACGAATTCAACTGTTCGGTGAAGAGGCATTCCTGGAAGCTCTTCTAGAAAGACGTCTTGATATTCACAAATGACTAGAATCTGAGAGATGACATCCAACTCGCCCTTCTCATTGAGAGAAAACAGTCGAATGGTATCATCACGAGCGGCAAAGACAATCACACCCTCAGACGAGTGTGTCAGTTGAATCTGCCTAGCAGCACAATCAAGTTGAGCCTTGTGCTTAGAAAGCCAGTCCATTCCGAGAATTAGATCAATATCTGAGTCACCAAGAACATTAGGAGAAGACAATAACTTATAGTCGCCCAACGTGATAGAGACATCCGGAACGAAAACTCAGGAAGTCATTTGTCGGGCCGGAGAAACAATAGCCAAAGGTCTCGGCAAAACTTGAGTAACCAAATCATGCATAGCCACAAAAGGTCTTGAAATGAAAGAATGCGATGCACCAGTATCAAAAAGAACTCTTGCAGGAATATCATTAACAGGAGTTACCCATGATCACTTCTGAAGAGTCCTCGGCCTGAGCTGCGTTCACCATGTTGACCTTTGCAAACTTGGGATTATGCTTGACCACTACGGTGCTGGCAGATCTCACAGGAGGAGGAGGAAGACGCCTCTGATTGAAGCATTTTTTTGCATAGTGACCCTTCCGCTGACACTTGTTGCACGTAACCTCTGAAAGCGGACGGTCATACGGAGCACTTGATCTTGGAGCATGAGACGAAGTCTTGTTCTGAAAGCCTGGGTTGGGTGGGTGGGAAGATCCATTGCCACCTTTTCTCTTCTGCTGATAAGGCTGACGGAACGGAGGAGGAGGCAACCAATACTTTTGCTTCTTAGTTTCCACTTGAGTTGAGGAAGAAGGAGTTGCATCCTTGACTCTCTTCTTGGAAGCATCGCACTTGAGTTGAGCGGTCTCTTGCTTTAGTGCCATATTGTAGAACTCATCGTACTTCTTCGGCTCAAACATCACAAGAGCTAGTTGCAAATCTTCTCTAAGGCCACCTCTGAACTGATAAATCATGCTCTTCTCGTCAGGGACGTCTTTCTTAGCGAAACGAGCGAGCTTCTAGAACATGATGTTGTATTGGTAAACAGACAAGTTGCCTTGCTTCAGATTGTGGAACTCCTCACGCTTGCTCTCAACAACACTCTGAGGAATGTGGTGAGCTTTGAAGTCTTGGCGGAATTCATCCCAGGTAATCACACGACCTCCTCTAGAATCTTTGTATTGCTGATACCACTCTGCAGCTTGGTCTTTGAGTTGGAACGAAGCAAACTTGACAAAGTCCTCAGGCATGACGTTGCTGCACTCGAAATGCTTGCAGATATCCATGAGCCAATCATCAGTGTCTGTTGCCTCGACACAGTTACTAAAGGTCTTTGGCTGGTTTGCGAGGAACTGGTTGAGTGTAGCAAACTGATTCTGATTGTTGCCATGGCCTTGATTTACTTGGTTGCGCTCTTGCAAGAGTTGCATGAGCATCTGTGTGTTGGCGTTGGTAGCGGTCATCACAGCTAGCCATGCCTCTGGAGGTGGAGGTGGTGGCGGCGGTTCTGGATTCTGACGCGTTGGAGGAGCCATCCTGAAGAGGGTGACATCCATTAGCATCTTGACAGACATATATTCAAGCTGAATCAAATGGATCGAAATTGCAACATATAGCCTTAACATTCAAACAAGAATGAACGAATGAATTCCAAATTAAATGGTCACACTTCCATAAGTTGAGAAGCCACTTAGATAGAGGTAGATGAATAAAACAACAAGGTACGGACAAGAACAAATACTTGGTAAGGATTACCCAATCACAAACCAAATATCTGCGGAAGAAATACTAGAGATACATGAATTCCTACCTATGAAACTCCCGAAATTTTCCCGGTTATGCAATCAGGTGTTGGGGATATAGGGGAAGCATAATATCTCACCCAAAACTAGCAAATCCTACATCCAGCCGTATCCATCCTTCAACACATAACCAAGAAACCTTCAGAAATCATTTACCTCAACCTCCGAAAAGCATCCATTATACGAGTTATGGTAATACTCCCAAACTCCCGCCCCAGTACTGGGTGGCGTCGAGGTTATCTCACCAACAACTACATAAAAGAGTTTTTCGATGTCGGCGAAACTCAGGTATTCCAGAACTGCAACGATAAAATTGTGACGACAACACCTCGGAGCTCAACTCCCCGGGACACTGCCACAACCCCTAAATGTCAGGAGGCACCAAGAACAATGTTCTCGTCACAAAACCATCGAAACGCTTCCAAGATACCCGCGTGATCCTAAATTTTTTTAGTGAAATTTGAGAAGATAAGAGTCAAAACTCTACGTCAGGATGCCTCACCAGAGCAACGAATGGACTGAGGAGTAAAAATAATCCTACTCTCCGATATATATAATCCTAAAAGACTCAAAACATTTTTCTAGACTCAACAACGCCAACGGTTCGGTCAAGAAGGGGGGGCTCCTAAGTCGGGGAAGGCTCTGATTAGCAACTTGTAACACCCACGATGCGGCTATATCTCCCACATGTCGGAGCACGACTTAGAGGCATAACCGCATTGTAGGCAATGTCGCAAGAGGGGTAATCTCTACACATCCCATGTACTGAATAAGAAAAGAGGTACATAGTTGGCTTAAAATCGCCACGTCATACAATGGCATAAATATAACATTACAATCATCCAGATACAATCAAGGTCCGACTACGGAACCAAAATAAAGACAACCCCAAATGCATAATGTCCCCGATCTCCCCAACTGGGCTCCACTACTGATCGTCTGGAAATGAAACGTAGTATCGTCCTGAGTCCTCATCAAACTCCCACTTGAGCTCAGTCGTGTCTCCTGGAATGGTATCATCGGTCCCTGCATCTGTTTTTGGAAGTAATTTGTGAGTCACGGGGACTCAGCAATCTCACACCCTCGCGATCAAGACTATTTAAGCTTATGGGTAGGTAAAAGGTATGAGGTGGAGCTGCAGCAAGCACTAGCATATATGGTGGCTAACATACGCAAATGAGAGCGAGAAGAGAAGGCAAGGCACGGTTGAGAAACTATGATCAAGAAGTGATCCTAGAACAACCTACATTCAAGCATAACACGAGACCGTGTTCTCTTCCTGGACTCCACCGAAAAGAGACCATCACGGCTACACATGTTGTTGATCCATTTTAATTAAGTTAAGGTTCAGGTTTTCTACAACTGGACATTAACAAATTCCCATCTACCCATAACGACGGGCACGGATTTTGAAAGTTTAAATCCCTGTAGGGGTGTCCCAACTTAGCCCATCACAAGCTCTCATGTCAGCGAAGGATATTCCTTCTCGCAGGACGGCCCGATCAGACTCGGAATCCCGGTTACAAGACATCTCGACATTGGTGAAACAAGTCCAGCAAAGCCACCCGAATGTGCCGACAAATCCCGATAGGAGCTGCACATATCTCGTTCTCAGGGCACACCGGATTGTCCAAGGTTCCGGTAGGCCAGCCCAGAGTTGCCCCTGGTGGCCACCGGCAGCTGACATGTTGGACCAACACTCAGAGGAGCACTGGCCCGGGGTTTAAAATAAAGATGACCCTTGAGTCCGTGGAACCCAAGGGAAAAAGGCTAGGTGGCAAATGGTAAAACCAAGGTTGGGCCTTGCTGGAGGAGTTTTATTCAAAGCGAACTATCAAGGGGTTCCCATTATAACCCAACCGCGTAAGGAACGCAAAATCAAGGAACATAACACCGGTATGATGGAAACTAGGGCGGCAAGAGTGGAACAAAACACCAGGCATAAGGTCGAGCCTTCCACCCTTTACCAAGTGAATAGGTGCATTAAAATAGACAAGATATAATAGTGATATCCCAACAATAAACATGTTCCAACAAGGAAAAAACTCCAATCTTCACCTGCAACTAGCAACGCTATAAGAGGGGCTGAGCAAAGCGGTAACATAGCCAAACAATGGTTTGCTAGGACAAGGTGGGTTAGAGGTTTGACATGGCAATATGGGAGGCATGGTAAAGCATGTGGTAGGTATCGTAGCATAGGCATAACAAAAGAGCAAGCAACTAGCAAGGAAAGATAGAAGTGATTTCGAGGGTATGGTCATCTTGCCTGCAAAGTTCTCCGAGTTGACGTAAGCTTGATCCTCGTAAACATTCTCAACGGGTTCCTCGATCAAGTACTCTTCTCCCGGCTCTACCCAAAGCAAGAACACAAGCAAAGGGAGACACAATCAACCACGGTGCAATGCGCAAGCAAGATGATGCAAAACATGGCATGATATGCGGGATGTGATATGTAATGCATATGCATGCTTCGGAAGGTAAAGATTGAACCAGACCTTAACTTGGAAAACCAAGAGTGCCTCTGTCAAGATGAGTTGATTTCGGTCAAAATCGATATAAAGATCACCGGAATCGGATGCATAGTTTGCAAATGACAAGCAAAACAATAATGGCACAAAGCTGCGATCAATAGCATGAGGCCATCTAAATGCACCAAGAACAACAAGCTACTGCACTCTAACATAACAACAAAGCACATGGCAGTGATCCACACAAGATGCTTGACAAAAGATGAACACTGAGCTACGGCAAATTCACACAATAGCAGGTTCAAACAAGCATGGCAAAAGTGCAAAAGATATCAGGTTCACAGACTTAGTGAAAATAACAATATGTCAGGATTTAACATCAGGAAGCAATGTTTAGAGCAAGATAACAACATTCTACAGTAACATATCATGGCAAAGCAAGGCATGGCATGAAGCTACACAAAGCATATTACAAAATTCCCTTACTGACCATAAGCCAAAAGGGATCAGAAAATACAATGGCACCCATGTGAACATAGCAAGTTTCGTTAACAGATTCAGACTTAGCAGAAAACTGGGCATGGCATAAAACAGAGTTACATAGGCATGTTTGCAAGCTCGATGCACTCACCACAAGGCATTGCATGGCAAGCTAAGAATACACCCAACCAGTAGACATGATAAACAAGCTAACCATGGCAATAACACTCTCATAGCATGCATGGATCAACTAAAACAACCTCGGCAAAATTGCTTAACACGTAAACAATCTGCCAGGAACATTTTATAGCAAAAGTAGAGCAAGATTGAGTCATGCTAGGGTGCTCCATAATTGCAAAAAAATACATGGATGGATAGAGCATAACAATATCTCAAAAACATCTTTACTGAACATGCTCAAAAGAGGCATGGATCACTCTGTAGCAACATGAATACATGGCATAAAAATATCATCAGGGAAATGACTTAGAAGAATTCTAAGTCCCTGAAATCAGCAACATTACGAGAGCTAATTTGCATGTTTGTGCTAGTCACCACAATGATCACAAAAATACATGGCATAAACACCTGTAAAGATGGCATGGCATACAACAAAACACATGTGGGGCTCAAAATCATAGGAGGCACACATTAAACATGGCAAAAATGACAAATGTCCATATACTGATAAGAGACAGATACTAACATTACATAGCACTCTTGCAACATAATCTAGGGCATCAAGATGAACTCAAATGAACATGGTGCATTGGAATGAAATGAAGTGCACATCCAGGCGAACAATTTGATATGCTACACGCCCAAAACGGAGCCATAGATGCAAAGTTATGATGCGATGAAGTATGCTAAAAATTATGGAAAACTGGGGACTTAGAGAGAGGCAAAAGTCAACCCTAGGGTCTCCCGATCCAGATCTGGGGCGGCACGAACTTCGATGTTCGCCGGAGATGGAGAGTTCGCCGGAGATGGAAGTAGATGGCCGGGGAAGGGGATGTCCGGGCCGGATAGGGCCGGATCCGGCCGGATCCTGGCAAGACGGCGGCGGACGCGGCCGCGGAGCCCGGCTACGGGTGGCGGCGCCTGCAGGGGCGCGGCACGCGGTGACGGCAGCGGTTGGTGATGGCGGGTGGTGGCCGGAGGCGAGGGCTCGCCGGCGCGGAGGAGAAAGGCGGGGCGGCGCGGTTGGTCGGTGGGTGGGCACGGATGGGCCGGGAGGGCCCCGCCTGGGCCGGCGCACGGCGGCGCGGGGCGGCGGCGAATGGCGCGATGACACGTGGCAGCGGCGGGAGGATCGGACACGTCCGGCTGGCGGTTTTTTCGTCGAGCGGCGAGGAGAGGGAGAGGTAGGGCTAGGGTGGATTATGATCCGGGATTTTTGGTGGAGGCACCTATTTATACCTAGAGGGAGCTAGGAGGCTCCAAATTGAGCACGGTTTTCGACCACGCGATCGTGATCGAACGACCGAGATGATGGAGGGGGTTTAGCTGGGCTTTGGTCCACTTTGGAGGGGTGTTGGGCTGCATCACACACGAGGCTTTCACGGTTCCTCGGTTAACCGTTGGAGTATCAAACGAAGTCCAAATGGTACGAAACTTGACAGGGGTCTACCGGTAGTATACCAAAGCCGCTTGGCAAGTCTCGGTCCAATCTGAGAACGTTTAACACCCGCACATGAAAAGAGGCAAAAGGGGGTCACCGGAGGACATATGAGCGCCGGAATGCAAAACGGACAACGGGGAAAATGCTCGGATGCATGAGACGAACACGTATGCAAATGCGATGCACATGATGACATGATATGAGATGCATGCCAATGACAAAAGCAACACGGAGACAAAACCCAACAATGAGGAAATATCATAACTTAGTGCCGAAAATGGCAAGAGTTGGAATACAAATATGGCAAGTTACATATGGGGCGTTACATCGACGGTATGGACGACGATGCAGGAGAAGAACAGGAACCACCGCCCACAGGGCGCTGGACTGCCACCTCAGCATATGATATATACATGGTGGACACCCCCAAAGAAAGCGATGGCAATAAGGCAACGGAGGATAATCTCCTCGAGAAGCAATATAAGCACCGGCGTCATCGACGCCGCTCTAAGCCACACCATAGCAAAAGCAGCGATACCGGCACAAGAGACAATAAAGCTGGGGATAGTGCCGAAGACGAAGACAATCCCCTCCAGCCAGGCTTCGAGCGGGAGGATGGGCAAGCTAGCCCTAAGGAACAGGCGACAGACGGAGAATCAGAGGATGACAATTAAGTGTCCCTCTCCGAAGACGAGGTGAGCCTCGGTGACGAAGAATTCATCGTGCCTGAGGATCCCGTCGAGCAGGAGCGCTTCAAGCGCCGGCTTATAGTCACTGCAAAAAGCCTGGAGAAAAAGCAGCAACAGCTTCAAGCTGATCAAGATCTGCTAGCGGATAGATGGACCGAGGTCCTGGCAACCGAGGAATACGAACCCAAGTGCCCAACCAAAGTTTAACCAAAGCACAGGTTGCTACCCCAACTCGAGGAGGAAGCATTAAAGCCTACACTACCAGCGTATGATGCGGCTGATCGGCCACCTCGTGGCCGAGACAAAGTGGCATATCAGCCCGAAGTCGAGCCCGCACCCCGTCACCAGTCAAACAATAACACCAAGGCCCGGGGCTACACGCAGGACCTGCGAGACGTATTGGAAAACAAAGCAGGACATACAAGATCGATCTATGGATCACGGGGGCGCACCCCAACGCGTGACGACGACCGTCACGCCAGATATACTAAAAGCAAATCCGGCCGGGCCGAATACAGCAGACAAGACTCGTATGAACTGCGTCGTGATATAGCCCGGCACAGAGGCGCCGCACACCCCCTATGCTTCATCGACGAAGTAATGGATCACGAATTCCCAGAAGGGTTTAAACCCATGAACATTGAATCATATGATGGTACAACAGACCCCATGGTATGGATTGAAGATTTCCTCCTCCACATCCACATGGCCCGCGGTGACGATCTACATGCCATCAAGTACCTCCCACTAAAACTCAAAGGGTCGGCTCGGCATTGACTGAATAGCCTGCCGGCAAACTCCATTGGCAGTTGGGAGAACTTGGAAGACACATTCCTTGACAACTTCCAGGGCACGTATGTGTTACCACCGGATGCTGATGACTTGAGTCACATAACCCAACAGCCCGGGGAATCAGCCAGGAAATTCTGGACTCGGTTCCTAACTAAAAAGAACCAAATTGTCGACTGTCCGGATGCCGAGGCCTTAGCGGCATTTAAGCATAACATCCGTGACAAGTGGCTCGCCCGACACCTCGGCCAAGAGAAGCCGAAGTCCATGGCATCCCTCACGACACTCATGACCTGCTTTTGTGCGGGCGAGGACAGCTGGCTGGCTCGCAGCAACAACACATCAAGAAATACAGGCAATTCAGATGCCAAAGATAGCATCGACAAGCCACGTCGCAACAGACACAAGCGCCGCAACAACGGTGACAACGCCGAAGACACGACAGTCAATGCCGGATTCAGTGGCTCTAAATCTGGTCAGCGGAAAAAGCCGTTCAAAAGAAGCAATCCGGGCCCGTCCAGTTTGGACCGCATACTCGATCGCTTGTGCCAAATTCACGGCACCCCCGATAAACCAGCCAACCACACCAACAGAGATGCTGGTGTTCAAACAGGCCGGCAAGTTGAATGCCGAAAACAAGGAAAAGGGGCTGCATAGCGACGACGAGGAGGAGCCCCGGCCGCCGAACACAGGAGGACAGAAGAAATTTCCTACCCAAGTGAAAACAGTGACATGATATACGGAACCCATATTCCCAAGCGGGAGCGGAAGCATGCACTAAGGGACGTCTATGCTATGGAGCCAGTCGCCCCAAAGTTCAACCCATGGTCTTCTTGTCCGATCACTTTCGATTGCAGGGACCACCCTACCAGTATCCGTCATGGCGGTTCTATCGCATTGGTCCTTGGCCCCATCATCGACGGATTTCACCTCACTCGAGTCCTCATGGACGGTGGCAGCAACATGAACCTGCTCTATCAGGATACAGTGTGCAAAATGGGTATCGACCCCTCAAGGATCAAACCCACAAAAACCACCTTTAAAGGTGTCATACCAGGTGTAAAGGCCTGTTGCACGGGCTCAATCACACTAGAAGTGGTCTTCGGATCCCCGGACAACTTCCGAAGCGAGGAGTTGATCTTTGATATTGTCCCCTTCTGCAATGGCTATCACACACTGCTCGGACGAACCGCATTCGCCAGATTCAATGCGGTACCGCATTATGCATACCTCAAGCTCAAAATGCCAGGACCTCGCGGGGTTATAACAGTTAATGGAAACACAGAACGCTCGCTCCATACGGAGGAGCACACTGCGGCCCTCGCAGCAGAAGTACAAAGCAGCCTTCTGAGGCAAACCGCCAATTCGGTGATAGAGCCCCGGACACCTTCAAGCGAGTCCGGAGTACCCTGAAACAGGATCGCTCGACACGTTCAGAGCTCGCCTAGCAATTCGGCCTCCGTCCTAGTCCCAGTCAAGCGGCGAAATTTTTGCCGCGTGTACATAATTACGCACTGAAAATACCATGGGCATACGCGGAGGCACGGCTATGACATGGCCCACAATGTGGCTCAACCACCTCAGGACCCGTATATCTTTACCATTTTCTTCGTTTCAGGCCCCTATTCTCTGAAGGCCCTCTCTGATAGCCTAATTATCGGACCCATCATGGGAAGGAAACACCAAGGAAGCAAGAAGCTTTGACGTACAAGGGAATACCCAGGTGGTCTCTGATAACAATCACTATACCTGTTTTACATGCCCACACGCAGCTTGCCCTTGGATAGGACATGTCACATAGTCCTATTTTTGCTTATTTACACTACTTGTATACATACGCTTTAACATATCATTTAAATAACAATGTACATCGTTAGCTTATTATTGCATTTCTTCATCTTTTTTCCCTGTCTGCTTATTTATGACAAATTGCACCCGTACATTCTGGTACGTCCAGTGCGCCAGGGGCTTCAGTGTACCCCATAACACGGCAAGAAAAGTCTGAACACTTTTGACAGTGCGGCACCCCGAACTTATAGCATTATATGCATCAGCTCTGAATCATGTCTTGGGTCAATAGTTGGGTTTGCCCGGCTCCCATGTTTTGGTACCTTACGTTCTGCTATATTGGCTAAGGTAGCACTGGGAGAACTACTGCGATTGTGTCCCAGTTCTTCCGGACGAGCACCTCAGTAGAGAAAGCCGAAAACTGACTGTCATGATGCGGCGAGAGCTGGTCGCTGTTCGAGAGGTCTCAAATCCTTAATGATTTTTTCCGCTTCGGGCGAGGAATCGGCCTTGTCCAATTTAGGCGTATATAGTGCCCCAAGTTTGGCCTTCCGAATACTAGGGGTTTCGCCAAAATTTAAAATTGTAGTCTTCTATGGCTAAGTGAGAGTGATAAAGCTGTATAGTCCGATTGCCTTGTTCGCTGCGCTAAACACCTCCTTAAAGGACCAATTTTTTTGGATAAAGAGTGTTTAAGATTTATCTCGAACACCTTAGTACTAGTTACATGGGGGCAGAAGCCGACGACTGGCCAACTCTCAGATTTTATAAACGGCCGCACAAAAGGTAATATTTTAAATCGACAAGCGTTATATAGCGCACATGAACTCGTTTTCATATTACAGGATCACATGAGTACATTCATTCAAATATTACATCCTTAGCACATTCCTCCGCCACAAGGCGGGCACCCTTCAGGACACTGTCATAATACTTTTTGGGGTGGCGATGCTCCTTGCCCTCCGGTGGCCCCTCCTTCATGAGCTTCTCGGCGTCCATCTTCGCCCAGTGCACTTTCGCACGTGCAAAGGCCCCGCGCACACCTTCAATGCAGATCGACCGCTTTATGACTTCAAACTGTGGGCAGGCATTCACAAGCCGCTTTACCAGGCCGAAGTAGCTGCCAGGCAGGGGCTCGCCAGGCCACATCCAGAGTATGAGACCCTTCATGGCCAGCTCGGCCACCTTGTGAAGCTCGACCAGTTGCTTCAGCTGGCCTCTCAAGGGCACCGGATGTTCGGTCCCAGTATATTAAGACCAACACAACTTTTCCGTCAAGCTCCCTTCCTCGCCCCGATAGAACTCTGCGACATCCGATACGTTACTGGGTAAATCTGCGAACGCTCCTGGAGAGCTCCGAATTCAGGTTAGTAAAAGGAAATTTTCCTTCACATGCTTGCTTTGCATAATGAATGCCTTACTCGCCGCTATCTTCTTGACCGCCCGAATCTCCTGGAGGGCCTTTTGAGCTTCAGCCTTGGCATTTGTGCATTCTCGACGGCCTTCGCAAGCTCGAACCCCTGCGTTTTAGAGTCACGCTCCAAGGACTCGTATTTTTTGACGAAATCCTGGAGCTCTTGCCGAACCTCGCTGACTCAGGCCTCTTGCTTCTCACGCTCGATGCGCTCCTGGGCCGCTCTGTCTTCGGCCTTGGACAACGCCTTCTTCAGGGCCGCCACTTCGGTCGTGGCCCTAGCAAAATTCGTGATGATCCTATGATCTAACAACCACTTTTTTCTTTATCAATATACATACGGGGTATCACTTACCTTTGTTCTCTTCGAGCTGGCTCTTGATAAGGCCGATCTCTTCCTCGGACCGCTCAAGGTCCCGCTTCAGTCCGGAGACCTCCGTAGTACGAGCGGCAAAGGCCAGCAGTGAAGCCTGCTTATTCACATAGACATATTCTGATTAGACTCCTGTGATTGTTATTTGATCCTCTGTTCGGCCTTTCTTTGTGAACACCAAACAGAGCATCAGGGGCTACTGTCTATGATGTGATATTTTCTCATAATTCGATTACTTACCTCAAATCCTGTTAGGAGGCTGGCACAGGCTTCGTTCAATCCGCTTTTGGCGGACCGAACCTTCTCGACCACCACACTCATGATAGTGCGGTGCTCTTCGTCAATGGAAGCACCGTGAAGCGCTTCCAGCAAGTTGTCCGATGCCTCTGGATGGACAAAGGCCATCGGCACAGACGTCTCACCCCCCTTAGCGAGGGGTCGCCTGACAGGATCCGAAACCACTGGAGGGTCCGGCGCAGTATCCGACTGGGGGCCAAACTTGCTGTGGCCCCCATCCTTAGAACCCACATGAGTCTTACCCCCCATGCACCCGGCATCTGGGATGTCACCTTGGTCCTATGCCCTTTGAGACAACACCTCGATGTCGTCCGTGGGCCGGGGGGAGGTGGCTGTCGGGAGTGAATCGATGTTCATCGCCGACTGGCCCAAAGACTCATCCAAAGAGGATACGTTGATGTGGGCTTTGGATGGACTGCATGATCATGTTAGGCATGATAAGAAGCAATAAAACAAAACATACCAGAACTACCATAGTATCCGGATACTTACGACTTCGCCAGGGGCTTGTCCCTGGGCAACCACTCCTCGTCGCTGCAAGCGGCTGTTGTGGAGTGGTCCGGAAGGAGGGTCCTTCCCTTCTAGGACCCTTCGGCCTCCCCAGATGGGGCGGCCTTCCTTTTCTTGTCCTCCCCGGTCGTGGGGGGGGGGGAGAGAACTTTCCTCTTCCTCCTCATTTTCGTGGGAGGAGTGTGCCTCGGTGTTTTCGGACGATGAGTCCGTTACAACCTTGCGCCGGAGACCTTTCCTGGTCCCGGCGGCCTTCTTCTTGGCCTTATTCTCCGTCGCCTCATAGGGCGCCGGAACCAGCATCTCCGTTAAGAGAGCCCTTGCTGTATCTTCGGGCAGTGGGGCCGGACAATCAATCCACTCCGTTGTCGCTACCCAGTCCTATTAAAATGGCGTGGAGGCTTAGATCCCTCGCATGATTATACTGGGGAAAGGAACACCTTATGAGATATAAAGACCTTACCAGATTGGCAGGGCGCTTTGCGCTGAGTCCGTGATCCTCGGTAAGGGAAGGAGGTACCTCGGCAGCCTTGAACAACACCTTCTAGACGTCTTTGTGCGTCGTGTCGAAAAGCTCTCGCAACGTCTGGTGCTTGGCTGGATCGAACTCCCACATATTGAATTCCCGTCTTTGACATGGAAGGATCTGGCGGAAGAGCATGACCTGGACCACGTTGACAAGCTTGATTTTCTTGCTTATCATATTTTTAACACAGTTCTGGAGTCCGGTCAGCTCCACCGATGAACCCCAGGATATGCCCTTCTGTTTCCAGGAGGTGAGCCGCGTGGGGATGCCAGATCGAAATTCGGGGGCCACCACCCAGTTGGTGTCATGCGGCTCGGTGATGTAGAAGCACCCCGATTGCCACCCCTTCACGGTCTCCACATAGGAGCCTTCAAGCCAAGTGACGTTGGGCATCTTGCCCACCATGGCCCCTCTGCACTCCGCTTGCTAGCCTACCACCACCTTCGATTTCACGTTGAAGGTCTTCAGCCACAAGCCGAAGTGGGGCTTGATGCGGAGGAAGGCCTCGCACACGATGATAAACGCCGAGATGTTGAGGATGAAATTGGGGGCCAGATCATGGAAGTACAGCCCGTAGTAGAACATGAGCCCACAGACAAATGGGTAGAGGGGAAATCCCAGTCCGCGGACGAAGTGGGTGAGGAATACAACCCTCTCATGGGGTTCTAGAGTAGGGACGATCTGCCCCGCGTCTGGGAGCCGGTGCGCGATGTCTGCGGCTAGGTATCCGGCTTCCCGGAGCTTCGTAATGTTCTCCTCCATAACGGAGGAGACCATCCACTTGCCTCCCGCTCCGGACATGTTTGGAATGGCTTTACGGAGAAGATGAGAACTTGGGCACTGGATCTCGAGTGCGCCAGAATGGATGGGCAGGGGGAGAAGAAGACATGGGTGAAAAAGAGGAATCCTTGTCCCTTTATAAAGGCGGTAGAAACTATGCACCTCCCTACTTGCCCCATAAAATCTCTTATTCCCCAAGCCCCGCGATTGATGGCACAGTTGGGTTACCCATATCCGTATTGATGAGAATCCCGTGATAAGGGGAACACGATCTCTGCTTCGACAAGACGTGCCAATAAAACCGCCTCGCAACACGTGCAGTGGCAGGCAGGGAAAAACGGTTCGTAATGACCGGGCCACGGCAGGGCGTCACGTTATAAAAAGTTGTCAGCAGATTAGATTTGTGGAATAATATACTCTCTACGGTGGTATGTGGAATTTGTTTTGCAGAGCCGGACACGATCCTTGTGTTCAAAATCTTCTATGGAGTATTCGGAGAAGGAACCCGCCTTGCAATGCTGAAGACAATCTACCCGCCGGACTCGTCGTCATTGAAGCCTGGTTCAGGGGCTACTGAGGGAGTCCTCGATTAGGGGGTCCTCGGAAAGCCGGACTATATACTTTGGCCGGACTGTTGGACTATGAAGATACAAGATTGAAGACTTCGTCCCGTATCCGGATGGGACTCTCCTTTGCATGGAAGGCAAGCTTGGAGATTCGGATATGTAGATCTCCTCCCTTGTAACCGACTCTGTGTAATGATACGCTCCAACGTATCTATAATTTTTGATTGCTCCATGCTATATTATCTACTGTTTTGGACATTATTGGGCTTTATTATCCACTTTTATATTATTTTTGGGACTAACCTATTAACCGGAGGCCCAGCCCAGAATTGCTATTTTTTGCCTGTTTTAGGGTTTCGAAGAAAAGGAATATCAAACGGAGTCCAAATGGAATGAAACCTTCGGGAACATGATTTTCTCAACGAACAAGACCCAGGAGACTTGGACCCTACGTCAAGACACAAAAGAGGAGGCCACGAGGTAGGGGGCGTGCCTAACCCCCAGGCGCGCCCTCCACCCTCGTGGGCCCCCTGTTGCTCCACCAACATACTCCTTCCTCCTATATATACCGACGTACCCCCAAACGATCAGATATGGAGCCAAAACCCTAATTCCACCGCCATAACTTTCTGTATCCACGAGATCCCATCTTGGGGCCTGTTTCGTAGCTCCGCCGGAGGGGGCATCGATCACGGAGGGCTTCTACACCATCACCATAGCCCCTCCAATGAAGTGTGAGTAGTTCACCTCAGACCTACGGGTCCATAGTTATTAGCTAGATGGCTTCTTCTCTCTTTTTGGATCTCAATACAATGTTCTCCCCCTCTCTTGTGGAGATCTATTTGATGTAATCTTCTTTTGCGGTGTGTTTGTTGAGACCGATGAATTGTGGGTTTATGATCAAGTCTATCTATGAACAATATTTGAATCTTCTCTGAATTCTTTTATGTATGATTGGTTATCTTTGGAAGTCTCTTCGAATTATCAGTTTGGTTTGGCCTACTAGATTGATCTTTCTTGCAATGGGAGAAGTGCTTAGCTTTGGGTTCAATCTTGCGGTATCCTTTCCCAGTGACAGTAGCGGCAGCAAGGCACGTATTGTATTGTTGCCATCGAGGATAACAAGATGGGGTTTTCATCATATTGCATGAGTTTATCCCTCTACATCATGTCATCTTGCTTAAGGCGTTACTCTGTTTTCATTAACTTAATACTCTAGATGCATGCTGGATAGCAGTCGATGAGTGGAGTAATAGTAGTAGATGCAGGCAGGAGTTGGTCTACTTGTCTCGGACGTGATGCCTATATACATGATCATACCTAGATATTCTCATAACTATGCTCAATTCTGTCAATTGCTCAACAGTAATTCGTTCACCCACCGTAGAATACTTATGCTCTTGAGAGAAGCCACTAGTGAAACCTATGCCCCCCGGGTCTATCTTCATCATATTAATCTTCCAATACTTAGTTATTTCCTTTTCTTTTTAGTTTGCTTTTATTTTAATTTGCATCTTTATCATAAAAATACCAAAAAAAATTTATCTTATCATATCTTTCAGATCTCACTCTCGTAAGTGGCCGTATAGGGATTGACAACCCCTTATCACGTTGGTTGTGAGGATTTATTTGTTTTGTGCAGGTACGAGGGACTCGCGCGTAGCCTCCTACTGGATTGATACCTTCATTCTCAAAAACTGAGGGAAATACTTACGCTACTTTGTTGCATCATCCCTTCCTCTTCGGGGAAAACCAACGCAGTGCTCAATAGGTAGCAAGAAGGATTTCTGGCGCCGTTGCCGGGGAGTCTACGCAAAAGTAAATATACCAAGTACTGTTGGAAATATGCCCTAGAGGCAATAATAAAAGCATTATTATTATATTTCCTTGTTCATGATAATTATCTTTATTCATGCTATAATTGTATTATCCGGAAATCGTAATACATGTGTGAATAACAGACACCAACATGTCCCTAGTAAGCCTCTAGTTGACTAGCTCGTTGATCAACAGATAGTCATGGTTTCCTGACTATGGACATTGGATGTCATTGATAACGAGATCACATCATTAGGAGAATGATGTGATGGACAAGACCCAATCCTAAACATAGCACAAGATCGTATAGTTCGTTTGCTAGAGTTTTCCAATGTAAAAGTATCTTTTCCTTAGACCATGAGATCGTGTAACTCCCGGATACCGTAGGAGTGCTTTGGGTATACCAAACGTCACAACGTAACTGGGTGACTATAAAGGTATACTATGGGTATCTCCGAAAGTGTATGTTGGGTTGACATGGATCAAGACTGGGATTTGTCACTCCGTATGACGGAGAGGTATCACTGGGCCCACTCGGTAATGCATCATCATAATGAGCTCAAAGTGACCAAGTGTCTGGTCACGGGATCATGCATTACGGTACGAGTAAAGTGACTTGCCGGTAACGAGATTGAACGAGGTATTGGGATACCGACGATCGAATCTCGGGCAAGTAACATATCGATTGACAAAGGGAATTGCATACGGGGTTGATTGAATCCTCGACATCGTGGTTCATCCGATGAGATCATCGTGGAGCATGTGGGAGCCAACATGGGTATCCAGATCCCGCTGTTGGTTATTGACCGGAGAGTCGTCTCGGTCATGTCTGCTTGTCTCCCGAACCCGTAGGGTCTACACACTTAAGGTTCGGTGACGCTAGGGTTGTGAAGATATGTATATGCAGTAACCCGAATGTTGTTCGGAGTCCCGGATGAGATCCCGGACGTCACGAGGAGTTCCGGAATGGTTCGGAGGTAAAGAATTATATATAGGAAGTGCTGTTTCGGGCATCGGGACAAGTTTCGGGGTTATCGGTATTGTACCGGGACCACCAGAGGGGTCCCGTGGGCTCACCGGGTGGGGCCACCTGTCCCGGGGGGCCACATGGGCTGTAGGGGGTGCACCTTGGCCTACATGGGCCAAGGGCACCAGCCCTACTAGGCCCATGCGCCTAGGGTTTCCACCAAGGAAGAGTCCAAGTGGTGGAAGGCACCCCGAGGTGCCTTGGGGGGAGGGAAACCCTCCCCTGGCCGCCGCACCTAGGAGATTAGATCTCCTAGGCTGCGCACCACCCCCTTGGCCCTCCTATATATAGTGGGGGAGAGGAGGGATTTCATACCACAGCCCCTGGCGCCTCCCTCTCTCCCCGTTACGTCTCTCCCTCGTAGTCTTGGCGAAGCCCTGCTTCTGTGACGCCCTGCATCCACCACCACGCCGTCGTGCTGCTGGATCTTCATCAACCTCTCCTTCCCCCTTGCTGGATCAAGAAGGAGGAGACGTCTCCCGTCCCGTACGTGTGTTGAACGCGGAGGTGCCGTCCGTTCGGCGCTTGGTCATCGGTGATTTGGATCACGTCGAGTACGACTACATCATCACCGTTCTATTGAACGCTTCCGTGCGCGATCTACAAAGGTATGTAGATGCATCCAATGACTCGTTGCTAGATGAACTCCTAGATGATCTTGGTGAAACGAGTAGGAAAATTTTTGTTTTCTGCAACGTTCCCCAACAGTGGCATCATGAGCTAGGTCTATGCGTAGTTCTTCTTGCGCGAGTAGAACACAATTAGTTGTGGGCGTAGATTTGTCAACTTTCTTGCCGTTACTAGTCTTTTCTTGCTTCAGCGGTATTTTGGGATGAAGCGGCCCGGACCAACCTTACACCTACGCTTACGTGAGACCGGTTCCACCGACTAATATGCACTAGTTGCATAAGGTGACTGGCGGGTGTCTGTCTCTCCCACTTTAGTTGGAGCGGATTCGATGAACAGGGTCCTTATGAAGGGTAAATAGAAGTTGACAAATCACGTTGTGGATTTAACGTAGGTAAGAAGACGTTCTTGCTAGAACCCTAATTCAGCCACGTAAAACTTGCAACAACAATTAGAGGACGTCTAACTTGTTTTTGCAGCAAGTGGTTTGTGATATGATATGGCCAAAGTTGTGATGAATGATGAATGATCTATATGAGATGTATGAGATGTTCATGCTATTGTAATAGGAATCACGACTTGCATGTCGATGAGTATGACAACCGGCAGGAGCCATAGGAGTTGTCTTTATTCTTTTACATGACCTGCGTGTCATTGAGAAACGCCATGTAAATTACTTTACTTTATTGCTAAACGCGCTAGCCATAGTAGTAGAAGTAATAGTTGGCGAGCAACTTCATGGAGACACGATGATGGAGATCATGATGATGGAGATCATGGTGTCAAGCTGGTGACAAGATGATCATGGAGCCCCAAGATGGAGATCAAAGGAGCTATGTGATATTGGCCATATCATGTCACGTTTATTATTTGGTTGCATGTGATGTTTATCATGTTTTTGCATCTTGTTTACTTAGAACGACGGTAGTAAATAATATGATCCCTCATAACAATTTCAAGAAGTGTTCTCCCCTAACTGTGCACCGTTCCTAAAGTTCGTCGTTTCTAAGCACGCCGTGATGATCGGGTGTGATGGATCCTTACGTTCACATACAACGGGTGTTGACGAGCCTAGCATGTACAGACATGGCCTCGGAACACATGCAAAACACTTAGGGTTAACTTGACGAGCCTAGCATGTACATACATGGCCTCGGAACACAGAAGACCGAAAGGTCGAGCATGAGTCGTATAGAAGATACGATCAACATGAAGATGTTCACCGACGTTGACTAGTCCGTCTCACGTGATGATCGGACACGGCCTAGTTAACTCGGATCATGTAATACTTAGATGACTAGAGGGATGTCTAATCTAAGTGGGAGTTCATTAATAATTTGATTAGATGAACTTAATTATCATGAACTTAGTCTAAAATATTTTACACTATGTCTTGTAGATCAAATGGCCCACGTAGTCCTCAACTTAAACGCGTTCCTAGAGAAAACCAAGCTGAAAGACGATGGCAGCAACTATACGGACTGGGTCCGGAACCTGAGGATCATCCTCATAGCTGCCAAGAAAGATTATGTCCTACAAGCACCGCTAGGTGATCCACCCGTCCCACAGAACCAAGACGTTATGAACGCTTGGCAGACACGTGTTGACGACTACTCCCTTGTTCAGTGCGGCATGCTTTACAGCTTAGAGCCGGGGCTCCAAAAGCGTTTTGAGAGACATGGAGCATATGAGATGTTCGAAGAGCTGAAAATGGTTTTTCAAGCTCATGCCCGGATCGAGAGATACGAAGTCTCCGATAAGTTCTTCAGCTGTAAGATGGAGGAAAATAGTTCTGTCAGTGAGCACATACTCACTATGTCTGGGTTACATAACCGCTTGTCTCAGCTGGGAGTTAATCTCCCGGATGATGCGGTCATTGACAGAATCCTCCAGTCGCTTCCACCAAGCCACAAGAGGTTTGTGATGAACTTCAACATGCAGGGGATGCAAAAGACCATTCCTGAGTTGTTCTCAATGCTGAAATCAGTGGAGGTAGAAGTCAAGAAGGAACATCAAGTGTTGATGGTTAATAAAACCACTAAGTTCAAGAAAGGCAAGGGTAAAAAGAACTTCAAGAAGGACGGCAAGGAGGTTGCCGCGCCCGGCAAGCAAGCTGCCGGGAAGAAGCCAAAGAATGGACCCAAGCCTGAGACAGTGTGCTTTTATTGCAAAGGGAAGGGTCACTGGAAACGGAACTGCCCCAAATACTTAGCGGACAAGAAGGCCGGCAACACCAAAGGTATATTTGATATACATGTAATTGATGTGTACCTTACCAGTACTCGTAGTGACTCCTGGGTATTTGATACCGGTGCCGTTGCTCATATTTGTAACTCACAGCAGGAGCTGCGGAATAAACGGAGACTGGCGAAGGACGAGGTGACGATGCGCGTCGGGAATGGTTCCAAGGTCGATGTGATCGCCGTCGGCACGCTGCCTCTACATTTACCTACGGGATTAGTTTTAAACCTCAATAATTGTTATTTAGTGCCAGCTTTGAGCATGAACATTGTATCGGGATCTCGTTTAATTCGAGATGGCTACTCATTTAAATCTGAGAATAATGGTTGTTCCATTTATATGAGAGATATGTTTTATGGTCATGCTCCTATGGTGAATGGTTTATTCTTAATGAGTCTCGAACGTAATGCTACACATGTTCATAATGTGAGTACCAAAAGATGTAAGGTTGATAATGATAGTTCCACATACTTGTGGCACTGCCGCCTTGGTCACATAGGTGTCAAACGCATGAAGAAGCTCCATGCAGATGGACTTTTAGAGTCTCTTGATTATGAATCATTTGACACGTGCGAACCATGCCTTATGGGTAAAATGACCAAGACTCCGTTCTCAGGAATAATGGAGCGAGCAACCGACTTATTGGAAATCATACATACTGATGTGTGCGGTCCAATGAGTGTTGAGGCTCGCGGTGGCTATCGTTATGTTCTCACCCTCACTGATGACTTGAGTAGATATGGATATGTCTACTTAATGAAACACAAGTCTGAAACCTTTGAAAAGTTCAAGGAATTTCAGAGTGAGGTTGAGAATCAACGTGACAGGAAAATCAAGTTTCTACGATCAGATCGTGGAGGAGAATACTTGAGTCACGAATTTGGCACACACTTACGAAAATGTGGAATAGTTTCACAACTCACGACGCCTGGAACACCTCAGCGTAACGGTGTGTCCGAACGTCGTAATCGCACTCTATTGGATATGGTGCGGTCTATGATGTCTCTTACTGATTTACCACTATCTTTTTGGGGCTATGCTTTAGAGACTGCCGCATTCACTTTAAATAGGGCTCCGTCGAAATCCGTTGAGACGACACCGTATGAATTATGGTTTGGGAAGAAACCTAAGCTATCGTTTCTAAAAGTTTGGGGATGCGATGCTTATGTAAAGAAACTTCAACCTGAGAAGCTCGAACCCAAGTCGGAAAAATGCGTCTTCATAGGATACCCAAAAGAAACTATTGGGTACACCTTCTACCTCAGATCCGAAGGCAAGATCTTTGTTGCCAAGAATGGGTCCTTTCTAGAGAAAGAGTTTCTCTCGAAAGAAGTAAGTGGGAGGAAAGTAGAGCTTGATGAAGTATTACCTCTTGAACCGGCAAATGGCGCAACTCAAGAAAATGTTCCTGAGGTGCCTGCACCGACTAGAGAGGAAGTTAATGATGATGATCAAGATACTTCTGATCAAGCTCCTACTGAGATTCGAAGGTCCACAAGGACACGTTCCGCACCAGAGTGGTATGGCAACCCTGTCTTGGAAATCATGTTGTTAGACAATGGTGAACCTTCGAACTATGAAGAAGCGATGGCGGGCCCGTATTCCGACAAATGGCTAGAAGCCATGAAATCCGAGATAGGATCCATGTATGAAAACGAAGTATGGACTTTGACTGACTTGCCCGTTGAACGGCGAGCCATAGAGAATAAATGGATCTTTAAGAAGAAGACAGACGCGGATGGTAATGTGACCATCTATAAAGCTCGACTTTTCGCTAAGGGTTATCGACAAGTTCAAGGGGTTGACTACGATGAGACTTTCTCACCGGTAGCGAAGCTGAAGTCCGTCCGAATCATGTTAGCAATTGCCGCTTTCTACGATTATGAAATATGGCAAATGGACGTCAAAACGGCATTCCTTAATGGTTTCCTTAAGGAAGAATTGTATATGATGCAGCCGGAAGGTTTTGTCGATCCTAAGAATGCTGACAAGGTGTGCAAGCTCCAACACTCGATTTATGGGCTGGTGCAAGCATCTCGGAGTTGGAACATTCGCTTTGATGAGATGATCAAAGCGTTTGGGTTTACACAGACTTATGGAGAAGCCTGTGTTTACAAGAAAGTGAGTGGGAGCTCTGTAGCATTTCTCATACTATATGTAGATGACATACTTTTGATGGGAAATGATATAGAACTCTTGGACAGCATCAAGGCCTACTTGAATAAGAGTTTTTCAATGAAGGACCTTGGAGAAGCTGCTTATATATTAGGCATCAAAATCTATAGAGATAGATCGAGACGCCTCATAGGTCTTTCACAAAGCACATACCTTGATAAGATATTGAAGAAGTTCAATATGGATCAATCTAAGAAGGGGTTCTTGCCTATATTACAAGGTATGAAATTGAGCTCAGCTCAATGTCCGACCACGGCAGAAGATATAGAAGAGATGAGTGTCATCCCCTATGCCTCGGCCATAGGGTCTATTATGTATGCCATGCTGTGTACCAGACCTGATGTAAACCTTGCCGTAAGTTTGGTAGGAAGGTACCAAAGTAATCCCGGCAAGGAACACTGGACAGCGGTCAAGAATATCCTGAAGTACCTGAAAAGGACTAAGGAAATGTTTCTCGTTTATGGAGGTGACGAAGAGCTCATCGTAAAGGGTTACGTCGACGCTAGCTTCGACACAGATCTGGATGACTCTAAGTCACAAACCGGATACGTGTATATGTTGAATGGTGGAGCAGTGAGCTAGTGCAGCTGCAAGCAGAGCGTCGTGGCGGGATCTACATGTGAAGCGGAGTACATGGCAGCCTCGGAGGCAGCACATGAAGCAATATGGGTGAAGGAGTTCATCACCGACCTAGGAGTCATACCCAATGCGTCGGGGCCAATCAAACTTTTTTGTGACAACACTGGAGCTATTGCACTTGCCAAGGAGCCCAAGTTTCACAAGAAGACAAGGCACATCAAGCGTCGCTTCAACTCCATTCGTGAAAATGTTCAAAATGGAGACATAGAGATTTGTAAAGTACATACGGACCTGAATGTAGCAGATCCGTTGACTAAACCTCTCCCTAGAGCAAAACATGATCAACACCAGAATTCCATGGGTGTTCGATTCATCACAATATAACTAGATTATTGACTCTAGTGCAAGTGGGAGACTGTTGGAAATATTCCCTAGAGGCAATAATAAAAGCATTATTATTGTATTTCCTTGTTCATGATAATTATCTTTATTCATGCTATAATTGTATTATCCGGAAATCGTAA
Source organism: Triticum urartu (assembly GCF_056163025.1). Lineage (NCBI taxonomy): Eukaryota > Viridiplantae > Streptophyta > Magnoliopsida > Poales > Poaceae > Triticum > Triticum urartu. Next base: position 159,374,465 of record NC_141875.1, on the reverse strand, counting down.
TACATGTGTGAATAACAGACACCAACATGTCCCTAGTAAGCCTCTAGTTGACTAGCTCGTTGATCAACAGATAGTCATGGTTTCCTGACTATGGACATTGGATGTCATTGATAACGAGATCACATCATTAGGAGAATGATGTGATGGACAAGACCCAATCCTAAACATAGCCCAAGATCGTATAGTTCGTTTGCTAGAGTTTTCCAATGTCAAAGTATCTTTTCCTTAGACCATGAGATCGTGTAACTCCCGGATACCGTAGGAGTGCTTTGGGTATACCAAACGTCACAACGTAACTGGGTGACTATAAAGGTATACTACGGGTATCTCCGAAAGTGTCTGTTGGGTTGACATGGATCAAGACTGGGATTTGTCACTCCGTATGACGGAGAGGTATCACTGGGCCCACTCGGTAATGCATCATCATAGTGAGCTCAAAGTGACCAAGTGTCTGGTCACGGGATCATGCATTACGGTACGAGTAAAGTGACTTGCCGGTAACGAGATTGAACGAGGTATTGGGATACCGACGATCGAATCTCGGGCAAGTAACATATCGATTGACAAAGGGAATTGCATACGGGGTTGATTGAATCCTCGACATCGTGGTTCATCCGATGAGATCATCGTGGAGCATGTGGGAGCCAACATGGGTATCCAGATCCCGCTGTTGGTTATTGACCGGAGAGTCGTCTCGGTCATGTCTGCTTGTCTCCCGAACCCGTAGGGTCTACACACTTAAGGTTCGGTGACGCTAGGGTTGTGAAGATATGTATATGCAGTAACCCGAATGTTGTTCGGAGTCCCGGATGAGATCCCGGACGTCACGAGGAGTTCCGGAATGGTCTGGAGGTAAAGAATTATATATAGGAAGTGCTGTTTCGGGCATCGGGACAAGTTTCGGGGTTATCGGTATTGTATCGGGACCACCGGAGGGGTCCCGTGGGCCCACCGGGTGGGGCCACCTGTCCCGGGGGGCCACATGGGCTGTAGGGGGTGCGCCTTGGCCTATATGGGCCAAGGGCACCAGCCCTACTAGGCCCATGCGCCTAGGGTTTCCACCAAGGAAGAGTCCAAGTGGTGGAAGGCACCCCGAGGTGCCTTGGGGGGAGGGAAACCCTCCCCTGGCCGCCGCACCTAGGAGATTAGATCTCCTAGGCTGCGCACCACCCCCCTTGGCCCTCCTATATATAGTGGGGGAGAGGAGGGATTTCATACCACAGCCCCTGGCGCCTCCCTCTCTCCCCGTTACGTCTCTCCCTCGTAGTCTTGGCGAAGCCCTGCTTCTGTGACGCCCTGCATCCACCACCACGCCGTCGTGCTGCTGGATCTTCATCAACCTCTCCTCCCCCCTTGCTGGATCAAGAACTCCCGTCCCGTACGTGTGTTGAACGCGGAGGTGCCGTCCGTTCGGCGCTTGGTCATCGGTGATTTGGATCACGTCGAGTACGACTACATCATCACCGTTCTATTGAACGCTTCCGTGCGTGATCTACAAAGGTATGTAGATGCATCCAATGACTCGTTGCTAGATGAACTCCTAGATGATCTTGGTGAAACGAGTAGGAAATTTTTTGTTTTCTGCAACGTTCCCCAACAAGTACCCATCACAATCCCTATCTCCCGCATTACATTATTTGCCATTTGCCTCACGTTTTCCTCTCCCCCACTTAACCCTTGCCGTTTTATTCGCCCTCTCTCTCTATCTTCGCTCTCTTTCTCTATTTGCCTCTTTTTGCCCGCTTGCTTTTTGTTTGCTTGTGTGTTAGTTTGCTTGCTTGCCACGATGGCTCAAGATAATACTAAATTGTGTGACTTTACCAATACCAACAACAATGATTTTATTAGCACTCCGATTGCTCCTCTTATTGATGCTCAATCTTGTGAAATTAATACTGGTTTGCTGAATCTTGTCATGAAAGATCCGTTTTCCGGCCTTCCTAGTGAAGATGCCGCTACCCATCTAAATAACTTCGTTGATTTGTGTGATATGAAAAAGAAGAAAGATGTGGATAATGATATTGTTAAATTGAAGCTATTTCCTTTTTCGCTTAGAGATCGTGCTAAAGCTTGATTTTCGTCTTTGCCTAAGAATAGTATTGATTCATGGAATAAGTGCAAAGATGCTTTTATCTCTAAATATTTTCCTCCCGCTAAGATCATCTCCCTTAGAAACGATATTATGAATTTTAAGCAACTTGATCATGAACATGTTGCACAAGCTTGGGAGAGGATGAAATTAATGATACATAATTGCCCTACTCATGGTTTGAATCTGTGGATGATTATACAAAAAAATTTATGCTGGATTGAATTTTACTTCTAGAAACCTTTTAGATTCGGCCGCGGGAGGCACTTTTATGGAAATCACTTTAGGAGAAGCTACTAAACTCCTAGATAATATTATGGTTAATTATTCTCAATGGCATAGTGAAAGATCCACTAATAAAAAGGTGCATGCGATAGAAGAAATTAATGTCTTGAGTGGAAAGATGGATGAACTTATGAAATTATTTGCTAGTAAAAGTGTTTCTTCTGATCCTAATGATATGCCCTTGTCTACCTTGATTGAGAATAATAATGAATCTATGGATGTGAATTTTGTTGGTAGGAACAATTTTGGTAACAACGCGTATAGAGGAAATTTTAATCCTAGGCCTTATCCTAGTAATCCCTCTAATAATTATGGTAATTCCTACAACAATTCTTATGGAAATTATAATAAGATGCCCTCGGATTTTGAATCTAATATTAAAGAATTTATTACTTTGCAAAATAATTTTGATGTTTTGATTGAAGAAAAATTGCTTAAGATTGATTAGTTGGCTAGGAATGTTGATAGAATTTCTCTTGATGTTGCTTCTTTGAAACTTATCTATTCCACCTAAGCATGATATCAATGAGTCTCTCAAAGCCATGAGAATTTCCACTGACGAGTGCAAAGAAAGAACCGCTAGGATGCGTGCTAAAAAAGATGCCTTTATAAGAGCGTGTTCCTCTAGTTCCTATGAAAATAAAGATGAAGATCTAAAAGTTATTGATGTGTCCCCTATTAAATCTTTGTTTTGAAATATGAATCTTAATAATGATGGGACTTAATATGATCCACCTTTACCTAGAAGGCGTTCCAAGAATTCGGAGTTTTTGATGAAAGTGGGATCGAAGAAATTAAAACCCTAGATGTTGCTAAACCCACTATTTTGGATTTCAAGGAATTTAATTATGCAAATTTCTCTTTGATTGATTGTATTTCGTTGTTGCAATCCATGCTAAATTCTCCTCATGCTTATAGTCAAAATAAAGCATTCACTAAACATATCGTTGATGCCTTGATGCAATCTTATGAAGAAAAACTTGAGTTGGAAGTTTATATCCCTAAAATTTATGATGAGTGGGAACCAACTATTAAAATTAAAATTAAAGACCATGAATGCTATGCTTTGTGTGATTTGGGTGCTAGTGTTTCCATGATTCCAAAAACTTTGTGCGATTTGTTAGGTTTCCGTAATTTTGATGATTGCTCTCTAAACTTGCACCTTGCGGATTCCACTATTAAGAAACCTATGGGAAGAATTAATGATGTTCTTATTGTTGCAAATAGGAATTATGTGCCCATAGATTTTATTTTTCTTGACATAGATTGCAATCCTTCATGTCCTATTATTCTTGGTAGACCTTTCCTTAGAACGATTGGTGCAATTATTGATATGAAGGAAGGAAATAATAGATTCCAATTTCAATTAAGGAAAGGCATGGAATACTTTCCTAGAAAGAAAATTAAATTACCTTATGAATCTATTATGAGAGCCACTTATGGATTGCCTACCAAAGATGGTAATACCCAGATCTATCCTTGCTTTTTATGCCTAGCTAGGGGCGTTAAACGATAGCGCTTGTTGGGAGGCAACCCAATTTTATTTTTATTCCTTCCTTTTTGATCCTTTTTAGTAATAAATAATTTATTTAGCCTCTGTTTAGGTTGTGTTTTTTGTGTTTAATTAGTGTTTGTGCCAAGTAGAGCCGTTGGGAAGACTTGGGGAAAGTCTTGTTAATCTTGCTGTAAAAAACAGAAACTTTAGCGCTCACGAGAACTGCTACCATTTTTATTTGGAAAGTGCTATTTAGTTAATTATTTTTGAAGATGATTAATTGATAAATTACTCACGTCCAGAAATTTATTTTAGAATTTTTGGGGTTCCAGATCTTTCTCTAGCTACAGATTACTACAGACTGTTCTGTTTTTGACAGATTCTGTTTTTCGTGTGTTGTTTGCTTATTTTGATGAATCTATGGCTAGTAAAATAGTTTATAAACCATGGAGAAGTTGGAATACAGTAGGGTTAACACCAATATAAATAAAGAATCAGTTCATTACAGTACCTTGAAGTGGTCTTTTCTTTTCTTTCGCTAACGGAGCTCACGAGATTTTCTACTTTAAGTTTTGTGTTGTGAAGTTTTCAAGTTTTGGGTAAAGATTTGATGGATTATGGAACAAGGAGTGGCAAGAGCCTAAGCTTGGGGATGCCCATGGCACCCCCAAGATAATCTAAGGACACCTAAAAGCCAAAGCTTGGGGATGCCCCGGAAGGCATCCCCTCTTTTCGTCTACTTCTATCGGTAACTTTACTTGGAGCTATATTTTTATTCACCACATGATATGTGTTTTGCTTGGAGCGTCTTGTATTATTTGAGTCTTTATTTGTTAGTTTACTACAATCATCCTTGCTGTACACACCCTTTGAGAGAGCCATACATGATTTGGAATTTGTTAGAATACTCCATGTACTTCACTTATATCTTTTAGAGCACGATGGTGGATTTGTTTTATAGAAACTATTGATCTCTCATGCTTCACTTATATTATTTTGAGAGTCTTAAATAGCTTGGTAATTTTCTTAAATAATCCTAATATGCTAGGTATTCAAGATTAGTAAAAAAATTCCTAGGAGTGTTTTTAATACTAAGAGACGTTTGATGCTTGATGATTGTTTTGAGATATGGAGGTCATAATATCAAACTCGTGCTAGTTGAGTAGTTGTGAATTTGTGAAGTGCTTGTGTTGAAGTTTGCAAGTCCCGAAGCATGCACGTATGGTAATCGTTGTGTAACAAATTTGAAACATGAGGTGTTTTTTGATTGTCTTCCTTATGAGTGGCGGTCGGGGATGAGCGATGGTCTTTTCCTACCAATCTATCCCCCTAGGAGCATGCGCGTAGTGCCGAGGTTTTTAATGACTTGTAGATTTTTGCAATAAGTATGTGAGTTCTTTATGACTAATGTTGAGTCCATGGATTATACGCAATCTCACCCTTCCATCATTGGTAGCCTCTTCGGTACCGTGCATTGCCCTTTCTCACATTGAGAGTTGGTGCAAACTTCGCCGGTGCATCCAAACCCCGTGATATGATACTCTCTTTCACACATAAACCTCCTTATATCTTCCTCAAAACAGCCACCATACCTACCTATTATGGCAGTTCCATAGCCATTCCGAGATATATTTCCATGCAACTTTCCACCATTCCGTTTATCATGACACATTAATCATTGTCATATTGCTTAGCCACCATTCATAATTCTTTCATACATGTCACTCTTGGTTCATTGCATATCCCGGTACACCGCCGAAGGCATTCATGTAGAGTCATATTTTGTTCTAGCATCGAGTTGTAATCACCGAGTTGTAAAGAAATAGAAGTGTGATGATCATCATTTTCTAGAGCATTGTCCCAAGTGAGGAAAAAAGAGAAAGGCCATAAAAAAAGAAAAAGGCCCCTGAATAAAAAAATGAGAGAAAAATAGAGAAGGGACAATGTTACTATCCTTTGCCACACTTGTGCTTCAAAGTAGCACTATAACCTTCATGATAGAGAGTCTCTTGTTTTGTCACTTTCATATACTAGTGGGATATTTTCATTATAGAACTTGGCTTGTATATTCCAACAATGGGCCTCCTCAAGTGCCCTAGGTCTTCGTGAGCAAGCAAGTTGGATGTACACCCACTTAGTTTCTTTTGTTGAGCTTTCATACATTTATAGCTCTAGTGCATCCGTTGCATGGCAATCCCTACTCTTTGCATTAACATCAATCGGTGGGCATCTCCATAGCCCATTGATTAGCCTTGTTGATGTGAGACTTTCTCCCTTTTTGTCTTGTCCACATAACCCCCATCATCACATTCTATTCCACCCATAGTGCTATGTCCATGGCTCGCGCTCATATATTGCGTGAAAGTTTATAGGTTTGAGATTGCTAATGTATGAAACAATTGCTTGGCTTGTCATCAGGGTTGTGCATGATGAAAGCATTCTTCTGTGACGAAAATGGAGCATGACTAAACTATATGATTTTGTAGGCATGAACTTTCTTTGGCCATGTTATTTTGAGAAGACATAATTGCTTTGTTAGTATGCTTGAAGTATTATTATTTTTATATCAATATGAACTTTTATCTTGAATCTTTCAGATCTGAATATTCATACTACAATTAAGAAGAATTACAAAATTATGCCAAGTAGCACTCCGCATCAAAAATTCTGTTTTTATCATTTACCTTCTCGAGGACGAGCAGGAATTAAGCTTGGGGATGCTTGATACGTCTCCAACGTATCTATAATTTTTGATTGCTCCATGCTATATTATCTACTGTTTTGGACATTATCGGGCTTTATTATCCACTTTTATATTATTTTTGGGACTAAAACCGGAGGCCCAGCCAAGAATTGCTGTTTTTGCCTGTTTTAGGGTTTCGAAGAAAAGGAATATCAAACGGAGTCCAAACGGAATGAAACCTTCGGGAACGTGATTTTCTCAACGAACAAGACCCAGGAGACTTGGACCCTACGTCAAGACACAAAAGAGGAGGCCACAAGGGAGGGGGGTGCGCCTACCCCCCCAGGCACGCCCTCCACCCTCGTGGCCCCCCTGTTTCTCCATCGACGTACTCCTTCCTCCTATATATACCTACGTACCCCCAAACTATCATATATGGAGCCAAAACCCTAATTCCACCGCCGTAACTTTCTGTATCCACGAAATCCCATCTTGGGGCCTGTTCCGGAGCTCCGCCGGAGGGGGCATCGATCACGGAGGGCTTCTACATCATCACCATAGCCCCTCCGATGAAGTGTGAGTAGTTCACCTCAGACCTACGGGTCCATTGTTATTAGCTAGATGGCTTCTTCTCTCTTTTTGGATCTCAATACAATGTTCTCCCCTCTCTTGTGGAGATCTATTTGATGTAATCTTCTTTTTGCGATGTGTTTGTTGAGACTGATGAATTGTGGGTTTATGATCAAGTCTATCTATGAACAATATTTGAATCTTCTCTGAATTCTTTTATGTATGATTGGTTATCTTTGCAAGTCTCTTCGAATTATCTGTTTGGATTAGCCTACTGGATTGATCTTTCTTGCAATGGGAGAAGTGCTTAGCTTTGGGTTCAATCTTGCGGTGTTCTTTCCCAGTGACAGTAGGGGCAGCAAGGCACGTATTGTATTTTTTCCATCGAGGATAACAAGATTGGGTTTTCATCATATTGCATGAGTTTATCCCTCTACATCATGTCATCTTGCTTAAGGCGTTACTCTGTTTTCATTAACTTAATACTCTAGATGCATGCTGGATAGCGGTCAATGAGTGGAGTAATAGTAGTAGATGCAGGCAGGAGTCGGTCTACTTGTCTCGGACGTGATGCCTATATACATGATCATACCTAGATATTCTCATAACTATGCTCAATTCTGTCAATTGCTCAACAGTAATTCGTTCACCCATAGTAGAATACATATGCTCTTGAGAGAAGCCACTAGTGAAACCTATGGCCCCCGGGTCTATATTCATCATATTAATGTTCCAATACTTAGTTATTTCCTTTGCTTTTTACTCTGCTTTTATTTTACTTTGCATCTTTATCATAAAAATACCAAAAAATATTATCTTATCATATCTATCCGATCTCACTCTCGTAAGTGGCCGTATAGGGATTGACAACCCCTTATCGCGTTGGTTGCGAGGATTTATTTGTTTTGTGCAGGTACGAGGGACTCACGCGTAGCCTCCTACTGGATTGATACCTTGGTTCTCAAAAACTGAGGGAAATACTTACGCTACTTTGCTGAATCATCCATTCCTCTTCGGGGAAAACCAACGCAGTGCTCAAGAGGTAGCATGTAACCCTAGACCCCTCCGGTGTCTATATAAATCGGAGGGTTTAGTCCGTAGAAAAACAACAATTATAATCATAGGCTAGCTTCTAGGGTTTAGCCTCTACGATCTCGTGGTAGATCAACTCTTGTAATACTCATATCATCAAGATCAATCAAGCAGGAAGTAGGGTATTACCTCCATCGAGAGGGCCCGAACCTGGGTAAACATTCTGTCCCCCGCCTCCTATTACCATCCGCCTTAGACGCACAGTTCGGGACCCCCTACCCGAGATCCGTAGGTTTTGACACCGACAGTGGGCGACCTCCATCAGGGCTAAGGCCCGCCGCTGCGGAACGGATAGCTAATGTGCCGCTCTCGCCAGATGTTGTTGCCGCCACCTGAGAAGCAACAGTGGCCGTTTGGGCTGCCATGGCCGCTCGGTCGCAGACTGGAGCCGCGCTCATCCACCTTGTTAGCACGCGCATGGCGGCTGCAGCCACACTCTTGCCGGAGTGGGCCACCGAAGTTGCCCTCACGACCTGGGTCCACGTGCCCATCTTTCACCGGCGACGATTGAACAGTGAAATGATATTTGGGGAGCGAGCTAGTGTGCTTGAGACGCCGGCTATGGACTGTAGCCGACACACCTTCTCGCGTAAGCCGTAGGCGTACTATACACCAACGATGCTCCACCATATTTTGTGCTGCATCTCACACGGTTGGTGATAATAAACTATGTGCGATCTACTTGATTTTTCATCTTGATTTGAATTACATAATGGGGTCACAGCGGCAATGGACGGTGTTTGAATTGCTAGACCTTTTATCTGGAGTGAACATGCAACTATATGTGTTTTGTAAAAGAATTGGAATTATTCAAGGTTCGTTTGAACATTTTATACATTAAATTGGTTTTCTAACCATTTCAGGTGCACAATTCAAAATTAAACTACATGCGCATGCTCTGGTGCATCAACATGGGTTGTAAAATCATATATGTGTCCACGGGTTTATGTTTATCTCCCATGCAAGAAATGGGATGAAATTTGAACACCACGGCACCGTGGCTCTCCTGCAAACGTCGACGTACTTGTTTTGTAATTCTAGTAAATCCAAAATTCGTCTGAAATTCATGAAACTTGGCATGCTATCATGGAGTGGCATCAACATGTCATGGTATATTTTTTGTCCCATTTGGGGCAGGTTTGGTTATAAGCTTCTCATAAACTAGAGCTTCTCACAACAAGTGTGATGGTTTCGGTAGGGAACATTTCACCTTTCTAGACGAAACGATATCCGTTGCCTCATCTCGATTTCAATTTTTTTCCTAGTGTCAACATAGAACAACAAGAGTGTTGTGTCAACTTTGGGGATTTTTCGGGGTTCGCTTGGACATTTTTATACATTAGCTGAGTTTTCTGTGCATTCATGTGCATAATTCAAATTTGAACTACAGGCACAAGCTCTAATGCATATAAATTAGTTGAAAATTCAAATATGTGTCCTTGGTTGCCTGCTTAGGTCCCATGCAAGAAATGGGAAAGAAAGTCAAACACCCTGCCACCGTCACTCGGCCACACACATTGAGATATCTGGTTTTTAAATTCTAGTAAATCCAAAACTCGTATGAAATTCATCAAATTTGGCATGCTATCATGGAGCGGCATCAACATGCTGTGGTAAAAAATTTGTCCCATTTGGGGTAGGTTTGGGTATATGCTTCTCACAAACCAGAGCTTCTCACAACAAGCATGATGGTTTGGGTAGGGAATGTCCCACCTTTGGGGACGAAACGATATCCATTGCCTCTTATTGCTTCCAAAAAATTTCTCGTGTCACCATAGAACAACAGGAGTGTTGTGTCATTTTTGTGATTTTTCGGGGTTCGTTTGGACATTTTTATGCATTAGCTGAGTTTTCAATGCATTTATGTGCATAATTCAAATTTGAACTACATGCACATGCTCCAGTGCATATAAATTGGTTGAAAAATCAAATATGTGTCCTTGGGTGCATGCTTAGGTCCCATGCAGGAAATGGGAATGAATTTCAAACACCAGGGCACCGTTGATTGCCGGCAAAACATTGAGATGCCTGGTTTTTAAATTCTAGTGAATCCAAAACTCGTCTGAAATTCATGAAACTTGGCATGCTATCATGGAGCGGCATTAACATGCCATGGTAATTTTTTTCCTATTTGTGGCAGGTTTGGGTATATGCTTCTCACAAACCAGAGCTTCTCACAACAAGCATGATGGTTTGGGTAGGGAACGTCCCACCTTCGGGGACGAAACGATATCCATTCCTCTTATTGCTTTCAATTTTTTTTCTCGTGTCAACATAGAACAACAGGAGTGTTGTATCAATTTTTGTGATTTTTTGGGGTTCGTTTGGACATTTTTATGCATCAACTGAGTTTTCAATGCATTTATGTGCATAATTCAAATTTGAACTACATGCACATACTCCAGTGCATATAAATTGGTTGAAAAAACAAATCTGTGTGCTTGGGTGCATGCTTAGGTCCCATGCAAGAAATGGGAATGAATTTCAAACACCTCGGCGGTGTTGATTGCTGACAAAACATTGAGATGCATAGTTTTTAAATTCTAGTAAATCCAAAACTCTACTTAAATTCATGAAATTTGGCATGCTATCTTGGAGAGGCATCAACATGCCATGGTAAATTTTTTGCCCCATTTAGGGTAGGTTTGGGTATATGCTTCTCACAAACCGGAGATTCTCACAACAAGCATGATGGTTTCGGTAGGGAACGTCCCACCTTTGGGGACGAAACAATATCCATTCCTCTTATTGCTTTCAATTTTTTTTCTCGTGTCAATATAGAACAACAGGAGTGTTGTGTCAATTTTTGTGATTTTTTGGGGTTCGTTTGGACATTTTTATGCATCAACTGAGTTTTCAATGCATTTATGTGCATAATTCAAATTTGAACTACATGCACATACTCTAGTGCATATAAATTGGTTGAAAAAACAAATCTGTGTGCTTGGGTGCATGCTTAGGTCCCATGCAAGAAATGGGAATGAATTTCAAACACCTCGGCGGTGTTGATTGCTGACAAAACATTGAGATGCATAGTTTTTAAATTCTAGTAAATCCAAAACTCTACTTAAATTCATGAAATTTGGCATGCTATCTTGGAGAGGCATCAACATGCCATGGTAAATTTTTTGCCCCATTTAGGGTAGGTTTGGGTATATGCTTCTCACAAACCGGAGCTTCTCACAACAAGCATGATGGTTTCGGTAGGGAACGTCCCACCTTTGGGGACGAAACAATATCCATTCCTCTTATTGCTTTCAATTTTTTTTCTCGTGTCAATATAGAACAACAGGAGTGTTGTGTCAATTTTTGTGATTTTTTGGGGTTCGTTTGGACATTTTTATGCATCAACTGAGTTTTCAATGCATTTATGTGCATAATTCAAATTTGAACTACATGCACATACTCTAGTGCATATAAATTGGTTGAAAAAACAAATCTGTGTGCTTGGGTGCATGCTTAGGTCCCATGCAAGAAATGGGAATGAATTTCAAACATCTCGGCGGTGTTGATTGCTGACAAAACATTGAGATGCATAGTTTTTAAATTCTAGTAAATCCAAAACTCGTCTTAAATTCGAGAAATTTGGCATGCTATCTTGGAGAGGCATCAACATGCCATGGTAATTTTTTTGCCCCATTTAGGGCAGGTTTGGGTATATGCTTCTCACAAACTGGAGCTTCTCACAACAAGCATGATGGTTTCGGTAGGGAACGTCCCTCCTTTGGGGACGAAACGATATGCAGTGCCTCTTATTGCTTTCAAATTTTTTCTCGTGTCAACATAGAACAACAGGAGTGTTGTGTCAATTTTTGTGATTTTTCGGGGTTCGTTTGGACATTTTTATGCATTAACTGAGTTTTCAATGCATTTATGTGCATAATTCAAATTTGAACTACATGCACATGCTCCAGTGCATATAAATTGGTTGAAAAATCAAATATGTGTCCTTGGGTGCATGCTTAGTTCCCATGCAAGAAATGGGAATGAATTTCAAACACCAGGGCACCGTTGATTGCCGGCAAAATGTTGAGATACTTTATTTTTAAATTCTATTGAATCCAAAACTCGTCTGAAATTCATGAACTGGGCACGCTATCATAGAATGGCACCCGACATGCTGTGGTATTTTTTGTGTCCATTTTGAGAGAAGGCGCACTCGAATAATGACAACCAACAAAGGCATTTTGAAAAAATAGCTGCCACTTTAATACCTCAAACATTTGTATAATTCAAACCGTGCGCGTTATGTTAACCATTCACGTGACGCCGGGTGTCTTGGTTTTAATGGCTGTAGGAGGTGCCGTCTGGACAGCTGCTTGACCTTGACTGAACAGGAGGCGTGCGAGCGCAATAAGGTGTGTAGGCTGATCGAGAGGCGTGCCAGCTTTCCTCGAATGCGCAGGCTCACCGGGAAGCGTGCGTGTGGTACGCTGCGGAGGCTCACTGGGAACCGAGCCCTTTGACTTCCATGGCCGCCCGCCTTCCTCTCCGTGCGTGCGCCCCCCTCAGTGGCATGGAACGCCTCCGTCGAATGCTACCTCCCAGCGCTACCATCTGCCGTCGTCCCGCCCCCGCCCGTCGACCCCAGGACGACATGATGCAAAGTGAGAGCAGGATTTGTGCATCTCTTAAACGCAAACGGTTCTTTTGGATGACCCGTGTGCAACCACTTACAAACAATTTGGTGCGATTTGCATCTGTCATATTGGGTATGTTACCATTTGTCAAACTGGAAAGATTGACATTTGTTGATCTAGTAACATTGCCATTTGTCAACCTTGTAACACTGCGATTTGTCAAATATGAAGCTAAAAATCATTGGCAGTATCTAATTTTTGCTACTAAAATTTAGTAATTAAGCATAGATTTCATTCATAGATTAAGCAGTCGTGCCTAAATTATACAAACAGTTCAACTCGACAGCTGAACTGACCAAACTTTTTCCCAATTGTTGTCAACCACGTACTGAAATAGCTAGTTCAACTATATATACTAGCTAATTTTAAGTACGTTGTATAGTTTCACCACATCTATAGTTAGATGAACTGAACAAAATAGCCCCTAAATACTACTACTATTGCAGAAGGGATTTGTACTACTTCCTGCTGCCTCTCCTCTGCCGAGCGCGCTTAGTAAGAGGCGGAGGAGGAGGAGCCCACCGACGAGCTGGCCAACCACAATAAGGTGCCTGCCGCTGTTGCAGCTTCAGCGACGCTCACCTCGAACGCCCTCTGCCGCTCCAGACGACCCCTCTCGAGGTGGTGGTTCTCCTCGTAGATCTCCTAATTCCTCGCCTCTGAGGCGGCGTGTGTGGTGGCCACGGCGGCGGTAAGGCTTTTTGTGTGCTCGACGAGGCACTCCTCCTCCTCCCGCAGGAACTCGGTGTAGCGCGCAAGGTCGCTGACGCACGTGCGGGAATCCACCTCCGCCTCCCGCCTTCAGGCGGCGATGGCGGAGCGGGTGATGACCCCGGCGGTCGACGGTGGGCTGGCGGCCACGGTGGCCGACGATGGGGTGGCGACCACGACCACCACCTCCCGACTTTGGGCCACGGTGGCGTAGCAGGTGAAGGCCACGGTGGCCGACAGTGGGGTGGCGGCCACGACGGCCACCTCCCACCTTCAGGCCGCGGCAGTGGAGCGGGTGATGGCCCTGGCTTTCGGCGGCGGTGTGGCGGCAACGGCGTCCGGTAACAGCTACCGACGGGCACCGGCGGCGGAGCGTGTGGTGGGTGTTCCACGCACACCCAACAGGGACGCCACACGCACTACACTACGTCGGGGACTGCGCCGCCATCACGTTGTAGCCTCCGAGGTGGAGCTGTCCTCTGATGACGGCGAAGTGGCTGACCGACGACGATGTACCATTGCCATTGGCGATTGTGGGAGAAGCAGACGAGATAAGCTATAGGGAGGGAGGGGAAAATGCGACACATGACTTTTTTATAGCAGGCCGGTAAGCATTGGGATTTTGGGGGATTTCACCGACTCAGGTGGGAAGCTTGTGCGGGAACCTGCGAGGTTGCGCGAGAATGGGCTCACCGATGATTCATTGGCGCCACCGTTTGACCAAAAGAACGCCCTCGCGCGCTGCGCAAGCTTGCATTGTAAGCAGTTTGCGGCAGCGGGGTGACAAGACATGCGAGAGGAGGACGAAAGGCCATGTACACATACGGTTAATAAAAAAACGTTTGCGATTTAATACCTACTATACCCCAGTTCTGGTTTATAAGTATAATTTAAGTAATAAAATACGAATGCATGTTGCCAAATATTATATAGTTGGATTTGTATTTGAACATAGTTTCCAATTATATTATTTTTATAACATGCATTAACATTTTGTTGGTTAAATTTAAGGGCAAAGTATGGCATAGAATATAAAGGGGACTATAGACTAGACGGAGGTGGTAGCACACGGCAGCTCTCTACGCAGCGACGCAACTATCGGCCGACTTGTAGGCGACCATTTCCTGCATGTTCAACTGCTCTATCTGTGTGGTTGCTTGCGGTTCAGGCGGCCGCGGCACGCTCTGCTCGCATCCCACCGCGTGCAATCTGCTCTCGTGTCCCTCCGGGTGCTCTGCCCTCGTCCCTCCACGTGCGCTGCCAGTGTTTGGGGCCAGCGCACGATCACACACGTTCGTGTGCATGCAGTTGCGCCGGGCGTGGTGCGACAATGCAGTTACCCGCTGCAAAAACTGTCATGCGGACGCGCCGAGAATCCACGCCGCCCGGCCCCCTTTTATTCCTGCGGCCATTTACCTTCATTTCTCGTCTCACGCGACACAATAAGCACACCCACGAGGACACATACAGAGAGGACATCCAGCTGTTCCAATGGCGCTCCCCATGGCTCTAATGGCGCTCCTAGCGGCCGCCGATGACAACGGCGGGCAGTTCACCACGCAACACATCGTGGACACCCACGTGAGGGGGAAGGCTCTCTCAGTGGTGTACACGAACGATCCGGTCTCGGTGGAGAGCTTCATCCAAACTATGGACTAGTTCCTTGCCGAGGACAAGTACCAAGTGGTCGGCTTCGACCTCGAGTACACCATGGGTCGTGCCGAGCACGATCAGAAGGTTTTCGTCGCCCAGTTGTGCGTGCGACATGACATCCTCGTCTACCACTACTACCTGGCCACAACGCCTTGCGAGTGTTTCTCCAGGTTTATCAACAGCTCTGACTACAGTTTCGCTGCGGTGGACACCACCAACGATCTAAAAGCACTTAAGGTTTCGGGCTTGAAATGCCCGAATCTTATCAACATCCAACGCGACTACAAGGTCTAGGGCAGCGACAAAAACAAACTGAACTCCCTGGTTGACCTCGCCTTGGCCATTATCGACCCCTATTACATGAAGATGAAGAATGAGAGCAATAAGGACAGGAACACCTGGCACAGTGTGTGGCATGAGAGACTGGATGAACAACATGTCAAGTACGTGGCCATGGACGCCTACACAAGCTACGAGTGTACATGCGGATCGTTGACATGAGGAACTGTCTTCAACCTGACCCAGACGAGGGATCGAGCCAATAGAAGTGGCGGGAGCGTTACAAGAAGTAGATGACTAGATGATTGTTTCTCCTACTTTAGAATGCATGCAATTGTTTATTAAGGTGTGTGCGAATGATCTGTATAGTCACTTATGTAATTGGATGTTTATTTCAGTTATATATATACATGTTATTCTACTGTAGACAGAGCAAATCACATGGCTTATTAGCAGCAATCGTCTGTGTTATTATTGGTCTTCGCACACATTTCTGATTACCGACCTGTTTGCCGCGTATCACACACATCTTGTTCAGTTGAACCGTTTCCATTGTGTTGCCTAATCACACACACAGTTCATCCTAGTGAATCGTATGCTATATATCGCACACGCCTTCATCTGGTTTCTCGTTTCTATTGTCCCTCCTCATCCCAAATAGTTAATTGAACTGCACCATATGCCTTGCATCGCACACGCAACCAAAAACTGAACCGTGTTTGATGCATCCGTCATTGCAACTTTTTGCACCTTTTGACGGGTTTTTACACCACCGTTTGCGATTATGACATTGCACACAGTTTCACCAAAGGGTCTCTGATCGTAGTGTCGCATTTGGACCATCCTGTAGTAGTGCAAAGACTTTTACTATTGAAGATAATCTTCCATACAGTTAGGCACTACTAGGGAAAACCTTATACATAGAATCTTACGAGTAGTGCAGGACAAAAACAAGTTCTACTACTACTTACCACTCGCGCGTGGCATAGAAACACGCTCCAGCTACATTTATAGCAGTAGCGCGTCTCAGGGAAGAAGCGCTACAACTACAATTCCCCTACTGTTCTCGCCAGGCTACCATTACTAGTAGCGAGCTTAAGCAAAGTGCGCTGCTGCTAAGCTTGTTGTAGTAGCGTCTTTCGCACAGAAAGCGCTACTGCTAATGAAAGGAAAATAAAATGTAAAACATATAGAAAAGTAAATGAAAATGAAAGAAATATAAAAAGGAGAAGGAAAAAAAGAAAATGTGGAGGAAACAATATGAAAAAGGAAAATAAAGGAGAAAGGCGTAGCAGCAGCGTGTTTTCAGGACAAGCGCTATAGCTAACTTAGCAGTAGTGCGTTATGTCATCCGGCGCTATAGCTAAGTTAGCTATAGCTAATGTAGTAGTAGCGCTTTTCCTGGAACGCGCTACTACTACTTTTGACTTCACCGCGCACTCCTTCTTCACCACGGCCACTTCCCCCAAATCGAACTCATCTACTCTCACCGCCGTCATCGTCCTGCGTAGCTGTCGGCCACCGCGCGCACTCCCGTCACCCTCCGCACGCCCTCGACGCCGCCCCCGGCCCCGACCTTGACGCCGCGCGCTCTAGCCCTGACACCGACCTTGACGCCGCGTGCCCCTCCCTCGGCCGCTCGCTAACTCCACCGGCACCCGAGGTGAGCACGCCTACACCTCCTCCTCCTCCCCTACCTCTGCCTAGTTAGGGTTCCTAGGGTTCATCAAATTTTAGAGTGCATCAAATTAGTTAGGGTTCATCAAATTAGATGCTAATTAGGGTGGTAGATTCTAGGTAGGGTTTATCAAATTAGATGCTAAATAGTTAGTACTTGTAGATGCTTAAGAACTAGGGCAATAGTGTTTAATAGAATTAGTAAGAAAATTAATAGAACTAGTTGAACTAGTTTATTTTTAGTAAGAACTAGTTGAATTAATAGAACTAGTGTATTTTTAGTAAGAAAATTAATAGTACTAGTTGAACTAGTTTATTTTTAGTAAGAACTAGTTTATTTTTATTTATAGTAAGTGTTCAGTTGAATTAATAGAACTAGTTTATTTTTAGTAAGAAAATTTATGTTTAGTTGTTATTTTTTAGTTAAAGCAATTATTCCTGCATGGACGTCGACGATGCCTATCTCGCATCCTCATCATCGACGTCGACAATTTTTCAGTTGATCAGAGGGGCCATGTCCGGGACTGGGCTCCACCGGGTTGGTACTGGGAGGTGCTACCTACCGGGGGGTGTCGGTGTCAAAACCGGCGGATCTCGGGTAGGGGGTCCCGAACTGTGCGTCTAAGGTCGATGATAACAGGAGACAAGGGACACGGTGTTTACCTAGGTTCGGGCCCTCTTGATGGAGGTAATACCCTATGTCCTGCTTGATTGATCTTGATGAGTATGAGGATTACAAGAGTTGATCTACCACGAGATCGTTGTAGCTAAACCCTAGAAGTCTAGCATGTATTTTTATGATTGCCTCTACGGACTAAACCCTCCGGTTTATATAGGCACTGGAGGGTCCTAGGGTTGTACAGAGTCGGTTTACAAAGGAAGGAATCTACATATCCGAACGCCAAGCTTGCCATCCACGCAAAGGAGAGTCCCATCCAGGCATGGGAAGAAGTCTTGTATCTTGTATCTTCATGGCCCAATAGTCTGGCCCATGTCACACATGCCGGACGTCCGAGGACCCCTTAATCCAGGACTCCCTCAGTAGCCCCTGAACCAGGCTTCAATGACGATGTGTCCGGCGTGCAGATTGTCTTTGACATTGCAAGGCGCCCTCCTGGAAATCCAGGAGGCCAGAAAAATTGCGGCGGGTAAGGCCTTCCTTATGCGGAGCAAGTATGTGGAGAAAAAGTTCCTCTTACTGACCCGGATTTGGAGTTCTCTAGGGGCGTTTGCGGATCTGTCACGCAGTGTTGCCGATGCTGCGGAATTCTTCCGAGCCAAAGAGGGGAGCTCAACGGAGAACTTGTTCTAGTCGCAATACCATGCGCCATAGCATCTAATGCCCTTTAGCGATCAGCTAAAACAGCTGACCGAACTGCATAGGGTGGCCGAACTGGCCATGAAGGATTTGATAATCCGTCTATGGCCTGCCGACGCCATACCCAGTAGCTACTTTGGGCTCGTGAAGCGGCTGGTCGATGCCTGCCCTTGGCTTGATGCCATCAAGCGATCGGTCTGCATTGAAGGTGTGCAGATGGTCTTCGCCCGTGTCAAGGTGTAGTGGGCGAAGATGGAGGCCGTCAAGCTTGCCACCAAGGGACCACCCATGGGCAAGGAGCACCACACGCCCGAGCGGTATTTTGATAATGTCCTGAAGGGATCCCGCATTGTAGATGGCTAGTGTTCAAAAGACATTATCTTTGAATGAATTCATTCATGCTATCCCTTCCTGCATTATGAAACAAAGTCTTATGTAATATAATGTTTGTTGTTTGAAAATTTTACATCCTGTGCGGCCGTTTTGTTAAATCTGAGGGTTGGCCAGTCGTCGGCTTCAGCCCCCACATAGGTAGTACGGGGGTGTTCGGGATGAATCTAAACACTCTTGATCCAAGAGTTTGGTCATTGAAGGAGGTGTTTAGCGCAACAAAGCAGGCAATCGGACTATGTGGCTTCATCACCCTCACTTAGCCATAGGAGTTTGACAATAGAAATGTAGGCGCAACCCCTAGTTAGTACTTAATCCGGACTAGGGTATTGTAGACACCTGATCTGGTAGAGGCCGATTCGTTGTATAATGCAGAAAAAATCGCAAAATATTTTTAACCTCCGAATAGCTGACCAGCTCTCGCCGTATCATGACTGTCAGTTTTCGGCTTTCTCTACTGAGGTGTTTGCTTGGATAAACCAGAAACACAATCGCAGTAGTTCTCCCTTTACTACCCTAGCCGATAGGACGGAATTTAAGGTAGCAAGCACAGGAGCCGGGCAACCCAACTACTGACCAAAGACATGATTCGGAGCCAATGCATATAATGCTAAAATTCGGGGTGCCGAACTGTGCTGTAAAAAGTGTTCGGACTTTGTTGCCGTAGTATGGAGCACAATGAAGCCCCTGTCGAATTAAGGCGTACCAAAGTGTACGGGTGCAATCGATAAGAATAGCGAAATAAAATGGAGTGAGCTAGTGCCACATAAACTGGGCCGCAAACTGTTTCCATTGTAATTTGATTAATACGTCAAAGCATATTTGTACAAATAGTGCGATAAGAAACCTGACTATTTAACATGCCAAGACCAAGGGGGAGGTGCGTGCGGGTCCGGAAAACATGTAGAATGATCGTCAAGAGGAACATCTAGAGATTCCCCCACACGTCTTGTACTGCTTGCCGCCTTGGTGTATCCATCCTTCTAAAGGACCGATGATCAGGCCGTCGGGAGGGGCCTGTGAAAGAAAAGACAAAAATGGTAAAAAGGAAAAGGAAAAGTATGTGTGGGAGCCGTATGGTGGACCACAATCAAGTTATGCCTCCATCTATGCCCATGTTATTTTGAGTGCGTAGTTATGTAAGTGCGGTACGTACGCCACCATTCGGTCGGTACTGAGACGGAGGCCGAATTGCTAGTCGAGCACCTGACGGGCTGGACTGTCCTGCTGTAGAGTAGTCCGGACTCGTTTGATAGTGTCCGGGAGCCTGGCTGCCGAATTAAGGTTCTGCTTGATAAGGCCGCTCAGTACGGAGGGAGCGCTCCGTGTTTCCATTAACTGTTATGACACCGCGTGGTCCGGGCATCTTAAGTATGAGATAAGCATAGTGTGGCGCCCCATTGAATCGGGCAAGTGCAGTTCGTCCAAGCAGTGCGTGATAGCCACTGCGGAAAGGGACAATGTCGAAGATCAATTCTTCGCTTTGGAAGTTGTCCGGGGATCCGAAGACAACTTCCAATGTGATTGAACCCGTGCAGTTGGCCTCTACACCTGGTATTACTCCTTTAAAGGTAGTTTTTGTGGGCTTGATCCTTGATGGATCGATGCCCATTTTGCGGACTGTATCCTGATAGAGCAGGTTGAGGTTGCTGCCACCGTCCATGAGGACTCGCGTGAGGTGGAATCCATCAATAATTGGGTCAAGGACCAGTGCGGCTGAACCGCCATGATGGATACTGGTCGGATGGTCCCTGCGATCGAAGGTGATCAGAATTGATGACCATGGGTTGAATTTTGGGGCGACTGGCTCTGTCACATAGACGTCCCTGAGCTCGGTAACGTATATCATGTTCACTATTCACTGTTTTAACCTGGGGGGGATTTCTTCTATCCCCCTGTGTTCGGTGGACGGGGCTCCTCATCATCATTCTCACTTTGCGACCCCTTCTCCTTGTCTTCGACATTTAACTTGTCGGCCTGTTTAAAGACCCAACAAGTCCGATGGGTATGATTGGCTGGTTTATCAGGGGTGTCGTGGATCTGACATGGGCGATCGAGTATGCGGTCCAAGCTGGAAGAGCCCAAATTGTTCCTTTTATATGGCTTCTTCCGCTGACCGGACTTGGAGCCACTAAATCCGGCATTGACCACCGTGTCATCAGTATTGTCACCATTGTTTCGACGCTTATGCCTGTTGCATCGGGCTTGCCGTTGCTATTCTTGGCTTTGGAAGTGCCAGGTTCGCTTGCATTATTATTGCTACGGGCTAGCCAACTATCTTCGCCCGCACAAAAGTGGGTCATAAGTGTCGTGAGAGCCACCATGGACTTCGGCTTTTCTTGGCCAAGGTGTCGGGCGAGCCATTCATCGCGGATGGTATGTTTCAAGGCCGCTAGGGCTTCGGCATCCGGGCAGTCGATTATTTGGTTCTTTTTAGTTAAGAACCTGGTCCAGAATTTCCTAGCTGACTCTCCGGGTTGTTGTACTATGTGAGTTAAGTCATCGGGATCCGGAGGTCAGACGTATGTTCCTTGGAAGTTGTCGCGGAAGGTGTCTTCGGGTCCTCCCAGCTGCCAATAGAATTTTTAGGCATGTTGTTCAACCAGTGACGAGCTGGTCCCTTGAGCTTTAGGGGGAGGTATTTGATGGCATGAAGATCATCGCCGCGGGCCATATGAATATGGAGAGAAAGTCCTCAATCCATACCACGGGATCTGTTGTTCCATCGTATTCGATATTCACGGGTTTGAACCCTTCTGGGAATTCATGTTCCATTACTTCATCAGTGAAGCAGAGGGGGTGTGCGGCGCCTCTATATCGGGCCAGGTCGCGACGTAGTTCGGATGGAGTCCGTCTGGGGCTTTCGGCCCAGACGTGATTATTTTTGTCATGTTCGGCTTGATAGCTGTCGTCGCGCGTCGCGGCACGCCCCCGCGGTCCGTAGATCGATCTGGCCAGACCTGCTTTATTCTTCAGGTCCTGCCGCAGGTCATATGTGTATCCCCAAGCTATTGTGTCTCTACCTTTATGGCAAGAGAGTTTGGGCCGGTGTTCGGCTTGGGTCGCCATTTTGTCCTGGCCACGTGGTGGTCGGTCGGCCGCATTACGCGCCGCTAGTACGGGCTCAAGTGCCTCGTTGTCGAATTGAGGTAGCAGTTTACGCTTCGGGTAACTTTTGGTTGGGCGCACAAGGCCGTACTCCTTGGCTGCTAGGACATTAGTCCATCTGTTGTTGAGTAGATCTTGATCAGCTTGAAGCTACTGCTGTTTCTTTTTCAGGATCCTTGTAGTGGCTATTAGCCGTTGCTTAAAGCGCTCCTGCTCGAGAGGTTCCTCATGCATGATAAAGTCTTCGTCGCCGAGGCTCACCTCATCCTTGGAGGGAGGAAGGTAATTACTGTCCTCCGAGTCTTCGTTTGCGGCCTGTTCATCAGGGCTAACTCACCCATCCTCCTGATCATCTTGTTCAGAGTTTTGCTCGACGGGGTTTTCTTGGTCTTCGGCATCGTCCGGAGTATTGTTGTGTCTCATGTCGGTATTGCTGCAGCGTGATTTAGAGCGGCGCTGTTGGCGTTTTGGTTGTATCTCAGGAGGTTTATCCTCTACTGGATTTTTCTCATTATCGTTGTCACCCTCCTTGGGTGTATCCACCATGTAGACGTCATACGAAGAGGTGGCCGTCCAGCATCCAGTAAACGGCGGGTTTTCGGCCTGCTGCTCTCCGACATCGTCATCCATATCGTCGATGTATTCGGAGCCGTAGTCGAGCATGTCAGTTGAGTCCTCGATAGTGGCTATCAAGTGGGCGGTGGGTGGGGCATAAAATTCCCTGTTCTCAGCCCCTAGTCCGGGCTGGGCGTAGTTCGGACATTGCTCCTTTGTAATGATGAGGGATCACATCAAGTCCAGAGCCTCGCTTAAAGGCGAGGTTTGGCCAGGGAAAAGAGAATCCATGGACTACGGCGGGAAGGGGATTCCTCGGCCGAGCTCACACGATGCTGACTCCGAGAGTTCGGAGCCAGTGTCCGGGGAAGAGTCTGGCTTTGTGATGGTTGCCAGCGATACTGCTTCCTCCGGCTCTCCCGTATTGGGCTTAGTGGCCACAGATAGTCCGGCGGGTTTAGAAATCCCGTCTTTGAACCTGGCGACGCGCTCTGGCTCTAAGGTCAGAGCGGAGGTTGGGGTCGTGAATCCTTGGAAGATCAAGTCTCCTCGGATGTCAGCGACATAATCCAAGTTTCCAAAACTAATCTGGTGACCTGGGGCATAGCTGTCGATCTGCTCTAGATGGCCAAGCGAGTTGGCCTGCAGTGCGAAGCCGCTGAACACAAAGATCTGACCGGGGAGGAAAACCTCCCCTGGGGCAGCATTGTTGTATATGATTGATGGAGCAATCAAACCTTCTGGTGAGGATGCAGCGGAACCCTCAATGAAAGCACCAATGTCGGTGTTAAAACCGGCGGATCTCGAGAAGGGGTCCCGAACTGTGCTAAGGTCGATGCTTGATAACCCACAAGTATAGGGCATCGCAACAGTTTTCGAGGGTAGAATATTCAACCCAAATTTATTGATTCGATACAAGGGGAGCCAAAGAATATTATCAAGTATTAGCAGCTGAGTTGTCAATTCAACCACACCCGGAAACTTAGTATCTGCAGCAGAGTGTTTAGTAACAAAGTAATATCATAGTAGTGGTAACGGTAGCAAAAGTAACGGTAGCAAAAGTAATGTTTTTGGTATTTTGTAGTGATGATAACAATAGCAACGGAAAAGTAAATAAGCGAAGAACAATATATGGAAAGCTCGTAGGCATTGGATCGGTGATGGAGAATTATGACGGATGCGATTCATCATGTAACAGTCATAACCTAGGGTGACACAAAACTAGCTCTAATTCATCAATGTAATGTAGGTATGTATGCTGAATGTAGTCATATGTGCTTATGGAAAAGAACTTGCATGACATCTTTTGTCCTACCCTCCCATGGCAGCGGGGTCCTATTGCAAACTAAGGGATATTAAGGCCTCCTTTTAATAGAGTACAAGAACAAAGCATTAACACATAGTGTATACATGAACTCCTAAAACTACGGTCATCACCGGTAAGTATCCCGATTATTGTCACTTCGGGGTTAACGGATCATAACACATAATAGGTGACTATAGACTTGCAAGATAGGATCAAGAAATCTCATATATTGATGAAAACATAATAGGTTTAGATCTGAAATCATGGAACTCGGGCCCTAGTGACAAGCATTAAACATAGAAAAGTCATAGCAACATCAATCTCAGAACATAGTGGATACTAGGGATCAAACCCTAACAAAACTTACTCGATTACATGATAAATCTCATCCAACCCATCACCGTCCAGCAAGCCTACGATGGAATTACTCACGCACGGCGGTGAGCATCATGAAATTGGTGATGGAGGAAGGTTGATGATGACGATGGCGACGGATTCCCCTTTCCGGAGCCCCAGATCAGCCCTCCCGAGAGATTTTAGGGCTTGGTGGCGGCTCCGTATTGTAAAATGCGATGAATCCTACTCCCTGGGTTTTGTTTCCTGAAAGTGAATATATGGAGTCCATGTTGAGGTCGGTGGAGTGTTAGGGGGCCCACGAGGCAGGGGGCGCGCCCAGGAGGGTAGGGCGCGCCCCCACCCTCGTGGACAGGTGGAGGCCCCCTGACGTGGATCTTCCTTCCAGTATTTATTATATATTCCAAAATAATTCCCCGTTGATTTTCAAGTCATTCTGAGAACTTTTATTTGTGCACAAAAATAACACCATGGCAATTCTGCTGAAAACAGCGTCAGTCCGGGTTAGTTCCATTCAAATCATGCAAGTTAGAGTCCAAAACAAGGGCAAAAGTGTTTGGAAAAGTAGATACGATGGAGACGTATCAATGGTAACAAGAGACAAGGGACACGGTGTTTACCCAGGTTCAGGCCCTCTTGATGGAGGTAATACCCTACGTCCTGCTTGATTGATCTTGATGAGTATGAGGATTACAAGAGTTGATCTACCACGAGATCGTTGTAGCTAAACCCTAGAAGTCTAGCCTGTATGATTATGATTCGCTCTACGGACTAAACCCTCCGGTTTATATAGACACCGGAGGGCCCTAGGGTTATATAGAGTCGGTTTAAAAAGGAAGGAATCTACATATCTGAACGCCAAGCTTGCCATCCACGCAAAGGAGAGTCCCATCGGGCCACGGGAAGAAGTCTTCTATCTTGTATCTTCATGGCCCAATAGTCCGGCCCATGTCACACAGGTCGGATGTCCGAGGACCCCTTAATCCAGGACTCCCTCAGGGGGCGCGGCTTGGTGAGGATCCAGCCCGTCGTTGACCCGAACCTTCTTTAGTGGAGGTTACATGGGCCAGTGACGGTGCAGAGGCTTGCAGACCCCGTGGAGGTGGTACATCACCGTGTTAGCGAGGAGGACGCGCACGTCCGTCGCTACATGGTTGCGTTGGAGGGCAGGTTCTCCAATACCTAGCAGGTTCTTCAGGGATCTCACTGGAGCTATGATCATGTGATGGTTCCTTCTCTTTGGGTGTCCACCGCCCGCGCCGATACCCATCGTTCGCTAGGGTTTTAGTTGTATTAGTGATGTTATATGTATGATACTATTCGAGATGTATTAGCGATTATATTCGACGATGTAAGGATGCAAGAGATGATTTACTTTTGCTTATTGAATGCATGCTAATTTGAATACTTATTTATTTTACGATTTGGTTTTGCTTATTGAATGCTCAAATTGGAGAAGTACTACTATTTTGAATGCTCAAATTGGACCCCACTATGCAAGGTGTATGCATTTTATTAGTTGATAGCTTATAGGGTTTTTGTTTTTGCAGAAATCAAGGAGCCCCTCCATTATCCCCGCCGTCATCCCCGTCACCGACCCCCTCTGACCTCGAGGTGAGACCATCCAAATCTCCATGTCAATATGAGTCCTATAAGATATCTTGAAATGTTTTCGTTCATATTTTCAACCATTGAAATGCAATGACCATCAAGTTTGAATGCTCATATGATGTAGAAAAAAACATGTATATCTTTTGTTGCTCAAATAGGATATGTGCTTGCCTATGTTTTGCCGGAGTGTTGATTAATTTCCGTTCCGACAAATTTCAGGCACTCGATATGTCCTTTTTTAGCAAAGGTCATGCCGAATTTTTCCGTGAATTTTGGCATGACTTGTGCTACAATATGTAGGAAATATCGAGTGGCCTAGAATTTCTAGAAAGATAATTAAATGACATTATGCGCGTGATGAATAATAATGATCTAATTTAGTTTTTGTAGTACATATATTTAATTGTACAAGTTTAATCTTTGAATTATGAACATAGGAAATGTCGTCATCAGACAACGAAAGTCTCTCGGGGGAGTGCGGCTGGTGCAACAACGACCGAGGCCTATGCGACAGGCCTCACCTGGACGAAGATCGGCGCTTCAGCATTAAGCTCGAGGAGACATTCAATGTTGAAACGGTACGCAACAATGCCAAGTGTTTTTTTGTAGTTAAGCACGACTTCAACTATTTCAACGTGTAATTTTCATCTTTTACAATTCAACTAGCTTATCCCATGCCATGCAAGACACTATGTCTTGGAGAGGATGGATTTTGAAGACCATGAAAGTTTCAAAACAAAGAAAATTCACCTAAGGACCCATCATGGTATGGATTTTGAAGTAAATCTGTACAATTCTAAGAGCGTAACCCATTTTGGTTGTACAAATTGGGAAGCACTTTGCAATATGTATGGTTTTTATGAGGGTATGCTTGTCACCATGTATCTTGGTGATCCTGACATCGAGCAAGACAATATGGACATTTGGGTCCTTGTTCATACGCTTCCAATTCTACCGCTATGTGAGTTTCTCAAACATAGTTATTAAGTAATTTATATTGTTTATTTCAAAATAGTTGACAACTTATTTCCATTGACAGCTTATTTTCATTCTTCAGATAATGTGCGGAAGATGGTAGTCAGAACCTACTACACCGATGGCTCAGAATTAACCTATCAGGAGAAAAATCATCTGATCGCATTTTGTACTGATCTTGAGAATTACAACATCTATTATCAAACTCCTCCACATTATGGTCAATACGTGCCACTAGTGCACGTGTTGAACTACGGTAACATCCATGGAGATGTCGTGGTAAGATTTTTTTACTATTACGACATCCGTGCATGTTTTGCATAAATTCTTCCAAAACTGAACTACATTGCTAACTACGAAGTTATTACTATGTTTTTTAACAGAAAATCCCAAAGGATTGTGTGCCTCATATGATGTTTCAGAATGATCGCCTTGATGTTTTGAACATATTGCCATGTCATCCCACGAATCACACCTGTCCATATCGGATTTCTGAAACCTGTGAAGACATGAAAAACAAAGAATGGAAAAAATGTATGGACATTCGTAAGGAGGTACTTGGAAGAAACATTGTGAGAAAGGCAAGAATTGGAGACAGGATAATCTCCATTCTCCATAATGGAGAGTCAGGGCCTAATTATGCTATTTTACCTAAGAGAAGGTAGTAGGTCCTATGAGAGAGAAGTAGGTCCTAGGTAGAATGTGTTATTATGTGGTACAATGTGTTAGAGTTAATGATGATGATGAGAAGTTGTGATTATGACTAGTGACCAACTTGCTATATGATGTCTCATTGATGAAAGGATGATCATGAGGAGGTGTTATATGACAATGATGTAATATGATGATAAGTTGTTAATGATATGATGATGATGATACTTATTATATCATTGGGTGAAAGAACCGCGGACTAGTTTCAAGTGGACGTCTTTCACCCAGTGATGTAATAACTCATTATGATGTAAAAACAATCTCTAAATTGCTATTGTATGAAAACTCGTATAAAGGTGTATGAATACAATATGAAGTAAAAAAGAAATATAATACAGAATAGTAGTAGTAGCGCGGGCTGCGAGAGGTGCTACTAGTAATTACCAGTACCGCCCTTTCAAGCAAGCCCTACTACTAAGTGGATATAGCTGTTGCGTGGTTAAGCCCACGCGACTGCTAAACATTAGTTGCAGCGCCGTACTTGTAGCGCTGGCACCTGCGCTACCGGTAAGCCTAAAACCCACGCTACTACTAGGATTTTCCCTATTAGTGAGGAGTCAAGTCCAGAGCTTCCAAGAGTCATATTGTGGAACGTCGAAGAATGAGTATCTGAAGGTTTCTGAGGTCTACCTTGAGGACTTTCCATGAGTGATTGGGAGAGGTCTAAGTGACCTTAGCTCAAGGATAATAAGGTGAAGACTTGTTCTTCTGAGTGAAATCTTAGCCTCTCCAACCAAACATCATTTTTTTCAACAACTTGAACTATTCAAACAAATCCTAAGAGATGATTCTACGGGGATCGGGTGTGTCCTCGCCTTTTGTCTTCTTTTAGCTACTGTTTTCATTTCTTCACTTATTTACTTTCAATACTTGTTTTGTGAAGACTTTGTCTCATCCTTCCTCTGAAGACTTTGCCTGAAGACTAACTCTTTCTGTTGTGCATGTTTTGTTTTGTCTTTAGCTCAGTGGCACTTAAGTGTGTTTGCTTCTATATTCATTTAGCTTTCTTGTATTGCTACTTAGTTTGCATGCTTTCCACTATTCTGATGACTTTGTCTTTAAGTTGAATGCATCCATAGCGTAGTTTTTCCTCCAGAAGTATTTATTCATACTATTAGGTTTTTTTCTCTTTGAAGAAATTGTTTCCTTCGTAGAATTTATTGAAAATCTCCAATTCACCCACTCCAGTCGGTAATTCACGCTTTCAGTTCCAACATGAACCAAAATGCCTAACAAAGCATGATGCATCAATAAGGACATATCTCAACATTTTATCTACACCACATAGCAAATTTTCAAACATGTGAACAACATTCATGGTGGATGTAGTTTAGAAATAATTTGGGGAAAATGGCCATATAGAGCGAGACTACTAGAAGTTAAAAAATATGTTTAATAGCCTCATCATTATGACAAAATCAAATTTTACTTCCTATCATTCCCATAGAAAGATTACGTTTGGTAAATTTATGACTCCCCTCCATGATGTAATAAAACCCCAACTTTGCAAAACTCCCTATTATCAACCAGTGTACCGTCGGTAGCGTCATTGACCTTTATGGCCACACTTAGACTGGAGACAAAGTTCTTGACCCAAGCACACACCTTATCGAGAAACCTTCCATCCATATAATTTGTATTGGAAAGGTCATTTGACCTTGTCATAGGCTTTCTTGAAGTAGATTTTAAATGTGACTCCATTCATCTTTTTTCTGGTGAAGCTCATGTGTTGTTTCATGGAGATCAACTACAACTAGGATATTTCACTCATGTGTGAATCGTTTGTGTAGGCCAAACCACATGATCTATCACACTATTAATGCAATTATTTGCTACTTTCACAGGGAAGAAGAAAGCTTATACATTTATAAAGCAGATATGATGGTTGAATGCTAGCTTCTTGTACCTTCCACGGAAAGAGTAATCTCTTCGACTTGAGTCAAAATAGTGGAAGTATACCAACAGAAAAATCAAGAAACATAGCCATAAGGTCATCCTTGATCTCCCAAAGCACCCGGTAAAACTCAGCAGGCGAACATTCAACTGGAAGCTTCGTTGTTATATTCTGTTTGGAACATCACCTCCCAGACCATCTTTGTTGGGTAACGCAGTAATTTCAAAAAAATTCCTACGCACACGCAAGATCATGGTGATGCATAGCAACGAGAGGGAAGAGTATTGTCTATGTACCCTCGTAGACCGTAAGCGGAAGCGTTACAACAACGCGGTTGATGTAGTCATACGTCTTCACGATCGACCGATCTATACCGAAGATACGGCACCTCCGCGATCTGCACACGTTCGGCTCGGTGACGTCCCGCAACTCACGATCCAGTAGAGCTTCGAGGGATGACGGTGATAATGTTGCTACCGGAACAGGGCTTCGCCTAAGCACTGCTACGATATTACCGAGGTGGATTATGGTGCAGGGGGGCACCACACATGGCTAAAGATCAATGATCAACTTGTGTGTCTATGTGGTGCCCCCTCCCCCGTATATAAAGGAGTGGAGGAGGGGGAGGGGGCAGCCTCTCTAGGCGCGCCCTAAGGAGTCCTACTCCCACCGGGAGTAGTATTCCCCCCCTTCCCATTGTTGGTTTTAGGAGAGAAGGAAGGAGAGAGAAGGAAGGAAAGCGGGGCCGGACCCCCTCCTAGATCAGATTGGGCATGGGGGGGTGCGCCCCCTCCTTTGCTTCTTTCCCCTCTCTTCCACTAAGGCCCAATAAGGCCCATATACCTCCCGGGGGGTTCCGGTAACCTCCCGGTGCTCCGGTATACTCCCGTTTTCACCCGGAACCATTTCGATGTCCAAACATAGGCTTCCAATATATCGATCTTTATTTCTCGGCCATTTAGAGACTCCTCGTTATGTCCGTGATCAAATCCAAGACTCCGAACTACCTTCGGTACATCAAAACACATAAACTCGTAATACCAGTCGTCACAGAACGTTAAGCGTGTGGACCCTATGGGTTCGAGAACTATGTAGACATGACCGAGACATGTCTCCGGTCAATAACCAATAGCGGAACCTGGATGCTCATATTGGATCCTACATATTCTACGAAGATCTTTATCGGTCAAACCGCATAATGGTATACATTGTTCCCTTTGTCATCGGTATGTTACTTGCCCGAGATTCAATCGTCGGCAACTCAATACCTAGTTCAATCTCATTACCAGCAAGTCTCTTTACTCGTTCCGTAATGATAAATCCCGTATCTAACTCATTAGCTACATTGCTTGCAAGGCTTATTGTGATGTACATTACCGAGAGGGCCAGAGATACCTCTCTGACAATCGGAGTGACAAATCCAAATCTTGATCCATGCCAACTCAACAAACACCATCAGAGACACTTGTAGAGCATCTTTATAATCACCCAGTTACGTTGTGACGTTTGATAGCAGACTAAGTGTTCCTCCGATACTCGGGAGTTGCATAATCTCATAGTCATAGGAAGATGTATAAGTTATGGAGAAGGCAATAGCAGTAAACTAAATGACCATCGTGCTAAGCTAACGGATGGGTCAAGTCAATCACATCATTCTCTAATGATGTGACCCCGTTCATCAAATGACAACTCTTTGTCCATGGCTAGGAAACTTAACCATCTTTGATTAACGAGCTAGTCAAGTAGAGGCATACTAGTGACACTCTGTTTGTCTATGTATTCACACATGTACTAAGTTTCCGGTTAATACAATTCTAGCATGAATAATAAACATTTATCATGATATATGGAAACATAAATAACAACTTTATTATTGCCTCTAGGGCATATTTCCTTCAGTCTCCCACTTGCACTAGAGTCAATAATCTAGATTACATTGTGATGATTCTAACACCCATGGAGTCTTGGTGCTGATCATGTTTTTCTCATGAGAGAGGCTTAGTCAACGGGTATGCAACATTCAGATCCGTATGTATCTTACAAATCTCTATGTCTCCCTCCTTGACTTGATAGCAGATGGAATTGAAGCGTCTCTTGATGTGCTTAGTTCTCTTGTGAAATATGGATTCCTTTGCCAAGGCAATTGCACCAGTATTGTCACAAAAGATTTTCATTGGACCCGATGCACTAGGTATGACACCTAGATTGGATATGAACTCCTTCATCCAGACTCCTTCATTTGCTGCTTCCGAAGCAACTATGTACTCCGCTTCACACGTAGATCCCGCCACGACGCTATGCTTGGAACTGCACCAACTGACAACTCCACCATTTAATAAAAATACATATCCGGTTTGTGACTTGGAGTCATCCGAATCAGTTTCAAAGCTTGCATTGACGTAACCATTTACGACGAGCTCTTTGACACCTCCATAAACGAGAAACATATCCTTAGTCCTTTTCAGGTATTTCAGGATCTTCTTGACCGCTGTCCAGTGATCCACTCCTGGATTATTTTGGTACCTCCCTGCTAAACTAAAAGAAAGGCACACACTAGGTCTGGTACATAGCATTGCATACATGATAGAACCTATGGTTGAAACATAGGGACTGACTTTCATTTTCTCTCTTTCTTTGCAGTGGTCGGGCATTGAGTCTGACTCAACTTCACACCTTGTAATACAAGCACGAACCCTTTCTTTGCCTGATACATTTTGAACTTCTTCAAAACTTTATCAAGGTATGTGCTTTGTGAAAGTCCAATTAAGCGTCTTGATCTATCTGTTGGGGAACGCAGTAATTTCAAAAAAAATCTACGCACATGCAAGATCATGGTGATGCATAGCAACGAGAGAGGAGAGTGTTGTCCACGTACCCTCATAGACCGTAAGAGAAAGCGTTATGAGAATGCAGTTGATGTAGTCGTACGTCTTCACGATCCGACCGATCCAAGTACCGAATGTACGGCACCTCTGAGTTCAGCACACGTTCAGCTCGATGACGTCCCACGAACTCCGATCCAACAGAGCTTCGAGGGAGAATTCCGTCAGCACGACGGCGTGATGACGGCGATGATGATTCTACCGATGCAGGGCTTCTCCTAAGCACCACTATCATATGACCGAGGTGGATTATGGTGGAGGGGAGCACCGCACACGGCTAAAAGATCAACTGATCAACTTGTGTGTTCCAGGGTGTCCCTGCCCCGTATATAAAGGAGCAAGGGGGAGGCCGGCCGGCCCTGTAGGGCGCGCCAGGAGGAGGAGTCGTCCTCCTAGTAAGAGTAGGACTCCTGTTTCCTACTCCTACTAGGAGGACGAAAGGAAGGGGAAGGGGAGAAGGAAGGAGAGGGAGGAAAAGGAGGAAAGGGGGGCCGGCCCCCTAGTCCAATTCGGTTTGCGCTAGTGGGGGCGCGCGCCCTACCTCCTCTCTTCCACCACTTGGCCCATTGAGGCCCAATACTTCTTCCCGTATTCCCGTAACTCCTCGGTACTCCGAACAATACCCGAATCACTCGGAACCTTTCCGATGTCCAAATATAGTCGTCCAATATATCGATCTTTACGTCTCGACCATTCCGATACTCCTCGTCATATCCCCGATCTCATCTGGCACACCGAACTACCTTTGGTACATCAAATCACATAAACTCATAATACCAATTGTCACATAACTTTAAGCGTGCGGACCCTACGGGTTTGAGAACTATGTAGACATGACCGAGACATGTGTCCGGTCAATAACCAATAGCGTCACCTGGATGCTCGTATTGGTTCCTACATATTCTACAAAGATCTTTATCGGTCAAACTACATAACAATATACGTTGTTCCCTTTGTCATCGGTAAGTTACTTGCCCGAGATTCGATCGACGGTATCTTAATACCTAACTCAATATCGTTACCGGCAAGTCTCTTTACTCGTTCCGTAATACATCATCCCGCAACTAACTCATTGTAACATCCCAAATTCTACGCAACTCAAGGACCTACGGAGAGAGTTGGGGATTTCATTATTTTCATATTCGCGTTTTCGTGAATTTTGAAAAGAGGATCGTTTGATTTTAATTATTTTCTCTTCGAATATTTCTTTTATGAAAATAAAAGAGAGAGGATAAAATGACTTCCTCAAAATAGAGAAATATCGAAGATTTAATATTAAAATCAAATAAGATTTTTATTCGGAGTTTTATCATTATTTTATTTGAATTAGGAAAAAGGCTTTTTTCAAAAATGCATTTTAGGCCCAATAAATGTTCACCTTGTCCGGCTTATTTTTAGAGGACGGGGAAAATTTATTTCGGAATTTTTGGAGTCTGTTTAGTATTACTTTTCTTTCTTTTTCTGCATGTTGGAATTATTAAAAAAAAGTCAAACCGACTCCGGGACGTACCCGAGCGGGACTCCGCCCGGGGAGGCTTTATAAACCTCGCCGGCCGAGCCCTGAGGCCCATCAGCCCAAGCCCCGAAACCCTAGCCGTTGAGCCGCCGCCAC
Organism: Triticum urartu; assembly: GCF_056163025.1. NCBI lineage: Eukaryota > Viridiplantae > Streptophyta > Magnoliopsida > Poales > Poaceae > Triticum > Triticum urartu. The sequence goes on along the minus strand of NC_141875.1, from coordinate 159,340,575 downwards.
ACCGCCCCGCCACCGCGCCGCGCCGCCGCACCGCCCCGCCGCCCGCCGTCCCCGGACCTCGCCGGACCACCGCCGGACCCGACGTAGCCGCCTCGGTTTTCACGAGAAAACCATTTGGTTCGGTTTAGTTATTAGATCCATTTTTTTCTTTTTCTCGGATTAGAAAACCATTTTTTTAGAAAACCATTTTTTCGAAACCCTAGATCCATTTTTTATTAGATCCGGTTCTGTTTATTTCCGGTTTAGTTATTTAGCGAACGCCCGTTTTTACGTTCGTTTTAACGAACGGTTTTCACCGTTTAGCCGCAGACAGCGAACGTTCGTTCGTTAGCCTGTTCGTCAGTTTTTCTTTTCTTGGATTTTCCGCGATTATTTTTTGATCGCGATTTCTGATTCGATTTTCGTTTTAGTGTAACTTTTCGCTCGTTTATCGGAATCAGGCGCTTCAAGCGCCTAGAGTTTCGTCTCGAAACCCTCTTTCCGTTTAATCAACTTAAACAAGTTTTTGCTACTGTAAAATTGGACTTTAGTCCATATTAGTAAACGAAGCTTGTTTCTTTCGCAGTTTGAGTTTCGTTGCTCCATTTGATTTGGGTTTTTTTTTGCAAACCGGAGTTCTTAAGTTGAACTTTCTGGTTACACTTCTTATTTGAGTTTTACCCGTGCCCTTGCTTGATTGCTTATTGAATGCTTGTTTGATTGTGATAGAGTACCCGGAGTGCGAAGCATGCTACATCAAGCCTCTAGGTTTCACGGATCATCAGCAAGGCAAGTAACACTTTGATCATACCATTTTACTACCCTGTTTTATTGCATTAGATCAATCCTCAAACACTTGCATGGTTAGGATATGAAAAAATTTAGGTTGGGAAGTAGATTACGTAGTACCTATTCACCTGTTTGCTATCAAACCCTGGGAGTTACTTCTACGTTATGCTTATATTACCATGCTATGCTCGTAGACGTGGATTGGGTTTGAGTGTATTCTATGACAGATTGTGAGATTGTTTACTTATTGGTTCAACTTAAGGTGGCAACTTTAATACACATCTGGGTGGATTAAGGCACCTGGGGAACCCAGTGATTGCTTGTATTTTTGGAAATCCGGGGTACTGTGTGATTTTCCTATGAACCGGCACCCAGGCTCAAAGGGATCATAAGACTATTCATGCTGGAAACTTCCATGTGCAGCCACATGCCACTATGGGCTCTGGCATAGTTGATTAAGTTGTGTGAACTCTTACAGTGGTAGACTGACTAGCAGATGTAGGGGATGTAGGTGTACCGGTCTACCCATCGTAAGGTGCTAACGCTTCTGAAAGACTGTGTCTCGGTCATCTATTTCTCAAACACCATGTAGTGCGAGAAATCCAACGGAGGAGATCGAGTCTTGTGGGGAAACGTGCACAAACTACAAACTAATCATGGTTAGCCATGTCCCCGGTTATGGACATCTTGAGTATCTGGTTCTTGGATTATCATGTGGATCCCATCACTCTAAATTAATTTTGTTGGGTTAATGATTACTTTTAATTGGGATTGAGAGGGGGTTTACCTTCTCAATGTTTTCAACCACCTTTGTAGTTAAATAAAATATATTCCTTTGCAGTAGGGAAAAATTGGCTTTTCGCAAAACCTATTAACCGTACAGCCTCCACCAGCCATAGATGCATGTAGTGATAGCTTTACATTGTTCATTACTCTCTTGTGTTACAATTGCCAGCTTATTCCATGTGTTGTCCCATTTCGGGCTGCAATGTATCATGTTGCAGACTTTTCAGATGACAAGTAAGGAGCCTTAGGTCATGGTCTTTCACTCAGTGATGCCGTTGGAGTTGATGAACTCACTTTATCTTCCAAGCCTTCCGCTGTTATCGTATTAGATGGCCTTAAGCCATATTTATTGCAATAGTTCTCTTTTGAGACATTCGATGTAATAAGTGTGTGATTGCTACTCTGTTATAAATCCTCAAGTATTGTGCCTGTCAGCATTACTGATCCAGGGATGACACTGATGCACAGAGATCAGACTATTTGAGGTCTGGTCGCTACACTCATTAGTTGCATTGCTTGCAAGGCTTATAGTGATGTGCATTACCGAGAGCGCCCAGAGATACCTCTCCGACAATCGGACTGACAAATCCTAATTTGGATCTATGCCAACTCAACAAGTACCATCGGAGATACCTGTAGAGCACCTTTATAATCACCCAGTTATGTTGTGACGTTTGGTAGCACACGAAGTGTTCCTCCGGTAATCGGGAGTTGCATAATCTCATAGTCATACGAACATTTATAAGTCATGAAGAAAGCAATAGCAGCAAATTAAACGATCATCGTGCTAAGCTAACAGATGGGTCAAGTCAATCACATCATTCCCTAATGATGTGATCCCGTTAATCAAATGACAACTCATGTCTATGGCTAGGAAACTTAACCATCTTTGATTCAACGAGCTAGTCAAGTAGAGGCATACTAGTGACACTTTGTTTGTCTATGTATTCACACATGTACTAAGTTTCCGGTTAATACAATTCTAGCATGAATAATAAACAGCTACCATGATATAAGGAAATATAAATAACAACTTTATTATTGCCTCTAGGGCATATTTTCTCAGTCTCCCACTGAGGGAGTCCTAGATTAGGGGGTCTCCGGACATCCGGACTATATCCTTTGGCCGGACTGTTGGACTATGAAGTTACAAGATTGAAGACTTCGTCCCGTGTCCGGATGGGACTCTCCTTGGCGTGGAAGGCAAGCTAGGCAATACGGATATGTAAATCTCCTCCCTTGTAACCGACCTTGTGTAACCATAGCCCCCTCTGGTGTCTATATAAACCAGAGGGTTTAGTCCATAGGACAACATACAATCATACCATAAGCTAGCTTCTAGGGTTAGCCTCTACGATCTCATGGTAGATCAACTCTTGTAATACTCATATCATCAAGAACAATCAAGCAGGAAGTAGGGTATTACCTCCATCAAGAGAGCCCGAACCTGGGTAAACATCTTTTCCCTCGCCTCCTGTTACCATCCGCCTTAGACGCACAGTTCGGGACCCCCTACCGAGATCCGCCGGTTTTGACACCGACAATGGTGCTTTCATTGAGAGTTCCACTGTGTCGTCACCATAAGGCTTGATGGCTCCTTCGATCATCGGTAGCCATGCGGTCCAGGGTGAGGTTTTCCTCCCCGGACAGATCTTTGTATTCGGCGGCTTCGCACTGCGGGCCAATTCTCTTGGCCATCTGGAGCAGATCGAGAGCTATGCCCCTGGCCATCAGGTCAGATGCGGAAACTTGAACTACGCGGCCGATATCCGCGGAGACTTGATCTTCGACAGATTCGAGCCCATGTCAGGTGTGCCGCACAGTCACGACGAGCATGACATAACTCTGCCGCCGGACAGTATTCGGGAGATCGCATCTGCAACTACTCCGGCTGTCAATCCAGAGCAAATCGTGCCATCCGAGAGCGGAGGGATAGACCCCGCCGAGGGAGTCCTGGATTAGGGGGTCTCCGGACAGCCGGACTATATCCTTTGGCCGGGCTGTTGGACTATTAAGATACAAGATTGAAGACTTCGTCCCGTGTCCGGATGGGACTCTACTTGGCGTGGAAGGCAAGCTAGGCAATACGGATATGTATATCTCCTCCTTTGTAACCGACCTTGTGTAACCATAGCCCCCTCTGGTGTCTATATAAACCGGAGGGTTTTAGTCCGTAGGACAACATACAATCATACCATAGGCTAGCTTCTAGGGTTTAGCCTCTCTGATCTCGTGGTAGATCAACTCTTGTAATATTCATATCATCAAGAACAATCAAGCAGGACATAGGGTTTTACCTCCATCAAGAGGGCCCGAACCTGGGTAAACATCGTGTCCCCTGCCTCCTGTTACCATCCGCCTTAGACGCATAGTTCGGGACCCCCTACCCGAGATCCGTGGGTTTTGACACCGACATTGCTGCTTTCATTGAGAGTTCCACTGTGTCGGCACCATAAGGCTTGATGGATCCTTCGATCATCCCTAGCGATGCGGTCCTGGGTGAGGCTTTCCTCCCCGGATAGATCGTAATATTCGGCGGCTTTGCACTGCGGGCCAATTCGCTTGGCCATCTGGAGCAGATTGAGAGCTATGCCCCTGGCCATCAGATTAGATTTGGAAACTTGAACTACACTGCCGACATCCGCGGAGACTTGATCTTCGACGGATTCGGGCCCATGTCGGACGCACCGTACAGTCTCGACGAGCATGACGTAACTCTGCCGTCGGATAGTGTTCGAGAGATCGCATCCGCAACTACTCCGTCTATCAATCCAGAGCAAGTCGCGCCATCCGAGAGAGGAGGGATGGAACCCGCCATTGAAGTCGCACTCTTAGTGGCGATAGAGCCGGATACTGACTTCACCCCTTACGAGAGCCGTGTCGCCAAACCACGGGATTCATCTCCGGCCATGGACTCCGAGCTGCTCATATCCGTGCCCGTCGAGTCCGACTGGGCGCCGATCATGGATTTCACCTCCGCGGACATCTTTCAGAACTCACCCTTCCGGGATGTGCTAAATTCATTAAGGTCTCACTCCCTGTCAGGAGAACCTTGTCCGAACTATGTCCGGCTAGAATGGAATGCGGACGATGAAGAAGTTCACTGCCCACCCACCACCCACTTAGTAGGCACTGTCAATGACTTAACTGACATGCTCGACTTCGGCTCCGAAGACTTCGACGGTATGGATGATGAGGACGAAGACGAACAAGATCCACCGCCCTCGGGGCACTGGACCGCCACCTCATCATATGATACCCCCAAAGAAGCCAATGGCAACAAAAAAGCGGAGGATGACCCCTCGAAGAAGCAACCCAAGCGCCGACGTCAGTGGCGCCGCTCTAAGTCCCTCCATAGCAAGAGCACTGATACCGGCACAGGAGATAATAAAACTCCGGATAGCGCCGAAGACAACAACAATCCCCTCTAGCACGATACAGAGCTAGAGGACGAACAAGCTAGCCCCCCAGAGCAGGCAGCAGATGGAGAACCAGAGGAGGACAATTACATGCCTCTCCCCGAAGACGAGGCAAGCCTCGGCGACGACGAGTTTATCGTGCCTGAGGACCCCGTCGAGGAAGAGCGCTTCAAGCGCCGGCATATGGCCACGGCAAGTAGCCTAAAGAAGAAACAGCAACAGCTTCAAGCTGATCAGGACTTGCTAGCAGACAGATGGACCGAAGTCCTTGCGGCCAAGGAGCATGAACTCGAGTACCCCTCCAAGAGTTACCCAAAACGCAGGTTTCTACCTCACCTTGAGGAGGAAGCATTGAAACCTCATTCACCAGTGTACGATGCGGCTGACCGGCACTACGCGGCTGAGCCAGAGAGGTGTTTCAGCCTAAAGATCAGACCGCACCCCGTCGCCACTCAGTCAAAAATACTAAGGCCTCAGGCAACACAGAGGACCTGCGAGACATCTTGGACAGTAAGGCAAAAATTGCAAGGTCAATATACGAGACACGTGACGATGATCGTTGCATCAGATACACCAAGAGTAAATCTGGCCGGGCCGAATACAGCAGACAAGACTCATACGAACTACGTCGGGATATAGCCCGGCACAGAGGCGCCGCACACCCCCTATGCTTCACTGATGAAGTTATGAATCATGAATTCCCGGAGGGTTTCAAACCCGTAAATATCGAATCATACGACGGCACAGCAGATCCCGCTGTATGGATTGAGGATTTCCTCCTTCACATCCACATGGCTCGCAGTGACGATCTACATGCCATCAAGTACCTCCCACTAAAACTCAAAGGACCAACTCGGCATTGGCTGAATAGCTTGCCAGCAAATTTCGTTGGCAGTTGGGAGGATTTGGAAGATGCATTTCTTGACAACTTCCAGGGCACTTATGTGCGGCCACCGGATGCTGATGACTTGAGCCACATAACCAAGCAGCCAGGGGAATCGGCCAGACAATTCTGGACACGGTTCCTAACTAAGAAAAATCAAATTGTAGACTGTTCGGATGCAGAAGCCCTAGAGGCATTCAAGCATAACATCCGCGACGAGTGGCTCGCCCGCCACCTCTGTAGGAGAAGCCGAAATCTATGGCAGCCCTCACAACACTCATGACTCGCTTTTGCGCGGGCGAGGACAGCTGGCTGGCTCGCAGCAACAACACATCAAGGAATCCGGATACCTCGGATACCAAAGGCGTTAACGGTAGGGAGCGTCGTAATAGACCAAAGCGTCACAATAACGGCGATAACACCGAAGATACGACAGTCAATGCCGGATTCATAGTATCTAAATCCGTTCAGCGAAAAAAGCCATTTAAAAGAAATATTCCAGCTCCGTCTAGTCTGGATCGCATACTGGACCGCTCGTGTCAAATCCATGGCACCCCTGACATGCCAGCCAATCACACCAACAGAGAATGATGGGTGTTCAAGCAGGCCGGCAAGTTAAATGCCGAAAACAAGGACAAGGGGCTACATAGCAATGACGAGGAGGAGCCCTGGCTGCCGAACCCAGGAGGACAGAAGGGGGTTCCCCCACAAGTGAAGACAGTGAACATGATATACGCAACCCACATTCCCAAGAGGGAGCAGAAGCGTGCACTAAGGGACGTCTACGCGATGGAGCCCGTCGCCCCGAAGTTCAACCCATGGTCTGCTTGTCCGATCACCTTCGATTGCAGGGACCACCCCACTAGCATCCGTCATGGAGGATCCGCCGCACTGGTCCTAGACCCCATCATTGACGGATTTCACCTCACTCGAGTCCTTATGGACGGCGGCAGCAGCCTGAACCTGCAATATCAGGATACAGTGGGAAAAATGGGTATCAATCCCTCAAGGATCAAACCCAGCAAAACCACCTTTAAAGGCGTCATCCCAGGTGTAGAGGCTCATTGCACAGGCTCAACCACACTGGAAGTGGTCTTCAGATCACCGGATAACTTCCGAAGCTAAGAGTTAATCTTCGACATCGTCCCGTTTCCCAGTGGCTATGATGCACTGCTCGAACAGACAACATTTGCAAAATTTAGCGCAGTGCCGCATTACGCATACCTCAAGCTCAAGATGCCAGGACCCCGCGGGGTCATAACAGTAAATGGAAACACAGAACGCTCGCTCCGTACAGAAGAGCACACTGTGGCCCTTGCAGCAGAGGCACAAAGCAGCATGTTCAGAGAGACCACTCATTCGGCGTTACAGCCCCCGGACACCTTCAAGCGAGTCCGGAACAATGTGCAACAGGATCGCCTGGCGCGATCAATGCTCGCCTAGCAATCTGGCGCCCATCCCAGTCCCAGTGCAGCGATGAAATTCGTGCCGCGCGTACATAACTGCACATTCAAAATACCATGGACATAGGCGGGGGCACAATCAGGACACGCCCCGCATTGTGGCTTAACCACACCAGGGGTTGTATACCTTTGACATTCCTTTTCTCTTTCAGGGCCTAACTCTTCGGAAGACCTTTCCGGCAGTCCGATTGCCGGACACATTCCGGAAGCAACAACCAAGGCGGCAAGAAGCTAGGATGAACATGGGAACCGCCAGGTGGTCTCTAGTAATAATTGATGTACCCGCTTTTCACTATTTATGCATAGCTTGCCTTGGGATAGGACATTTTGAATTGTCCTACTTTATGCTTATTGCACTACTTGTACCAGTACGCTTCAACGTATTATTCAAATAACAATGCATATTATTCATCTGTCATTGCATTATTTAAGTTTTTCTCTTTCTATTATATGTCCAGTTACGACATTCCGCACCTGCACGCTCGGGTGCGGTCAGTACGCCAGGGGCTCTCGTTTACCCCGTAATATGGTGCAAGAAGTCTGAACACTTTCGACAGTGCGACACCCCAATCTTATGTCATTATATGCATCAGCTCCGAATCATGTCTTGGGTCAAATGTTGGGTTTCCCGGCTCCCATGCTTTGGTACCTTACGTTCCGCTATATCGGCTAAGGTAGCGATGGGAGAACTACTGTGATTGTGTTCCGGTTCTTCCGGACAAGCACCTCAGTAGAGAAAGCCAAAGACTGACTGTCATGATAAGGCGAGAGACTGGTTGCTGTTCGAGAGGTCTCAAGTCCTTAAAGACTTTTTCCGCTTCGGGAGAGGAGTCGGCCTTGTCCGGCTTAGGCGTGTATAGCGCCCCAAATTCGGCCCTCCGAATCCCAGGGGCTTCGCCAAAAATTTAAAATCATAGACTTCTATGGCTAAGTGAGAGTGATAAAGCACTATAGTCCGATTGCCTGGTTCGTTGTGCTGAGCACCTCCCTTGAAGGACCCAAAATGGGGTAAAGAGTGTTCAGATTTACCCCGAACACCCCAGTACTAGTTACATGGGGGCAGAAGCCGACGACTGGCCAACTCTCAAATTTTATAAACGGCCGCACAGAAGGTAATATTTTAAATTAAGAAAGCATCGCATGGCGCAAAAGAACTCGTTTCATATTACAGGATCACATGGGCATGTTCATTCAAAGATTACACCCTTGGCACACTCATCTGCCACTAAGCGAGAACCCTTCAGGACGCTCTCATAGTAATTCTCGGGGCAGCTATGCTCCTTGCCCTCCGGCGGCCCCTCCTTCACAAGCTTCATGGTGTCCAGCTTCGCCCAGTGCACTTTCGCTCGGGCAAAAGCCATGCGTGCACCTTCGATGCAGACGGACCGCTTGATGACCTCAAGCCGTGGGCAGGCTTCCACCAGCCGCCTCACCAGACCGAAGTAGCTGCCGGACAGGGGCTCGCCAGGCCACATCCGGACTATAAGGCCCCTCATGGCCTGTTCAGCCGCCTTGTGAAGTTCGACCAATTGCTTCAGTTGGTTGCTCAAGGACACGGGGTGTTCGGTCCCAGTATACGGAGACCAAAACAACTTCTCCATTGAGCTCCCCTCCTCAGCCCAGTAAAACTCTGCAGCATCCAGCACACTGCGGGGAAGATCTGCAAATGCTCCTGGAGAGCTCCGAACTCGGGTAAGAAAAAGGAAAGTCTCCTTCACATTCTTGCGTTGCATATTGAATGCCTTACCCGCTGCTATCTTCTTCGCCGCATCAATCTCCTGGAGGGCCTTGTGGGCTTTTGCCTTGGCACTCCAGACACTTTCAAGCGCCTGCGCGAGCTCGGACTCTCGCGTCTTGGAGTTAAGCTCCAAGAACTCGTGCTTTTTGGCGAGAGCCTCGAGCTCTTCTGTACCTCGCCCACTCGGGCTTCTTGTTTCTCCCGTTCAATGCGTTCTTTGGCCGCTTTGTCTTCGGCCGCGGACAACGCCTTCCTCAGGGTCTCCACCTCGGTTGTGGCCCCTAACAAATTCATGATGATCCTATTACTTTACATCGAACTTCTTTTTAACTACATAAGCTAGGGTATATCTTACCTTTGCTCTCTTCGAGCTGCCCCTTGGTAAGGCCGAGGTCGTCTTCGGACCGCTTCAGGGCCTGCTTCAGTGCAGAGACCTCCGCAGTACGTGCGGCAGCGGCCAGCAGGGAAGCCTGCATATACACATAGACATACTCTAATTAGACTCCTGAGTTATCATTTGATACTCTATTCGGCTTTTCTTTGCGAACGCCGAATAGAGCATCAGGGGCTACTATCTATGTGGTAATATTTTTATATTTTGAATGCTTACCTCAAAGCCTGTTAGGAGGCTGGCGCAAGCTTCGGTCAGACCGTTTTTGGCTGAATGAACCTTCTTGACCACCGCACTCATGATAGTGCGGTGTTCTTCATCAATGGAAGCGATGTGAAGTGCTTCCAGCAAGTTGTCCGGTGCCTCTGGATGGACAGAGGACACCGGCACGGATGGTTGGCCCCTGTCGGTGTCAAAACTGGTGGATCTCGGGTAGGGGGTCCCGAACTGTGCGTCTAAGGTGGATGGTAACAGGAGGCAGGGACACGATGTTTTACCCAGGTTTGGGCCCACTTGATGGAGGTAAAACCCTACGTCATGCTTGATTTATTCTTGATGATATGAGTATTACAAGAGTTGATCTACCATGAGATCGGAGAGGCTAAACCATAGAAGCTAGCCTATGGTATGATTGTTGTTGTCCTACGAACTAAACCCTTCGGTTTATATAGACATCGGAGAGGGTTAGGGTTACAAAAGGTCGGTTACAAAGGAGGAAATATCCATATCTGTATTGCCTAGCTTGCCATCCATGCCAAGTAGAGTCCCATCCGGACACGAGACGAAGTCTTCAATTTAGTACCTTCATAGTCCAACAGTCCGGCCAAAGGATATAGTCCGGCTGTTCGGAGACACCTAATCCCGGACTCCCTCAGTAGCCCCTGAACTGGGCTTCAATGACGATGAGTCCAGCGCACAGTGTTGTCTTCGGCATTGCAAGGCGGGTTCCTCCTCCAGATATACCACAGAAGAGTTCAAATAAAAGGATAGTGTCCGACCCTGCAAAACAAGTTCCACATATCTCCGTAGAGAGAATAATATTTCCACAAATCTAATCTGCTGACACGTTTTGGCAACATGACATTAAGCCATGGCCCGGTGATCATTCGAACCGTTTCCCATAACTAGCCCCGCACATAACGCGAGGCAGTTTTTTGACACGTCTTGTCAAAGCAGAGATTGTGTACCCCTTATTACGGGATTCCCATCAATACGGGCATGGGTAACCCAACCGCGCCATCGATTACGGCGCTTGGGGGATAAGACAGTTTTACCAGGCTAGTGGGGGCGCATAGTTTCGGCTGCCCTTATAAAGGGACAAGGTTTAACCTTTTTCTACCCACGCCTTCTTCCTCCTTGCTCATCCACTCTTGCGCACTCGAGCTCCAATTCCCAAGTACACATATTTCTCCTCAACCTCCTCCAAACATGTCCGGAGCGGGAGGCAAGTGGATGGCTTCCTCCGTTATGGAGGAACACATCAAAAAGCTGCACGGAGCCAGATACTTAGCTGCGAATATCGCGCATCGGCTGCCTGCTGCGGGGCAGATCGTCCCTACCCCAGAACCCCATGAGAGGGTAGTTTTCCTCCACCACTTCCTCCGCGGACTGGGGTTTCCCCTTCATCCATTCGTCCGCGGTCTCATGTTCTACTACGTGCTGGACTTCCATGATCCGGCCCCGAACTTCATCCTCAACATTTCGGCGTTCATCATCGTCTGTGAGGGTTTCCTCCGCATCCACCCCCTCTTCGGCTTATGGCTAAAGACCTTCAATATCAAGCCGAAGGTGGTGGGCGGCCAACAAGCAGAATGTGGCGGAGCCATGGTGGGCAAGATGCCCAACGTTATATGGCTTAAAGGCTCCTTCGTGGAGACCATAAAGGGGTGGCAATCGGCGTGGCTCTACATCACCGAGCCGCGTGACACCAAATGGGTGGCTGCCCCCAAGTTTCGATCCGGATTCCCTACACGGCTCACTTCCTGGAAAGAGAAGGGCCTGTCGTGGGGTTCATCGGTTGTGCTGGACGGACTCCAGAAATGTATCCTGAACATGACAAGCAAGAAGCTCAAGCTTGTTAACATAGTCCAGGTCATGCTCATCCGCCGGATCCTCCCGTGCCAACAACGGGACTTCAACTTGTGGGAGTTCGACCCGGCCCAGCACCAGACTCTGAGCGAGCTCTTCGACACGACGCACAAGGTCGTCTGGAAGGTGCTATTCAAGGGCGCCGAGGTCCCTCCCTCTCTCACCGAGGACCGCGGGCTAAGCGCGAAGCGCCGAGCGCATTCGGTGAGTTCTATACATCCAGTAGGATATTTATTTCCCCTAGCTTAACCATGTGCGGGGTCTGATCTCCATGCCTTTGACAGGACTGGGTGGAGACGTTGGGGCAGATTAACTGTCCGGCCCCTCTGCCCGAAGACACTGCGGACGCTCTCCTGCCGGAGATACTGACTCCGGCTCCTTACATGGTGCCGGAGAATACCAAGAAGGACAAGGGAACCCGAAAGAGCTCCCGGCGCCAGGTGTTATAGGACTCATCGTCCGATAACTCCGCGATGCACTCCTCCCCCGAAGACGAGGAGGAAGATGAAGATGTTCCCCCTCCAGTCGGGGGAGACAAGAAAAGGAAGGCCGCCCCTACTGGGGGGCCGAAGGGTCCAAGAAGGGAAGGACTCTCCTTCCGGACTACTCCACCACCGCCGCCGAAGGCGAAGATGAGTGGCTGCTTAGGGCCATGCCCCTGGCGAAGTCGTAAGTATTCGGATACCAGAGTAAATCATAGCATTCCTTTGTCGCACTGCTTCTCCTAACGCCGAATTATGATTGTGCAGACCGCCCCGAACCCATATCGACGTATCCTCGTCGGACGGCTCCCTGGGCTCGTCGGATATGGATAGCGATCCACTTCCGACCGCCACCTCCCCTTGCCATACGGACAACGCTGAGGTGTTGTCTCAAGAGGCATAGGGTCGAGGGGAGACAGTCCCGGAGGTGCCTCAAAGCGACCTTCTGGACTCCGGGAGCAGGGGGAGCAAAGTGCCCGAGGGCTCCGAGTTCGGCCCTCAGCCGAACACCGCACCGGAACCTCCAGTGCTTCCGGACTCGGGCAGGCGGCCTCCTTCCAAGAGGGGCAAGACGCCTGTGCTGGTGACCTCTGCCCATCCAGAGGCACCGGACAACCTACTTGGACCACTTCGCAGCGCTTCCATTGACGAAGAGCACCGCACTATTATGAGTGCGGTGGTCCATAAGGTTCAGTCCACCAAGAGCAGACTGACTGAAGCTTGTGCCAGCCTTCTAACAGGCTTTGAGGTAAGTTTTTGAAATATAGGAGAAATGTTACCACATAGACAGTAGCGCCTGATGCTCTGTTCGGTGTTCACAAAGAAAAGCCGAACAGAGGATCAAACAATATCGCAGGAGTCTAATATAAGTATGTCTATATGCGTATGCAGGCTTCGCTGCTGGCATCTGCCGCACTGACTACGGAGGTCGCCGCACTGAAGCAGGACCTTAAAGGTTCCAAGGAAGAGCTCGGCCTTGCCAAGAGGTAGCTCGAGGAGAACAAAGGTAAGTAGTACCTAGTCTATGGATCTATATAAAAGGAAAGCGACTGCAAAATGACAGGATTATCGTAAATTTGCCAGGGGCCACGACCGAGGTGGCGACCCTGAAGCAAGCTCTGTCCGAGGTCGAAAACAAAGCGGCCAAGGAGCGCATCGAGTGGGAAAGGCACGAGGCACGGGTGGGCGAGGTGCAGCAAGAGCTCCACGCTCTCGTGACGAAGCACGAGGAGTTGGAGCTTGACTTGAAGACGCGAGAGTCCGAGCTTGCCGTGGCCCTTGAGAGCGCAAAAAATGACAAGGCCGAAGCCCAAAAGGCCCTCCAGGAGATTGATGCGATGAAGAAGATAGCGGCGGGTAAGGCATTCTATATGCAAAGCAAGCATGTGAAAGTAAATTACCTGTTACTTACCCGAATCCGGAGCTCTCCAGGAGCATTCGCAGATTTGCCCCGCAGCGTGTCGGATGCCGCACAGTTTTACCAGGCCGAGGAGGGAAGCTCAATGGAGAAGCTGTTCTGGTCTCAGTATACTGGGACCGAACACCCGATGCCTCTGAGCGACCAGCTGAAGCAGCTGGTCGAGCTGCACAAGGCGGCCGAAGAGGCCATGAAGGGTTTTATAGTCCGGATGTGGCCTGGCGACGCCCTTCCCAACAGCTACTTCGGCCTGGTGAGGCGGCTTGTGGATGCCTGCCCACGTCTGGAAGTCATCAAGCGGTCCGTCTGCATCGAAGGTGCACGTCTGGCTTTCGCCCGTGTGAAGGTGCAATGGGCCAAGCTGGACGCCGTGAAGCTGATTAAGGAAGGGCCGCCGGAGGGCAAGGAGCATCGCCACCCTGAGATGTACTATGAGGGTGTCCTGAAGGGTGCTCGTCTCGTAGCGGACGAGTGTACTAAAGATATAATGTTTGAGTAAATTAGCTCGTGTAATCCTGTATTTATGAAAACTTGTTCATACGTGCTATGCAACACTTGTTTGAATTTAAAATATTACCTTCTATTCGGCTGTTTATCAAATCTGAGAGATGGCTAGTCGTTGGCTTCTGCCCGCACGCCACGAGTGTTGGGGTGTTCGGGATAAACCTGAGCACTCTTGTTCCCATTGTTGGGTCCTTCGAGGGAGGTGCTCAGCACAACGAACAAGGCAATCGGACTATAATGCGTTATCACTCTCACTTAGCCATAGAATTCTATAATTTTAAATTTCGGCGAAGCCCCTAGTATTCGGAAGGCCAAATTCGGGGCGCGATACACGCCTTAAGCCGGACAGGGCCGACTCCTCGCTCTAAGCGGCATAAGCCTTTAGGGACTCGACACCTCTCGAACAGCGACCAGTCTCTTGCCTTATCATGACAGGCAGTTTTAGCTTTCTCTAATGAGGTGCTTAGCCCAGCAGAACCGGGGCACAATCACAGTAGTTCTCCCAGTGCTACCTTAGCCGATATAACGGAACGTAAGGTACCGAAACATGGGAGCCGGGCAAACCCAACTATTGACCCAAGACATGATTCGGAGCTGATGCATATAATGCTGTAAGTTCGGGGTGCCGCATTGTCGAAAGTGTTCGGACTTCTCACACCATATTATGGGGTATGCTTAATCCCCTGGTGTATTGAATGTACCAGAGTGTACGGGTGTTGGATGTCATAAATTAACATATATATATATATAAAGAAGAATGCAATAATAGTCTTAATGCTATGCATTTTTATTCAAAAAGGGTGCGTTGAAGCAGAATGATAGAAGTTGTGCGATAAGCAAAAATAAGGACTGTTTGACATGTCCCTTCCAAGGGCAAGCTGAGGAATGGTAGTAAAGCAAATATTTCACTCGTTATCGTAATCCACGTGGGAGTTCCGTGGTGTGACGTAGCTTTCTGCCTCCTTGGATGCTGCATCATGTGTTCGGCAAGCACGCTGCCGGACAGGGTCTCCAGAGATTGAAGTCCTGAAAGAGAAAAATAACAAAGCTGGAAGCCCCTATTGTGCTTTAAGCCGCGACTTGGGGCATGCCACCGTTGTGCCCCCTCCCCGCCTGTGCCCATGGTATTTTTAATGCGTAATTATGTACGTGTGGCACGGATTTCGCTGTTTGGTTGGGATCGAGGTGGGGGCCTCAATGCTATGTGAGCTCGGAACATGCCAGGTGGTCCTATTGCCGATTACTCCGGGCGCACTTGAAGGTGTTCGGGTCCTTAAACGCCGAACTAGTGGATTGCCTTAAGAGGCTGCTTTGCGCTTCCGCTGCGAGGGCCGCAGTGTGCTCCTCCGTTCGGAGAGAGCGCTCTGTGTTTCCATTAACTGTAATGACCCCCTGAGGTCCTGGAATCTTGAGCTTGAGATATGCATAATGCGGTACCGCATTGAATCTCGCAAATGCGGTTTGCCCGAGCAATGCATGGTAACAACTGCGGAACGGGACTACATCGAAGATTAACTCTTCGCTTCGGAAGTTATCCGGTGATCCGAAGACCACTTCCAGTGTGACTGAGCCTGTGCAATGGGCCTCTACACCTGGTATGACGCCTTTAAAGGTCGTTTTTGTGGGTTTGATCCTTGAGGGGTCTATACCCATTTTGCTCACTGTGTCCTGATAAAGCAGGTTCGGGCTGCTGCCGCCATCCATAAGGACTCAAGTGAGGTGAAATCTGTCAATGATTGGGTCTAGGACCAGTGCGGCAAATCCTCCATGACGGATACTAGTGGGGTGGTCCCTGCGATCGAAGGTGATCAGACAGGAGGACCATGGGTTGAACTTTGGGGCGACTGGCTCCAACGCATACACGTCCCTGAGCGCACGCTTCCGCTCCCTCTTGGGGATGTGGGTTGCATATATCATGTTCACCGTGCACACTTGTGGGGGGAACTTCTTCTGTCCTCCGGTGTTCGGCTGCCGGGGCTCTTCCTCATCATCGCTATGTGGTCCCTTATCTTTGTTTTCGGCAATTAACTTGCCGGCCTGCTTGAACACCCAACAATCCCTGTTGGTGTGGTTGGCTGGCTTGTCTGGGGTGCCGTGTATTTGACATGAGCGATCGAGTATACTGTCCAAACTGGACGGCCCCGGAGTGCTTCATTTGAATGGCTTTTTCCGCTGACCCGGTTTAGAGCCTTTGAATCCGGCATTAACTGTCGTATCCTCAGTATTATCGCTGTTAATGCGGCGCTTATGTTTGTTGCGACGTGACCTGCTATTGCCGTCCTTGGTATTCGAAGTACCATGGTTCTTTGATATGTTATTACTGTGAGCCAGCCAGCTGTCTTCTCCCGCACAAAAGCGGGTCATGAGTGTCGTGAGGGCTGCCATAGATTTCGGCTTTTCTTGACCAAGGTGCCGGGCTAGCCACTCGTCACGGATGTTGTGCTTGAAAGATGCTAGGGCCTCTGCATCCGGACAGTCGACGATTTGATTTTTCTTTGTTAGGAACTGTGTCTAGAATTGCGTGGTTGATTCCTCTGGCTGCTGAATTACGTGGCTCAAGTCATCGGCATCTGGTGATCGCACATAAGTGCCCTAAAAGTTGTTGAGGAATGCGGCTTCCAGATCGTCCCAACAGGCAATGGACTCTGCTGGCAGGCTATTGAGCCAATGCCGAGCTGGTCCTTTTAGTTTGAGTGGGAGGTATTTAATGGCGTGTAGATCATCGCTGTGTGCCATGTGGATATGCAGGAGGAAATCCTCGATCCATACCGCAGGATCTGTTGTGCTGTCGTATGATTCTATATTTACGGGTTTGAAACCCTCTGAGATTTGATGATCCATTACTTTGTCTGTGAAGCATAAGGGGTGTGCGGCGCCTCTGTACTAGGCTATATCGCGATGCAGCTCCAATGAGTCTTGCCCGCTGTGCTCGGCCCGGCCGAATTGACTTTTGTCGGCGTTCTGGGAACGGGGGTCCCCAGACTTGCCTGCCTGCGGCCTGCGGCATGGCTCGAGGAGGGGCCCAGCATGGCCCATCTTCATCAACACAGACCCAAGACCCTCGCGAAGGGCCAAGCCTCGTCGGGCAGACGACACGGAGCTTCCTCAGGCATGGCCTCATCAGGCTGGCTCGCGAGGAGGCGGAGAGATCAAGGCGGGGTACCTCACGAGGTGCCCGTGATGCAAGCCATGATGACCAAGGGCGCCAGGCGGGCGCCAGCCCGCGCAGTGTCCTCCTTTCCTCTTTGGTGCAAAGGGAGCAAGCGCAGGCGAGAGCATCAAGTAAAGGTACCCGTTTTGGTGCAACGAGACCAAGACCAGTCCAACGGCAGGGAGGAAGTCATTGTGGAGCCCAAGCCAGCATCACCACCAGAGCCTTTGGCAGGCGAGGACCAACTTTAGTCAGGATAAGTGTACCAGATGTTCCCCTTCAAAATGGCCAATTGTTGGCGCCCTTCCCGCTCAATATTTGGGAAGAGGCCCAGGGCCTTTGCCTATAAATAGGACTAGCCACCCCCAGGGTAGGGGGGCAATAAAGAAGGGAGAATCTAGAAGCCAAGAGAGAAACTAGCTAGGATCGGATCGAGTAGTATCACACACAGGGAGAGAGAAGGGGGACTGAACTCCTCCTAGCAGTTCATCCCCCCAGCCAAGAACAGACCCTTGCGAGGCTATTCTTCCTTGTATTGCTCATCATCATCAGCCCAAGAGGCTATCCACCACACCACACACTGGAGTAGGGTATTACACCACAATGGTGGCCCGAACCAGTATAAACCATGTGTCTCTTGTGTTGTTCTTTCCATAGCTTAGATCTTTGCGAGGCGGAGGGGTGCAGGTAGGTAGAAGGCGAAATCTCCGCGCGCACCCCAGTGTTCGAACCTCAAGGGTCTGCCGGAACCCGAAATCCGACATTTGGCACGCTAGGTAGGGTGCACCGGAGTTTTCCCTTCCACCACCGCCACGACCTGCCCCGCGATGAGTAGCGCGTCACCCGCTCCGGCCGCCGGCGCCAGCACGGGGGCCAGGGGGCTCCGAGCCCTGGCCCCAGCCCCGCAACGGGTATAGTGGCCAGACAAGTTCAAGCCAACGATGCCGCCACGCTACAGCGGCGCGACTGATCCGCTGGCCTTCTTGCTGGCGTACGAGGAGGCCATCCTCGAAGCTGGAGGTGATGATAGGGTCATGGCCAACTGGCTTCCCATGGCCCTCACCGGCGCTCCGCGCGCATGGCTGCTCCACCTGCCGGCAGCCTCCGTGGCCTCTTGGGAAGAGCTCCGCAGCCTCTTCCTCGCCCACCACGCTACACCGACACCCCCGGTCGTCGCGGCCCTCCTGGGCGGCTCGCATGTGCCGCCTACAAGTCACCACGTCAAGCCGTTCATCCGCCGGGTCAGCATCGCTTCCACGCAGCAGGGGGCTCCCCCGGACCGGGCGGCGCCCAAGGCCGGCCTGACCTTCAGCTCGGAGAACCACCCCTCCAACTCGGCCTGCTCGGGTGCGCTCCCCATGCTGTGCACCCCCACCATCTGCCAGGTGGCCGTCACCAGAACTCTCATCGATGGCGGCGCGGGCCTCAGCATGCTCTCGGTTGAGGCCTTCAACCTCCTCTGCATACCCCTGGAACAGCTGCAACCCAGCCGGCCCTTCTCAGGCGTTGGGGGCGGGTCATCCAGCTCCTTGGGACAGATCCGGCTCCCAGTAACCTTCGGCACCTACGACAACTTCTGCACGGAGCTGGTCGACTTCGAAATCGCCCCCATCGGCCTCCCCTACAATGCCATCCTCGACTATCCAGCGCTGGCCCAGTTCATGGCCGCGACGCACCCAGCGTACAACCTCATGAAGATGCCCGGGAGCAGCGGTGTCCTCACCGTGCACGGGGACACTAGAGACACGCTGCAAGTGCTCGAGCTCGCCTTCAAGACGGCGGCGTCGGCACAGCCCGCAGACTCGGAGACCCCCGAGCCCAAGGGGGCTGCACCCGCCAAGAAGAAACAGTTGTTCACCCAAGACAAGGCAGAAACCAAGCAGATACCCGTCGATGAGGACGGGTCCACCAATGCCACTTTCACCATAGGCGCCAACCTTGAGCCCGAGCAGGAGGAGGCCCTGGTCAGGTTCCTGCGCGTGAACAAGAAGGTATTCGCTTGGGAGCCTGACCAGTTGGCGGGGATCCCTAGGAGCATAATCGAGCATCACCTCAACGTGTGCCCCAACGTGTGCCCTGTGAAGCAGAAGGCAAGGCGGCAGTCCACAGAAAAGCAGGCCTTCATCGTCCAAGAGACCCGCAAGCTAGAAGCCGCTGGGGTCATTCGCGAGGTCCGATACCCGGATTGGTTGGCCAACCCTGTCGTTGTGCCAAAGAAGGGAGGGACGGAGCGCATGTGTGTCGACTTCACCAACCTCAACAAGGCATGCCCGCAAGATCCGTGCCCGCTCCCCCGCATCGACCAGATCGTCGATTCCACCGCAGAATGCGACCTGCTATGCTTCTTGGATGCCTTCTCTGGGTATCACCAGATCAAGATGGCGGTAGAAGACGTCGAAAAGACAACCTTCCTAACCCCGTGTGGGGTGTAATTCTACACATGCATGCCATTTGGGCTGCGTAACGCAGGGGCGACCTTTCAGCGGCTGATGCACATCAGCTTGGGCCCGCAACTCGGGAAGAACGTCGAGGCTTACGTCGATGACATAGTGGTGAAGTCTCGGGAGGCCAGGACCCTGATACAAGACCTGGAGGAAACCTTCGCGAGCCTCAACGCAGTGAACCTGCGGCTCAACCCAGAGAAGTGTGTGTTCGGAGTCCCCTCGGGCAAGCTCTTGGGTTTCCTTGTGTCCCACTGAGGCATCGAGGCTAACCCGGAAAAGGTCAAGGCGGTCGAGGACATGAGCCCGCCAAAGACCCTCAGAGAAATGCAGAAGCTCACTGGGCGCGTGGCCATGCTAGGGCGCTTCATCTCCAAGTTGGGGGAGCGAGCGCTGCCCTTCTTCCAGCTAATGAAGAAAAAGGGGCCCTTCGAATGGACTGAAGAGGCCGACAAGGCGTTCCAAGATCTCAAGAGATACCTGACCAGCCCTCCGGTCATGGTGGCTCCGCGCCCTCAAGAGCCCCTGGTGCTTTACCTCGCCGCCACTCCCTACTCCGCCAACGCAGCCCTGGTAGCGGTTAGGGAGGAGCGTCGAATCAAAACCATAGTAGCAGCTCGGGACAAGGCAAAACAGGAACAAGGAAGGCCCACAGAAACCGCCACCGCGGCTAAGGAGGATCAGCCGCCGCAGAGGCGTGCACCGGAGGCGGAAGGGGCCCCTCTCCCAGATGGCCAGCCTCCGGAGGCCCCATCGCCTCAGGAGGCGCCATGGTCTCCGGGGGGCGTTACCAGCACTGACGCACACAACCTCGTCGAGCACCCAGTGTACTTCGTCAGCACGGTGTTGCGGGACGCGAGGGCACGGTACCCCATGACTCAGAAGCTCCTCCTCGCGCTACTGGTGGCCTCGCGCAAGCTGCGACACTATTTTCAGGGTCACCCCATCAAGGTCGTCTCGTCATACCCCTTGGAGAGAGTGCTCAGGAGCCCTAACTCAGCCGGAAGGGTCGCTGAGTGGAACATAGAACTGCAAGCGTTTCAGCTCGAATTCAGCACGACCAGAGTCATCAAGGGAGCAGCATTAGCGGATTTTGTGGCAGAATGGATGGAGGCCCCCGGCCTCAAGGCCGAGGAGGATCGGTCCCTCTCCCCGGGAAGCGAGGCGCAAGAAGGCTGGGTCATGTACTTCGATGGGGCGTTCTCCAGGCATGGCGCTGGGGCTAGGGCGGTGCTCATATCGCCCACTCAGGACAAGCTCTACTACGCTGTACAGCTCTGTTTCCAGCAAGGTGAAAAGGTCTCCAACAACATAGCGGAGTATGAAGGTCTAGTAGCGGGCTTGAAGGCCGCAGCTGCCCTGGGGGTGAAACGTCTCACCATCAAGGGCGATTCGCAGCTCCTTGTCAATTTCTCCAACAAGGTGTACGAGCCGAAAGATGAGAACATGGAAGCCTACCTTGCGGAGGTCAGCAGGATGGAGAAGCAGTTCTGGGGGTTGGAGTTGCAGCATGTGCCCCGTGGCACCAATCAGGAGGCCGACAACATCGCCAAACGGGCGTCCAGGCGGTTACCTCAGGAGCCTGGCGTCTTCGAGGAGCGGCTCTTCAAGCCCTCATCCCTGCCGTCATTATCAAACACGGCTCAGCCTCGGGAGGAGCTCCCCTAGCCACCTGCCTCAGGAGCCCCGGTCTGTGGCCTGGCCTCAGGAGCACGCCTGCTCCTGACGATGGAACCCCAGGAGGGTGCTGGATCACAGAGCTCCGGAGTTACTTAACACAAGGGACCCTGCCGGAGAAGGAGGAGGAAGCGGAGCGTGTGGCACGGCTGGCCACGGCATACTGCATCAAGGATGGAGAGCTCTATCGGAAGCGACCAAACGATGTATCGCTACGCTGCATCTCCAGGGAGCAAGGAAAGGAACTGCTGGAAGATATACACGGCGGAGACTGTGGACATCATTCATCATCACGGACCCTTGTCAGCAAGGCGTTCCGCAGTGGGTTTTATTGGCCCACCGCACTCAATGACGCCGTCGAACTGGTGAAGGCTTGTGAGGCCTGCCAGTTCCACGCCAAGCAGATCCATCAGCCGGCAGGAGGCCTGCAGACTATACCCCTTTCGTGGCCATTCGCAGTCTGGGGGCTGGACATCCTGGTCCCGTTTCCTCGGGTGCCAGGGGGCTACCGCTACCTCTACGTCGCCGTGGACAAGTTCACCAAGTGGGCTGAAGTAGAGGCCATCCGCACCATCCCCGCGGGTTCCGCGGTCAAGTTCATCAGGGGCATCGTGAGCCGGTTCGGGGTGCCGAACCGCATTATCACAGACAACGCTTCGCAGTTCACCAGTAACCTCTTCAAAACATACTGTGCTAACCTTGGAACGCAGATATGCTACGCTTCGGTGGCACACCCCCGAAGCAACGGCCAGGCCGAGCGAGCCAACACAGAGGTCCTGAGGGGCCTCAAGACCAGGACGTTCAAGAAGACGCTGGAGGCCTGCGGCAGAGGTTGGTATGATGAGCTTCAGTCCGTGTTGTGGTCCATCCGCACAACCGCGACCAAGCCGACTAGAGAGACCCCATTCTTCCTAGTCTACGGAGCCGAAGCGGTCCTCCCTCATGAGGTCAGACATCGCTCCGCACGGGTCCTGGCGTTCGACGAGGCGCAGCAGGACGCCATGCGGGGGATGGACCTCGTGCTGGGGGAGGAACGTTGCCGAGAGGCCGCGCTACGAGTGGCGGGGTACCAACAAGCACTGGGACGATATCACTGCCGCAACATCCGCCCCAACTCTCGAGGTAGGCGACCTTGTGCTCAGGCGGGTTCTCTCCAGGGAGGGACTGCACAAGCTCTCTCCCATGTGGGAGGGCCCATTCAAGGTTTTTCATGTTTCCAGGCCTGGCTCCACGCGCTTGGAGACTCAGGAGGGGGTGCTGGTCCAGAACGCATGGAACATCCAGCACCTCCGGAGGTTCTACCCCTAAAAAGGCCCAGAGCCTGTGAAGAAGGCGAATGCCTGTGAAGATTATCCTTTTTGGAAAAGGCCCAGAGCCTGTGAAGAAGGCGAATGCCTGTGAAGATTATCCTTTTTGGAAAAGGCCCAGAGCCTGTGAAGAAGGCGAATGCATGTGAAGATTATCCTTTTTGGAAAAGGCCCAGAGCCTGTGAAGAAGGTGAATGCCTGTGAAGATTATTCTTTTTGGAAAAGGCCCAGAGCCTGTGAAGAAGGCAAATGCCTGTGAAGCTGTCGCGTTTGGGAAAAGGCCCGGAGCCTGTGAAGAGGGCAAATGCCCATGAAGCCTGCTCCCCCCAAGAAAGGCCCGGAGCCTGTGAAGAAGGCCAACGCCTGTGAAGCTCGCCGCCCGTGACACTCTCACGTAATAATGAGTTGGGGCTGTACACGCCCCGGAGTCTCAGGACCGCCGGTCTCAGGCCCTGGGGCTCCCTCCCATGCCCAGTGGCAGCACTTAGCTCTGCGCTGGTCAGAAGACGTCGAAGACTAGATTAGGTGCCGGACACGGCTTTTTCATTTGCTTTCCGCAGTTGGCTTGTTCATTCTCATTCGAAGTTTTATTGAAGTTTTTGCCGTCTTTGACTTGTGGTTCTTCGACTTTTCACTCTCCTGCCTCGATTTCTCTTATGCAAGGCCTCGCGAGGGGGGCAGACGAGCGCCCTCGTGAGTGTTTCCGTCCTAGTCGTTTGAAGGTTTCGCGACCTGGGTCCATTAAAGGAGCACCCCTCCAGTCCGTGCCCCACGGGCACCGCGACACGAACACAGGGCCTGGGTTGGTCGCCCCCCACGGCTGGGGCCGGGAACTATCCACACGCGGGCACGTAGCCGGAAGGCATGATAACGGAAGCAAAGCGATGATTAACAGCAATAACCCAAACACGCCCCTGCGGGGCTCCACGCTACTATCTTTTTACGCAGGAAAAAGGAAAAGAAAGAACAAATCAGGCGCAGCTCGCCTCACACCGGCCTGCAGGGAAGACTCGAGCTGCCTCCGGGGCTCAGGCAGACTCCCTCTCACGCTTCACCGAGGCACGACGGTAGGCAGACACGCTACCACCTCCCAAGCAGGTACGACGGCGTGGAGGCTGACCGCGTCCACCACTAGAAGAGTCGCCGCCTGAAGAAGAACCGGTGAAGCTTGGGGAACCCTGAGAGCCGCCAATCACGCGAGCGCTGTCCTCTCCATCATCGCCGGGGCTGGGTCCCCGGCTGCGGTCGTCGTCCTCAGGGCAGCACCCTGCGCGGCGACCATCTTCCCCAAACACCCTCACGTAGAGGGTGGCATCGCCGTCAAACTTGAAGTGCAGGGTGCACCAACGGCTCAGGCCACGCGCATGGGCAAATGTCTGCCAACCGCGGGTCAAGGTCAGGCTCCCGGCCGCGGAGACCTCCAGTGAAGCCCATGAGGCCCGGCTGCCGCAGCCATCTGCCAGAAGCCAGAGGCCGCCCGGGGCGCCGGCCGGGAGCTCACCGAGGAGGAAGCGAGGAAGTTGAAGTCGGGTGCTAGTCGGCTCAGCCGACCACACAACGAACTCCGGCAGCACCTCTGCAGCGCGAAAGCGCGGCCTAGGGGAACGCGCGACCGAAGCGCGCCCCCCGGCCGCAGCAGTCCGCCTGTCACCGTGCTGGAAATCATCTCCACGGCCGCGGGGAGCTGTTGTGGAGGCCACAGGATCTTTGCGAGGGCGCCCTCGGCCGTGCTTGGGCGGGGGATAGGCAGGCTCAACCTAGCGAGCCTTCCCCTTCTCTGCGGCCGAGAACCTCCTCGACGGAGCCGTGAAGAAGAAGGAGAAGCAAGGGAGGATGAATTGGAAGGGCACGCGCCGCTCCGTACTTATAGCCGGCGAGGGCCAACCGTCGGCCCCCACGATCGCAGGTAATCATGACCTGCTTTGCATGCAGGGACTTGTCCAATCCGTGCAGTTGCCAGGGCGCCGTGGGGAAGTGGAGATGCCCACGTCCAATCAACCGCCACGCGGCGCCCAAGGCCGCCGGCTGTTAGGGCCCGCAGCGCTTAGCTCTTGCCCTTTCTCCTCCCTGTACGGCCAAGTCCGGGCGCGCCTTGGGCCCAGGGGCTACTATCGGCGTTCTGGGAATGGGGGTCCCCAGACTTGCCTTCCCGCGGCCTGCGGCGTGGCTCGAGGAGGGGCCCAGCACGGCCCATCTTCATCAACACAGACCCAAGACCCTCACGAGGGGCCAAGCCTCGCTGGGCAGACGACACGGAGCTTCCTCAGGCACGGCCTCATCAGGATGGCTTGCGAGGAGGCGGAGAGATCAAGGTGGGGTACCTCACGAGGTGCCCGTGACGCAAGCCATGACGACCAAGGGCGCCAGGCGGGCGCCAGCCCGCGAAGTGTCCTCCTTTCCTCTTTGGTGCAAAGGGAGCAAGCGCAGGCGAGAGCATCAAGTAAAGGCACCTGTTTCGGTGCAACGAGACCAAGACCAGTCCAACGGCTGGGAGGAAGTCATTGTGGAGCCCAAGCCAGCGTCACCACCAGAGCCTTTGGCAGGCGAGGACCAACTTTAGTCAGGATAAGTGTACCAGATGTTCCCCTTCAAAATGGCCAATTGTTGGTGCCCTTCCCGCTCAATATTTGGGAAGAGGCCCAGGGCCTTTGCCTATAAATAGGACTAGCCACCCCCAGGGTAGGGGGGCAATAAAGAAGGGAGAATCTAGAAGCCAAGAGAGAAACTAGCTAGGATCGGATCGAGTAGTATCACACAGAGAGAGAGAGAGAAGGGCGACTGAACACCTCCTAGCAGTTCATCCCCCCAGCCAAGAACAGACCCTCGCGAGGCTGTTCTTCCTTGTATTGCTCATCATCATCAGCCCAAGAGGCAATCCACCACACCACACACTGGAGTAGGGTATTACACCACAACGGTGGCCCGAACCAGTATAAACCCTGTGTCTCTTGTGCTGTTCTTTCCATAGCTTAGATCTTAGCGAGGTGGAGGGGTGCAGGTAGGTAGAAGGCAAAATCTCCGCGCGCACCCCAGTGTTCGAACCTCAAGGGTCTGCCGGAACCTGAAATCAGACAACTTTTACTGTATCCGGCGTGACGATTATCGTCTCGCGTAGTGGCGCGCCCCCGCGATCCGTAGATCGATCTTGCGTGTTTTGCTTTGTCCTCCAATACGTCTCAGAGGTCTCGCGTATTTCCCCATGCCTTTTTATTTGAATGGTGTCGGGGTGCAGGCTGAGCTTTTGGCTGGAATGCCTCTCTGTCGCAGCCACGAGGTGGCCGGTCAGTCACGTCATGCGCTTCTTCCTCTAGTCGGGGTAGCAACCTGCATTTTGGGTAACTCTTGGAGGGGCGTTCGAGTTTATATTCCTCGGCCGCCAGGACTTCAGTCCATCTGTCAGCTAGCAGATCTTGATCAGCTTGAAGCTGCTGCTGCTTTTTATGAAGGCTATTTGCCGTGGCTATAAGCTGGCGCTTGATGCGCTTTTGTTCGACGGGATCCTCTGGCATGACGAATTCGTCATCGTCGAGGCTTGCCTCGTCTTCAGAGGGAGACATGTAATTATCATCCTCCTCATCTGCCGCTCTCTCAGGAGGGCTGGCCTCTCCATCCTCCTGCCCTAAATCATGCTGGAGGGGTTTATTGCCATCTTTAGCACTATCCGGAGTGCTATTATCTCCTGTGCCGGTATCACCACCTTTGCTTTGGCAGGACTTAGAGCTGCTGACGTTGGCGCTTGGGTTGCTTCTTGGAGGGGTCATCCGCCACTGTCTCGTTGCCATTGCCTTCTTTGGGTGTGTCCACCATGTATATATCGTGTGATGAGGTGGCTGTCCAGTGCCCTGTGGGCAGTGGTTCCTCTTCGTCTCCCGCATTGTCGTCCATACCGTCGATGTCTTCGGAGTCAAAGTCGAGCATGTTGGTTAAGTCATCGACAGTGGCTACTAAGTGGGTGGTGGGTGGGCAGCGAATTTCTTCGTCATCCGCATCCCAATCCTGCCGGACATAGTTCGGCCAAGATCCTCCAGACAAGGAGAGAGACCTTAATGAGTTCAGTATGTCGCCAAAGGGCGAGTGCTGAAAAATATCCGCGGAGGTAAACTCCATGATCGGCGCCCAATCGGATTTGCTAGGAATGGGCACAGGCGGTTCGGAGTCCGTGGCCGGAGAAGGATCCGGCAGTTTGACAACACGGCTCTCATGCAGGGTAAGGTCGATGCTCGGCTCAATCGCCGCTGAGGATAAGGCCTCCGTGGCAGGGTCCATACATCCGTCCATGGACGGTGCAACTGGCTCCGAATTGAGGGTCGGAGCGGCTGCCGGTGCGATCTCCTGAACACTGTCCGATGGTAGAGCTAAAATGTACTCATCGTGACCGTGTGACGCACAAGGCAGGTGCTCGAATCCGTCGAAGGTCAAGTCTCCGTGGATATCGGCCGTGTAGTTTAAGCTTCCAAACCTGACCTGGTGGCTAGGGGCGTAACTTTCGATCTGCTCCAGATGGCCAAGCGAGTTGGCCCGTAGTGCGAAGCCGCCGAAAACAAGATCTGTGCGGGGAGAAAAGTCTCACCCTGGACTGCATCGCTATCGATGATCGTAGGAGCCATCAAGCCTAACAGCGACGACACAGAGGAACTCTCAATGAAAGCACCAATGTCGGTGTCAAAACCGGTGGATCTCGGGTAGGGGGTCCCGAACTGTGCGCCTAAGGCGGATGGTAACAGGAGGCAGGGGACACGATGTTTTACCCAGGTTCGGGCCCTCTTGATGGAGGTAAAACCCTACGTCCTGCTTGATTTATTCTTGATGATATGAGTATTACAAGAGTTGATCTACCACGAGATCGGAGAGGCTAAACCCTAGAAGCTAGCCTATGGTATGATTGTTGTTGTCCTACGGACTAAACCCTTCGGTTTATATAGACACCGGAGAGGGTTAGGGTTACACAAGCTCGGTTACAAAGGAGGAAATATCCATATCCGTATTGCCTAGCTTGCCTTCCACGCCAAGTAGAGTCCCATCCGGACACGAGACGAAGTCTTCAATTTAGTATCTTCATAGTCCAACATTCCGGCCAAAGGATATAGTACGGCTGTCCGGAGACCACTAATCCCGGACTCCCTCAGCCCCCCTTAATGGGGGACCGCCTGCTGGAGTCCGGAACCATCGAAGGTTCCGGTGTAGTGTCCGGCTGGGACCCAAACTCGAAGCCCGTAGGAGCCTCTTTCCCTTGGTACTCAGGGTCTGGGAGGTCACCGTGAGGCGCCCCCAGGATCACCTCCCCTTGGGTCGGTGCCTTTTGAGACACCACCTCGGCGTTGTCCGTACGACGAGGGGTGGAAGCCGTCGGAGGAGAACCCTTGTTCATATCCGACGAGCCCAAAGAGCCGCTCGACGAGGGTATGTCGAGATGAGCTCGGGCCAGACTACATAATCATGTTTGGCATGAGCAAAGGCGGTACAATAAAACATACCATGAAGTGCTATGGTGTCTGGACACTTACGACTTCGCCAGGGGCTTGTCCCTGGGTAGCCACTCATCGCCGCTGTCGGCGGCCGTCGTGGCACAGTCCAGAGGGAGGGTCTTTCCCTTCTTGGACCCTTCGGCCTCCCCGGATGGGTCAGCCTTCCTTTTCTTGTCTCCCTCGGCTGGGGGGAGAACTTTTGTCCTCCTCCTCATTTCCGTGGGAGGAGTGCGCGTCGGACTCATCGGACGATGAGTCCGATAGAACCACCTTCTTCTTGGCCATCTTTTCCGGCACCTCGTAAGGTGCCGGAGTCAGAATCTTCGTTAGAAGAGCGTTTGTAGGATCTTTGGGCAGGGGCTGGGCAACCAAGCTGCTCCGTTGTCTTTATCCAGTCCTGTTAATGACATGAAAGCTTAGATCCAGCACATAACCAGACTAGGGCACGTAAATACCCTGAGAGATATAAAAGCCTACCGGATGGGCGTGGCGCTTTGCGCTGAGTCCGCGATCCTCGGTGAGGGAGGTAGGCATCTCGGCGCCCTTGAACAGCACCCTCCAGACGTCCTCGTGCATCATTTCATAGAGCTCTCGCAGCATCTGGTGCTGGGCCGAGTCGAACTCCCACAAAACAAATGCCCGTCGTTGACACGGAACGATCCGGCGGAAGAGCATAACCTGGACCACTTTGACGAGCTTGATTTTCTTGTTCGTCATGTTCTGGATGCAGGTCTGGAGTCCGGCCAGCTCTACCGAAGAGCCCTAGGACAGGCCCTTCTTTTTCCAGGAGGTGAACCGCGTGGGGATTCTGGATCGAAATTTGGGGGCTGCCACCCAGTTGGAGTCACGCGGCTCGGTGATGTAGAACCACCCCGATTGCCACCCCTTTATGGTATCCACGTAGGTACCCTCGAGCCAGGTGACATTAGGTATCTTGCCCACCATGGCGCCTCCGCATTCTGCTTGCTGGCCACCCACCACCTTTGGTTTGACATTGAAGGTTTTCAGCCATAGGCCGAAGTGGGGCTTGATGTGGAGGAAGGCCTCGCACACGACGATAAACGCCGAGATGTTGAGGATGAAGTAGGGGGCCAGATCATGAAAATCCAGCCCGTAGTAGAACATGAGCCCGCAGACAAACGGGTGGAGAGGAAATCCCAGTCCGCAGACGAAATGGGTAAGAAAAACTACCCTGTCATGGGGTTCGGGCGTTGGGACAATCTGCCCTGCATTCGGCAGCCGGTACATGATATTCGCAGCTAGGTATCCGGCCTCCCGTAACTTTTTGATGTTCTCCTCCGTGATGGAGGAAACCATCCACTTGCCTCCTGCTCCAGACATGCTTGGAGTGGTTTGAGAAGAAGAACACGAGCTTGGGCGCTAGAGCTCGAGTGTGCGGGAATAGGTAAGCGAGAAGGAAGAAGGCGTGGGTATAAAAAGTAAATCTTTGTCCCTTTATAAGGGCGGAGGAGGCGATGAGTCTCCCCACTTGCCTGGCAAAACCACTTATTCCCCAGGCGCCGCAATTGATGGCGCGGTTGGGTTACCCACGTCCATATTGATGAGAATCCCGTGATAAGGGGAACACGATCTCTGCTTTGACAAGACGTATCAAGAAAACCGCCTCGCGATATGTGCGGAGCTGGTTGAGAAAAAGTGGTTCGAATAATAACCGGGCCATGAAGTGATGTCATACTATCAAAATGTGTCAGCAGATTAGATTGGTGGAAGTATTATTCTCTCTACGGTGGTATGTGGAACTTATTTTGCAGGGTCGGACACTATCCTTGTATTCAAACTCTTCCATGGTGTATTTGAAGGAGGAACCCTCCTTGCAATGCCGAAGACAACACTACGCGCCGGACTCATCGTCATTAAAGCCTGCTCAGGGGATACTGAGGGAGTCCTGGATTAGGGAGTCTCCGGGCAGCCGGACTATATCCTTTGGCCGGACTGTTGTACTATTAAGATACAAGATTGAAGACTTCGTCCCTTGTCCGGATGGGACTCTACTTGGCGTGGAAGGCAAGCTAGGCAATACGGATATGTATATCTCCTCCTTTGTAACCGACCTTGTGTAACCTATCCCCCTCCGGTGTCTATATAAACCGGAGGGTTTTAGTCCGTAGGACAAGATACAATCATACCATAGGCTAGCTTCTAGGGTTTAGCCTCTCTGATCTCGTGGTAGATCAACTCTTGTAATACTCATATCATCAAGAACAATCAAGCAGGACGTAGGGTTTTACCTCCATCAAGAGGGCCCAAACCTGGGTAAACATCGTGTCCCCTGCCTCCTGTTACCATCCGCCTTAGAAGCATAGTTCGGGACCCCCTATCCGAGATCCGCCGGTTTTGACACCGACACCCACCACAGAGGCCGTGCTCTCAGCGGCGATAGAGCCAGACGCTGACTTCACCCCTTGCGAGAGCCGTGTTGCCGAACCACTGGATTCACCCCCGCCCACAGACTCCGAGCCGCTTATATCCGTGCCCGTTGAACCTGACTGGGCGCCGATCATGGAGTTCACCTCCGCGGATATCTTTCAGCACCCGCCTTTCGGTGATGTGCTAAATTCATTAAGGTCTCTCTCCCTGTCAGGAGAACCTTGGCCGAACTATGTTCGGCTAGAATGGGATGCGGACGACGAAGAAATTCGCTGCCCACCCACCACCCACTTGGTTGCCACTGTCGATGACTTAACCGACATGCTTAACTTCGACTCCGAAGACATCGACGGCATGAACGAAGATGCAGGAGACGAACAGGAACCAGCGCCCACAGGGCGTCGGACAACCACTTCATTACATGACATATACATGGTGGATACACCTAAAGAGGGCAATGGCGAAGAGACAGCGGAGGATGCCCCCTCCAAGCAACCCAAGCACCGACGTCTGTGGCGCCGCTCTAAGTCCCGCCATAGCAAAAACAGCGATAACAGCGCAAGAGGAAATAACAGTCGAGTCGACTCTAGAAGAAACGGTGACTGCACCGCCCCAGTGGCAGAGCGCGGCGAAGATGCAAACGGCGAACATAGTGCGGATCCGGCGTCCGAACACGGCGACGCCAAGGATAAACCTCATCAAACGCTGTCTCGGGAGGAAAATAGTTCGGACGAAGAGGCACATATCATCCCGGAAACGCACTTGGAGCAAGAGAACCTCCGCAGAAGGCTTATTGCCACAGCGAGGAGCCTGAAGAAGCAGAAGCAAAAGCTTAAGGCCGCACAAGATACGCTCAACAGCAGGTGGAACAAAGTGCTCGACAACGAAACAAAGTATGGTGGAAGTTACCACACAAATAGCTATCCAAAGCGCAAGCTATTATCTGAATTCGACGATGAGGCCTTAGAGCCCACGCAGCCGAAAAATGACACGGCCAACCGGCCGGATCCACCACCTTATGACCACGATAGAGCGGCCAACAAAGTCACACATAAGTCAACACACGATCTACCTGTGAACTTGCGCCAAAAATCCGGTGCGACCAGATCCATAGATGGATCTAGGAAGCGCACTCGGTCACAAAATCAAAACTGAATATGACAACCGTCCGAACGCCATGGCATGTCCCAATACAAGGGTGCCGCACACCCCCTATGTTTCATAGATGAGGTGCTGGATCACGAATTCCCAGAAGGATTCAAACCAGTGAACATAGAGGCGTACGATAGGACCACAGACCCTGGAGGCTGGATCGAGGACTTTATCCTCCATATCCATATGGCTCGCGGAGATGATCTCCATGCCATTAAATACTTACCCCTCAAGCTCAGAGGACCAGCTCAGCACAGGCTGAAAAGCCTCCCTGAAAACTCAATTGGAAGTTGGGGGGAGCTCAAGGACGCTTTTTGGGCTAATTTCCAAGGGACTTACATCCGACCTCCGCAGAGTCCGGAGAGTCTGCCCGAAAGCTTTGGAACAGGTTCCTCACCAAGAAGAACCAAATCGTTGACTGTCCGCCTTAGCAGCTTTTAAACACAAAGTCCGAGACGAATGGCTCGCTAGACATCTCGACCAAGAAAAACCGAGAACAATGGCAGCCCTAACAAGTCTCATGACCCGCTTTTGCGCGGGCGAAGACAACTGGTTAGCCCGTAGCAGCACCAGCAACCCAAGCACATCCGAAGTCAGGGATGGCAATGGAAAACCACGACGCAACAAAAACAAGCGTCGAAATAAAGAAGGTAGCCCAGATAATACGGCGGTAAACACCGGATTCAGGGGCTTTCGACCAGGTCAGCAGAAAAAGCCTTTTAAAGGCAGCAGAGAAGGACCATCTGGCCTAAACAAGATTCTTGACAAGCTCTGTCAGATTCACGGCACCCCCGACAAACCTGCAAATCACACCCACGGAGAATGTTGGGTCTTCAAGCAGGCCGGTAAGCTAAACGCCGAACACAAAGGGGAAGAGACACCAAGCGAAGACGAGGACGAACCTCGCCAGCAAAGAATCGGAGGACAGGAAAAACTCCCACCAGAGGTTAAAATGGTAAACGTGATCCATGTGACGAAGAAGAGAAGAAAACACGCACTCCGAGACACACACGCCATAGAGCCCGTCACCCATAGGATCAACACCTGGTTGGTTTGCCCGATCACTTTTGATCGCAGGGATCACGTGTCAAGCATCCGGCACGAACGATTGGCGGCCTTGGTGTTAGACCCAATAATGAACAGGTACCATCTCACACGAGTCCTCATGGACGGAGGTAGTGATCTCAATCTGATATATCAGGACACAGTCTGCAAAATGGGGATAGACCCGACACAAATAAGCCACGGTAATACTACCTTCAAGGGAGTAATACCAGGCCAAGAGGCCCGCTGTACGGGCTCTCTACTGCTAGAGGTTGTATCCGGTTCTCCCAATAACTTCCGAAGTGAAAGGTTAACTTTCCACGTCGCTCCATTCCGAAGTGACTATCAAGCACTACTCGAAAGAACGGCTTTCACTCATTTTAATGCAATACCGCATTATGCTTTTCTCAAGATTAAGATGCCCGGTCCATGTGGCATCATCACAATTAGCGGAAATATTGAACGCTTTTCATGTACGGAAGAGGATGCGGCGGCTTTAACAGCCGCGAACTAGATGGCCTCACCAACAAGAAAAAATGACAGGTCGTCAAGACCACGGACACGGTTAGATGAGTCCGACGCTCCACTACATATACATGAGATTGGTTTGATGATCAAACCCTCATAGACGATACCAGGGGCTTCCCGCATGTAATCAGGGCCAGCTCAGCTCAACTTTACTTCTCTTGAATTTTGATAGTTCATTGATAATAGCCAATTCCTTTTTTTTGGCAGGGAAACTTTCACCTAAGTTCTTTCCTTTTACAGATGACAATCGTGCCACACCCGTCCAGGACACGGCACAATGGAGATACAGGCGCAGACGTGCAGCAGGGACCCGCCCAAAGGTTTCTTTTTAGATTAAGACCCTGCGTAAACCTTTTTACTGTCTCTTGTTGCTCACATCCTCCGGATACTCTACACAACCGAGAAGGATGCTAACATTATTGGCATGTGGCCACATCAGGATATTGCACGTACCTGGACACACGGGGTTTATTATTAAGGGCATTGTTCAGCCCAGTATATGTTATAAAGACCGAACACCTTAGGGAGTGTTCGGTGTCGCGAGTTTGTCCCTATATGCATCAGCTCCAAATCATGTCTTTGGTCAAATGTTGGGTTTGCCCGGCTCCCTCGTTTTGGTACCTTACGTTCCCCATATCGGCTAAGGTAGCACTGGGAGAACTACTGCGATTGTGCCCTGGTTCATCCGGATGAGCACCTCAGTAGAGAAAGCCGAAAACTGACTGTCATGATATAGAGAGAGACTGGTCAACCAGTCGATGACTCAGCAGAATCTTCGGGATT
This sequence comes from Triticum urartu, assembly GCF_056163025.1. Lineage (NCBI taxonomy): Eukaryota > Viridiplantae > Streptophyta > Magnoliopsida > Poales > Poaceae > Triticum > Triticum urartu. Next base: position 159,306,700 of record NC_141875.1, on the reverse strand, counting down.
CCTCCGCATTAACGAAGGGACGTTTCCCGGCCATGTACGTACGCGCCCCGTATTTGGACGAGCACAGAAGTACCAGGGGCTATATAGTAGCCCCACCGTCAAACTCCTATGGCTAAGTGAAAATGTTAAAGCAATATAGTCCGATTGCCTCATTCGCTGCGCTACCACCTCCTTAATGGACCAAGACGTTGGATCAAGTGTCGATACACGTTTTCGGTGAACACCCCCGCATTATATGCGTGGGGGCGGAAGCCGATGACTGCAAACTTTCGGGTTATATACATATATACATAAACGGCCGCACAGGAGGCATCATAATACTTTCAGGCAAAAGTATAAACACAGCCTTGATAACTCAATATAACTTTGTTTTACAATGGGAGTACATGTCACTAGAACATAATACTCTTCGAGCACCAAGCCTCTATCGAACGAGCGCCTTCAAGAACTTCTTAAAAGTAGTGCTCAGCAGCCACTCGGCCTACGGCCGAACCCTGTGTGGCAACAGGAGTGGCCTCCATCTCTGCCCAGTATGTCTTGACACGGGCAAAGGCCATCAGTGCACCCTCTATGCATGCCGATCTCTTTATAGCATCGATGCGCGGTACAGCACCAAGGAATTTTTGCACTAAACTAAAGTAGCTATTCGGCCTTGGCCCTCCCGGCCACAGATGATCCACAACAGACCTCATGGAAAGTCCGGACAACCTATGGAGCTCGGCCCACTCGGCCATTCGCTCATTCAACAGCAGTGGACGGCCTGGAGCATGAAACTATGAGCAGAACAGATGTTCCACTACGTGATCTTTCCGATCCTTGAAGTACTCGGCCGCATCAGCAACACTTGCAGCAAAATTCACATAGGCGTCCGCAGAACTCCATAGTCGGTCAAGAGGAGCATACTTCAGATCTCCGAACTTCATCCGCAACAAGAAGGGCTTCCCAGACACGGTATCTACAGCTTGATGCAGCTCCTCCTTCGTTGCTCTCATTTTGGAGCGGGCTTCCTTAGCAACCACTAGGGCCTTCTCCAGGTCCGTCTCCTTCGCTCGGCTTTCTTCTTCAAGAAGCTGGTAGCGGTCAGCGGCATCTTTCAACTCGATAGCCATTTTGGCTATTCTTTCCTTGCTCTCGTAATGCGCGGCCTGTTCGGCCCTCAACTCTTCGGCAGCCTTTAGAGCGGACGCATTGCTACTCCTTGCTTGTTCCTTGGCTCGGGCAAGCTCCGCCCGAAGGGTCTCCACAGTAGCAGCTCCATCTATAGTCACAACATATTAAAGATACTGGCATCATGCTCCTCTTATTATGTGATGATCACCAGAGAAATCACTTACCATGTGCCTCGTCAAGCCGCTGGTTGACAAGCACGATATCGGCATCGGCCGCATCAAGTTGCCGCTTTAGCTTAGTAAACTCATCAGTCTGGCTAGCCACCGGAGCCTCAGCCACCTACACATAAAGGCAGTCGGGTTATTACCTGGGAATATGATCCTCGGTTTGCCGCCGTTCTCGACGACAACCAGAGCCTCAGGGGCTACTATCTGCATAGGGCACACCTAACGTGTGCGGTACTATAAAAAACATACACTATTTCACGTACCTCAAAGCCTTTCAGCAGACTCATAAAGGCTTCATGCAATCTGCTTTCAGCAGATGAAATCATTTTAATTACCGTACCCATCAGCGTACGATGCGCTTCTGAGACGGCCGCTTGCCCAGAAGATCCCTCAGTGCGTCCGACCGCACTCTATACGGTTTCGGACTCTTGCCACCGCTCTCCTTAGGAGCTGGATACTGAGGATTCCGGGTAACCAAAGGGTTATCCTCTGGCCTGGGTGGATCAGGAGATACCCTCCACAACGACACTTCAGGGTCGCCCGCCTCCGGAGGCGGGGTGTCAGGAGGAGGCGTTTCGCTCTCCATCATCTCCGGAAGAAGATCCCCCGAAGACGACCTCTGTCGAGAAGGGCTGCGATCCAGACTACAATTTATAAGCATCGGTTATTGTCTTCAGAAGTAAGGTAGGATATTTTCATTATTAAGTACTTTTTGATTACTTACAGCTCGGTAGAGGGATGATGTAATGCCCACGATGCGGCTATATCTCCCACATGTCGAAGCACGACTTAGAGGCATAACCGCATTGCAAGCAATGTCGCAAGAGGGGTAATCTTTACACATCCCATGTACTGAATAAGGAAAGAGATACATAGTTAGCTTACAATCGCCACGTCACACAATGCATAAATATAATATTACAATCATCCAGATACAATCAAGGTCCGACTATGGAACCAAAATAAAGACAACCCCAAATGCATAATGTCCCCGATCGCCCCAATTGGGCTCCACTACTGATCGTCTGGAAAAGAAACGTAGTATCGTCCTGAGTAATCATCGAACTCCCACTTGAGCTCAGTCGAATCTCCTGGAGCGGTATCATCGGTCCCTGCATCTGGTTTTGGAAGTAATTTGTGAGTCACGGGGACTCAGCAATCTCACACCCTCGCGATCAAGACTATTTAATCTTATAGGTAGGTAAAAGGTATGAGGTGGAGATGCAGCAAGCACTAGCATATATGGTGGCTAACATACGCAAATGAGAGCGAGAAGAGAAGGCAAAGGCACGATCGAGAAACTATGATCAAGAAGTGATCCTAGAACAACCTACGTTTCAAGCATAACACGAGACCGTGTTCTCTTCCCGGACTCCGCCGAAAAGAGACCATCACGGCCACACACGCTGTTGATTCATTTTAATTAAGTTAAGTTTTAGGTTATCTACAACCAGACATTAACAAATTCCCATATGCCCATAACCGCGGGCACGGCTTTCGAAAGATCAAATCCCTGCAGGGGTGTCCCAACTTAGCCCATCACAAGCTCTCACGGCCAACGAAGGATATTCCTTCTCCCAGGACAATCCGATCAGACTCGGAATCCCGGTTACAAGACATCTCGACAATGGTAAAACAAGTCCAGCAAGACCACCCGCTGTGCCGACAAATCCCGATAGGAGCTGCACATATCTCGTTCTCAGGGCACACCGGATAAGCTAAGCGTACGGGAGCCAACATAACCCAAGTTGCCAAGTGACGGCCCCGCACGGTGCTCTGGGTTGGACCAACACTTAGAGAAGCACTGGCCCGGGGGCTTAAAATAAAGATGACCCTTGAGTCCGCGAAACCCAAGGGAAAAAAGGCTAGGTGGCAAATGGTAAAACCAAGGTTGGGCCTTGCTGGAGGAGTTTTATTCAAGGTGAACTGTCAAGGGGTTCCCATTATAACCCAACTGTGTAAGGAACGCAAAATCAAGGAACATAACACTGGTATGATGGAAACTAGGGCGGCAAGAGTGGAACAAAACACCAGGCATAAGGCCGAGCCTTCACCCTTTACAAAGTGTATAGATGCATTAAAGTAAACAAGATATAATAATGATATCCCAACAATAAACATGTTCCAACAAGGAACAAACTCCAATCTTCACCTGCAACTCGCAACGCTATAAGAGGGGCTGCGCAAAGCGGTAACATAGCCAAACAACGGTTTGCTGGGACAAGGTGGGTTAGAGGTATGTTTGCGAGCTCGATGCACTCACCACAAGGCATTGCATGACAAACTAAGCATACACCCAGCAAGTAGACATGATAAATAAGCTATCCATGGCAAGAACACACTCATAGCATGCAAGGATAATGTCGGTGTCAAAACCGGCGGATCTCGGGTAGGGGGTCCCGAACTGTGCGTCAAGGCCGGATGGTAATAGGAGACAAGGGACACGATGTTTTTACCCAGGTTCGGGCCCTCTCGATGGAGGTAATACCCTACTCCTGCTTGATTAATATTGATGATATGGGTAGTACAAGAGTAGATCTACCACGAGATCAAGGAGGCTAAACCCTAGAAGCTAGCCTATGGTATGATTGTTGTGTATGGAGTTGATTGCCTACGGACTACAACCCTCCGATTTATATAGACATCGGATAGGGTTAGGGTTACATAGAGTCGGTTACAATGGTAGGAGATCTTGAATATCCGCATCGCCAAGCTTGCCTTCCACGCCAAGGAAAGTCCCATCCGGACACGGGACGAAGTCTTCAATCTTGTATCTTCATAGTCCAGGAGTCCGGCTGAAGGTATAGTCCGGCTACCCGAACACCCCCTAATCCAGGACTCCCACAGTAGCCCCTGAACCAGGCTTCAATGACGACGAGTCCGGTGCGCAAATTGTCTTCGGCATTGCAAGGCGGGTTCCTCCTCCAAGTCCTTCATAGAAGATTGTAAACACCAAGAGTAGTGTCCGGCTCTGCAAAATAAGCTTCCACATATTGCCATAGAGAGTTCCGCAGTGCGTCATCACACTACGGCCAAGTTCTTTACTCGAATCGTTTTTACTTTTCCACCTCAGCATGTTTTGCGAGGCGGTTTCCTTGGCACGTCTTGTCAAAGCAGAGATCGTGTGCCCTTTTTACGGGATTCTCATCAATACGGACATGGGTAACCCAACCGCGCCATTTACCACGGCGCTTGGGAGGCAAGCGAGTTTTATTAGGCAGGTGGGGACGCATAACCGCATCCGCCCATATAAGGGGACAAGGATCCACCTTTTTACCTACGCCTTCTTCCTCCACTGCCTATCCATCTCCTGCGCACCCGAGCTCCAGCGCCCAAGCCCGCACTTCCCACCTCAACCTTCTCCAGCAATGTCCGGAGCGGGAGGCAAGTGGATGGTCTCCTCCGTCACGGAGGGCAAAGTCAAGAAGCTAAGGAAGGCCGGATACTTGTCCAAGGACATCGCGCACCGGCTTCCCGAAGAGGGGCAGCTTCTCCCCACCCCAAGATCCCATGAGAGGGTAGTATTTCTCCCCCACTTCCTCCGTGGACTGGGTTTTCCACTCCACCCATTTGTCCGGGGGCTCATGTTCTACTACAGCCTGGATTTCCACGATCTGGCCCTGAACTTCATCCTCAACATCTCGGCGTTTATCGTCGTGTGCGAGGCTTTCCTCCGCGTCAGCCCTCATTTCGGCCTCTGGCGAGGTTTTACATCACCGAGCCACGCGATCCGAACTGGATCGCAACCCCCGAGTTCCGATCCGGACCCCCCACGTGGCTTATGTCATGGAAAGAGACGGGCCTGTCGTGGGGTGACGAAAAAGAGGTGACCGGATTGCAAACATGCATCCAGTCCCTGGTGACCAAGCCAATCCGCCGGATCCTCCCGTGCCAACAACGGGATTTTAATTTGTGGGAGTTCGACCCGGCGCAGCACCAAACCCTTAGCAGGCTCTTCGACACGACGTACAAAGATGCCTGGAAGGTACTATTCAAGGGTGCCGAGGCTCCCGCATCTACTTCCGAGGACCGCGGATACAGCTCGCAGCGTCATGCTAGCGAGGTAAGCTATCTCCACCTTGTATAGGATGTTAAGCTTTTTTCATAGTTTGACTCTATGCGGGATCTACACTCCCTTACCTTTGATAGGCTTGGCGGGCGATATCCGAACCGATTAACTGTCCCCTCCACTGCCCGAAGACCCAGCCCCAGCTCTACTAGCGAAGCTGCTGGTTTCGGCGCCTTATGTGGTGCCGGAGAAGAAGGCCAAGAAGAAGAAGACCACGGGGACTCGAAAGAGTGCCCGCAACGTGGTGGTTTCGGACTCGTAACCTGACGAGTCCGAGACGCCCTCCTCCCATGAAAACAAGGAGGAGGAAGAAGGAAAATCTCCCCCCAGTGGAGGGAGGAGAGAAGAGGAAGGCCGCCCCAACAGGGGAGGCCGAGGGGTCTAGGAAAAGGAAGACCCCTCCGCCGGACTACGCCCCCAACGCCGAAGAGGGCAAAGAGGAGTGGCCAAACAGGGCCAAGCGTCCGGCGAAATCGTAAGTTCGGATATCAGAATAACTCATGATGTTACTTTGTTGCACAGCTTTCCCTAATGTTGAATGTAATTATGCAGTCCGCCCCAGGCCGAATTCAACGATTCGTCGAGCGGCTCCCTGGATTCATCGGACGTGAACTCAGTTTCGCCCGCTGTCTCCCCTGCACTGCGGATGACGCCGAAGTGGCGTCGCAACGAGCTCCGGGGCAGGAGGAGGTGGTCCTGGAGGAGCCGCAAGGCGACCTCCCGGACTCCAGGAGTAAAGGGGACAAGACCCCCCAGGGCTCCAAGTCCGGCTTTGTGCCGGGAACCGCGCCGGAATCTTCAACAGTTCCGGACCGCGGTAGGCGAACTCCTTCCAAGAGGAGCAAGCCTTCTGAGCCGGCAGCCTCCGTCCAACCGGAGGTGCCAGACAATCTGCTGGAGGTGCTTGACGGCGCGTCCATCAACGAGGAGCACCGTACTATTATGAGTATGGTGATCCAAAAGGTTCGGTCCGCCAAGAGTGGACTGAGTGAAGCTTGCGCTAGCCTCCTAACAGGCTTCGAGGTAAGTAAAAAATATGTAAGAGTATAACCGCATAGACAGTAGCCCCTGATGCTCTATTTGGCGTACGGAAAGAAAAGCCGAATAGAGGATCTATTAAATTTCGCAGGAGTCTAGCAACAAAGAGTCAATATGCGTATGCAGGCTTCGCTGCTAGCCACCGCCGCACTGACTGCGGAGGTGCGTGCCCTAAAACAGGTACTCGAGCGGACCGAGCAAGAGCTCGGCCTTGCCAAGCGGCAGCTCGAGGAGAAAGAAGGTAAGAAATACTTTACAGAAAAAAGTGCCTATAAAAAGACATGATTGCAAAAAATAATAGGATTGTACTGCTTATTGTAGGGGCCACGACTGAGGTGGCGACCCTCAAGCAGGCGCTGTCCGAGGCCGAAAAGAAAGCGGCCGCGGAGTGCACCGAGCGAGAGAAACTTGAGGCCCGTGTCGGCGAGGTGCGGCAAGAGCTTCAGGCTCTCATGAAAAAACATGAGAGTCTGGAGCTTGAGTCAAAGACGCAAGCGTCTGAGCTCGCGGCGGCCCTTGAGACTGCCATGTCTGCCAAGGCCGAAGCCCAAAAGGCCCTCCAAGAGTTGGAGGAGGTGAAAAAGATAGCAGCGGGTAAGGCATTCTTTATGCAAAGTAGAAATATAAAAGTAAACTACTTGTTACTTACCCGAATCCGGAGCTCTCCAGGGGCATTCGTAGATCTTCCTCGCAGCGTATCCGACGCTGCCGCATTCTACCGAGCTGAAGAGGGCAGCTCGACGGAGAAGGTGTTCTGGTCTCAGTATGCTGAGGCCGGACACCCTATGCCCTTAAGCGACCAGCTGAAATAGCTGGTCGAGCTCCACAAGGTGGCCGAACAGGCCATGAAGGGTTTCATAGTTCGGCTGTGGCCCGGAGAGGCCCTGCCTGGGAGCTACTTCGGGCTAGTGCGGCGGCTGGTGGAGGCCTGTCCAAGGCTCGAGGTCATCAAGTGCTCCATCTGCATCGAAGGTGCCCGTAGGGCCCTTGCCCATGCAAAGGTGCACTGGGGTAAGCTGGACGGTGAGAAGCTTGTTAGGGACGGGCCGCCGCCGGGGAAGGAGCATCGCAAGCCCGAGAACTATTACAAGGATGTTCTTGCAGGTGTCCGCCTTGTGGCGGATGAATGTACCAAGGATGTAAATTTTGAATGAACTCGCTCGTGTTTATCCTGTGCGCTGAAAACTTGTTCATAGGCGCTAAGCAATGCTTATTGAATTTAAAATATTACTTTCTATGCGGCCGTTTATCAAAAATTGAGAGATGGCCAGTCGTCGGCTTCTTCCCCCGTGCCACTAGTGCTGGGGTGTTCGGGATAAACCTGAGCGCTCTTTTTCCCATAGTTGGGTCCTTCGAGGGAGGCGCTCAGCACAACGAACTAGGCAATCGGACTATAAATTAGACAGCCTGTTAGATGGTATAGAAGAGGAATACAATCAGTCAGAATAACTATGTAATTTTGAATTGACATGTGTAATGCCTTCTAGCCGGATTGTAGATCATTTGTCGTTGCCGACCTTTTTGCTTCAACCTCGGGACCTGACGGTCCGGAGTGTGTCCGAATACCATAGCGGTTATATAAGAACCGTGGTATGCGTGGAGACTAGGCGTAGGGGTCATTAGTGCTTTATCAAACAAGTGCCCAACTAGTTATGTTATATTATGTGGTTAGTAAGAAACATCTTCCAGAGAGAATAGTTCCGTTAGGGGTTCCTTTTGCTGGGAGGCATGCCCTAAAGTGCATGTCCAGACTGCGTAAAAAGACACAGAAAAAAGCATCTGGGGGCGCATAAAATGAGTAAAAAGATCATCTTTTATCTCACCGACCGAATATTCCCTTAAGAACGCTAGCTTTCGGCTTCACCCAGTCTGAGGTACACATCCGGCTGACCCGGCAGTAACAACCGCAGAGGTGCTCCCGTTACCTCCTAGCCGAACAATCGGGAACGTAGGGGTAAGCACAGGAGCCAGGCAACCCAGCTTGGCCAAAACTTAAGTCATATCGATGCATATAATGGTGAAGAAAAAGGTACATGTGGAAGTTTGACGCATGTGTTGGGCGTGAAGCCCGTATAAATAAGCTTCTGTTAAAGAAGCCCCCAGGTTTAATGAGGGCGAGTGGCGCGTCACTAGATGAGCCTTTAAGGGCTATAAAAGAAAAGAGGGGAAGGAGAGAAATGTAAGACAGAAAAATTCAAGAAATGGACAGAGGAAGGAGACGAACACAGAGTCCGGCGCTAGGGGGAATACCAGAGAGGCTATTTATCAAAGCCGAACGATACAAATAGTGCGGTAAGCAAAAGATATTGGACTATTCAGTATGTCCTGACCAGGGCAGGCCGCGGAATTGTATTAAAAACAGGTATACCGCTCGTAACAGAGACCACCTGGGAGTTCCATAATGCGGCATGGCTTGTCTGCCTCCCTGGATCTTGCATCGTTTGTGCGGCAGTCGAATTGCCGAACAGGTCGTCCGAAGTATGGAGTCCTGAAAGTAAGAAAAAATTAAAAAAAAGAATCCGGCAGCCCCTACTACATTTTAAGCCGTATTTTGGGCGTGCCGTTATTGTGCCCCTTCCCCTGTGCCCATGGTATTTCAAGGGCATAGTTATGTACGCGAGGTACTGGTTTCGCTATGTCGCGAAAGCTGGGGATGGGGCCGCATTACTACGCTTGCTCAGAGTGTGTCAGGCGGTCCTGCTGTGGGTTACTCTGGGCGCGCTTGGCAGTGCCTGGCTTTTTAATGGCCGGACTGGGGAATTGCCTGAGAAGGCTACTTTGTACCTCCGCTGTGAGAGCCGCCGTATGCTCCTCCGTACGGAGGGAGCGTTCGGTGTTTCCGTTGACCGTAATTACTCCTCGAGGGCCTGGCATCTTGAGCTTGAGATATGCATAGTGCGGCACCGCATTGAACTTTGCGAATGCGGTTCGTCTGAGCAGGGCGTGATAGCCACTACGAAACGGGACTATATCGAAGATTAACTCTTCGCTTCAGAAATTGTCCGGGGATCCGAAGACCACGTCAAGTGTTACTGAGCCTGTACAGTTGGCTTCTACACCTGGTATAACGCCTTTAAAGGTCGTTCTTGTGGGCTTAATCCTTGAGGGATCTATGCCCATTTTCTGCACTGTATCCTGATAAAGCAGGTTCAGGCTACTGCCACCGTCCATGAGGACTCTTGTGAGGTGAAATCCGTCGATGATTGGGTCGAGAACCAATGCGTCAAAGCCGCCATGACAGATGCTAGTGGGATGGTCCCTTCGATCAAAAGTGATCGGGTAGGAGGACCATGGGTTGAACTTTGGGGCGACTAGCTCTATCGCGTATACGTCCCGTAACGCACGCTTCCGCTTCCGCTTGGGAATGTGGGTTGCGTATATCTTGTTCACCGTCCGCACTTGTGGGGGAAAGCCCTTCTGTCCATTGTTGTTCGGCGGCTTGGGCTCCTCGTCGTCGCTGTGCAGCCCCTTGTCTTTGTTTTCGGCCCTAAACTTGCCTGCCTGCTTGAACACCCAACAATCCCTGTTAGTGTGATTGGCTGGCCTTTCGGGGGTGCCATGTATCTGGCACAAGCGATCGAGTATTCGGTCCAAACTGGACGGGCCCTGAGTATTCTTTTTGAATGGCTTTTTCCGCTGACCGGATTTATAGCCTTTGAATCCGGCATTGACTACCGTGTCTTCATTGTTGTCGCTGTTAACGCGGTGTTTTTTCTTATTCCGACGTGTCCTGCCACTTTTGTCCTTGGTATCCGAATTACCAGGGTTCTTTGATAAGTTGTTACTGCGAGCTAGCCAGCTGTCTTCTCCCGCGCAAAAGCGGGTCATGAGTGTCGTGAGGGCTGCCATGGATTTCGGCTTTTCCTGTCCCAGGTGCCGGGCAAGCCACTCGTCGCGGATGTTAGCTTGAAGGCTGCTAGGGCCTCTGCGTCCGGACAGTCGACTATCTGGTTTTTCTTTGTTAGGAACCGTGTCCAGAATTGTCTTGCCGATTCCTCTGGCTGCTGAATTATGTGGCTTAAGTCGTCGGCATCCGGCGGTCGCACGTAAGTGCCCTGGAAGTTGTCGAGGAATGCGGCTTCCAGGTCCTCCCAAGAACCGATTGAGTCTGCTGGCAAGCTGTTAAGCCAATGTCGGGCCGGTCCTTTAAGGTTGAGCGGGAGGTATTTGATGGCGTGTAGATCATTGCCGCGTGCCATGTGGATGTGAAGGAGATAATCCTCGATCCATACCGCCAGATCTGTTGTGCCATCGTATGATTCGATGTTTATGGGTTTGAAACCCTCTGGGATTTTATGATCCATTACTTCATTCGTGAAGCATAGCGGGTGTGCGGCGCCTCTGTACTGGGCTATATCACGACGCAGCTCGGAAGAGCTATGTCTGTTGTGTTCGGCCCGGCCGGATTTGTTGTATCCGGAGGGAAGATCATTGTCACATGCCGTAGGGTGCCTGCGCGATCCGTAGATCGATCTTGTTTGTCTTGCCTTATCCTCCAGTATGTCTCGCAGGTCGGGCGCATTTTCCCGTGCCTTAGTTGAGCGGCGTTGGGGCATGGCTTGGGTGGAGGGCTGAGAGGCTTCTCTGTCGCGGCCGCGAGGTGGACGGTCTGCCATGTCATGCGCTGGTGATATAGGTGCTTCCTCCTCTGATCGGGGTAGCGGCCTGCGCTTCGGGTAACTCTTGGAGGGGCGTTCGAGTTCATACTCTTCGGCCGCAAGGACTTCAGTCCATCTGTCAGCTAGCAAATCTTGGGTAGCTCTAAGCTGTTGCTGCTTTTTCTTGAGGCTACTTGCCATGGCTAAAAGCCTGCGTTTAAAACGCTCTTGTTCGGCGGGGTCTAATGGTATGACGAATTCGTCATCATCGAGGCTTGCCTCGTCTTCGGAGGGAGGCGTATAGTTATCATCCTCGACCTCTTGGTCTGCCGCTTTCTCATGAGGGCTAGCTTCTCCATCTTCCTGTGCCGAATCTTGCTGAGGTGGGTGTTCTTCGGCGCTATCCGGGGTAGTATTATCTCCTATGCCGGAATCACCATTTTTGCTTTGGCGGGATTTAGAGTGGCGCCGCTGACACCGGCGCTTCGGCTGTTTTTTGGGGGCGTCATCCCCCACTGTTCCATCGCCATCTCCATCTTTTGGAGCATCCACCATATATATGTCATATGACGAGGTGGCCTTCCAGCGCCCTACAGGTGCTGGTTCCAGTTCGTCTCCTACATCGTCGTCCATGCCGTCGATGTCTTCGGAGCTGAAGTCAAGCATGTCAGTTAGATCGTCGACAGTGGCTACAAAGTGGGTGGTGGGTGGGTTTTGAATTTCCTCATCGTCCGTATTCCACCCTCGCTGACCGTAGTCCGGCCAGGGTTCTCCTGATAAAGAGAGAGACTTTAGAGAATTCAGGATGTCACCGAAGGGCGACTGCTGAAAGATGTCCGCGGTGCTGAACTCCATGATCGGCGCCCAATCGGATTCGACCGGCAGGGGCGCGGGGGGCTCGGAGTTTGGAGAGGGATCCGGCTCCTCGGAGTCACGGGCCATGCAGAGTGCGGGGCTGGAGTTCAGCTCGATCGCCTCTGAGATCGCAGCCCCTGAGGCAGCGTCCAACCACTGATCCTCGATCGGCGCAGTAGGCTCCGAATCAATGGTCGAAACCAATGCGTGCGCGGCCTCCAAGGCGCTGTTTGGTGGCAGAGCTATATCATGCCCATCGAGACAGTGCGGCGTGCTTGGCTGTGGCTCGAATCCGTCGAAGATCAAGTCTCCGCGGATGTCAGTCGTGTAATTTAAGCTTCCAAACTTGACTTGATGGCCAGGGGCGTAGCTTTCGATCTGCTCCAGGTGGCTGAGCGAATTGGCCTGCAGAGCGAAGCCGCCGAAGATGAAGATCTGTCCGGGGAGAAAAGTCTCACCCTGGACCGTATCGTTGTTGATGATCAAAGGAGCCATCGGGCCTAAAGGCGACGACACAGATGAACTCTCAATGAAAGCACCAATGTCGGTGTCAAAACCGGCGGATCTCGGGTAGGGGGTCCCGAACTGTGCGTCAAGGCCGGATGGTAACAGGAGACAAGGGACACGATTTTTTTACCCAGGTTCGGGCCCTCTCGATGGAGGTAATACCCTACTCCTGCTTGATTAATATTGATGATATGGGTAGTACAAGAGTAGATCTACCACGAGATCAAGGAGGTTAGACCCTAGAAGCTAGCCTATGGTATGATTGTTGTGTATGGAGTTGATTGCCTACTGACTACAACCCTCCGGTTTATATAGACACCGGATAGGGTTAGGGTTACATAGAGTCGGTTACAATGGTAGGAGATCTTGAATATCCGCATCGCCAAGCTTGCCTTCCACGCCAAGGAAAGTCCCATCCGGACACAGGACGAAGTCTTCAATCTTGTATCTTCATAGTCCAGGAGTCCGGCTGAAGGTATAGTTCGGCTACCCGAACACCCCCTAATCCAGGACTCCCTCAGATAAACTATAACAACCTCGGCAAAAATGCTTAACACGTAAACATTCTGCCAGGAACATTTTATAGCAAAAGTAGAGCTCGATTGAGTCAAGCTAGGGTTCTCCATAATTGCAAACCAAGACATGGATGGATAGAGAATAACATTATCTCAAAATCATCCTTACTGAACATGCTCAAAAGAGGCATGGATCACTCTGTAGCAACAAGGATACATGGCATAAAAATATAATTAGGAAAATGACTTGGAGGATTTCTAAGTCCCTGAAATCAGCAACATTATGAGGGCTACTTTGCATGCTTGTGCTAGTCACCACAGAGATCACAAAAATGCATGGCATACACCCCTGTAAAGATGGCATGGCATACTTCAAAACACATGTAGGGCTCAAGTTCATAGGAGGCAAACATCAATCATGGCAAAAATGACAAATGTCCAATTACTGATAAGAATCTGAAACTAACATTGCATAGCACTCTTGCAACAGCATTTAGGGCATCAAGATGAGCTCAAATGAACATGGTGCAATGGAATGAAATGAAGTACACATCGAGACGAACAATTTGATATGCTACACTCCCAAAACAGAGCCAAGGATGCAAAGTTAGGATGCGATTAATATGGCATGAAAATATGCGATCTGGGGACTTAGTCGAAATTATACCCCTCCGAGAAGTCAATGGGATGGAGCGGTGCGGGACGACGAGATACGGGACGGAGGGCGCCGTTTGGTTGGACGAACTGGTGGATCTGGTCCAACTCCAGATCCGGGCGAGGTTGGCGGCGAGGCACTCCGGCAGGCGGCGCCGACGGTGGCCGGAGCGGGGCGAAGGACGGCGTCGAGGCACTCCGTCTCCACGGCGAGGGAAGGCCGGCGAGAGGAGGAGCCGAGGCACACAGGAGCCCGCGGTGGCGGCGGGTCCGGGCGCCGAGGGCGACGGTGAGCGCGGGGCGCCGGTGGCAGCACACCGGCGGCGAGCGAGCCAAGTGGCGGCACGGGCAGCCCGGGGACGAGCCGCGGTCGCGGGCTGGCGGCGGGGCGTGAAGGAGAGAGGTGGCGGGGGACACGTGGAGCGACATGAGTGGCGGCGGCGACGATGTCCGTCGCGGACCGGACGTGTCCGGTGCGCGGAGAGGAGCGGGTCTAGGGTTAGGGTGGAAATGATCCGAGAATTTCGGTGGAGATGCCTTTTTATAGGTAGAGGGAGCTAGGAGGCTCCAAATTGAGCACGGTTTTCGGCCACGCGATCATGATCGAAGGACCGAGATGATGGAGGGGGTTTTGGTGGGTTTTGGGCGACTTTGGAGAGATGTTGGGCTGCAACACACACGAGGCCTTCTCGGTTTCTCGGTTAACCGTTGGAGTATCAAACGAAGTCCAAATGGCACGAAACTTGACAGGTGGTCTACCTGTTGTATACCAAGGCCGCTTGGCAAATCTCGGTCCAATCCGAGAACGTTTAACACCCGCACACGAAAAGAAGTAAAAGGGGACACCGGAGGACATAGCAGCGCCGGAATGCAAAACGGACAATGGGGAAAATGCTCGGATGCATGAGACGAACACGTATGCAAATGCGATGCACATGATGACATGATATGATATGCATGACAAAGACAAAAACAAAACGAAGACAAAACCCAACAATGAGGAAATATCATAACTTAGTGCCGGAAATGGCAAGAGTTGGAATACAAATATGGCAGGTTACATATGGGGCGTTACAACAGTCCACCACTACGAAAGGATCTCGTCCCGAGATCTAGGACTGGAAAAACTCCGGATATTCGGAACGGAGGTGGTCCTCGCGTTCCTAGGTGGCTTCACGGTCGGAATAATGCGACCACTTCACTTTCAGGAATTTGATAGACTTGTTGCCAGTCTTGTGCTCAATTTCTTCAAGAATAGAAACGGGGTGCTCATGATAAGACAGGTCTTCTTGGAGATCAATCTCTTCAAAGTTGATGGTGCGGTCAGGAGTCTTGAAACACTTGCAAAGCTGAGACACGTGAAACACGTCGTGCACGTTTGCAAAGTTGGATGGAAGCTCAAGTTGATAGGTGAGATCGCCTCTTTTGCCAATGATCTTGAAAGGACCCACGTATCTAGGGGAAAGCTTCCCTTTGATACCGAAGCGACGAGTACCTTTCATTGGAGAGACGTGGAGGTAGACATGGTATCCGATCTCGAAAGCCAAGTCACGATGTTTGCTATCATAGTAACTCTTAGGGCGCGATTGCGCGGCTTTGAGATTTTCACGAATGACTTTGCACATTTCTTCAGCCTTTGTGATCAAGTCATTGCCAAGAAGTTGACGTTCACCAGTCTTTGACCAGTTAAGAGGAGTACGGTACTTCCTGCCATTGAGAATCTCGAATGGGGCCTTACCCGAACTCGCTTGAAAGCTGTTGTTGTAGGCGAACTCGGCATATGGAAGAAAATCTTCCCATTTCATACCGAAAGAAATGACACATGCCCTGAGCATATCTTCAAGGATTTGATTGACTCTCTCGACTTGGCCACTGGTTTGAGGATGAAAGGCTATGCTGAAGCGAATGTTGGTGCCCATGGCCTTTTGGAAAGAATCCCAGAACTTGGAGGTGAAGATACTTCCACGATCTGAAGATATCAACTGCGGAATGCCGTGCAGAGAGACAATCCTGGAGTTATATAGCTCTGCTAACTGAGCTACTGTGATAGATTCTTTGATAGGCCGAAAATGAGCCACTTTAGTGAGCTTGTCGATGACAACGAAGATAGCATCATTGCCATGCTTGGACTTGGGAAATCCAGTCACGAAGTCCATCTCAATATGATCAAACTTCCATTCTGGAATGGCAAGAGGTTGGAGGAGACCAGCTGGCCTTTGGTGTTCTGCTTTCACTCTTCTGCAGACATCACATTCATTCACGAACTGAGCAATCTCGCACTTCATTCGAGTCCACCAATACGACTGCTTGAGGTCATGGTACATCTTTGTACTTCCAGGGTGAATAGAGAGGAGTGAATTGTGAGCCTCGTTCATAATGACTTTACGAAGGTCACCCTTAGGAACAACAATTCGATCCTTGAAGAATAGAGTAACCCTGTCATCAAGACGATAGTACTTGTACTTGGGTTGACTCTTGGCAATCCCAATCTTCACCTTCTTCACCATAGCATCAAGAAGTTGAGCCTCACGAATCTGATCTTCCAAAGTAGGAGAGACTTGGAGGTTGGCAAGGAATCCTTGAGGAACAACTTGGAGATTAAGTTTGCAGAAAGCTTCACAAAGCTCCAGTTGATAGGGCTTGATAATCAAACTGTTGCGGTAATCCTTCCTTCTCAATGCGTCAGCAATGACATTGGCCTTACCTGGAGTATATTCGATACTCGGATTATACTCTTGAATCATTTCGACCCAACGAGTCTGCCTGAGGTTGAGGTTTGGCTGAGTGAAGATGTACTTGAGACTCTTATGATCGATGTCCACTTTTGTTCCCAACAAGAGATGTCTCCATGTTAAAAGAGCATGGACAACTGTCGCCAACTCGAGGTCATGAGTGGGGTAGTTCTTTTTGTTGGGCTTCAACTGGCGACAGGTATAGGCCACAACTTTCTTCTCTTGCATCAAAACTGCACCGAGACCTTGAAGGGAAGCATCACAGAAAACCTCGAATGGTTTGGATTCATCAGGAGGAGTCAAAACTGGAGCAGTAACAAACTTCTCTTTCAGGGTGTTGAAAGCGATGTCACATTCAGGCGACCAGACATACTTCACATGCTTCTGGAGATGGTTGGAAAGAGGCTTCGCGATCTTAGAGAAGTTCTCAACAAACCTTCGACAATAGCTTGCGAGCCCAAGGAAGCTGCAGAGTTGCTTCACATTCTGAGGCGGTTCCCAATTCATAATTGCGGACACCTTCTCAGGATTAACATCTATGCCCTTGGCGGAGATGATATGCCCAAGGTAGAGAACCTCATCGAGCCAAAACTCGCACTTAGAAAACTTTGCATAGAACTGATGTTCTCTGAGTTTGTCCGGCACCAATCTCAAGTGTTCGCCATGATCCTCCTTGTTCTTGGAAAAGACCAAAATGTCATCGAGGTAGACCAACACAAAGTCATTCGTGTAGGCGTTGAAGGTGAAGATCATCATGCAAGAGAATGTTGGAGGAGCATTGACAAGGCCGAAAGACATGACAGTGTATTCATATGAACCATAGCTTGTTCTGAATGGTGTCTTGGGGATATCCTCTTCACGAATGCGAATCTGATGATAGCCCATACGGAGGTCAAGCTTGGAGAATACTTGAGCACCTTTGAGTTGTTCGAAAAGCTCATTGATGTTGGGAAGTGGGTACTTGTTCTTTATGGTCTTCTTGTTCAATGGATGGTAGTCGACACAAAGTCGGTCCGTTCCATCCTTTTTCTTGACGAAAAGAACACCACAACCCCATGGAGAAGAACTTGGTCGGATGAGACCCATACGCTCTTGAATATCGAGTTGTTTCTTCAGCTCCTTCAACTCTTCAGGTCCAAGCTTGTAAGGACGTTTGCAAACAGGTTCCGTGCCAGGCTCAAGATCGATGACGAATTCAACTGGCTGGTGCGGAGGCATTCCTGGAAGCTCTTCTGGAAAGACGTCTTGATATTCGCAAACGACTGGAATCTGAGATATGGCATCCAACTGGCCCTTCTCATTGAGAGAAGACAATCGAATGGTATCATCCCGAGCGGCAAAGATGATTACATCCTCAAACGAATGTGTCAATTGAATCTGCCTGGCAGCACAATCAAGCTGAGCCTTGTGCTTAGAAAGCCAGTCCATTCCGAGAATAAGATCAATATCCGAGTCACCAAGGACCATTGGAGAAGACAGAAACTTATAGTCACCCATCGTGATGGTAACATCCGGGACCATCGTGGTAGCCCTCATAGACATGGCCAGAGAAACCACTCCCATAGGTTTACCCAACATTTCAAAAACGATGTCATGCTTTGAAACAAATGATCTTGACATGAAACAATGCGATGCACCAGTATCAAAAAGGACTTTTGCAGGAGTAGAGTTAACTGGAAAGTTACCCATTATCACATCTAACGAGTCCTCTACCTGAGCTGCGTTCACCATGTTGACCTTTTCAAACTTGGGATTATGCTTGACCACTGCCGGGCTAGCAGATCTCACAGGAGGAGGAGGAAGACGCCTCTGATTGAAGCATTCGTTGGCATAGTGACCCTTCTACTGACACTTGTTGCACGTGACCTCTGAAAGCTGACGGTGATACAGAGCACTTGATCTTGGAGCATGAGACGAAGTCTTGTTCTGAAAGCCTGGGTTGGGTGGGTGGGAAGATCCATTGCCACCTTTGCTCTTCTGCTGATAAGGATGACGGAACAGAGGAGGAGGCAACCAATACTTTTTCTGCTTAGTTGTCACTTGAGTTGAGGAAGAAGGAGTTGCATCCCTGGCTCGTTTCTTGGAAGCATCGCACTTGAGTTGAGCAGTCTCTTGTTTCAGGGCCATATTGTAGAACTCATCGTACTTGTTCGGCTCAAAAAGCATGAGGGCTAGTTGGAGATCTTCTCTGAGGCCACCTCTGAACTGATAAATCATGCTCTTCTCTTCAGGGACGTCTTGCTTAGCGAAACGAGCGAGCTTCTGGAACATGATGTTATAATGGTAAACAGACAAGCTGCCTTGCTTCAGAATGCGGAACTCGTCATGCTTGCTCTCAACAACACTTTGAGGAATGTGGTGAGCTTTGAAGTCTTGGCGGAGTTCATCCCAGGAAATCACACGACCTCCTCTGGAATCTTTGTATTGCTGATACCACTCTGCAGCTTGGTCTTTGAGTTGGAACGAAGCAAACTTGACAAAGTCCTCAGGCCTGATGTTGCTGCACTCGAAATGCTTGCAGATATCCACGAGCCAATCATCAGAGTTTGTTGCCTCGACACAGTTACTGAAGGTCTTTGGCTGGTTTGCGAGGAACTGGTTGAGTGTAGCAAACTGATTCTGATTGTTGCCATGGCCTTGATTTCCTTGGTTGCGCTCTTGCAAGAGTTGCATAAGCATCTATGTGTTGGCATTGGTAGTGGCCATCACAGCTTGCCATGCCTCCGGAGGTGGAGGTGGTGGTGGCGGTTCAGGATTCTCACGCGTTGGAGGAGCCATCCTAAAGAGGGTGACATCCATTAGCATCTTGACAGACATATATTCAAGCTGAATCAAAAGGATCAATATTGCAACATATAGTCTCAACATTCGAACAAGACTGAACGAATGCAGTCCAAATTAAATGGTCACACTTCCATAAATTGAGAAGCCACTTAGACAGAGGGAGATGAATAAAACAACAAGGTACGGAAAAGAACAAATACTTGGTGAGGATTACCCAATCACAAACCAAATATCTGTGGAAGAAATACTAGAGCTACATGAATTCCCACCTATGAAACTCCCGAAATTTTCTCGGTTATGCAATCAGGTGTTGGGGATACAGGGGAAACATAATATCTCACCCAAAGCTAGCAAATCCTACATCCAGCTGTATCCATCCTTCAACACATAACCAAGAAACCTTTGGAAATCATTTACCTCAACCTTCGAAAAGCATCCGTTATACAAGTTATGGAAATACTCCCGAACTCCTGCCCCAGTACTGGGTGGCGTCGAGGTTATCTCACCAACAACTGCATAAAAGAGATTTCCGATGTCGGCGCAACTCAGGTATTCCAGAATTGCAACGATAAAATTGTGACGACAACACCTCGGAGCTCAACTCCCCGGGATACTGCCACAACCCCTAAATGTCAGGAGGCACCAAGAACAATGTTCTCGTCACAAAACCATCAAAACGATTCCAAGATACCCGCGTGATCCTAAAAAAAATTAGTGAAATTTGAGAAGAGAAGAGTCAAAACTCTATGTCAGGATGCCTCACCAGAGCGACGAAGGGACTGAGGAGTAAAAAGTATCCTACTCTCCGATATATATAATCCTAAATGACTCAAAACATTTTTCTAGACTCAACAACTCCAATGATTCGATCAAGCAGGGGGCTCCTAAGTCAGGGAAGGCTTTGATACCAACTTGTAACGCCCACGATGCAGCTATATGTCCCACGTGTCGAAGCACGACTTAGAGGCATAACCGCATTGTAAGCAATGTCGCAAGAGGGGTAATCTTTAAACATCCCATGTACTGAATAAGGAAAGAGATACATAGTTGGCTTACAATCACCACGTCACACAATGCATAAATATAACATTACAATCATCCAGATACAATCAAGGTCCGACTAAGGGACCAAAATAAAGACAACCCCAAATGCATAATGTCCCCGATCACCCCAACTGGGCTCCACTACTAATCGTCTGGAAAAGAAACGTAGTATCGTCCTGAGTCCTCATCGAACTCCCACTTGAGCTCAGTCGAATCTCCTGGAGCGGTATCATTGGTCCCTGCATCTGGTTTTGGAAGTAATCTGTGAGTCACGGGGACTTAGCAATCTCACACCCTCGCGATCAAGACTATTTAAGCTTATAGGTAGGTAAAAGGTATGAGGTGGAGCTGCAGCAAGCACTAGCATATATGGTGGCTAACATACGCAAATGAGAGCGAGAAGAGAAGGCAAAGGCATGATTGAGAAAATATGATCCAGAAGTGATCCTTGAACAACCTACGTTTCAAGCATAACGCGAGACCGTGTTCTCTTCCTGGACTCCGCCGAAAAGAGACCATCATGGCCACACACATTGTTGATTCATTTTAATTAAGTTAAGTTTCAGGTTATCTACAACCGGACATTAACAAATTCCCATCTGCCCATAACCACGGGCACGGCTTTTGAAAGATCAAATCCCTGCAGGGGTGTCCCAACTTAGCCCATCACAAGCTCTCACGGTCAACGAAGGATATTCCTTCTCCCGAGACAATCCGATCAGACTCGGAATCCCGGTTACAAGACATCTCGACAATGGTAAAACAAGTCCAGCAAGACCACCCGCTGTGCCGACAAATCCCGTTAGGAGCTGCACATATCTCGTTCTCAGGGCACACCGGATAAGCTAAGCGTACGGGAGCCAACGTAACCCAAGTTGCCAAGGTACAGCCCCGCACGATGCTCTGGGTTGGACCAACACTTAGAGAAGAAGTGGCCTGGGGGTTTAAAATAAAGATGACCCTTGAGTCCACGAAACCCAAGGAAAAAAAGGCTAGGTGGCAAATGGTAAAACCAAGGTTGGGCCTTGCTGCAGGAGTTTTATTCAAGGCGAACTGTCAAGGGGTTCCCATTATAACCCAACCGTGTAAGGAACGCAAAATCAAGGAACAAAACACCGGTATGACGAAAACTAGGGCGGCAAGAGTGGAGCAAAACACCAGGCATAAGGCCGAGCCTTCCACCCTTTACCAAGTGTATAGATGCATTAAAGTAAACAAGATATAATAATGATATCCCAACAATAAACATGTTCAAACAAGGAACAAACTCCAATCTTCACCTGCAACTAGCAACGCTATAAGAGGGGCTGGGCAAAGCGGTAACATAGCCAAAGAACGGTTTGCTAGGACAAGGTGGGTTAGAGCTTTGACATGGCAATATGGGAGGCATGATAAGCAAGTGGTAGGTATCGTAGCATAGGCATAGAAAAAGAGCGAGCATCTAGCAAGCAAAGATAGAAGTGATTTCGAGGGTATGGTCATCTTGCCTGCAAAGTTCTCCGAGTTGACGTAAGCTTGATCCTCGTAAGCGTACTCAACGGGTTCCTCGATCACGTACTCATCTCCCGGATCTACCAACAGCAAGAACACAAGCAAAGGGAGACACCATCAACCATGGTGCAATGCGCAAGCAACATGATGCAAAACATGGCATGATATGCGGGCTGTGATATGCGATGCGTATGCATGCTTCGGAAAGCAAAGATTGAACCAGGCCTCAACTTGGAAAACCAAGAGTCCATCTGGAAAGATGAGTTGATTTCGGTTGAATTCGATATAAAGATCACCGGAATCAGACGCATGGTTTGCAAATGACAAGCAAAACAAATATGGCACAAAGCTGCGATTAACAGCACGAGGCCATCTAAATGCATCAAGAACAACAAGCTACTGCACTCTAACATAGCAACAAAACACATGGAAGGGATCCACTCAAGATGCTTGACAAAAGATGAACACTGAGCTACGGCTAATTCACACAATAGCAGGTTCAAACAAGCATGGCAAAAGTGCAAAAGATATCAGGTTACAGACTTAGTGAAAATAGCCACATGTCAGGAATTTAACATCAGGAAGCAATGTTTAGAGAAAGATACCAACATGCTACAGGAACATATCATGCGAAAGCAAAGCATGGCATGAAGCTACTCAAAGCATACAACAAAAGTCCCTTACTGACCATAAGCCAAAAGGGATCAGAAAATACAATGGCAACCATGTGAACATAGCAACTTTCGTTAACAGATTCAGACTTAGCAGAAAACTGGAACATGGCAAAACAGATTCACGTAGGCATGTTTGCGAGCTTGATGCACTCACCACAAGGCATTGCATGACAAACTAAGCATACACCCAGCAAGTAGACATGATAAATAAGCTATCCATGGAAAGAACAGACTCATAGCATGCAAGGATAAACTATAACAACCTCGGCAAAAATGCTTAACACGTAAACATTCTGCCGAACATTTTATAGCAAAAGTAGAGCTCGATTGAGTCAAGCTAGGGTGCTCCATAATTGCAAACCAAGACATGGATGGATAGAGCATAACATTATCTCAAAATCATCCTTACTGAACATGCTCACAAGAGGCATGGATCACTCTGTAGCAACAAGGATACATGGCATAAAAATATAATCAGGAAAATGACTTAGAGGATTTCTAAGTCCCTGAAATCAGCAACATTACGAGGGCTACTTTGCATGCTTGTGCGAGTCACCACAGAGATCACAAAAATACATGGCATACACCCCTGTAAAGATGGCATGGCATACTTCAAAACACATGTAGGGCTCAAGTTCATAGGAGGCACACATCAATCATGGCAAAAATGAAAAATGTCGAATTACTGATAAGAATCTGAAACTAACATTGCATATCACTCTTGCAACAACATTTAGGGCATCAAGATGAGCTCAAATGAACATGGTGCAATGGAATGAAATGAAGTACACATCGAGATGAACAATTTGATATGCTACATTCCCAAAACGGAGCCATGGATGCAAAGTTATGATGCCATTAATATGGCATGAAAATATGCAGATCTGGGGACTTGGTCGAAATTATACCCCTCCGAGAAGTCAACGGGATGGAGCGGTGTGGGACGACGAGATCCGGGACAGAGGGCGCCGTTTGGTTGGATGAACTGGTGGATCTGGTCCAACTCCAGATCCGGGCGAGGTCGGCGGCGAGGCACTCCGACGACCGGCGCCGGCGGTGGCCGGAGCGGGGCGAAGGACGGCGGCGAGGCACTCCGGCTCCACGGGGAGGGAAGGCCGGCGAGAGGAGGAGCCGAGACGCGCAGGATCCCGCGGCGGCGGGTCCAGGCGCCGAGAGCGACGGCGAGTGCGGGGCGCCGGCGGCAGCGCACTGGCGGCGAGCGAGCCAAGCGGCGGCGCGGGCAGGTCGGGGACGAGCCACGGTCGCGGGCTTGCGGCGGCGGCCGACCGGGCCGGGAGGGCCGCGGCTGGGCCCGGCGGGCCTGGCGGCGGGGCACGGAGGAGAGAGGCGGCGGGGGACACGTGGAGCGACGTGAGTGGCGGCGGCGACAATGTCCGGCACGGACCGGACGTGTCCGGCACGTGGAGAGGAGCGGCGCTAGGGTTAGGGTGGAAATGATCCGAGAATTTCGGTGGAGATGCCTTTTTATAGGTAGAGGAAGCTAGGAGGCTCCAAATTGAGCATGATTTTCGGCCACGCTATCGTGATCGAGCGACCGAGATGATGGAGGGGGTTTAGGTGGGTTTTGGGCCACTTTGGAGAGGTGTTGGGCTGCAACACACACGAGGCCTTCTCGGTTCCTCGGTTAACCGTTGGAGTATCAAACGAAGTCCAAATGGCACGAAACTTGACAGGCGGTCTACCGGTAGTATACCAAGGCCGCTTGGAAAGTCTCGGTCCAATCCGAGAACGTTTAAGGCCCGCACATGAAAAGAAGTAAAAGGGGACACCGGAGGACATAGGAGCGCCGGAATGCAAAACGGACAATGGGGAAAATGCTCGGATGCATGAGACGAACACGTATGCAAATGCGATGCAGATGATGACATGATATGATATGCATGACAAAGACAAAAACAAAACGAAGACAAAACCCAACAACGAGGAAATATCATAACATAGTGCCGGAAATGGCAAGAGTTGTAATACAAATATGGCAGGTTACATATGGGGCGTTATAAGACTCCACCACTATGAAAGGATCTCGTCCCGAGATCTAGGACTGGAAAAACTCCAGATATTCGGAACGGAGGTGGTCCTCGCGTTCCCAGGTGGCTTCACGGTCGGAATGATGTGGCCACTTCACTTTCAGGAATTTGATAGACTTGTTGCGAGTATTGCGCTCAGTTTCTTCAAGAATAGCAATGGGGTGCTCATGATAAGACATGTCTTCTTGGAGATCAATCTCTTCAAAGTTGATGGTGCGGTCAGGAGTCTTGAAACACTTGCGAAGCTGAGACACGTGAAACACGTCAAGACCGTTTGCAAAGTTGGATGGAAGCTCAAGTTGATAGGCGAGATCGCCTCTTTTGCCAATGATCTTGAAAGGACCCACGTTTCTAAGGGCAAGCTTCCCTTTGATACCGAAGCGATGAGTACCTTTCATTGGAGAGACGTGGAGGTAGACATGGTCTCTGATCTCGAAAGCCAAGTCACGATGTTTGCTATCATAGTAACTCTTCTGGCGCGATTGCGCGGTGTTGAGATTTTCACGAATGACTTTGCACATTTCTTCAGCCTCTGTGATCAAGTCATTGCCAAGAAGTTGACGTTCACCAGTCTTTGCCCAGTTAAGAGGAGTACGGCACTTCCTTCCATTGAGAATCTCGAATGGGGCCTTACCCGAACTCGCTTGAAAGTTGTTGTTGTAGGAGAACTCGGCATATGGAAGACAATCTTCCCATTTCATACCGAAAGAAATGACACATGCCCTGAGCATATCTTCAAGGATTTGATTGACTCTCTCGACTTGGCCACTGGTTTGAGGATGAAAGGTTGTGCTGAAGCGAATGTTGGTGCCCATGGCCTTCTGGAAAGAATCCCAAAACTTGGAGGTGAAGATACTTCCATGATCTGAAGATATCAACTGCGGAATGCCGTGCAGAGAGACAATCCTGGAGTTATATAGCTCTGCTAACTGAGCTACTGTGATAGATTCTTTGATAGGCAGAAAATGAGCCACTTTAGTGAGCTTGTCGATGACAACGAAGATAGCATCATTGCCACGCTTGGACTTGGGAAATCCAGTCACGAAGTCCATCTCAATATGATCAAACTTCCATTCTGGAATGGCAAGAGGTTGGAGGAGACCAGCTGGCCGTTGGTGTTCTGCTTTCACTCTTCTGCAGACATCACATTCATTCACGAACTGAGCAATCTCGCGCTTCATTCGAGTCCACCAATACAACTGCTTGAGGTCATGGTACGTCTTTGTACTTCCAGGGTGAATAGAGAGGGGTGAATTGTGAGCCTCGTTCATAATGACTTTATGAAGGTCACCCTTAGGAACAACAATTTGATCCTCGAAGAATAGAGTATCCTTGTCATCAAGACGATAGCACTTGTACTTGGGTTGACTCTTGGCAATCCCAATCTTCACCTTCTTCACCATAGCATCAAGAAGTTGAGCCTCACAAATCTGATATTCCAAAGTAGGAGAGACTTGGAGGTTGGCAAGGAATCCTTGAGGAACAACTTGGAGATTAAGTTTGCGGAAAGCTTCACAAAGCTCCGGTTGATAGGGCTTGATAATCAAACTATTGCAGTAATCCTTCCTTCTCAATGCGTCAGCAATGACATTGGCCTTGACTGGAGTATATTCGATACTCGGATTATACTCTTGAATCATTTTGACCCAACGAGTCTGCCTGAGGTTGAGGTTTGGCTGAGTGAAGATGTACTTGAGACTCTTATGATCAGTGAAGATGTCCACTTTTGTTCCCAACAAGAGATGTCTCCATGTTAAAAGAGCATGGACAACTGTCGCCAACTCGAGGTCATGAGTGGGGTAGTTCTTTTCGTTGGGCTTCAACTGGCGACAGGTATAGGACACAACTTTCTTCTCTTGCATCAAAACTGCACCGAGACCTTGAAGGGAAGCATCACAGAAAACCTCGAGTGGTTTGGATTCAACAGGAGGAGTCAAAACCGGAGCAGTGACTAACTTCTCTTTCAGGGTGTTGAAAGCGATGTCACATTCAGGCGACCAAACATACTTCACATGCTTCTGGAGAAGGTTGGAAAGAGGCTTCGCGATCTTAGAGAAGTTCTCAACAAACCTTCGACAATTCCTTGCGAGCCCAAGGAAGCTGCGGAGTTGCTTCACATTCTGAGGCGGTTCCCAATTGTAACACCCTCGATGCGACTATATCTCCCACGTGTCGAGGCACGACTTAGAGGCATAATCGCATTGAAGGCATATGTCGCAAGTTAGGCAATCTTCACAACATCCCATGTAATATAGATAATAAAAGGGGAGATAACATAGTTGGCTTACACTCGCCACGTCAATCAAGTACATAAATAACATTACATCATCCAAACACTCATGGCCCGACTACGGCGCCAAAATAAAAGATAACCCAACATGCGACACGGTCCTGATCACCCCCAACTGGGCACCACTACTAATCATCAGGAAAGGAAACATAGTATCGTTGAGAGTCCTCGTCGAACTCCCACTTGAGGTCAAGCGCGTCACCTGGAGCGGAATCATCAGGCCCTGCATCTGGTGTAATAGTAATCTGTGAGCCACAGGGACTAAGCAATCTCGCACCCTCGCGATCAAGACTATTTAAGCTTATAGGTAAGGCAAGGTAAAAATATGTGGAGCTGCAGCAAGCGGCTAGCATATATGGTGGCTATCCTGTTCGCAAACGAGAGCGAGAAGAGGAGGCAAAGCGCGAGTGAGAAACTAGAGAACAACCTGCGCAAGCATTACTCCAACACCGTGTCCACTTCTCGGACTCCGCCGAGAAGAGGCCATCACGGTAACACACTCAGTTGATTCATTTTAATTAAGTTAAGGTTCAAGTTATCTACAACCGGACATTAACAAATTCCCATCTGCCCATAACCACGGGTACGGCTTTCGAAAGTTCAAATCCCTGCAGGGGAGTCCCAACTTAGCCCATGACAAGCTCTGATGGTCAACGAAGGAATAGACCTCCTCCTGAGACGTTCCGATCAGACTCGGTACCTCGGTTCTTCAAGACACTTCGACAGGTTAAAACAAGACCAGCAACACTGCCCGAATGTGCCGACAAATCTCGATAGGAGCTGCACATATCTCGTTCTCAGGGCACACTCAGATGAGACTAGCTACGAGTAAAACCAACCCTCAAGTTTCCTCGAGGTGGCCCCGCAGGCAGCTCAGTCGGACCAACACTCAGAGGAGCACTGGCCCGGGGGGGTTTAAATAAGATGACCCTCGGGCTCCGGAAACCCAAGGGAAAAAGAGGCTAGGTGGCAAATGGTAAAACCAAGGTTGGGCATTGCTGGAAAAGCTTTAATCAAGGCGAACTATCAAGGGGTTGCCATTATAACCCAACCGCGTAAGGAACGCAAAATCCGGGAACATAACACCGATATGACGGAAACTAGGGCGGCAAGAGTGGAACAAAACACTAGGCGAGAGGCCGAGCCTTCCACCCTTTACCAAGTGTATAGATGCATTAAGATAACAAGATAATATGATGATATCCCAACAAGTAAATAAATGTTCCAACAAGGAACGGTCTCCAATCTTCACCGGCAACTAGCAACGCTATAAGAGGGGATGAGCAAAGCGGTAACATAGCCAATCAACAGTTTGCTAGGACATGGTGGGTTAGAGGTTTGACATGGCAATTTGGGAGGCTTGAAATCAAGTGGTAGGCATCGTAGCATTGGCATAGCAAAAGAGCGAGCATCTAGCAAAGCAAAGATAGTAGTGATTTCGAGAGTATGATCATCTTGCCTGCAAAGTTGTCAGAGTTGACTGGATCCTCGAAAGCAAACTCAACGGGCTCCTCGTTAGCGAACTCATCTCCCGGCTCTACCCAAACAAGACAAACAAGCAACAAGGACACAATCAACCACGTGCAAGGATCAAACAATATGATGCAAGGATGGTATGCTATGCGGGATGCGATGCGGGATGCATATGCAAGATTTGACAAGGGATGCATGAACCTGGCCTCAACTTGGGAATCCAAGTGTGCCACTGGAAAGATGAGATGAAATCTCTTGAAAACGATATAAAGAACGCCAGAATCGGAGTTACGGTTTGGAAATGGCAAGCGATTCAAATATGACCACGTTCTGCGATTTACAGCAAGTAGCCATCTAAATTCAACAAGATGAACATGTTACAGCACCCAAACATGACAACAAAATACATGGCAGGGATGCATTCATGATCCTTAACAAAAGTCTAGCAGTGAGCTACGACCAATTCATCCATTAACAGGTTCAAACAAGCATGGCAAAAATGCTTATGGTAAACAGATTTCAGACTTGGTGAAATTAACACTTGTCTGGAATTTCAGATCAGGTAGCACTCTTCGGAGCATCAAAACTACATGCTACAGGACCTGAACATGGCAAAGTAAAGCATGTCATGGGGCTACTCAAAGAGCTTAACAAAAGTCACTTAGTGACCTTGAGCCAAAAGGGATCAGAAAATACAATTGCAAGCATGTGAACATGGCAAAACATAATCAGTTCACAGACTTAGTGAAAACTGGAGCATGCTGAAAACAGATATCAAGTAGGCATGTTTACGAGCTCGATGCACTCACTACAGAGCAAGTCATGGAAAACTAAGCATACACCCATCAAGAATACACAAAATATAAGCTAGACATGGCAAGAACAATAGCATAGCATGCACGGATCAACTACAACATCATCGGCAAAATCGCTAACAAGTAGACAATCTGCCCAGATTCACGAAGTAGCAAAAGTAGAGCTCGATTGACTCAAGCTAGGGTGCTCCATAATTGAAAACAAAGACATGGATGCATAGAGCACTACAATATTATCAAAACATCCTTACTGATCATCCTCAAAAGAGGCACGGATCACTAGGCAACAACATGAACATATGGCCATATGAGATAAACAGGTCAAGGACTTAGTGGAAATGCTAAGTCCCTAAAATCAGCATTACCAAGTGCCTCACTTTGCAAGCTTGTGCTAGTCACCACACACATCACAAAAATACATGGGTTGCACCTCTGGAAATATGGCAAAACCCTTAACAAAACATATGTAGAGCTCATGGGCATATCATGCACACAATAATCATGGCAAAAATGACAAATATCTAAAAGGAGTAGCATATCTGACAATTATCTCAAGTAGCACTCTTCTAACAGTATTTCGGGCATCAAGATGAACTCAAATGAAAATGATGCAGTGAGATGAAATGATGTACTCTCTGAGATGAACATTTCGATATGCTATATGCCAAAAACGGAGGTATAGATGCAAAGTTATGAAGCAATGAACAATGCTAAAAATAATGCAGACTTAGGGGAAAAAACGAGGTCAACCCCTAGGGTTAGTCCCAGATCTGGATCGGCACGCGAACCGAGGATGAACGGATCCTCTCGCCGGAGCTTGAACTTGCGGTGGCCGGAGCAAGAGGAGATCGCCGGAGAACGGGGGAGACGCCGGAGCCGAGGGGACGACGGCGCGGCGTGCTCCGGTGGCCGGAGATGGCGGCCGACGATGACGGGGGACGGCGAGCTCTTCGGGCGGCGGCTCCGCGAGGCAGCGGCCTGTCGGCGCGACGAGGCGGAGCCGGGAGGTGCTCGGGCGGCGCGGCGAGCCGGGTGCGGGTGGCGGCGGCTAGGCCCGTGGGGGCCCACTATGGGCCTCGGCGGGCCGGGCGGCGGGGTGGCGCGGCGATGTGGGGCGCGATCTGGTGACGTGGCGGGCGGTGGTTGGACGGGGGGAGCGGGGCGGACGTGTCCGCGTGGTGGAGAGGAAGAGTCCGGCGATGAAGAGGGAATTAGGTTAGGGTTTCATCCGGGATTTTTGGGGGGTTGCACCTATTTATAGATAGAAGGAGCTAGGAGACTCCAAATGAGGTGCGGTTTTCGGCCACGCGATCGTGATCGAACGCTCTAGATGATGGAGCAGGTTTTTGTGGGTTTTGGGCCAACTTGGAGGGGTGTTGGGCTGCAACACACACGAGGCCTTTTCAGTCCCTCGGTTAACCGTTGGAGTATCAAACGAAGTCCAAATGGTACGAAACTTGACAGGCGGTCTACCGGTAGTAAACCAAGGCCGCTTGGCAAGTCTCGGTCCAATCCGGAAATGTTTAATCCCCACACACGAAAGAAAGGTAGAAATGACCACCGGAGGAGAACGGAGCGCCGGAATGCAAAACGGACAACGGGGAAAATGCTCGAATGCATGAGAAGAACACGTATGCAAATACAATGCACATGATGACATGATATGAGATGCATGACAACGATAAAACACACAGAGACAAAAACCCGAACCCGAGAAAATAAAATAACTTAATGCCGGAAACGGCAAGAGTTGGAGTACAAATTGGGAAAGTCATATCCGGGGTGTTACAACACTCCACCACTACGAAAGGATCTCGTCCCGAGATCTAGGACTGAAAGAACGCCGGGTATTCAGAACGGAGGTGATCCTTGCGTTCCTAGGTAGCTTCACGGTCGAAATGGTGTGACCACTTGACTTTGAAGAATTTGATTGCCTTGTTGCGAGTCTTGCGTTCAGTCTCTTCGAGAATAGCAACGGGGTGCTCACGATAGGAGATATCTTCTTGGATCTCAATGTCTTCGAAGTTGGTGGTGCGGTCAGGAGTCTTGAAGCACTTTCGGAGCTGAGAGACATGGAACACATCATGAACATTCGCAAAGTTTGGAGGAAGCTCGAGTTGATAGGCGAGATCGCCTCTCTTGCTGACAATCTTGAAAGGTCCCACGTATCTGGGGGCAAGCTTCCCTTTGATACCGAAGCGACGAGTACCTTTCATAGGAGAGACGCGGAGGTAAACATGATCTCCGATCTCGAAAGCCAAATCACGGTGCTTACTGTCATAGTAGCTCTTCTGGCGGGATTGGGCTGCTTTGAGGTTATCTCGAATGACTTTGCACATTTCCTCTGCCTCTGTGATTAAGTCATTACCCAAAAGCTGACGTTCACCGGTTTCAGACCAGTTGAGAGGGGTACGGCACTTCCTGCCATACAGAATTTCAAATGGGGCCTTGCCCGAACTTGCTTAAAAACTGTTGTTGTAGGAGAATTCAGCATAAGGAAGACAATCCTCCCACTTCATGCCGAAGGAGATCACACAAGCCCTGAGCATATCTTCAAGAATCTGGTTGACACGCTCGACTTGACCGCTAGTTTGAGGATGGAAAGCTGTGCTGAAGCGGATGTTGGTGCCCATGGCCTTCTGAAAAGAATCCCAAAACTTGGAGGTAAAGATGCTGCCACGGTCTGAAGAGATCACCTGAGGAATACCGTGCAGAGAGACAATTCGAGAGGTATAGAGTTCCGCCAATTGAGCTGTAGTGATTGACTCTTTGATAGGCAGAAACTGAGCCACTTTGGTGAGTTTGTCGATGACAACGAATATAGCATCATTGTCACGCTTGGACTTTGGAAACCCAGTTACGAAGTCCATCTCAATGTGGTCAAACTTCCATTCTGGAATGGCAACATGTTGGAGGAGACCAGCTGGCCTTTGGTGTTCTGCCTTCACTCTTCTGCAGACATCACATTCATTCACGAATTGAGCAATCTCGCGCTTCATTCGAGTCCACCAATAAGCCTGCTTGAAGTCCTGATACATCTTCGTACTCCCTGGGTGGATGGAGAGGAGAGAATTGTGAGCCTCGTTCATGATCACTTTACAGAGGTCACCTTTGGGCACAACAATACGATCCTCGAAGAAGAGAGTGTCCTTGTCATCAAGGCGGTAGCACTTGTACTTGGGTTGACTCTTGGCAATCCCAATCTTCACCTTTTTCACCATAGCATCAAGAACCTGGGCTTGGCGAATCTGATCTTCCAAGGTAGGAGAGACTTGAAGGTTGGTGAGGAAACCTTGAGGAACAACTTGCAGATTAAGTTTGCGGAAAGCTTCAAAAAGCTCGGGTTGATAAGGCTTGAGAATAAGACTGTTGCACTAAGCCTTTCTGCTCAATGCGTCAGCAATCACATTGGCCTTGCCTGGAGTATACTCGATACTCGGATTATACTCTTGAATCATCTCGACCCATCGAGTTTGCCTGAGGTTGAGATTAGGCTGAGTGAAGATGTACTTGAGACTCTTGTGGTCAGTGAAGATGTCCACTTTTCTTCCCAATAAGAGATGTCTCCAAGTCAAAAGAGCATGCACAACTTCCGCCAACTCGAGATCATGAGTGGGGTAGTTCTTCTCATTGGGCTTCAACTGGCGAGAGGTATAAGCAACAACTTTCTTCTCTTGCATCAATACTGCGCCAAGACCTTGGAGAGAGGCATCACAAAAGACCTCATACGGCTTGGATTCATCAGGCGGAGTCAGAACTGGAGGAGTGATCAATTTCTCTTTCAAAGTGTTGAAAGCAATGTCACACTCTGGAGACCAAACGTACTTGACGTGCTTCTGGAGAAGATTTGAGAGAGGCTTCGCGATCATAGAAAAGTTTTCAACGAATCTTCGACAATAGCTTGCAAGACCGAGGAAGCTACGGAGTTGCTTCACGTTCTGAGGAGGTTCCCAATTCACAATTGCAGACACCTTCTCAGGATTCACCGCAATGCCCTTGGCAGAGATGATATGACCAAGATAAAGAACCTCATCGAGCCAAAATTCGCACTTGGAGAATTTGGCGTAGAACTGGTGTTCCCTGAGCTTATCGAGCACCAAACGGAAGTGCTTGGCATGATCTTCCTTGTTCTTCGAGAAAACTAGAATGTCGTTGAGATAGACCAAAACGAAGTCATTGGTGTAGGCGTTGAAGATGAAGTTCATCATGCGAGAGAATGTCGGAGGAGCGTTGACGAGGCCAAAAGACATGACAGTGTATTCATATGAACCATAGCTTGTCCTGAAAGCCGTCTTGGGAATATCTTGCTCACGGATTTGAATCTGATGATAACCCATTCGGAGATCAAGCTTGGAGAATACTTGGGCACCTTTGAGTTGTTCGAACAACTCGTTGATGTTGGGAAGTGGGTATTTGTTCTTTATGGTCTTCTTGTTCAATGGACGGTAATCAGCACAAAGTCGGTCCGTTCCATCCTTCTTCTTCACAAAAAGAACACCACAACCCCACGGAGAAGAACTAGGCCGGATGAGACCCATTCTCTCTTGAATATCGAGTTGCTTCTTCAGCTCCTTCAACTCTTCAGGTCCGAGCTTGTAAGGACGCTTGCACACAGGTTCTGTGCCGGGCTCAAGATCAATAACGAATTCAACTGGCCGGTGCGGAGGCATTCCTAGAAGCTCTTCTGGAAAGACGTCTTGATATTCGCAAATGACTGGAATCTGCGAGATAGCATCTAGTTCACCCTTCTCATTGAGAGAAAACAGACGGATGGTATTATCCCGAGTGGTAAAGACAATTACATCCTCAGACGAATGAGTCAATTGAATCTGTCTGGCTGCACAATCAAGCTGAGCCTTGTGCTTAGAAAGCCAATCCATCCCGAGAATAAGATCAATATCTGAGTTACCAAGAACCATTGGAGAAGCCAGAAACTTGAAATCACCCATCAAGATAGAAATATTCGGAACCATCATACTAGAACTCAGATGCTTAGCCGGAGAAACGACTTGCATAGCTCTAGGTAAAGCCTTAGTACTAAAATTGTTCTCCGATGCAAATGGGAATGACATGAAGGAATGCGATGCACTAGAGTCAAAAAGTACTTTTGCAGGAATATCATTAACAGGAAGGTTACCCATGATGACATCTGATGAGTCCTCTGCCTGAGCTGCATTCATCAAATTGACCTTGGCATGCTTGGGGTTATGCTTGACCACAGATGTACTTGCCGATCTCACAGGAGGAGGAGGAAGATGCCTCTGGTTGAAACACTTGTTGGCATAGTGACCCTTCTATTGGCACTTGTTGCACGTGACCTCTGAAAGCGGACGGTGATACGGAGCACTCGATCTTGGAGCTTGAGACGAAGTCTTGTTCTGAAAGCCAGGGTTGGGTGGGTGGGAAGATCCACTGCCACCTTTGCTCTTCTGATACGGCTGACGAAATAGAGGAGGAGGAAGCCAATACTTCTACTGCTTGGCCACTTGAGTAGAGGAAGAAGGAGTAACATCTCTGACTCGCTTCTTAGAAGCATCACACCTCAATTGAGCAGCCTCTTGCTTCAATGCCATGTTGTAGAACTCATCGTACCTCAAGGGCTCAAAGAGAACAAGAGCAAGCTGGATTTCTTCTCTGAGACCACCCCTGAACTGGTATATCATGCTCTTCTCATCAGGGACGTCCTGCTTGGCAAAACGGGCGAGCTTCTGAAACAACTTGTTGTAGTCATAGACAGACAAAGAGCCTTGCTTCAGGTTGCGGAATTCCTCACGCTTGCTTTCAATCACGCTCTGAGGAATATGATGAGCTCTGAAATCTTGACGGAATTCATCCCAGGTGATAACACGTCCACCTCTGGAATCCTTGTACTGCTGGAACCATTCTGCAGCTTGATCTTTGAGTTGGAAGGAAGCGAACTTGACAAAGTCC
Organism: Triticum urartu; assembly: GCF_056163025.1. Taxonomy (NCBI): domain Eukaryota; kingdom Viridiplantae; phylum Streptophyta; class Magnoliopsida; order Poales; family Poaceae; genus Triticum; species Triticum urartu. The sequence continues at coordinate 159,271,845 of NC_141875.1, read as the reverse complement.
TCAGGCCTGACGTTACTGCACTCGAAATGCTTGCACAGATCCACAAGTCAATCGTCAGCATCGGTTGCCTCAACACAATTGCTAAAAGTATTTGGCCCGTTAGCAAGGAACTGGTTGAGTGTAGCAAAATGATTCTGATTGTTGCCTTGGTTCCCTTGGTTGCCTTGATTGCGCTCTTGGAGAATTTTCATGATCAACTGTGTGTTTGCATTGGTTGCGGCCATCACAGCTTGCCATGCCTCCGGAGGAGGTGGAGGTGGTGGCGGATCAGGATTCGGAGTCGTGTGCGTTGGAGGAGCCATCCTGAAGAGGTTGACATCCATTAGCACATAGATAGATAAAATGAAGCTGAATCCGACAGAATGAAAATTGCAACATATAGTCTTCACATCCGAACAAAATGAACGAATGCATTCCTCTTGAAATGATCACATATCCATAAATTGAGAAGCCACGTCGAATTTAGGTAGAGAAATAAATCAACAAGGTACGGATCAAGAACGAACAATCGGTAAGAAATCCCAATCTCAAACCAACTATCCGTCGAAGAAGAACTAGAGCTACTAGAATTCCCACCTATGAAACTCCCGAACCTTTCCGGTTATGCAATCAGGTGTTGGGGATACAAGGGAAGCATAATATCTCACCCAAATCTAGCAAATCCTACATCCAGCTGTATCCATCCTTCAACACATAACCAAGAAAAACTTCGGAAACCATCTACCTCAACCTTCGAAAAACATCCGTTATACAAGTTATGGCGATACTCCCGAACTCCCGCCCCAGTACTGGGTGGCGTCGAGGTTATCTCACCAACGAACTGCATAAAAGAGATTTTTGATGTCGGCATACTAAACTCAGGTATTCCCGAACTGCAACGATAAAATTATGACGACAACACCTCAGAGCTCAACTCCCCGGGACACTTCCACAAAACCCCTGACAGGAGGCACCAAGACAATGTTCTCGTCATAAAACCATCGGAACGATTCCAAGATACCCGCGTGATCCTAAAAAAATTTAGTGAAATTTGAGAAGAGAAGAGTCAAAACTCTACGTCAGGATGCCTTACCAGAGCGATGAGGAGACTGGGAAGTAAAAAGAATTCCTAAACTCTCCGATATATAATTCCTAAATGACTCAAAACATTTTTCTAGACACAACTCGGCTGCTAAAACGATCAAGCAATGGGGCTCCTAAGCTCGGGGAAGGCTCTAATACCAACTTGTAACACCCTCGATGCGACTATATCTCCCACGTGTCGAGGCACGCCTTAGAGGCATAATCGCATTGAAGGCATATGTCGCAAGTTAGGCAATCTTCACAACATCCCATGTAATATAGATAATAAAAGGGGAGATAACATAGTTGGCTTACACTCGCCACGTCAATCAAGTACATAAATAACATTACATCATCCAAACACTCATGGCCCGACTACGGCGCCAAAATAAAAGATAACCCAACATGCGACACGGTCCCGATCACCCCCAACTGGGCACCACTACTGATCATCAGGAAAGGTAACATAGTATCGTTGAGAGTCCTCGTCGAACTCCCACTTGAGCTCAAGCGCGTCACCTGGAGCGGAATCATCAGGCCCTGCATCTGGTGTAATAGTAATCTGTGAGCCACAGGGACTCAGCAATCTCGCACCCTCGCGATCAAGACTATTTAACCTTATAGGTAAGGCAAGGTAAAAATATGTGGAGCTGCAGCAAGCGGCTAGCATATATATGGTGGCTATCCTGTTCGCAAACGAGAGCGAGAAGAGGAGGCAAAGCGCGAGCGAGAAACTAGAGAACAACCTGCGCAAGCATTACTCCAACACCGTGTCCACTTCCCGGACTCCGCCGAGAAGAGGCGATCATGGTAACACACTCAGTTGATTCATTTTAATTAAGTTAAGGTTCAAGTTATCTACAACCGGACATTAACAAATTCCCATCTGCCCATAACCGCGGGCACGGCTTTCGAAAGTTCAAATCCCTGCAGGGGAGTCCCAACTTAGCCCATGACAAGCTCTCACGGTCAACGAAGGAATAGACCTCCTCCCGAGACGTTCCGATCAGACTCGGTACCTCGGTTCTTCAAGACACTTCGACAGGTTAAAACAAGACCAGCAACACCGCCCGAATGTGCCGACAAATCCCGATAGGAGCTGCACATATCTCGTTCTCAGGGCACACTCAGATGAGACTAGCTACGAGTAAAACCAACCCTCAAGTTTCCTCGAGGTGGCCCCGCAGGCAGCTCAGTCGGACCAACACTCAGAGGAGCACTGGCCCAGAGGGGGTTTAAATAAGATGACCCTCGGGCTCTGGAAACCCAAGGGAAAAAGAGGCTAGGTGGAAAATGGTAAAACCAAGGTTGGGCATTGCTGGAAAAGCTTTAGTCAAGGCGAACTATCAAGGGGTTCCCATTATAACCCAACCGCGTAAGGAACGCAAAATCCGGGAACATAACACCGATATGACGGAAACTAGGGCGGCAAGAGTGGAACAAAACACTAGGCGAGAGGCCGAGCCTTCCACCCTTTACCAAGTGTATAGATGCATTAAGATAACAAGATAATATGATGATATCCCAACAAGTAAATAAATGTTCCAACAAGGAACGGTCTCCAATCTTCACCTGCAACTAGCAACGCTATAAGAGGGGATGAGCAAAGCGGTAACATAGCCAATCAACGGTTTGCTAGGACATGGTGGGTTAGAGGTTTGACATGGCAATTTGGGAGGCTTGAAATCAAGTGGTAGGCATCGTAGCATTGGCATAGCAAAAGAGCGAGCATCTAGCAAAGCAAAGGTAGTAGTGATTTCGAGAGTATGATCATCTTGCCTGCAAAGTTATCAGAGTTGACTGGATCCTCGAAAGCAAACTCAACGGACTCCTCGTTAGCGAACTCATCTCCCGGCTCTACCCAAACAAGACAAACAAGCAACAAGGACACAATCAACCACGTGCAAGGATCAAACAATATGATGCAAGGATGGTATGCTATGCGGGATGCGATGCGGGATGCATATGCAAGATTTGACAAGGGATGCATGAACCTGGCCTCAACTTGGGAATCCAAGTGTGCCACTGGAAAGATGAGATGAAATCTCTTGAAAACGATATAAAGAACGCCAGAATCGGAGTTACGGTTTGGAAATGGCAAGCGATTCAAAGATGACCACGTTCTGCGATTTACAGCAAGTAGCCATCTAAATTCAACAAGATGAACATGTTACAGCACCCAAACTTGACAACAAAATACATGGCAGGGATGCATTCATGATTCTTAACAAAAGTCTAGCAGTGAGCTACGACCAATTCATCCATTAACAGGTTCAAACAAGCATGGCAAAAATGCTTATGGTAAACAGATTTCAGACTTGGTGAAATTAACACTTGTCTGGAATTTCAGATCAGGTAGCACTCTTCGGAGCATCAAAACTACATGCTACAGGACCTGAACATGGAAAAGTAAAGCATGTCATGGGGATACTCAAAGAGCTTAACAAAAGTCACTTAGTGACCTTGAGCCAAAAGGGATCAGAAAATACAATTGCAAGCATGTGAACATGGCAAAACATAATCAGTTCACAGACTTAGTGAAAACTGGAGCATGCTGAAAACAGATATCAAGTAGGCATGTTTACGAGCTCGATGCACTCACTACAGAGCAAGTCATGGAAAACTAAGCATACACCCATCAAGAATACACAAAATATAAGCTATACATGGCAAGAACAATAGCATAGCATGCACGGATCAACTACAACATCATCGGCAAAATCGCTAACAAGTAGACAATCTGCCCAGATTCACGAAGTAGCAAAAGTAGAGCTCGATTGACTCAAGCTAGGGTGCTCCATAATTGAAAACAAAGACATGGATGCATAGAGCACTACAATATTATCAAAACATCCTTACTGATCATCCTCAAAAGAGGCACGGATCACTAGGCAACAACATGAACATATGGCCATATGAGATAAACAGGTCAAGGACTTAGTGGAAATGCTAAGTCCCTAAAATCAGCATTACCAAGTGCCTCACTTTGCAAGCTTGTGCTAGTCACCACACACATCACAAAAATACATGGGTTGCACCTCTGGAAATATGGCAAAACCCTTAACAAAACATATGTAGAGCTCATGGGCATATCATGCACACAATAATCATGGCAAAAATGACAAATATCTAAAAGGAGTAGCATATCTGACAATTATCTCAAGTAGCACTCTTCTAACAGTATTTCGGGCATCAAGATGAACTCAAATGAAAATGATGCAGTGAGATGAAATGATGTACTCTCTGAGATGAACATTTCGATATGCTATATGCCAAAAACGGAGGTATAGATGCAAAGTTATGAAGCAATGAACAATGCTAAAAATAATGCAGACTTAGGGGAAAAAACGAGGTCAACCCCTAGGGTTAGTCCCAGATCTGGATCGGCACGCGAACCGAGGATGAACGGATCCTCTCGCCGGAGCTTGAACTTGCGGTGGCCGGAGCAAGAGGAGATCGCCGGAGAACGGGGGAGACGCCGGAGCCGAGGGGACGACGGCGCGGCGTGCTCCGGTGGCCGGAGATGGCGGCCGACGATGACGGGTGGACGGCGAGCTCTTCGGGCGGCGGCTCCGCGAGGCAGCGGCCTGTCGGCGCGACGAGGCGGAGCCGGGAGGTGCTCGGGCGGCGCGGCGAGCCGGGTGCGGGTGGCGGCGGCTAGGCCCGTGGGGGCCCACTATGGGCCTCGGCGGGCCGGGCGGCGGGGTGGCGCGGCGATGTGGGGCGCGATCTGGTGACGTGGCGGGCGGTGGTTGGACGGGGGGAGCGGGGCGGACGTGTCCGCGTGGTGGAGAGGAAGAGTCCGGCGATGAAGAGGGAATTAGGTTAGGGTTTCATCCGGGATTTTTGGGGGGTTGCACCTATTTATAGATAGAAGGAGCTAGGAGACTCCATATGAGGTGCGGTTTTCGGCCACGCAATCGTGATCGAACGCTCTAGATGATGGAGCAGGTTTTTGTCGGTTTTGGGCCAACTTGGAGTGGTGTTGGGCTGCAACACACACGAGGCCTTTTCGGTCCCTCGGTTAACCGTTGGAGTATCGAACGAAGTCCAAATGGTACGAAACTTGACAGGCGGTCTACCGGTAGTAAACCAAGGCCGCTTGGCAAGTCTTGGTCCAATCCAGAAATGTTTAATCCCCACACATGAAAAAAGGTAGAAATGACCACCGGAGGAGAACGGAGCGCCGGAATGCAAAACGGACAACGAGGAAAATGCTCGAATGCATGAGATGAACACGTATGCAAATGCAATGCACATGATGACATGATATGAGATGCATGACAACGATAAAATGCACGGAGACAAAAACCCGAACGCGAGAAAATAAAATAACTTAACGCCGGAAATGGCAAGAGTTGGAGTACAAATTGGGAAAGTCATATCCGGGGTGTTACACCAATTCACAATTGTGGACACCTTCACAGGATTAACAGCTATGCCCTTGGCGGAGATGATATGCCCAAGGTAGAGAACCTCATCGAGCCAAAACTCGCACTTAGAAAACTTCGCATAGAACTGATGTTCTCTGAGTTTGTCCAGCACCAATCTCAAGTGTTTGGCATGATTCTCCTTGTTCTTGGAAAAGACCAAAATGTCATCGAGGTAGACCAAGACGAAGTCATTTGTGTAGGCGTTGAAGATGAAGTTCATCATGCGAGAGAATGTTGGAGGAGCATTGACAAGGCCGAAAGACATGACAGTGTATTCATATGAACCATAGCTTGTTCTGAATGCTGTCTTGGGGATATCCTCTTCACGAGTGCGAATCTGATGATAGCCCATACGGAGGTCAAGCTTGGAGAACACTTGAGCACCTTTGAGTTGTTTGAAAAGCTCATTGATGTTGGGAAGTGGGTACTTGTTCTTTATGGTCTTCTTGTTCAATGGACGGTAATCGACACAAAGTCAGTCCGTTCCATCCTTTTTCTTGACGAAAAGAACACCACAACCCCATGGAGAAGAACTTGGTCGGATGAGACCCATACGCTCTTGAATATCAAGTTGTTTCTTCAGCTCCTTAAACTCTTCAGGTCCAAGCTTGTAAGGACGTTTGCAAATAGGTTCCGTGTCAGGCTCAAGATCGATGACGAATTCAACTGGCCGGTGCGGAGGCATTCCTGGAAGCTCTTCTGGAAAGACGTCTTGATATTCGCAAACGACTAGAATCTGAGATATGGCATCCAACTCGCCCTTCTCATTGAGCGAAAATAGTCGAATGGTATCATCCCGAGAGGCAAAGACGATTACATCCTCAGACGAATGTGTCAATTGAATCTGCCTGGCAGAACAATCAACCCGAGCCTTGTGCTTAGAAAGCCAGTCCATTCCGAGAATAAGATCAATATCCGAGTCACCAAGGACCATTGGAGAAGACAGAAACTTATAGTCACCCATCGTGATGGTAACATCCGGCACCATCGTGGTAGCCCTCATAGACTTGGCCGGAGAAACCACTCCCATAGGTTTACCCAACATTTCAGAAATGAAGTCCTGCTTTAAAACAAATGACCTTGACATGAAACAATGCGATGCACCAGTATCAAAAAGGACTTTTGCAGGAGTACAGTTAACTAGAAAGTTACCCATTATCACATCTGACGAGTCCTCTACCTGAGCTGCGTTCACCATGTTGACCTTTGCAAACTTGGGATTATGCTTGACCACGGCCGTGCTAGCAGATCTCACAGGAGGAGGAGGAGGAAGACGCCTCTGATTGAAGCATTCGTTGGCATAGTGACCCTTCTACTGACACTTGTTGCACGTGACCTCTGAAAGCAGACGGTGATACGGAGCACTTGATCTTGGAGCATGAGACGAATTCTTGTTCTGAATGCCTGGGTTGGGTGGGTGGGAAGATCCATTGACACCTTTGCTCTTCTGCTGATAAGGCTGACGGAACGGAGGAGGAGGAGGCAACCAATACTTTTGCTGCTTAGTTGTCACTTGAGTTGAGGAAGAAGGAGTTGCATCCCTGGCTCGTTTCTTGGAAGCATCGCACTTGAGTTGAGCAGTCTCTTGTTTCAGTGCCATATTGTAGAACTCATCATACATCTTCGGCTCAAAAAGCACGAGAGCTAGTTGGAGATCTTCTCTGAGGCCACCTCTGAACTGATAAATCATGCTCTTCTCATCAGGGACGTCTTGCTTAGCGAAACGAGCGAGCTTCTGGAACATGATGTTATACTGGTAAACAGACAAGCTGCCTTGCTTCAGATTGCGGAACTCGTCACGCTTGCTCTCAACAACACTCTGAGGAATGTGGTGAGCTTTGAAGTCTTGGAGGAGTTCATCCCAGGAAATCACACGACCTCCTCTAGAATCTTTGTATTGCTGATACCACTCTGCAGCTTGGTCTTTGAGTTGGAACGAAGCAAACTTGACAAAGTCCTTAGGCCTGACGTTGCTGCACTCAAAATGCTTGTAGATATCCACGAGCCAATCATCAGCGTCTGTTGCCTTGACACAGTTATTGAAGGTCTTTGGCTGGTTTGCGAGAAACTGGTTGAGTGTAGCAAACTGATTCCGATTGTTGCCATGGCCTTGATTTCCTTGGTTGCGCTCTTGCAAGAGTTGCATAAGCATCTGCGTGTTGGCATTGGTAGCGGCCATCATAGCTTTCCATGCCTCCGGAGGTGGAGGTGGTGGCGGCGGTTCAGGATTCTGACGCGTTGGAGGAGCCATCCTGAAGAGGGTGACATCCGTTAGCATCTTGACAGACATATATTCAAGCTGAATCAAAAGGATCGAAATTGCAACATATAGTCTCAACATTCGAACAAGACTGAACAAATGCAATCCAAATTAAATGGTCACACTTCCATAAATTGAGGAGCCACTTAGATAGAGGGAGATGAGTAAAACAACAAGGTACAAAAAAGAACAAATACTTGGTGAGGATTACCCAATCACGAACCAAATATCTGCGGAAGAAATACTAGAGCTACATGAATTCCCACCTATGAAACTCCCGAAAATTTCCCGGTTATGCAATCAGGTGTTGGGGATACAGGGGAAGCATAATATCTCACCCAAAGCTAGCAAATCCTACATCCAGTTGTATCCATCCTTCAACACATAACCAAGAAACCTTCGGAAATCATTTACCTCAACCTTTGAAAAGCATCCGTTATACGAGTTATGGCAATACTCCCGAACTCCCGCCCCAGTACTAGGTGGCGTCGAGGTTATCTCACCAACAACTGCATAAAAGAGATTTTCGATGTCGGCATACTAAACTCAGGTATTCCCGAACTGCAACGATAAAATTATGACAACAACACCTCAGAGCTCAACTCCCCGGGACACTTCCACAAAACCCCTGACAGGAGACACCAAGACAATGTTCTCGTCATAAAACCATCGGAACGATTCCAAGATACCCGCGTGATCCTAAAAAAATTTAGTGAAATTTGAGAAGAGAAGAGTCAAAACTCTACGTCAGGATGCCTTACCAGAGCGATGAGGAGACTGGGAAGTAAAAAGAATTCCTAAACTCTCCGATATATAATTCCTAAATGACTCAAAACATTTTTCTAGACACAACTCGGCTGCTAAAACGATCAAGCAATGGGGCTCCTAAGCTCGGGGAAGGCTCTGATACCAACTTGTAACACCCTCGATGCGACTATATCTCCCACGTGTCGAGGCACGCCTTAGAGGCATAATCGCATTGAAGGCATATGTCGCAAGTTAGGCAATCTTCACAACATCCCATGTAATATAGATAATAAAAGGGGAGATAACATAGTTGGCTTACACTCGCCACGTCAATCAAGTACATAAATAACATTACATCATCCAAACACTCATGGCCCGACTACGGCGCCAAAATAAAAGATAACCCAACATGCGACACGGTCCCGATCACCCCCAACTGGGCACCACTACTGATCATCAGGAAAGGAAACATAGTATCGTTGAGAGTCCTCGTCGAACTCCCACTTGAGCTCAAGCGCGTCACCTGGAGCGGAATCATCAGGCCCTGCATCTGGTGTAATAGTAATCTGTGAGCCACAGGGACTCAGCAATCTCGCACCCTCGCGATCAAGACTATTTAACCTTATAGGTAAGGCAAGGTAAAAATATGTGGAGCTGCAGCAAGCGGCTAGCATATATATGGTGGCTATCCTGTTCGCAAACGAGAGCGAGAAGAGGAGGCAAAGCGCGAGCGAGAAACTAGAGAACAACCTGCGCAAGCATTACTCCAACACCGTGTCCACTTCCCGGACTCCGCCGAGAAGAGGCCATCATGGTAACACACTCAGTTGATTCATTTTAATTAAGTTAAGGTTCAAGTTATCTACAACCGAACATTAACAAATTCCCATCTGCCCATAACCGCGGGCACGGCTTTCGAAAGTTCAAATCCCTGCAGGGGAGTCCCAACTTAGCCCATGACAAGCTCTCACGGTCAACGAAGGAATAGACCTCCTCCCGAGACGTTCCGATCAGACTCGGTACCTCGGTTCTTCAAGACACTTCGACAGGTTAAAACAAGACCAGCAACACCGCCCGAATGTGCCGACAAATCCCGATAGGAGCTGCACATATCTCGTTCTCAGGGCACACTCAGATGAGACTAGCTACGAGTAAAACCAACCCTCAAGTTTCCTCGAGGTGGCCCCACAGGCAGCTCAGTCGGACCAACACTCAGAGGAGCACTGGCCCGGAGGGGGTTTAAATAAGATGACCCTCGGGCTCTGGAAACCCAAGGGAAAAAGAGGCTAGGTGGAAAATGGTAAAACCAAGGTTGGGCATTGCTGGAAAAGCTTTAGTCAAGGCGAACTATCAAGGGGTTCCCATTATAACCCAACCGCGTAAGGAACGCAAAATCCGGGAACATAACACCGATATGACGGAAACTAGGGCGGCAAGAGTGGAACAAAACACTAGGCGAGAGGCCGAGCCTTCCACCCTTTACCAAGTGTATAGATGCATTAAGATAACAAGATAATATGATGATATCCCAACAAGTAAATAAATGTTCCAACAAGGAACGGTCTCCAATCTTCACCTGCAACTAGCAACGCTATAAGAGGGGATGAGCAAAGCGGTAACATAGCCAATCAACGGTTTGCTAGGACATGGTGGGTTAGAGGTTTGACATGGCAATTTGGGAGGCTTGAAATCAAGTGGTAGGCATCGTAGCATTGGCATAGCAAAAGAGCGAGCATCTAGCAAAGCAAAGGTAGTAGTGATTTCGAGAGTATGATCATCTTGCCTGCAAAGTTATCAGAGTTGACTGGATCCTCGAAAGCAAACTCAACGGACTCCTCGTTAGCGAACTCATCTCCCGGCTCTACCCAAACAAGACAAACAAGCAACAAGGACACAATCAACCACGTGCAAGGATCAAACAATATGATGCAAGGATGGTATGCTATGCGGGATGCGATGCGGGATGCATATGCAAGATTTGACAAGGGATGCATGAACCTGGCCTCAACTTGGGAATCCAAGTGTGCCACTGGAAAGATGAGATGAAATCTCTTGAAAACGATATAAAGAACGCCAGAATCGGAGTTACGGTTTGGAAATGGCAAGCGATTCAAAGATGACCACGTTCTGCGATTTACAGCAAGTAGCCATCTAAATTCAACAAGATGAACATGTTACAGCACCCAAACTTGACAACAAAATACATGGCAGGGATGCATTCATGATTCTTAACAAAAGTCTAGCAGTGAGCTACGACCAATTCATCCATTAACAGGTTCAAACAAGCATGGCAAAAATGCTTATGGTAAACAGATTTCAGACTTGGTGAAATTAACACTTGTCTGGAATTTCAGATCAGGTAGCACTCTTCGGAGCATCAAAACTACATGCTACAGGACCTGAACATGGAAAAGTAAAGCATGTCATGGGGATACTCAAAGAGCTTAACAAAAGTCACTTAGTGACCTTGAGCCAAAAGGGATCAGAAAATACAATTGCAAGCATGTGAACATGGCAAAACATAATCAGTTCACAGACTTAGTGAAAACTGGAGCATGCTGAAAACAGATATCAAGTAGGCATGTTTACGAGCTCGATGCACTCACTACAGAGCAAGTCATGGAAAACTAAGCATACACCCATCAAGAATACACAAAATATAAGCTATACATGGCAAGAACAATAGCATAGCATGCACGGATCAACTACAACATCATCGGCAAAATCGCTAACAAGTAGACAATCTGCCCAGATTCACGAAGTAGCAAAAGTAGAGCTCGATTGACTCAAGCTAGGGTGCTCCATAATTGAAAACAAAGACATGGATGCATAGAGCACTACAATATTATCAAAACATCCTTACTGATCATCCTCAAAAGAGGCACGGATCACTAGGCAACAACATGAACATATGGCCATATGAGATAAACAGGTCAAGGACTTAGTGGAAATGCTAAGTCCCTAAAATCAGCATTACCAAGTGCCTCACTTTGCAAGCTTGTGCTAGTCACCACACACATCACAAAAATACATGGGTTGCACCTCTGGAAATATGGCAAAACCCTTAACAAAACATATGTAGAGCTCATGGGCATATCATGCACACAATAATCATGGCAAAAATGACAAATATCTAAAAGGAGTAGCATATCTGACAATTATCTCAAGTAGCACTCTTCTAACAGTATTTCGGGCATCAAGATGAACTCAAATGAAAATGATGCAGTGAGATGAAATGATGTACTCTCTGAGATGAACATTTCGATATGCTATATGCCAAAAACGGAGGTATAGATGCAAAGTTATGAAGCAATGAACAATGCTAAAAATAATGCAGACTTAGGGGAAAAAACGAGGTCAACCCCTAGGGTTAGTCCCAGATCTGGATCGGCACGCGAACCGAGGATGAACGGATCCTCTCGCCGGAGCTTGAACTTGCGGTGGCCGGAGCAAGAGGAGATCGCCGGAGAACGGGGGAGACGCCGGAGCCGAGGGGACGACGGCGCGGCGTGCTCCGGTGGCCGGAGATGGCGGCCGACGATGACGGGTGGACGGCGAGCTCTTCGGGCGGCGGCTCCGCGAGGCAGCGGCCTGTCGGCGCGACGAGGCGGAGCCGGGAGGTGCTCGGGCGGCGCGGCGAGCCGGGTGCGGGTGGCGGCGGCTAGGCCCGTGGGGGCCCACTATGGGCCTCGGCGGGCCGGGCGGCGGGGTGGCGCGGCGATGTGGGGCGCGATCTGGTGACGTGGCGGGCGGTGGTTGGACGGGGGGAGCGGGGCGGACGTGTCCGCGTGGTGGAGAGGAAGAGTCCGGCGATGAAGAGGGAATTAGGTTAGGGTTTCATCCGGGATTTTTGGGGGGTTGCACCTATTTATAGATAGAAGGAGCTAGGAGACTCCATATGAGGTGCGGTTTTCGGCCACGCAATCGTGATCGAACGCTCTAGATGATGGAGCAGGTTTTTGTCGGTTTTGGGCCAACTTGGAGTGGTGTTGGGCTGCAACACACACGAGGCCTTTTCGGTCCCTCGGTTAACCGTTGGAGTATCGAACGAAGTCCAAATGGTACGAAACTTGACAGGCGGTCTACCGGTAGTAAACCAAGGCCGCTTGGCAAGTCTTGGTCCAATCCAGAAATGTTTAATCCCCACACATGAAAAAAGGTAGAAATGACCACCGGAGGAGAACGGAGCGCCGGAATGCAAAACGGACAACGAGGAAAATGCTCGAATGCATGAGATGAACACGTATGCAAATGCAATGCACATGATGACATGATATGAGATGCATGACAACGATAAAATGCACGGAGACAAAAACCCGAACGCGAGAAAATAAAATAACTTAACGCCGGAAATGGCAAGAGTTGGAGTACAAATTGGGAAAGTCATATCCGGGGTGTTACACCAATTCACAATTGTGGACACCTTCACAGGATTAACAGCTATGCCCTTGGCGGAGATGATATGCCCAAGGTAGAGAACCTCATCGAGCCAAAACTCGCACTTAGAAAACTTCGCATAGAACTGATGTTCTCTGAGTTTGTCCAGCACCAATCTCAAGTGTTTGGCATGATTCTCCTTGTTCTTGGAAAAGACCAAAATGTCATCGAGGTAGACCAAGACGAAGTCATTTGTGTAGGCGTTGAAGATGAAGTTCATCATGCGAGAGAATGTTGGAGGAGCATTGACAAGGCCGAAAGACATGACAGTGTATTCATATGAACCATAGCTTGTTCTGAATGCTGTCTTGGGGATATCCTCTTCACGAGTGCGAATCTGATGATAGCCCATACGGAGGTCAAGCTTGGAGAACACTTGAGCACCTTTGAGTTGTTTGAAAAGCTCATTGATGTTGGGAAGTGGGTACTTGTTCTTTATGGTCTTCTTGTTCAATGGACGGTAATCGACACAAAGTCAGTCCGTTCCATCCTTTTTCTTGACGAAAAGAACACCACAACCCCATGGAGAAGAACTTGGTCGGATGAGACCCATACGCTCTTGAATATCAAGTTGTTTCTTCAGCTCCTTAAAATCTTCAGGTCCAAGCTTGTAAGGACGTTTGCAAATAGGTTCCGTGTCAGGCTCAAGATCGATGACGAATTCAACTGGCCGGTGCGGAGGCATTCCTGGAAGCTCTTCTGGAAAGACGTCTTGATATTCGCAAACGACTAGAATCTGAGATATGGCATCCAACTCGCCCTTCTCATTGAGCGAAAATAGTCGAATGGTATCATCCCGAGAGGCAAAGACGACTACATCCTCAGACGAATGTGTCAATTGAATCTGCCTGGCAGCACAATCAAGCCGAGCCTTGTGCTTAGAAAGCCAGTCCATTCCGAGAATAAGATCAATATCCGAGTCACCAAGGACCATTGGAGAAGACAGAAACTTATAGTCACCAATCCGACACCATCGTGGTAGCCCTCATAGACTTGGCCGGAGAAACCACTCCCATAGGTTTACCCAACATTTCAGAAATGAAGTCCTGCTTTAAAACAAATGACCTTGACATGAAACAATGCGATGCACCAGTATCAAAAAGGACTTTTGCAGGAGTACAGTTAACTAGAAAGTTACCCATTATCACATCTGACGAGTCCTCTACCTGAGCTGCGTTCACCATGTTGACCTTTGCAAACTTGGGATTATGCTTGACCACGGCCGTGCTAGCAGATCTCACAGGAGGAGGAGGAGGAAGACGCCTCTGATTGAAGCATTCGTTGGCATAGTGACCCTTCTACTGACACTTGTTGCACGTGACCTCTGAAAGCAGACGGTGATACGGAGCACTTGATCTTGGAGCATGAGACGAAGTCTTGTTCTGAATGCCTGGGTTGGGTGGGTGGGAAGATCCATTGACACCTTTGCTCTTCTGCTGACAAGGCTGACGGAACAGAGGAGGAGGAGGCAACCAATACTTTTGCTGCTTAGTTGTCACTTGAGTTGAGCAAGAAGGAGTTGCATCCCTGGCTCGTTTCTTGGAAGCATCGCACTTGAGTTGAGCAGTCTCTTGTTTCAGTGCCATATTGTAGAACTCATCGTACATCTTCGGCTCAAAAAGCACGAGAGCTAGTTGGAGATCTTCTCTGAGGCCACCTCTGAACTGATAAATCATGCTCTTCTCGTCAGGGACGTCTTGCTTAGCGAAACGAGCGAGCTTCTGGAACATGATGTTATACTGGTAAACAGACAAGCTGCCTTGCTTCAGATTGCGGAACTCGTCACACTTGCTCTCAACAACACTCTGAGGAATGTGGTGAGCTTTGAAGTCTTGGAGGAGTTCATCCTAGGAAATCACACGACCTCCTCTAGAATCTTTGTATTGCTGATACCACTCTGCAGCTTGGTCTTTGAGTTGGAGTGAAGCAAACTTGACAAATTCCTCAGGCCTGACGTTGCTGCACTCAAAATGCTTGTAGATATCCACGAGCCAATCATCAGCGTCTGTTGCCTCGACACAGTTATTGAAGGTCTTTGGCTGGTTTGCGAGAAACTGGTTGAGTGTAGCAAACTGATTCCGATTGTTGCCATGGCCTTGATTTCCTTGGTTGCGCTCTTGCAAGAGTTGCATAAGCATCTGCATGTTGGCATTGGTAGCGGCCATCATAGCTTTCCATGCCTCCGGAGGTGGAGGTGGTGGCGGCGGTTCAGGATTCTGACGCGTTGGAGGAGCCATCCTGAAGAGGGTGACATCCGTTAGCATCTTGACAGACATATATTCAAGCTGAATCAAAAGGATCGAAATTGCAACATATAGTCTCAACATTCGAACAAGACTGAACAAATTCAATCCAAATTAAATGGTCACACTTCCATAAATTGAGAAGCCACTTAGATAGAGGGAGATGAATAAAACAACAAGGTACAGAAAAGAACAAATACTTGGTGAGGATTACCCAATCACGAACCAAATATCTGCGGAAGGAATACTAGAGCTACATGAATTCCCACCTATGAAACTCCCGAAAATTTCCCGGTTATGCAATCAGGTGTTGGGGATATAGGGGAAGCATAATATCTCACCCAAAGCTAGCAAATCCTACATCCAGTTGTATCCATCCTTCAACACATAACCAAGAAACCTTCGGAAATCATTTACCTCAACCTTCGAAAAGCATCCGTTATACGAGTTATGGCAATACTCCCGAACTCCCGCCCCAGTACTGGGTGGCGTCAAGGTTATCTCACCAACAACTGCATAAAAGAGATTTTCGATATCGGCGAAACTCAGGTATTCCAGAATTGCAGCGATAAAATTGTGACGACAACACCTCGGAGCTCAACTCCCCGGGACACTGCCACAACCCCTAAATGTCAGGAGGCACCAAGAACAATGTTCTCGTCACAAAACCATCGGAACGATTCCAAGATACCCGCGTGATCCTAAAAAAATTAGTGAAATTTGAGAAGAGAAGAGTCAAAACTCTACATCGGGATGCCTCACCAGAGCGACGAAGGGACTGAGGAGTAAAAAGAATCCTACTCTCCGATATATACAATCCTAAATGACTCAAAATATTTTTCTAGACTCAACAACGCCAACGATTCGATCAAGCAAGGGGCTCCTAAGTCGGGGAAGGCTCTGATACCAACTTGTAACGCCCATGATGCGGCTATATCTCCCACGTGTCGAAGCACGACTTAGAGGCATAACCACATTGTAAGAAATGTCGCGAGAGGGGTAATCTTTACACATCCCATGTACTAAATAACAAAAGAGATACATAGTTGGCTTACAATCGCCACGTCACACAATGCATAAATATAACATTACAATCATCCAGATACAATCAAGGTCCGACTATGGAACCAAAATAAAGACAACCCCAAATGCATAATGTCCCCGATCGCCCCAACCGGGCTCCACTACTGATCGTCTGGAAAAGAAACGTAGTATCGTCCTGAGTCCTCATCGAACTCCCACTTGAGCTCAGTCGAATCTCCAGGAGCGGTATCATTGGTCCCTGCATCTGGTTTTGGAAGTAATCTGTGAGTCACGGGGACTCAGCAATCTCACACCCTTGCGATCAAGACTATTTAAGCTTATAGGTAGGTAAAAGGTATGAGGTGGAGTTGCAGCAAGCACTAGCATATATGGTGGCTAACATACGCAAATGAGAGCGAGAAGAGAAGGCAAAGGCACGATCGAGAAACTATGATCAAGAAGTGATCCTAGAACAACCTACGTTTCAAGCATAACACGAGACCGTGTTCTCTTCCCAGACTCTGCCGAAAAGAGACCATCACGGCCACACACACTGTTGATACATTTTAATTAAGTTAAGTTTCAGGTTATCTACAACCGGACATTAACAAATTCCCATCTGCCCATAACCGCGGGCACGGCTTTTGAAAGATCAAATCCCTGCAGGGGTGTCCCAACTTAGCCCATCACAAGCTCTCACGGTCAACGAAGGATATTCTTTCTCCCAAGACAATCCGATTAGACTTGGAATCCCGGTTACAAGACATCTCGACAATGGTAAAACAAGTCCAGCAAGACCACCTGCTGTGCCAACAAATCCCGATAGGAGCTGCACATATCTCGTTCTCAGGGCACACCGGATAAGCTAAGCGTACGGGAGCCAACGTAACCCAAGTTGCCAAGGGACGGCCCCGCACGGTGCTCTGGGTTGGACCAACACTTAGAGAAGCATTGGCCCGGGGGTTTAAAATAAAGATGACCCTTGAGTCCGCAAAACCCAAGGGAAAAAGGCTAGGTGGAAAATGGTAAAACCAAGGTTGGGCCTTGCTGGAGGAGTTTTATTCAAGGCGAACTGTCAAGGGGTTCCCATTATAACCCAACCATGTAAGGAACGCAAAATCAAGGAACAAAACACCGGTATGATGGAAAATAGGGCGGAAAGAGTGGAACAAAACACCAGGCATAAGGCCGAGCCTTCCACCCTTTACCAGGTGTATAGATGCATTAAAGTAAACAAGATATAATAATGATATCCCAACAATAAACATGTTCCAACAAGGAACAAACTCCAATCTTCACCTGCAACTAGCAACGCTATAAGAGGGGCTGAGCAAAGCGGTAACATAGCCAAACAACGGTTTGCTAGGACAAGGTGGGTTAGAGGTTTGACATGGCAATATGGGAGGTATGATAAGAAAGTGGTAGGTATCGTAGCATAGGCATAGCAAAAGAGCGAGCATCTAGCAAGCAAAGATAGAAGTGATTTCGAGGGTATGGTCATCTTGCCTGCAAAGTTCTCCGAGTTGACGTAAGCTTGATCCTCGTAAGTGTACTCAATGGGTTCCTCGATCACGTACTTGTCTCTGGGCTCTACCCAAAGCAAGAACACAAGCAAAGGGAGACACAATCAACCATGGTGCAATGCGCAAGCAACATGATGCAAAACATGGCATGATACGCGGGATGTGATATGCGATGCGTATGCATGCTTTGGACAGGAAAGATTGAACCAGGCCTCAACTTGGAAAACCAATAGTGCCGCTGTAAAGATAAGTTGATTTCGGTCAAAATCGATATAAAGATCAACGGAATCGGACACACGGTTTGCAAATGACAAGCAAAACAAATATGGCGCAAAAGATATGAGGTTACAGACTTAATGAAAATACCCACATGTCAGGAATTTAACATGAGGAAGCAATGTTTAGATCAAGATAACAACATGCTACAGGAACATATCATGACAAAGCAAAGCATGGCATGAAGCTACTCAAAGCATACAACAAAAGTCCCTTACTGACCATAAGCCAAAAGGGATCAGAAAATACAATGGTAACCATGTGAACATAGCAACTTTCGTTAACAGATTCAGACTTAGCAGAAAACTGGAACATGGCAAAACAGATTCACGTAGGCATGTTTGCAAGCTCGATTCACTCACCACAAGGCATTGCATGACAAACTAAGCATACACCCAGCAAGTACACATGATAAATAAGCTATCCATGGCAAGAAAACACTCATAGCATGCAAGGATAAACTATAACAACCTCGGCAAAAATGCTTAACACGTAAACGTTCTGCCAGGAACATTTTATAGCAAAAGTAGAGCTCGATTGAGTCAAGCTAGGTTACTCCATAATTGCAAACCAAGACATGGATGGATAGAGCATAACATTATCTCAAAATCATCCTTACTGAACATGCTCAAAAGAGGCATGGATCACTCTGTAGCAACAAGGATACATGGCATAAAAATATAATCAGGAAAATGACTTAGAGGATTTTGAAGTCCCTGAAATCAGCAACATTACGAGGGCTACTTTGCATGCTTGTGCTAGTCACCACAGAGATCACAAAAATACATGGCATACACCCCTGTAAAGATGGCATGGCATACTTCAAAACACATGTAGGGCTCAAGTTCATAGGAGGCACACATCAATCATGGCAAAAATGACAAATGCCCAATTACTGATAAGAATCTGAAACTAACATTGCATAGCATTCTTGCAACAGCATTTATGGCATCAAGATGAGCTCAAATGAACATGGTGCAATGGAATGAAATGAAGTACACATCGAGACGAACAAGTTGATATGCTACACTCCCAAAATGGAGCCATGGATGCAAAGTTATGATGCCATTAATATGGCATGAAAATATGCAGATCTGGGGACTTAGTCGAAATTGTACCCCTCTGAGAAGTCAACGGGATGGAGCGGTGCGGGACGACGAGATCCGGGACGGAGGGCGCCGTTTGGTTGGACGAACTGGTGGATCTGGTCCAACTCCAGATCCGGGCGAGGTCGGCGGCGAGGCATTTCGGCGAGCGGCGCCGGCGGTGGCCGGAGCTGAGCGAAGGACGGCGGCGAGGCACTCCGGCTCCACGGCGAGGGAAGGCCGGCGAGAGGAGGAGCCGAGGCGCGCAGGAGCCCGTGGCGGCGGAGATCTTGGCGGCGGCGACGGGTCTGGGCGCCGAGGGCGACGGCGAGCGCGGGGTGCTGGCGGCAGCGCACCGGCGGCGAGCGAGCCAAGAGGTGGCGCAGGCAGCTCGGGGATGAGCCGCGGTCGCGGGCTGGCGGCGGCGGCCGACCGGGCCGGGAGGGCCGCGGCAGGGCCCGGCGGGCCTGGCGGCGGGGCGCGGAGGAGAGAGGCGGTGGGGGACACATGGCGCGACGTGAGTGGCGGCGGAGACGATGTCCGGCGCGGACCGGACGTGTCCGGCGCGCGGAGAGGAGCGGGGCTAGGGTTAGGGTGGAAATGATTCGAGAATTTCGGTGGAGATGCCTTTTTATAGGTAGAGGGAGCTAGGAAGCTCCAAATTGAGCACGGTTTTCGGCCACGAGATCGTAATCGAACGACCGAGATGATGGAGGGGGTTTAGGTGGGTTTTGGGCCAATTTGGAGAGGTGTTGGGATGCAACACAAACGAGGCCTTCTTGGTTTCTCGGTTAACCGTTGGAGTATCAAACGAAGTCCAAATGGCACGAAACTTGACAGGCGGTCTAACGGTAGTATACAAAGGCCGCTTGGCAAGTCTCAGTCTAATCCGAGAACGTTTAACACCCGCAAACGAAAAGAAGTAAAAGGGGACACCGGAGGACATAGGAGAACCGGAATGCAAAACGGACAACGGGGAAAATGCTTGGATGCATGAGACGAACACGTATGCAAATGCGATGCACATGATGACATGATATGATATGCATGACAAAGACAAAAACAAAACGAAGACAAAACCCAACAACGAGGAAATATCTTAACTTAGTGCCAGAAATGGCAAGAGTTGGAATACAAATATGGCAGGTTACATATGGGCCGTTACAGCTGATCCCCGCGTGGACATTGTGCGGCAAGAATACCCTCCGAGGATGGACCCTCTGGTGAAGATGTCTTCTCCCGTTTGGAAACCTTAGTTTCCGGATCTTCAGAGGTAGTCCTCTTCCTTCCCAGGGGAGAGGGAATGTCAGATTCTTTCCCCTATTTATCCTCCCTCGCGGAGGCACTCATCCCCTCGGTTAGGACGAGTAGAGAGTGAGGCCCGCTGTCGGCCTCTTTATTCCCCCCTTCATCTTCCTTTGAGGGCACTTGATAAGATGCCGGCTCGAGCATTTTGTCCAGTACCGGATTGTCCAAGCCTTCAGGAAGGGGGGCCGGACACCTGATCATCTTTGCCTTTGTTATCCAGTCCTGGTCAAAGAGCGACTTTTTAGAATGATGTCATGATAAATAAAAGGACAGTGTGTTCGGCCATGGGACTACTTAATTGGGTATCAGGGCGGTTGCAGCTCAAACCCACATCCTCAGTGGTGTCCGGACACTCTATTTGGGGTCCGAAGAACAATTTGAACATCTCTTCGAGCGTCATGCCGAAGAAGTGATGAATAGCTCGCGGTCCTTCCGGGTTGAATTCCCACATACGGAGGGGCCGACGTTTGCAAGGCTAGACTCGACGAACTAGCATAACTTGCATTACCGTAATCAGGCTGAAATTTCTCTCAAAGAGTTCTCAGATACGGCTCTGCAATATTGGCACATCCTTTGCTGGACCCCAGCTCAGCCCCCTACAGATCCATGACGTCAGCTGCGATGGGGGCCCGAGCGGAAGGTAGGGGCTGCTACCCACTTGGCACTTCGGGGAGCTGTGATGCAAAACCACTCCCGCTGCCACAAACTGGACACCTCTGAGAAGGAACTCTCTGGCCGTGGAGCATCAGCGATTTTGCTTATTAAGGCACCTCCGCACTCTGTGTGCCGCCCCTCGATCATCTTCGGCTTCACATCAAAGGTCTTGAGACACAGGACGAAGTGAGGGGTAATGCGAAGGAAGGCCTCACATACAACAATAAATGACGTGATGTGAAGAAGGGAATCTGGGGCCAGATCATGGAAATCCAGCCCATAATAAAACATAAGCCCCCTAACAAAGGGATCCAGAGCGAGGCCTAGTCCTCGGAGGAAGTGAGAGATGAACACGACACTCTCGGTGGGTTTGGGAGTAGGGATGACCTGCCCTCGGGTGGGCAGCCTATGCAAAATTTCGGCGGTCAGATATCTGGCCTCTCTCAGCTTTTTCATTTCCTCCTCTGTGACAGAGGAAGGCATCCACCGACCTTGAAGGTTGGATCTGGACATGGTTGAAGGTCCGAAGCGCCTGGCCTGAGCCTTGGGTGTTGGAACTCGAGGCGGGGAAAGAATTCGATTGAGCACGAGGGGGGAAAAGGACAGGCCTCGCCCTCTTTATAAAGGAGGTGAATATCAAGCGTCCTCCTTGTGGCCGTTTGGGACTTACCTAAGATCTAGGAGTCATACCAATAGGAATGATTGGATTACCCATGTCTGTATTGATGAGAATCCCGTAATAAGGGGGACACGATCTCTGCTTTAACAACACGCGTCGGAAAAACCGCCTCGCAATATGCGCAGCGCTGGTTGAGAAAAAAGGTTCAGATAAAGACCGGGCCATGACGTGATGCCGTGCTGTCAAAACGTGACAGCAGATTAGATTTATGGAAATATTATTCTCTCTACGGTGGGGTGTGGAACTTGTTTTGCAAAGCCGGACACTATCCTTGAGTTCAAAAAATTTCTATGGAGTATTCGGAGGAGGAACCCGCCTTGCAATGCCGAAGACAATACTGCGCGCCGGACTCGTCGTCATTGAAGCCTGGTTCAGGGGCTACTGAGGGACTCCTGGATTAGGGGGTCTCCGGATAGCCGGACTATACCCTTTTCCCGGGCTGTTGGACTATGAAGATACAAGATTGAAGACTTCGCCCCGTGTCCGGATGGGACTCTCCTTGGCGTGGAAGGCAAGCTAGGCAATACCGATATGTAAATCTCCTCCCTTGTAACCGACCTTGTGTAACCCTAGCCCCCTCCGGTGTCTATATAAATAGGAGGGTTTAGTCTGTAGGACAACATACAATCATACCATAGGCTAGCTTCTAGGGTTAGCCTCTACGATCTCGTGGTAGATCAACTCTTGTAATACTCATATCATCAAGAAGAATCAAGCAGGAAGTAGGGTATTACCTCCATCAAGAGGGCCCGAACCTGGGTAAACATCTTGTCCCAGTCTCCTGTTACCATCCGCCTTAGACGCACAGTTCGGGACCCCCTACCCGAGATCCGCCGGTTTTGACACCGACACCCACTTGCACTAGAGTCAATAATCTAGTTCACATCGTCATGTGATTTAACATCAATAGTTCACATCTTTATGTGGTTAGTTCACATCTCCATGTGACTAACACCCAAAGGGTTTACTAGAGTCGGTAATCTAGTTCTCATCGCTATGTGATTAACACATAAAGAGTGATCATGTTTTGCTTGTGAGAGAAATTTAGTCAACGGGTTTGCCACATTCAGAGCCCTATGTATTTTGCAAATTTTCTATGTCTACAATGCTTTGCATGGAGCTACTCTAGCTAATTGCTCCCACTTTCAATATGTATCTACATCGAGACTTAGAGTCATCCAGATTGGTGTCAAAGCTTGCATGGACGTAACTCTTTACGACGAACTCTTTGTCTCCTCCATAACCGAGAAACATTTCCTTATTCCACTAAGGATATTTTTGACCGCTGTCTAGTCATCTACTCTTAGATCACTATTCTACCCTCTTGGCAAACTTATGGTGAGGTACACAATAGGTCTGGTACACAGCATAGCATACTTCGTAGAACCTATGACTGAGGCATAGGGAATGACTTTTCATTCTCTTTCTATTTTCTGCCGTGGTCGGATATTGAGTCTTTACTCAACTTCACACCTTGCAACACAGGGAAGAACTACTTCTTTGACTGTTCCATTTTGAACTACTTCAAAATCTTGTCAAGGTATGTACTCATTGAAAAAAACTTATCAAGCGTCTTGATCTATCTCTATAGATCTTGATGCTCAATGTATAAGCAGCTTCATTGAGGTCTTTCTTTGACAAACTCTTTTCAAACACTCCTTTATACTTTCCAGAAAATTTTACATTATTTCCGATCAACAATATGTCATTCACATATACTTATCAGAAATGTTGTAGTGCTCCCACTCACTTTCTTGTAAATACAGGCTTCACCGCAAGTCTGTATAAAACCATATGCTTTGATCACTTTATCAAAGCATATATTCAAACTCCGAGATGCTTGCACCAGCCCATAGATGGATCGCTGGAGCTTGCTCACTTTGTTAGCACCTTTAGGATCGAAAAAACCTTCCGGTTGCATCATATACAACTCTTCTTTAAGAAATCCATTAAGGAATACAGTTGAGACATCCATTTGCTAGATTTCATAAAATGCGGCAACTGCTAACATGATTCGGATAGACTTTTAAGCATCGATACGAATGAGAAAATCTCATCGTAGTCAACACCTTGAACTTGTCGAAAACATTTTGCAACAATTCGAGCTTTGTAGATAGTAACACTACTATTAGCGTCCGTCTTCCTCTTAAAGATCCATTTATTCTTAATGACTCACTGATCATAGGGAAGTCAATGAAAGTCCATACTTTGTTCTCATACATAGATACCATCTCCGATTTCATGGCCTCAAGCCATTTCGCGGAATCTGGGCTCATCATCGCTTCCTCATAGCCCGTAGGTTCGTCATGGTCTAGTAACATGACTTCCAGAAAGGATTACCATACCGCTCTGGTGCGGACCATACTCTGGTTGTCCTACGAGGTTCGGTAGTAACTTGATCTGAAGTTTCATGATCATCATCATTAGCTTCCTCACTAATTGGAGTAGAGATCACTAGAACTGATTTATGTGATGAACTACTTTCCAACTCGGGAGAAGTTACAATTATCTCATCAAGTTCTACATTCCTCCCACTCACTTCTTTCAAGATAAACTCCTTCTCTAGAAAGAATCCACTTTTAGCAACAAAGATCTTGCCTTTGGATCTATGATAGAAGGTGTACCCAGCAGCTTCCTTTGGGTATTCTATGAAGACACATTTCTCCGATTTGGGTTCGAGCTTATTAGGTTGAAACTTTTTCACATAAGCATCGCAGACCCAAATTTTAAGAAATGGCGGCTTAGGTTTCTGGCCAAACCACAGTTCATATGGTGTCGTCTCAACGGATTTAGATGGTGCCCTATTTAACGTGAATGCAGCTATCTCTAATGCATAATCCCAACATGATAGTGATAAATTGGTAAGAGACATAATAGATCGCACCATATCTAATAAAGTACGGTTATGACGTTCAGACACATCATTACGCTGTGGTGTTCCAGGTGGCGTGAGTTGCGAAACTATTTCGCATTGTTTCAAATGAAGATCAAACTCGTAACTCAAATATTCTCCTCCATGATTAGATCGCAGAAACTTTACTTTCTTGTTACGATGATTTTCCACTTCACTCTGAAATTCTTTGAACTTTTCAAATGTTTCAGACTTATGTTTCATCAAGTAGATATACCCATATCTGCTCAATTCATCTGTGAAGATCAGAAAATAACGATACCCGCCGCGAGCCTCAACACTCATCGGATTGCATACATCAGTATGTATTATTTCCAATAAGTCAGTTGCTTGCTCCACTATTCCGGAGAACGAAGTTTTAGTCATCTTGCCCATGAGGCATGGTTCGCAAGCATCAGCTGATTCATAATCAAGTGATTCCAAAATCCCATCAGCATGGATTTTGTTCATGCGCTTTACACCAATATGACCTAAACGGCAGTGCCACAAATAGGTTGCACTATCATTATTAACTTTGCATCTTTTGGCTTCAATATTATGAATATGTGTATCACTACGATTGAGATTCAATAAACCATTCACCTTGGGTGTATGACCACAGAAGGTTTTATTCATGTAAACAGAATAACAATTATTCTTTGGCTTAAATGAATAACCATATTGCAATAAACATGATCCAATCATATTATGCTCAACGCAAACACCAAATAACATTTATTTTAGGTTCAACACTAATCCCGAAGGTAAAGGGAGTGTGTGATGGTGATCTTATCAACCTTGGAATCATTTCCAACACACATCGTCACCTCGTCCTCAACTAGTCTTTGTTTATTTTGCAACTCCCGTTTCGAGTTACTACGCTTAGGAACTCAACTAGTATCAAATACCGAGGGGTTTGCTATAAACACTAGTAAAGTACACATCAATAACATGTATATCAAATATACCTTTGTTCACTTTGCCATCCTTCTTATCCACCAGATACTTGGGGCAGTTCTGCTTCCAGTGACCAGTCCCTTTGCAGTAGAAGCACTTAGTCTCAGGCTTAGGTCTAGACTTGGGCTTCTTTACTTGAGCAGCAACTTGCTTGCCGTTCTTCTTGAAGTTCCCTTTCTTTCCCTTCCCCTTTTAGCTGAAACTAGTGGTCTTGTCAACCATCAACACTTGATGTATTTCTTGATTTCTACCTTCGTCGATTTTAGCATCACGAAGAGCTTGGGAATCGTTTCTGTTATCCCTTGCATATTATAGTTCATCACGAAGTTCTAGTAACTTGGTGACAGTGACTAGAGAACTATGTCAATCACTATCTTATCTGGAATATTAACTCCCACTTGATTCAAGTGATTGTAGTACTCAGACATTCTAAGCACATGCTCACTAGCTGAGCCATTCTCCTCCATCTTGTAGGCAAAGTACCTGTCAAAGGTCTCAAACCTCTCGACTACGGCATGAGTCTGAAATACCAATTTCAGCTCTTGGAACATCTTATATGCTCCGTCACGTTCAAAACTTTTTTTGAAGTCCTGGTTCTAAGCCTTAAAGCATGGTGCACTAAACTATCAAGTATGTCATCATACCGAGCTTTGACAAACGTTCATAACGTCTGCATATGCTCCTGCAATAGGTCCATCACCTAGCGGTGCATCAAGGACATAATTCTTCTGTGCACCAATGAGGACAATCCTCAGATCACGGATCCAATCTGCATCATTTCTACTAACATCTTTCAATTTATTTTTCTCTAGGAACACATCAAAATAAACGGGGAAGTTATGTGCGAGCTATTAATCTACAACATAGATATGCAAATACTATCAGGACTAAGTTCATGATAAATTTAAAGTTCAATTAATCATATTTAAGAACTCCCACTTAGACAGACATCCCTCTAATCATCTAAGTGATCACGTGATCCATATCAACTAAACCATGTCCGATCATCACGGGAGATGGAGTAGTTTTCAATGGTGAACATCACTATGTTGATCATATCTACTATATGATTCATGCTCGACCTTTCGGTCTCCGGTGTTCCGAGGCCATATCTGCATATGCTAGGCTCGTCAAGTTTAACCCGAGTATTCCACGTGTGCAAAACTGGCTTGCACCCGTTGTATGTGAACGTAGAGCTTATCACACCCGATCATCACGTGGTGTATCGGCACGACGAACTGTTGCAACGGTGCATACTCAGGGAAAACACTTATACCTTGAAATTTAGTGAGAGATCATCTTATAATGCTACCATCGAACTAAATAAAATAAGATGTATAAAAGATAAACATCACATGCAATCAAAAAAATGTGACATGATATGGCCATCATCATCTTGTGCCTTTGATCTCCATCACTAAAGTAGTGTCATGATTTCCATTGTTACTGGCATGACACCATGATCTCCATCATCTTGATCTTTTATCAATGTGTCGTCACATGGTCATCTCACCAGGTATTGCTTTTGCAACTATTGCTATCGCATAGCGATAAAGTAAAGCAATTACATGGCACTTGCATCTTATGCAATAAAGAGACAACCATAATGCTCCTGCCAGTTGCCGATAACTTTAACAAAACATGATCATCTCATACAACAATTTAGCATCATGTCTTGAACATATCACATCACAACATACCCTGCAAAAACAAGTTAGACGTCTTCTACTTTGTTGTTGCAAGTTTTACGTGGCTGCTACGGGCTGAGCAAGAACCGTTCTTACCTACGCATCAAAACCACAAGGATATTTCGTCAAGTTAGTGTTGTTTTAACCTTCAACAAGGACCGGGCGTAGTCACACTCGGTTCAACTAAAGTTGGAGAAACTGACACCCGCTAGCCACCTGTGTGCAAAGCACGTCGGTAGAACTAGTCTCGCGTAAGCGTACGCGTAATGTCGGTCCGGGCCGCTTCATCCAACAATACCGCCGAACCAAAGTATGACATGCTGGTAAGCAGTATGACTTGTATCGCCCACAACTCACTTGTGTTCTACTCGTGCATATAACATCTACACATAAAGCTGGCCCTGATACCACTGTTGGAGAACGCAGTAATTTCAAAAAAAAATCCTACGCCAACGCAAGATCATGGTGATGCATAGCAATGAGAGGGGAGAGTGTCGTCCACATACCCTCATAGACCGTAAGCAGAAGCGTTATGAGAACGCGGTTGATGTATTCATATGTATTCACGATCCGACCGATCCAAGTACCGAACGTACGACACCTCCGAGTTCAGCACACGTTCAGCTCAGTGACGTCCCACAAACTCCGATCCAGCAGAGCTTCAAGGGAGAATTCCGTCAGCACGACGACGTGATGACGGTGATAATGATGCTACCGACGCAGGGCATCGCCTAAGCACCGCTACAATATGACCGAGGTGGATTATACCGCACACGGCTAAAAGATCAACTGATCAACTTGTGTGTTCTAGGGTGCCCCCTGCCCCCGTATATAAAGGAGCAAGGGGGAGGCCGGCCGGCCCTATAGGTCGCGCCAGGAGGAGGAGTCCTCCTCCTAGTAGGAGTAGGACTCCCCTTTCCTACTCCTACTAGGAGGAGGAAAGGAAGGGGGAAGGGCAGAAGGAAGGAGAGGGAGGAAACGGAGGAAAGGGGGGCCCGTCCCCTAGTCTAATTTGGTTTGGGCTAGGGGGCGCACACCCTGCCTCCTCTCTTCCACCACTTGGCCCATTGAGGCCCAATACTTCTTCCCGTATTCCTGTAACTCCCCGATACTCCGAAAAATACCCGAATCACTCGGAACCTTTCCGATGTCCGAATATAGTCATCCAATATATCGATCTTTATATCTCGACCATTTCGAGACTCCTCGTCATATCCCCGATCTCATCTGGGACTCCAAACTACCTTCGGTACATCAAATCACATAAACTCATAATACCGATCGTCACAGAACTTTAAGCGTGCGGACCCTACGGGTTCGAGAACTATGTAGACATGACCGAGACAGGTCTCCGGTCAATAACCAATAGCGGAACCTGGATGCTCATATTGGTTCCTACATATTCTACAAAGATCTTTATCGGTCAAACCGCATAACAATATACGTTGTTCCCTTTGTCATCGGTAAGTTACTTGCCAGACATTCGATCGACGGTATCTTAATACCAAGCTCAATCTCGTTACCGGCAAGTCTCTTTACTCGTTCCGTAATACATCATCCTGCAACTAACTCATTAGTTGCATTGCTTGCAAGGCTTATAGTGATGTGCATTACCGAGAGGGCCCAGAGATACCTCTTGTGACGCCCCGAAACCATTGCGCCAGGTGTCTTCCAGTTATTCGCTGTTGTTGCCATGTCATTCGCTTGCGTGTTTCATCTTGTCATGTCATCATTTGCATTGCATCTGCATGTTTTCAAAACTTGCATCCGTCCCGGCCTTCCCCAGTTCCGTCCGTTGTCCGTTCTGAGCCCAACCACACTCGCACGCGCCCGCGGCATGTCTGAAATAGTATTTTTATAAATGGCCAGAAAATGTTCTCGGAATGGGTTGAAAGTTGGCGTGCGGTCTTATTATAGTGTAGGTAGGCCACCTGCCAAGTTTCATCGCATTTGGAGCTCGTTTGATAGCCCAATTGTTAAACATATAGCGGCAATATAGCTGGTGAAACATCGGACGTTTTCGGTCTTAGAAAACTGTTGCCGGGCTTTCCCCCTCTTTCCCCTCTAGACCTCCTACACAGTCCACTACCTACTGCCAGGCCCAGTCTAACCTCTCTCATCAGCCCGCGGCCCTCCTCACGTGCGCGTCCAAAAGTTGTCCTGAACCCGACCCGGATAGTCGTCATCGTTGGGTCCGGATCGTCCCCAAACATCCCTAAATCATCCCCATTTTCTTTTATGGACTCCCAAGCCTATTTATTCTCTTCCATCGGATTTCGATCGGAAGATCCAAACTTCCCTCCTTTCCATATATATAGTCTACCCATAGTCCATTTTGGACCTAACCCTATTTTCCTAGGGATCCTCCCCTGTCCAGCCGTCGCCGCCAGCCACCTGGTCTCCTCCTCTTTTTTCGCGCGCCCCCAATAACGAGCCAGCCTCCATATCCACCCGCAGCCATCCACCTCCTCACTTCCACCAGTCGTCCATCCATCTAGAGCCGTCAGATCAGCATCCAACGGCCCCCGTTGTCGCAGTTCATCCCGCAGAGGATCGGGATCCAGCAACCCCGCATGTCCCGGCAAACCTCGACCTCCTCTCATGCCTCGATCCAGAATGGATCGGGAGAATCACCACCCTGCGTCAGCCGCCGGAGCACCGTCCGCCCGCGGTGAACCTCGACCTCCTCCGGAGCCACGGCGCCTCCATGCCGTTCCCGACCTCGACTTCCTCTCATCTCTCTATCTACAAGGACCCGCCATGGCCAACCTCTCCTTCAGGTCGCGTCCCACGCCCGGATCCAGCGCCCTCGGCTTCCACACGCATGGATCCCCCATCCCCGACATATTCTGCTGCTTCTGGCGTCCCACCGCCGTCTTCCCGGAGCCCTCGCCGCCCTGCTTCCCCTGCATCCCCTGCTTCAGGTCGAGCAGCGCGCCACAGCGCTTGACCGCGCATTGACTGCGCCCGTCTCACGCGTGGGTTGCTTGCTGGCCTCCACATTAGGCCCAGCCACAAGCCCGGCGGCCTAGCTGACTCCATCAACTTGGGCCTTGGCCCAGGGTAAATGTAACGCCCCGAGACCGTTGCGCCAGGTGTCTTCTAGTTATTCGATGTCGTTGTCATGTCATTCGCTTGCGTGTTGCATCTTGTCATGTCATCATGTGCATTGCATCATCATGTTTTCAAAACTTGCATCCGTCCGGGTTCCCCCACTTCCGTCCGTTGTCCGTTCTGATCCCAGACACACTTGCACGCGCTCGCGGCACGTCCGAAATATTATTTTATAAGTGGACGGAAAATGTTCTCGGAATGGGTTGAAAGTTGGCATGCGATGTTGTTATGTTGTAGGTAGGCCGCCTGCCAAGTTTCATCGCATTCGGAGTTTGTTTGATGCCCCAATGGATAATTATAGCGGCATCATAGCCGGTCTAACGTCGGACGTTTTCGGTCTCCAAAAACTGCTGCCGGGCTCTCTCTCTCTCTCTTCTCTTCTCTTCTCTCAGCCCAAAGCTTTCTGCACAGTCTGCTACCAACCCCCCAGGCCCCTAACCCTCTCTGCTCAGTGCATCAAACCCCCTTGCGCATGCGTCCGAAAAGTTGTCCCGGACCCGACCCAGACAGGCGCTACTGTTGTGTCCGGATCATCCCCAAACGTCTACAAAACATCACCGTTTTTCTTATTTGGACTCCCTAGCCTTTTTTCCTGACCGTCCGATTACGATCGAAGGGACAGATTAGCCCCTACACAAAAATCCTTTTGATATATATATAGTCTATCCCTAGTCCATTTTGGACAACCCTATTTTTTAGGGATCCTACCCTAGCGCCGCCGCCACTCTCTCGGGATCCCCCCAGATCTAATCCAAACCACCAACCGACCAGCGCCACATCGCCTCCTCCTCCATCCTCTGTTGCTTCCTCGCTCGAACCCCCTGCATACTCTCATGCTTCCCGTGCGCCGCCGCAAGCAGCAACGCCATCGAAGCTCCCTTCGCCATCAAGCATTAGCAGGTCGCCGCACCTTTTCTCCGTCCCCTCCTTCCTCTGGCTCTCTCATCTCTCTCTCTCTTACCCGAATCCCCTCCCTCTCTGTTTGGCTATAGGATGAGTCCAGCCGCCGAGCTCAAGCTGCCTCGCCCGACCTTCCTCATCACCGTCTTCGACCAGGCAACCAGCGCCGTCACCAAGACCTTGCCTCCGCTCCGGAATTCGTGCCACCGCCGGAGATAGCGCATCCCCTCGCCTGATCTTCCACGTTCCAAACCGCAGCCCTCCTGTTGCAGCGCCATGGGTGGCTACAACCCAAGCTCGCGCCCGGGTCCTACATCCCCGCCTCAGGGACTCGCCATAGCTGACGTGGCCGACGCCTCAAGCTCGCCGCCAAGCGCCGCCACGTCCCAGTTGTCTCCGTCGGGTCCGCGCCCGTGCCCCTTTTCCCGGACGCCCCCGCCTGGATCCGCTCCTCCTCACCTCGTTCGCATCGTCGGGATCGCGCCAAGTCCCTCGCCGGAGTCTTCTCCTCGCCGCTGCGTTCGTCAAGTCCCTGTCGTCGCCGCTGCTTTGTCTCTGTCGAGCAGAGAAAGAACAGCGAACGCACGCAGCCACCGCTCGCGTTGACTATGCCCCCTTCCACCTCCTCGTCGATCCAGCCAGCCCAGCGGCGCTTGGCCTGCCTTGGCCTCTTCCTCCCCGCAAACTGGGCCTGGCCCATGGGTGAGGCCACCCAGCGCCCCACCTTTTTTTTCGTTCCTGCTGTTGGCCTTGTCCCAGATTCGGCTCACTTCTACATTTTTCCCAGTTTCTGCGAATTTATCTTTTATTCCACTAAAATAGTTTTGTAGAAACACCCTTGAACTTCATGCATATTTTAACTCACAAACTAAGCATCATATGTAAAAACTTTGTATATGAAACTTGCTTAGTTTTTCATCTACTTTAATAATATGCAACTTTCATCTATGTTTAAAATGTTTAAGATGTTGTTTGTTTAAATTTGCTTAAATAACTTGCTAAAATGATTTAATTCATAACTAATTAACCGTAGCTCCAAATCTAATAAACTTTATATGCAAATGGGGTAGAAAAATGCCTAGTTTAACATGGTGACCTTACTTTGCATGTTTAATAACTCTAAAATTATGTTTAGGGCAGAACAGGACCAAACCTAAAATATGCACATGAGGATTTTTCCGGACTTGTTGCTTGTTGTTCCGGCCTCATTTAAACTTGCCTAGATAGGTAGTTTTACTTTGCTTAACCCTCTTGCCATGCTAAACAACATTTAATCTTGTTGGGTACATAAACGAGAGGGAACTAAATAAGTCATGTGGTGTTTTCTTCAATATGCAACTCCATTGCATATTGAGCTCCACTTAATTTGTAGTGTTGTTTGTTGCACTTTGCCATGCCATGCTTCATTAAACCGGACATGCATCATACTTGGTTGTGCATCATGCCATGTTTATGTGGTGGTTGTTTACCATGTTGTTTGCTCTCTTTCCGGTGTTGCTTCTTCGGGTTGGTTCCGATAACGCCGCGTTTGTGAGGACCCGTTCGACTACGTCCGTTTGTCTTCTTCATGGACTCGTTCTTCTTCCTTGCGGGATGTCAGGCAAGATGACCATACCCTCGAAATCACTTCTATCTTCGCTTGCTAGTTGCTTGCTCTTTTGCTATGCCTATGTTGCGATACCTACCACTTGCTTATCATGCCTCCCATATTGTTCAACCAAGCCTCTAACCCACCTTGTCCTAGCAAACAGTTGTTTGGCTATGTTACTGCTTTGCTCAGCCCCTCTTATAGCGTTGTTAGTTGCAAGTGAAGATTGAAGTTTGTTCCTTGTTGGAACATGGAGATGTTGTTCCTTGTTGGAACATGTTAACTTGTTGGGATATCACAATATCTCTTATTTAATTAATGCATCTATATACTTGGTAAAGGGTGGAAGGCTCGGCCTTATGCCTGGTGTTTTGTTCCACTCTTCCCGCCCTAGTTTCCGTCATATCGGTGTTATGTTCCCGGATTTTGTGTTCCTTACGCGGTTGGGTTATAATGGGAACCCCTTGACAGTTCGCCTTGAATAAAACTCCTCCAGCAATGCCCAACCTTGGTTTTACCATTTGCCACCTAGTCTTTTCTTTCCCTTGGGTTCTGCAGACTCAAGGGTCATCATTATTTTAACCCCCCCCCCCCGGGGCCAGTGCTCCTCTGAGTGTTGGTCCAACCTGTCAGCCGCCAGTGGCCACTAGGCGCAACTCTGGGCTGGCCAACCGGAAGTTTAGACAATCTGAGTGTGCCCTGAGAACGAGATATGTGCAGCTCCTATCGGGATTTGTCGGCACATTCGGGTGGTGTTGCTGGATTTGTTTTAACTTGTCAAAGTTGTCTTGTAGAACCGGGATTCCGAGTCTGATCGGAATGTCTCGGGAGAAGGTATATCCTTCATTGACCGTGAGAGCTTGTCATGGGCTAAGTTGGGACACCCCTGCAGGGATTTGAACTTTCGAAAGCCGTGCCCGCGGTTATGGGCAGATGGGAATTTGTTAATGTCCGGTTGTAGAAAACCTGAAGTTGACCTTAATTAAAATACATCAACCGTGTGGGTAACCGTGATGGTCTCTTCTCGGCGGAGTCCGGGAAGTGAACACGGTGTTGGAGTAATGCTTGACGTAGGTTGTTCTAGGATCACTTCTTGATCATAGTTTCTCGATCGTGCTTTGCCTTCTCTTATCACTCTCATTTGCGTATGTTAGCTACCATATATGCTAGTCGCTTGCTGCAGCTCCACATCATATGGTTACCTTACCCATAAGCTTAAATAGTCTTAATCGCGAGGGTGTGAGATTGCTGAGTCCCCGTGACTCACAGATACTTCCAAAACCAGTTTGCAGGTGCCGATGTTACCGAGCAGGTGACGCAACCAAGCTCAGGAGGAGCTCGATGAAGATCTTGTCCTTTGTGTTGTTTCGTTCTAGTTGATCAGTAGTGGAGCCCAGTCGGGACGATCGGGGATCTGTGTAGCTTTTGGGGTAGTCTTCTTTTATTTTGGTTTCGTAGTCGGACCTTGATTGTATCTGGATGATGTAATGCTTTATTCGTGTAAATGTGTGAAGTGGAGATTGTAAGCCAACTATGTATCTTTCCCTTATGTATTACATGGGTTGTGTGAAGATTACCTCACTTGCGACATTGCTTTCAATGCGGTTATGCCTCTAAGTCGTGCTTTGACACGTGGGAGATATAGCCGCATCGAGGGCGTTACAGTAAGTTACCTCCCCCAGCGACTGTTTCTTGTTGGCCCGTGATCAATTTCGGCCCGCTATGTTTTTTTCCTGCTCCGGACGAATTTGCCTATTAATCCAGAGTTACCAGTTTTGTTGAAAAGTCCCCCTAGATAATGCATTTAATAACTCACAAATGGTGCATCGGATTAAATTGATTTATATATGAAATATGACTAGAATTTCATCTAGTTTCATAATTTGCAACTTTCATCTATGTTTAAAATTTTTAAATTGTTGTTTGATTAAATTTGCTTAAATAACTTGTTAAAATGATTTAATTCATAACTAAATAACCGTAGCTCCAAATTTAATAAACTTTATATGTAATTGGGGTAGAAAATGCCTAGTTTATCATGGTGACCTTACTTTGCATGTTTAACAACTCTAAAATATGGTTTAGGGCAGAACGGTACCAAACCTAATATCACTACAAAAAAATACACTTCCGTGATGATACGTGTTTGTCACAATAGGTCGCTTTTTTGTCATGCATGTACATCCATGAAAAATTTATGACAGAATCAAGATAGTCATACATGTGCTGTCGTAGAAATGTTCCATGACATTACCAAAATTATCATCATGGAAGTGTCCAATTCCATGACGATAAATCGCACGTCACAAAAGTGCTTTCGTCAAGGGTGACTGACACGTGGCATCCATCGTAACGGAACGTCGTTAAGCTATCGGGTCGGGTTTTGGATCCGATAACCCGTTAACAGCCCCGACCAATGGGGATTTTCCATGTGTAAAATCATCATTGGCTAGAGGAAACACGTGTCGGCTCATCGTTGGGACAGATGTCATCCACTCACTGGACAGAAGGCGCCTATGATACGTTGACACGTAGCACGGCCCAACAAGTTTAAATGGGCCGGCCCAACTAAAGGCCCACAAGATTTTGCGGACCATAATAGGCCGGCCCAGCTAAAGGCCCACGAGATTTTGCGGACCATAATGGGCTGGCCCAGCTAAAGGCCCACAAGATTTTGCGGGCCATAATGGGCCGGCCCAGGTAAAGGCCCACAAGATTCTTGTGTGTCGTAATGGGCCGCACAGGTAAAGGCCCACAAGATTCTTGCGGATCATAATGGGCCGGCCCAGCTAAAGGCCCATGAGATTTCGCCAACATTAATGGGCCAGCTCAGCTGTAGGCCCACAAGATTTTGAG
Source organism: Triticum urartu (assembly GCF_056163025.1). NCBI lineage: Eukaryota > Viridiplantae > Streptophyta > Magnoliopsida > Poales > Poaceae > Triticum > Triticum urartu. The sequence continues at coordinate 159,236,122 of NC_141875.1, read as the reverse complement.
GACCCTAGTAGTTCGGCCCATTAACTGCCTGCCATGTTTTGGGCCAAATACCGGCCCATATTTGATCCGGTCCATTATTGGCCTGCGACACTCCGGGCCTAATAGTGGCCCATATGAGGTCCGGCCCGTTAAAGGCCTACCACGTTCTGGGCCAAATTACGGCCTAGATCAGGTCCGGCCCTTTAAGAGGCTTTGGGCTCAATTATGGCCCATATCAGATTTGGCCCGTCAACTGAACACTATGCTTTTGGGCCCACTTGCTAAAGGCCCACTTAGTAATTCGGCCTGATATTAGTTTTGCCCTGTTAAGGGCCCATTTAACATTTTGGCCCTATATTAATTTCAGCCTGTTAAAAGCCCGTCATATAGTTGGGCCTAACTACGGTCCAGTTTGCATCCGGCCTGCTCGCAGCCGATATCTGATTGGGCCAAACAAGGACCGAGACAATTTTTTGGCCAGTTAAAAGCCTGTGATTTGATTCGCACAATCATGGGACGGGGTTCATTTCGGGCTGCTGCCCGCCCGTGAGCTGTTCGACACGTTTCAGGCCCAACCTACATCGTGATTGCATGACGGCCCGATTATGTACCGTAATTTTACGGTTTGGCCGGTTTACTGCGAAGACAGGATATATATACAGTAAAATAACTGCAGCATCGTGAATAAGAAAAAACCTAGACTATACAATAAAGAAATTACGGCATATTACATCCACTGGGCATCAAAGTTCGCCACTATGATAATAAAGCACAAGCAGACAGCAGATTACATACACTGGGCATCAAAGATCGCCACCAGTGCAAATAAACACGCCGACAAAATAATATACAAAACCGACAGCACTTCAATAGAGTTCAAGAAAGGTTAGCCCTGCTGGGGAGCTGCAGGGCAAGCAGCTAAGCAAGATGATGAGACTGCGCTTGTTCAACACTTGTATCTTCCTCACTCTGAAAGATAAATAAGCAGACAGATGACAGGTTTTGCACATAAAAGTATTATTACTGAAAATTCATCACATTTCTTACTGACGAATAAAGTGACACACTTTAAATTTGCATTAACACAATATGGTATTGTTCAGGTCAAGACATGGCAGGAAATGACATTGTGAAGGAGTTGGCAGCTTCACGACACCACTGGATTACAGATCAATAACTCATAAGTATCAATGGTTAGTGTGCTGTCAATCTATACCATTTCAGATTGGCAAATAAAGAGACGGTTTAAATAATAGTAGAATGATATGACATTGTTCATAGTTAAGACATTGCAGAATATGACATTGTGCTGTAGTGGGTAGGTTCACCACACCACTGGATTACGGATGAAGAAGCATACATGCGGTGCAAAAGAAGATCACTTGCTCTGTATAGTTTAATTTACATGGTATGAAGAAGTAACTTGGTTGTACAACTGAAAACTTAAATTGAGAAAGGACAAACTTTTGTTTATGAACTACATATAATAAACTTTAAACAAGCAATTTGATGCAAACACCAAAAATAAACAGCTGTTGCAGTCATGCCTAACCAAATATATACAACAAAGTTTGAAGGCTTGAGATGGATAAACTTACATTATTGGTGAAGACAGGCTCTATAAAGGCCTTGTCCATGCTGATGGGGGGGCAATTCAAGAAGTTTACCACAGAATCTTCTTCAAAAGCATTGTCTTTATTCTACATTTTGTTACGAGTAAATATAGATGTGATAATATACGAAAAAATGGAGAATATTTAAGATAAGATGAAGAGTGATGCTACATAACCAAGTAGCTATAAATGTAAGTGCAGCGATACAGGCAAAAGGTATAGACAAGAGCGATGCACAGCTAAACTTCTTCAGTACCAACCTTATGGTAAGAGTAAATATAGATCCGATGTGTAGAAAATGGAGGGCAAAGGAAAATAAGCTGCAGAGTAATGGTACATGAACAACTACCTGTCATTATAAGTACACTGATGTCAGGACCCCGATTCCAAGTCACATCGATCTAGCCGGTAACACCTCATATCACTTTGCGGCCTCACGCACGGTATCCCACGGGTGTCGCCTTACCATGGCCCGGGACCGTTTGCACCTTTTGGCTCACGTACATGATAGTGTCGCTAGCATCCATATGACAAAGAACTCGGGCCGACATGGCAAGTCATGAACCCAAAGCGGCACAGACCTATGGAGACAGGCATACATGAATCACATCGAGCATGTCGGTCATCAGCGATTGATTCCGGGCTGTAGCACTGGGCTAACAGGACTCCGGGGAACCCGGGCTATAGCAGGCTAGGCAGGACTTCGGAAGTCACAGCGTGACATTTCCCCGAAGGGACAGACATAGGAACGAAGTGAAACACATGCCGGCCAGTCAAGTGTCCTGAACAGTAGTGCTAGGCTAGCAGGACTCCGGTGAACCGGGCTGTAGCGGACTACTATGGCTCGAGGAACACTAGACTACATTTCCCCATAAGAAAGGCTGCCAAGGATAAACAACTAGATTGTCGGATCCCACTCATACCAAGCATTTCAATCATACACACAATATGCCCGATATGAGTACATACAACATGGCATCACAACAAAACTCTACAACTCAAGTACTTTATTTATAGGCTCCAGGGAGCCATACATAACATGTTCATACAGATAGGGGTCACATGACCCGACACTCAAGTCATACAAACATACAAGCACATGCGGAAGCAACTAGTCTGAGTACAGACTCTAGAAAGAAAGAAGGCTTCTCGAAGCCTGTCTATCTACATAGGGCCCTCCATGGCCAGGATCACCACCTGGGTGGCTAGTCACTCGTCGACGTCAAGGTCTACGTAGAACCCATCGGAGGGGGCGGTGTTGTCGTCTGAAAATAGTAATTAAGCAAACATGAGTGTGAAGGTACTCAGCAAGTCTTACATCAGAACCTACTATACATGCTTATTCTCAAGAAGGTGGTGGGGTTAATGCAGCAAGCCAGCTTTGACTCTTGGCTAAGCTATCCTACGGAACTTCACCAGTAAAATAGTTTTCGCACACGAGTCCACTACTCACCAACACAATACTCCACCGGGGATCCTCCCTCGTCATCCTACGAGAGGGCCATCCTCAGTACTCACACTTATCTTGAGTCTTTTATTAGTACCCATTAACTTGTCTATGAACTGTATAGGCAACCAAGTAGTCCTTTACCGCGGATGCGGCTATTCGAATAGTTTTATACCCTGCAGGGGTGTACTTCTTCATACACGCTTTCACCACTTACCGCTGTTTACACGACATGTACTCGGCAACCTTCAAGCGGAAGCCCAGCGAGGGTGTCGGCCACGGCCTACCTAAACACTTAAGTCTCTAGTCCAGGTTTATCGCCTATCTAGGTTCCATCCGCAGGGAGTCCGGCCGAGGTTTCCACATACGGCCCCGAACGATGTGAACAGGGATCCCGAGACACCAAACGGGTGAATCGGTACACCGTGCCACGGTGTATCTACCGCAACATAGCCCACCCCTAGGGTCAGCGCTACGCACGGCCGCCAACACATAACCTACAAACACAAGAAACTATTTGCAACTCCTGGATAGAGTACTAGGGTGGTTAAGAAGCCGAGAGGGTCAATTAAGGATCCCAATGCATGGTAGTAGCTGAATCTTAAATCACACATACAGATCTCAGTTCTTAGGGACGGCCTCAATGAAACAACCCACCATGTACTCCTACATGGCCTCTCATCGATACCTTTACCAAAACATGTTCAACACATCCCTCACATTACAGGCATAAGCATTTCACTCTGGCCCATCACCCAGATGAACCAGACCTGACACAACTCTAAGCATAGCAGGCATAGCAAGGTAGGAATCACATACATGGCTCAATCAACTCCTACACATGCTAGTGGGTTTCATCTAGTTACTGTGGCAATGACAGGTCATGTAGAGGATAAGGGTTCAACTACCGTAGCACACAGCAGTTTGAATCGCGTTGTCTTAATGCAGTAAACAAGAGCAGAAGCGAGAACATGGGTTTGTATCGGAATGATCAATGGTTGCTTGCCTAATGGAGTGGTAGTGGGATACTGCCCTTCAGTTGGATACTCGTGAATATCCTCGGACGCAGAACCTACCACGAAGAACACATCTGAACACAATCAACACATGACGATATGCAACAATATGATGCATGCTATGACATGGCAATATGAATGTGTCTTGGCCTAATGCAAGCTATAACAGAAAGGAATGAACTCATTTGAATCAAAGATTCAAATATTAGCTCATTAAACATGGCCTTAATAGTGCATTTCCTTATTCTGCTTAAACAGCAATGTAAACTTGTTTTGTCATGCATGAAACCATTACAGATGGATAGATTGAATTTTTCTGATCATTTTTCATATATAAATCTTTGCATTTGGAGCTATGGTTGATTTTCTATGATTTTTAGAAGTTTTAACTATTTTCTGGAAATTCCTGAATAAAAATAAATCCAAAAAATGCATTACTGCATCAGCATTCCGTCATGCTGACCTCAACAGGTCAAAGGCGCCAGCCCAGGTCAAACCTGACTGGTGGGCCCCTTCTGTCAGCCTCTCAGCTAATTAACAGGATTAGATTAACACTAATTAGCTATCAGTGGGGCCTGGGCCCACATGTCAGTGACTGATTTAATTAAAATTAAATAAAACTAATCCTAAATTAGTTAGCAGACCGGCCCCACCTGTCATAGACTCAGGGGGGTCTACCTGGGCCCACCCAGGAGTCAAACTGGGTCAAACTCACCGGCGACTCGACGCTGGCGAGGCCCAAGACGGTGGCGCAGCTCGGAAAACGCCCACAGGGCACGGGCGAGGCCGTTCTTGGGCTCGTTGGAGAGCTCTTGCAGTCGCGCATCTAGTGGTGGTGGAGGCCGGGCCTATGGTCGCTGGAGACGACGACGGCGAGCTCCAAGGCGGCGGCCGGAGTTCGGCCATGTGTGGGGAGTGGGCTGCGGCGTGCAAACACGGAAACTGAAGCGCTAGCGAGGCACTACGCGATGCGTCAAGCACGTTGCATAGCACGGGAGGACCAAATGGTCGCCGGAGCGACGCCGGCGACGAGCTCGAACGGAGACGAGCTTCGGCCATGGTGGAACTATGGCCTAGAGGGTGCAAACGCGTGGGAAAGAAGAGGGGAAAGGCGGCAGAGCTCACAGGGAGGTCGATGAGCAGCTCAGTGGGCTCGGGGGCGACCGGAGCGAGGCGAATCGATGAACGGCGTCCGGCGGGTACCGAGGTTGAAGACGATCCGATGGCGGCGATGCAGGGCCTCCGGCGATGCGTGGCTCGGTGGGGAAGGCGAGGGCGTCGCGGCGGAGCTTCTGGACAGGTCAGAGAGGCGAGGGGGTGACGGAGAGCGCGACTACAGCGGTGAGATGGCGACAAGCTCATCGGCCATGGTGCGGGAGAGGGTGAGGGAGACGAGGGGAGAGTGAGCGAGGATGAGAGGGGGACGTGGGGGTCGCGTGGCACCCCTAGGCGTCTCCAGGCGTCGGCGGAAGCAGGAGGTGGCCGGCGTGTGGCCGTGAGCGCCAGCCACGCGCTCCGCGTCCTTCTGGCGCGAGGACAACGACGACTGGCACAGCCAGTAGGCTGGGCCGAGCTAGGTGGCTGGGCCAGCACAGGTAAGGCCCGGGTGGGCTTCCCTCTCTCTCTCTCTTTTTATTTGTTTCTTTTTTTCTAATTAACTGCAACTGTTGGGCTTTAAATAAAATACTAAAACGTTTCCAAAAATCCTTAAAATAATTGTGGGATCTGTTTAGATTATTTCCAACAGCAAACATCTATTTCCAGGATTATTTGAGCATTTGAATTATTTTATAGCATTTAAATGCCCAAATTCAAATACTTATGATTTAATTCAATGACCTTCTGTTGACCTAGAAAATTGTGCACCAATTTTGCCAGAGGTTTTAACCCAAGACAAGGAGGGTGAACTTTTTAGAAGGGCATTTCAGGTTCATTGAAAATAATTTTAGTAAACCCTAGTTGTTTCTAGGGGGGTGTTGGGGGTTTCTGCTTTGCCCATTTCAAATTTAAGAGAAATTTAAACATGATGCACACTCTAATGCTTGAACTAGCTAGGGTGTGACAACTCACCCCCACTCAAAAGAATCTCGTCCCGAGATTTAGGATCCTCCGGGAAGAAGGTGGGGTACTCAAGTCGAAGACGATCCTCCCTTTCCCAAGTGGCTTCTTTCTCGGAATGGTGTGACCATTGAACCTTGAGAAACTTGATATTCTGACGTCGAGTGGTACGCTCGGCCTGATCAAGGATACGAACGGGATATTCCCGATAGGAGAGGTTATCTTGTAGATCAAGCGTTTCGTGGTCCACTCCACGGATAGGATCCGCGAAGCAACGCCTGAGTTGTGAAACGTGGAAGACATCGTGAACTCTGGAAAGATGCGGAGGTAGTTCCAATTGGTAGGCAACTTCTCCTTGTTTGGCAAGAATGCGAAAGGCTGCATTGTAACGAGGGGCCAATTTGCCTTTGATACCGAAACGGTGGGTTCCCTTTAATGGAGTAACCCGAAGGTAAGCCTTCTCGTCGACTTCATAAGTCATAGGCTTATGTTTACGATCATATTGACTCTTTTGACGAGATTGGGCTGTTTTCAATTTCTCACGAATAACGCGAACCTGCTCTTCTGCTTCCTGAATCATATCCGGGCCAAAGAGTTGTCTTTCCCCGGTTTCTGACCAGTTAAGAGGCGTTCGACATTTTCGTCCATAGAGAACTTCGAAAGGAGCCTTGCCCAAGCTGGCTTGATAACTATTGTTATAAGCAAACTCCGCGAATGGAAGGCATTTCTCCCAACTCATTCCGAATGAGATGACAGAAGCTCGGAGCATATCTTCCAGAATTTGATTGACTCGCTCTACTTGACCACTTGATTGAGGATGGAAGGCAGTACTAAAAGAGAGACGAGTTCCCATAGCATTTTGGAAACTTTCCCAAAATCGAGAGGTGAAGAGACTCCCACGGTCTGAGTTAATTTCCAATGGAACACCATGAAGAGACACTATTCGGGAGATGTATAAATCGGCTAGCTGGCTAGCGGTGATACTCTCACGAACAGGTAGAAAGTGGGCTACTTTGGAAAGACGGTCGATCACGACGAAGATGGCATTATTCCCTCTCTTGGTCCTGGGAAACCCAGTGATGAAATCCATACTGATTTTATCCCATTTCCATTCGGGAATAGCCAAAGGTTGAAGAGTGCCAGCAGGCCGTTGATGCTCTTCTTTAACACGACGACAAACGTCGCAATTAGCAATGTATTGAGCGATTTCCCTCTTCATCCTAGTCCACCAAAACCTCTGGCGTAGGTCTTGATACATTTTAGTACTACCGGGATGAATGGTGAGAGGGGATTCATGAGCTTCCTTAAGGATCAACTGGCGCAGATGTTGTTTCTTGGGAACCACCAAACGGTTCTCGAAGAAGACAGCACCTCGCTCATCCATGGAGAAACAGTTAGCAACTCCGCTAGCGATGTTTTCCTTAATCCGGGATATGCCCTTATCATACCGCTGGGCGGTTATGATTTGATCCATAAGGGTAGGTTTCGCCACCAGGGTGGATAGGAATCCTCGAGGAACAATGTGAAGGTTAAGCTTACGGAATTCCTCATGGAGAGGTGGTTGACTCTGTTGTAACATCAGGTTGTTACAATAGGATTTACGGCTTAGTGCAGCAGCCATGACATTGGCTTTGCCCGGGGTGTAAGTTATTCCTAAGTTGTAATCCGAGATCAACTCAACCCAACGTCTTTGCCTGAGATTCAAGTCTGGTTGGGTGCAGATATATTTCAAACTTTGGTGATTGGTGAAGATCTCGCAACGATTACCGAGGAGGTAATGTCGCCAGGTTTTAAGTGCATGGACTACAGCTACAAGCTCTAGATCATGTGTGGGATAATTTTCCTCATGTGGGTGTAATTGCCGTGAAGCATAGGCAATTACCTGACGATCCTGCATGAGTATGCAACCTAGTCCTTGTCGCGAGGCGTCACAATAGATAATAAAGTCCTTGGAGAAATCTGGTGGTACCAGTACGGGAGCAGATGTCAGGTGTCTTTTCAGTTCCTGAAAGCTAAACTCGCACTGTGGAGTCCACTCGAACTTTTTATCTTTCTTGAGGAGTTCAGTTAGAGGTTTAGCAACCTTGGAGAAATTCTCGATGAAGCGGCGGCAATAGCTCGCTAAGCCAAGGAAACTCTGAACTTGTTTGACCGTCTCAGGTGGAGTCCAATCAAGGACGGCTTAAACTCGCTCGGGATTGATAGCAATACCCTTGCCAGAGATTACATGGCCTAGATAGGTCACTTCTGGCAACCAAAATTCACACTTGGAGAATTTGGCATAAAGGCGATGCTCTCGAAGTTTCATCAATACCAGCCTTAGATGTTCGGCATGTTCCTCTTCATTCTTGGAGTAGATGAGTATGTCATCGAGGTATACCACGACGAATTTATCCAAGTACTCCATGAAAACCGAGTTCATTAACCGAGAGAAGGTAGGTGGGGCATTGGTTAAACTGAAGGACATGACGGTGTACTCGTATTGGCCATAACGAGTAACAAAGGCCGTTTTGGGAATGTCCCCATTTCTGATTTTGATATGATGGTAGCCCAACCTCAAATCCATCTTGGAAAAGACTGAGGATCCAGCGAGCTGATCATATAGATCGTTAATCCTGGGAAGCGGGTATTTGTTCTTGATGGTGACCAGGTTGACAAGGCGGTAGTCCACAACCATTAGATCCGTTCCAACCTTCTTCTTGACGAAGAGGACGGGGCAAGCCCAAGGAGAGGAACTAGGACGGATGAAACCCTTTTTCAAGGACTCATCGAGTTGGTTCTTAAGCTCGGCTAGTTCTAAGGGTGCCATCTTGTAGGGTCTTCTAGAAATTGGCACGGTTCCTGGAACAAGGTCTATCACAAACTCGACATCCATGTCAGGTGGAACACCTGGCAGTTCTTCTGGAAAGACATCCGGAAAGTCTCTGACTATCGGAACATCCTCAAGGTCTGGAAGGGGGTTGGCATTTAGGGAGTAAAGCTGGCGCTTGGCCACTCGAGTTAAGACATTGAGTGTCTTGCCCGATGGGTGAGTAAGCTAAACGGTTCTAGTGGCACAATCAATCTTAGCGTAATGAGCTGACATCCAGTCCATACCCAAGATGATGTTTATGTCCGTGGACTTGAGAGCTATCAAGGATGCAAGGAAGACAAGTCTATCGACACGAATTTCGTTCCCATGACTTACTCTAGAAGTTTGCCATTTGGAACCCGGAGTTTGAATTACCATGGAAGTGGGCATGTCACAGAATGTCGTGTTATGCAATCGAGCATAGCCCTCGGATATGAATGAATGAGATGCTCCAGTATCGAAAAGAACAGATGCCGGATGGAAGTTAACAAGGAGCGTACCAAGGACGACATTGGGATCCTCATGAGCCTCCTCGGCTGAAACATAGTTGACATGGCCACGTGGAGTGGTGGCCGGCTTGGCGTAGAATGTTTTTCCCGCGGGCTTACCACGGCCAACGGACTTTCCAGTTTGATTGGGGTTGTTGTTCTAGGGACACTCTCGGCTATAGTGACCCGGCTCTCCACACTTAAAGCACGTCACCACATTGGGGCATGGAGCAGCATTAGCAGCGGGGCCACCATAGGGCTTGGGCGGTGCAAATTGCTGGTTGGGACGAGGCGCCTCAAACGATGGCCTCGGGATGAACCTGGGTGGCAGTGCCGTGCTTGGGATCCACACCCGGCGCTTCTGAGCTCCAGAGCCGGATGAAGAGCCAAAGTCACGGGAGTGCTTGCATGAAGCGTCATAATCAGTCTGGCCTGTCTCAGCACTGATGGCTTTATTGACCAACTTCTGAAAGGAGGTGCACTCGTGCAGACGAAGATCGCGGCGAAGCTCGGGGCTAAGTCCCTTGCGGAACCTTGCTTGCTTCTTAGCGTCAGTAGATACCTCTTCGGGAGCATAGCGTGCCAGATTTCCAAATTCACAACTATAAGCATCCACAGTCAGTCTTCCTTGGGTGAAGTTGCAGAACTCCTCCCTCTTGCGATCCATGAGACCTTCCGGAATGTGATGCTCGTAGAAAGCCTCACTGAACTCAGCCCAAGTAGTAACTTGGCCGACCGGGCACATAGCTTCGAAGTTTTCCCACCAAAGGCTAGCAGGGCCTTCGAGGTGATAGGCAGCATAGGTAACCTTGTCGGCTTTGGCTACGTTGGCAGAACGTAGCTTGTGAGTGATGCTGCGAAGCCAGTCATCCGCGTCGAGGGGTTCGACGGAATGGTTAAACTTTGGTGGGTACAGCTTGATAAAGTCATTGATTGACACCAAGTCATTTCGTGGGTGGCGTGCAGTGTTCTGCTCAATCCGCTCTAGCAGGCGGTTAGTCTCACGCTTGTTTCTTTCCGCCTCCAGCATTACTTCGGCCAGAGAAGGCGGGTGAGGCAGATTTTCACCTCTAGCTGCACTGGCTTCCCCCTGCTCTGAGGCAGCTGGGTTGCTGCGGGTGTTGACCATCCTAGGAGAAAACAAGACAATGGTTTAGATAAGGATGGCTCAAACTTAGCAAGGAGTGCAGAATGTAATGGATAACGCGGAATGCAGAGATGTTCATCCGTATGTCATGGTAATATAAAACTGCCATATATATACCAACGGTCATACACATCATACATAATTTAGTACAAGCCCAGGCTACAGTACAACTATGATGAAAGACGTTACATCTCATCGGAGGCATTCCAAGCTCCTATACAGTATTTGTCTACACCTCCGGATTTGATTACACACAAAGTCATATTCCACAAGTCTCACAGGACAATGGAGATACAACTACTACAATACTAGTGAATATCCTCGGAGGCAGAACCTACCACGAAGAACACATCGGAACACAATCAACACATGACGATATGCAACAATATGATGCATGCTATGACATGGCAATATGAATGTGTCTTGGCCTAATGCAAGCTATAACAGAAAGGAATGAACTCATTTGAATCAAAGATTCAAATATTAGCTCATTAAACATGGCCTTAATAGTGCATTTCCTTATTCTGCTTAAACAGCAATGTAAACTTGTTTTGTCATGCATGAAACCATTACAGATGGATAGATTGAATTTTTCTGATCATTTTTCATATATAAATCTTTGCATTTGGAGCTATGGTTGATTTTCTATGATTTTTAGAAGTTTTAACTATTTTCTGGATATTCCTGAATAAAAATAAATCCAAAAAATGCATTACTGCGTCAGCATTGCGTCATGCTGACCTCAACAGGTCAAAGGCGCCAGCCCAGGTCAAACCTGACTGGTGGGCCCCTTCTGTCAGCCTCTCAGCTAATTAACAGGATTAGATTAACACTAATTAGCTAACAGTGGGGCCTGGGCCCACATGTCAGTGACTGATTTAATTAAAATTAAATAAAACTAATCCTAAATTAGTTAGCAGACCGGCCCCACCTGTCATAGACTCAGGGGGGTCTACCTGGGCCCACCCAGGAGTCAAACTGGGTCAAACTCACCGGTGACTCGACGCTGGCGAGGCCCAAGACGGTGGCGCAGCTCGGAAAACGCCCACAGGGCACGGGCGAGGCCGTTCTTGGGCTCGTTGGAGAGCTCTTGCAGTCGCGCATCTAGTGGTGGTGGAGGCCGGGCCTATGGTGGCCGGAGACGACGACGGCGAGCTCCAAGGCGGCGGCCGGAGTTCGGCCATGTGTGGGGAGTGGGCTGCGGCGTGCAAACACGGAAACTGAAGCGCTAGCGAGGCACTACGCGATGCGTCAAGCACGTTGCATAGCACGGGAGGACCAAATGGTCGCCGGAGCGGCGCCGGCGACGAGCTCGAACGGAGACGAGCTTCGGCCATGGTGGAACTATGGCCTAGAGGGTGCAAACGCGTGGGAAAGAAGAGGGGAAAGGCGGCAGAGCTCACAGGGAGGTCGATGAGCAGCTCAGTGGGCTCGGGGGCGACCGGAGCGAGGCGAATCGATGAACGGCGTCCGGCGGGTACCGAGGTTGAAGACGATCCGATGGCGGCGATGCAGGGCCTCCGGCGATGCGTGGCTCGGTGGGGAAGGCGAGGGCGTCGCGGCGGAGCTTCTGGACAGGTCAGAGAGGCGAGGGGGTGACGGAGAGCGCGACTACAGCGGTGAGATGGCGACAAGCTCGTCGGCCATGGTGCGGGAGAGGGTGAGGGAGACGAGGGGAGAGTGAGCGAGGATGAGAGGGGGACGTGGGGGTCGCGTGGCACCCCTAGGCGTCTCCAGGCATCGGCGGAAGCAGGAGGTGGCCGGCGTGTGGCCGCGGGCGCCGGCCACGCGCTCCGCGTCCTTCTGGCGCGAGGACAACGACGACTGGCACAGCCAGTAGGCTAAGCCGAGCCAGGTGGCTGGGCCAGCACAGGTAAGGGCCAGGTGGGCTTCCCTCTCTCTCTCTTTTTATTTGTTTCTGTTTTTCTAATTAACTGCAACTATTGGGCTTTAAATAAAATACTAAAACATTTCCAAAAATCCTGAAAATAATTGTGGGCTCTGTTTAGATTATTTCCAACAGCAAACATTTATTTCCAGGATTATTTGAGCATTTAAATTATTTTATAGCATTTAAATGCCCAAATTCAAATACTTATGATTTAATTCAATGACCTTCTGTTGACCTAGAAAATTGTGCACCAATTTTGCCAGAGGTTTTAACCCAAGACAAGGAGGGTGAACTTTTTAGAAGGGCATTTCAGGTTCATTGAAAATAATTTTAGTAAACCCTAGTTGTTTCTAGGGGGGTGTTGGGGGTTTCTGCTTTGCCCATTTCAAATTTAAGAGAAATTTAAACATGATGCACACTCTAATGCTTGAACTAGCTAGGGTGTGACAACTCACCCCCACTCAAAAGAATCTCGTCCCGAGATTTAGGATCCTTCGGGAAGAAGGTGGGGTACTCAAGTCGAAGACGATCCTCCCTTTCCCAAGTGGCTTCTTTCTCGGAATGGTGTGACCATTGAACCTTGAGAAACTTGATATTCTGACGTCGAGTGGTACGCTCGGCCTGATCAAGGATACGAACGGGATATTCCCGATAGGAGAGGTTATCTTGTAGATCAAGCGTTTCGTGGTCCACTCCACGGATAGGATCCGCGAAGCAACGCCTGAGTTGTGAAACGTGGAAGACATCGTGAACTCTGGAAAGATGCGGAGGTAGTTCCAATTGGTAGGCAACTTCTCCTTGTTTGGCAAGAATGCGAAAGGGTCCAATGTAACGAGGGGCCAATTTGCCTTTGATACCGAAATGATGGGTTCCCTTTAATGGAGTAACCCGAAGGTAAGCCTTCTCGTCGACTTCATAAGTCATAGGCTTATGTTTACGATCATATTGACTCTTTTGACGAGATTGGGCTGTTTTCAATTTCTCACGAATAACGCGAACCTGCTCTTCTGCTTCCTGAATCATATCCGGGCCAAAGAGTTGTCTTTCCCCGGTTTCTGACCAGTTAAGAGGCGTTCGACATTTTCGTCCATAGAGAACTTCGAAAGGAGCCTTGCCCAAGCTGGCTTGATAACTATTGTTATAAGCAAACTCCGCGAATGGAAGGCATTTCTCCCAACTCATTCCGAATGAGATGACAGAAGCTCGGAGCATATCTTCCAGAATTTGATTGACTCGCTCTACTTGACCACTTGATTGAGGATGGAAGGCAGTACTAAAAGAGAGACGAGTTCCCATAGCATTTTGGAAACTTTCCCAAAATCGAGAGGTGAAGAGACTCCCATGGTCTGAGTTAATTTCCAATGGAACACCATGAAGAGACACTATTCGGGAGATGTATAAATCGGCTAGCTGGCTAGCGGTGATACTCTCACGAATAGGTAGAAAGTGGGCTACTTTGGAAAGACGGTCGATCACGACGAAGATGGCATTATTCCCTCTCTTGGTCCTGGGAAACCCAGTGATGAAATCCATACTGATTTTATCCCATTTCCATTCGGGAATAGCCAAAGGTTGAAGAGTGCCAGCAGGCCGTTGATGCTCTTCTTTAACACGACGACAAACGTCGCAATTAGCAATGTATTGAGCAATTTCCCTCTTCATCCTAGTCCACCAAAACCTCTAGCGTAGGTCTTGATACATTTTAGTACTACCGGGATGAATGGTGAGAGGGGATTCATGAGCTTCCTTAAGGATCAACTGGCGCAGATGTTGTTTCTTGGGAACCACCAAACGGTTCTCGAAGAAGACAGCACCTCGCTCATCCATGGAGAAACAGTTAGCAACTCCGCTAGCGATGTTTTCCTTAATCCGGGATATGCCCTTATCATACCGCTGGGCTTTTATGATTTGATCCATAAGGGTAGGTTTCGCCACCAGGGTGGATAGGAATCCTCGAGGAACAATGTGAAGGTTAAGCTTACGGAATTCCTCATGGAGAGGTGGTTGACTCTGTTGTAACATCAGGTTGTTACAATAGGATTTATGGCTTAGTGCAGCAGCCATGACATTGGCTTTGCCCGGGGTGTAAGTTATTCCTAAGCCGTAATCCGAGATCAACTCAACCCAAGGTCTTTGCCTGAGATTCAAGTCTGGTTGGGTGAAGATATATTTCAAACTTTGGTGATCGGTGAAGATCTCGCAACGATTACCGAGGAGGTAATGTCGCCAGGTTTTAAGTGCATGGACTACAGCTACAAGCTCTAGATCATGTGTGGGATAATTTTCCTCATGTGGGTGTAATTGCCGTGAAGCATAGGCAATTACCTGACGATCCTGCATGAGTATGCAACCTAGTCCTTGTCGCGAGGCGTCACAATAGATAATAAAGTCCTTGGAGAAATCTGGTGGTACCAGTACGGGAGCAGATGTCAGGCGTCTTTTCAGTTCCTGAAAGCTAAACTCGCACTGTGGAGTCCACTCGAACTTTTTATCTTTCTTGAGGAGTTCAGTTAGAGGTTTAGCAACCTTGGAGAAATTCTCGACGAAGCGGCGGCAATAGCTCGCTAAGCCAAGGAAACTCCAAACTTGTTTGACCGTCTCAGGTGGAGTCCAATCAAGGACGGCTTGAACTCGCTCGGGATTGACAGCAATACCCTTGCCAAAGATTACATGGCCTAGATAGGTCACTTCTGGCAACCAAAATTCACACTTGGAGAATTTGGCATAAAGGCGATGCTCTCGAAGTTTCATCAATACTAGCCTTAGATGTTCGGCATGTTCCTCTTCGTTCTTGGAGTAGATGAGTATGTCATCGAGGTATACCACGACGAATTTATCCAAGTACTCCATGAAAACCGAGTTCATTAACCGAGAGAAGGTAGGTGGGGCATTGGTTAAACCGAAGGACATGACGGTGTACTCGTATTGGCCATAACGAGTAACAAAGGCCGTTTTGGGAATGTCCCCGTTTCTGATTTTGATTTGATGGTAGCCCAACCTCAAATCCATCTTGGAAAAGACTGAGGATCCAGCGAGCTGATCATACAGATCGTTAATCCTGGGAAGCGGGTATTTGTTCTTGATGGTGACCAGGTTGACAAGGCGGTAGTCCACAACCATTCGATCCGTTCCATCCTTCTTCTTGACGAAGAGGACGGGGAAAGCCCAAGGAGAGGAACTAGGACGGATGAAACCCTTTTTCAAGGACTCATCGAGTTGGTTCTTAAGCTTGGCTAGTTCTAAGGGTGCCATCTTGTAGGGTCTTCTAGAAATTGGCATGGTTCCTGGAACAAGGTCTATCACAAACTCGACATCCATGTCAGGTGGAACACCTGGCAGTTCTTCTGGAAAGACATCCGGAAAGTCTCTGACTATCGGAACATCCTCAAGGTCTGGAAGGGGGTTGGCATTTAGGGAGTAAAGCTGGCGCTTGGCCACTCGAGTTAAGACATTGACTGTCTTGCCCAATGGGTGAGTAAGCTAAACGGTTCTAGTGGCACAATCAATCTTAGCGTAATGAGCTGACATCCAGTCCATACCCAAGATGAAGTTTATGTCCGTGGACTTGAGAGCTATCAAGGATGCAAGGAAGACAAGTCTATCGACAAGAATTTCGTTCCCATGACTTACTCTAGAAGTTTTCCATTTGGAACCCGGAGTTTGAATTACCATGGAAGTGAGCATGTCACAGAATGTCGTGTTATGCAATCGAGCATAGCCCTCGGATATGAATGAATGAGATGCTCCAGTATCGAAAAGAACAGATGCCGGATGGAAGTTAACAAGGAGCGTACCAAGGACGACATTGGGATCCTCATGAGCCTCCTCGGCTGAAACATAGTTGACATGGCCACGTGGAGTGGTGGCCGGCTTGGCGTAGAATGTTTTTCCCGCGGGATTACCACGGCCAACGGACTTTCCAGTTTGATTGGGGTTGTTGTTCTGGGGACACTCTCGGCTATAGTGACCCAGCTCTCCACACTTAAAGCACGTCACCACATTGGGGCATGGAGCAGCATTAGCAGCGGGGCTACCATAGGGCTTGGGCGGTGCAAATTGCTGGTTGGGACGAGGCGCCTCAAAGGATGGCCTCGGGATGAACCTGGGTGGCAGTGCCGTGCTTGGGATCCACACCCGGCGCTTCTGAGCTCCAGAGCCGGATGAAGAGCCAAAGTCACGGGAGTGCTTGCATGAAGCGTCATAATCAGTCTGGCCTGTCTCAGCACTGATGGCTTTATTGACCAACTTCTGAAAGGAGGTGCACTCGTGCAGACGAAGATCGCGGCGAAGCTCGGGGCTAAGTCCCTTGCGGAACCTTGCTTGCTTCTTAGCGTCAGTAGATACCTCTTTGGGAGCATAGCGTGCCAGATTTCCAAATTCACGACTATAAGCATCCACAGTCAGTCTTCCTTGGGTGAAGTTGCAGAATTCCTCCCTCTTGCGATCCATGAGACCTTCCGGAATGTGATGCTCGCAGAAAGCCTCACTGAACTCAGCCCAAGTAGTAACTTGGCCGACCGGGCGCATAGCTTCGAAGTTTTCCCACCAAAGGCTAGCAGGGCCTTCGAGGTGATAGGCAGCATAGGTAACCTTGTCGGCTTTGGCTACGTTGGCAGAATGTAGCTTGTGAGTGATGCTGCGAAGCCAGTCATCCGCGTCGAGGAGTTCGACGGAATGGTTAAACTTTGGTGGGTACAGCTTGATAAAGTCATTGATTGACACCAAGTCATTTCGTGGGTGGCGTGCAGTGTTTTGCTCAATCCGTTCTAGCAGGCGGTTAGTCTCACGCTTGTTTCTTTCCGCCTCCAGCATTACTTCGGCCAGAGAAGGCGGGTGAGGCAGATTTTCACCTCTAGCTGCACTGGCTTCCCCCTGCTCCGAGGCAGCAGGGTTGCTGCGGGTGTTGACCATCCTAGGAGAAAACAAGACAATGGTTTAGATAAGGATGGCTCAAACTTAGCAAGGAGTGCAGAATGTAATGGATAACGCGGAATGCAGAGATGTTCATCCGTATGTCATGGTAATATAAAACTGCCATATATATACCAACGGTCATACACATCATACATAGTTTAGTACAAGCCCAGGCTATAGTACAACTATGATGAAAGACGTTACATCTCATCGGAGGCATTCCAAGCTCCTATACAGTATTTGTCTACACCTCCGGATTTGATTACACACAATGTCATATTCCACAAGTCTCGCGGGACAATGGAGATACAACTACTACAATACTAGTGGTACTACTACTAACTCAGACAGCTCCGTAGTAGTCCTCATAGAAGTCACCTCCATAGCCTGGAAGTTCAACGTGACCATCCGGGAACAGACGGTCCTGAGGAGCCTGTGGACCATAGGGGCTAGGATGAGGTCTTGGACCAACAAACGGTGGCCTGCGGGGACCACGGGGTGGGGTGATGCCTCCCACATCACACCAATCCACCATGTCTGGCAGAGCTGATCTCACAGGATACAGATCCCTTGTATCCATACATCCAGCTTGCACCACAGGTGCAAACCGAGTCAATGTGGCCCAATGATCAGCACGGGTATTGAAAAGCTCCAGCCTCACGGCCCGATTCTCTCGGTCCTTATCTTCAAGCATCTCGGCAGTGGTACGAGTTAATGAGTCCTCCTGAGTGGAGTCAGCATAGATAGCCTTAAGATACCCTTGTGCTCCCGGAAGTGAAGCTGGCATGTAACGGAAGTCGGTGTTCCGAAGCAGGCCAGTCCGGACTCGCAAGATGGTCATCATGGAATAGGCAGCATCCTGCACAGCCATCTCAACAGTAACCCCGAGTCCATAGGAACAGTGAAGGGGCTTGGTAGATCCAGGATAAGAAGGAAATATCCTGACGGTGCAGAGATATTGGCTTTGATTAAAGTCGCGGAACTGCTCTTCGACGGTGTATTCGGGATACCAACGGTAGCCCGTCTCGATCATTACCCGGACTAACATAGCAGTATGACCGGGCACGTCAAGGCACCGGGTCAGGCGAACCACTTGATTTTGAACACGGTTGGCCATCTGAAAGCACAACCACAATGCAAAGACATCAGAATTTCTAAGGAAAAATTGGACAGCATAACAGCTGTAAATGCTCAGAAAAAGATTTGAGACATCCAGAATAGTTCGCAATACCATTCAACAACATCATATCAAGATTCTGATCCAATTAGCAACATACTAAAATAGTAGAAACTGAACTGGGGCTTGTAGCATCAATCCTATAAGCTACTACGGATTAGTAACACGGGAACCTGATAGAAGGAGAGAGCCTAGTCCTTAACCCACGTTGAATGAGAAGAGAATGACTCAGATCAGAGGCATAGGGTAAAGGAGTAAAAGAGCCTTACGTTCCCTCCCACAATCAATTCCCCTACATATAACTAAAGCATTTCTAGACTCGACATCGACCAGTTTGTCTCAACGAACCTACAGGCAGTCCAGCTCTGATACCAACGCTGTCAGGACCCCGATTCCAAGTCACATCGATCTAGCCGGTAACACCTCATATCACTTTGCGGCCTCACGCACGGTATCCCACGGGTGTCGCCTTACCATGGTCCGGGACCGTTTGCGCCTTTTGGCTCACGTATATGATAGTGTCGCTAGCATCCATATGACAGAGAACCCGGGCCGACATGGCTAGTCATGAACCCAAAGCGGCACAGACCTATGGAGACAGGCATACATGAATCACATCGAGCATGTCGGTCATCAGCGATTGATTCCGGGCTGTAGCACTGGGCTAACAGGACTCCGGGGAACCCGGGCTGTAGCAGGCTAGGCAGGACTCCGGAAGTCACAGCGTGACATTTCCCCGAAGGGACAGACATAGGAACGAAGTGAAACACATGACGGCCAGTCAAGTGTCCTGAACAGTAGTGCTAGGCTAGCAGGACTCCGGTGAACCGGGCTGTAGTGGACTACTATGGCTCGAGGAACACTAGACTACATTTCCCCATAAGAAAGGCTGCCAAGGATAAACAACTAGATTGTCGGATCCCACTCATACCAAGCATTTCAATCATACACACAATATGCCCGATATGAGTACATACAACATGGCATCACAACAAAACTCTACAACTCAAGTACTTTATTTAAAGGCTCCAGGGAGCCATACATAACATGTTCATACAGATAGGGGTCACATGACCCGACACTCAAGTCATACAAACATACAAGCACATGCGGAAGCAACTAGTCTTAGTACAGACTCTAGAAAGAAAGAAGGCTTCTCGAAGCCTGTCTATCTACATAGGGCCCTCCATGGCCAGGATCACCACCTGGGTGGCTAGTCACTCGTCGACGTCAAGGTCTACATAGAACCCATCGGAGGGGGCGGTGTTGTCGTCTGAAAACAGTAATTAAGCAAACATGAGTGTGAAGGTACTCAGCAAGTCTTACATCAGAACCTACTATACATGCTTATTCTCAAGAAGGTGGTGGGGTTAATGCAGCAAGCCATCTTTGACTCTTGGCTAAGCTATCCTACGGAACTTCACCAGTAAAATAGTTTTCGCACACGAGTCCACTACTCACCAACACAATACTCCACCGGGGATCCTCCCTCGTCATCCTACGAGAGGGCCATCCTCGGTACTCACACTTATCTTGAGTCTTTTATTAGTACCCATTAACTTGTCTATGAACTGTATAGGCAAACAAGTAGTCCTTTACCGCGGATGCGGCTATTCGAATAGTTTTATACCCTGCAGGGGTGTACTTCTTCATACACGCTTTCACCACTTACCGCTGTTTACACGACATGTACTCGGCAACCTTCAAGCGGAAGCCCAGCGAGGGTGTCGGCCACGGCCTACCTAAACACTTAAGTCTCTAGTCCAGGTTTATCGCCTATCCAGGTTCCATCCGCAGGGAGTCCGGCCGAGGTTTCCACATACGGCCCCGAACGATGTGAACAGGGATCCCGAGACACCAAACGGGTGACTCGGTACACCGTGCCACGGTGTATCTACCGCAACATAGCCCACCCCTAGGGTCAGCGCTACGCACGGCCGCCAACACATAACCTACAAACACCAGAAACTATTTGCAACTCCTGGACAGAGTACTAGGGTGGTTAAGAAGCCGAGAGGGTCAATTAAGGATCTCAATGCATGGTAGTAGCTGAATCTTAAATCACACATACAGATCTCAGTTCTTAGGGACGGCCTCAATGAAACAACCCACCATGTACTCCTACATGGCCTCTCATCGATACCTTTACCCAAACATGTTCAACACATCCCTCACATTACCGGCATAAGCATTTCACTCTGGCCCATCACCCAGATGAACCAGACCTGACACAACTCTAAGCATAGCAGGCGTAGCAAGGTAGGAATCACATACATGGCTCAATCAACTCCTACACATGCTAGTGGGTTTCATCTAGTTACTGTGGCAATGACAGGTCATGTAGAGGATAAGGGTTCAACTACCGTAGCACATAGCAGTTTGAATCGCGTTGTCTTAATGCAGTAAACAAGAGCAGAAGCGAGAACATGGGTTTGTATCGGAATGATCAATGGTTGCTTGCCTGATGGAGTGGTAGTGGGATACTGCCCTTCAGTTGGATACTCGTGAATATCCTCGGAGGCAGAACCTACCACGAAGAACACATCTGAACACAATCAACACATGACGATATGCAACAATATGATGCATGCTATTACATGGCAATATGAATGTGTCTTGGCCTAATGCAAGCTATAACAGAAAGGAATGAACTCATTTGAATCAAAGATTCAAATATTAGCTCATTAAACATGGCCTTAATAGTGCATTTCCTTATTCTGCTTAAACAGAAAGGTAAACTTGTTTTGTCATGCATGAAACCATTACAGATGGATAGATTGAATTTTTCTGATCATTTTTCATATATAAATCTTTGCATTTGGAGCTATGGTTGATTTTCTATGATTTTTAGAAGTTTTAACTATTTTCTGGAAGTTCCTGAATAAAAATAAATCCAGAAAATGCATTACTGCATCAGCATTGCGTCATGCTGACCTCAGCAAGTCAAAGGCGCCAGCCCAGGTCAAACCTGACTGGTGGGCCCCTTTTGTCAGCCTCTCAGCAATTAACAGGATTAGATTAACACTAATTAGCTGTAAGTGGGGCCTGGGCCCACATGTCAGTGACTGATTTAATTAAAATTAATTAAAACTAATCCTAAATTAGTTAGCAGACCGGCCCCACCTGTCATAGACTCAGGGGGTCTACCTGGGCCCACCCAGGAGTCAAACTGGGTCAAACTCACCGGCGACTCGACGCCGGTGAGGCCCGAGACGGTGGCACAGCTCGGAAAACGCCCACAGGGCACGGGCGAGGCCGTTCTTGGGCTCGTTTGAGAGCTCTTGCAGTCGCGCATCTAGTGGTGGTGGAGGCCGGGCCTACGGTGGCCGGAGACGACGATGGCGAGCTCCAAGGCGGCGGCCGGAGTTCGGCCATGTGTGGGGAGTGGGCTGCGGCGTGGAAACACAGAAACTGAAGCGCAAGCGAGGCACTACGCGATGCGGCAAGCACATTGCATAGCACGGGAGGACCAAATGGTCGCCGGAGCGACGCCGGCGACGAGCTCGAGCGGAGACGAGCTTCGGCCATGGTGGAACTATGGCCTAGAGGGTGCAAATGCGTGGGAAAGAAGAGGGGAAAGGCGGCGGAGCTCACAGGGAGGTCGATGAGCAGCTCAGTGGGCTCGGGGGCGACCGGAGCGAGGCGAATCGATGAACGGCGTCTGGCGGGTACCGAGGTTGAAGACGATCCGATGGCGGCGATGCAGGGCCTCCGGCAATGCGTGGCTCGGTGGGGAGGGCGAGGGCGTCGCGGCGGAGCTTCTGGACAGGTCAGAGAGGTGAGGGGGTGACGGAGAGCGCGACTACAGCGGTGAGACGGCGACAAGCTCGTCGGCCATGGTGCGGGAGAGGGTGAGGGAGATGAGGGGAGAGTGAGCGAGGATGAGAGGGGGACGTGGGGGTCGCGTGGCACCCCTAGGCGTCTCCAGGCGTCGGCGGAAGCAGGAGGTGGCCGGCGTGTGGCCGCGGGGGCCGGCCACGCGCTCCGCGTCCTTCTGGCGCGAGGAGGAGGACGACTGGCAGAGCCAGTAGGCTGGGCCGAGCCAGGTGGCTGGGCCAGCACAGGTAAGGCCCGGGTGGGCTTCCCTCTCTCTCTCTCTTTTTATTTGTTTCTGTTTTTCTAATTAACTGCAACTGTTGGGCTTTAAATAAAATACTACAACATTTCCAAAAATCCTGAAAATAATTGTGGGCTCTATTTAGATTATTTCCAACAGCAAACATTTATTTCCAGGATTATTTGAGCATTTAAATTATTTTATAGCATTTAAATGCCCAAATTCAAATACTTATGATTTAATTCAGTGACCTTCTGTTGACCTAGAAAATTGTGCACCAATTTTGCCAGAGGTTTTAACCCAAGACAAGGAGGGTGAACTTTTTATAAGGGCATTTCAGGTTCATTCAAAATAATTTTAGTAAACCCTAGTTGTTTCCAGGGGGGTGTTGGGGGTTTCTGCTTTCCCCATTTCAAATTTAAGAGAAATTTAAACATGATGCACACTCTAATGCTTGAACTAGCTAGTGTGCGACAACTGATAAAGGACAGCATGTACTTACAAGAACAATGCAGAGCTAAAAAAACATTGGCATTGGATATATTCTACACTAATGTAACCATTCATACAGATCAGATAATTTGGAGCGAACAATTGATAAGCAAGCTATCATGCATACTGCTGTCACATAATGAACCAGGTATGTATGCAAGTACAGTGATACAGGACAACAGGTACTAACAAGAGAAAAGCAGCGGGCAGCATATTTGTGATATCCTGTCGTTCTTGTCAAACCGGAATTCTTCTTCGAGTAGATTTCCTGCAAAAATAGAAGTTCAAATTGTCATGTGATTTCATAGACAGTACCTCATCCTGGGAACGAGACCAGTGCATAACAAGGTTTTTCCATTCAATGTCTTCTAAATTTAGCACAGGAGACTTCACCGGAAATTCATTTATAGACTTGCCATCAAAGTGTGATTTCCTCAGGTAACACCGATACTGCTGCAATGCTTCCTTGAAAAGCACAAGCAAGCTTTGCTCGTCATGACTATCCAGATTGACCCTCGCCTAGTTACAACAATGTAATGTAAATCATTGATGTGTTCAATCAGCAGAAAACAGGAAAATAATAACCATGAATAATAGCACTTACACGTAAGTTGGACAGGAAGATTTGAAAATGGTGTTTGTCTTCACAATAATCTTCCCATGATGGGAATATATGCATGTAGTCCCTAAGAACATTGAAAGCATTGTCTTTTAAACTAGGAATAAATGGAATGGGGTTCCAATCTACAGGAATTGGCCGTCTCTGCAGTTGGGATAGGTCTTCGGCCGGTGGACTTGCTATACTTTTTGCTGGAGTGGGATTTTTCTGTGGTACAGCTGGTGCTATGGCAAATAAAATCGGTATACCTTTTGCTGGAGTGCAGGTCCTGTGTGGTCGGGCTAGTGGTATGACCAGTGAAGTATGGGTACAGTCTGCTGGAGTCGGTCCTACGTTTTGTGTCACTGGTTGCACAGCCAATATAAGTGGGGTGATGTCTGATTTCTTCGGCACCACCATGTTTTTCAAGGACTTTGCTGGTGCTCCTTCAGGTTCAGCAATCACCCTCTTCCTTTTTGATGTATGATGCACAAGAACAGCATTTGAGTGGAAAAAGATGGTATGATGATAGATGGAATATGTATTGATAATGGATGGGCATGGCATCTTGACATATATGATGAGTAAACTAAGCAGATGGCAGTGCAACAAAGTAGAAGAAATGCAAGCCAACATATGCAAGATACGCGCAATCAATAAAACCTTGCCAAATTAGAACAGGCACCTTGATGGGTGAACAGGACAGGCCATCTGCCTTTGACTCCTCGAGGTTAGAATAGTCATTCGGATGATATTCTGAACAAGAATCAACGGGTGGGGAGCATACGAGTTTCATTGCTTCCAGAATGGCACTCAATGCCTTGCTGCCAATTTTGTAAGTCATTGCAGTGTTCCACAATATTCTTCTAATGCGCGGATTCTGATATTCACTGTAATTGCGTATAATATCTGTGAACCATGAAAACATAAATAGTTGTGAGATTATATTTGTAATGCAGATGATATTCTAATATAGGGGCGCCCCTGTAAACACTTGTGTGCTATCACTGGATTCTGATGAGAGAGCTCATGTGTGTTGTAATATGGTGTGTGCATTTATATAATCTGGCACAAGGACACAAAAAATATGCTCCAGAAGTAAGGATAGCTGGCAGATGATAGGTTCATAATATACTGTATAGAGAGTTTATTGCCAAACCATGATAACAAGAGCACACACCAACTAGGCAGATCATAGGGGCTGTTTGGTTTTAGGACTAGCATTGCCACACTTTGCCACACATTTTTGCCAAACTTGACTAAGGTTAGTTCATCAAAATGAGAGCCACAAGTTGGCAAGCCTAAGGGAATCTTGCCACACTTTTTGTGTGTATGCCATGTGGGGTCCAAGTGTGGCTTGCCTAAGATGTGGCTTGAGCCAAACACTCACCTAAGTTGGTTAAACTTGCCTAACCTTAGGTGTGGCAATCTTTGGCAAAGTTAATCACAAACCAAACAGCCCCATAGTGTACATAACAGGGGTACACCATAACTAGGATATATAAATCAGGAAAGTGGAACTGGCTGGAAATTACGGTGGTGTATTGCCGCTAGTGATTGAAAGCCTATCGATCACGTACAGGCCAGCTCTATCAGTTGTTGACTGTAGATGTCCCTGCTCCCCTTCCTGACAAGGAACATACTGTGCTTCCCATACAGAACACCACACGGGCCGCCAGCCGAACTACCGGCCCCACCGCCTGTGTTCCTCCGCCACCCCCACCCCCGCCCCCACCAGCTTCGAGTTTTCTTCGTTCGACAAGGCCCCACCACCGCCCCCCACAACCACCGTCCCCACCCGAGCCCCTTCGATCGCACCGACGAACTCCGGCGAGCTCTGAAAAATCGACTGACCCAATTTTGAAATTTAGTCTACTGTGATTTAACTAGTGTGGAATATAAAAGGGGAAAACCATAAGCATTGCGGGTACGGTGTTGAGCGTTCCATGGCGGATCTAAAGGTGCAAACCGGACAAAGGCAACTTCGCAACCAAGACAAGAAATCAGAGTAAAGCAGTGGCGATCTATTTTCTTGCTGCAATAAATAAGTTGAGCAGATACAAAAGAGTACCGCCTCTGGTGCGGCGGCCTGTACGCATCTGCTGAGAATTTGATGGTGCTGTGGTAGCGATGGCTGTCGGCGGCGTAGAAGCAGATCTAGGAGGGTAGACGGTGGCGGCGGGGCGCGGTGGACAAGACGGTCATAGGAGCGGCGCCGGCAAGGTGGACGACGGCGGGGATGAAGCGAGAGGACGGGATGCAAGGATCCCGGTCCGAAGCCGTGGATGAGAGAGGTCGATCTCTTGTAATGGACAGCGGCGTCGGGGTATCAGCTCCGGCATGGTGGAGGAGGACGGCGGTGGATGGGGTGGCGGACGGCGGCGGACGGAGGAGGGTGCGGTGGAGAGGGTGTTTTGGCGCCCACGGAGTACGAATGGGGAAAAGGGAGGTAGAGAGGAAGGGGGGAACCATGTATTCAGGGCGCGCTTGTCTCAAATGTGAGGAAATTTACAAACTTAGCCCCCGTTTCAAATTTGTACTACATCATAGCAACACTAGTCGGTTGGGGATAGGACGGTAATCTCGCATACACCGAATATTTGCCGACGAGAGTTTGTTTTTGGTGCCCACCATGTATGAATATGAATCGGGGAGGGAGTCGATTTCGACCGAGGACACACTGTGTTTTGGCGCCCACCGTGTATGAATCCGGGTGAGAGGCGGTTATGTCACGTTTGGGTGAAATTACAAACCTACCCCTATCAAAACCTATAGAAATCCAGCATATAGGCTTTGCGTGGCAGGGATAGGCAATAGTGATTTCCATCTCACATATTTTGGTTTCGGGCGGTTACTGCGACTTTCCCCCCTTCGTTCAAATTTTGCAGAGTGCACATTTACCATGCCAACTCAATTTGAATCCCGTTTGTATTCTATTTTTTTGGGCGGGGTCCATTTTCAATTGGAATTACATTCTATATACATCATTTTTTATATATACTTTCAAAACCACAACACCATTTATACATAAATATGGTTTACAAATGGCATGATCTCAAATTCATAAGGTTGTATCCATAAATTTGGATTTTCAAATATTTGAAACCACTTTATGTTGAAATCCAATGTATGCATTCCTCGCTAACTGTCTCCAATTAATGTATGTTTCATGCGGGTTTTTTTTACTTCTCAAAAATGTATAATGTGTTTCACACACGCAACATATAGTGTAATCCCGTTTAGACATTAATTGCATATAAACCATGCATTGTTTGTAATTGAAGAATCTATGGATCACCAATATTGATAAACTATATAACATTACACGTGTGCCCAAATTCAAATGAATATGCATGTTTGATACACCAATTTGCGTTATGATATTATCGATGTCGTGATCTCCAGTTTAAATATTTGAATCCCCTTTAATCCAGATATTTGTCTCATATAGCTATCACTCATGCTTATATAGGACTATCTCTCTGGACCTATACGCGTTCATCGTCTCTCAGGTATCTCTCGTGCTACCTGTATGTCGACAATGATCTTTTATCTTCGTAACACACTGACGGTACTCTCTCCCTCGACCTTCATCACTCTATCTTGCTCTAAGTATATCTCGCTCCCTGCTATGTGTCTCTAACTATGATTCTCCATGTGGAATCTCTTTCTCTCACACAAACACAAAAATTTGTCTCCCGGGGTCTCATTTCTCTCTACTATTCCCATGTGTGCCACTCGCACACCCATCATACAGAGATGTCTTTCGCTCCTTAGATAAGAGAACCTACGACTCTTCCTCTTCAATATCTCTTTCTCACACACAAACACAAACTCTGTCTCCCAGGGTCTCATATTTCTCCATTGTTCTCTTGTATGTCGCTCACACACCCTCTCTCCCTAGAGATATCTTGCGTTCCCTCGTATGTCTCTCTAGCTATCCCTCTCGTTGTGAAATATCTTTCTCTCTCGCAGACACAAAACTCCGTCTCTCTGGATCTCATTTCTCTCTGATATCTATTTGTATGTGATTCACACGCACCCTCTCTCTATCTCTCTCACACTCACACACATAACCCAGCCTTCTGATCCACTCGACTCCTATCTCTAACGCACACTAGCTAGCATCTTTATCTTTCTATTTATCTGTTTCTCCATCAACCTTCTTTCTCGCCCTCACTCTTGATTCTTATCACGCACACTACATATGTTTCTCTCTACATGCAGTCAAGTGCCCTCTCACACACATATATAACTTCACCATTTGAACCACCCAACGGTCATCTCCAACACCCAAACTAGCGGATGTCCCTCTAGCTAGCATCTCCATCTCTGTATCTATCTGTAGTTTCTCCGTCAACATTTCTTTCTCACACGGAGTCTTGCTTCCTATCACCCACACTATATATGTCTCTCCATACATATGCATTTATAGGTTGGTCTCTTTTGCACAATCATTGCGCCTCACTCCCTCTGCTCGCCATAGATGCATGCTCCAGCCCACGCCACTATCTCTTAAAGACAAAAACACATGCTCAATTGTCGGGACTTCTTCCATGCATTCTCACATGCATGCATATTGTCATACTGATCCGTCTCTCCCATGTCGTTGATCTTATGACTTATGCCTTCTTTCTTTTATCTCGATCATGCACGCGCGCACACACACACATCCCATGTATACATGTATACCTCTAACACATGCATGTTCAAGGTCTCTATGTCTCCATACGTAGTTAATTACCCTCAATCCTAACGCCACATTGAATCGTTCTCCTCTTTTGTGCACATAACTTCCGCCTGGATGGGTAAAACACACACTCACACTTAACAATCTCCTTCTAGCTACCCCCCCCCCCCCGCCTCTCACTCTTCCCCTATATCCCGAAACCAATAAGACCATCCCTTAGTTTAATTCCCGCCTACATGCACCATCGATATATAGTAGTCTTCCTCGGTGTCTCTCGAACAAACACGTTCTCTCGAAGTCGACTCCTCTCACGCGCGCACACCTTCTCTTCCCTCTCTACGGGCATTTTCTCTCTCGCACCCCATCATTGGTGGCCTCTGCCATACACATCACCTCTCTATGATGAAAGCCATGCACACTTAAATTACATCCGCCACAGAGGACCCCACGACACACACACACACGCACGCACGCACCCCCCCCCAACACACACACACTAAGACTCCATCTCTCTCTCCCACACACACACAAACACACACACGCAAGCACGCACGCCCTCCCCCCCCCCACACACACACACACACTAAGACTCCATCTCTCTCCCTCTCACACACACAAACTAAGACTCCATCTCTCCTCTCTCTCTCTCTCACACACACACTAAGACTCCATCTCACACACACATGCTCTAGGCGGAGCATTTGTTCCTACCACCCTTCATCCAACCTTACCCGTAGGATAAACAATCACCTTTATTTACTTGCATAACATGGACAAATTCCACTTTACTTTAGTAGTCAGCAAACTTATCATCTGTACCCTTATAAAAAAAAAGGAGTTGGTGGTGATGGTGTGCCTGCCATCTTGTAATATAGACCGTATGATCTATATCTGAGGATAGAAAGCAAACTATGATAATTTTACAAAATATACCAGCACCTCTCTCCACATCATTATCTCTCGCAACCTCATTGCTCAGCAATTAAAAAAGGAATAAATCTCTGGAACAATCTAGAATGCATGGTGGCCGCTGCCGCCTGCCGGCGCCGTCCATCCCCATGCCTCCGCCCATTCCGACCACCAGTCACCACCACGCTCCACTCTTCCTCGCCTTATCTCTCATCTTTCATTTTTTCGATGACATTCTCGAGATACCAGTTTTCCGATAAAATTCTTGAGATATCATTAGTTTTTACACATGGGATTACTCCTGCATGGGTCAATCACAACAGGTGTTCTGTAAAAAATGCATATTGATGTCCCGTGCCATGCACGAGAATCTTGCTTGTAATTATATAACGCAAATCACGAGAAAGAAGTGACATTTTTTTGACACAACCACGTTAACATGGCCACGTAAATCACTAGCTAAACTAAATACCATTATACTTATATCCCGATGGAAAAGGTTGAGTACATGTCCGAAGAGTAGAGTCACACACACACACTATGTCTCTCAGAATATCACACACACACACCAGTTACGTGACGCCCACTTAAGCAGACGCGTATGTTACAATTTGTGCACGCGGGTACACGTGATGCTGCGCATTTATTTAAGCCGGAAGGCGAACCCAAACAGTAGTTGCATTCATTCCCCTCCCGCCGCCTCTTCTCTGGTCACCGTCGCCCGGTAGCCATGGGCCGGACGAAGGTAACAACATACGCCATACTCCCGCCGGCACGGCGCTTTAATATGGAAATTTTAGTGGTCATGCATGCATCTTTTTGTGCTAGCACTCCTATATAAGGGTTGACCGGTCGCTTCCCGCGGACGTGCGCGGGCGGTGGAAGAGGAAGGAGAAGGGAAGCGGGCTGTGGAGTAACGTTTTTTACCACAATTTCTTAGGAAACTGAGTGCAATAATTGAGTAGTTTTGCAAACTACCAGTACTACACCTGAAACGGTTCAAAACCTATACTCCCTTGCCAGCGCGCGCTTGCCACATGAAACGGTCAGCATCGCCCTGGAGCGTCAGTGCCGCATTGATGCCCGGCCAGAGCGGAGGCGACCTCTCACTGGCGCCGGCTTTGAAGTGGCGCGACGGCCGAGAGAGCGCCGCTTCCCGGTGCACGCGACTGCTCCGCGTCGAGACTGGCCATAGGCCCTGTTTGGATCCATGGGTTAGAGTTAGTTTGAGCTAGTTGGGGCTCAAATAGCCCTAAACTACCCAAGCATGAGGGTTTGAATTGGAGCAAGTTGCACCGAACCCACCAAAAAAAACTATCCCACCCAAGAGGTGCTAACTGGAGACAGTTCTCATTGGGACCACTAAAAAATCACTGTTCTCTCTCCATGAAATGCATTTATTGTCAATCTAACCATGTCACCCAAACACCTCTTTGGCTACAGTTAGTTCAAGGTTAGTCATGAGTTAGTCTAACCTCTAGCTAAGTTAGAGTATCAAACAGTGTCGGATTTCGGGTTCCGGCAGACCCTTGAGGTTCGAACACTGGGGTGCGCGCGGAGATTTCGCTTCCTACCTACCTGCAACCCTCCGCCTCGCTAAGATCTAAGCTATGAAAAGAACTACACAAGAGACACAGGGTTTATACTGGTTCGGGCCACCGTTGTGGTGTAATACCCTACTCTAGTTTGTGGTGTGGTGGATTGCCTCTTGGGCTGATGACGATGAATGATACAAGGAAGAACAGCCTCGCGAGGGTCTGTTCTTGGCTGGGGCGATGAACTGCTGGGAGGAGTTCAGCCACCCTTCTCTCTCTCTCTCTCCCTGATCGAACCTCTCCTCTTAACCCTTCCGAACCCCCTCTCTTCTGTGGGTGGCTGGTCCTATTTATAGAGGCCCTGGTCCTCTTCCCAAATATCGAGCGAGAAGGAAGCCAACAATGGCGGGCTAATTTGAAGGGGGACAGCGAGTACTCGCTACCCTGACAAAAGTAGTCTTCGCCTGCACAAAGCTCTGGTGGTGACGCCGTCCTGGGCTCCATGATGACCTCCGTCTTGCAGTCTTCCTGGTCTTGGTCTCGTTGCACCGAAATGGCAACCTTTGCCTGATGCCTCGGTACTCCGCGGCTGTGCTTGCCCCCTTTGCACCAAAGAGGAAAGGAGGACACTGCACGGGCTGGCACCCGCCTGGCGCCCTTGGTCGTCATGGCTTGCGTCACGGGCACCTCGTGAGGTACCCCGCCTTGATCTCTCCGCCTCCTCGTGAGCCAGCCTGATGAGGCCGTGCCTGAGGAAGCTCCTGTTGGGGAACGTAGTAATTTCAAAAAAATTCATACGCACACGCAAGATTATGGTGATGCATAGCAACGAGAGGGGAGAGTGTGATCTACGTACCCTTGTAGATCAACAACGGAAGCGTTAGCACAACGTGGTTGATGTAGTCGTACGTCTTCACGGCCCGACCGATCAAGCACCGAAACTACGGCACCTCCGAGTTCTAGCACACATTCAGCTCGATGACGATCCCCGGACTCCGATCCAGCAAAGTGTCGGGGAAGAGTTCCGTCAGCACAACGGCGTGGTGATGATCTTGATGTACTACCATCGCAGGGCTTCGCCTAAGCACCGCTACAATATTATCGAGGACTATGGTGGAAGGGGGCACCGCACACGGCTAAGAATATGATCACGTGGATCAACTTGTGTGTCTAGGGGTGCCCCCTGCCTCCGTATATAAAGGTTCAAAGGGGGGGTGCGGCCGGCCAGGAGAGGGCGTGCCAGGAGGAGTCCTACTCCCACCGGGAGTAGGATTCCCCCCCCCCTTTCCTAGTTGGAATAGGATTCGGGAGGGGGGAAAGAGGAGAGAGAGAAGGAAGGGGGCGCCGCCCCCCTCTCCTTGTCCTATTCGGACTAGGGGGGAGGGGCGCGCGGCCCAGCCCTGGCCACCGCTCCTCTCTTCCACTAAGGCCCACTAAGGCCCATATACCTCCCAGGGGGTTCCGGTAACCTCCCGGTACTCTGGTAAAATCCCGATTTCACCCGGAACACTTCAGATATCCAAATATAGGCTTCCAATATATCAATCTTTATGTCTCGACCATTTCGAGATTCCTCGTCATGTCTGTGATCACATCCGGGACACTGAACAAACTTCGATACATCAAAATGCATAAACTCATAATATAACTGTCATCGAAACCTTAAGCGTGCGGACCCTACGGGTTCGAGAACAATGTAGACATGACCGAGACACGTCTCCGGTCAATAACCAATAGCGGAACCTGGATGCTCATATTGGCTCCTACATATTCTATGAAGATCTTTTATCGGTCAGACCGCATAACAACATGCGTTGTTCCCTTTGTCATCAGTATGTTACTTGCCCGAGATTCGATCGTCGGTATCTCAATACCTAGTTCAATCTCGTTACTAGCAAGTCTCTTTACTCGTTCCGTAATACATCATCTCACAACTAACTTATTAGTTGCATTGCTTGCAAGGCTTATGTGATGAGCATTACTGAGAGGGCCCAGAGATACCTCTCCGACAATCGGAGTGACAAATCCTAATCTCGAAATACGCCAACCCAACATGTACCTTTGGAGACACCTATAGAGCACCTTTATAATCACCCATTTATGTTGTGACGTTTGGTAGCACACAAAGTTTTCCTCCGGCAAACGGGAGTTGCATAATCTCATAGTCATAGGAACATGTATAAGTCATGAAGAAAGCAATAGCAACATACTAAACGATCGGGTGCTAAGCTAATGGAATGGGTCATGTCAATCAGATCATTCATCTAATGATGTGATCCTGTTAATCAAATAACAACTCTTTGTCCATGGTTAGGAAACATAACCATCTTTGATTAACGAGCTAGTCAAGTAGAGGCATACTAGTGACACTCTGTTTGTCTATGTATTCACACATGTATTATGTTTCCGGTCAATACAATTCTAGCATGAATAATAAACATTTATCATGATATAAGGAAATAAATAATAACTTTATTATTGCCTCTAGGGCATATTTCCTTCAGTCTCCCACTTGCACTAGAGTCAATAATCTAGATTACACAGTAATGATTCTAACACCCATGGGGCCTTGGTGTTGATCATGTTTTGCTCGTGGAAGAGGCTTAGTCAACGGGTCTGCTACATTCAGATCCGTATGTATCTTGCAAATCTCTATGTCTCCCACCTGGACTAAATCCCGGATGGAATTGAAGCGTCTCTTGATGTGCTTGGTTCTCTTGTGAAATCTGGATTCCTTTGCCAAGGCAATTGCACCAGTATTGTCACAAAAGATTTTCATTGGACCCGATGCACTAGGTATGACACCTAGATCGGATATGAACTCCTTCATCCAGACTCCTTCATTTGCTGCATCCAAAGAAGCTATGTATTCCTCTTCACACGTAGATCCCGCCACGATGCTTTGTTTAGAACTGCACCAACTGACAGCTCCGCCGTTTAATGTAAACACGTATCCGGTTTGCGATTTAGAATCGTCCGGATCAGTGTCAAAGCTCGCATCAACGTAACCTTTTACGATTAGCACTTCGTCACCTCCATAAACGAGAAACATATCCTTAATCCTTTTCAGGTATTTCAGGATGTTCTTGACCGCTGTCCAGTGATCCACTCCTAGATTACTTTGGTACCTCCCTGCTAGACTTATAGCAAGGCACACATCAGGTCTAGTACACAGCATTGCATACATGATAGAGCCTATGGCTGAAGCATGGGGAACATCTTTCATTTTCTCTCTATCTTCTGTAGTGGTCGGGCATTGAGTCTGACTCAACTTCACACCTTGTAACACAGGCAAGAACCCTTTCTTTGCTTGATCCATTTTGAACTTCTTCAAAACTTTGTCAAGGTATGTGCTTTGTGAAAGTCCAATTAAGCGTCTCGATCTATCTCTATAGATCTTAATACCTAATATGTAAGCAGCTTCACCGAGGTCTTTCATTGAAAAACTCTTATTCAAGTATCCCTTTATGCTATCCAGAAATTCTATATCATTTCCAATTAGTAATATGTCATCCACATATAATACAGAAACGCTACAGAGCTCCCACTCACTTTCTTGTAAATACAGGCTTCTCCAAAAGTCTGTATAAAACCAAATGCTTTGATTACACTATCAAAGCGTTTATTCCAACCGAGAGGCTTGCACCAGTCCATAAATGGATCACTGGAGCTTGCACACTTTGGTAGCTCCCTTTGGATCGACAAAACCTTATGGTTGCATCATATACAACTCTTCTTCCAGAAATCCATTCAGGAATGCAGTTTTGACATCCATCTGCCAAATTTCATAATCATAAAATGCGGCAATTGCTAACATGATTCGGACAGACTTAAGCATCGCTACGGGTGAGAAGGTCTCATTGTAGTCAACCCCTTGAACTTGCCGAAAACCTTTTGCGACAAGTCGAGCTTTGTAGACAGTAATATTTCCGTCAGCGTCAGTCTTCTTCTTGAAGATCCATTTATTCTCAATTGCTTGCCGATCATTGGGCAAGTCAACCAAAGTCCATACTTTGTTCTCATACATGGATCCCATCTCAGATTTCATGGCTTCAAGCCATTTTGCGGAATCTGGGCTCACCATCGCTTCATCATAGTTCGTAGGTTCATCATGATCTAGTAGCATGACTTCCAGAACAGGGTTACCGTACCACTCTGGTGCGGATCTCACTCTGGTTGATCTACGAGGTTCAGTAGTATCTTGTTCTGAAGTTTCATGATCATCATCATTAGCTTCCTCACTAATTGGTGTAGGTGTCACAGGAACAGGTTTCTGTGATGTACTACTTTCCAATAAGGGAGTAGGTACAGTTACCTCGTCAAGTTCTACTTTCCTCCCACTCACTTCTTTCGAGAGAAACTCCTTCTCCAGAAAGTTTCCGAATTTAGCAACAAAAGTCTTCCCTTCGGATCTGTGATAGAAGGTGTATCCAATAGTTTCCTTTAGATATCCTATGTAGACACATTTCTCCGATTTGGGTTCGAGCTTATCAGGTTGAAGTTTTTTCACATAAGCATCGTAGCCCCAAACTTTCATAAACGACAACTTTGGTTTCTTGCCAAACCACGGTTCATAAGGCGTCGTCTCAACGGATTTTGATGGTGCCCTATTTAACGTGAATGCGGCCATCTCTAGAGCATATCCCCAAAACGATAGCGGTAAATCAGTAAGAGACATCATAGATCGCACCATATCTAGTAAAGTACGATTACGACATTCGGACACACCATTACGCTGTGGTGTTCCGGGTGGGGTGAGTTGCGAAACTATTCCGCATTGTTTCAAATGTACACCAAACTCGTAACTCAAATATTCTCCTCCACAATCAGATCGTAGGAATTTTATTTTCTTGTTACGATGATTTTCAACTTCACTCTGAAATTCTTTGAACTTTTCAAATGTTTCAGACTTGTGTTTCATTAAGTAGATATACCCATATCTGCTTAAGTCATCTGTGAAGGTGAGAAAATAACGATATCCGCCACGAGCCTCAACATTCATCGGTCCACACACATCTGTATGTATGATTTCCAACAAATCTGTTGCTCTCTCCATAGTACCGGAGAACGGTGTTTTTGTCATCTTACCCATAAGGCACGGTTCGCAAGTACCAAGTGATTCATAATCAAGTGGTTCCAAAAGCCCATCAGTATGGAGTTTCTTCATGCGCTTTATACCGATATGACCTAAACGGCAGTGCCACAAATAAGTTGCACTATCATTATCAACTCTGCATCTTCTGGTTTCAACACTATGAATATGTGTGTCACTACTATCGAGATTTAATAAAAATAGACCACTCTTTAAGGGTGCATGACCATAAAAGATACTACTCATGTAAATAGAACAACCATTATTCTCTGATTTAAATGAATAACCGTCTCGCATCAAACAAGATCCAGATATAATGTTCATGCTCAACGCTGGCACCAAATAACAATTATTTAGGTCTAATATTAATCCCGAAGGTAGATGTAGAGGTAGCGTGCCAACTGCAATCACATCGACTTTGGAACCATTTCCCACGCGCATCGTCACCTCGTCCTTAGCCAATCTTCGCTTAATCCGTAGTCCCTGTTTCGAGTTGCAAATATTAGCAACAGAACCAGTATCAAATACCCAGGTGCTACTGCGAGCATCAGTAAGGTACACATCAATAACATGTATATCACATATACCTTTGTTCACCTTGCCATCCTTCTTATCCGCCAAATACTTGAGGCAGTTCCGCTTCCAGTGACCAGTCTGCTTGCAGTAGAAGCACTCAGTTTCAGGCTTAGGTCCAGGTTTGGGTTTCTTCTCTTGAGCAGCAACTTGCTTGCTGTTCTTTTTGAAGTTCCCCTTCTTCTTCCCTTTTCCCTTTTTCTTGAAACTAGTGGTCTTGTTAACCATCAACACTTGATGCTCCTTCTTGATTTCTACCTCCGCAGCTTTCAGCATTGCGAAGAGCTCGGGAATAGTCTTATTCATCCCTTGCATATTATAGTTCATCACGAAGCTCTTGTAGCTTGGTGGTAGTGATTGGAGAATTC
Organism: Triticum urartu; assembly: GCF_056163025.1. NCBI lineage: Eukaryota > Viridiplantae > Streptophyta > Magnoliopsida > Poales > Poaceae > Triticum > Triticum urartu. The sequence goes on along the minus strand of NC_141875.1, from coordinate 159,199,227 downwards.
TGTCAATGACGCAATCATCTAGAAGATTAACTCCCAATTGAATCAAGTGCTTATTATACCCAGACGTTTTGAGTATATGCTCACTGACAGAACTGTACTCCTCCATCTTGCAGCTATAGAACTTATTGGAGACTTCATATCTCTCAATTCGGGCATTTGCTTGAAATATTAACTTCAACTCCTGGAACATCTCATATGCTCCATGACGTTTAAAACGTCGTTGAAGTCCCGATTCTAAGCCGTAAAGCATGGCACACTGAACTATCGAGTAGTCATCAGCTTTGCTTTGCCAGACGTTCATAACATCTGGTGTTGCTCCTGCAGCAGGCCTGGCACCCAGCGGTGCTTCCAGGACGTAATTCTTCTGTGCAGCAATGAGGATAATCCTCAAGTTATGGACCCAGTCCGTGTAATTGCTACCATCATCTTTCAACTTAGCTTTCTCAAGGAACGCATTAAAATTCAACGGAACAACAGCACGGGCCATCTATCTACAATCAAACATAAATAAGCAAGATACTATCAGGTACTAAGTTCATGATAAATTTAGGTTCAATTAATCATATTACTTAAGAACTCCCACTTAGATAGACATCCCTCTAATCCTCTAAGTGATTACGTGATCCAAATCAACTAAACCATGTCCGATCATCACGTGAGATGGAGTAGTTTCATTGGTGAACATCGCTATGTTGATCATATCTGCTATATGATTCACGCTCGACCTTTCGGTCTCCGTGTTCCGAGGCCATATCTGTATATGCTTAGCTCGTCAAGTATAACCTGAGTATTCCGCGTGTGCAACTGTTTTGCACCCGTTGTATTTGAACGTAGAGCCTATCACACCCGATCATCACGTGGTGTCTCAGCACGAAGAACTTTCACAACGGTGCATACTCAGGGAGAACACTTCTTGATAATTACTGAGAGATCATCTTATAATGCTACCGTCAATCAAAGCAAGATAAGATGGATAAAAGATAAACATCACATGCAATCAATATAAGTGATATGATATGGCCATCATCATCTTGTGCTTGTGATCTCCATCTTCGAAGCACCTTCGTGATCACCATCGTCACCGGCGCGACACCTTGATCTCCATCGTAGCATCGTTGTCGTCTCGCCAATCTTATGCTTCCACGACTATCGCTACCGCTTAGTGATAAAGTAAAGCATTACAGCGCGATTGCATTGCATACAATAAAGCGACAACCATATGGCTCCTGCCAGTTGTCGATAACTCGGTTACAAAACATGATCATCTCATACAATAAAATTTAGCATCATGTCTTGACCATATCACATCACAACATGCCCTACAAAAACAAGTTAGACGTCCTCTACTTTGTTGTTGCAAGTTTTATGTGGCTGCTATGGGCTTAAGCAAGAACCAATCTTACCTACGCATCGAAACCACAACGATAGTTTGTCAAGTTGGTGCTGTTTTAACCTTCGCAAGGACCGGGTGTAGCCACACTCGGTTCAACTAAAGTTGGAGAAACTGTCACCCGCTAGCCACCTTTGTGCAAAGCACGTCGGGAGAACCGGTCTCGCGTAAGCGTACGCGTAATGTCGGTCCGGGCCGCTTCGTCCAACAATACCGCCGAACCAAAGTATGACATGCTGGTAAGCAGTATGACTTATATCGCCCACAACTCACTTGTGTTCTACTCGTGCATATAACATCAACATATAAAACCTAGGCTCGAATGCCACTGTTGGGGAACGTAGTAATTTCAAAAAAATTCCTACGCACACGCAAGATTATGGTGATGCATAGCAATGAGAGGGGAGAGTGTGATCTACATACCCTTGTAGATCGACAACGGAAGCGTTAGCACAACGTGGTTGATGTAGTCGTACGTCTTCACGGCCCGACCGATCAAGCACTGAAACTACGGCACCTCCGAGTTCTGGCACACGTTCAGCTCGATGACGATCCCCGGACACCGTTCCAGCAAAGTGTCGGGGAAGAGTTCCGTCAGCACAACGGCGTGGTGACGATCTTGATGTACTACCATCGCAGGGCTTCGCCTAAGCACCGCTACAATATTATCGAGGACTATGGTGGAAGGGGGCACCGCACACGGCTAAGAATATGCTCACGTGGATCAACTTGTGTGTCTAGGGGTGCCCCCTGCCTCCGTATATAAAGGTTCAAAGGGGGGGTGCGGCCGGCCAGGAGAGGGCGCGCCAGGAGGAGTCCTACTCCCACCGGGAGTAGGATTCCTCCCCTTTCCTAGTTGGAATAGGATTCGGGAGGGGGAAAGAGGAGAGAGAGAAGGAAGGGGTGGCGCCGCCCCCCTCTCCTTGTCCTATTCGGACTAGGGGGGAGGGGCGCGCGGCCCAGCCCTGGCCACCTCTCCAGTCTTCCACTAAGGCCCACTAAGGCCCAGATACCTCCCGAGGGGTTTCGGTAACCTCCCGATACTCCAGTAAAATCCCGATTTCACCCAGAACACTTCCGATATCCAAATATAGGCTTCCAATATATCAATCTTTATGTCTCGACCATTTCGAGACTCCTCGTCATGTCCATGATCACATCCGGGACTCCGAACAAACTTCGATACATCAAAATGAATAAACTCATAATATAACTGTCATCGAAACCTTAAGCATGCGGACCCTACGGGTTCGAGAACAATGTAGACATGACCGAGACACGTCTCCGGTCAATAACCAATAGCGGAACCTGGATGCTCATATTGGCTCCTACATATTCTACGAAGATCTTTTATCGGTCAGACCGCATAACAACATACGTTGTTCCCTTTGTCATCGGTATGTTACTTGCCCGAGATTCGATCGTCGGTATCTCAATACCTAGTTCAATCTCGTTACTGGCAAGTCTCTTTACTCGTTCTGTAATACATCATCTCACAACTAACTTATTAGTTGCAATGCTTGCAAGGCTTATGTGATGAGCATTACCGAGACGGCCCAGAGATACCTCTCCGACAATTGGAGTGACAAATCCTAATCTCGAAATACGCCAATCCAACATGTACCTTTGGAGACACCTGTAGAGCACCTTTATAATCACCCATTTACGTTGTGACGTTTGGTAGCACACAAAGTGTTCCTCCGGCAAACGGGAGTTGCATAATCTCATAGTCATAGGAACATGTATAAGTCATGAAGAAAGCAATAGCAACATACTAAACCATCGGGTGCTAAGCTAATGGAATGGGTCATGTCAATCAGATCATTCATCTAATGATGTGATCCCGTTAATCAAATAACAACTCTTTGTCCATGGTTAGGAAACATAACCATCTTTGATTAACGAGCTAGTCAAGTAGAGGCATACTAGTGACACTCTATTTGTCTATGTATTCACACATGTATTATGTTTCCGGTTAATACAATTCTAGCATGAATGATAAACATTTATCATGATATAAGGAAATAAATAATAACTTTATTATTGCCTCTACGGCATATTTCCTTCAGCTCCGTGTCGTCCGCCCCGCGAGGCTTGGCCCCTCGCGAGGGTCTTGGGTCCGTGTTGATGAAGATGGGCCACGCTGCCCCCCCCCCTTGACCCACGCCGCAGGCAGGCAAGTCTGGGGACCCCCGTTCCCAGAACACCGACAGTAGCCCCCAGGCCCAAGGCGCGCCCGGACTTGGCCGTGCAGGGAGGTGGAAGGGCAAGAGCGAAGTGCCGCGGGCCCTAACAGCCTGCGGCCTTGGGCGCCGCATGGTGGTTGACTGGACGTGGGCGCCTCAGCAAACGCGCGAGTTGATAAGGGTGCGGCATCTGCCCAGGCTTCGCTTTTTGCTTTCTCCGGTTGCTGCTCAGATCCCCTTTCTTATGCCTCTCCTTCCTTCCTCCAAAATCTCCAGATATACTCCAACCGCGTGACCTAGGAAGCCATGGCGCCTCGTCAGTCCCTGGCCGAAGCTTGGTACTTGTCTGCCCTGGACTCGCCAAACATGTCGGAGGTGAGCCTTGCCCGGTTGCGCCGGATGGCGGCGGCGTAGGGCGTGAACGGGGCGAAGGCGCTCAAGGCCGGCTCCGCCACCCCGGAAGGCCAAGGGAGCACCTTCTATCCGTTCTTCGTAAGTGCCATTGCCGCCAGCCTGGTGCCTCCCTTCTCTGAGTTCTTCTTCTCTGTCCTCCGCCATTACAAGCTACAGGCTCTGCATCTCCACCCCAACTCCGTCCTTCTCCTGGCAATCTTCGCCTATTACTGCGAGGCTCACGTAGGGGTGTAGCCCTCAGTGGCCTTGCTGCGCCACTACTTCTACCTCCGGACCACTCGCGGTCCTGCTTCTGAGGCTTGACGTCCGCATCTCTTGGATAGGCTGGCGCCCGCAGCAAAGAAGCCGAAGGGAGCTCCTGAGGTTCCACCCATGGCAGCGCCTCTGCCCGTGAAGGAGGGTGACCGCGATGCACGGGCTTCTCCTGCCCGGTCGTCCTCGCGAGGCCAGCCTGAGCCGGCTGGGCCGAGCTCAGCCCCATGGCCCATGTGACTCCCGAGGTGTCCTTGCCTGCCGCTGCCACTTCAGCCGTTGGGGCACAGCAGACTCCGCCTCTGGACGCTGTGGTCGCGCTGCCGCCTTCTCCTCCTACTCCACCGGCTACTGTCTCTCTGACTCCTTCTGCCGTTCTGGACCATGTTGCTGCTGAGCTCGACCGACTGCGGCAAGATCTTCTTGGCGCCGACCCTCGCTTGGTGGTCGGGCGCTTGGAGCTGGCTTCAGGATGGGTTCGCTCCAACACTTCGATTCGGGCGGCGCTGGTCCAGGCCTCGACGGCTTGCGATGAGGAGAAACAGGTCGTTCTTGAGGCGAAGGCTGCTCATGACGCAGCCCTGGGGGAGGCGGTCGACGCCCGTGGTCGCTGCAAGGCGCTGGAGGACGAGCTGCAAGGCCTGCGGGACCAGCCCGCGAAAGAGGCCCGCCTTCGCCAAGAGCAAGAAGAAGGCGTGAAGGCTCGCGTGGCGGCCGTCAAGGAGAGGGAGGCCAAGCTCAGGAAGCGCCGCGACCGCCTAGGCGCGCTGGAGCAGGAGTTGGGGGCGAGGAAGGCCGAGCTGGACGACAAGGCCCTGGTTCTTGCTGAGGACCGCGTGGCCTTCACGGAGATGGAGGCGAAGGCTCGCTCCTTGCTGAGGACGCTTTACGACAGCGGCCTGGAGAGCCCGCTGGCTGGCGCCGAGGACGGCCCCGCCAAGCTGCTTCCCTTCCTGGTTCATGCTCTCGAAGATGTCGCCCTTGGCCTTGGCCCCACGGCTGAGGCCGAGGCGCGTGTCCTGTCTTCTGCAGCACTGATGCGGGTCCTCACCCACATCTACCTTCGCGATCCTGGCGTCGACCTCGACAGCCTGCTAGAGCCAGTAAGCGGCGAGCGTGCCACTGCCGCTGCCGAGGCCATGAAGGGTCGCGCGGAGGCTCTGCTGGGGAAGTTCTGGGCCTTCAGCACCAAGCCGAAGCAAGGCGCTGCTGACCCCACTGCTCTGTAAGGCGAACCCATTCCGCGCTGCTCCTCCGCCGACAAGTGACTCCGTCGTGGCTCCTGTCCTGCCTTTAATTCCTGCACATGTATCATGCCTCGGGGAGGCGTTTAAACTTGCGTTTGGCATTGAGATAACAGTGCGGACTGTAATATTTGCTTTTGAATTCCTCGAAATTTGCACTTTTCCTTCCTACTTGCTTATGTTCTACGCCGGCAGAGCCCGGCCCCGTGCGTACCTCACCTGGCGTTAGTCCCGACCGGAAACCAGGACGGGGCCAAGGAGTGAGGGGCTACGTGACAAGTTAGGCTCCTGAGTCGCGATGCTCAGGAGTCCCCTTGACGCTCAAACGGCCTTCGTACCTTGGCTCCGCTCGGGGAGAGACACGCGACGAACCAGGCCCCGGGGGGCCCGGCTGGGCGGCGTGCATCTGGGCGTGACCCAGGCGCAGCCCCCGTGCCCAGCCCCCTCGCGCGGCACTCCCGAGGGGAGGCGTTGCGATGAGGCTAGACACTGAGCTCTGGGCTCCCTGAGGTTGATGCGGCCCGGGGGCCACCCTCAGTTGTTTATCACCAGCACGGAGCATAGCGCTTCCGTATGTGTATGGGCATAGCCGCTCCTCGGCAGTGTCGTCAGCCAGCGCGGAGCATGGTGCTTCCACTGGTACGTGGGAGGGGGGCCCCCTCCGGGAGGAGCCCCCGGGGCGTGTACAGCCCCTCCCTGACACGTGGCTGGCACGGTAGGGCCTGGCGAGGTGTATTTGGGCACCCGTGAGCCAGCGTGGGACTCACGGGGCCCTACCTCTAGGCGGGTTGCGCCTGGCACTAGGCCTTATCTTGTGATGTGTCCCTGCAAATTCGGTTAGATGTCGGCACTCTACGTCCTTGGGTCCCGGCCCTCGAGCTGGTCTCAGCCGTCGCTGGTATGCCAGGTCGCGATGCCGTGGACAAGGCCAGAGGGTGAGGGCTGGAGAGCCAGTAAGAGCCCTGAGTCTCGATGCTCAGGTACCCCCCCCCCTTTAATGTGCAAGTGGTCGGCATGGAGAAGAAGAGGTGCCGTGGACCGGCATCAAATAATCTAACATGGTGGGTATAACGCATAACCGGGAATAAACGCAAATGGGATACAAGCCGCTGGGTCTGGCCCGAGCGACTTGGGGATCATGCAGCCCGAGGGGTGCCCCCAATAAGGTAAGCTAACAACATGAAATAAAAGGGGTACATGCCGCAGCGACGGACCCACGCGGCCTGGGAATAATGCAGCCCTGGGGGTGCTCCCAGCTGGAAGTGAAACTTGAAAGATGTCACCTGATGACGTTGAGGACGAAGGGGTGTTGGTGTAGCAGACTCGGTGGGCTGCGGAAGCCAATCCTCACGAGCCCCCAGGCCCGGGGGCCTCGGGAGGCTCCGGAGGTGCTGGTGGCTCCCCGCGGACCATCTCCATCTCCGCCAGGGCTGCGGAACTCCTGGCCTCTTGTGCCTCCATGATGCCCCTCATGAGGCGCTGGTACGTGGCAGCCGCGTTCAGAAAGCCGTAAGGCATGCGAACGTAGCTGTGGGGTGGACCTCCGCAGCGCCCCACTCGCGAGGGCCAGAGGCGCTCCAGAGAGGCGACTCGGTTGAGCCCTGGTATGTCGATGCAGACGCGCAGCCCACCATCCTCGCCTGGATGGGGAGCCACTGCTGGTAGACGGCGGCCGCCTTTCATGACTCTTGACTTCTGTAGCTCCTGAATGGCCTTGCTGAAGAACTCATGAGGGTCTGGCTCTCCTTGCCTTACTCCTTCTTGAGGGAAACGTGCTTCGAAACACGCCTCCATGTGGTGCCCAAGCGCCTCCCTCGTGACCCTAGCCAGGTCGGTGGCCCTCCAGGGGAGAGCCCCTGAGCCCTGCCTGAGGAGGGAGCCGGGCGCGCTTTCCTATGCGATGGAAGGAGGTTCCCCCTGGGCAGGCACGGGCCTAGAGGGGCCTGCCTCCTGAGGAGCCGGGCTGGACGATGTCTTCTTCTTCTTGGGGGCGGTCTCGGGAAGCCTCCTGCTTCCGCGATCCGGGTCTTCTAGTGACACGGCCTGAAAGGCTCTTTCCAGGGAACACACCGCATCCTTCTCTTCACAGGGCACCGTGATGACTCCACCACTTCCTGGCATCTTGAGGACATTGTAGCCGTGGTGAGTTACGGCCATGAACTTGGCCAGCGCTGGGTACCCGAGGATGGCGTTGTACGGCAGGCGAATGTGAGCGACGTCGAAGTCGATGAGCTCGGTGCGGTAGTTGTCGCATGCCCCGAAGGTGACAGGGAGGCGGACCTGCCTGATCGGGACCGTGGAGCCGTCTGTGACTCCGGAGAAAGGCTTGGTTGGCTGAAGCTGGCTGTAGGGCACTTGGAGATTGTTGAATGTTTCCACGGACAGGACGTTGAGCCCTGCCCCGCCATGGATGAGGGTCCTGGTGACCACCACGTTGCTGATGATTGGGGAATAGAGCATCGGGAGGACTCCGGCTGTAGCCGCACACTTGAGCTGATCTGCCGAGCTGAACGTGATGGCGCACGCCGACCACCTGAGAGGGCGCGTGGCTTCGAGCTTGGGGAGGACTGCATTCACTTCATGGGCGAATTGCTTGAAGATGCGTTGAGAGGCTGGGACTTGAGCCCCGCCCAGGATGCAGGCGATCGCGCGCGGCTCCTGGAAGCCCCCAGCCTCCTCGTCCTCGTGGCGGTCCTCATTTCTCCTTGGTTGCGGCGGCAGCGGAGGGAGGCCTGCGTTGCCTTGCGGGCGATCCTCGTGAGGCCGACCCCTCCAGTCTTCCTCACGAGGCGGGTCTTACCAGCGATCCTCGTGAGGTTGATCGCGCCACCCTTGGTGCGGGCCACGGTCTTCCCAGCGTCCTGCGTTCCTTCCTCCTCCTCGACCGTAGCCCCGGTCACCACAGTCGGGGCGACGGCCGATCCTTCCTTCTCGCGCGGCTCGGAGCTCTTGACATTCGTTGGTGTTGTGGGTGTGGAGGTCGTGGTACACGCAGTACCGGCTGCCCTTGGAAAGCTCGGGCTGATCTCTGCCCCACTTGGTGTCTGGTTCTGCCGCGAGCACGGCAGCCCCCTTGCGCTTCACATCCTTGGCCTTGGGCTTCTTCTCTTCCGAGTCCGTGGCAGGCAGCTCGAGGAGGGAGAGACGCCCTTCCTCAGCCCTGGCGCACTTGGTTGCCAAGTTGAACAGCTCCAAAGAAGTGCACGGGTCTTCATGCATCGCCAGCTCCTCCTTCATCTTGACATCGCGCACGCCGTCGGAAAAGGCTGAGATAATGGCCTCTTCAGTCACCCTGGGAATCTTGAGGCGTGCGTTGTTGAAGCGCTGGATGTACTTCTGCAGGGTCTCCCCGGGTTGTTGCTTGATGCGGCGCATGTCGCTCACGGCGGGTGGCCGGTCGCGAGTACCTTGGAAGTTGGCGATGAAGCGGGTGCGCATCTCTTCCCAGGAGGAGATCGTGCCTGGAGCCAGGTTCAGGAGCCAGGTGCGGGCCCCGTCCTTGAGCGCCATGGGAAACCAGTTCGCCATGACCTTCTCGTCTTCATTGGTAGCTTCGATGCCCAGCTCGTGGAGCTGGAGGAACTCCGCAGGGTCAGCCGTGCCGTCGTAGCGAGGAGGCAGGTCTGGCTTGAACTTGCCGGGCCACGCGACACTGCGTAGCTCGGCGGTGAAGGCACGGCAACCTGCTGTGGCCACGGGAGTCCTTGGGTGACGGAGAGCTTGGTCTTGCATGTCCCCACGCGCCGCAGCTGGGTCTTGACGTGCGGGAGCAGGAGCATGGTCGCGACGTGCTGGAGCAGGGAGCGCCCGGGCAGCTTCTTGCGGGCGAGGGACTTCCTGGCAGCTCTGCTCTTGCTGCGCTAGCACCTGACGGAGCGGGTTCCGCCCAGGGGCCACGCGCCTTGGAGCCATGGCGCCTTCTTGAGGAGGAGGCGGCCTGGGCGCCATCGGGGCTTCGTCGCCCGTGCGGGGCGGGGTGCGGTGCAGCGGAACGGACGGCGCAGGAGAGCCCCCTGCGGCGCGGACAAGCTCGGCGATGCGGTCGAGCCATTCTTCGTAGACGTCGTCGATGGGGCGGTAGCGCAGGAGCTCATTTGCCGCGATGAGCGCAGCTCGAGCCTCCATGGGTGCGCGGAGCGTGCGGGACGAAGAACCAGCTGGGGGGAGCGAGGGAGTTGCGGTGCGGCCGTCTTGCCGCACGGACGGATGCTGAGACGATGCTTGCTGCTCGTCCCCCGCCGGGTCGGTGGCGGCGTTGATGGCAGGTGACGGGGAACGGTCAGGAAGCCCGCCGACAGGAGCCGTCTGGGCGACGCGGGAAGCGAGAGCGGCCCGGCGCTCGGTGCGGGCCCGACGAGCGTCAGACATGGGTGCGATGGTCGGAGGAGAACGGGGTGGTGGAAGACGAATTCCGGCGCACCCCTACCTGGCGCGCCAAATGTTGGATTTCGGGTTCCGGCAGACCCTTGAGGTTCGAACACTAGGGTGCGCGCGGAGATTTCGCTTCCTACCTACCTGCACCCCTCCGCCTCGCTAAGATCTAAGCTATGAAAAGAACAACACAAGAGACACAGGGTTTATACTGGTTCGGGCCACCGTTGTGGTGTAATACCCTACTCCAGTTTGTGGTGTGGTGGATTGCCTCTTGGGCTAATGACGATGAATGATACAAGGAAGAACAGCCTCGCGAGGGTCTGTTCTTGGCTGGGGCGATGAACTGCTGGGAGGAGTTCAGCCACCCTTCTCTCTCTCTCTCTCTCTCTCTCTCTCTCTCTCTCTCTCTCTCTCTGATCGAACCTCTCCTCTTAACCCTTCCGAACCCCCTCTCTTCTGTGGGTGGCTGGTCCTATTTATAGAGGCCCTGGTCCTCTTCCCAAATATCGAGCGGGAAGGGAGCCAACAATGGCGGGCTAATTTGAAGGGGGACAGCTAGTGCTCGCTACCCTGACAAAAGTAGTCTTCGCCTGCACAAAGCTCTGGTGGTGACGCCGTCCTGGGCTCCACGATGACCTCCGTCTTGCAGTCTTCCTGGTCTTGGTCTCGTTGCACCGAAATGGCAACCTTTGCCTGATGCCTCGGTACTCCACGGCTGCGCTTGCCCCCTTTGCACCAAAGAGGAAAGGAGGACACTGCGCGGGCTGGCACCCGCCTGGCGCCCTTGGTCGTCATGGCTTGCGTCACTGGCACCTCGTGAGGTACCCCGCCTTGATCTCTCCGCCTCCTCGTGAGCTAGCCTGATGAGGCCGTGCCTGAGGAAGCTCCGTGTCGTCCGCCCCGTGAGGCTTGGCCCCTCGCGAGGGTCTTGTGTCCGTGTTGATGAAGATGGGCCGCGCTGCCCCCCCCCCCTCTTGAGCCATGCCGCAGGCCGCAGGCAGGCAAGTCTGGGGACCCCCGTTCCCAAAACGCCGACAAACAAGAGCAGTATAGAACATGCAAGTTGCTCAAAGCATACAGGCAAATTTGTACGTGAAAGGATTTCTTTTCTTTTTGAAAACGGAACATGAAAGGAAAAAAATTTAGAATGCTCTTGGCATGTCGCTAACATGTGATAGTTAACCGACCTCAATAGACGGCAGAAACGCCAGCCTGCCGCACTTTGATAGAGACGAGGAGGGAGAAGCGATACAGGCTGCTAGATTACTAGAGATAGGTGTCGCACGGAAGCCAAGAAATATGGTGATAGCGTGGGTTAGCCATGTACTAGTATGATACTACACTGGTCTGCCGTGTTTCGTACTCTTCCAGTCCACTGTGGAGATGATTGGTTAATTTTATATCGCTGAATAATATTAAATATTATGAGTGCAGACGCTCCACCACGAGGTTCCTTGCTCCTTCTCGGTCGTCCGGAATCTATGTTCTTCCACTCTATTTTTTACGTGAGCTTTGTTCATCCTTTTGCCAACACGCGAGACATCTAGCATCAAGGTGCACGTGTTATGCAAGGATCGTTCCATCTATATGAAGAACACGTGGGACTGGAACTACGAGACGAACAGGTACCCAGGAGTGGACGTACGAACCTGAGTAATGTAGCGCAGTAAGTGAAGTAGAAAGGCACAAATGGTATGAACATGCGTGTCATATATAGGGTGTGTTTGGTTGCGTTCTCGTCTTAGCATAGTTGTTCCCTCTTCATGCATGCTCAACTCAACACCCATCTTCATGCATGCTCTCTTCATGCATGCTTCTAGTGTATTTGTGCTAAACTAGTGTGGACTCATGCACCCTCCATACACTCTACCAAACACCCAAAAGTAGGTCGAGAAGGGAACTCTTGGGCGGCATTTGTCTCTTACTACATACTACCACTAAATGTTGTACGTGCAATGCACGGTGATGTTATGGAGTACGTGCCTAAGTACTCTACTACTACTATATTAGTTGGAGGCACATATTAACTTTTATATTTGTTTATGTGTATGTGCCCCGAGACCTTCCAATTAGACGTGTCTTTTTCTCCAGGTCGCACTTTGTATCGTTCATACCACTGAGTACTACTACATGTGGTCTCCGACCCAGAAGTGGAAGAAGTGGAGACGCTCTACCACGCTGGTTTTTTTACGCTGGGCTCTACCACGCTGGTCATGTCCCACTCCTTTCGCTGACGTGTGGGACATCCAGCACGTGCCGTGTTTGGCACCCTTCGTCGTAAGAGTTGAAACGCTAGCATTCATCAGAAATAAAAAATAATTATAAATCGGTAGTGATACTATTTTTTTGTGAACCAATCAGCAGTGATACTATACCACGCGGTTTCCTTGCTCCTCGATATCGGAAAGAATAGTTCCATTCGCCAACATGTGGGACGTCGACCATCCTGGTCCACTTGCCATGCACGCAGAACTCCAAGGGAGTCACCCAGGTCATCGCGCCGTAGTAACAATGACTAATGAGCCATCAAATCACAGGCCCACTTCCCACTTTGAAGTTGCTTGGACGAAGGAACCATCATGACTTCGTTGAATTCCGCTTCTTGAAGAAAACTACTGTACCAGCAGCACTGCTAGCTACAGTAGTTACTCCAATAGAGGCCTCCTTTCGTTCATAGGATAGGAATATGAAAATCATAGGAAGTGAGATGACATGCATCTCAATTCCTATAGAGAAAGAGATGCCATTTGATGCTTAGGATAGGAATTTTTCCATTTAGTCTAGGCTAATGTACTGGTAATTTGCTCTAAAAAATACAGTAGTAACTAGTAGTACTGGTACATGCTCATACTCAGACACACACACACACACTAACTACTAGTACTACTACTTCTCACATGCTGGCCAGACGCCGTCGTTCTCCTTCCCGGCTTTGTCGGAGACACCCCACCGTGCTTGGATCTCCGTCGACCTTTCCGCAGCAGCGCGTGCGTCCTTTTCTTTCTTGCGGCGGTGGGCCTCTCTTTTCTTGAGTGCTTTCTGACTTTTCCGCTCCCTCTGTGCAGCTTTGGCCGCCTCTTGCTCTACCGCCCATTCGGCCTTGGCATCTTCAAATTCCTCCCACATAGTTGTGAGGTCGCGAGCGGCGATGAACTCGGCACGGTGGGATGCCATCGCTTCCCTACCATTTTGTGTGCGGTCGTGGGCGGGGAGGAACTCGGCACGGCGGGATGCCATCGCTGCCTTACCAGTTAGTGTGCGGCGCGATGGCATGAACGACGCTTGGTGAAAGCTCTGGGGTGGAGTGGCTGGACAACCGTATAGTGCATTGGTTTGTCAAGAGCTCAAGGACAGAAGACGAAGAAAATTTGGATTCCCCTTCAATCCTGGTCATTTATTACCGAGTAAAATGCATTGGCGGTCATCGAACTTGTCTTGATAGCTCACTTTGATCATTGTATACGAGATATGGTGATTATACGGTCACTGGCTCAGCGTATAGCTCCGTATTTGTTTGGTTGACCAGTCAAACAGTCCGCATGCGCCTCATCAGCTCATGTTCTTTATCTATCTACACGGGCCTACCTGTCAATGCTAGAGTCCGGACCGCTTCCGGAGCCCGCTCTCACCGCCCTGGCCCCTCAAGACGCCAGCTGCCCGCCGCATGCATGCATAGCAAGTAGTACTCCTTATGTGGAGGAGAGAGAGGCATTGACAAAGTCAAGGAGTGGGCTCTGCAAGAGCCCGTCTCTACACGTGCTCCTAGGTATAAAAAATAATTCTAAAAAAGGCATAAAAAAACAATTGTGTCTTAATAAAGAAAGGTAAAAACATTTGAGAGGAAATAGATAGAGAGAAAGTGAGAAAAAGTTGTAACCTGGGCATTACATTAGGAAGGAGGGAGTGGTGCACATGCCAAGTTCACTGGGCTGCCGTGTTTCACACTCCTCCGTCGTAATAGTGGAGACAATAGCTTTCATCAAAAATAAACAATGAATACTCGTTGATCGTCCTCTATATCGGAAAGAATACTTTCATTCGCCGACATGTGGGACGTCGACCATCCTGGTCCACCTGCCATGCACAAAATTATCCTGGTCTACCCCGGTCGTATTGCAGGCCCAACCTTTCCCACTGTAAGTTGTTCGGACGAAGGAACCATCATGACTTAGTTGAATTCCGATTCTTCAAGAAAACTTACTGTACCCGCAATACTGCTACCACATGCGAAGACTGGACGGCACTGTACCACGTCATATCACTGAAACCCACTAGGGCAAACTAGCCCGCCTAGGTCATCTATTTTGGAACGGAGGGAGTACGTATCTACACTGCTATGATTTTGTGTTGCACGTCATATCACTGAAACCCACTAGGCCAAACTAGCCCGCCTAGGTCATTGATCGCTAAGCCTACAATTTTAGGAGCTAGGGCTATTGGTCGATCGACGAGGGATAAGTATAAGCGTACCACGAGCTCATCAACCCCAACGTTTCTCTTCAGTGAGTGTTTTGCAAGTACTATAGCTCGCACAGTAGCTAGCCTACTAACACCAAGAATCATCAAACAAACACTTCTGATATGATAAACAGTTGAAACTTACATCTAATCATGCCATATATTACATCAAAAGCTCGTGAGGATACATCTGTTTCCATAACTCGGAGAGGGTTCGCATGATTCATCACATGATTCACTATCAAACAAAAGTAGCAAGATCCGCCCACATAAGACAGTGCACTAGCCCTAAGATGGTTTGATAACACGCATCGTTCTGGTAATTAAACACAGGGCAATGCAAACTACCCTGAAGGATTAGCGCGACCAACTATTTCTTGTCATAGATCTCTCGGGCAATGACCACAGCATGGACAATGGCATGGGAATCGATTTCTGGGCGATGTTCGCAGGACTGACCACGACATCGGAATCGATCTCTGGGGCGATGTCCACAGGATGGACAGCAGCATCGGAATCGATCTCCGGGGCGATGCCAACAGGGCGGGCCACGACATCGAAATCATCAAGGACGTCCACCGGCACCTGCGCAACCCTAACATATTAGCAAGCACATTGCAAATAATCAAAAACCACAACTATGGTAAAAAGCCATTATTTTTTACCTTGTGCAGCTCACCGGGGGATCTCATCCCTCCGGGGGCCATCTCCTCGTCCTCGATGGGGGCCATCATCTTGCCAGGGGAATACTGCTTCTCAACAGCGACTATCTCCTCAAACTCGGTCTTGAGCCTCACATAGGTGGCAATCAGAGTTCCTGGGGTAGGCACGGTGGGGCCCTTGCCGTTCTTCCAACTTCCTTTGAGGAGTTCGTCCGCCAACGTCCTCAACTCTTTGTCCAATGCTTGTTTCTTGGAGTTCTTCGTCTCCATGGGTTGGCCCGCCAACATGGTCAACTTGTTGGTCGGTGCTCACTTCCTGGAGATCGTTGTCTCCAGTGGGTTGTCCGCCGGCAACTCTTTGTCTAGTGCTCCAGGATCCATCAATGAACTGGCAAACAAAAAGCAATCGAAAGGAAACCACAATCGCAATGAAAACGGGAAAATAATAGGATGTGAGAATCGGCCGGTGCTTCGCAAAAAGAAGATTCTTGGAATGAAAATATAGCAGCATAACTGATTCGCCCACCTTTCCTTCGTCGATACAGAAGAAAAATGGCAGAAGTGAGTAGCCTGGAGTGAGGTTTTCTTCAAGAAAGGGAAGAAAGGGTTTGAACGAGCGTTCCAGTGAAATGATGGTTGCTTCGTCTAGTCCAACTTGCAGGCCACCTTACCACTACTGGTAAAGGTGTGGGTTTTGTGATATGACGGGTCATGACGACCACACCGAGGTTACAGGTGAGTCTCGACTGTAGCACCTCGCTGTGATTTGGTGGATGGCACGCGGGCCCGGATGCTTTGAAATGTCCCGCGTGTAGATAGAGCGACTAGTCATATAGGAGTGCTCAATATTGTGCACCGCGACCAAGGCGGAGAGGAAAATGAGAGAACTATATAATTAATGCATGAGTTTAATTAGGGTAGTTTTTTAAAGTACGAGATACATTCCTCCAATCGCAAAATGCCTTGGTTCATGAGATTTGAGATTTGAGCCCTATAAACCGGAAGGGAGGGAGTACTGCACACGGTGTAGTCTAGTCACTTGTTGAAATCTCTAGAAAGGCAAATACTCCTTTCCAGTTTACAAGGCTATACTACTCCCTCCGTTTAGGTGTGTAAGTCATCTTACGAAAACCAAATAGTCCCAAAACACTTAGGCGCGGTGCATTAACTTCTACCTTGTTTCTTGTTTCTTGACATATCAACCAATAAGAGATGAGAGGTGTGCATGCTTTTAATGACTTGCAATGGCTAGTTCATTGCATGCAATGCTATTAATTAGCAAATAAACATTGGTGACCCCAGGAGGAAATGGTGCTAAGCGCGTGGACCTATGCAGAATGAGTATCAACCAATGGATAATGGAGTTTAATTGTTAAACAATAGCAATTTTGTCTCATGCAAGAGCATGGCTAGTACTCCAAGGAACCGCACCACATGAGCGTTCGCAACTGCCACGTTCGGGTTGCGCTTGGCTCTTCTCCTCTTCGAGAAGACGAACAATAATGATGTTACTCCTACTTGTGCAGTATCGAATCCACTACTGCATGTCCGTCCACCTCGTGCGGGAGGGATAGCGAAAGCTTCAACTTACTGCTCCTGCATTTGCGTCCATGACAGGTGGGCCCAATAGGTGGTTGGCCCTCCTGTCATGCAGCCAAAGGCAGGTGCAGTTAAGGCACCGGAGCTCAGTCCGCGAAGGAGAGGGCGTTGTAGTAATCAAATTTCTCGGTCTTGTACGAGCTGACGAAGATAGGGGTTGCTTGCTTGCTAGGGTTGCTCACTACGTATCTATAGGCTGGAGCCTCCGCGCTTGCTTGCTAGGGTTGCTCTATTCACACACTCTCATCCTCTCCAGATTTAAACAAGATAGGGCTAGTAACACTGTCTTTCTCCCTTCAAAAAACACTGGCTTTCTATCCTCACCGTTGGTTACAGATCCAGATGTATCCCCCTCCGCCGGTGAAGGGGAGGAGGGGCAGCGTTTAGTCCATCGTCGACGGCGAGGGAGGAGACCCACTACCGGCCGCACCGTTATCTCTAGCCGAGCACCGGCGCGGGAGGTCCTCCGATCCCTTCGTCGTTGCCTGTGGGCGGATCCGGCCTCCCGCCGCCCACCTATCCACATCCCGACGACCTTCAAGTATATCTTCATTCGAAACCGCCTTAGCTCTACTTCCCCAGCTCGCTACGTCGTTGCATGTGCATCATTTTCTACCTCTCAACCCCTCTCGATCGGATGGTCCAACGTCACATTTTTTTGTTAGAGGTAAATCTACTTCATGGAGTCGAATCTTGTACTCCCTCCGTCCGAAAATACTTGTCATTGAAATGGATGTATCTAGATGTATTTTAGTTCTAGACACATCCATTTTGATGACAAGTCATTCCGGACGGAGGGAGTACTTGGTTCAAACAAGAAATAAAGTGGGGGTGGGGGAATTTAGTATGTACATCGGACTTGGTACAAACAGGAAGGAAAGGGGGTGAAAGTAGTACAGACTGGTCATCCAACCGGTCTCTTGGTCGAAAAGGGAAATATAGGGGTAACGATGTACACAGTGGTATGACCAGGACTAGATTTTCTATCCACACATAGGAGTAGGTGGCTAGAGTGAACAAAAATGGGACCAACCCAGATATGTTTCTTGGATGTTTGTTTCTCGGGGCAACAAACTATGAATCACCACTTTATGCCCCTGTTTACATACATGGTGCTGGACTGCTGGTGCACCCACTGTTATAAGCCATGACAAGTTTAGCCAAATGTTTTTGCCTGCAATTGTTTGAGACTCTGACTGTTTCCTCTGTGCCTTTTTGTGCAAACAGGGATATCCAATTCACCTGGTTGCTGTTGTGACCTTTTGGTGCACTGCACAAAACTCTTCTTAAAAGAAGTGACTTTTGTGTTGTTTAACTGGAATGTCAGAATGGAATAGTTGGTTCATTTTGGTGGAACTGCACAAAGGGAGATCTGTGTTCCAATCCTCATCATCCATATTGGCGCCATAACCTTCCTTTAGGTAAGAATGATATTTAATGCATGTGTTCATCTCTATTTTCCGACTGCCCTGAGAAAATAATGCTGTTTTTACTAGTACACTTGTACTCCCTCACTGACAAAACCAATTCTGAATTAGAAGGCCAATCATGTACTTGGTTTCACCAACTGGTGAGGAGAAAGAGAAACAGAGCATGAAGAGGAAGAAGAAGAAGAATAAACAGTGCCAAGGCGATCTTGCTGAAGCCAGAGGCCTCAGTCGAGGCCATTCAAGGGCTCCGGCAACGACTACCTTACATGTGAGACGATCCTCCAGGGAGCCCTTCCACTTCTGCTGTCTCACTTAATTAATTAGAAGTACTTAAGTACCACTAATTTATTACTGCCTAATTTTCCTGTTGGAGTTAAACAAATCTTTAGTAGGACCCTATGTTGAATCATGTACGTGTGTATGTTTGTCTATGGAGGTGAATCATGTGGTGGAGCAGGGAGGGAATATTATTAGTGTCATGACATAATAGTGCTATTGTTTTGCATGTCAATTTATTGCCATTGGTTCAATGAGGCAATGTTTTGCGTATTGTCCATCATGAATTTGATGCTACTGGTTGAGTAATATGCTAATGTCTTCCTATCCTTTCTCACTAAGCTAATGAAGGTTTCACCTTGTTCCTACTTGTGCAAACAGGGATCATGTTGTGCCAATCATACATTCAATGAAACTACACAAGAAAATACAATGAACTGTATCCCAGCCAGTGCTTTAACTCTGCTGGAAGTTCTTGATAATCTTTCGATATAATCTCAGCACTGGTAAACAAGAGTGATTTCAACCATACATTTGAAGTGCACAAAAATATATGCTATTGTGTGATTCCAGTGAGTGCTTTATCATCTCTTATGGGACTACATGAATAAGCTTTTTTCTCAGGTTGGTACGGGCCTAAGGCCTTCATCCATATTAGTTTGTTGTCATCTCTATTTGTATCGTGCTACTATCATGAGAAACTCCTTTATCTTTGCACGTTAAAGTTTTGCAACCAATGATAAATGGCAATGCTTTGAGTGTTGAGTTGAGCTAATTGGCACTGATTAAATAAATTAATACCTCTCTTTAAGCAAGACTACTATGTTGCTAACTTTACCCATTAAGATAATGAGGGTGCTTCTATTTGTTAGTGTATGTTTCATAAACTAGTCCCACTATTACAGTAATCTCACTCTCTCAATATATGTGCCAACAGGGATGCTCGATTTTGGTGGAACTGCACAAAAACTTTGGGTGCTTCATTGCCTCGACAGCTTCCGTCCTTTCCTGTCAGTTGCTAAACTCCGCATGCTTTCTTCCTTTGTTGTCAGTCGCTTGGCTTATCTTGGCTTCCAGTCAAAGGAAATAGTAATTGATATCCTACCTCACACAGGTTGGTACTGGTCTTTATCATGATTATTGTGCCTTTCATATGTATTGGTAATTTGGTATTGTTCTATTGTTTGCCGATTTCATAAAGGAGTAATTTGGAGCCTGAACTCGCAGGCAAATCATTACATCAGGTGATTTCAGTAGAACTGCACAAAATGATCAGATGGACAGGTACTTATGCTGCTGCTATGTACTCCAAAGTTCACCCAGACAAGCATCGATGTTGACAAGAAGTGCCTATATTCATTCGAGTATCAACCAGCGTCAACCAATTGTCAAACTCCAAGTGTTAGGAGAGTGAACGCCAAAAATATTGCTTGGTGCATAGCCCAGAAAAACGCAGTCCAGTCTTTGGTCCCAACTTGTGCCTTTTGGTTATCGGCACATATGGTAGCAAACTATATGGCATGGAGTCTAAAGATTCCAGACAAGTTGGTTGACGCGTATATTCATCTGGCACTTAATCAGTCTGCACGCCAAGGATGCTCCATTTCAGTTGAACTGCACAAAAAATTTGGGTGGTTCATTTTCTCAACCGCCTCCTTTCTCGTCTTCAATGTAGAATTTTGGCGAGATACAGGACCAAGATGACCCAGTAAACTGGTTGGATGAAAGTAGTGGCCAAGTTGCTCAAACCTCCCTCGGCACGAGGCCACTATTTGAGGATAAACCTACAAGCAAAGTTAAGATTGTGTGTGCTGCCTCTTATGTACTCGAAAGTTTACTCGTACAAGAACTAATTTTAGCAAGAAGTACCTCCGATTGAACACCATTTACCAGTCTGTACCCAAGGTAATTAAAGTTCTTCCATGGATCATATTGGCTATGATCTCAATCATTTGGATGCATAAACATACTGAACATGTGTATATCTGAATTTTTTTGTAAATTATGTATGAATATTGTCGTGTGATCTATCAATCATTTGGATGCATAGATATGCTGAGCTTGTGTATATATGAATCTTTTGAGTTGTTGATTGTGAATGTTGGCTATGGATATGAACATGTCCTGTGAACCTGAATTTGATATGAATGTTTACCTTTTCTGTTGTATTTGTGTGTGAACTTGTTAGTATGCCTACTATGGGGTATAAAACGCAGGTCTCTTATAAAAGTAATGTTGTGTCCAATTTATGTTTTCCCTCCTAACCACATTATATATATTTATATTATTACTATTATCGTATATTTTATAGAGACTTATATATACATTATAAAAACATCCTAACTTATAAAAGTGAATGTTTAACGGAAGTTGGCAAGGAAAATCCTGGTTGTTTTTGACTCACAGGCAAGGAAAATCCTGGTGATTGAGTACAAAAGCTTGCGAAGATTTTAAGGACCAATTTAATAATAACGCGCTCATTTTTATTTTGAGCAATAACTCGCTAATTTCTTAATTATATATATATGTATAATGTGCCTCTCCGGTTTATTCTTTGATATTAATTGCTCCTTCTAACATAACATTATACTCCCTCCGTCCGAAAATACTTGTCATCAAAATGGACAAAAAGGGATGTATCTAAAACTAAAATACATCTAGATACATCCCTTTTATCCATTTTGATGACAAGTATTTCCGGACGGAGGGAGTATATATAACGAGCCCACCTAATACGTGTATTTCAAGGAAGTGCAAATGGGCTGGGATTTCTTAGAAAATATAAATGGGCCTGATTGACGCAAAATTATTTGTTCACCTAGCCCAGCAAATGGACTATACATTCTAGAAAACATGGGTTAAATATATGCCACATTTTTGCAGGCTGACATGTGGGCCAATAGGTCGAAGCCTACGCAGGGTGTTGTCAACTTGGTCAACAAATGATTGTGTCATCCACAGCCATTGGATTTATATCCAACGGCCGGCATGCACCTTCAATCTCTCGTCTTCTTCCTCCAGCGTCGCCGGGACCGCCTGGTCCGGCCTCCAGCGGCTAGCGGCTCTTCTTAGCATGCATCGCTGCGAAGCGCTACCCCACTGCCGGCCAGGTTATCTCTCCACCCCTCGACACCTCGCCGCAACAGAACCAGTTATAACCCTTCTCCTCCTCTCAATCTGCGACTCCACTGCCGCGTTTTCCCATCTCCGAGTCGTTCCCGTCCGGGGCCTCGCCATCGTCCACCGCCTCGCTGCATTCGGTGCGGCGTGGTCAACAAACGTGGAGAGCCTGACGGCTGGGACCCACGAGGTCCATGGTCGCACGCAAGGAAAGTTCCTCCTTATTAAGCTGAAAAAAAAATGTTTCCTCCACCTGACAGCTGGGACCCACCGGCTGTATCTTCACACGGAAGGAAGTGCCTCCTTGTTTTGCGAAAAAAATTATTCATCCCATTGACAGCTGGGACCCGTCAGATTTGGTGACTGACTTGTGGGCCTACTAAGCGGACGTGTATGCACGGCTTTGTCAACTTAATCAACAAATGATTCTAGCATCTAGACCATTGGGTGTTAATCCAACAGCCGTGCTCCTTCTTCAACCTCTGTTCTTGCTCCTGTCTCCCGTGGGCGGCACCGCGGCTATGCTGCCGCGCACCCGAACCAGTGAAGTTTCCCACTCCTCTCCATCTGCGACTCCACTGCAGCTTAATAAATAGTAACGTCTTTGGTTTTAGCCCAGTTTTCCGTAGATTAACCAGGCAATTCTCTTCTTCTTAATTAATCAATGAGGCAATTCTTTTGCCTCCGTTTTGAAAAAAATAGTAACGTCTAACTGAGCCAGTTAGTTAGATGCGTACACTTGGTGTAGTAGGATCTTTATTTAGTTTGATGCATACACTTGTTCTTTTTTGGTAGCCCTTTTGTAATGATGGCTGATGTTTGGTTTGGAAGAGAGAGCTGCGTCTTCACTCTTCTAGCCTGCTTACTGCTTCTGTTGCACCCCCAGCCCTGGTTGCTGCTGCTGTTGTTTTCAATGTACAATCAGTAGTATATTTCGTCTGTTGGTTGAATAAATGTGTTGTTAGAACGACAAACACAATGTTTTGGAAGTCGTTGCACGATTCGATCCTTTAGTGCCCCGTACCGTACGTAGCGCATACTATTTATCATACGGAACACATTTTTTTAAAACTCGGAACACATTTTCCACTTGTTGATAACATGCAGCCCAATGATGAAGGCCCAATAGAGAAGCCCATAATTAACTGGAAGGGAGGCTCTCACATGAATCCGGTCCAGGTACATGCTCATGGTCCCCTAAAAATAAATAAATAAATAAAGCTAAATGTTCATGCACCAGTTCTTTGGGAAAATAGGCAGCCCAGTATTTCTTTTTGAAGAATACCCAAGCTAGGCCTATTTATTTTCTCCGAATTAGTGGGCTGCAAATCTTTCAAGACGAGGAGGGATGCATTCTGGCCTGGCTTAAGAGTATGGTCAATGTCTGTTAAAAGTAATATCAAAAGGGGTTGAAAATTCCAAAAAAAATTATAGCAAATCGGATATAAGTTTCTTTTTTTGTTTTTGTTCTTCACTGATATCTTATATGTATTTCATTGAATTTAACATGACATAGTACTAATTTATTTTTAAATTTGTTTTAGTATGGCTATTAATTTTTGGATTAAGAATATTTCGTTCCCCAGCAAAAATTTGCGAATTTTCAAATTTTCTCACATATTTAGTTAATTTTTTGACCCTGGTACTGACCAAAAAATGGCCAGCAATTCTAAAAATGGAAAATGGCCTGCAATAAATTCCATATGAATTAGAAAATGAGTAAAAACTATAAAACTAATAGCAAATGGGTTGTACACGCCACAGATTTCGAGGCTGACTTGTTTACGCAAGGCTTTGTCAGCGAACACACGATTCTAGCAGCAGTTAGTGTTGGATGTCCATCCAACGGCCGGCGTGCTTCTTCAATATCTGATCTTCCTGCTCCAGCCGCCTAAATTAGGGCCGGCGGGACTGCCTGCTCCCTCCTCTTGTGGCCCACTGTGATGCCGCGCAGGCTTCGCCGGCCCACCCTACTCCCTCTGCTGGCCTGGCCGCACGCAATCAACTACCTCCTTATTACCCGGAAAAAAATGATTCCTCCCACTGACATCTGGGGCACACCGGTTGGGAGGCTGACCTGTGGGCCTTCTAAGTTGACATGTACGTAGGGCTTGTCAACTTAGTCAACAAACAATTCTAGCATCAGTAACCGTTGGATTTGAATCGAACGGTCCTGCTGCTTCTTCAATCGCTGCTCTTCTTGCACCAGCCGCCCAAACCAGCACCGAGGAGACCGCTTACTCCTGCCTCTAGTGGCCGGCTGTGCTGCCGATGAGGCCTCATCGCCCCCTACTACTCCCACCGCTAGCCAGGCCCTGCGGTGACGGCAGCCTCACACCGCAGCCGAACCAGTGAACCCTCGTACTCCTCTCCGCGTGGGCATCCACTGCCGCGTCTTCCCCGGCTCCGCGTCGTCCCCTTCCTAGGCCTCGCCGTCGTCCACCGCCTTGGTGCTCTCGGCGCAGCGTGGTCAACATGGTCAACGACATTCCATCGGAAGAGTACTGTACGTGGAGAGGCTGACAGCTGGGTCCACGGCCACGGTCCAGTTTTTTTGTGATTTGCCAAGTAAGTCGCTTTGTCAGGCCTGTTGGGCTGCAAATCTTTCAAGACGAGGAGAGCTTTCATTCGGTTGGCCGAGAAAATGACCCATCAGTAATGAGAAATGGGCTGTACATTTTTACAACACATCAAACCGGCAATTAGTTTCAAATATCTTTTTTTTCATTTCGAGATTTGAAATTACATTAATTTTTATGCGTGGAGAATTTGTTGGATTTTATATTGATATACATTTATTTTTAAAATCAGTTTGAATGTGAGTCAAAATTACGGGATTAAAAATAGTTTGGACCGCACCGAAATATGCAAAATTTCGTATATTTTTTTAACCGTGGCCACAATATGGGCTGTAATGCTAACAAAAAGAATATGGGCTCCAAAAAAACCTTAATAATTAGCAAATGGGCTATAAATTATTAGAAATAATGGCAGATGGGTTGTATGTTGTTTTCCACACATTTGAGGCTTTCCTAAAAAAAGGTTGACGCACAAGTAGTGACTGTTGACTGGCCATCCAACGGTCGTCGTGCTTCTTCAATCTCTGCTCTTCCTGCTCCAGCCGCTCAAACAGGCACCGGCGGGACTGCCTGCTCCCTCCTCCCCGCGACCGGCTCTGCTGCCGCGCAGGCCTCACCGCCCCACCATACTCCCATCGCTGGCCTAGCCATCCCTCTACTCACCCACACCTGCTGTTATTCTCCGGCGACGGTAGACGAACCAGTAAACCCTTGTACAGTCGTACTCCCCTCCGCGTGGGAAACAACTACCGAGTCTTCCCTGCATCCGTGTCGTTCCCTTCCTAGGCCTCGCCGTCGTCCACCGCCCTAGTGCTCTCGGTGCGGCCTGGTCAACATGGTCAACGACCGACATGCATCTGAAGTGGACTTTACGTGGAGAGGCCGACAGCTGGGTCCACGGCCGCACGCAAGGAAATGCCTCCTTATTACGCGCAAAATAATGATTCCTCCACCTGACATCAGGGACCCACCGAAAGGGCCTCTGTATTTCACGAAGAAAATGTTACCGCCGCTGACAGCTCGGACCCACCAGCTATATCTTCGCACGCAAGGAAGTGCCTTCTTATTACGCACAAAAAATGAATACTCCCCCTGTTAGCTGGGACCCAGTATAGTGGCAGGCTGACTTGTGGGCCTACTAAGTTGACGGGGACGGAGGGCTTTGCCAACTTAGTCAATATGCACGATTCTAGCTCCAGTGACCGTACGATGTCCATCCAACGGCCATAGTGATTCTTCAACCTCTGGTCTTCTTGCTCCAGCCGCCCAAACCAGCGTCGGTCGTGCCTCGTGCTCCTGCCTCCCGTGGCCGGCTGCGATGCGGCGGAGGCCTCACCGCCCCCTACTACTCCCACCGCTGGCTAGGCCATCCCTCTACTCACCCACACCCTATGTTATTCTGCGGCGATGGCAGCCTCACACCGCAGCGAACCAGTGAACCCTCGCACTCCTCTACGCGTGGGCATCCACTGTCGCGTCTTCCCCGGCTCCGCGTCGTCCCCTTCCTAGGCCTCGCTGTCGTCCACCGCCCTGGTGCTCTCGGCACGGCATGGTCAACGTGGTCAAGGAACGGCTTCCATCGGACGTGGACTGTACGTGGAGAGGCTGACAGCTGGGTCCATGGCCGCAGCAAGGAAGTGCCTCCTTATTACGTGCAAAATAATTATTCCTCCACCTGACAGCGGGGACCCACCGGACGGGCCACCGTATTTCGCCCCCCTGACTGATGGGACCCACCAGCTACATCTTCGCACGCAAGGAAGTGCCTGACAGTCGGGACCCACCTGGTCGAAGCGTACGTAGCGTTGTCATTCTGGTCGCAAATGTGTACGTACATATATACTGGTGGATGTAGAGGCGCGCACGTGTCGTAGTAGAGGCGGCCAGGGTGCAAGAAAGAAAATACGGCCACGTATGTGTACATACGGGCGGGGTCTCGAACGCCTACTCGTGCATACGTACGGCCAGGGCTTGTGTACATGGCTGGGTCGGAACGGAGAAATAGCATCGTCGTCGTGTTCATGGGGAGGCAACGGAATGCGTCGTGTTCATGGGGAGGAAACGGAATGCGTCGTGTTCATGGGGAGGCAACAGAATGCGTCGTGTTCATCGGGAGGGCTTGGACGGAACACGCGATGGAAACGAGGCCTGGCGTACCGCAGAACGGAGGAAACGGCCTTGTGTTCGACCGGCCACGTTTGAAACGGGATCCTGTTCATCGGGAGGGGTCTGGCGTACTACAAAACGGAGGAAACGGACCTCCTACGGTCGAAATGGGGGTCCTGTTGATCGGGAGGGGTGTGGAGTACCGCAAAACGGACGAAACGGACTTGTGTTGGAGTGCTACGGTCGAAACGGGGTCCTGTTCATCGGGAGGGGTGTGGCGTATCGCAAAACGGGACTCCACGGGATACTGTTCATCTCCACCGTCGACCCCCTCCAGCCTCCAACAGCTACTATTCATCCACCGTCGACCTCCTCCAGCCTCCACCTGCGACTGTTCATCCACGGGCTCCTGTTCATCCAGCCTCCACCGCGCTACTCCACCGGTTACTGTTCAACCAGCCCTCTCCACGGGCTCCTGTTCAACCACCCCTCCACGGGCTACTGTTCATCCTGCCCTCCACCATCTACTGTTCATCCTGCCCTCCACGGGGTGGTCCTGATCATCCAGCCCTCCACGGGGTCCTATTCATCCAGCCCCAACCGGCTCGATCGATCGGGGTCCTGTTCATCCAGAGGCAACACCACGGGGTCCTGTTCATCCACCCCCATCGGGAACTGTTCATCCAACCCCCCCCCCTGCAACGCTCACTGTTCATCCAGAGGTAGCATCGATCGGCTTCAGTTAGCAGCAGTAGCGAAGGAATCGCTCGATCGGGTTCAGTTAATAGCCATCGATCGATCGCTCGGGTTCAGTGAGGCGTAGCCTGTAGTGCAATCGCTCGGGTTCAGTTAGAGCCCAACGCCTCGCTCGGGTTCAGTTAGAGCCAACGCCTCGCACACACGCACGTACGTGTACGAGAGAAGCGCGCATCACTTGGCCCCCGACCTCCCACCGTAACCGGGAACTCCCTGAAATTTTCCTCGCCCTTGCTTCTACCATGGTTTTTTCCGTCATGGACGGCCAAAGAATGTCATGCAGCTGCGTCTCCGGCCCGCCCAGGACGAAAAGCCCATTTTCTGTCATGATTTTTCGTCATAGAAGTAGGAGCCCACCACATCTATGATGATACCGGGTTTTGTCACAATTATTGTCATAGAAGTGTCATATGTATGACAGAAAAAAATTCATTCGTCCCAAAATGTCACGGATGTGTCTTTTTTTGTAGCATATATGCACATGAGGAGTTTCCGGAGTTGTTGTTTGTTGTTCCGGCCTCATTTAAACTTGCCTAGATAGGTAGTTTTCATATGCTTCACCTCTTGCCATGTTAATCAACATTTAATATTGTTGGGTACATAAACGAGATCGAACTAAATAACTTGAATGTGGTGTTTCATCAATATGCAACTCGTTGCATATTGAGCTTGTGCACTTTGCCTTGCCATGCATATTTAAACCGGACATGCATCATACTTGGTTGTGCATCATGTCATGTTTATGTGATGGTTGTTTACCATGTTGCTTGCTCCTTTCTGGTGTTGCTTCTTCGGGTTAGTTCCGATAACGTCGCGTTCGTGAGGAATTCGTTCGACTATGTCCGTTTGTCTTCTTCATGGACTCGTTCTTCTTCCTTGCGGGATTTCAGGCAAGATGACCATACCCTCGAAATCACTTCTATCTTTGCTCGCTAGTTGCTCGATCTTTTGCTATGCCGCGATACCTACCACTTTCTATATCATACCTCCCATATTGCCATGTCAAGCCTCTAACCCAGCTTCCTAGCAAACCGTTGGTTGGCTATGTTACTGCTTTGCTCAGCCCCTCTTATAGCGTTGCTAGTTGCAGGTGAAGATGAAGTTTGTTCCATGTTGGAACATGGTTATTGTTGGGATATCATTATTATATCTTGTTTACTTTAATGCACCTATATATTTTGTAAAGGGTGGAAGGCTCAGCCTTATGCCTGGTGTTTTGTTCCACTCTTGCCGCCCTAGTTTCTGTCATACCGGTGTTATGTTCCTTGATTTTGCGTCCCTTACACGGTTGGTTGTTATGGGAACCCCTTGACAGTTTGCTTTCAATAAAACTCCTCCAGCAAGGCCCAACCTTGGTTTTACATTTGCCTAACAACCTATCACCTTCCCTTGGGTTCTGCAGACTCAGGGGTCATCTTTATTTTAACCCCCCCCCCCCCCGGGCCAGTGCTTGTCTAAGTGTTGGTCGGAACTAGAGCACCATGCGGGACCGTCCCTTGGCAACTTGGGTTATGTTGGTACATGTACGCTTAGCTTATCCGGTGTTGCCCTGAGAACGAGATATGTGCAGCTCCTATCGGGATGTTGGCGCATCGGGCGGTCTTGCTGGTCTTGTTTTACTATTGTCGAAATGTCTTGTAACCGGGATTCCGAGTCTGACCGGTCTTCCTGGGAGAAGGAATGTCCTTCGTTGACTTTGAGAGCTTGTGATGGGCTAAGTTGGGACACCCCTGCAAAGTTTGAACTTTCAAAAGTCGTGCCCGCGGTTATGGGCAGATGGGAATTTGTTAATGTCTAGTTGTAGAGAACTTGAAACTTAACTTAATTAAAATGCATCAACCGCGTGTGTAGCCTTGATGGTCTCTTTTCGGCGGAGTCCGGGAAGAGAACACGGTCTCGTGTTATGCTTGAACGTAAGTAGCTTCAGGATCACTTCGTGATCACTTATAGATTCTTGACCGTTGCATTGCTTCTCTTCTCGTTCTTATTTGCGTATGCTTGCCACCATATATGCTTAGTTCTTGCTGCAGCTCCACCTCACTATCTTCTCCTTCCCATAAGCTTAAATAGTCTTGATCTCGCGGGTGTGAGATTGCTGAGTCCTCATGGCTCACAGATACTTCCAAACAGTTGCAGGTGCCGATGATGTCAGTGCAGGTGGCGCAACCGAGCACAAGTGGGAGCTCGATGAAGATCTTGATCGTTGTGTTGTGTCTTTCCAGCTGATCAGTAGTGGAGCCCAGTTGGGACGATCAGGGATCTTGCATTTGGGGTTGTCTTTATTTATGTTGGTTCCATAGTTGGAGCTTGATTGTATTCTGGATGATGTAATGCTATATTTATGTATTGTGTGAAGTGGCGATTGTAAGCCAACTCTTTATCCCTTTCATATTCAGTACATGGGATGTGTAAAGATTACCCCTCTTGCGACATGCCTATTGTGCGGTTATGCCTCTAAGTCGTGCTCTGACACGTGGGAGATATAGCCGCATCATGGGTGTTACACCTCTCCAACAATCGGAGTGACAAATCATAATCTCGATCTATGCCAACTCAACAAGTACCATCGGAGACACCTGTAGAGCACCTTTATAATCACCCAGTTACGTTGTGACATTTGGTAGCACACAAAGTGTTCCTCCGGTAATCAGGAGTTGCATAATCTCATAGTCATACGAACATGTATAAGTCATGAAGAAAGCAATAGCAACAAACTAAACGATCATCGTGCTAAGCTAACGGATGGGTCAAGTCAATCACATCGTTCCCTAATGATGTGATCCCGTTAATCAAATGACAACGCATGTCTATGGCTAGGAAACTTAACCATCTTTGATTCAACGAGCTAGTCAAGTAGAGGCATACTAGTGACACTTTGTTTGTCTATGTATTCACACATGTACTAAGTTTCTGGTTAATACAATTCTAGCATGAATAATGAACATTTATCATGATATAAGTAAATA
This sequence comes from Triticum urartu, assembly GCF_056163025.1. NCBI lineage: Eukaryota > Viridiplantae > Streptophyta > Magnoliopsida > Poales > Poaceae > Triticum > Triticum urartu. The sequence goes on along the minus strand of NC_141875.1, from coordinate 159,169,415 downwards.
TAAATAACAACTTTATTATTGCCTCTAGGGCATATTTCCTTCACTATCTCTATAGATCTTGATGCCCAATATATAAGCAGCTTCACCGAGGTCTTTCATTGAAAAAATCTTATTCAAGTATCCTCTTATGCTATTCAGAAAATCAGTATCATTTCCGATCAACAATATGTCATCTACATATAATATCAGAAATGCTACGGAGCTCCCACTCACTTTCTTGTAAATATAGGATTCTCCAAAAGTTTGTACAAAACCATATGCTTTGATCACACTATCAAAGCGTATATTCCAACTCCGAGAGGCTTGCACCAGTCCATAAATGGATAGCTGGAGCTTGCACACTTTGTTAGCACCTTTTGGATCAACAAAACCTTCTGGTTGCATCATATACAACTCTTCTTTAAGGTATCCATTAAGGAATGCAGTTTTGACATCCATTTACCAAATTTCATAATCATAAAATGCGGCAATTGCTAACATGATTCGGACGGACTTAAGCATCGCTAAGGGTGAGAAGGTCTCATCGTAGTCAACTCCTTAAACTTGTCGAAAACCTTTCGCAACAAGTCGAGCTTTGTAGACAGTAATATTACCGTCAGTGTTAGTCTTCTTCTTGAAGATCCATTTATTCTCTATGGCCTGCCGATCATCGGGCAAGTCAACCAAAGTCCATACTTTGTTCTCATACATGGATCCCATCTCAGATTTCATGGCCTCAAGCCATTTTGCGGAATCTGGGCTCGTCATCGCTTCCTCATAGTTCGTAGGTTCATCATGGTCTAGTAACGTGACTTCTAGAACAGGATTACTGTACCACTCTGGTGCGGATCTTACTCTGGTTGACCTACGAGGTTCGGTAGTAACTTGATCAGAAGATTCATGATCATCGTCATTAGCTTCCTCACTTACTGGTGTAGGAATCACTGGAACTGATTTCAGTGATGAACTATTTTCCAATAAGGGAGAAGGTGCAATTACCTCGTCAAGTTCTACTTTCCTCCCACTCACTTCTTTCGAGAGAAACTCCTTCTCTAGAAGGATCCATTCTTATCAACGAATATCTTGCCTTCGGATCTTTGATAGAAGGTATACCCAACAGTCTCCTTTGGGTATCCTATGAAGACACATTTCTCCGATTTGGGTTCGAGCTTATCAGGTTGAAGCTTTTTCACATAAGCATCGCAGCCCCAAACTTTAAGAAACGACAACTTGGGTTTCCTGCCAAACCACAGTTCATAAGGTGTCGTCTCGACAGATTTAGATGGTACCCTATTTAACGTGAATGCAGCTGTCTCTAAAGTGTAACCCCAAAATGATAGCGGTAAATTAGTGAAGGACATCATAGATCGTACCATATCTAGTAAAGTACGATTATGATGTTCGGACACACCATTACGTTGTGATGTTCCAGGTGGCGTGAGTTGCGAAACTATTCCGCATTGTTTCAAATGAAGAACAAACTCGTAACTCAAATATTCTCCTCCACGATCAGATCGTAGAAATTTTATTTTCTTGTTACGATGATTTTCCACTTCACTCTGAAATTCTCTGAACTTTTCAAATGTTTCAGACTTATGTTTCATCAAGTAGATATACCCATACCTGCTCAAATCGTTTGTGAAGGTGAGAAAATAACGATATCCGCCGCGAGCTTCAATGTTCATTGGACCACATACATCAGTATGTATGATTTCCAATAACTCTGTTGCTCGCTGCATTGTTCCAGAGAACGGAGTTTTAGTCATCTTGCCCATGAGGCATGGTTCGCAAGTACCAAGTGATTCATAATCAAGTGATTTCAGAAGTCCATCAGAATGGAGTTTCTTCATGCGCTTTACACCAATATGACCTAAACGGCAGTGCCACAAATAAGTTGCACTATCATTATCAACTCTGCATCTTTTGGCTTCAATACTATGAACATGTGTATCACTACTATCAAGATTTAGTAAAAATAGACCACTCATTAGGGGTGCATGACCATAAAAGATATTACTTATATAAATAGAACAACCATTATTCTCTGATTTAAATGAATAACCGTCTCGCATCAAACAAGATCCAGATATAATGTTCATGCTCAACGCTGGCACCAAATAACAATTATTTAGGCCTAAAACTAATCCCGAAGGTAGATTTAGAGGTAGCGTGCCGACGGCGATCAAATCGACTTTGGAACCATTTCCCACACGCATCGTCACCTCGTCCTTAGCCAATCTTCGCTTAATCCGTAGCCCCTGTTTTGAGTTGCAAATGTTAGCAACTGAACCAGTATCAAATACCCAGGCACTACTACGAGCATTAGTAAGGTACACATCAATAACATGTATATCAAATATACCTTTCACTTTGCCATCCTTCTTCTCTGCCAAATACTTGGGGCAGTTCCGCTTCCAGTGACCAGTTCCTTTGCAGTAGAAGCACTCAGTCTCAGGTTTAGGTCCAGACTTGGGTTTCTTCACTTGAGCAGCAACTGGCTTGTTGTTCTTCTTGAAGTTCCCCTTCTTCCCTTTACCCTTTTTCTTGAAACTGGTGGTCTTTTTGACCATCAACACTTGATGCTCCTTCTTGATTTCTACCTCCGCGGCCTTTAGCATTGCGAAGAGCTCAAGAATCGTCTTATCCATCCCTTGCATATTATAGTTCATCACGAAGCTCTTGTAGCTTGGTGGCAGTGATTGAAGAACTCTGTCAATGACACTATCATCAGGAAGATTAACTCCCAGTTGAGTCAAGTGGTTGTGGTACCCAGACATTCTGAGTATATGTTCACTGGCAGAACTATTCTCCTCCATCTTGCAGCTGTAGAACTTATTGGAGACTTCATATCTCTCAATCCAGGCATTTGCTTGAAATATTAACTTCAACTCCTGGAACATCTCATATGCTCCATGACATTCAAAACGTCGTTGAAGTCCCGGTTCTAAGTCGTAAAGCATGGCACACTGAACTATCGAGTAGTCATCAGCTTTGCTCTACTAGGTGTTCATAAAATCTGGTGTTGCTCCTGCAGTGGGTTTGTCACCTAGCGATGCTTCCAGGACGTAATTCTTCTGTGCAGCAATGAGGATAATCCTCAAGTTATGGTCCCAGTCTGTGTAGTTGCTACCATCATCTTTCAACCTAGCTTTCTCTAGGAACGCATTAAAATTTAACAGAACAACAGCACGGGCTATCTATCTACAACAACATAGACATGCAAAATACTATCAGGTACTAAGTTCATGATAAACTAAAGTTCAATTAATCAAATTTCTTAAGAACTCCCACTTAGATAGACATCTCTCTAATCATCTAAGTGATCACGTGGTCCATATCAACTAAACCATGTCTGATCATCACGTGAGATGGAGTAGTTTTCAATGGTGAACATCACTATGTTGATCATATCTACTATATGATTCACGCTCGAACTTTCGGTGTCCAGTGTTCCGAGGCCATATCTGCATATGCTAGGCTCGTCAAGTTTAACCCGAGTATTCCGCTTGTGCAAAACTGGCTTGCACCCGTTGTATGTGAACATAGAGCTTATCACACCCGATCATCACGTGGTGTCTCGGCACGACGAACTGTAGCAACGGTGCATACTCAGGGAGAACACTTATACCTTGAAATTTAGTGAGAGATCATCTTATAATGCTACCGCCGAACTAAGGAAAATAAGATGCATAAAGGATAAACATCACATGCAATCAATATAAGTGATATGATATGGCCATCATCTATCTTGTGCCTTTGATCTACATCTCCAAAGCACTGTCATGATCACCATCGTCACCGGCTTAACACCTTGATCTCCATCGAAGCATCGTTGTCGTCTCGTCAACTATTGCTTCTACGACTATCGCTACTGCTTAGTGATAAAGTAAAGCAATTACATGACGATTGCATTTCATACAATAAAGCGACAACCATATGGCTCCTGCTAGTTGTCGATAACTGTGTTACAAAACATGATCATCTCATACAATAAATTTTAGCATCATGTCTTGACCATATCACATCACAGCATGCCCTGCAAAAACAAGTTAGACGTCCTCTACTTTGTTGTTGCAAGTTTTACGTGGCTGCTACGGGCTGAGCAACAACCGTTCTTACCTACGCATGAAAAACCACAACGCGGTATAGTGATTGCTTTTCGATCTTCATAAAGAACCTTGTTCATTGAATCCAATTAAACTGAAGCTGGAGAAATAGACACCCACTAGCCACCTGTGTGCGAAGCAAGTCGGTAGAACCAGTCTCGCATAAGCGTACGCGTAATGTCGGTCTGGGCCGCTTCATCCAACAATGTCGCTGAATCAAGAATCAACTAGTGACGGCAAGCAATATGTATATACCCACGCCCACAACTCCTTTGTGTTCTAATCGTGCATATAACATCTACGCATAAACCTGGCTCGGATGCCACTGTTGGGTAACGCAGTAATTTCAAAAAAATTCTTATGCACACGCAAGATCATGGTGATGCATAGCAACGAGAGGGAAGAGTATCGTCTACGTACCCTCATAGACCGTAAGCGGAAGCGTTATGACAACGCGGTTGATGTAGTCGTACATCTTCACGATCAACCGATCTAGTACCGAAGATACGGCACCTCCACGATCTGCACACATTCGGCTCGCTGACATCCCGCGAACTCACGATCCAGTAGAACCTCGAGGGAGAGCTTCGTCAGCACGACGGCGTGATGACGGTCATAATGTTGCTACCGGAATAGGGCTTCGCCTAAGCACCACTACGATATTATCGAGGTGGGTTATGGTGGAGGGGGGCACCGCACATGGCTAAAGATCAATGATCAACTTGTGTGTCCATGGGGTGCCCCCCTCCCCCGTATATAAAGGAGTGAAGGAGGGGGAGGGGGCCAGCCTCTCTAGGCGCACCCCAAGGAGTCCTACTCCCACCGGGAGTAGGATTCCCCCCCCCCTTCCCTTTGTCGGTTTTAGGAGAGAAGGAAGGAGAGGGAAGAAGGAAGGAAAGGGCCCCCCCTCCCAATTCGGATTGGGCTTGGGGGGCGCGTCCCCTCCTTTGCTTCTTTCCTCTCTCTTCCACTAAGGCCCAATAAGGCCCATATACCTCCCGGGGGGTTCCGGTAACCTCCCGGTGCTCCGGTATACTCCCGTTTTCACCCGGAACCATTCCGATGTCCAAACATAGGCTTCCAACATATCGATCTTTACGTCTCGACCATTTCGAGACTCCTCATTATGTCCGTGATCAAATCTGGGACTCCAAACTACCTTCGGTACATCAAAACACATAAACTCGTAATACCGATCGTCACTGGATGTTAAGCGTGCGGACCCTATGGGTTCGAGAACTATGTAGACATGACCGAGACATGTCTCCGGTCAATAACCAATAGCGGAACCTGGATGCTCATATAGGTTCCTACATATTCTACGAAGATCTTTATCGGTCAAACCGCATAACTGTTACGTTGTTCCCTTTGTCATCGGTATGTTACTTGCCCGAGATTCGATCGTCGGTATCTCAATAACTAGTTCAATCTCGTTACCGGCAAGTCTCTTTACTCGTTCCGTAATGATACATCCCGTAACTAACTCATTAGCTACATTGCTTGCAAGGCTTATTGTGATGTACATTACTGAGAGGGCCCAGAGATACCTCTCCGACAATCGGAGTGACAAATCCTAATCTTGATCCATGCCAACTCAACAAACACCATCGGAGACACCTGTAGAGCACCTTTATAATCACCCAGTTACGTTGTGACGTTTGGTAGCACACAAAGTGTTCCTCCGGTATTCGGGAGTTGCATGATCTCATAGTCATAGGAACATGTATAGTTATGGAGAAAGCAATAGCAACAAACTAAACGATCATCGTGCTAAGCTAACGGATGGGTCAAGTCAATCACATCATTCTCTAATGATGTGATCCCGTTAATCAAATGACAACTCATGTCTATGGTTAGGAAACATAACCATCATTGATTCAACGAGCTAGTTAAGTAGAGGCAAACTAGTGACACTCTGTTTGTCTATGTATTCACACATGCACTAAGTTTCCGGTTAATACAATTCTAGCATGAATAATAAACATTTATCATGATATAAGGAAATATAAATAACAACTTTATTATTTCCTCTAGGGCATATTTCCTTCAATCTTCTCTATAAATAGGGCCAATAAGATATCATTCTCAGTCTCTGAAACTTGAGGAGTATTGTTTCTAAACAAATCTGCCAAGAAAACCTAGTTTTCAGCATGCCGAAGTGGCCTTGTAATACTTTGTGTTGTAATCATTTAGGGGAGCAACAACCTTAATAACCACTTCACCTGATGGAGACCAAAGATACACTTTTTATGATACTTCTCATTACCTGTCATGTGAAAAAACTTGATGTTGTTATCATCTCTCGCGAGGTGCTCAACTTTGGAACATTGGTAATCATTTTAGCTCCCCTTCATGCTTAAGTGTGGCACTGCCTTATTGATTATTTTTAAACTTCCTGAGCAGCAAGGTGACACACTTCATCCTATCTTGTCAAGCTAGTCAACAGTAGTCGAGAGATGCAATCTTCTTTTGTTAATGTTGTTCATGTAGGCAGCTCAACTATATAGGTCCTGATGCACCAGAGTCTAAGTTAATTATCATTCCACCTTTAGTGAGATTTTGCCCTTTACTTCATTTTCCCCATACCTTGGCAACTTGATCAACGAAATCATCACGATCCAGCCAACCCGATATGAACTTCAAAAGGCAGCTACTAGATTGAAATGTTATTGTTTTGGTATCCAAGAGGAGGGGGAGCATGATATGATAACCAGCTTAACCATTCGAGAGTGTTAGACGATGGATACTTGCAAGAATTTTTCTTCTCATACATTAGTCATAAACACACCGGAAATCCAATTCAGCTCTTGGAAGCATATGTTCATGCACACCAAATTATATTTTTGCAGATGTCATTTTTTTTGCATCTAAACACATTGTCAAGTTTCTCATAGGTTTGATTGTGAAAGTTATATGCCCATGTAAATTGACATCTCGTAATGTCAACCGATGCACCATACTGCCCTCTCCACCCCGCCAACACCGAGAAAACCATGTCGTTGCTGCCTCTCTTCCGTTGTCTATTCTTCCTCATCACTGTTGCGAGATGACGAACATATTGTTCCCGCTGGAATGACATGGGTTTATCACTGAGACCATGCGGGTCATCCTAACCAATAGTTATGTGGGTCTTGGAACAACTTTTGAGCCCCACTCACAGTGCATATCTTGCTTCTCTTGTCACCGCATCGTCGAAAACATATGGTATGAGTTGAAGAAAATAACGTCATGAGTTTATACAAAGATATCGGAAGTAGTTCATATACGTCAGAACCCGGTCATAGATCCTGCCTCTGACTGAGATGATCACGAGAACCCGGTCATAAATTCTACGATGGCCAGGTTCTGGTGAAACCCAATACAAAATCGGTTTCGCATATGTCGTGACTATACCATTTTTTAATTTAAAATAAAGGTGTTTTGCGAACCTGCCTTGACGAGTGATGAGCTTTTTTCACGGGCTGTTTTGCGTTCCGTTGGAGAAGTTGGGTGGAATGGTAAATGCACTTTTTTTTGACAGGGAAAATGGTAAATGCACTTTCCAAATGTGTACTGGACACTTTTCAAACCGCGCTTGGGTAAAAACCAATCAACCGACATACACGGCGTCATTCAATCACTATAGCCGAACGGTAATCTGTTTCCGCTTTTACCATTTTCTCACACTATTTATTTACCCCAGCCCAGTACTGCTCCTCCCCCGCCTTCCTCCACCCTCCTCCTCTCTGCCGTCTGTGCAGCTCGTCAGTCCTCTCCTCGCCCCCGTTTTTGCCTCAAGCACCCCGACCACAAGGACTCCACGTGCGCCGAGGCGGAGGCGGAAGCGATGTCGATCGATCAGTCCCTCAAGGCAAGTTCATCCCCTCCACTTTATTTGATTCGTGCGGCTGTTGATTTATAGTTGTATTATATTCGCAAAAAAAATTATAGTAGTATTATGTAGTTAGCGGTCGGGGGTTTCTTGATTTCTGGGCGTTCTCTTGAATCTTTGGTTAATGCAGCGCTGCATACCGCAATCTCGTGACATGTGGAGGGCTCATTTTGTTTGATTTCGTCATCCTGTGATAGCTTTGGAGAAAATGATTCTTGGAACATAAAAATAAAGTGTTTGTTGAAGAAAAAAAAAATCTTTCGACCATCCAGCCAGAACAGATTTTGTTTCTCTACGGCCTATTGCTAGATGGGATTAGTAATACAAAAGGATTGGTTGTTGATTATATGTTGAACTTATGTCTCTGTTTTGGTCGGCCTCCTTTCAGAAGAAGAGAGGGAGGCCAGCAGGAGGAGGTTCCCCCTCTGTCAGCAAGAGCGAGCGAGATAAGATGGTCATGGAGCAGAAGATGGCACTGGTGCACCGAAGGCTCGCCTTGCTCGACAGCGAGGGCGACAAGGAAGCTGATGTTGTGCCGACGGCCACAATGGTGAGGTCTTTCAGCTTAAGCTCCACTCAGATTGTTGTCCACTGCAGGTCGACGTAGTCTTTCATATCAGCCATTTCATCAGTTTTTGTTTCTTGAAGCTCGATCCTGGTTCACTTACTATTGCGGAGCTGCCTCTGATAATCTATAATGGACCCTGGGGAAAAAATGTAAATAATAAAACTGTAATGGAGTCTGAAAGTGTCTGTTTAAGCTTCTTTTTTCAGTCTTCACTGCCTCAACAGTACTGTAGCAACTAGTGCTTCCAACACTCTGAGCTTATGCATTCTCTTAGATTATAGCTTTCCTTTTGCGTGAGCTTGACTGCTGACTGCTTGAGTCTGCCATTTAATTGGCTTTTCTTTTGTGGTCCTGAACCTTGATCACACTTATGCGGAACTGCCTCTGTTAAAGTAAAATGAAGCATTTAATAATTTGCTTATGATTTTTCTTCTCATGTTTCATTATCATGGTGAAACCAATATTCGTGACCGTATGCATTCTATGTTATCAGATTATCTGTTTCTTTTTAGCCTTCTCTTAAGATTTTGAATTTTTTCATGGCATGATAATATTTGATGATCGCAGGATGATAGGCTTGCAATTGTTGTTGATCAACAGCCTGTCGTTGTTAATGGCGACGATACAGATGACGAGGATGAATATGTTCCTTTGAGAGTAAGTGAACCATTGGTTGTTGCTTTAAACCTCTTGTATTAATTAGGGAGTAAATTTTGTGTAGATATACTCCATTTGTGGCTCTAGATCCTTGTTTCTTTTCTCTTTCATCTCACAATTTCACGGGATTACAAGTGTTCAGCTTAGTGATCTAACTTTTCTAAGAGTTGGATTCTTCGTTATGTCAGATTGTGCTGCCACGGAGTGTGGACAGTGAGCAAAAAAGGCTGCTTGATGTTTCTCAAACACACAATGCCCAGGATACTGGCACTGCTAAAGTAAGATAAGTCAGCAGTTCCATTCTTGTCTTCATGCACGCGATGTGATCATTATCGTGGGAAATTACAGCTAGTAAACAGTTCTTCCAAAAAAATCATTTATGAGCACATAATGCTTCAGATATTTTGACACCCAAAATTTCACTAATTTTCTTATCTTCAATAATTGCATAAAGTGGTTTAAAGATTTTGGCTGGTTGGGTTTCAGAAGAAGAGAGGGAGGCCTGTCAACGCCAAGATTGACATGGAGCAGAAGTTGAATATGTCAACGCCGGGGCTTGGCTTGGTTGAGAGCGGCGGCAGTAACAGCAGCAAGAGCGACGTAGATGATGATCTTGTGCCGATGGTGAGAACTGTGGTATGATTCCGCATTCCGCCTTTAGGACATTCTTGTTGTTCAAAGCTTGAAAGAAGCACATTGTCATATTTTACATACCTTTTTTTTGTGAACATACATATGTTACACACCTTCATTTAAACAAAATGATGTCATAATTTGGTTTGAGCAGGTCATATGTATGTCACACTTAAGGATTCTGACAACTTGCTAAAAAATTCTTAATGGGCTTAATTTCAGGACACAATATTGAATGTGTTTCTAAACATTTATGAACTCTGCTATGTTTATATGCATTGCTTCCTGTAGTCTATATAACTGTTGGGTTATTAACCTCTACTTTCTTCACTTTCGATTAGTTCAAAACATGCACTAACTATGAACAAGCTTCATATGTTACATACCTTTTTTTTTGTGAACATACATATGTTACACACCTTCATTTCAAAAAATGATGTCATAATTTGGTTTAAGCAGATCGATATGTTTGTCACACTTAACGATTTGGGCGACTAAAAATTCTTAATGGTCAATTTCTGGACACAGTATGGAGTGTGTTTCTAAACATTGATTGACTCTGCTATGTTCATATGCATTGCCTCATGTATTCTATATTACTGTTGTGTTTTTAACCTCCATTTTCTTCACTTTCTATTTAGTTCAAAACATGTACTCCCTCCGTCCCACAAGATAAGATCGTTTTTCAAGCTTGAAAAACGATCTTATCTTGTGGGACGGAGGGAGTACTAACTAACTATGAATAAGCTGTGACTTGACAGGTAGCTGCTGTTAATTGCCAAAAGACATGTGCAAGGTACTTCAAACTTTTTTTCTTTTCTCGAGAGTAAGAAGATGCATTAACAGTTCCTGAAAAGCCTGTCCACTTATGCACTTCAATCTTTGAACAAACTACAGCGTTCAGGGTAACTTTGGGTCTGCTATGGAGAGAGCTGAGGAGGTACTTGTGAAGTTACCAGCCGAACATCCTAGCTTTGTCAAGTATATGCTACATTCACATGTTGTTCATGGTTTTTGGCTGGTAAGTCTATTTATTAGCTATTCACATATTTGTCCAAAGCTGAAGAATTAGGCGATCATTTCTTATGAACAACATGTGAACCCAAGAACCCAAATATCGAAGGGGAGGAAACACCTGCTAAACGAAAATGCAGATTGCCTTTTCTTTTGTATCAGAAGATAATCAAATTACTGAGAAAAAAATGTGCACTGCAAAAGAGTGAACTGCACAACTTAGAGCACGTCGTGGTTTGTGTAATTCAGTTTCATGTAGAGCAATCTCATAAGCTTAGTACATGTGTGGACGCTTCCTGAGTGTCACTTGGTGTACATGGGGATGGGATTAATGAAAACATTTCCTTCTCTTTGTTTTTGCTTCCTCTGCATTTGAATTTTATGTTTGTCTCCCAGGGTCTACCGTCTGACTTCTGCAACAAGCATCTCCCAAAGAAGGACACTGCTATTGTGCTAGAAGATGAGGATGGGCACAACTATGATGCAAAATATCTAGGAGCCAAGCAAGGACTTAGTGCTGGTTGGAGAGGTTTTGCGATTAATCATGGTATCAAGGTCGGAGATGTTGTAGTCTTTCAACTTGTCAGTTCAGCAAAGTTTAAGGCAAGTGTTTCCTGATAATTTTTCAATTGCTTGATCATTCTTTTACACTATTGATTGACAGGCACTACATATGCGCCAGTTACACATTTCTTGAATTGTTCCATGCATGCTCTGTTTGCACTTATCCAATATTAAAAACTCCTCTTGTTTTCTGTACGCTTTTCATTCAGGTCTATATATTAAGAGCGAACAACTTCACTACAACTGATGGAGCACTTGGTCTCCTGTGTCTGGAAGATGGCAAGGAGAAGATACCGAGTGAGTCAAAGTTCATTGTGTTGATTCTGCACTTGGGAATTTGTTATACATGGATAAGTTAACCATTGAATCTTCTGAATCATTTCTTGTGTTATTATGCAATGCAGAAGAAGAAAGTTCCAATGATGTCAAATCTGAAGCTGGCAAGGAGAACATACCGAGTGAGTCAAATTTCATTGTCTGCACTTGTAAATTTATTATACATGGATAAGTTAACCATTGAATCTTCTGAATCATGTTTTGTGTTATGCAATGCAGAAGAAGAAAGTTCCAATGATGTCAAATCTAAAGCTGGCAAGGAGAAGATACTGAGTGAGTCAAATTTCATTGTGTTGATTCTGTACTTGTGAATTTATTATACATGGATAAGTTAACCATTGAATCTTCTGAATCATGCTTTGTGTTATGCAATGCAGAAGAAGAAAGTTCCAATGATGTCAAATCTGAAGCTGTCAAGGAGAAGATACCGAGTGAGTCAAAGTTCATTGTGTTGATTCTGCACTCGTGAAATTTGTTATACATGGATAAGTTAACCATTGAATCTTCTGAATCATTTTTTCTATTATGCGATGCAGAAGAAGAAAGTTCCATTGATGTCAAATCTGAGGAGAAGCCAAAGGTTGCTCAGAGCGACAGCAGCAACCTAGCCAGTGAGTCAATAACAGATGGCATCAAATTTTCAGACACAGTCATCGATTTCGACAACGTGAAAGATTTCAGCAGCTTCAGCATCGTCGTAGACGGCCTGGTCATCGACTGCGAGTTCCCTGACCACCTGCGCGAGACGTACTACGAGCTGTGCTGTGCCCAGAAGTCGTTCCTTCACAAGGAGCTGCTCAAAGGGCTAAACCTCACACTCGTGGTGGGAGCCATCATGGAGACTATCGACATCGCGGAGGGCATCAGGGCCTGCAAGGCACGCGCTCCTTCCTGCAGGGACTTTGTGGTCTGGAAGAAGAACTTGCAGGCCTTGAAGCTCCTGGGCATGAATGTGGACTTCCTGCTGAAACGCGTCGATGATCTCCTCAGCCTCCCTGCTCGACCCAGAGCCCCTGCTGAGGTAAAACTGGAGCGGGCACGCACCGTCGCGAAAATCAAGGCGGTCGAGTCCAGGATTTCGAGTGTGAAGGACACTCTCGAGGAGATTGACATGGAGATGGAGGAGCTGGAGTCCAGCGTGAAGATAGTGGATGAGATGATGCAGCTGTTAGCGACCGCGCCGTGGTAGCAATGTGCGCGCAGCTTCGGTCTCCGCCGCAGACAATAAATATTTTGGGCGACATGGCCGTTCAGTATACAGAAGATTAGAACTGCATTTTGGCGGCAGTATTTCATTTTTGTTTAAATGCAACTTGAGAGTAGTTATTATCGTGTGCCATCTAGGCACTTCTTGTGCAGCAAACAAACTAGGATGCTGTTTTTTTTTTTGGGGTACACATCAAGTGGTGTGACCTATCTCCATCCCATCCCATCCCCCCTGTGTAATTCCGCGGAACTGCACTGTGACAGTGGTGAAATGAAAATGCAAGAGATGCAGTTTGCTTTTGAGTATTTGTTGAGTGCATTTGAATGTGTGTTTCCCTGCGTTTTGCTAGCACGAGTATTGTGCATGCAGCTGCTTTGCTTGTTTTCTTCTTGGTCGCTGCTGATTCGGCTTGTTGAAGCTCCGACACCGTTTGCCTCGCCTGCACCTGCACCTGCAGCACGCATGAATAAAATGGTAACTCCAAGACGATGGAGGTTCAAGAGGGCGGGATTAGGAGAGAACTACATCATCTACGTGATCAGCCAACTTTGACGTGAATGGCAGGAGCTCTGCCTTTGCATTATAGTAGAAAAGAGTTGTTACACATTACTCATTACATCTCTGACCAACTGGCCATATCATGTAGGTAAAAAACCTCAGTCTAGTGTCACTCTAGCGTCTCTCACGTGCTGTCCCCTATTCATGGCTAATTTGACCATGTTTACCTCATTAGAAATTGATGCGGCCAACTCTAGCGGACCCATTTCTTTGTGCTCGAAGATCCTTCTGTTCCTCTCCTTCCATAAATTCCACACTATGTAAGCTGCCAGCGCCATTTCCTCTTTGTTTCGGTCCTTCGATCCTCTGCCACGCCCGGTGTGCTCCCACCATTCGGATATGGACGTCGCCGTGGCAGCCGCAGTACATAGATCGTCTGTTGATCTCCGGAGCAAGTCCCATATTACCTTGGCGAAGGAGCATTGCAATGAAAGGTGATTCGCTGTTTCCAACTCCTGATCACATAGGCTGCAAAGCGCGTTGTGTGGCCACCCTCGCGCCTGCAATCTGTCGGCCGTCCAATTCCTGTTTTGCAACAGCAGCCATAGGTAGAATTTTACTTTCCCCTCCACCATGCCTGTCCATACTCGTGCTAGCTCTGGTTTATGGATTCGAGCGAAGAATTGTGCCTCATAGGCAGAGGCACATGAATAAACTCCATTTGCCGTCAGGTTCCATACAACTTTGTCCTTCCGCGGCTCCAGTGTGACCTCTTGTACCTTGTCCCATATCTGAAAGAATTTTGTCAACTGCTCCTCACTGTTCATACTATGCAGCCCTGTCATCCATTTGCTGTTGTGCAACCCTTGCTTGACCGTCAGTTTTTTGGACCTTGCCAACTTGAACAGCTCGGGTGCAGAGACAGATAGTGCCTCGCCATTGAGCCATCTGTCCGTCCAAAATAATGCCGTGTCCCCATCTCCTAACTGAATTTTGGTGCAGCTGGCGAAGAGTTGCTTATCCGTGTAATCGCAAGGCGTGTCCGAGCCTTTCCACGGCCTGTCCTCCTCTCCCCATCTAAACCACTCCCATCGAAGCCGCAATGCCCGGCCAAAGCAATCAATGCTCTTCACCCCAAGGCCACCATATTTCTTTGGCGTGCAAACTTGTCTCCAGTTAACCAAGCTTTTTCCCCCAATGTTTTCATCTTCCGCATCCCAAAGGAAATTCTTCCTAAGTTTGTCCACTTTCTTGATCAGCCATTTGTCCGGCTGGAAAGCCGTTAGGTAATAGGTGGCCGTGGCTGTGACCACAGAATTAATGTATACCAGCCTTCCCATACGGTTCATCATCCTCCCCCTTCTGTTAGATAGTCTTCCAGCGATCTTGTCAATCAATGGCTGCAGTTCAACCCTCCTTGGCTTCCGGGTCCCGAGTGGGAGTCCTAGGTACTGACATGGGAAGGCTCCTGGTTCCCCTCCAAAGATTGCGAACAGAGGCTGCATATCTATATTTGCACAGGCTATTGGGTAGGCCACTGATTTGGTCACGTTTGTTCTTAATCCAGAGGCATCCCCAAACAGGGTGAGGATGGCATGTACAGCGTTAAAATCATCTGCCACCGGGTTGATGAACAAGGCTGCGTCGTCGGCGTAGAAGCTAGATCGGAAGCGTGCTACTCTCGGTCGTAGCCGCGATAAAATGTTTCTCTCTGTTGCCAACTGAAGTAATCTCTGCAGTGGCTCCATTGCCAAAATGAACAGCAATGGTGACAAAGAGTCCCCTTGCCTTAAACCACACCGAT
Organism: Triticum urartu; assembly: GCF_056163025.1. Classification (NCBI taxonomy): domain Eukaryota; kingdom Viridiplantae; phylum Streptophyta; class Magnoliopsida; order Poales; family Poaceae; genus Triticum; species Triticum urartu. The sequence continues at coordinate 159,154,178 of NC_141875.1, read as the reverse complement.
GACGGAACAGTATTCCAGGCACTCCGTTGAGCAGTATACGTGAAGAGGATGTTGAGAGCATCAGTGATATCATATCACGCCACCTCTGCCCAAAGCCCATTGCTTCCATCACCTCGAGAAGAAACGCCCAGCACACCGAATCGAAAGCTTTCGCTATATCCAATTTCAGGAACACCATGGGAGATTTGGAAGTGTGTGCGGTCTTGATCACATTCCGAACATAGAGAAAATTATCCTGGATGGATCGACCTCGTATGAAAGCGCTCTGATTGTGCATCACCAGTTTGTGGATCACTGGTGCTAATCTGGACGCAAGCATCTTGCTCACCAATTTTGGGATGCTATGTATCAAACAGATGGGTCTGAAATCAGTCACCTCCTGTGCCCCATCTCTCTTCGGGAGCAGCACCACATTAGCTGTATTCAATATATTCCAATTCTGTCCTCTCAGACTTTGCACACAGTTAACCGCGGCTAGTATATCACCCTTGATAGTGGGCCAGCAATGTTTGAAAAAAGCTCCCGTAAATCCATCCGGGCCGGGTGCTTTTTCCCCATGCGAATCGTTGATCGCCGCGTGTAGTTCTTGCTCGGTGAAAGCAACCTCCAACTGGTCCAGATTGTCTGTAGGCAGCCCCAGTTCCTCCCAATTCAGCCCTGCCGATCGCCCATGATGGGATCCCATGAGTTCCCGAAATCTGTCCAACAGCAGACTCGCCTTGCTTGCATGGTCAGATACCAGCCCGTCACGCCCCTTTAAAGCTGGGATGTAATTCTTGCGCCTTCTTCCAGAAGCTCTGAGATGGAAAAATCGCGTGCTAGCGTCCCCCTCCTTGATCTCTGTCAGACGCGATTTCTGCCTCCATCGCGCTCTGTCAACCGCGGCAAAACCCAACAGTTTTGCCTTTAGCATAGCCCGTAAACTCCTCTCCCCCTCAGAAAGCTCTCTTTCCTCCTGCGCCAAGTCCAGCATGAAAATGACCTCATTTGCCACCCACGAAAGGAAGACCATGTCCCTCTTTTTGTGTTTGTTCCATTCTTTCAGCGCTCTAGCAGTCCTAGAAATCTTCGTGTGCAGCACCCTGATCGGATCACCAGATTTGACTTCTTTAGACCAAGCTTGGGTTACAATACCGTCAAACTCCGGACATTTCAGCCAGTGATTCTCAAAACGAAAGGCCTTGTAGTGAGCTGTCTCCATTTTCTTGAGGATCAAGGGGCAGTGATCAGAGACATTTGTAGAAGCAGGGGACAGCTGGTAGTGTGGGAAAGCGGCTTCCCAATCATTGGTGACCAACACCCTGTCAATTTTGGTAAGGGTGGTGGTCTGTCGTTCATTGGACCATGTAAACCTTCTTCCCAATAGCGGAAAATCGATCAACTCGAGATCCTCAATCATGGCTCTGAACCTGCCCATCAGCCTCAAGTTAATGTTGTTATTGCTCTTCTCACTTGCTTTGTAGATCATGTTGAAATCCCCCAGAATCATCCATCTTGGCAGCATGCGTTGCTTAATCCTTCGTAACTCTTCCATGAACAGTGCCTTGTCTCCCTCAGCCTGCGGCCCGTAAACTCCCGTAATCGACCATGTGGTTCCATCAGCTCTGCTCCTAATGGTGCCCGAAACAGAGTAGTCCCCCGCCGCCAAAATGTTTTCAGAGATCTCCAAACCTTCCATGCACGCTAACAAAATGCCACCTCTGGAGCCTAGAGCTGGCAGCGCCAGGAAATTATCAGCAAATCGTGGCCCCAAAGTCTCCATCACCAAAGGCCTCGTCATGACCTCAATCTTGGTCTCTTGTAGACACACAATGTTGCACTTGGCATCAGCCACAAACATCTGTACCGCTCGCCGTTTCGCAGGGCTGTTCAACCCTCTAACATTCCAGCTTAATATTGAGCAATCCATAAACAAACATAGACTCTTCATACAGCAACGCACGCAGTGTCGATGATGCCACAGACAGCCTTCCAGTTTCACGACAAACTTTGACAAACTCAACACTACCCCGGCCAGACGCCTCACACATACTCGCAATAGCAGGGCCAACCTAGCAGGAACATAGGGACACTAACATAGGAACTACTGAAACACACATCTGAAACTGTAGGACAGCACCTTATCTATCAGGCGCAAGCGGCCCGACCCAGCCTACCGGGGCACACCTGCTTTCCGTTGACCCCCAGCAGCTCCTCCACCGCCGAGATGAAGCTGTCTGGCAGCGGCTTCTTGTAGATCTCCCTGTACCTCTGTATGTCCTCGGCTGATGCGGCGACGGACGGCCCCGCCCCGTCCCAGTCCTCACTTTTCTTCAGCAGCACCATCCTGACCTTATCCATCGTGGATAGACCCGCCGTCGGCTTCGCGGCCAGGCGGCCGCTGCTCCTTTTAGCCAGCACACCGACCGGATCGGTCACCAGGTCGCCGCCGTCCGCCGGGGCTGGAAGCAGGGCAGCGGGTGTGGGGGAGGAGCAGGAGATGAGGAAGGCCTGTAGTGGATCTGACGTCTCCTGGCCCTCCTCGCTCCTAACAGATCCCGCATCCCCGCACTGGGCCGCAACCGGGGCCTCAAGAGATGATACGGCCCATGCCTGGCCCAGGCCTCCTGGGCTGCTCCTTGGTGAGTGCGGCCCGAAACTGAGCTCCTTCTCCTGAGATGCCCCTTGCTCGTCCCGCGTCAGGCCCGCTGACGCGTCTGGCCCCACCAAGCCACCATCCTCCAATCCCACCTCCATGCAATTATCATCTGGCCCCTCAGACGGCCTTGCATGAAAAAGGCCATGCACGTCGTCCTCCCTCTCGATGGATGCCGTCCTCCCATTCCCCTCCTGGTCGCTCCTTTCCTCTCCCTGCCTCCCTGAGCCCTTCAGAGTTGCCAGCGCCAGGTCTTGCAGATATTCACGAAGAGGGACGTGCTGCCCCTCCTCCGAACTTGGCTGCAGTGCTGCCGCTTTGCAAGTTTGGGTTGCGGTCCCTATCGCCTCACCACGCTCCTCCTCCTGCCGGTCAGAGAGGACCAGCGCTCCGTCCACGCTCGTGAATGGGTCCATGCCCATCCCTCCCTCCTGTAACATTGCTGCGTCAATGAGCGGTGGTCCCTCCTGCGTCTCTTCCGGCTGACCGCAGTTTGCGCCACCATGTCTCCGGCCACCGCCGTTTGCACCACCCTCGCGGCGACCTCCCCCACCATGTTGCTGCCTGCCACCATCCTGCCGTATCCCCGCGCCGGCAATGCGCAGCCCGGCACCCGATCCAAATGTCCTCCGGCCCCCTCCACCTCCACTGCTACCCGCATCAGGAAAGCGCAGCCGGGCATGCACCGGATCTCTTTGCCGCGGCGGTGGAAAGTCTCCGTCTTCGTAGCTGAGATACCATCTGTACCCCCACCGGCTTGGCCAAGATGGCAATCTCCCATCATCCGACGGCATCCCGCTGATCCCACTATCATCACTGCTCATGCTGTCCGCGCTGGTCTCTGGCGGCCGGGTGAAGTCAATCACATGGTCGAGGTGAATCAACACAGGGTGACCTAGCATCGCCACTTGACCCCAGCGCGGCGGCGCCTCCTCGAAGATGTTGAGCTCCGGGAAGTGCATTCCAGGAGATCCTCTCTCCCTCGGCTCCTCCAGCTGCAACACACCTCTGGTTTTGATCTTCTCGACATCATCCGTCCAGACCCACAGTCGGAAGCAGCCTGTCTCCTCCTCCCTCTTCACCTCGCTGTCTGCCCCATCGATGAGCATGGAGGGGGCGAACAAGGGTGCCACTGAATCCACGTCCCAGGCATGCTCCGGCACTCCTTCCAGGCACACCTGCACCTTGTACAGCAGCTTTGCCGGTGACGCCCGACGGAATCGCGACCACGGCGCCACGATGAAGGCCACCCTTCCCAGAACCAGAGGCCCCTGACCTCGCAACAGCTCATCACGGACCGCCGCCTCGTCAAAGACGAGCAGCAGCTCCCCTGTCGCCCGGAGCGACACCTTGACCGCGTCCTCGTTGATGCGGAAGCGTATCGACACCGCCCTCTTGACATCCACCAGCTCGAAAGGCAGTGGCGATCCCACCACCACCGCCACCACCGCGCACCTTGACAGCCGCCTCTCTGCTTCAGCCAGCGCCGCCGTCCGGCGTGCAGTCCCCACGACCAACCCCCGTCTAGCCGAGGGGTCAGCCGCCGGGGCTTCCATGGGTGCACGAACTGCAGCGCTTGGGGGCGTGCCTGGCGGTGGTGGTGGAAGCACGACCGCCGACGCTTCCTTGCCTCCTCCTCTCCCTCTTGCGGTTTCCCCCTCTTCCACTCGGCTTGCTCCTCTTCCTCTTGAAGCCGGCCTAGGACACCACCTCGCCCTATGCCCTCCCTCGCCACAGATCAGGCACTTGGCACGGTTGGTACACTCTGCAATCTTGTGGCCAGGCTCAAGACATCGGAAGCACTTCCCCCATGCCTTCTTGTACAGCAGCTCTTTAAAGCGGGAGACAGTGGAGCCGTGCCGCGGGGGAGGACGCTGGTACCCGGGCGGTCTCCTGCCCCTTCCCACCATCTTCCAACCACCGTCTTCAATGCGGCCCGGCATCCTGCCCGCCCTTGAATGCTCCTGGCCATCGGCGCGTGATGGCGCCACGACCATAGACCGCAGCCTATCCTGCTCTCCACCCACAACACACCCCCCCTCCGCCGGTCCCGTCGTCGATGTCCAACTGAGGAATGATTTCATTTCATGGCTGAGCAACGGAGGCTGCAGGACGACAACTCCAGGCCAGGCTCCTCCAAGAGGCCAAGGACATGAGGTACATTCGATTCTCTTCCCCTGCTTGGATCCAGCCAGTTGCATGTTCTAACCGTGGAAAAATACTGATTACTGTGGGTGGGTGCCAGGAGGGAGCTTTTTTTTTGAAATGAAAGGTAGTAAGGTCTACCTTATATATTTCAAAACAGGCAAGAAGCCTGGGGACCGGAGGGGTCGATTACATGAAGCTTATCTTTAGCACCAAGGTGCCCTGGCAATAAGCCGCCGGTTTGTAGAGAAACAAGTAAAAAAATGGGGGGGGGGAGGATGTCGGTGTCAAAATCGGCGGATCTCGGGTAAGGGGTCCCGAACTGTGCGTTTAAGGCCGATGGTAACAGGAGGCAGAGGACACGATGTTTTACCCAGGTTCGGGCCCTCTTGATGGAGGTAAAACCCTACGTCCTGCTTTGATTGATATTTGATGATATGAGAGTATTACAAGAGTTCATCTACCACGAGATCATAGAGGCTAAACCCTAAAAGCTAGCCTATAATTATGATTGTTTGTATATATCTATCGACTAGCCTGGCCTCGGTTATATAATGCACCAGAGGCCTAGGATAACAAGAGTCCTAGACGAATACGCCGGTGGGGGAGGAGTCCTTGTCTTGACCACCAAGTCTTATGGAATCTTCCTTGTATGCGGCAGCTGTCTGAACTGGCCCATGAGTATACGGTCATGGGGGTCCTCGGCCCAATCTAATAGATCGGGAGATGACGTGGTGAGTACCCCCTAGTCCAAGACACCGTCAATAGCCCCCTGAACCGGTCTTCAAGTTAGGGACGCTCCTCGATTCTTCCGAACTATTCTTCATCTTCGATTGTCGGTCTTGAAAACTGGTTCAACAAATCTTCTCATCTTCGATCTTGAGGATCGCCGAAATGCATTCGACAAGTTTATACGTCGGGTATCCGAGGAGCCCCTTTAAGTTTCCGGCCTTTATCAATGCCTTGTTATTTTTATGACACACCTCGGGTTTGAAGTTGTTCCTGGGAGACAGTGTCCTCTTGTGTCCGAGCTCCAACGTCGGACTGCATTCGAGGTATCTTTTGCAGCCGAGCACCAAACGCTGGACCGCTTTCCGAGCTCCAACGCCGGAATGTATCCGAGCTCCAACGCCGGACTATGTCCAAACTCCAACGCCGGAATGTATCCGAGCTCCAACGCCGGACTATGTCCAAACTCCAACGCCGGACCGTATCCGGGCTCCAACGCCGGACTATATCCGAGGTGTCGTATCACCTTGGTTCAAAAAAGATGAAGGAGTTTAGCCGAGCTTAATGCTGGAAATGCCCTCTATGGAGCCAGCCACTAGCGCCCGAGCTTTGTACCGGACTGCTTCCGAGGTTGTGCACCACCCCGACCATGGGTCAATTTTTTGTTAATTTTTTTATTAGTGCAATTTATTCTCTGCCGAGATATATAGCCAGTAGCCCTCAAGGTGTGTATCGGTCTAAAACCCGAGATGCACCTGAAGGATGATGTAAGACCGCTGATCCCAGTAGCCGCTGAGACTCAGGTTGATTTGCAAAATCGGCCTGAGGATCAAGTCCTAACTCGGCAGAATACTTCGGGACACAAAAAGCGGCGTGCTCAATCCTCGAGACTCAGGTTGGGTGCGGCCGACCAACCTGAGGATCAAAATCTCCTCGGAAACTGTATTGCACTTAAAATTTTCTGTATTGAACAGGCAATGCAGTAGCCCCCGAGACATTGGTCGGGTGGCAACACCAGATCAGGGGATCGATGTACCCCTTTAATATTTGTAAATAATAATCCCAAAGCCCAGTAGCCCCCGAGCCTTAATGCGGGCACGGGTGGCCGAATTAAGGATCGATATCCATAGTAAAATCACAAATTATGTGTAATGACTCTACGTATCCAAGTACTTTACATCATTAATGTTCAGATCCGCATTTTACAAAACTTTGTTGACCAACCATCGGCTTCCACCTCCTCGGCTAGTAGCCGAGGAGTGTTTGTCCTACTTTATAAAGCCTTTATGAGGGCAAAGATTTACGACAAACAAGGCAATCTGGCCATACGGTTTTATAAACAAATGTACGCAGAGAGATATGTTATATTACTGTTTAACATAAGAAATGTCTTCCAAAGAAAATAGTCTCGCTATCGGTTTCTTTCTTTGGGTTGCCATGCTAAGCATGATCATGAAACCTCAGCTCTAATGTAAGAGCAAAATATTGAGGATTTAGTTTGGGAGGCCAGTTAATAGGCCCCGGTAGTGTTCGGCGACAGTCGAGGTCAAGCTGTAAACACTTTGGCCATTGTTATGAATGGCCCGTCATTTAACACTGTCATCAGATCGCTGACCAGTTTACGCTTATTGTGACAGTCAGCTTTCGACTTTCTCCACTGAGGTGCTTAACCATGTGAGCTGGAAGCACAATCGTAGTGGTTCTCCCTTCGCACACCTAGCCGAACAAACCGGAACGTAGGAGGCAAGCGCAGGAGCCGGGCAACCCAACTATTGACCGAAGACACAATTCGAAACCGATGCATATATAGCAATATCCGAGAATGTTTTTTGTCGAATCTCTAAAGGCATCCGGCGTTGCACTGCGAGACTTGTGCTAAAAACACACAAATAGTTAAAAGGTGCCATAGGCTTGGAAAACCAAAAAACGTCAGTGAAAACCTGACGTCCGAACAAGATTAAGTGTCTGGTGCCAATCTAAAAATTGGACTTTAGAAGAAAAAAAGTGCTTCTGTCGTGTTTTAAATAAAAACTTTACAACGACTAAGAAGAAGAACACTTACTATAAAATGGCTCATATAAATTTAAGAGCCCCCAAGTGACTTGGGTAAAAGAATTTTATGTATAATGATTGTATGTACCAAAGTACTTATATCATATTTGTGTTCACCCGAACTTTATACGTGTCTTAACCGACCATCGGCTTCTCCCTCTTCGGTCAAGGGCCAAAAAGTGTCATGTACTCCGCCTGTCGAGAGTATCGACAGTGTTTCCGATGACCAGGCAATCAGGCCATAAGGTTGTAACAGATAAAGCGTGCTCAGGGAGCTTATGCTATATTACTAACGAAGTGTAAGAAGCATCTTCGAAGAAAATAGTACCCCCACCGATACCTTTCTTCGGTGCTCATTATTACTATGAGACTTGTGCAATAGATTTTTTGTACTCATGAGTTCCTTTGTGTGCCGATCATGATTGAAAACAATAAGAGCGCTAGCTTTAGGCTTCATCCAGTCTGAGGCCAGAGCTCGGATGACCCGGTCGTGACAATCGCAGAGGTGCTCCCTTTACTCCCTAGCCGAACAATCGGGAACGTAGGGGTAAGCACAGGAGCTAGGCAACCTAGTTTGCAAATCGCTTAGGTCAATATGGTGCATATTGTGGTGTAATACACGAACAAGGAACGAAGTCGTACAAGTATAATCATATGCAAGAGGAAAAGCTCCATCAAGGGAGCCCCCAAATAAACAGGGTATTTGAATATGCGCGTCACAAACAAAGTTTTGACAAGGAACTTTGTCACAAACAACTTTGTGCCGAAAATTATAATGCTTGGTCAAACCGAACAAAATTTAAAACTGAAAGTTTTTAGCATGAAAGCAACTTAGCTGGTTAATGTGCTCGGTGTTGATGATGCGATTCGGGCTTGTGGCGGGACGAAGACGCCCATTGATCTGTGACAGATCCGACAAGGTTCGCAGTCCTCGGCATGGCCGAGGTCCCAACCCCCAGGCCCAAGGTGTCCGAGCAAGGAGTTCGGCACTCCGGAGTAGTGACCAGCAAATGCAGTCAAAATCGATTACCTGCACACATAAAACAGTGCGGTCCAGGAAATGATAATAATATATATATAATCCTTGCATAATTGCTTTACGCGAAAATAATTTATTTAAAGAAATGTGGCCTGGCGCCGAAGCCAATGTCAATGCAGGGCGTCGGCGTGATGCGGTAAAGACGTGACAAAGCCTGAATTCGCAGGTCGGTCCGAGTTCCGGACGCGGTGTTCGCGGGACCATGTACGGAAACTGACCGAACCACCATGCGACCTCGTTAATGCGGCCATCATTTGATAGACCTGTGTACATATGATGAACAAACCAGAGTAATAATTCCTTGGGAAAAAAGAACCCGAACAAGCAAAAAATACTAGGATTAATAGCACCTGGTTTATTTGTTGTAGCAATCCGAAGAAAGGTGATTTCGAAAATTGGGACTCGATCCGCACACCCATTGCCTGATGACTGATAAAGCGACGGTATGGCGATGCTGGCAAAGGTTGGCTCGCCGAGGCAAAGCCCTCGGTCCAGCTAACATGATGGAGCTGGTTGGCTAGTGATGCCGAAGTCTCCGGAGTAGGTTGATGAAGAGATGGCGAAGCCCCTGGTCCAGCCGAGATGTCGAAGCATCGATGTCAGCCGATGAGTCGAAGTAGGTCGGCGTGATGGACACCAGCTTGAAGAAGCAACAGTGCGGCCCTGCCGATGCAGGTCGTGATGTGGTCGATGCCGGCTTGATGAAGTGACCGTGCGGCGATGTCGGTATGCCCACTCCGTGTAATCCGTGGGGCGGCGATGTTGGTGATGATTTATCCTTCGTGATGCCGAACTCTTGTTTGGCTTGCCGAGATGATGATCCGAAGAATTTGAGGTCGGCTCAACAAAGTGACGACGTGTCTAGCACAGGTCGGCAACCTTGGAGCAATATTGCCAGACTGATTTGACATCAGCATGATGATGAAGATGACCTCAGGGAAGGCTTAAAAATTTACGGGCACGTGTTTAAAAACAACGCACAATACCCTAGAAGAGAATTCCTCTAAAAAGGTTGTCCAATATCATGTTCATAAAGAAACATGAATTCGGGTCGGATCCGTATTCGCGCAGAAAACGGATCCAAAAATTGGTCCACTCATCGGAAGGTTCCCAGAGTTTGAACCGTCGGATCAAGATGAAATTTGGAGGGGTGGTAGATATGGGAATTCCGCAGTAGATGAATGGTTGGATCTTCCAAAGGACCTCCGATCTGGGCTCTGGAGACCACGCCCTAAACTCGTCCAGATTTGACAGGGCTCCGGTATATAGTAGATTGTCGAAGATTCCTCCACCGGAACTCGACGAAATTTTGCATGGATGTTGTAGATGTAATTCCGCACTATTCCACCGAAGCAATCGTCAAACCGACGCTTGAGGAGGCGGTGACGGCGAATACAAGTTCGCTGTCCATAAAAACAGCACGGCCGCCCGAGGGCAATGTTGACGTTGAGCCCTCGAGCTCCATGGATGATTCCTCCATGATCATGATAGAGATCGGAGTTGATGTTGAATAAGGCCCCCGTTCGAACATGATGATCGGAGATGGAGCACGGTCCTCGGTCGAGCCAAGGTGACCAGTCGAGCCGGCGACAAAGATGCCGGCGTCGCAGTTGACCTGCGGGCGAGCCATTGATCCTTTTGCCGATCACACAGCGGAACTCTCAATGAAAGCACCAATGTCGGTGTCAAAACCGGCGGATCTCGGGTAGGGGGTCCCAAACTGTGCGTCTAAGGCCCCGTTTGGTTCGGTTGTGGATTTCTAAAAGCAGTTGTGAAAAATCTGTTGTGGAAAAACAGCTGTGGAAAATCTGATGTGAAAAAGATATAGGTCATTTGGCAAATCAGCTGATACAACTTTTTCAAATTTTGGCCCGCAGCGGAATCCGATTTTGGAAAGCACGTCCTGGGCTGCTTCAGCTTTTGGTTCAGATTTTGGCAGTGGATTTCTGGAATCGGATTCTGCTGGGTTCACCCTTTGATTCAGATTCTGATACGCGGCAGTGGAATCCGTCGATAAAAGTTGAACCAAACATGGCCTAAGGCCGATGGTAACAGGAGGCAGGGGACACGATGTTTTACCCAGGTTCGGGCCCTCTTGATGGAGGTAAAACCCTACGTCCTGCTTTGATTGATATTTGATGATATGAGTATTACAAGAGTTGATCTACCACGAGATTATAGAGGCTAAACCCTAGAAGCTAGCCTATGATTATGATTGTTTGTATATATCTATCGACTAGCCTGGCCTCAGTTTATATAATGCACCAGAGGCCTAGGATAACAAGAGTCCTAGCCGAATATGCCGGTGGGGGAGGAGTCCTTGTCTTGACCACCAAGTCTTGTGGAATCTTCCTTGTATGCGGTAGCTGTCCGAACTGGCCCATGAGTATACGGCCATGGGGGTCCTCGGCCCAATCTAATAGATCAAGAGATGACGTGGTGAGTACCCCCTAGTCCAGGACACCGTCAGAGGGGAAGATGGAAGAGATAAACATCTATTCGATTAAAATTGAACTAGCTTAAAGCTGAGACCAGCTTAAGCTAGGTTAAGTGGTGTGCCCACGCGTCCATAGCATCGTTGTCATTCTGCTCACAGCTCCTGCTTTTCCAGAGATGAAGCAACTGTGACAGTACTGTTTTATCTAAGCCGGAGACCATCTCTTAGAATTGAACACTCGGTCATTTCAGGCGTGCCAGGTTGTGACAGCGGTGGCAACAAAGAGAAGGTGAAACTTGCTTGCGGCTGGCCAGCGTTGTTCAGCTTGCTCGATAAAACTAATGAGGTCCAGAGAACTGTAGGCAAGATCAGTCAGGCCGAACACATTCCAGATCGCTGAGGCCGGATAGCAACACAATACCTGGTGCGAAGCAGATTCTGGAGCAGGGCAGATATCACAATCCTAGTTGGACACAACCGAGGACCAATGTTTCCTCATCATGTTATCCCGAGTATTCAAGTGACCCCAGAACAGCAGCCATAAGAAGACACGGTGCTTTAGGGGAATGATTCGGTCCCAAACCCATGAACTATAAGCACAAGTCATTCCTCTGAAGGTGAGTAGCTCATAGGCGTGAGCTGCAGTGATGGTCTTGTTATTGATGGAAGAAAGCCTGGTGTCTGGGCGCTGAGGCGATGTCATGGTAGAAGCCAGGAGGGAGTGAAGGAGCTGGAGATCGTTGTTGGCAGTGGCTGACAGGTTGGGGTGAAGCTGGAGGTGCCAAGATCCTTGAGGGCATTGAGAGGCCACGGAACAGTCCTTGTCTTTTACAAAAGTGTACAAAGTAGGTAGAGCAAAGCTTAGATGTATGATTGGCATATTAAGCTTTGATTTGAACAGTTCTTGTCCAATGAATTTGTAGCTGCTGATATCTCTTTTTGAGGTAAAGTAGCAGTTGTACTGCCGATGCATTATATAGGAGAGAAATAGTTCAAGTTACAGAACTAGTAGCAAAAGAAAAAAATTAGGAGCAAGAAGATTTGTTAACGGTCGAAGCTGATTGCCGTTGACGATTTTGTGGAAGCCATGCGTCCATCTCCCACTGTTCAAACCGTCAGCCACTGAGATGTTCTTACGAGGGCAAAGTTGGAAGAGATCAGGAGCAAGAAGCCGAGAAACCTGACTATCAAGCCAATGGGAGTTCCAGAAGCTTGCTTCGTGCCATTGCCACGCTGAACAGAGATGGAGGCATCGAAGAAAGAGGAGTCATCCTTGTCACTGGGAAGCTCAGTGCCATGCCAAGGCGTGTTTGGATCTGTTCATTCTGACCACTTCAAACGAATCCGCAAAGCACTGCTGAACTTGTGAATGTCCATAATCCCCAATCCCCCAAGGTTTTTGGGCCTACAAACAGATTTCCAGCTCACCAGAGGCAGGCCACCATGGGCATCAGGATTGGACCACCACAGGAAGTTTGGGAGCAGTTTATCAATTTGCTTGATCGCCCATTTGCCCAGCTTGAAGACAGTTAGCATGAAAATTGGAATGACAGAGAGAACGGCGTTGACCAGCACCAAGCGACCAGAGGCATAGAGAAGCTTGCCTCGGCAAAGCTGCAGCTTTGAAGTCATTTTATCAATGATGGGTTGCAGGTCACCCCTGGAAATCTTCTTGAAGTGTAGGGGTAACCCCAAGTCTTGCATGGGAAGTTGCAGATAGGGACCGGGAATTCCTGTAGGCGTTGATTGTTGGGAACGTGGAAATAATTCAAAATTTTCTACGTATCACCAAGATCAATCTATGGAGTCATCTAGCAACGAGGGAGGAGTGGATCTACATACCCTTGTAGATCGCGCGCGGAAGCGTTCAAGAGAACGGGGTTGATGGAGTCGTACTCGTCGTGATCCAAATCACCGATGATCCTAGCGCCGAACGGACGGCACCTCCGCGTTCAACACACGTACGGAGCAGCGACGTCTCCTCCTTCTTGATCCAGCAAGGGGGAAGGAGAGGTTGATGGAGATCCAGCAGCACGACAGCGTGGTGGTGGAAGTAGCGGGATTCCAACAGGGCTTCGCCAAGCGCTGCGGGAGGAGGGAGATGTGTCATGGGAGGGAGAGGGAGGCGCCAGGGCTTAGGTGTGGCTGCCCTCCCTTCCCCCCACTATATATAGGGCCAAGGGAGAGGGGGGGGGGGCGCAGCCTTGGCCCTTCCTCCAAGGAAGGGTGCGGCCAGGGAGGAGTCCATCCTCCCCAAGGCACCTAGGAGGTGCCTTCCCCTTTTAGGACTCTTCCTTTCCCTTATCTCTTGGCGCATGGGCCTCTTGGGGCTGGTGCCCTTGGCCCATATAGGCCAAGGCGCACACCCCTACAGCCCATGTGCCCCCCCCCCCCGGGGCAGGTGGACCCCTTTGGTGGACCCCCGGACCCCTTTCGGCACTCCCGGTACAATACCGATAATGCGCGAAACTTTTCCGGGGACCAAAAAAAGACTTCCCATATATAAATCTTTACCTCCGGACCATTCCGGAACTCCTCGTGACGTCCGGGATCTCATCCGGGACTCCGAACAACTTTCGGGTTACCGCATACTAATATCTCTATAACCCTAGCATCACCGAACCTTAAGTGTGTAGACCCTACGGGTTCGGGAGACATGCAGACATGACCGAGATGACTCTCCGGTCAATAACCATCAGCGGGATCTGGATACCCATGTTGGCTCCCACATGTTCCACGATGACCTCATCGGATGAACCACGATGTCAAGGACTTAATAAATCCCGTATACAATTCCCTTGTCTAGCGGTACGATACTTGCCCGAGATTTGATCGCCGGTATCCCGATACCTTGTTCAATCTCGTTACCGGCAAGTCTCTTTACTCGTTTCATAACACATCATCCCGTGATCAACTCCTTGATCACATTGTGCACATTATGATGATATCCTACCGAGTGGGCCCAGAGATACCTCTCCGTTTACACGGAGTGACAAATCCTAGTCTCGATTCGTGCCAACCCAACAGACACTTTCGGAGATACCTGTAGTGTACCTTTATAGCCACCCAGTTACGTTGTGACGTTTGGCACACCCAAAGCACTCCTACGGTATCTGGGAGTTGCACAATCTCATGGTCTAAGGAAATGATACTTGACATTACAAAAGCTTTAGCATACGAACTACATGATCTTGTGCTAGGCTTAGGATTGGGTCTTTGTCCATCACATCATTCTCCTAATGATGTGATCCCGTTATCAATGACATCCAATGTCCATGGTCAGGAAACCGTAACCATCTATTGATCAACGAGCTAGTCAACTAGAGGCTTACTAGGGACATGGTGTTGTCTATGTATCCACACATGTATCTGAGTTTCCTATCAATACAATTCTAGCATGGATAATAAACGATTATCATGAACAAGGAAATATAATAATAACTAATTTATTATTGCCTCTAGGGCATATTTCCAACAGTCTCCCACTTGCACTAGAGTCAATAAATCCAGTTCACATCGATATGTGATTAACACTCAAGGTCACATCCCCATGTGACTAACACCCAAAGAGTTTACTAGAGTCAATAATCTAGTTCACATTACCATGTGATTAACACTCGATGAGTTCTGGGTTTGATCATGTTATGCTTGTGAGAGATGTTATAGTCAACGGGTCTGAATCTTTCAGATCCGTATGTACTTCGCAAATCTCTATGTCATCTTGTAGATGCAGCTACTACGCTATATTTGGAGCCATTTCAAATAACTGTTCTACTTGGAGCTATTCTAAATTGTTGCTCCATTATACGTATCCGGTATCTCTACTCAGAGCTATCCGGATAGGTGTTAAGCTTGCATCGACGTAACTCTTTACGTCGAACTCTTTATCACCTCCATAACCGAGAAACATATCCTTATTCCTCTAAGGATAATTTAGACCGCTATCTGGTGATCTACTCCTAGATTACCTTTGTACCCTCTTGCCATATATGTGGCAAGGCACACATCAGGTGCGGTACTTAGCATGGCATACCGTATAGAGCCTATGACAAAAGCATAGGGGACGACATTCGTCCTTTCTCTTTCTTCTGCCGTGGTTGAGCTTTAAGTCTTAACTTCATACCTTACAACTCAGGCAAGTACTCCTTCTTTGACTGATCCATCTTGAACCCCTTCAAGATCATGTCAAGGTATGTGCTCATTTGAAAGTACCATTAAGCGTTTTGATCTATCCTTATAGATCTTGATGCTCAATGTTCAAGTAGCTTAATCCAGGCTTTCCATTGAAAAACACTTTCCAAATAACCCTATATGCTTTCCAGAAATTCTACATCATTTCTGATCCATAATATGTCAACAACATATACTCATCAGAAATTCTATAGTGCTCCCACTCACTTCTTTGGAAATACAAGTTTCTCATAAACTTTGTATAAACCCAAAATCTTTGATCATCTCATCAAAGCGTACATTCCAACTCCGAGATGCTTACTCCAGTCCTTAGAAGGATTGCTGGAGCTTTGCATACTTATTAGCATCTTTCAGGATTGACAAAACCTTTCGGTTGTATCACATATAACCTTTCCTCAAGAAAATCGTCGAGGAAACAATGTTTTGACATCCTATCTGCAAGATTTCATAAATAATGCAGTAATCGCTAATATAATTCCAACAGACTCTTAGCATCGCTACGAGTGAGAAAGTCTCATCATAGTCAACTCCTTGAACTTGTCGGAAAAAATCTTAACGACAAGTCGAGCTTTCTTAATGGTGATACTTACCATCATTGTCCGTCTTCCTTTTAAAATCCATCTGTACTCAATAGCCTTACGACCATCGAGCCGTTCTGCCAAAGTCTACACTTTGTTTTCATATATGGATCCTCTCTCGGATTTTATGGCCTCGAGCCATTTATCAGAATCCGGGCCCACCATCGCTTCTCCATGGCTCGTAGGGTCATTGTTGTCTAGCAACATGACTTCCAAGACAGGATCACGTACCACTCTGAAGTAGTACGCATCCTTGTCATCCCACGAGGTTTGGTAGTGACTTGATCTGAAGTTTCATGATCACTATCATAAGCTTCCACTTCAATTGGTGTAGGTGCCACAGGAACAACTTCCTGTGCCCTGCCACACACTAGTTGAAGAGACGGTTCAATAACCTCATCAAGTCTCCACCATCCTCCCACTCAATTCTTTCGAGAGAAACTTTTCCTCGAGAAAGGACCCGATTCTTGAAACAATCCCTTATTGCTTTCGGTTCTGAGACAGGAGGTATACCCAACTGTTTTGGGTGTCCTATGAAGATGCATTTATCCGCTTTGGGTTCGAGCTTCTCAGCTTGAAACTTTTTCGCATAAGCGTCGCAGCCCCAAACTTTTAAGAAATGACAGCTTAGGTTTCTCTAAACCATAGTTCATACGGTGTCATCTCATCGGAATTACGTGGTGCCTTATTTAAAGTGAATGTGGTTGTCTCTAATGCCTAACCCATAAACTATCGTGGTAATTTGATAAGAGACATCATGGTATGCATCATATCCAATAGGGTGCAGTTATGATGTTCGGACACACCATCACACTATGGTGTTCCAGGCTGTATTAGTTGTGAAACAATTTCCACAATGTCTTAATTCTATGCCAAACTCGTAATTCAGATATTCATCTCTATGATCATATCATAGATATCTTATCCTCTTGTCACGACGATCTTTCAACTTCACCCTGAAATTACTTGAACCTTTCAATAATTTAGACTCGTGATTCATCAAGTAAATATACTCAACATCTACTCAAATCATCTGTGAAGTAAGAACATAACGATATCCACTACATGCCTCAGCACTCATTGGACTGCACACATCAAAATGTATTACTTCCAACAAGTTGCTTTCTAGTTCCATTTTACTGAAAACGAGGCTTTCAGTCATCTTGCCCATGTGGTATGATTTGCATGTTTCAAGTGATTCAAAATCTAGTGAGTCCAAACGGTCCATTTGCATGGAGTTTCTTCATGCATATACACCAATAGACATGGTTCGCATGCCTCAAACTTTTCAAAAACGAGTGAGCCCAAAGATCCATCAACATGGAGCTTCTTCATGCGTTTTATACCGATATGACTTACGTGGCAGTGCCACAAGTAGGTGGTACTATCATTACTATCTTTTGGCATGAACATGTGTATTACTACGATCGAGATTCAATAAACCATTCATTTTAGGTGTAAGACCATTGAAGGTATTATTCAAATAAATAGAGTAACCATTACTCTCTCCTTAAATGAATAACCATATTGCGATAGACATAATCCAATCATGTCTATGCTCAATGCAAACACCAATCTTGATGGTAGAGGGAGCGTACGATATTTGATCAACCATGGAAATACTTCCAACACATATCGTCATCTCACCTTTTGGCTAGTCTCCGTTTATTCCGTAGCTTTTATTTCGAGTTACTAACACTTAGCAACCGAACCGGTATCTAATACCCTGGTGCTACTAGGAGTACTAGTAAAGTACACATTAACATAATGTATATCCAATATACTTCTATCGACAACCTTCTCATCTACCAAGTATCTAGGGTAATTCTGCTCCAGTGGTTGTTCCCCTTATTACAGAAGCACTTAGTCTCGGGTTTGGGTTCAACCTTGGGTTTCTTCACTAGAGCAGCAGCTGATTTGCCGTTTCATGAAGCATCCCTTTTGCCCTTGCCCTCCTTGAAACTAGTGGTTTCACAAACCATCAACAATTGATGCTCCTTTTTTATTTCTACTTTTGTGGTGTCAAACATCGCGAATATCTCAAGGATCATCATATATGTCCCCGATACATTATAGTTCATCACGAAGCTCTAGCAGCTTGGTGGTAATGACTTCGGAGAAACATCACTATCTCATTTGGAAGATCAACTCCCACTTGATTCAAATGATTGTTGTACTCAGACAATCTGAGCACAAGCTCAACAATTGAGCTTTTCTCCTTAGTTTGCAGGCTAAGAAAATCGTCGGAGGTCTCATACCTCTTGACGTGGGCACGAGCCTGAAATCCCAATTTCAGCCCTCGAAACATCTCATATGTTTCGCGATGTTTCAAAACATCTTCGGTGCATCAACTCTAAACCGTTTAACTAAACTATCACGTAGTTATCAAAATGTGTATGTCAGATGTTCGCAACATCCACAGACGACGTTCGAGGTTCAGCACACTGAGTGGTGCATTAAGGACATAAGCCTTCTATGAAGCAATGAAGACAATCCTCAGTCTACGGACCTAGTCCGCATAATTGCTACTATCAACTTTCAACTAAATTTTCTCTAGGAACATATCTAAACAGTAGAACTGAAGCGCGAGCTACGACATAATTTGCAAAGACCTTTTGACTATGTTCAGGATAATTAAGTTCATCTTATGAACTCCCACTCAGATAGATATCCCTCTAGTCATCTAAGTGATTACATGATCCGAGTCAACTAAGCCGTGTCCGATCATCACGTGAGACGGACTAGTCATCATCGGTGAACATCTTCATGTTGATTGCATCTACCATACGATTCATGCTCGACCTTTCGGTCTCTTGTGTTCCGAGGCCATGTCTGTACATGCTAGGCTCATCAAGTCAACCTAAGTGTTTTGCGTGTGTAAATCTGGCTTACACCCGTTGTATGTGAACATAAGAATCTATCACACCCGATCATCACGTGGTGCTTCGAAACGACGAACTTTCGCAACGGTGCACAGTTAGGGGAAACACTTTCTTGAAATTTTAATGAGGGATCATCTTATTTACTACCGTCGTTCTAAGCAAATAAGATGTATAAACATGATAAACATCATATGCAATCAAATAGTGACATGATATGGCCAATATCATATTGCTCCTTTTGATCTCCATCTTCGGGGCTCCATGATCATCATCGTCACCGGCATGACACCATGATCTCCATCATCATGATCTCCATCATCGTGTCTTCATGAAGTTGTCTTGCCAACTATTACTTCTACTTCTATGGCTACCGGTTAGCAATAAAGTAAAGTAATTACATGACGTTTATGTTGACACGCAGGTCATAAATAAATAAAGACAACTCCTATGGCTCCTGCCGGTTGTCATATTCATCGACATGCAAGTCGTGATTCCTATTACAAGAACATGATCAATCTCATACATCACATATCATTCATCACATTCTTCTTGGCCATATCACATCACATAGCATACCCTGCAAAAACAAGTTAGACGTCCTCTAATTGTTGTTTGCATGTTTTACGTGGCTGCTATGGGTTTCTAGCAAGAACGTTTCTTACCTACGCAAAAACCACAACGTGATATGCCAATTGCTATTTACCCTTCATAAGGACCCTTTTCATCGAATCCGATCTGACTAAAGTGGGAGAGACAGACACCCGCTAGCCACCTTATGCAACTAGTGCATGTCAGTCGGTGGAACCAGTCTCACGTAAGAGTACGTGTAAGGTCGATCCGGGCCGCTTCATCCCACAATGCTGCCGAATCAAGATTGGACTAGTAACGGTAAGCATATTGAACAAAATCAACGCCCACAACTACTTTGTGTTCTACTCATGCATAGAATCTACGCAAAGACTTGGCTCTGATACCACTGTTGGGAACGTAGCAATAATTCAAAATTTTCTACGTATCACCAAGATCAATCTATGGAGTCATCTAGCAACGAGGGAGGAGTGGATCTACATACCCTTGTAGATCGCGCGCGGAAGCGTTCAAGAGAACGGGGTTGATGGAGTCGTACTCGTCGTGATCCAAATCACCGATGATCCTAGCGCCGAACGGACGGCACCTCCGCGTTCAACACACGTACGGAGCAGCGACGTCTCCTCCTTCTTGATCCATCAAGGGGGAAGGAGAGGTTGATGGAGATCCAGCAGCACGACGGCGTGGTGGTGGAAGTAGCGGGATTCCAACAGGGCTTCGCCAAGCGCTGCGGGAGGAGGGAGATGTGTCATGGGAGGGAGAGGGAGGCGCCAGGGCTTAGGTGTGGCTGCCCTCCCTTCCCCCCACTATATATAGGGCCAAGGGAGAGGGGGGGCGCAGCCTTGGCCCTTCCTCCAAGGAAAGGTGTGGCCAGGGAGGATTCCATCCTCCCCAAGGCACCTAGGAGGTGCCTTCCCCTTTTAGGACTCTTCCTTTCCCTTATCTCTTGGCGCATGGGCCTCTTGGGGCTGGTGCCCTTGGCCCATATAGGCCAAGGCGCACACCCCTACAGCCCATGTGCCCCCCCGGGGCAGGTGGACCCCTTTGGTGGACCCCTGGACCCCTTTCGGCACTCCCGGTACAATACCGATAATGCGCGAAACTTTTCTGGCGACCAAAACAAGACTTCCCATATATAAATATTTACCTCCGGACCATTCCGGAACTCCTCGTGACATCCGGGATCTCATCCAGGACTCCGAACAACTTTCGGGTTACCGCATACTAATATCTCTATAACCCTACCGTCACCGAACCTTAAGTGTGTAGACCCTATGGGTTCGGGAGACATGCAGACATGACCGAGATGACTCTCCGGTCAATAACCATCAGCGGGATCTGGATACCCATGTTGGCTCCCACATGTTCCATGATGACCTCATCGGATGAACCACAATGTCAAGGACTTAATAAATCCCGTATACAATTCCCTTTGTCTAGCGGTACGATACTTGCCCGAGATTCGATCGTCGGTATCCCGATACCTTGTTCAATCTCGTTACCGGCAAGTCTCTTTACTCGTTTCGTAACACATCATCCCGTGATCAACTCCTTGATCACATTGTGCACATTATGATGATGTCCTACCGAGTGGGCCCAGAGATACCTCTCCGTTTACACAGAGTGACAAATCCCAGTCTCGATACGTGCCAACCCAACAGACACTTTTGGAGATACCTGTAGTGTACCTTTATAGCCACCCAGTTACGTTGTAATGTTTGGCACACCCAAAGCACTCCTACGGTATCCGGGAGTTGCACAATCTCATGGTCTAAGGAAATGATACTTGACATTAGAAAAGCTTTAGCATACGAACTACATGATCTTGTGCTAGGCTTAGGATTGGGTCTTTGTCCATCACATCATTCTCCTAATGATGTGATCCCGTTATCAATGACATCCAATGTCCATGGTCAGGAAACCGTAACCATATATTGATCAACGAGCTAGTCAACTAGAGGCTTACTACGGACATGGTGTTGTCTATGTATCCACACATGTATCTGAGTTTCCTATCAATACAATTCTAGCATGGATAATAAACGATTATCATGAACAAGGAAATATAATAATAACTAATTTATTATTGCCTCTAGGGCATATTTCCAACATTTATGCAGGTCAATATCTATGTAGCTAATACTCCTAGGATTTATTGCACTTTTCTGGACTCTGAGGCCGGGGACCAGCAGGAGCTGGCTGGGGGTAGTGATATCATCGGCCGAGGGCTTCATGAATAGAGCTGCGTCATCTGCATATAGGCTCACTCTCAAGTTTTATGGAGGTAGGTTGAGGTCGGACAACACATCTGAAGCAGCAGCTTCGGCAAAAAGCTAGTGGAGCGGAACAATGGCGATGGTGAAAAGCATCAGGGAAAGAGGGCCCCCCTGCTGTAGGCCTCGACGATGGAGAAAGCGCCTTCCAACTTGTCCGTTAGCCAAGATCCTCGAAGAAGAGTTCCAAAGCAGCGCTAACAAGTCACGCAGCGAGTGATGAAGCCAAGTCTCTCCATAACCTCAAGAAGGAACTCCCAAGAATCCGAATCAAAATCACCCGCAACATCAAGCTTGAGAATAAATGCCGGACAACATTTCTAACATACAGGAAATTGTCAAAAATCATGCGTCGCTTGATGAAAGCGCTCTGTGTGTTGGGGATGATGTCATGCAGGCAAGGAGTAAGGCGGTTGGCGAGTAAGTTGCACAATTTTTTTGCCGAGTGTATCAGACTAGTCGGACAGTAATCCTCAACGCAAGCCATGCTCCGGATGTGAAGAGCCTTGACCAACCTTGAGTCCTTGACAGCTTGAAGTGGAGAATACGTGTAGCATCTGTCGGATTTCGGGTTCTGGCAGACCCTTGAGGTTCGAACACTGGGGTGCGCGCGGAGATCTCTCCCTACCGATCTACGTCTGATCCTCTCGTGCGAACTAAGATGAAAATGATGAACAACACAAGAGACACGGGGTTTATACTGGTTCGGGCCACCGTTGTGGTGTAATACCCTACTCCAGTGTGTGGTGTGGTGGATTGCCTCTGGGGCTGATGATGGAAAGTACAAGGGAAGAACAGCCTCGCGAGGGGTGTTCTTGAGCTGGTGCGGTGTGTTCTACTTAGTCTCTACTGGGTTCTTTTTCTCCTCTCCTTCTCTCTCTTCTAGGGTTCTACCAGATTTCCAGATGTCCCCTTCCTCTGTGGTGGCTAGCTCTATTTATAGAGGCCCTGGGCCTCTCCCCAAATAATGAGCGGGAAGGGCGCCAACAATTGGCCATTTTGAAGGGGAACATGCAGTACAAGTTATCCTAACCAAAGGTGGTCTTCAGCTGCCAAAAGTACTGGTGATGACGCCGTCTTGGGCTCCACGGTGACCTCCGTCATGACGCTCTGCTGGTCATGATCTCGTTGCACTGGAATGGCAACCTTTACCTGATACCTTGGCCTGTGCTTGCTCCCTTTGCACCAAAGGGGAAACAAGGACCCTGCACAGGCCGGCGCCCGCCTGGCCTTGATCGTCATGGCTTGCGTCATGGGATCCTTGCGAAGTACCCTTGCATTGATCTCTCCGCCTCCTCACGAGCCTGCCTGATGAGGCCGCTCTTGAGGAAGCTTCCTGTCATTCGCTCCACGAGGCTTGGCCCCTCGCGAGGGTCTTGAGCTTGGGCTGATGAAGATGGGCCGCGCTGGGCCCCCACCTGAGCCACGCCGCAGGCCGCAGGCAGACAAGTCTGGGGACCCCCATTCCCAGAACGTCGACAGTAGCCCCCGGGCCCAAGGCATGCGCGGGCTTGGCTTAGCAGAGAAGCGAAGGGGCAAGCATGAAGCGCCGCGGGCCCTAACAGCCTGCGGCCTTGGGCGCTGCGTGGCGGTTGATTGGACGTGGGCGTCTGCACTGCCCACGACGCCTTGCTACGCGCCCGGCTAAGCGGACCCATAGTTGCACACAGTTGTTCCTCCTTCGGCTGCCCGCTCGCCTCCTACCTTTCCTTCTTCTCTGAGATCCAACCTCCGCCGCCAATCCGGCTCGAGCTCTTCCCCTTCCCAAACGCCATGCCACCGACGAAGAAGGGAAGGGGGAGAAGCCCGCGCCTTTGTCCTGCGCACCTCCAGCGGCGGCCCCCGCCGTCGATCGGTCAATCATACTCAACCCGGAAGCCTTGGACAAGGTCCACTCCGCCCTTGCTTCCATCTTCAACGAGTGCGGCCGGACCACCGCTTGGCCCGCATCCCGTGCCTTTCTTGCTAGGACCGTCACGGAGGTCCGATTCTTCGCCGACGCCTTATGGGCGGGTCTGATTCCCCCCTTTTCTACTTTCTTCAACGCTGTGCTCTCCCATTATCAGATTCACATGATGCACCTCGGGCCAGAGTCCATTACCCTTTTGGCTGTCTTTGCTTTCGTGTGTGAGGCGATGATAGGCATCCCTCCTTCTGTTGCCCTGCTGCGCCACTTCTTTTCTCTGCGCCTGAGCGATCCCACTCAGTGCCCGGGGGGTGTAAGTTTCTTCGCCGTGCCCGAGACGACTGCTTCAGGGATTGACTTCGGCCTTCCGCCTTCTCAGGCCAGGTTCAGGGAGCGGTGGCTGTACGTGGACGTCGGGGTGCCCAGCCCCTTGCTCTCGCACCCGACCTTGCCTATTGTTCCCAACCCAGGCTGGGGTCATGAACCGCTCGCGAGCCCCCGGCTCGCTTTCGTCTAGCGCCGCTTCGAAAGTTTGAGGGCGCACAATGTGACAGCGCCCAAGGTGGTGAGGGAGTTCCTTCTGTGTCGCGTTGCTCCTCTCCAGCGCCACTCTCGCCGAATGTGGGACTTTGCGGGGCGCGGAGACCGCATGCGGCTTCAGGAGGAGGATTTGGTGCCCGAAGTGCTGCGGACGGTGCTTCGGGTCTTGACTGGTGATCCTTCCCCAGGCAGCCTACGGAGCGGTGGCGTCCTTCTGTACCTTTGTTCCGGCAGGGCTGATTCCGTGAAGCAGATGCCTAGCTTCGACGAGTGGGGGCTGCGCCCGGCTGGCCTTACGGGGCCACGCAAGAACCCAGTTGTCGTGGTTGTTCCCCCCGCCGCCCACAGCGGTCCCTCCTCAGGCGACAGAGCGGGGAGAGAGCCGGCGGGAGCTGAGGTGGCTGATGTCGAGGTGGTGGCGCCGCGTGAAGCCTCGAAGGCGACGTCTCCCGAGGCCCGCCCTAGGGCGGCAGTTGATGCAGGGTTTTGGCCTTCGGCTCCTGAGGCCGGGGCTCCCGAGCCCCCGGCCGTTCTTCGTGAGGCGACGCCCGACGGTGCCCCCAAAGCTGACTCCTCCGGCGCCGACAATCCTGAGGCTTCTTCTGCGCCCCAGGACGACCCCCGCCCCAGGCGCTTGGGTCGGTTCCGTGTAGACTTCGAGGCCCTTCGCAAGAGGAAGGAGGCCTCAGGCGGCAGCGACCGCCCTTGCCGCTTGTTGAAGCGCAGGAAGTACTTTGACATGGACGAGTAAGCCTTCTTCTTTCCCTGCTCACTTGATCTGTTATCCTTCTGGCTGATTGTGGCCCTTCAGGTCCCTCCTTGCTGAGTCCGTCGAGTCGACCCAGGAGCCAGCCCCCGCAGCTTCGCCCCCTTTGCTGGCTCCGGGTCTACCGAGCTCGGGTGGCGCCCTCGCTGCTGGACAGGTTGGTGGAGTGATCTGCTCCATAGGGCGTCTCGAGCTTGCTCGCCCGATGCCCTTTCTTCATGAGTCTTCTCGGGGCGCGTCAGGCTTGTCCCGCGCCCCTTCTCTGGTCATAGAAGGCGAATGGCTGAGGTCTGTCCTTGGCTCCTTCTCCGTGGGTGGATCGACACCGGGCCGGACTCTCAGGGCGGTCCATCCGGCGACGGTTGGGGCGGCAGCCCCCTGCCCCACGCCTGGAGGGGGCTTACCGCCTCGGGGCCCTCTGCATGCTCCAGCGGAAGAGGGTGATGTGGAAGATGTGCTCAGGCGCGCTCGAGAGCATCGTGCCCTTCGTGAAGAGTTTCTCCAGGGGGCGGCGGACACGGTGAATCGGGTCGGAGCAGAGCTTGCTGCCGAGGATGCGCGCCTCGAGGCTGAAGGCCTGCGCCTTGCTGAGGAGAAAAGCAAGCTAAAGGTTGCCATTGCCCTCGCGTGTCATCAACGTGACCTCAACAACACGAAGGCCGAAGCGTCGCTAGCGGCTTCGCGGGAGGCCTGCTCCCGGGCCATCGAGGAGGCTCGGGAGGCAGACCGACGACGCAAGGATGCGGAGGAGCGCGTATGGGAGCTCCAAGCCCGGATCAACTCCCTGGAGCAGCAAATAGAGCTTCGCCACACGGCCCTCGGGTCGACGCAGGAGGCCGCCGTTGACCGGGCGGAGCTCCAGAGGCGCGAGGAGGCGCTGACACTCGAGGCCGCCGAGCGCAGCCTTGACCTGGAGCGGTTGGAGACGAGGGAGCGCCTGGCGGCCCAGGCGGTGGACGACGTTGCGGCGCACGAAGCCCGGGTCTAGGAAGAGGTCGACCGCCGTGTGGCGGGAGCTCGCTCGGTCCTCGAGCGCGAATACGAGGCGAGGTTGATGTTGATCGGGGCCGAGGCTGAGGGCAGGACAGTGGCCATCAAGGCCAAGTTGGTTGAAGAGACGCGGCGTGTGGATTCCTCCGCAGCCGCCCTTGGTGCGGCACAGGCGGAGCTATCCTCTTCCCAGGCGGAGCTGCTTCTTCTTCAACGGAGGGTCGATGACGCCGAGGCCATCGCGCGGCAGAACGAGGACGAGATCCGCCAGCGGAGGGTTCTGTAGCGCGAGCATGCTCCCATGCTTCAGACGCTCAGGGAGAGGGCGAACTCAGCCTTAGGCGAGATTTGCGAGGCTGCCGCTAAGGAGCCGCACGAGGCCAGCTACACAGGCAATCTTCGGTTCTTCACTGATGTGGTGACGCTTCTGGAGGATCATTCCGAAAGAGCCCGCGGGCTTGTTGAGGAGAGGAGCCTAGCCCTGCTCAGGCGTGTCTTCTCCCGTGTCTTCAGCCACTTGCAGGAGATGGACCCCCACTTCGACTTTGACGCTGCCATCGCGCCTGTGCCCATAGCTGTCCGGGGCGACCTGGCGCAGTGGGTGGAGAACAACGTAGACGCCCTCGTCAGGGCCTTCGCGTCTGATGACGATGGTGTGGTCGTGGGCGCTGACAAAGGCGGCGTTATAGATGAGCCCGGCGCTGACGGAAACGCAGGTGGTGGGGGTGATGACGTTAGTGATGCCAGTGACGCTCCCGAGGACACCCCAGAAGACACGGTGAGTGATATGTCCGACTGACCGCATGTCTCCGCAGTTTATCCTGCATGAAGAAGACTCGGGCTTGGCCCTGAAGAATGTAAGAGCATTTTGGGAGGGGAGGCCCCTCATGTAAAGATTTGTAATCCGTACTCTGATGAGCACAACGTTATGCGTGAGTTTAGTAACTAGCCCGGTGATAGTTCGGTTGATTCGTTTACCTTCCGGCCCTGGCGTGCCCTGAGCGGGCCTGCGGGGGGGGGGGGGGGGGGTGCTACGCCTCCGGCGTCCCTTGATTAACCTGCTGATCCTGTGATGAGCACCTCCGGAGAGGGTGCGGAGATAGTGGTCCCGGCTGTAGGCGTGCCTGGCCCGGCCCGGCTCACTAGGGGCTCGTGAGGGGGGCAGCTGATGCTAGCTTGGGGCGTAAATCCGAAACCAGAACGCGAAAGATTGCTCAAAAGAGACTAAACACCCCCTCCCCGAATGCACGCAAGCTTCGAACTCAAATCCAACTTAAATCCAAACTGAAGAAACTTGTCGACAAGGAAGAAGCAAAAAAGCAAAAAGGCAGAAGAAAAGCAAAAAAGAAGCCGCGTCCGGCACCTAGTCTAGTCTTCAACGTCTTCTCACCAGTGCGGAGCTAAGTGCTGTCACTGGGCGTGGGCAGGAGCCCCAGGGCCTGAGGCCGGCGCTCCTGAGACTCCGGGGCGTGTACAGCCCCACTCATTATTACATGAGAGTGTCACGGGGCGGCGAGCTTCACAGGCACTGGGCCTTCTTCACAGGTACTGGCCTTGCTTCATATCGCCAGACGAGGGCCCCGCCTTGCGCCTCACGCTGCCGCCATTGACGGCGACCGGAAACCAAGGACGACGCCAATGGGGTAGAGCGGTCGCCAGCGGTTCCCCCGATGACCACGGGTCCTCTGCCGGGGGCAGGCCATGGGGCACCTCCCTGGCAGAGGGCCTACCTCCTGAGAACATCTTGACCCGACCGCCGCGAGGGTGAGCCCGGATCTCGGCCCCTTTCCTGCAGCCCCCTGCACCCTCCTCCTGAGGGATAAGAGGCTGCAGCGTTGGGGCAGCCATCCGCTGCGGCGACCTGTACCTCCTGCGACCTATGGTTAGCGTAAGCTTGCTCCTGAGGGATGAGTGGTACCCGATAGTTGCTGCTGTCGGCGCGATTGTCAATGCTCTTTTGGGGTTCCTGAAAGAGCTTGGCTTCCGGCGCCTCCTCGTCCCAGCCGGGCCCGAGGAACGAGCCGTGACCTTCTTCCAGCTCGCGCCCTTGATCCACCATGCGGGGTACATAGGCCTCCGAGGCGACCACCTCGTGGACCTCGCTGTAGCGCCCCGCATGCCACGCAGTCTGGCTTGGGGCGTCGCCTTGTATGTGACGACGCGGTGGTCCGCCGAGGCCAAAGGCCGCGGCGCGCATCCCTTCGCCGGCCTGGGGAAGGGCCGGCGCGATCAGCCGCCCGGTGCTGGCGGAGGTGTTAACGTTGGACCGGCTCTGGGGCGGCAGCTGGACGCAGATAGGGGGAGCTCCTGAGGCAGCGGCGTCCAGGAGCTCGGCCACTCGCTCCAACAACACATCGCGGCTGCCTTCCAGCAAGCGGCACCATAGTAGCTCTCGGGCCACCGTGAGCGCGGCCCTGGAGTTCGCCTGCTCCCGCCGGGTGTATGGTGCCATGGCAGCGGCGTGGTTCGAGGCCCTTGCTGCAGCCCGCACCTGCCGTGGCGTGAGGGCAGGCGGCGTCTGGCCGCGTCGCCCGCGTCCCGCAATGCCCTGCGGAGCGCGAGCTGCCTGAGGCGCAAGGTTGAGGTCGCCCTGAGACGGCGACACGGCGTGGGCGGGCCACGCCGCCCAGCGGTCGGCGTTGGCAGCCGGGTTGCTTGACATCCGGGTGGCGAAGCGGCGAAACTTGACGCGGAGGAAGGAGGACTCCGGCGCACCCCTACCTGGCGCGCCAAATGTCGGATTTCGGGTTCCGGCAGACCCTTGAGGTTCAAACACTTGGGTGCGCGCGGAGATCTCTCCCCTACCGATCTACGTCTGATCCTCTCGTGCGAACTAAGATGAAAATGATGAACAACACAAGAGACACGGGGTTTATACTGGTTCAGGCCACCGTTGTGGTGTAATACCCTACTCCAGTGTGTGGTGTGGTGGATTGCCTGTGGGGCTGATGATGGACAGTACAAGGGAAGAACAGCCTCGCGAGGGGTGTTCTTGAGCTGGTGCGGTGTGTTCTACTTAGTCTCTATTGGGTTCTTTTTCTCCTCTCCTTCTCTCTCTGCTAGGGTTCTACCAGATTTCCAGATGTCCCCTCCCTCTGTGGTGGCTAGCTCTATTTATAGAGGCCCTGGGCCTCTCCCCAAATAATGAGCGGGAAGGGCGCCAACAATTGGCCATTTTGAAGGGGAACATGTAGTCCAAGTTATCCTGACCAAAGGTGGTCTTCGGCTGCCAAAAGTACTAATGATGACGCCGTCTTGGGCTTCACGGTGACCTCCGTCATGCCGCTCTGCTGGTCTTGGTCTCGTTGCACTGGAATGGCAACCTTTGCCTGATACCTTGGCCTGTGCTTGCTCCCTTTGCACCAAAGGGGAAACAAGGACCCTGCGCAGGCTGGCGCCCACCTGGCCTTGATCGTTATGGTTTGCGTCATGGGATCCTCGCGAGGTACCCTTGCATTGATCTCTCCGCCTCCTCGTGAGCCTGCCTGATGAGGCCGCTCTTGACGAAGCTTCATGTCGTCCGCCCCGTGAGGCTTGGCCCCTCGCGAGGGTCTTGAGCTTGGGCTGATGAAGATGGGCCGCGCTGGCCCCCACCTGAGCCACGCCGCAGGCCGCAGGCAGGCAAGTCTGGGGACCCCATTCCCAGAACTCCGACAGCATCGCTTATGAACACTGGCTTGGTCCAGGAAGCCAAAACAGAGTCCTGAAAGCTGTGAATTCTTGTCCAATACTTTTCAAAATGGAAGCCCTTGAAGGTTGCACGGTGGCCCGAGACAGAAGAAGTAATGGTCTGGAGGAGGCACTGGGGGAATAGAGGGCCCCACTCAGCGGTGTGGAAAACATGATCGATCTTGGTTTTGGGTTGCTGCTGACAGGTGCTAGTTCAAGTGAAACGCCTTCCATGCAGCCGCAATTCAGAGACCTCCATCAAGTTCAGAGCAGCTCTGAAGGCGTTGATGAGGCGCCTATTAATCATATGTTATTGCTTTATCTGCAGCCCAACAAATCAGGTTGAAGTCACCTAACACTGACAACATTTTTCAGGCCCTTGAGTTCACCAATGAAAATAATTTTATCTGTTTCAGACTGAGGTCAGTAGACGGCCGAAATGCTCCATTTACACTCATTAGCACACATACCAATGGTGGCTGAGATAGTGTGCAAAGTGTGACAGTTTGAAGAAATCT
Source organism: Triticum urartu (assembly GCF_056163025.1). Lineage (NCBI taxonomy): Eukaryota > Viridiplantae > Streptophyta > Magnoliopsida > Poales > Poaceae > Triticum > Triticum urartu. The sequence continues at coordinate 159,124,240 of NC_141875.1, read as the reverse complement.
TGGGAAGCAGCAAGAAGAATCCCACCTCTAGTGCCGTCCGCCAAAAGGAAGCCAAAATTATCAGCAAAAGCAGGCCCCAAAATTTCAGCAACAAGCCTATAATGAATAAAGTCTAGCTTGGTATCTTGGAGGCAAATAACAAACGCATTGTTCTGAGATGAACCACCTTTCTCCTTGCCAGATTATTCATGACAGCACAGTGATGATTATCCATAAACAACAGCAGCAACACGGGGAACATGGGGCAGTGCAGGCCATACGAACAGATGAAGCAAGCGGGCCAGGGGCACATCAACAGAAGAGCAGCTACAGCTAGCAGGAGCCTAATCTCAAACGTAAACAGCAGGAAACAGTGCGCACCGGACGTTGTTTGCCGGAACACATGCTAAGCAACAGAAGTGCGGCGGGCGCGGCCCTTTTTGGCGGCGGAGAAGCATCTGGATGCGGGTGGTTTGGGCTTGGTGAGCTGGAAGGAACCCAGCAGTGAACATGGCCAAGATGCGCTGCAGTTTCAAGCATATCTTGTGTAGCAGCAAACAATCAGTTGGCATGTACATTGTGTCTTCAGATTCAAAACTGATATGCTCTTGAATTTTGTCTATTACAACTTTCCCGATCAGCTGTATCATGTGCATTACTATAACCTGCTCCATGAGACTTTCTTGTTTCATAGTCATCATACCTGCTCCATATTGTCAAGATACCTCCGTCAGTATGATTCTCTTCGTTCAGGTGCAAGTGTGAGCACCAGTTAGTGCCACATAGTCGCTTACGTCCACTGCTATTTCTCAATGCTTTATCTGCAGTCTAATCTTCAAGACAGATAGAAGATGCATATACTCCAGACAGACCAACCATAGTTCCATTGTCTAGGTGACACATATTTGACTGAAGAATAAGGCGTTTGTCTGATTCAGATATGTCTCGATTGCCGGATTAAAGATATCTCAAAACTACCAACTGTGGCCACTGCTTATGACATGACAAACAAGGAAAAACAGAAGATTAGACTATATTATTAGCAATATATCTAAACAAAGATTCTTATGGTAAATACAGATATTTATCAAACCTTGCTTCACTTATTGTGAACATCCTTGTTGATCGACCACTGAACTGTGCATGCAACAATCTGAAAAAAGAAAACAATTTAAATTCCATTACCAAAGCATACATAGTGATAATGAAATTATATATATTATAAACCACAATAAAGTACCTTCTATCAGATGAGAAGATTCCATAAGCATGTGCATGTGGTCACTGCAACTCATATTTCTCTGCCTAGTTATGACTGTGCATTGCTAGTACTTTCATTCTTTTGTAGTTTAGCTCGTTTGTGCTTGCGATTCCCCTGTAAATAAGCTTCTCTTTGAATTGATGTCATTTGCAAGTATTTATCCTTATCGCGTAAAATCTTACAGTGTGCACAACTCATTGATACATCTCTTTGTTCACCAAAATAAGGATTTAGCTCTGTAAAATTGCTCCTATTTGAATACACAAAACAAAAGATATGTCATTTACAAAGTAAATGAAGTTTAAAGAAAATAATTAGAGTTCAAAGATGTAGAGCGTTGTTTCCATTGTCATGACATTGTTGAATTAACCACCGGGACATTCATAATACTTTTTAAAGGAGCTCGTGCTTCCAGACTCCATGGTTCTTTTTGTGTAGTTATCTGATGATCATATAGAATTGCATGCAATCAGTTTCTATCTTCTGTTTCTATACATCTGAGGAAACCATAAAGGTAGTTCTATTGTGTGCTCGGAACAGGAAACCACATGATTAGAGATTGCATACCCTTTTTAGGGGAAATATTATATACCTGAGACTGATGAATGAGAAGCAAATTGACTGATATTTGGACCGGAATGCTAACGCAGAGTCACACGGGCCGGCGAGGTTGTACATCCAGAGTTGCCAACTGAAATCTGCAGGAGATGTTTAAACAACATAATAGGATATTAGATATATAAAACCAGGATTAAGAGCATGGAAATTGCAGATTAATGCTTTGACTGAAAATGTATATTATCATGTCGAGATTATGGCATACAGAGTTATGAGATATATAACTGACTGAAATGAATTTTTTTGTTCAGTTCAAATTAAGGAGCTGCAGCTATTAATCTCTAATCTGATCAAGAATTGAACATTTAGCACGTTCTATTCCATGGGGTGATGTACACGCTGGTGTGGAGGGGATGGAGACGCTGGTGTTTGGCACCCTGGCTCGTGGATGGTGCCCAGGATGTGTTTCACGCGCGGGCTGAATTCGACTTTGTTGACAGACACAGGTGAGTCACGTGAGGAGCCATCGCGAAGGTGCGATTCGATACTTAGATGGTTGTCACCACGTATTTTGCCTCAATAAATTCTGGAGAATTATGTAGATAGTTATACAAGAAATTAAATACCTATCAATGGAATGATACGCAATCTTGCGTATTTGCGAAAAAAAGTGTTAAGCACCAGCAAAATACAGATACTTGCAGGCTGTATATCAAGCTCTAAACACGCGCAATTTGTATTCTTTTGTGCAAAATTATGAAGTGAACAAGTATCACAGGATCATAACCGAAAATTTAACTGAGATGTGAAGTGCTCAGAAATGAATCAACCATCAAAAACATGCAAGTGTTAATATAGTCTGTCATTCGGTTCTCCTGCATGTTCTCAAAAAGTAACTGCTTATGTGTACCTAAATCCGTGTTGAGTTTTCTCATAAGGATAGCATTGTGGCTAAATAAACTTGTGTATGTGAAGTTTGACTTGAAGCACCATAACATTCACTGAATTGGAATCAACTGTCGATGCAGTGGCACTTCACAGCACCATTGCAACTCAGCTATTGTTAAGAACCTCATTCAAATTACCAGATTAATTAATTTCCCCACGATGCAAACATGCCACTATTGCGCATACCTAACTGAACTTGTATGCACTCGAAGTGCTAGCAAAAATCCAATCCCCAGAGAGAACCTTCTCTTTTTTAAGAAGAGTTTTATTACCTCAAGCTCTGCATCGATCAAGATAATGCGCACAGTCCAATTTCCACACGAAACTGGATGCAATACATTACAGTTTTCTCTAGTTGGATCTCCACTACCTCTTCGGCTCGTTACGATGCGTTTGGTTCGCCGAAAAAAGGGCGGCTTCCGATTACATCGGTTTCTAAAACCGTAGCGAGCGTTTGTTTCGGCGACGATGCTTTCCATAAACGCGCTTCCCGATACGGCCCTTCACGAAATTGAAACCGCCCGAATTCGCCGGGGTTGGAAATCGGGACTCGGCCGAAGTAACCAAACGATCCACGTTTTACGCAAGAATATCCGGAAGCGGCGCTTCCTGAATACGATACAGCGAAAACATTACCGGCGCGGTACCAAACGCGTCAACTGCAACTCCATTACACCCAATGAATTGCCATTTTGAGAATGCGCTATTTTGGCACAAAAATATTTGTTAACAGGAGAAGCTCGATGCATGCTCAGCCACACCATTATCGTGACGACTTGGTCTCCCGGGAACCAATATTCATCACTTTGACCATCTACACAAGCAAGCAAGAACCATGAACTTGCAGGCAGTGCACTGCTTTAACCTGGAAATGTTGGCTACGCGAGTCTGGCGCCTAATTGATGAGACAGAATCACTTTGTGCAAGAGTGCTACCAGCAAAATATTATCCTTCAGGTGACAATATGATTGCAGATCCAAGAAAAGGAACAGCTTTTACATGGCAGAGTATAGTTGCTGGAATTCAAACTTTTAAACGGTCATGTCTGGAGGATTGGTAATGGAGAGAAGGTTAATATTTGGGAGGACCACTGGATCCCATCGAGCCCCTCACTGAAAATCTTACCTCAGAGGGGAGGTGCTTTTATTACAAGGGTGAATGAATTGATTAATCCTATCACTGAACAATGGGATGAAGAAATGATACGGGGTATTTTTAATCCGACTGATGCAATATGTATTCTTCGGATCCCGTTCAGTCATAATGCTTCCGAGGACTTTATTGCCTGGCAGTGAAGAACTAGGAGGCTGTTTTTTGGGTCCGATCTGCATATCACTATGAATGCAAACACCAGTTTAATGTGAGATTTATTCGAGATGCAGTAGGTCCTTCTTTACCCAATCCGGTGTGGAACATTTTATGGAAATGAATGTACCAGGTAAAAAAAATCTGCTGGAAAACTCTTCACGAGTTACTTCAGTTGAAATCTATCTTGGTGAATAGGCACAATGGTACTAATGGGCAATGCCCGATCTGTTTACAAGGGCCCGAGGATATCTTTCACCTACACTTTAGTTGTGGCCGAGCAGTGGAGATGTGGCGACTATTGGGCACATCTAACATTATAGCTGATGCATGCCATGGACAGATCCGGGTCTGCCATCCTGGAATATTTATTCAGACTGCCCGACTCCTCTTTACCACATATATCAGATATTGGTCTCAAGGGAGGAATAGCCACTGCTTGCTGGTATCTTTAGTGGCTTCGGCGACAACAGATGCACGACAAACAAGTTCCACCCATGGCAAGGAGTGCTATTGCAGTACAGGCTATATGTGCTAACTTCCAGCGAATGAGAACTGCAACAGGGGCTGACATTCCATCAGATCTGAAATGAAACAAACCGCCAATTGGGTTTGTCAAGGTGAATGATGAGATTTTTCCATGAGGATGAAGGAAGAGGTGCGACAGGGGCGGTAACCCATGACAAACATGGTACCTTTTTGGCGGCGTGATGTGCTACAATCCCTTATGTTACTAATGCAGTAACAGCGGAAGCAATAGCAATGAAAAATGGATTAATTGTAGCATATTCCATGGGCTATGACTTCATACAGATCGAAGCTGGTGCACTAGAGGTTGTCAACGCGTGTGCAGATCAAGAAAGAATTTGGGGAGAAACCACCGGTTTACACCGACTGCTTTGTCATGCCAGACATGATTGGAAATGTTTGAGTTTCTACACTGTCGAAGGGAGGCCAAAGAAGTTGCTCATATCATAGCTAAATTTTCTTATGATCATAATGCATCCTGTAATAGGATCGATGAACCCCCTGATTTTCTTGTTAGTGCCTTTGTAAACGATGTAAACATTTTCCCCAATCAATAAAGTAGCCATGATGGCATTCATTCCCTCAAAAATAAGAGTTTAGCGGTGGAGTACTCTCACTTCAGGTTGCTTCTCGTGTGCTCAGTTCTTGTGTTGTGCCTCTGCAACTGAGGCACAAGGGGCAACGAGTTAACCAGAGATTTCTATGACTAGTTGACTACCCATGCCCCGGTGTGTACACCATCATCCAAGGGAGTCGGATATAGTGCAGTTTCAGGTTCCACTACATTTTCCGCTCTTCGTCCCATGAAACCAAGGATCGTTTCCTCCAATGCTCCAATCTTGCCAGTACATGGTGGTCGATCTGGAGGGATCGACCCTATACGGATTCTGACTACCGGAGGTGCGTGATGGAGATAGCGGTGCGCTCCTGCGACGCCTGCGGCGTCGCGCCCCCAGCTGCGGGGCTGCCCTCCGCCGCGCCCCTCGCCGGCCCCGTCGACCCCGCTTCCCCCCCCTCCTCCCTCCCCGTCGCCGGCTCCGGCGGAGCCGCCCGACCTGCCGCCCCCCTCGCCCGCTCCTGCGGCCGCCTCCCGCTTCCGGTGGGCCGACTGCGCGGACGACGCGCCGTTCCCTCCCTCGCTCGTCGCTCCCCGTCGCGCCGCCCAGCCCGGCTAGGCCGGTGGCTCAGCCCCCCATGTGTGGGGTTCTGCCGCCGGCTCGCGGCAGGCGCGGTCGCCGCAGCTGCCCTCGAGCCAGTCTCGGGCACCGGGGACGCAAGGCCGGAGCTTGCGGGATGGGAGCGGTCGCCGTCGCCGTGCCCGCTCATGGGGTGTGGCTGGCCGCTCGGAACGCGGCGCCGCCCGCTCTTCCTGGCGCTGTCCGCCGTTGGCTCGGCTGGTGATTGCTCCGGCGCTGCCGCCGTCGAGGCATGTCCCGGTGACCACGGCTCCGGTGGTCCATGCCTCCCCTTTTCGTCCATTCATCGCTTCGTTCGGCTCCTTTTCCCTCCGCGTCCGTGTTTCCCTCCCCAGGCATCCCCGCGCCGGTCTCCGCCGGCGGCGGGTCGCGGGTGCAAACTGCTGCGGCGGCGCCCGCCGCTGAAGGGGAAACCCTACGGCTCGGCCGTCCCCGTCGAGTGCTGGGCCTCGACCTGTCCAGCCCAGGCCTCTTGGGCCGCGGCCCGGCCCATCTGGCGGCTGCGCCTGCTGGGCCCCTTCCACTCCACCTGGGCCTGCCCGCGCCGACTGGGCCGCCCCGGTGCCCTAGGCCCAGTGCCCCGCCTAGATCGATCTGGTTCCCTCGCGGGTATCCAATCGCTCCCCTGCCTCCTCCCGCCGTCACTCTCGCGTCCTCCCCTCGACCGAATCCTCCTCCTCCCCCACTCCCCTCCCCGCCGCCCCTCGTTGCAGGCCCGTCCTCGCGCCCCCTCCCGCCGCCACCGTCGGCCATGCGCAACTGGCACGACGACGAGCCACGCCCGAAGCGGGGACAGGATGACCGCCGCGAGCCTCGTCGTCCATCGCCGGACTCCCTGCGCCGTGAGGAAGAACTCCGCCGTGAGCTGCGTGAGCTCCGCGACGGCCGGCGCGATGACCGCCGCTCGCCGGCCCGAAGGGATGACCGCGGCCGGTCGCGGTCTCCCCGTGCTGCCGCGTCGGGTGACTGGCGGTCCCGCCGCCGTTCGCCTTCCCCCTGCCCCGTCGCGACCGCTCCCCGTCCCCTCCGCGCTCATCGATCCCCGCTGCTTCCCGTCCCCAAGCCCCGGTTCCCTCCACGACGCCGCGCAAGTACGTCCCGCCCCACGTCGCGTCGTCGTCGGTGCCGGCTCCCGCGGCCGCCCCGGGTTCCGGCCCATCCCGCGGTCGTCAGGGCCCGGCCAAGAAGAAGAAATGGCGCGGGCAGGGTCGGGGCGCCCCCGCCTCGCTTCCCCCGGTGGCTCCGGGCTCTGCCCCTCTTCCGGGCCCGGTCTCCAACCTTCCTCGCCCCCCGTGCTTCAATTGCGGGGTGGCGGGACACTCGCAAGTCAACTGCGTCAACCCCCAGTGCTGCTACATTTGCCAGGACCCTGGCCATCCTGCCCTGCTTTGTCCTGCTCGCCCGGTGACGTCGGAGCTCATGATGTATGGGCACGGGATCGAGGGGCTGGGCTTCTTTCACCTCGAGGTCCCCGATCTCCCCCCACCCACCCCCTCCCTTCAGGCGATCGTTACTGTGGTTGATGGGGTGGCCTCTCCAGAGATGATTGAGGCCGAGCTCAACCACCTCTACCGGTGCCAATGGGACTGGCTGGCTACCCCTACTGCCGGTCACATCTTCACCGTGGTCTTCCCTGACTCCGTCAGCTACGGGTACGCCACGCGCAGTGGCCGGATCACCCTCGCCCTCAACCAGCTCGTCGTCGACATCACTGAGCCTATCCTCGACGCCCCTGCGGTGGCTGTGCTGGATACCTCCTGGCTCCTTGTGGGTGGGCTTCCCAACATCGCCCGCTCTGAGCTCGTCATCCGCCAGATATCCAGGATCTTGGGCAAGGTGGTGGTGGTGGATGAGCTCTCCCTCCGTAAGGAGGAGGAGGTCGGGTCAAGGTCAAGTGCTTAGACTCCTCCAAGCTTCGCATCACCGTCCGTGTCTTCTTCAACGACCATGGCTACGACCTCCGCATCGCCCTCGAGCCTCCCAACCACGTCGGCCGCCCTCGCTTCACCGACGATGGCCCTCCTGACGGCAACCCAGGCGCCGGTGGGGACTACCATGGCCGCCACCACCCTCGCCCCCGCCGGTGGGGACAACCACGGCCGCCACCACCCTCGCCCCCGCCGGTCAGAGGACGGGGAGGGCTCGGACGACTCGCCCTCTCGGTCGGCGTCCGCTCCCCTTCTCCTCCGGCCGATGGTGGCCACGGGCGCCAGGTCGCGCTGGTTCCCCCGTCCCTGGCTACCCTCGCCCCGGGGGCCGAGTCCCCTGCTGCTAGCGACGCCTCCAGTGTGGGCTTGGTCGTCTGCCCCGCATCCTCCCCACGCTCCCCGTCTGCACTGCTCCAGGCGAGCCGGGCCTTGACCTGGTCCTCCGTCCCACGGGACCGGTGACCCTGGACCCGCCTTCGCCGCTCGCTCGGGACGTCGTGGCCTCCCCCGGTCCCTCCCCGTCGCCGCCCCGTCGCCGCCCCTGCCGTCTCCGGCCGCGGTCCGGGTGGCGCTCGTCCAGGCCCCTGCTCCCCCACCGTCTTCCCCGACAAAGCTGCAGCCCTCCTCTCCGATCCTGGCTCTTCAGCCTCTACCCGCTGCGGTCTCGGCCTGGAGGGGGAGTCTCAGGTGACCACCCCCTTGGCTGCCCCGCCTCCGCCGCCACGCGTGGTGGCCTTCTCCCGGCGTGCCCGCTCGGTCTCCTCTCCGGCTACTGCCTCGCGCCGGAGCGCTCGGCTGGACGCGGCGCGCCCGGAGGGGAGCCCGGTGCTTCCCATCCGCGAGCGGGCGGAGCTTCGGGCTGCGGCACGGAACCTGGAGCCAGGTACCCCTCCAGTCCCTCCCTCAGCAGCTACTTGTTCTTTTTCGGCTCTCGAATCGATGCCTCTTGGAAACCTGGTGAAGATTGCGACTGATTCCGCGATTATCTTTAGGGGGGAGGTTGGCCCCCCGTCGGCCCAGATCGCGGCCATTAGGGCTCGCGAGATCCTTGATGGGAAGCTGGCTGAGGCTAGAGCCGCTCTACTCTCGCCCCCTGGCCCATCATCTAAGTCGGCAGACCCCATACCACCCCTCCTCGGAGGATTGGCGGTATCCCACCCCTGGACGCCTCCGAGCTTCGGGGTCGTACCCGCTCTCGTACTGCCGCTCTCCGCACCCAAAGCGCCTCTCGTGTCCTGGGGTCAAGCAGCCCCTCAATGGTCGCGTGATGCGTGCCCTTTTCTGGAACATCCGCGGTTTCGGCCATGACGGCCGCCGCCGCCAACTCATCGAGTACATTCGCGACGAACACATTGACATTGTGGCTATTCAGGAGACCATGCGCACGGAGTTCTCCCTTCCTGATCTTGACCGCCTGAGCTCCCACCTCTTTGCCTGGCATTGGCTCCCTTCTAGTGGGACCGCGGGCCACTCCGGTGGCATCCTGCTAGGTGTGAAGGATGCCACCTTCAAGGTGGGTAGTATGGATCGGGGACAGTTCTTTGTTAGCATGGAGATTTTTGAGCGTTCCATCAACTTCAAGTGGGAGGTCATTATTGTGTACGGCCCCGCCGACCACAGCCGTTCCGCCTCCTTCCTTGAGGAGCTCAACAGGAAGGTGTCGGCTGCCTCTCTGCCGGTGGTGGTGGGGGGTGACTTTAATCTCCTTAGATGCGCGGAGGACAAGAGCAATGCGAACGTCAACTTTGCCCTGATGCAAATGTTCAACGATTGCATTGCCGATCTTGGCCTCTGTGAGATTGACCGGGTTGGTGCCAGGTTCACCTGGACCAACCGCCAGGTAGCCCCGACCCAGTCCGTTCTGGACCGGGTCCTAGTCTCTTCGGAATGGGACCTTTGTTGCTCCCTTGCCTCTCTCCGAGCCATCACTCGGATTGGCTCTGACCACGTCCCTCTCCTCCTCTCCTCCGCAGATGAGCGTCCCCCGATCCCGCCCCGATTCCATTTTGAGGCATTTTGGTTGTCCCAAGCGGGCTTCATTGACGCGGTCGGTGCGCGCTGGGTGGAGACTCGCGCCCTCTCACAGTCCCCGTCCCGCCCTCCTTCCGCTGCCAACTCTTGGCACGCCTGCGCCAAACGTGGTCGGCAGTTTATGAAGGGGTGGGGTGCCAACCTGGGGCGCGACCTCCGCGAGCGTAAGAAGGCCCTACTGTCTGCAATCCAAACCCTGGACCTGCGCGCTGATGCTTCCGGCCTTTCTCCCGAGGAGTGGCTCTCTCGCTATGACCTGGAAGATCAGCTCTCTGTCATCTACTCTGATGAAGAGGCCTACTGGCGGTTGCGTGGTGCTCAGAAATGGGTGTTGAAGGGCGACGCGAATACGGCCTATTTCCAAGCTATCGCTAATGGCCGGCGCAGGCGTAACACCATCCCTCTCCTTTGGGACGGTCCAAACCTTTTGCAGTCCCCCCGGGACATTAGGTCCCATGTCGACGGCTTCTATAGGGCCCTGTTCACAGCCGCTCCTCGGAGCGGCTTATCTTTAGCACTCGACTGCTGGTCCGGTTGCCAACTTGTGTCTGACCTTGAGAACGCGGCCCTGTTAGCCCCCTTCTCTGAGGACGAGGTTTGGGCCGCCATCAAAGGCATGAATCCGACCTCGGCACCTGGCCCGGATGGCCTTCCAGTCAAGTTCTTCCAAAGCTTCTGGAATGTGATCAAGCCAGAGATCATGGCCATCTTCGACGAGATCTATGTCGGGTCCATCAACCTCGGACGCCTTAATTATGGGACGATCTCGCTCATTCCCAAGGTCCCTGGCGCTTCGGACATCCGGCAGTTCCGCCCCATCACGGTGATCAACGTGATTTTCCGAATTCTGGCTAAAGGGTTCGCCAATAGGGTGACCCTGCTAGCGGACCAGATCACCCACCCCAACCAATCGGCTTTCATCCAAGGCCGCTATATTCTGGATGGGGTGCTGGTTCTTCACGAGGTTCTCCATGAGGTGTGATCCAAACGCCTAAAGGCGGTCTTCCTGAAGATTGACTTCCATAAAGCCTATGATACGGTTAGCTGGCCCTTCCTTCGGGAAGTCCTCCTGCGAAAAGGTTTTGATGACCGCTGGGTCACGCGGGTTATGTAGATGGTCTCGTGTGGGCGCACCGCCGTCAACATCAATGGGGAGATCGGTCCCTACTTCCCCACCTTCTGTGGGGTGAGGCAGGGTGATCCATTCTCCCCCTTCCTGTTTAACATGGTGGTTGGTGCTCTTGCGGCCATTCTAGATAAGGCTAAAGCGGTGGGCCATATTAGAGGCATCACTCCCCACTTGACTGGGGGTGTCGGCATCTCCCTGCTCCAGTACGCCGACGGCACCATTATCATGGTCGAAGGCTTGGATACGGACATCGCTAGCCTCAAATTTCTCCTCCTTTGCTTCCAACAAATGTCTGGCCTTAAGATTAACTTCGATAAGAGTGATGTGATGGTGATGGGTTATTCTCCAGCTGAGGCCCTTGACATCGCCAACCGCCTCAATTGCCGCTTGGGTGCCTTCCCAACGACCTACCTGGGAACGCCCATTAGTGACTCTAGGCTTACTGTGGCGGACCTTCGTCCTACAGTGACCAAGTTACAAACGCGCATTGAGCCTTGGCAAGGTCGCTGACTCTCGAAGGCGGCCCGGACAATTCTCATCAACTCCTCGCTCTCTAGTCTCCTCCTATTCCTTATGAGCTTCTACAGCCTCCACGAGACTCTCCATCACGAGATCGCGAAAATCCAGTCGCGCTTCTATTGGGCTGGGGACAACAACAGACAAAAGTATCATATGGTGAGTTGGCCCGACATCTACAAGCCCCGGGAGCAGGGAGGCCTTGGCATCATGTGCTCGAAGCGCATGAACATTGCCCTTCTATCCCGCTGGCTCTGGCGTATTTCCCAGGGACACGGTGGTCTCTGGTTGGACATCATCCGGCATAAATACTTGCGTGGCCAGCCTCTGGCCTTCTGCCAGCGTTCGGGTGGGTCCCAGTTCTGGCAGTCGGTCATCCAACTGCTTCCCGTTCTCCGCATTGGGACCTCCATCTCGGTAGGCTCGGGTGCGGCGACCCTGTTCTGGTTTGACCGATGGGCGGGTGATGCTCTGTTCGCTGCCCGCTTTCCGGACCTCTTCTCCATCGCCGTCGTTCCTACAATCTCAGTTCAACAGGCCCTTATTGACTTAGGGCGCCTCGCGTTTCGGAGGCCATTTGGGCCTCCGGAAGTGGCCGCTTGGCATGAACTTCTTGATTGTATTGCTCTCCATGAACCGTTGGTGGACTTGGACCCGGATGCGGTTCGGTGGCGCCTCGAGCCCTCGGGACAATTCTCCACTAAGTCCCTCTACGCGGCTATCGCCCCCTCCTCCGCTCCGCCGCCCATCCTGGCGATCTGGTCCATTCGCCTGCCCCTCAAAATCCGCATCTTCATGTGGCAATGAATCCGTGGCCGGCTGCCGTCGGGAGTTGAGGTTCGCAAGCGCAATGGTCCGGGCTCCAGCCTCTGCCCCCTCTGTGATACCCCGAAGACTCGAACCACATCTTCTTCTCCTGCGTATCTGCTCAATTTGTTTGGAGCTGCTTTCGTGAGGCGGTTGGTGGGGATTGGTGCCACTCCAACTTCCCCGACCTCTTCGCCGAGCTTCAGGCCTCGCCGGCGCCCTCTCGCCACATTAGGTGGCTTGAGATTGGGGTCCTCGCGTGGACGCTTTGGACTATTCACAATAAGCTCGTGATTCAGCGCTCCCCTCTTCGACGATCTACTGACGCTCTCTTCAAACTGTCTGGTTACTTGCAGCTCTGGCGGCCGCTTAGCCGCCCTCGGGACCGGGACGCCATCTCCGCCTTCATCGCCGATCTCCGCTCGATGGCCGTCCGCCTGTCGCCGCCACCACCGCCGCCCCCACCGAAGCCTGATTAGTCGTCTTTTGGTCTCCGGCCTTAACCCCGGATGAGCCTTTTTTGTGTGTCGTGTGTGTTTTGGGCTTGTTGAGCTGTGCCCTCAGCAGTACCTCTGAATCTATTTGTTGTGTTTCTTGGGTGTGTGTTTCTGAACTAGTTCTTGTATGTGCTCGTGGCGGTTTGCTTTATTTATAAAGCGGGGCGAAAGCCTTTTTTGGTATACGGATTCTAGACATTATTTTAATACAGTGTCAGCTAAATCTTGTATGACACCCTTCAAAGGAATGACACAAAACTGAATTAACTGTACTGTACTAACAAAACTGAATTCAATCTTGTATGGCCCAGAGCTGAGCAACACATTCTGACACAGAAGCAATTTCTACTCTGGCAGAAAACAATCCATTTTTTTCGTTCTACGATTTGCGTCCAAACTTCCTGCTCCATTTTTGCAATGAACTGATTGGCCGAAGATATTGGGTACTTACTAGATTTGCACAAACATCAATACAAATAACATGGTAACATTGTTATCAACCAGACATGCCAACAGGTACTAACAGTCACAATACTGACCTCTTCGTCTGGCCACGGAGCTGGAGCTTCAGTGTCGATGTGAGTTAGTTGACTGCTCTGAAGTAGTGTACGTAGCTCGGACTCCATTGTCTTCAAGATCAGCCCCGACGGATTCTTCTCTGCCGGCGGCATGACCTTCCTGACGGTAGCTGCGGGCGGGAGACCAGATTCAGATTCCGCCGGCTGGTCATCAGACGCACAAGGAATCCCACGGGCTCTCGTTGACAACCTCGTCGGGCAATGTCAATCTACACATCGGAGGAGGGCATGCAGGATGACTCGTCAATCAATCAATCAAATTAACCAATAAACGGAATGCATCTATCGAACGCGGCGGACTGGAGGTTAGTTAGGACTTAGAGCATCTCCAGCCGTGCCCAACAGGCCTTTTTCTCAGATGTTTTTGCCGCGTCGGCGTCAAAAAATCGACCCAGTCGCATCCCAGTAGCTCGTTTTTCGCCGGCTTGGGCCGAACTGATGCCAGCGGACCCGAGCCGAACTCGGCACGCTGGGGGCGCCGGCACAAGCGAAAAGGAACGTGGGGCCGCTCTGTTGGCGAGTCGAGAGCCTCTTCCCGCCATTTCTTCCCCCCCCTTTCTCTTATTCTCTCCATTCCTCCCGTCAACCTTCCTCCCGCTCGCCTCCCAGCCACCCGCCGTGCCGCCGAAGAAGTACGTGATCCCCCGCGCCAGGAGACCTACAAGCTGGACGCGCCGACGACGGGCGCGTCAGAAGGGTGGCCGGACGGCAACAAAGGGGCCAAGAAGGGGAAACACGCCGAAGCGGCAACCGCGCGAGTGCAGGAGTCCATCGAACACTGCCTCGCTGACGCATAGGCCTGAGCCGCCCTGTGTGAAGAGAAGACCGAGACACGGTGGTCGGCGTTGATAACGAACAACGCCGTCAAGCTCGAGCTGCTCCAGACCAACGTCGCCGCGAAGAAGAGGAACACCGACCTGGCTTTTCTGATGGGCGGGGCGGACATACTCCAGAGCAACGACGAACAGCTCAAGGCGTGGTACATGGCGGAGCGCGGCCTCATCCTGAACCAGCTGACGACGGCGGTGCCGCCAACTCCCGCGCCCACGCCGACGCCAAGCCCGAGTGTTGATGCCTCCACGACGCCCAGCAGCACCGAACCCGCGCCGACGCCACCCAACACGGAAGCAGCTCCGACACCGCCTAGCCCGCGCACGCCGACTACGCCGACGCCGGAGGCCGACCCCGCCAAGTGATGCGTTGCGCACGCGTCCAGACTTGTGGTGTTCTTTTTTTTATGCCGAACTATTTATCCGATCGTCGAACTGTGTCCTGTGATCGCCGGACTTGTGACGTCTTTTGAGCGGGAACGACCAAGTTCGAAATTGCGGCATCCTAGGGCCGGCGCCTGGGGGCGTGACTGCGAGCTAGGTCGCCCCCAGGGGCCAATCTAGTGCCGGTTCACCCCCAAGCCGCTCTTTTTAGGCCCCTTGAGGGGCCGAACGGCTGGAGATGCTCTTAGGAGGAACACTCGCCTGTTGGGTGGATCCAGGAAGAACTCCATCTTCGCACCTATGGATCTTTTCCTTCGAACAGCAGCAGTCCGTCGTCGCCTTCCTCCAACTCCGCCTTGCCACCCACCGAGCAACCGCCGCATCTTACTAATAATAAATCAAACGGAACATGCGCACTAATTCTAACTTACTGGCAGTAGAGACTTTTTTTCGAAAACTGGCAGTGGGGACTAGGGAAGCATGCCATATAGTCATATTATGGGACGGAGGGAGTGGTTAATAGGAGAGAGAGGAATTTGATGATCCAGAAAGAACCAATACCAAGCATGCGGTCCTATGCAAAACACTTATACATAAGAGAAGTTTGCCCAATGCATAAACGAGTTCAGTGATTAAACAATTAAATGATGAAATCTTAGCAACAACAAACTAAGCACCTATGCATTGAGGATTATAGTTGCTAAACTGATTAATACATGTAACTGTGCTCGGAGACCAATTGCCAATTTGCCATCGTCTTCTCGATTATTTCTCCATCTCCCGACCAAACGAGTACACTCCAATGAGAGGTGGATGGAGTTGTCGGTAGTCAGACGGTGGTCGCGAGTAGCTTGCCGTCACAGATTTTGCCAACGATGAAAGGGGCGTCGACACCGAGCTCCCTCAAGCCGGCGAACCCGACAGACAACCTTACCCTTGTCGTCGCCTACTTTGAACTTCCCTAAACTGTTGAGCATCCCGGCAGCCAACTTGCCAAAACTCGGCTGCAAGTTGCTCAGCTATTGCATCAAATATGTACGTCGCCGCTATTGTTGTACCTCATCGTGTTATTATATTATCAATCTTTGATACTTTATATGCATTTTTATGCTATTTTATATCATTTTTCGAGCTAACCTATTAACCCATTGCCTAGTGTCAGTTGTTGTTTTCTGCTTGTTTCTGGTTTTCCAAAAAATCAGTACCAAATGGAGTGAAACGCTATGAAACTTTTTGATGGGTTTTTTTGTACATAACAGACCCTAGAAGCTTCGGGAGGAGTCCAGAGGACGAACGAGGAGGCGGCAAGGCAACAGGTCACGCCCCCCTAGGCGCGCCCTGTTATCTCATGGGGCCCCCGAGGCTACGTCTGAACTAATTTCACTTCTATAAATTCTCAAATATTGGGAAACCCCCAAAGAGCCACATGAAACACTTTTTTCACCACCGCAAACTTCTGTTCTTCCGCGATCCCTTCTGGAGGCATTTTTCGGTACTCTGTCGGAGGGGGAACAGATCACGGAGGCCTTCTACATCATCCTTGTTGTCTTTTGATGATGCGTGAGTAGTTCACCACAGACCTACGTGTTACGCCCTCGATGTGGCTATATCTCCCACGTGTCGAAGCACGACTTAGAGGCATAACCGCATTGAAAGCAATGTCGCAAGTGAGGTAATCTTCGCAAACAACCCATGTAATACATAAGGGAAAGAGATACATAGTTGGCTTACAATCGCCACTTCACACAATTACATGAATAAAGCATTACATCATCCAAATACAATCAAGGTCCGACTACGGAACCAAAATAAAAGAAGAATCCCAAATGCGACAAGGTCCCCGATCGACCCCAACTGGGCTCCACTACTGATCAACTAGAACGAAACAACACAAAGGACAAGATCTTCATCGAGCTCCTCCTGAGCTTGGTTGCGCATCTGCACGGTTCATCGGCACCTGCAAGCTGGTTTTTGAAGTAATCTGTGAGCCACGGGGACTCAGCAATCTCGCACCCTCGTGATCAAGACTATTTAAGCTTATGGGTAAGGTCAAGGTATGAGGTGGAGCTGCAGCAAGCGACTAGTATATATGGTGGCTAACATACACAAATGAGAGCGAGAAGAGAAGGCAAAGCACGATCGAGAAACTATGATCAAGAAGTGATCCTAGAACAACCTACGTCAAGCATAACTCCAACACCGTGTTCACTTCTCGGACTCCGCCGGAAAGAAACCATCACGGTTACACACGCGGTTGATGCATTTTAATTAAGGTCAACTTCAGGTTTTCTACAACCGGACATTAACAAATTCTCATCTTCCCATAACCATGGGCACGGCTTTCGAAAGTTCAATCCCTGCAGGGGTGTCCCAACTTAGCCCATCACAAGCTCTCACGGCCAACAAAGGATATTCCTTCTAGCAGGAAGACCCGATCAGACTCGGAATCCCGGTTACAAGACATCCTCGACAATGGTAAAACAAGTCCAGCAACACCGCCCGAATGTGCCGACAAATCCCGATAGGAGCTGCACATATCTCGTTCTCAGGGCACACTCAGATGAGTAGTCCGTACAACAAAAACCAGCCCTCGGGTTTCCCCGAGGTGGCGCTGCAAGGGGCTCTAGTTTGGACCAACACTCAGAGGAGCACTGACCCGGGGGGGGTTAAAATAATGATGACCCTCAGGAGCGCGACTCCCAAGGGAAAAAGAGGCTAGGTGGCGAATGGTAAAACCAATGTTGGGTATTGCTGGAAGAGTTTTATCAAGGCAAACTGTCAAGGGGTTCCCATTATTACCCAACCGCGTAAGGGACGCAAAATCCGGGAACATAACACCGATATGACGGAAACTAGGGCGGCAAGAGTGGAACAAAACACCAGGCATAAGGCCGAGCCTTCCACCCTTTACCAAGTATATAGATGCATTAATTAAATAAGAGATATTGTGATATCCCAACAAGTAAACAATGTTCCAACAAGGAACGATCTCCATGTTCCAACAAGGAACAAACTTCAATCTTCACCTGCAACTAACAACGCTATAAGAGGGGCTGAGCAAAGCGGTAACATAGCCAAACAACGGTTTGCTAGGAAAAAGGTGGGTTAGAGGCTTGGTTCAACAATATGAGAGGCATGATAAGCAAGTGGTAGGTATCGCAGCATAGGCATAGCAAAAGAGCGAGCAACTAGCAAGCAAAGATAGAAGTGATTTTGATGGTATGATCATCTTGCCTGAAATCCCGCAAGGAAGAAGAACGAGTCCATGAAGAAGATAAACGGACATAGTCGAACGGGTCCTCACAAACGCGACGTTACCGGAACCAAACCAAAGAAGCAAACACCGGAAAGAAGCACACAACATAGTAAACAAACCACACATGAACATGGTATGATATGCGAGATGCGGTATACGATGCATATGCATGATTTGACAAGGAATGATTGAACCTGGCCTCAACTTGGAAATCCAAGAGTGCCACTGGAAAGGTGAGTTGATTTCGGTTAAAATCGATATAAAGATCACCGGAATCGGATGCACGGTTTGGAAATGGCAAGCAAAACAAATATGGCACTTGTCTGCGATATGCAGCAAGTGACCATCTAAATGCAACAAGACAAACATGCTACAGCACCCAAACATGGCAACAAAATACATGGCAGGGATCCATTCATGATGCTTGAAAAAATAGGAACACTGAGCTATGGCTAATTCATCCATTAACAGGTACAAACAAGCATGGCAAAAATGCAATTGGTAAACAGATCTCAGACTTTGTGAAATTAACACTTGTCTGGAATTTCAGATCAGGTAGCACACTTTGGAGTATGAAAACTATATGCTACAGGGCCTGAACATGGAAAAGTAAAGCACGGCATGGAGCTACTCAAAGAGCTTAATAAAAGTCCCTTAGTGACCTTGAGCCAAAAGGAATCATAAAATACAATTGCAAGCATGTGAACATGGCAAAAACATAATCAGATCACAGACTTAGTGAAAAACTGGAGCATGCAAAACAGATATCAAGTAGGCATGTTTACGAGCTCGATACACTCACTACAGAGCATGTCATGACAATCTAAGCATACACCCATCAAGAATACACATTATACAAGCTATACATGGCAAGAACAACAACATAGCATTCACGGATCAACTACAACATCCTCGGCAAAATTGCTAAAAAGTAGACAATCTGCCCAGATTCACGAAATAGCAAAAGTAGAGCTCGATTGACTCAAGCTAGGGTGCTCCATAATTGCAAACAAAGACATGGATGGATAGAGCACTACAAGATTAACAAAACATCCTTACTGATCATCCTCCAAAGATACACGGATCACTAGGAAACAATATGAACATATGGCATATTGATAAAAACAGATCAAGGACTTAGTGGAATTTCTAAGTCCCTGAAATCAGCATTAACGAATGCACCACTTTGCAAGCTTGTGCTAGTCACCACACACATCACAAAAAAACATGGATTGCACCTCTGGAAAGATGAAAAAGCATATAACAAAACATATGTAGAGATCAGGGGCATATCATGCACACAATAATCATGGCAAAAATGACAAATAGCTATTTGGTGCAGTAGATCTGACAAATATCTCAAATAGCATTCTTCCAACAGCATTTCGGGCATCAAGATGAGCTCAAATGAAAATGGTGCAATGAGATGAAATGATGTACACTCTGAGGCGAACATTTTAATATGTCACACGCTCAAATCGAAGCTACGGATGCAAAGTTACGGCATGATGAACATGGGCATATAATTAGGGTTTGAGGGATAAAAGTCAACCAAGGAGGATGGATCCAGATCCAGATCCATGGCACGCTTCCCGAGGCGGCGGCGGATCTCCTGTACACCGGAGTTGAAGACAACGACGGCCGGAGATGGTGGAGCTGCCGGAGCTCCGGGACGGCGGGGTGGAGGCGGCACGGCGAGGCGGAGTTCGCCGGCGGCGAGGCGGCGTGGAGCTCCTCCGGGGAGGCAGGGTGGCAGGGCGTGACGGGAAAACGGCGGCGGCGCGGGGCGCCCGAGGCGGTGGGGTGCGGCGGTCGGGGCCGGAGAGCTCGCGCGCGGCGGCGCAGCTCCGGCGGAGGAAGAGGTGGGCGGCGCGGCGCTGGATCCGGCTGGCGCGGGCGGCGAGCGCCCTCCGCGGATGGCAGCGGTGACAGGTGGGCCCCGCGGGCCCGATCCGGGCCGCGCGGGCCGGCGGCGGGGACGGCGGGCGCGGGACACGTGGCACGTTGCCACCGGAAGGGAGCGGCGGCGGGATTTCGTCCGGCGGGCGCGGACATGTCCGGCGGCATGCGGGAGGAATTTTAGGGTTTCATCTGCGAAATTCGGGAGGGGAGCACATATTTATAGGTAGAGGGAGCTAGGAGAGTCCAAATGAGGTGCGGTTTTTAGCCACGCGATCGTGATCGAACGGCCGAGATGATGGAGGAGGTTTAGGTGGGTTTTGGGCCAAATTGGAAGGGTGTTGGGCTGCAACACACACGAGGCCTTCTCGGTCCCTCGGTTAACCGTTGGAGTATCAAACGAAGTCCAAATGGTACGAAACTTGACAGGCGGTCTACCAGTAGTAAACCAAGGCCGCTTGGCAAGTCTCGGTCCAATCCGGAAATGTTTAACCCCCACACACGAAAGAAAGGTAGAAATGACCACCGGAGGAGATAGGAGCGCCGGAATGCAAAACGGACAACGGGGAAATGCTCGGATGCAAGAGACGAACATGTATGCAAATGAAATGCACATGATGACATGATATGCAAAGCACGGCACGCAAGCAATGACAAAACAACAACAGCAAATAACTGGAGGACACCTGGCACATCGGTCTCGGGGCGTTACAACACTCCACCACTACGAGAGGATCTCGTCCCGAGATCTAGAATGGCACCGGAGGGAAAAACGGAAGAGAGAGAGAAGAGGTAAAACTAAGTTGCTCTTTGACAAACGAGTGAGACCAAAGAACCTTGAAAAGGTTAAACCATATCGAGAAAAGAATACAACGGAGATAAATGAAGTTGAAACACTCCGGTAGGGAAGAGGAAACAAGGAATTACAAATTCGAACAGCACTTCGATTGAAAAGAGATGAAAGACTTGATAAAATGAAAGAGCTTGAGAAAAGGGGCACAACACTCCGGTTAAAAGGATAAGCATGACAAGGACAAGAAGAAGGTTTGAAGAGAGCAGCAACACAATTCATCTGGGAGAGAGTAATAGAAAATAGATGATTAAAATAAAAGAATGGAGAATAAAATGCCAACGTCTGCCACAAAAGAGTTTGAGAAGACATCTTTAGGGGAAGGGTCGAACGGAGTAGTTGGAACACCAACAACGAAAAGAATACACTTGATATGGTCTTATGGAATACATCTCAAATTATGAGGTGACTACCAGCCACTTACGGGAAAAGAATTGGATTGATATCAACAAGGAGACGAGAAAACTATTTTACGGGGAGAATAAAAGAAGAACTTGGGTCACTTATGAGCACCATAGATAGCAACAATCCTTAGGGAAGGCTTTTGGTGAAATATAACCCAAGATAATTCCAATGACGAGATTGATGGATTTAAAATATCTCATTCATGACATCATGTGAATCATGAAACATGAATTCAAATTATCAAGAATGACATAATACCACCTCCAATGATACGGAAGAAAGAATTGCACTCCGGATTACAATATGAAGAAAGCTCGAGCTTCTTAGAAAAGAATCTCGATGAACACTTCGAGAATGAATTAAATCATAGATGAAACATCATGTAGAACCTCCGTGAAGAACTCCGGTAACAAAAGGACAACGAGAAGAAAAAGGAAGTTTAAAAACACGAGGTGAAACCTTGTAATGCTTTAGGTGTATCTCCGTGAAGATATAATTGCGAGAGCTTGGAACTCCGGAAAAGAAAGATAAACAAATGAGATCAAAAAAAAATTGATGAGCCTCCAGGATAAGGAATTAATCACTTGGGTGAACAAGAATAAGAATTACGTTATGTGTATCCTTCATCAATTTAAGTTGATGACAAGCAACGGATTGCAAACAACTTATTCCCGTTGGAAGGATTATGATAGATATAGGGCCAACTTGAGAAAGTCTTCAACAAGTCACCAGTAGGATAGAAAACTACGAATACATTGATATGCTAAAAGAAGGAAGAAGAATCTTGGAAGAACCACCATAAGGATTGAAAATGAACGAAGAGAATATAAAGAAACACCAGGAAGAATTTGCAAATGAATGGAGATGCTTGAGAGAATTTAGATCCCTGAGAACGAAAAGATTATGATCTGATTAGGGAATCTTTGATTTAGACACCGGTATGATTTAGAGTATGAGAGCTGAAAGCTAGAATGAATAAATCTTAGACGATGGGCTCCGGATAATCAAACTGAACAGAATCTTGAATTTCTCTGGATGGGTGAAAAGAATATCTCCCAATCGAATACAATTATGAGAGGATGGCACGAAGCTAGAGCCATGAATCTTGAAGAGAATGGAGTAAGATTTAAAGAGAAACTCTTCTTCGGTCTTCAAAATCTGAGAATGACGACGAGAACACCACCATGAATTATTTAGACACTCCGTAAGAATCAAAAGCGAAGAGATTGAGTCAACGATGAAAAGAATTGTGAAAGATCTAAGAGAAGACATTTGATTGATGATAAATCATTCTTACGTCAAACTTTGAAAATAAATTTGAGGATAGCTCCGGGAAAAATAGAAGAGTCAGGTAAGATCCTAGGAACATACCTGTGGCTTAGTGCCCACTCAAAAGAACACCGTTGAAAAGATTTAAAAGAGAGATTGCACCGGTTGAATTAAATGACTTGAATGAGATAACAACCTCGAAAGATCTTGAAGGAATGCAGAGTGGAAAACACGAATCTTTGGGATATCTTGAGCACTCCGGAACAATTAAATAGCGAGAAGTGGAATGATAATGAGGTGCACCGGCATAAGAAAAACATTTGAAACGAGGAAAAGGATGTGATCACCATCAAAAGATTGCATTGAACACACCGGGGAAGATAAAAGAACAAAGAATTATAAACTTGAGGCTCCGTTAGAATCTTCATGAGAATCACCGGGTAAGAACATGAAGGAAAAAAATGGAGAGACTTCACATGAATAAAAGGATACTTGATCAAGAAATCTGAATCCTTGAAGAAACAAGGGTGGGTGACGGGAAAAAACAAAGGCAACTTGGGATGGATGAAACGAACACCGTTGAGAAAGCTAAGGTTGAATCTTGCGGATATTGAAAATGAACGGATCCGCTTGAAGAGAAGCACACCGGTTGACAAGAAATTGAAATGACAAACTCGATGATCGAGAAGGATTAGTATCCACATCGGAGTATGAGAACACCACTTGGGGAAGGTATGGATGCAATACATTACAGTTTTCTCTAGTTGGATCTCCACTACCTCTTCGGCTCGTTTACACGAGCGTTTGTTTCGGCGATGATGCTTTCCATAAACGCGCTTCCCAATACGGCCCTTCACGAAATTGAAACCGCCCGAATTCGCCGGGGTTGGAAATCGGGACTCGGCCGAAGTAACCAAACGATCCACGTTTTACGCAAGAATATCCGGAAGCGGCGCTTCCTGAATACGATACAGCGAAAACATTACCGGCACGGTACCAAACGCGTTAAAGTATTACCCATTAGGACGGTACTATGGGACATCAAAAGGTTTGGACAAATCTTTTATATTTTTGCATTCCTAAATGGTGCATCACAATGGAGTAAAGCCTGGTACATGGTGTTGACCGTAAGGCACCTATTCGATCAAAGATTCGATCATAATTCGTTGTGCCTTGCGACAATTGGACTTTTGCCAAAAGGCACACAAGGGCGATCAGTGTCTCAAGCCTAGGACCAACTAGGTCTTGCCAAAAGATGAAGTGGGAGGTGAGGTTTGTTATGCACAATATGTAACAAGGCTTCGAGCATGTTTGGTTGCTTATATACTCCTCAACAAGGCCATGGGATGCAACTTTGACCCGGTTGGTTGTCTGGCCTGCACTAAAATCTTGGTCCATGTGGAAGTTAAAGCACCACCCAGCCATACCCACTAGGAATGGACAAATTGGTCGTTTTCTTCCAATAGGCTCTCAACGTGCAGGGAAGGGGGCATGGCGCTGAAGGAAATATGCCCTAGAGGCAATAATAAAGTTGTTATTTTATATTTTCTTATATTATGATAAATGTTTATTATCCATGCTAGAATTGCATTAACCAGAAACTTGATACATGTATGGATACATAGACAAAACACAGTGTCCATAGTAAGCATCTACTAGACTAGCTCGTTAATCAAAGATGGTTAAGTTTCCTAAACCATAGACATGTGTTATCATTTGATAAACGGGATCACATCATTAGAGAATGATGTGATGGACAAGACCCATCCGTTAGCTTAGCATAATGATCATTTAGTTTTATTGCTATTGCTTTCTTCATGACTTATACATGTTCCTCAGACTATGAGATTATGCAACTCCCGAATACTAGAGGAACACCTTGTGTGCTATCAAACGTCACAACGTAACTGGGTGATTATAAAGATGCTCTACAGGTGTCTCCGATGATGTTTGTTGAGTTGGCATAGATCGAGATTAGGATTTTTCACTCCGTGTATCAGAGAGGTATCTCTGGGCCCTCTCGGTAATGCACATCACTATGAGCCTTGCAAGCAATGTGACTAATGAGTTAGTCACGGGATGATGCATTACAGAACGATTAAAGAGACTTGCCGGTAACGTGATTGAACTAGGTATGTGGATACCGACGATCGAATCTCGGGCAAGTAACATACCGATGGCAAATGGAATAACGTATGTTGTTATGCGGTTTGACCGATAAAGATCTTTGAAGAATATGTAGGAACCAATATGAGCATCCATGTTTTGCTATTGGTTATTGACCGGAGATGTTTCTCGGTCATGTCTACATAGTTCTCGAACCCGTAGGGTCCGCATGCTTAACGTTTGATGACGATTTGTATTATGAGTTATGTGATTTGATAACCGAAGTTTGTTCAGAGTCCCGTATGAGATCACTGACATGACGAGGAGTCTCGAAATGGTTGAGAGGTAAAGTTTCATATATTGGAAGGCTATATTCAGACATCGGAAAGGTTCCGAGTGATTCGGGTATCTTTCGGAGTACCGGGGAGTTACGGGAATTCACCGGGAGAAGTAATGGGCCTTATTGGGCCTTATTGGGCCATACGGGAAAGAGGAGGCAGGCCAAGGGGAGGTGGCGCCCCCCCCCCCCCCCCGTGGGTCCGAATTGGACTATGGGAAGGGGGCGGCGCCCCCCTTGCCTTTTCCTGCTCCCCCTCTCTCTTTCCCTCTTTCCTTCTCTCCTACTCCGAAAAGGAAAGGGATTCCTACTAGGACTTGGAAGTCCTAGTAGGACTCCATACTCTTGGCGCGCCCCTAGGGGGCCGGCCTCTCTCCCTCCCTCCTTTATATACGTGGGCAGGGGGCACCCCAAAGACACACCAAGTCTTCTCTTAGCCGTGTGCGGTGCCCCCCTCCACAGTTACACACCTCGGTCATAGCGTCGTAGTGCTTAGGCGAAGCCCTACGCCGGTAACTTCATCATCACCGTCGTGCTGACGGAACTCTCCCTCGTCCTCAACTGGATCAAGAGCTCGAGGGACGTCATCGTGCTGAACGTGTGCTGAACACAGAGGTGCCATATGTTCGATACTAGGATCGGTTGGATCATGAAGACGTTCAACTACATCAACTGCGTTACTAAACGCTTCCGCTTTCGGTCTATGAGGGTACGTAGACACACTGTCCCCTCTCGTTGCTATGCATCCCCTAGATAGATCTTGCGTGATCGTAGGTAATTTTTTTGAAATACTGCATTCCCCAACAGTGGCATCAGAGCCAGGTCTATGCGTAGATGTTATGTGCACGAGTAGGACACAATGAGTTGTGGGCGATAATAGTCATACTGCTTACCAGCAACGTCTTACTTTGATTCGGCGGTATTGTTGGATGAAGCGGCCCGGACCGACATTACATGACCGCATTCATGAGACTGGTTCTACCAACATGCTTCGCACACAGGTGGCTAGCGGGTGTCTATTTCTCCAACTTTAGTTGAATCGAGTTTGTTGTTGAAGGTTAAAACAACACACTTGACGAAAAATCGTTATGGTTTTGATGCGTAGTTAAGAATGGTCCTTGCTAGAAGCCCGTAGCAGCCACGTAAAACTTGCAACAACAAAGTAGAGGACGTCTAAACTTGTTTTTGCAGGGCATGTTGTGATGTGATATGGTCAAGACGTGATGATATATAAATTGTTGTATGAGATGATCATGTTTTGTAACAGTTATCGGCAACTGGCAGGAGCCATATGGTTGTCGCTTTATTGTATGAAATGCAATCGCCATGTAATTGCTTTACTTTATCACTAAGTGGTAGCGATAGTCGTAGAAGCAATAGTTCGCGAGACGACAACGATGCTACGATGGAGATCATGTTGGGGAACATAGTAATAATTCAAAAAAATCATACGTGTCACCAAGATCAATCTAGGAGATACTAGCAACGAGAGAGAGGGAGTGTATCTTCATACCCTTGAAGATCGCTAAGCGAAAGCGTTACAAGGAATGCGGATGATGGATTCGTACTCGCGACGATTCAAATCGCGGAAGATCCGATCTAGCGCCAAACGGCCGCCAACTCCGTGTTCAACACATGTACAGCCCAGGGACGTCTCCTCCTTCTTGATCCAGCAAGGGGAGAGGAGAAGTTGAGGGAAAGCTCCGGCAGCACGACGGCGTGGTGGTGGAGCTTGCAGTTCTCCGGCAGGGCTTCACCAAGTACTACGAACAAGGAGGAGGTGTTGGAGAGGGGGAGGGCTGCGCCAGGGAAGGGGTGCGGCTGCCCTCCCACGCCCCTCTGTTTATAGGGTGAAGGGAGAGGGGGGTGGCCCCCCTTAGATGCATCTAGAGGTGGCGGCGGCCAAGGGGGGAACTTGCCCCCCAAGTTTGGTGGGAGGCGCCCCCACCCCCTAGGGTTCCTTGGGCCCTTGGGGGTGCACCAGCCCACTAGGGGATGGTTCCCACCCTTGTTCAGCCCACTTGGCCCACCGGGGCAGGTGGCCCCACCCAGTGGACCCCCGGACACCTTTCGGTGGTCCCGGTACAATACCGATAACCCCCGAAACCATTTCGGTGACTGAAACTGGACTTCCCATATATAAATCTTCACGTCCGGACCATTCCGGAACTCCTCGTGATGTCCGGGATCTCATTCGGGACTCCGAACAACCTTCGGTAACCACATACTATTTCCCATAACAACTCTAGCATCACTGAACCTCAAGTGTGTAGACCCTACGGGTTCGGGAACCATGCAGACATGACCGAGACATCTCTCCGGCCAATAACCAACAGCGGGGTCTGGATACCCATGTTGGCTGCCACATGTTCCACGGTGATCTCATAGGATGAACCACGATGTCGGGGATTCAATTAATCTCGCATACAATTCCCTTTGTCCATCGATATGTTACTTGCCCGAGACTCGATCGTCGGTATCTCTATACCTCGTTCAATCTCGTTACCGGCAAGTATGTTTACTCGTTTCGTAACGCATGATCCCGTAGCTAGCTCCTTAGTCACATTGAGCTCACTATGATGATGCATTACCGAGTGGGCCCAGAGATACCTCTCCGTCATATTGAGTGACAAATCCAAGTCTCGATTCGTGACGACCCAACAGACACTTTCGGAGATACCTGTAGTGCACCTTTATAGCCACCCAGTTACGTTGTGACGTTTGATAAACCCAAAGCACTCCTACGGTATCCGTGAGTTGCACAATCTCATGGTCTAAAGAAATGATACTTGACATTAGAAAAGCTCTAGAAAACTAACTACACGATCTTGTGCTATGCTTAGGATTGGGTCTTGTCCATCACATCATTCTCCTAATTAATGATGTGATCCCGTTATCAACGACATCCAATGTCCATGGTCAGGAAACCATAACCATCTATTGATCAATGAGCTAGTCAACTAGAGGCTTACTAGGGACATATTGTGGTCTATGTGTTCACACATGTATTACGGTTTCCGGTTAATACAATTATACCATGAACAATAGACAATTATCATGAACAAGGAAATATAATAATAACCATTTTATTATTGCCTCTAGGGCATATTTCCAACATTCTCCCACTTGCACTAGAGTCAATAATCTAGTTCACATCGCCATGTGATCAACACTCATAGTTCACATCGCCATGTGACTAACACCCAAAGAGTTTACTAAAGTCAATAATCTAGTTCACATCACCATGTGATTAACACTCAATGAGTTCTAGGGTTTGATCATGTTATGCTTACGAGAGAGGTTTCAATCAATGGGTCTGCAACATTCAGATCTGTGTGTTCTTCGCAAATCTCTATTTCATATTGTAGATGTTTCTACTATGCTCCACTTGGAGCTATTCCAAATGGTTGCTCTACTATACGTATCCAGTTTGCTACTCAGAGTCATCCAGCTAGGTGTTAAAGCTTGCATCGACATAACCCTTTACGCCGAACTCTTCATCACCTCCATAATCGAGAAACATTTCCTTATTCCTAAGGACAATTTTTGACCGTTGTCCAATGATCCACTCCTAGATCAATCTTATACCCCCTTGCCATACACATGGCAAGGCACATATCAGGTCTGGTACACAGCATGGCATACATAATAGAGCCTATGGCTGAGGCATAGGGGATGGCACTCATCTTTTCTCTATCTTCTACCGAGGTCGGGAATTGAGCCGTGCTCAATCTCACACCTTGCAACACAGGCAAGAACCCCTTCTTGGACTGATCCATATTGAACTTCTTCAATATCTTGTCAAGGTATGTGCTTTGTGAAAAACCAATGAGGCATCTCGATCTATCTCTATAGATTTTGATGCCTAATATGCAAGCAGCTTCTCCAAGGTCCTTCATTGAAAAACACTTATTCAAGTAGGCCCTTATGCTTTCCAAAAGTTCTATATCATTTCCCATCAATAGTATGTCATCCACATATAATATGAGAAATGTTACAGAGCTCCCACTCACTTTCTTGTTGATACGTCCATTTTGCATCATGCTTTGTATCGATATTTATTGCATAATGGGTTGTTATTACACATTATGTCACAGTACTTATGCCTTTTATCTTATTTTACAAGGTTTACATGAAGAGGGAGAATGCCGGCAGCTGGGATTCTGGGCTGGAAAAGGAGCAAATATTAGAGACCTATTCTGCACAGCTCCAAAAGTCCTGAAACTTCACGGAAGACGTTTTCAGAATATATAAAAAATACTCAGCGGAAGAGATTCACTAGGGGGGCCACACCCTGCCCACGAGGGTGGGGACGCGCCCTACCCCCTGGGCGTGCCCCCTACCTCGTGGGCCCCCTAGTGGCCCTCCGATGGCCATCTTCTGCTATATGAAGTCTTTCGATGGGAAAAAATAGGAAGCCATCTTATCAGACGAAACTCCGCTGCCACGAGGCGGAACCTTGGCGAAACCAATCTAGGGCTCCACAGAGTTGTTCTGCCAGGGAAACTTCCCTCCCGGAGGGGGAAATCATCGCCATCGTCATCACCAACGCTCCTCTCAGCGGGAGAGGGCAATCTCCATCAACATCTTCATCAGCACCATCTCCTCTCAAAACCCTAGTTCATATGTTGTATCCAATTCTTGTCTCCAAGTCCTGGATTGGTGCTAGTAGGTTGCTAGTAGTGTTAATTACTCCTTGTAGTTGATGCTAGTTGGTTTATTGGGTGGAAGATCATATGTTCAGATCCTATATGCATATTAATACCCCTCTGATTATGAACATGTTTATGCTTTGTGAGTAGTTACGTTTGTTCCTGAGGACATGGGAGAAGTCTTGCTATTAGTAGTCATGTGAATTTGGTATTCGTTCAATATTTTGATGAGATGTATGTTGTCTCTCCTCTAGTGGTGTTATGTGAACGTCGACTACATGACACTTCACCATTATTTGGGCCTAGAGGAAGGCATTGGGAAGTAATAAGTAGATGATGGGTTGCTAGAGTGACAGAAGCTTAAACCCTAGTTTATACGTTGCTTCGTAAGGGGCTGATTTGGATCCATATGTTTCATGCTATGGTTAGGTTTACCTAAATACTTTTGTTGTAGTTGCGGATGCTTGCAGTAGAGGTTAATCATAAGTGGGATGCTTTTCCAAGTAAGGACAGTACCCAAGCACCGGTCCACCCACATACCAAATTATCAAAGTACCGAACGCGAATCATATGAGCGTGATGAAAACTAGCTTGATGATATTCCCATGTGTCCTCGGGAGCGCTTTTCTCTATATAAGAGTTTGTCCAGGCTTGTCCTTTGCTACAAAAAGGATTGGGCCACCTTGTTGCACCTCATTTACTTTTGTTACTTGTTGCTCGTTACAAATTATCCTATCACAAAACTATCTGTTACCACTTGTTTCAGTACTTGCAGAGAAGACCTTGCTGGAAATCGCTTATCATTTCCTTCTACTCCTCGTTGGGTTCGACACTCTTACTTATCGAAAGGACTACGATAGGTCTCCTATACTTGTGGGTCATCAAGACTCTTTTCTGGCGCCGTTGCCGGGGAGTGAAGCGCCTTTGGTAGGTGGAATTCGGTAAGGAAAAATTTATATAGTGTGCTGAAATTTACTATCACTTGTTACTATGGAAAGTAATTCTCTGAGGGGCTTGTTTGGGGTATCTTCACCCCGACCAGTAGAGCAAAGAGTTGCTCCTCAACCTACTGAACCTACTGAAAATGAAAATGTCTGCTTTGAAATTCCTTCGGGTATGATAGAAAAACTGCTAGCTAATCCCTTTTTAGGAGATGGAAAAAACATCCTGATGAGCATCTAATATATGTGGATGAAGTTTGTGGATTATTTAAGCTTGCAGGTGTACCCGGAGATGTTGTTAATAGGAAGGTATTCCCTTTATCTTTAAAGGGAGATGCATTGACATGGTATAGGCTATGTGATGATATGGGGTCTTGGAATTACAAATGATTGAAATTGGAATTTCATCAGAAGTTTAATCCTATGCATCTTGTTCATCGTGATCGCAATTATATATATAATTTTTGGCCTCGCGAAGAAGAAAGCATTGCTCAAGCTTGGGGGAGGCTTAAATCAATGTTATATTCATGCCCCAATCATGAGCTCTCAAGATAAATGATTATTCAAAAAATTTATTCTCGGCTTTCTAATAGCAATTGCACCATGCTTGGTACTTCTTGTGCTGGCTCTTTTATGATGAAGACTATTGAATTCAAATGGGATTTATTGGAAAGAATTAAACGCAACTCTAAAGATTGGGACCTCGACAAAGGTAAGGAGTCAGGTATGACACCTAGTTTTTATTGTGTTAAATCTTTTATGGATACCGATGTTTTCCGTAAATTTAGCACTAAATATGGACTTGACTCTGAGATAGTAGCTTCTTTCTGTGAATCTTTTGCTACTTATGTTGATCTTCCCAAGGAGAAGTGGTTTAAATATCATCCTCCCATAGAAGTAAAGGTAGCTGCACCTATTAAAGTTGAAGAAAAGATTGTCACTTATAGTGATCCTATTGTTCCTACTTCTTATGTTGAGAAACCACCTTTTCCTGTTAGGATAAAGGATCATGCTGAAGCTTCAACTGTGGTTTGTAAAAGCAATATTAAAACCTATACACCTCATGAGCAAATTAAAGTTGAACCTAATATTGCTATTGTTAAAGATCTCTTGTCTGATAATATTGATGGGCATGTTATTTATTTCTGTGATGAAACTGCTAGAATTGCTAAACCTTGTGCTAAAGATAAACCTAGACATGTGGTAGGCATGCCTGTTATTTCTGTTAAAATAGGAGATCATTGTTATCATGGCTTATGTGATATGGGTGCCAATGCTAGTGCAATACCTATTAGCCTATATAGAGAAATTATGCATGATATTGCACCTCTTGAGTTAGAAGATATTGATGTCACAATTAAACTTGCCAATAGAGATACTATTTCACCAATGGGAATTGTTAGAGATGTTGAAGTCTTGTGTGGGAAAACTAAATATCCTGCTGATTTTCTTGTTCTTGGTTCCCCACAAGATAGCTTTTGTCCCATTATATTTGATAGACCCTTCTTGAACACTGTTAATGCTACCATAGATTGCAAAAGGGATGTTGTTACTATCGGTTTAGATGATATGACTCATGAATTTAATTTCTCTAAATTTAATAGACAACACCGTGAAGAAGAATTACCTAGTAAGGATGAAATTATTGGTCTTGCTTCTATTGCCGTAGCTCCTAGTGATCCTTTAGAACAATATTTGCTAGACCATGAAAATGACATGTTTATGAATGAAAGAAGGGAAATAGATGAAGTATTATTTAAACAGGAACCTATTCTGAAACACAATTTACCTGTTGAAATCCTAGGGGATCCTCCTCCACCCAAGGGTGATCCCGTGTTTGAGCTTAAACCGTTACCTGATACTCTTAAATATGCTTATCTTGATGAGAAAAAGATATATCCTGTTACTATTAGTGCTAACCTTTCAGAGCATGAGGAAGAGAGATTATTGAAAACTTTGAAGAAGCATTGTGCTGCTATTGGGTATACTCTTGATGATCTTAAGGGCATTAGTCCCACTCCATGTCAACATAAAATTAATTTGGAAGAAGATGCTAAACCAGTTCGTGATCATCAACGACGTCTGAATCCTAAAATGAAAGAAGTGGTAAGAAAGGAAATACTAAAGCTTCTTGAGCCAGGTATAATCTATCCCGTTGCTGATAGTCAGTGGGTAAGTCCTGTCCATTGTGTCCCTAAGAAGGGAGGTATTACTGTCGTCCCTAATGATAAAGATGAATTGATTCCTCAAAGAATTATTATAGGTTATAGGATGGTAATTGATTTCCGCAAATTAAATAAGGCTACTAAAAAGGATCATTACCCATTACCTTTTATCGATCAAATGCTAGAAAGATTATCCAAACATACACATTTTTGCTTTCTAGATGGTTATTCTGGTTTCTCTCAAATATCTGTGTCAGCCAAAGATCAATCAAAGACTACTTTTACTTTCCCTCTTGGTACTTTTGCTTATAGACGTATGCATTTTGGTCTATGTAATGCACCTGCTATACCTTTCAAAGATGCATGATGGCTATATTCTCTGACTTTTATGAAAAGATTTGTGAGGTTTTCATGGACGATTTCTCCGACTATGGATCTTCTTTTGATGATTGCTTGAGCAACCTCGATCGAGTTTTGCAGAGATGTGATGAAACTAATCTTGTCTTGAATTGGGAAAAGTGCCACTTTATGGTTAATGAAGGTATTGTCTTGGAGCACAAAGTTTCTGAAAGAGGTATTGAGGTTGATAAAGCCAAAGTTGATGCTATTGAGAAGATGCCATGTCCCAAGGACATCAAAGGTATAAGAAGTTTCCTTGGCCATGCCGGATTTTATAGGAGGTTCATTAAGGACTTCTCAAAAATTTCTCGGCCTCTGACTAATTTATTACAAAAAGATATACCATTTGTTTTTGATGATGATTATGTAGAAGCATTTGAAATACTTAAGAAAGCATTGATCTCTGCACCTATCGTTCAGCCACCTGATTGGAATTTACCCTTTGAAATTATGTGTGGTGCTAGTGATTATGCCGTAGGTGCTGTTCTAGGGCAAAGAGTTGATAAGAAATTAAATGTTATTCATTATGCTAGTAAAACCCTAGACAATGCTCAAAGAAATTACGCTACTACTGAAAAAGAATTTTTAGCAGTTGTATTTGCTTGTGATAAGTTCAGACCTTATATTGTTGATTCTAAAGTAACTATTCACACTGATCATGCTGCTATTAAATATCTTATGGAAAAGAAAGATGCTAAACCTAGACTTATTAGATGGGTTCTCTTGCTACAAGAATTTGACTTACATATTGTTGATAGAAAGGGAGCTGAGAACCCCGTTGCAGACAACTTGTCTAGGTTTAGAAAATGTGCTTGATGACCCACTTCCTATTGATGATAGCTTTCCCGATGAGCAATTAAATGTCATACATGCTTCTAATACTGCTCCATGGTATGCTGATTATGCTAATTACATTGTTGCTAAGTTTATACCACCTAGTTTCACATACCAGCAAAAGAAAAGGTTCTTCTATGATTTGAGGCATTACTTTTGGGATGACCCACATCTTTATAAAGAAGGAGTAGATGATGTTATTAGACGTTGTGTACCTGAGCATGAACAGGAACAGATCCTAGGCAAGTGTCACTCCGAAGCTTATGGGGGACACCATGCTGGAGATAGAACTTCACATAAGGTATTGCAATCTGGTTTTTATTGGCCTACTCTCTTCAAGGATGCTCATAATTTTGTCTTATCTTGTGATGAATGTCAAAGAATTGGTAATATTAGTAGACGTCAAGAAATGCCTATGAATTATTCACTTGTTGTTGAACCATTTGATGTTTGGGGCTTTGACTATATGGGACCTTTTCCTTCCTCTAATGGATATACACATATTTTAGTTGCTGTTGATTATGTTACTAAGTGGGTAGAAGCTATTCCAACTAGTAGTGCTGATCATAACACTTCTATTAGAATGCTTAAAGAAGTTATTTTTCCAAGATTTGGAGTCCCTAGATATTTAATGACTGATGGTGGTTCACATTTTATTCATGGTGCTTTCCGTAAAATGCTTGCTAAATATGATGTTAATCATAGAATTGCATCTTCTTATCCACCACAGTCTAGTGGTCAAGTAGAACTGAGTAATAGAGAGCTCAAATTAATTTTGCAAAAGACTGTTAATAGATCTAGAAAGAATTGGTCTAAGAAACTTGATGATGCATTATGGGCCTATAGAACTGCATATAAAAATCCTATCGGTATGTCTCCGTATAAAATGGGCTATTAACTTACCTCTCGAACTAGAACACAAGGCATATTGGGCTATTAAAGAACTCAATTATGATTTTAAACTTGCCAGTGGGAAGAGGTTATTTGATATTAGCTCACTCGATGAATGGAGAACCCAAGCCTAC
The DNA here is from genome assembly GCF_056163025.1 of Triticum urartu. Lineage (NCBI taxonomy): Eukaryota > Viridiplantae > Streptophyta > Magnoliopsida > Poales > Poaceae > Triticum > Triticum urartu. The sequence continues at coordinate 159,089,627 of NC_141875.1, read as the reverse complement.
GAAAATGCCAAGTTGTTTAAAGAAAAATTTAAAAGATGGCATGATAAAAGGATACAAAAGCGTGAGTTTAATGTAGGTGACTATGTATTGCTATACAACTCTCGTTTAAGATTTTTTGCAGGAAAACTTCTCTCTAAATAGGAAGGTCCTTACGTTATCGAGGAGGTCTATCGTTCCGGTGCCATAAAAATCAACAACTTCGAAGGCACAAATCCGAAGGAGGTGAACGGTAAAAGAATCAAACATTATATCTCAGGTAATCCCAAAAATGTTGAAACCAATGTTATTGAAACCATAACCCCGGAGGAATACATAAGGGACACTTTCCGGAACGCTCCAGACTCCGAAAAGGAATAGGTATGTGGTACGGTAAGTAAACCAACTCCAAAACAGTTTTAAGGCAATATTTCTCCGTTTTGGAATATTTAGAAAAATAGAAAATAAGAAGCAGTCCGGGAAAGACACGAGGGCTCCATGAGGGTGGAGGGCGCGCCCTACCCCCGTAGGCACGCCCCCTGTCACATCCCTAGTTCTGGTATGACCTAGGCTAGCCTTCATGTTTGCATCATGTTTAAATTTCATTGAAATTTGAAATGGGGATTTGTGAAACCCTCAGAATCATTTCTGAAAATGACCCAAGTAAAAATTGCTCCAAAAGGGTCCAAGAAAATGCTCATGTTGCTCTCTGAAAATATTGGACAAAGATAAAAATCAAACCAATATTTTAAAGAGCTCATAAGTATTTATTTTGGGCATTTGGAATTAATCCAGTATTTATTTGCGTTGGATAAATATTTTTATATATACAAAATAATGTCCAATAATTCTGAATTTTGGTGAGGGGCTTTGGATTAATTCCTTAGGTCCTTGCAAAAATTTGACAGAATTAAATAAAATGATTTAATATTTTACTAAGTCAAAACAAATGACAGAAAATAGAAAACAGGAAATAAAAGAGAGTAAGAGACTTACCTGGCCTACCTCGACGACCCAGTAGGCAGCCCACCTGGCCGGCCCAGCCAGCGCCGCTGCTAGTCATCTTCCACCTCTCGCCAATAGGACGAGAGGCGTGTGGCCGCCGTGCGCACGCGCACGCGCTCGCCACCTCCTGCTTGCCGCTGCTGCCGGAGACGGCCACGAGTGCCACGATACCCCCCTGACCGCCCCTCTCTCCCCTGGACCCTCTCACTCTCCCACGGCTTCCTCCTCCTTCTCTGCTCTCTCTCCCTCGCACGCACCCGAGCGCCCCCGTCGCCGCCGACGTGCACCACCGCGGACACCAGCCTCCACACGCCTCTCCGCCGCACCAAGAAGCTCCGCAGCTGACCTCTACGCCATCTCCGCCAAGCCACGCGAGCGGACGCGCCCTGCAGCGGCTCCCCCGACCTCTTCTTCACCGCTGGCCGCCGCGGATCTCCACCGTCGACTTGCCGCCGTCCGAGCTTCCCCGAGCACGCTGGCCATCCCTACGGCGCTGCTGTGAGCCCTCGAGCGTTCTCCCCCTCTCCCCGCGGTCAATCCCCTCCTCTAGCCGCCTAGCCACCGGAGCCGAGAGCTCCGTGCCGCCGGCCATGACGCCGCCGTGGCCAGAGGCCGAGCCAGCCGCTCCCGTGCGTGTCATCGTGCTCCTGGTGATGCCAGGAGGCCGTGGAGGCCCTCCGCAGCCTCTGCCGTGCCCTGCAGCCACCTCCCGCCCGGAGCCGAACTCCGGCCGCCGCCTCGAGCTCGTTTCCGACGAGCTCCGGCCACCCCCGCCTCTCCCGCTTGCTCCAGACGACGAGGATGAGCCCCAACTCCTCGTCCGTGGTCTCCGCCGCCTGAATGGTCGCCGGAGGGCGATTCCCATGCCCCTCCGCCGTGTTCGGCCTCGCCGGTGGCTCAACGCTGGTCAAACCCCCAGTTAGCACTAACCTAATGACCCTCTGGGTCAATGACAGATGGGCCCCGGCGCCCCCTAATTTTTAGTTAGGCTAATACTAACCCCCCCTGTTTAACCAGTGACACTGACGTGTGGACCCCACATGTCAGGTTTGACCTGGTCAGCGCCGTTGACAGGCATGACGCAGTGCTGACGCAGTAATGGTTTTCTGGATTTAAAATAAATCAGGAAAATTCCAAAAATTGTTATAAACTTCAAAAATTCATAGAAATTCAATTGTAGCTCAGATTGAAATAATTTATATATGAAAAATTATCAGAAAAATTCAATCTATCCATCTGTACCATTTTCATGCATGAAAAACCAACTATACATGCTGTATATATGAAAACACACTTATGGCATATTTAAGAGCTTAATTTGGAGTTGTATTTGAACCCTTGGTTCAAATGGACTTCAACCAAATAAATGCTAGATGCATTAACTCAAACAACATCACATACTCATGCCATGTTCATGCATCATAATGTTGCATATGCTTGTGTTTGATTTTTGACACCGTTCCTTCTCGATAGGTCGTGCTCCGAAGAGTGTTCGAGAGTACCTGTCTGAGGAGTAGTGCCCCCCATGTTGATCTACCAGGCAAGCAAAACCCCTTGTTCATTCTGATACAATCCTACTCTCTCGCTCCTGCTCTCATTTATTGCATTAGGACAACAACGATTCAACTGCTACTTTATGCTGCGGTAGTTGAACCCATTTCTCTGCATGACCTATCATTGCCATAGTAAATAGTTAAAGCCCACTAGCATGTGTAGGAGTTGATTGAGCAATGTTGTGTTCCTACCATGCTTTGCCTGCTATTGCTTAGAGTATGTCAGGTCTGATTCATTGGGGATGAATTGGAGTGCAATGCTATGTTCTGATGCTGAGAGTTAAGTGTGTGAACACGATTTGGTAAAGGTAGCGGTGAGAGGCCATGTAGGAGTACATGGTGGGTTGTCTCACTGGAACCGTCCTTAAGCACTGAGTTCCGTGTATGTCGTCCAATGACTAGCTACTACCACACATTGGAATGCTTAAGTGCCCCTCTCGACTTATTAACCAACTTGATCTCTGTCCAGGAGTCACAAATAGTTTCTGGTGTTTGTAGGTAGTGCTATTTTTCTACCGAGTGGCACCTGGCAGGGTGGACTTGGGACATACTAGGCACCGTGGCCCAGTGTACCGAGTGGCACCCGGATGGTGGGCTCGGGAACCCTATACACAACGTTTGGGGCCGTGAGCGAAACCTCGGCCGGATCTCCTTGCGGATGGAACCCGAATAGGCGATAAACCTGGACTAGAGTCTTGTGTGGTTAGTTAGGTCGTGGCCGACACCCTCGCCAGGCTTCCGCTTGAAGGTTGCCGAGATACATGACGTGTATATGGTGATAAGTGGTGAGAGCGTGTGTGAAGAAGTACACCCCTGCAGGGTTATCATGATCCATTCGAATAGCCGTGTCCTCGGTTATGGACTTCTTGGATGCTTACGTGGTACATAGACAACTTAAAGTGGATACATTAAAATGCTCAAGACAAGTATGAGTGCTATGGATGGCCTTTCTCATAGGAAGACGAGGATGAATCCATAGTAGTGTATTGATGTGGTGATTAGTGGACTCGTGTGTGCTGCCTCACCTCAAAGAAGTTTCTCGTTGTCGTAGAACAGGATAGCCACTGAGTCAAAGCTGGCTTGCTGCAACTAAACCCCACATTACCTTCTTGATACAAATGCATGTATGATAGGATCTGATGTAAGTCTTGCTGAGTACCTTTGTACTCATGTTTGGTTTATTTATGTTTTGCAGGTGAGACATCTGTCTCACTAGTAGTACCGCTTGGACTTCGACGAGTAGCTTGTTACCTCAGCTACGATCTTGTGCCTTGGGAGGGACATGTAGATAGTCAGGCTTCTCGGCCTTTTTCTTTTGTAGTTGTCTGTACTCAGACATGTAATGCTTCCGTTGCTTGTATGCCCTGAATGATGGGTCATGTGACCCCTGTTTGTATTAATGCTATGTGGCTCTTCTGGGCCTTTATCTATATGAGTTTACGTTATGTTGTGATGCCATGTTGTACAGCACATACTTGCATGTTATGCGTACGTGTGACGTGTATTGCTATGTGTGGGATCCGACAATCTAGTTGTTTATCCTTGGCAGCCTCTCTTATGGGGAAATGTAGTCTAGTGCTTCCTTGAGCCATAGTAGTCCGCTACAGCCCGGTTCACCGGAGTCCTGCTACCCCAGCACTACTGCTCAGAACACTTGACTGGCCGGCATGTGTTCCACTTTGTTCCTATGTCTGTCCCTTCGGGGAAATGTCACGCGGTGACTTCCGGGGTCCTGCCTAGCCTGCTATAGCCCGAGTTCCCCGGAGTCCTGTTAGCCTAGTGCTACAGCCCGGATTCATACGCTATTGACCGACATGCTCGATGTGATTCATGTATGCCTGTCTCCATAGGTCTGTGCCGCTTTGGGTTCACGACTAGCCATGTCGGCCCGGGTTCTCTGTCATATGGATGCTAGCGACACTATCATATACATGAGCCAAAAAGGCGCAAACGGTCCCGGGCCATGGTAAGGCGACACCCGTGGGGATACCGTGCATGAGGACAGAAAGTGATATGAGGTGTTACATGCTAGATTGGTGTGACTTAGAATCGGGGTCCCGACAGCTTTGGTATCAGAGCCTGACTGCCTGTAGGATTACGAAGCCAACCTGGTCGAAGTTGGATCTAGAAATTCTTTAGCTATATAGGGGAATTGATTGTGGAAGGGAACATAAGGCTCTTTTTACTCCTTATACCTCATGGCCTTCTGATCTGAGTCATCTTATCTTTCCTATGGGGTTAAGGAACTAGGCTTCCTCTTCTGTCTATCAAGATCACGTGTTACTACTCCGTAGTCTCTTAGGATTGGTTGATCAGAGTCATATTCCAGTTCGAGTACTTCCAGTGTAGTCTGTTTAGTAATATCTCAGAACCTTGAGTGATGATGTTGAGTATGGTGCTACCCCGTTTTTTTGCAGAATGTCTCATTTCGAGCATTTTACTGCCGTTATGCTGCCGGAATTGTCCTAGGAGTTCAAGAGATAGTATTTTCCTCGTACTATATTCTACATCCTTATGATGATGCTGAATCCATCCTTGTTTCCTTGGTTGGTTCTTCAGGATGTCGTCAGTTAACCGAAGGTATGTTGCCCATAGCCGGAACCACGGAGATGGTAGGGATGAGGATCCTCCCGACCAGCCTTCGTTGGCAGAGTTCATGTTAGAGATGGAGAAGAACAAGCGAGAGTCTAACCGCTTGTTAGCACGTATTGAGGAGAACACCTCCCATCAGCACAAAGAGTCAGCGTCCATCTATGATTTCATTGGTCTGAAACCACCTACCTTCCATCATTCCATTGAACCACTCGATGCAGATGACTGGCTACGTAGTATCACACACAAGCTGCATTCTGCGAACGTAGCTGAAAGTGACAAGGTCACCTACGCTGCTTATCATCTGGAAGGTCCTGCTAGTATTTGGTGGCAGAACTATGAGGCTATGCTTCCAGCTGGCCAGATAACCACCTGGAGAGATTTCACTGAGGCTTTTCGCGAGCATCACATTCCTCAGGCTCTCATTGACCGCAAGAGAGAAGAGTTCTGTAGTTTCACCCAGAGTAAGATGGCTGTTGATGCTTACAGTAGAGAGTTTGAGAACCTTGCTCGCTATGCTACAGAAGAAGTGTCCTCGGACGCCAAGAAGCAGGCTAAGTTCCGGAAGGGTCTGAACCCCAAGTTGCGTCGTGATCCCCACTTGCATCATTGCAATACATTCCAGGCTCTTGTGAACAAGGCCATTAATGCAGAGACAGCTCAACTCACATACGAGGAGTCTCGTAAGCACACCCGTGATTTGGGTTCTTCTTCCGGTTCTACTTCGCAGAAGCGCCGGATTTGGGTTCCGAACTCCGCTCTTCCACCTGGTTATTCACCGAGGCCCTCTTATGTGGCGCCTCACCCAGTTCAGTTACATGCTCCACCCAGGCCTATTGGTAGATCGCTTGTCAATGCAGGTCCACGTCCTACTTCAGGGACTTGTTTCACATGCGGAGAGCCAGGACACCATGCACATGACTGCTCGCAAACGAATTATGCTCCACCCTAGCCTAAGAAGTCTGTTGGCTGTGGTAAGCCATCACGCAAGATGATCAGTGTCAAGTCAGCTCCCACTGAACATGGATGTGTGCATCATGTCTTAGCTAAAGACGCTCATGATGATCCGGATGTCGTTCTTGGTACACTCCTTGTCAATTGTCATCCAGCTTCGGTTCTGTTCGATACCGGAGCATCTCACTCCTTCATCTCTGAAGGCTATGCTCGTTTGCACGATATGTCATTTTGTGATATGCCAACTCCACTTGAAATCCAAACTCCAGGGTCTAGATGGCAAACTAACAGAATAAGCCATGGTAATGGAATCCTTGTTGACAGACTTGTATTCCTTGCATCTCTTATAACCCTCAAGTCTACAGATATTAACATCATCTTGGGTATGGACTGGATGAAAGCTCATTATGCCAAGATTGATTGTTACACAAGGTCTGTTCAGCTTGCACACCCATCTGGCAAGATAGTCACTGTCTCCACTAGAGTTGCAAAGCGTCAGCTCTATTCCCTTAATGCCAGCCCTCTTCCAGACCTTGAAGATTTCCGGTAGTCTGTGACTTTCCGGATGTCTTTCCAGAGGAACTGCCAGGTATTCCACCTGACAGAGATGTAGAGTTTGTCATAGATCTTATCCCAGGAACCGCTCCAGTCTCTAGGAGACCTTACAAGATGGCACCCTTAGAACTAGCTGAGCTTAAGAAACAACTCGATGAATCCTTGCAAAAGGGTTTCATCCATCCTAGTTCTCCTCCCTGGGCTTGCCCTGTCCTCTTCGTCAAGAAGAAGGATGGTACGGACCGGATGGTTGTAGAGTATCGTCCCATTAATTTGGTTACGATAAAGAACAAGTATCCGCTCCCCAGGATCATGACCTGTATGATCAGCTCGCTGGATCCTCAGTCTTTTCCAAGATGGATTTGAGGTTAGGCTACCACTAAATCAAGATCAGAAATGGGGACATTCCTCAGACAGCTTTTGTCACTCGTTATGGCCAGTATGAGTACACCATCATGTCCTTTGGTCTAACCAACGCTCCAGCTAATTTCTCTCGCTTGATGAACTCAATCTTCATGGAGTACTTAGATAAGTTCGTCATGGTTTACCTCGATGATATTCTTATTTACTTGAAGAACGAGGAAGATCATGCCGAACATCTTAGACTTGTGCTAGAAAAACTCAGAGAGCACCGCCTTTATGCCAAGTTCTCCAAGTGCGAATTTTGGTTGCCAGAAGTGACCTACCTAGGCCATGTGATATCTGGTAAGGGCATTGCCGTCAATCCCGAGAGAGTTCAGGCCATTCTTGATTGGACTCCGCCTGAAACAGTTAAGCAGGTTAGGAGTTTCCTTGGTCTAGCCAGTTATTGTCGCCGCTTCATTGAGAACTTCTCCAAAGTGGCCAAACCCCTCACGGAACTTCTCAAGAAAGATAAAAAGTTTGAGTGGTCCCCACAGTGTGAGCACAGTTTTTAGGAACTAAAAAGACGACTGACTTCTACTCCCATACTTGTGCCACCGGATTTCACTAAAGACTTTGTTATCTACTGCGACGCCTCACGACAGGGACTAGGTTGCATCCTTATGCAGGATCGTCATGTGATTGCCTATGCATCTCGACAGTTGCATCCACATGAGGAGAATTATCCTAGACATGATTTAGAGCTTGCAGCCATAGTCTATGCACTTAAGACATGGCGACATTACCTTCTCGGTAAACATTGCGAGATTTACACCGATCACCAGAGTCTCAAGTATATCTTCACCCAACCAGATTTGAACCTTAGGCAAAGACGTTGGCTGGAGTTGATCTCAGATTACGACTTTGGGATTACCTACACCCCAGGCAAGGGCAATGTCATGGCTGATGCACTAAGTCGTAAGTCCTATTGCAACAATCTCATGTTGCAGCAGGGCCAACCACTTCTCCATGAGGAATTATGTAAGCTCAACCTTCACCTTGCTCCTCACGGATTCCTATCAACCTTGGTGGCGAAACCTACCCTTGAGGATCAGATCATTACTGACCAGAAGTTTTATAAGGGTGTTATGTTGGAAATATGCCCTAGAGGCAATAATAAAATGGTTATTATTATATTTCTTTGTTCATGATAATTGTCTATTGTTCATGCTATAATTGTGTTATCCGGAAATCGTAATACATGTGTGAATACATAGACCACAACACGTCCCTAGTGAGCCTCTAGTTGACTAGCTCATTGATTAAAAGATAGTCATGGTTTCCTGACTATGGACATTGGATGTCATTGATAACGGGATCACATCATTAGGAGAATGATGTGATGGAAAAGACCCAATCCTAAGCATAGCTCAAAGATCGTGTAGTTCGTCTGCTGTAGCTTTTCCGAATGTCAAGTATCATTTCCTTAGACCATGAGATTGTGCAACTCCCGGATACCGTAGGAGTGCCTTGGGTGTGCCAAACGTCATAACGTAACTGGGTGACTATAAAGGTACACTATAGGTATCTCCGAAAGTGTCTGTTGGGTTGGCACGAATCGAGACTGGGATTTGTCACTCCGTATGATGGAGAGGTATCTCTGGGCCCACTCGGTAATGCATCATCATAATGAGCTCAATGTGACCAAGTGGTTGATCATGGGATCATGCATTACGGTACGAGTAAAGTGACTTGCCGGTAACGAGATTGAACGAGGTATTGGGATACCGACGATCGAGTCTCGGGCAAGTAACGTACCGATTGACAAAGGGAATTGTATACGGATTGATTGAATTCTCGACATCGTGGTTCATCCGATGAGATCATCGTGGAGCATGTGGGAGCCAACATGGGTATCCAGATCCCGCTGTTGGTTATTGACCGGAGAGGCATCTCGGTCATGTCTGCATGTCTCCCGAACCCGTAGGGTCTACACACTTAAGGTTCGGTGACGCTAGGGTTGTAGAGATATTAGTATGCAGTAACCTGAAAGTTGTTCGGAGTCCCGGACGTCACGAGGAGTTCTGGAATGGTCCGGAGGTAAAGATTTATATATAGGAAGTCCAGTTTCGGCCATCGGGAAGGTTTCGGGGTTCGCCGGTATTGTACCGGGACCACCGGAAGGGTCCCGGGGGTCCACCGGGTGGGGCCACCTATCCCGGAGGGCCCCATGGGCTGAGTTGGGAGGGGAACCAGCCCCTAGTGGGCTGGTGCGCCCCCCCTTGGGCCTCCCCTGTGCCTAGGGTTGGGAAACCCTAGGGGTGGGGGCGCCCCCCACTTGGCTTGGGGGGGAAGCCACCCCTTGGCCGCCGCCCCCTTGGAGATCCATCTCCTAGGGACGGCGGCCCCCCAAGGCCCCTATATAAAGAGGGGAAGGGAGGGCAGCCGCACCCCTTGCTCTTGGCGCCTCCCTCTCCCTCCGTAACACCTCTCCTCCCCGCTTGCGCTTGGCGAAGCCCTGCCGGGATCCTGCTGCATCCACCACCACACCGTCGTGCTGCTGGATCTTCATCAACCTCTCCTTCCCCCTTGCTGGATCAAGAAGGAGGAGACGTCTTCCCAACCATACGTGTGTTGAACGCGGAGGTGACATCCGTTCGGCACTAGGTCATCGGTGATTTGGATCACGTCGAGTACGACTCCATCAACCCCGTTCTTTTGAACGCTTCTGCACGCGATCTACAAGGGTATGTAGATGCACTCCTCTCTCCCTCGTTGCTAGATGACTCCATAGATTGATCTTGGTGATGCGTAGAAAATTTTATAATTCTGCTACGTTCCCCAACAGTGGCATCATGAGCTAGGTCTATGCGTAGTTTCTATGCATGAGTAGAACACAAAGTAGTTGTGGGCGTCGATATTGTCAATTATCTTGCCATTACTAGTCTTATCTTGATTCGGCGGCATTGTGGGATGAAGCGGCCCGGACCGACCTTACACATACGCTTACGTGAGACTGGTTCCACCGACTGACATGCACTAGTTGCATAAGGTGGCTGGCGGGTATCTGTCTCTCCCACTTTAGTCGGATCGGATTCGATGAACAGGGTCCTTATGAAGGGTAAATAGAAATTGGCAATTCACGTTGTGGTTTTGGCATAGGTAAGACACGTTCTTGCTAGAATCCTATAGCAGCCACGTAAAAAACTTGCAACAACAATTAGAGGACGTCTAACTTGTTTTTGCAGCAAGTGTTTTGTGATGTGATATGGCCAAAGGATGTGATGAATGATATATGTGATGTATGATATGATCATGTTCTTGTAATAGGAATCACGACTTGCATGTCGATGAGTATGACAACTGGCAGGCGCCATAGGAGTTGTCTTAATTTATTTGTGACCTGCGTGTCAACATATAACATCATGTAATTACTTTACTTTATTGCTAAGCCATTTGCCATAGTAGTAGAAGTAATAGATGATGAGACAACTTCAAGAATACACGATGATGGAGATCATGATGATGGAGATCATGGTATCATGCCGGTGACAACGATGATCATGGAGCCCCGAAGATGGAGATCAAAAGGAGCAAATGATATTGGCCATATCATGTCACTATTTGATTGCATGTGATGTTTATCATGTTTTACATCTTATTTGCTTAGAACGACGGTAGCTTAAATAAGATGATCCCTCGTAATAATTTCAAGAAAGTGTTCCCCCTAACTGTGCACCATTGCGAAGGTTCGTTGTTTCGAAGCACCACGTGATGATCGGGTGTGATAGATTCTAACGTTTGAATACAATGGGTGTAAGCCAAATTTACACACGCAATACACTTAGGTTGACTTGACGAGCCTAGCATGTACAGACATGGCCTTGGAACACAGAAGACCGAAAGGTCGAGTATGAGTCATATAGAAGATACGATCAACATGAAGATGTTCACCGATGTTGGCTAGTCCGTCTCACGTGATGATCGGACACGGCCTAGTTAACTCGGATCATGTTTCACTTAGATGACTGGAGGGATGTCTATCTGAGTGGGAGTTCATTGAATAATTGGATTAGATGAACTTAATTATCATGAACTTAGTCTAAAATCTTTACAATATGTCTTGTAGATCAAATGGCCCACGTTGTCCTCAACTTCAACGCGTTCCTAGAGAAAACCAAGCTGAAAGATGATGGCAGCAACTATGCGGACTGGGTCCGGAACCTGAGGATCATCCTCATAGCTGCCAAGAAAGATTATGTCCTAGAAGCACCGCTAGGTGACGCACCTATCCCAGAGAACCAAGACGTTATGAACGCTTGGCAGTCACGTGCTGATGATTACTCCCTCGTTCAGTGTGGCATGCTTTACAGCTTAAAACTGGGGCTCCAAAAGCGTTTTGAGAGACATGGAGCATATGAGATGTTCGAAGAGCTGAAAATGGTTTTCCAAGCTCACGCCCGGGTCGAGAGATAGGAAGTCTCCGACAAGTTCTTCAGTTGTAAGATGGAGGAAAATAGTTCTGTCAGTGAGCACATACTCAAAATGTCTGGGTTGCATAACTGCTTGACTCAGCTGGGAGTTAATCTCCTGGATGACGCAGTCATTGACAGAATCCTTCAGTCGCTTCCACCGAGCTACAAGAGCTTTGTGATGAACTTCAATATGCAGGGGATGGAAAAGACCATTCCTGAGGTATATTCAATGCTGAAATCAGCAGAGGTGGAAATCAAAAAGGAACATCAAGTGTTGATGGTGAATAAAACCACTAATTTCAAGAAAGGCAAGGGTGAGAAGAACCTCAAGAAGGACGGCAAGGGAGTTGCCGCGCCCGGTAAGCAAGCTGCTGGGAAGAAGCCAAAGAATGGACCCAAGCCCGAGACTGAGTGTTTTTATTGCAAGGGAGGTGGTCACTGGAAGCGGAACTGCCCCAAATACTTAGCGGACAAGAAGGCCGGAAACACCAAAGGTATATGTGATATACATGTAATTGATGTGTACCTTACTAGTACTCGTAGTAGCTCCTGGGTATTTGATACCGGTGCGGTTGCTCACATTTGTAACTCAAAGCAGGAGCTGCGGAATAAGCGGAGACTGGCGAAGGACGAGGTGACGATGCGCGTCGGGAATGGTTCCAAGGTCGATGTGATCGCCGTCGGCACTCTACCTCTACATTTACCTACGGGATTAGGTTTAAACCTCAATAATTGTTATTTAGTGCCAGCTTTGAGCATGGACATTGTATCAGGATCTCGTTTAATTCGAGATGGCTACTCATTTAAATCCGAGAATAATGGTTGTTCTATTTATATGAGAGATATGTTTTATGGTCATGCTCCGATGGTGAATGGTTTATTCTTAATGAATCTCGAGCGTAATGTTACACATATTCATTGTGTGAATACCAAAAGATGTAAGGTTGATAATGATAGTCCCACATACTTATGGCACTGCCGCCTTGGTCACATAGGTGTCAAACGCATGAAGAAGCTCCATGCAGCTGGAGTTTTGGAGTCTCTTGATTACGAATCATTTGACACGTGTGAACCATGCCTCATGGGTAAAATGACCAAGACTCCGTTCTCAGGAACAATGGAGCGAGCAACCAACTTATTGGAAATCATACATACTGATGTGTGCGGTCCAATGAGTGTTGAGGCTCGCGGTGGCTATCGTTATGTTCTCACCCTCACTGATGACTTGAGTAGATATGGGTATGTCTACTTAATGAAACACAAGTCTGAGACCTTTGAAAAGTTCAAGGAATTTCAGAGTGAGGTTGAGAATCAACATGACAAGAAAATCAAGTTCTTGCAATCAGATCGTGGGGGAGAATACTTCAGTCACGAATTTGGCACACACTTAAGAAAATGTGGAATAGTTTCACAACTCACGCCGCCTGGAACACCTCAGCGTAATGGTGTGTCCGAACATCATAATCGCACTCTATTGGATATGGTGCGATCCATGATGTCTCTTACCGATCTACCGCTGTCATTTTGGGGCTATGCTTTAGAGATTGCCGCATTCACTTTAAATAGGGCTCCGTCGAAATCCGTTGAGACGACACCGTATGAATTATGGTTTGGGAAGAAACCTAAGCTGTCGTTTCTAAAAGTTTGGGGATGCAATGCTTATGTCAAGAAACTTCAACCTGAAAAGCTCGAACCCAAATCGGAAAAATGCGTCTTCATAGGATACCCTAAAGAAACTATTGGGTATACCTTCTACCTCAGATCCGAAGGCAAGATCTTTGTTGCCAAGAATGGGTCCTTTCTAGAGAAAGAGTTTCTCTCGAAAGAAATAAGTGAGAGGAAAGTAGAACTTGATGAAGTATTACCCCTTGAACTGGTAAGTGGCGCAGCTCAAGAAAATGTTCCTGAGGTGCCTGCACCGACTAGAGAGGAAGTTAATGATGATGATCATGAAACTTCACATCAAGTTGCTACTGAACTTCGTAGGTCCACAAGGACACGTTCCGCACCAGAGTGGTACGGCAACCCTGTCTTGAAAATCTTGTTGTTAGACAACGGTGAACCTTCGAACTATGAAGAAGCGATGGCGGGCCCGGATTCCGACAAATGGCTGGAAGCCATGAAATCCAAGATAGGATCCATGTATGAAAACAAAGTATGGACTTTGACTGACTTGCCCGATGATCGGCGAGCCATAGAAAATAAATGGATCTTTAAGAAGAAGACAGACGCGGATGGTAACGTAACCATCTATAAAGCTCGGCTTGTCGCTAAGGGTTATTGACAAGTTCAAGGGGTTGACTATGATGAGACTTTCTCACCCGTAGCGAAGCTGAAGTCCGTCCGAATCATGTTAGCAATTGCCGCATTCTATGACTATGAGATATGGCAAATGGACGTCAAAACGACATTCCTTAATGGTTTCCTTAAGGAAGAATTGTATATGATGCAGCCGGAAGGTTTTGTCGATCCTAAGAATGCTGACAAGGTGTGCAAGCTCCAACGCTCGATTTATGGGCTGTGCAAGCATCTCGGAGTTGGAACATTCGTTTTGATGAGATGATCAAAGCGTTTGGGTTTACGCAGACTTATGGAGAAGCCTGCATTTACAAGAAAGTGAGTGGGAGCTCTGTAGCATTTCTCATATTGTATGTGGATGACATACTGTTGATGGGAAATGATATAGAATTCTTGGAAAGCATAAAGGCCTACTTGAACAAGTGTTTTTCAATGAAGGATCTTGGAGAAGCTGCTTATATATTAGGCATCAAGATCTATAGAGATAGATCGAGACGCCTCATTGGTCTTTCACAGAGTACGTACCTTGACAAGATATTGAAGAAGTTCAAAACGGATCAGTCAAAGAAGGGGTTCTTGCATGTATTGCAAGGTACGAGATTGAGCACGGCTCAATGCCCGACCATGGCAGAAGATAGAGAAAAGATGAGTGTTGTCCCCTATGCCTCGGTCATAGGGTCTATCATGTATGCTATGCTGTGTACTAGCCCTGATGTAAACCTTGCCGTAAGTTTGGTAGGAAGGTACCAAAGTAATCCCGTCATGGAACACTGGACAGCGGTCAAGAATATCCTGAAGTACCTGAAAAGGACTAAGGATATGTTTCTCGTTTATGGAGGTGACGAAGAGCTCGTCGTAAAGGGCTGCGTCGATGCTAGCTTCGACACAGATCTGGATGACTCTAAGTTACAAACCGGATACGTGTATATTTTGAATGGTGGGGCAGTAAGCTGGTGCAGTTGCAAGCAAAGAGTTGTGGCGGGATCTACATGTGAAGCGGAGTACATGGCAGCCTCGGAGGCAGCACAAGAAGCAGTCTGGGTGAAGGAGTTCATTACCGACCTAGGAGTCATACCCAATGCGTCGGGCCCGATGACTCTCTTCTGTGACAACACCGGAGCTATTGCCCTTGCCAAGGAGCCCAGGTTTCACAGGAAGACGAGGCATATCAAGCGTCGCTTCAACTCCATTCGTGAAAGTGTTCAAAATGGAGACATAGAGATTTGTAAAGTACATACGGACCTGAATGTGGCAGATCTGTTGACTAAACCTCTCCCTAGAGCAAAACATGATCAACACCAGAACTACATGGGTGTTTGATTCATCACAATGTAACTAGACTATTGACTCTAGTGCAAGTGGGAGACTGTTGGAAATATGCCCTAGAGGCAATAATAAAATGGTTATTATTATATTTCTTTGTTAATGATAATTGTCTATTGTTCATGCTATAATTGTGTTATCCGGAAATCGTAATACATGTGTGAATACATAGACCACAACACGTCCCTAGTGAGCCTCTAGTTGACTAGCTCGTTGATCAAAAGACAGTCATGGTTTCCTAACTATGGACATTGGATGTCATTGATAATGGGATCACATCATTAGGAGAATGATGTGATGGACAAGACCCAATCCTAAGCATAGCTCAAAGATCGTGTAGTTCGTCTGCTGTAGCTTTTCTGAATGTCAAGTAGCATTTCCTTAGACCATGAGATTATGCAACTCCCGGATACTGTAGGAGTGCCTTGGGTGTGCCAAACGTCACAACGTAACTGGGTGACTATAAAGGTACACTACATGTATCTCCGAAAGTGTCTGTTGGGTTGGCACGAATAGAGACAGGGATTTGTCACTCCGTATGACGGAGAGGTATCTCTGGGCCCACTCAATAATGCATCATCATAATGAGCTCAATGTGACCAAGTGGTTGATCACAGGATCATGCATTATGGTACGAGTAAAGTGACTTGCCGGTAACGAGATTGAACGAGGTATTGGGATACCGACGATCGAGTCCCGGGCAAGTAACGTACCGATTGACAAAGGGAATTGTATACGGATTGATTGAATCCTCGACATCGTGGTTCATCCGAAGAGATCATCGTGGAGCATGTGGGAGCCAACATGGGTATCCAGATCCCGCTGTTGGTTATTGACCGGAGAGGCATCTCGGTCATGTCTGCATGTCTCCCGAACCCGTAGGGTCTACACACTTAAGGTTCGGTGACGCTAGGGTTGTAGAGATATTAGTATGCAGTAACCTGAAAGTTGTTCGGAGTCCCGGATGAGATCCCGGACGTCACGAGGAGTTCTGGAATGGTCCGGAGGTAAAGATTTATATATAGGAAGTCCAGTTTCGGCCATCGGGAAGGTTTCGGGGTTCGCCGGTATTGTACCGGGACCACCGGAAGGGTCCCGGGGGTCCACCGGGTGGGGCCACCTATCCCGGAGGGCCCCATGGGCTGAGTTGGGAGGGGAACTAGCCCCTAGTGGGCTGGTGCGCCCCCCTTGGGCCTCCCCTGCGCCTAGGGTTGGGAAACCCTAGGGGTGGGGGCGCCCCCCACTTGGCTTGGGGGGGAAGCCACCCCTTGGCCGCCGCCCCCTTGGAGATCCATCTCCTAGGGCCGCTGCCCCCCACAAGGCCCCTATATAAAGAGGGGGGAGGGAGGGCAGCCGCACCCCTTGCTCTTGGCGCCCCCCTCTCCCTCGGTAACAACTCTCCTCCCCGCTTGCGCTTGGCGAAGCCCTGCCGGGATCCTGCTGCATCCAACACCACGCCGTCGTGCTGCTGGATCTTCATCAACCTCTCCTTCCCCCTTGCTGGATCAAGAAGGAGGAGACGTCTTCCCAACCATACGTGTGTTGAACGCGGAGGTGCCATCCGTTCGGCACTAGGTCATCGGTGATTTGGATCACGTCGAGTACGACTCCATCAACCCTGTTCTCTTGAACGCTTCCGCGCGCGATCTACAAGGGTATGTAGATGCACTCCTCTCTCCCTCGTTGCTAGATGACTCCATAGATTGATCTTGGTGATGCGTAGAAAATTTTATAATTCTGCTACGTTCCCCAACATGTTATCCACATCAAGAGAAACATTAAGAAGGGAGTTGGTGGATGTTTCTCTATGGATGATCGAGGTGTTGTTTTCTTTGAGAATCGCTTGGTGGTTCCCAAGAATCAACATTTGCGACAACTGATTCTTAAGGAGGCTCATGTATCTCCTCTCACGATTCATCCTGGTAGTACTAAGATGTATCAGGACCTACGCCAGAGGTTCTGGTGGACTAGGATGAAGAGAGAAATTGCTCAGTTTATTGCTAACGACGTTTGTCATCGCGTTAAGGAAGAACATCAAAGGCCTACTGGCACCCTTCAACCTTTAGCTATTCCTAAGTGGAAATGGGATAAAGTTTGTATGGACTTCATCACCGGCTTTCCCAGGACCAAGAGAGGGAATAATGCTATCTTCGTAGTCATTGATCATCTTTCCAAAGTGGCTCACTTCCTACCTGTTCGAGAGAGCATCACTGCTAGTCAGCTCGCTGACTTATATATTTCTCGAATAGTGTCACTTCATGGTGTTCCACTAGAGATCAATTCAGACCATGGTAGTCTTTTCACTTCTCATTTCTGGGAGAGTTTCCAAACTGGCATGGGCACCCATCTTTCCTTCAGTACCGCTTTCCACCCTCAATCAAGTGGTCAGGTGGAACGGGTCAACCAAATTCTCGAAGACATGCTTAGAGCTTGTGTTATCTCATTCGGTATGGATTGGGAGAAGTGTCTTCCCTTCGCCGAGTTTGCTTATAACAATAGCTACCAATCCAGCCTCAAGAAAGCTCCTTTTGAGGTTCTGTATGGACGAAGATGTCGAACACCTTTGAACTGGTCAGAAACAGGTGAAAGACAATTTTTTGGACCGGACATGATCCAGGAGGCAGAAGAGCAAGTTCGCATTATTCGTGAGAATTTGAAAACAGCCCAATCTTGTCAAAAGAGCCAGTATGACCGTAGTCATAAGGAAGTGGCTTATGAAGTTGGTGAAAAGGCTTACCTCCGGGTTACTCCTTTGAAGGGTACCCATCGATTCGGTATCAAGGGCAAGTTGGCTCCTCGTTACATTGGTCCCTTTCTCATTCTCGCTAAATGAGGAGAGGTTGCCAACCAGTTGGAACTACCCCCACATCTTTCTCGAGTACATGATGTCTTCCACGTCTCTCAACTCAGGCGTTGCTTCTCGGATCGCATCCGCGGAGTGGACCACGAAACGCTTGATCTCCAAGATAACCTCACTTATCGAGAGTACCCCGTCCGCATTCTGGATCAAGCCGAGCGTGTCACTCGACGTCATAACATCAAGTTTCTCAAGGTTCAGTGATCTCATCATTCCGAGAGAGAAGCTACCTGGGAGCCTGAAGATCGTCTTCGACTTGAGTACCCCACTTTCTTTCCGCCAACTCCTGAATCTCGGGACGAGATTCTTCCAAGTGGGGGCGAGTTGTCACATCCCTAGTTCTTGTATGACCTAGGCTAGCCTTCATGTTTGCATCATGTTTAAATTTCATTGAAATTTGAAATGGGGATTTGTGAAACCCTCAGAATCATTTCTGAAAATGACCCAAGTAAAAATTGCTCCAAAAGGATCCAAGAAAATGTTCATGTTGCTCTCTGAAAATATTGGACAGAGATAAAAATCAAACCAATATTTTAAAGAGCTCATAAGTATTTATTTTGGGCATTTGGAATTAATCCAGTATTTATTTGCGTTGGATAAATATTTTTATATATACAAAATATTGTCCAATAATTCTGAATTTTGGTGAGGGGCTTTGGATTAATTCCTTAGGTCCCTGCAAAATTTGACAGAATTAAATAAAATGATTTAGTATTTTACTAAGTCAAAACAAATGACAGAAAATAGAAAACAGGAAATAAAAGAGAGTAAGAGACTTACCTGGCCTACCTCGACGGCCCAGCAGGCAGCCCACCTGGCCGGCCCATCCAGCGCCGCTGCC
Source organism: Triticum urartu (assembly GCF_056163025.1). Classification (NCBI taxonomy): domain Eukaryota; kingdom Viridiplantae; phylum Streptophyta; class Magnoliopsida; order Poales; family Poaceae; genus Triticum; species Triticum urartu. Next base: position 159,070,856 of record NC_141875.1, on the reverse strand, counting down.
AGTCATCTTCCACCTCTCACCAATAGGACGAGAGGCGTGTGGCCGCCGTGCGCGCGCGCACGCGCTCGCCAGCTCCTGCTTGCCGCTGCTGCTAGAGACGGCCACGAGCGCCACGATACCCCCTGACTGCCCCTCTCTCCCCTGGACCCTCTCAATCTCCCACGGCTTCCTCCCCCTTCTCTGCTCTCTCTCCCTCGCACGCACCCGAGCGGCCCCGTCGCCGCCAACGTGCACCACCGCAGCCACTGGCCTCCACACGCCTCTCCGCCGCACCAAGAAGCTCCGCAGCTGACCTCTACGCCATCTAAGCCAAGCACGCGAGCGGATGCGCCCTGCAGCGGCTCCACCGACCTCTTCTTCACCGCCGGCTGCCGTGGATCTCCACCGTCGACTTGCCGCCGTCCGAGCTTCCCCGAGCACGCTGGCCATCCCTACGGCGCTGCTGTGAGCCCCCGAGCATTCTCCCCCTCTCCCCGCAGTCAATCCCCTCCTCTAGCCGCCTAGCCACCGGAGCCGAGAGCTCCGTGCCGCCGGCCATGGCGCCGCCGTGGCCAGAGGCCGAGCCAGCCGCTCCCGCGCGCGTCACCATGCTCCTGGTGTCGCCAGCAGGCCGTAGAAGACCTCCGCAGCCTCTCCCGTGCCCTGCAGCCACCTCCCGCCCGGAGCCAAACTCCGGCCGCCGCCTCGACCTCGTTTCCGATGAGCTCCGGCCACCCCCGCCTCTCCTGCTTGCTCCAGACGACGCGGACGAGCCCCAGCTCGTCGTCCATGGTCTCCGTCGCCTGAATGGTCGCCGAAGGGCGATTCCCGTGCCCCTCCGCCGCGTTCGGCCTCGCCGGTGGCTCAACGCCGGTCAAACCCCAGTTAGCACTAACCTAATGACCCTCTGGGTCAATGACAGATGGGCCCCGGCGCCCCCTAATTTTTAGATAGGCTAATACTAACCCCCTGTTTAACCAGTGACACTGACATGTGGACCCCACGAGTCAGGTTTGACCTAGTCAGCGCCGTTGACCTGCTGACGCAGGCATGACGCAGTGCTGACGCAGTAATGGTTTTCTGGATTTAAAATAAATCAGGAAAATTCCAGAAATTGTTATAAACTTCAAAAATCCATAGAAATTCAACCGTAGCTCAGATTGAAATAATTTATATATGAAAAATTATCAGAAAAATTCAATCTATCCATCTGTACCATTTTCATGCATGACAAACCAACTATACATGCTGTATATATGAAAACACACTTATGGCATATTTAAGAGCTTAATTTGGAGTTGTATTTGAACCCTTGGTTCAAATGGACTTCAACCAAATAAGTGCTAGATGCATTAACTCAAACAACATCACATACTCATGCCATGTTCATGCATCATAATGTTGCATATGCTTGTGTTTGATTTTCGACACCGTTCCTTCTCGATAGGTCCCACTCCGGAGAGTGTTCGAGAGTACCTGTCTGAGGAGCAGTGCCCCCCCTGTTGATCTACCAGGCAAGCAAAACCCCTTGTTCATTCCGATACTATCCTACTCTCTCGCTCCTGCTCTCATTTATTGCATTAGGACAACAATGATTCAACTGCTACTTTATGCTGCGGTAGTTGAACCCATTTCTCTGCATGACCTGTCATTGGCACAGTAAATAGTTAAAACCCACTAGCATGTGCAGGAGTTGATTGAGCCAGGTTGTGTTCCTACCATGCTTTGCCTGCTACTGCTTAGAGTATGTCAGGTCTGGTTCATTGGGAATGAATTGGATTGCAATGCTATGTTTTGATGCTGCGAGTTAAGTGTGTGAACACGATTTGGTAAAGGTAGCGGTGAGAGGCCATGTAGGAGTACATGGTGGGTTGTCTCACTGGAACCGTCCTTAAGCACTGAGTTCCGTGTATGTCGTCCAATGACTAGCTACTACCACACATTGGAATGCTTAAGTGCCCCTCTCGACTTATTAACCAACTTGATCTCTATCCAAGAGTCGCAAATAGTTTCTGGTGTTTGTAGGTAGTGCTATTTTTCTACCGAGTGGCACCCGGCAGGGTGGACTTGGGAAAGACTAGGCACCGTGGCCTGGTGTACCGAGTGGCACCTGGATGGTGGGCTCGGGAACCCTGTACACATCATTTGGGGCCGTGAGAGAAACCCCGGTCGGATCTCCTTGTGGATGGAACCCGAATAGGCGATAAACCTGTACTAGAGTCTTGTGTGGTTAGTTAGGTCGTGGCCGACACCCTCGCCAGGCTTCTGCTTGAAGGTTGCCGAGATACATGACGTGTATATGGTGATAAGTGGTGAGAGCGTGTGTGAAGAAGTACACCCCTGCAGGGTTATCATGATCCATTCGAATAGCCGTGTCCTCGGTTATGGACTTCTTGGATGCTTACGTGGTACATAGACAACTTAAAGTGGATACATTAAAATGCTCAAGACAAGTGTGAGTGCTATGGATGGCCTTTCTCGTAGGAAGACGAGGATGAATCCATAGTAGTGTATTGATGTGGTGATTAGTGGACTCGTGTGCGCTGCCTCACCTCAAAGAAGTTTCTCGTTGTCATAGAACAGGATAGCCACTGAGTCAAAGCTGGCTTGCTGCAACTAAACCCCACATTACCTTCTTGATACAAATGCATGTATGATAGGATCTAATGTAAGTCTTGCTGAGTACCTTTGTACTCACATTTGCTTTATTTATGTTTTCAGGTGAGACATCTGTCTCACTAGTAGTACCGCTTGGACTTCGACGAGTAGCTTGTTACCTCAGCTACGATCTTGTACCTTGGGAGGGACTTGTAGACAGTCAGGCTTCTCGGCCTTTTTCTTTTGTAGTTGTCTGTACTCAGACATGTAATGCTTCCGTTGCTTGTATGCTCTGAATGATTGGTCATATGACCCCTGTTTGTATTAATGCTATGTGGCTCTTCTGGGCCTTTATCTATATGAGTTTGCGTTATGTTGTGATGCCATGTTGTACAACACATACTTGCATGTTATGCTTACGTGTGACGTGTATTGCTATGTGTGGGATCCGACAATCTAGTTGTTTATCCTTGGCAGCCTCTCTTATGGGGAAATGTAGTCTAGTGCTTCCTTGAGCCATAGTAGTCCGCTACAGCCTGGTTCACCGGAGTCCTGCTAGCCCAGCACTACTGCTCAGAACACTTGACTGGCCGGCATGTGTTCCACTTCGTTCCTATGTCTGTCCCTTCAGGGAAATGTCACGCGGTGACTTCCGGAGTCCTGCCTAGCTTGCTACAGCCCGGGTTCCCTGGAGTCCTGTTAGCCCAGTGCTACAGCCTGGATTCATACGCTGTTGACCGACATGCTCAATGTGATTCATGTATGCCTGTCTCCATAGGTCTGTGCCGCTTTGGGTTCATGACTAGCCATGTCAGCCCGGGTTCTCTGTCATATGGATGCTAGCGACACTATCATATACGTGAGCCAAAAGGCACAAACGGTCCCGGGCCATGGTAAGGCGACACCCGTGGGGATACCGTGCGTGAGGCCGCAAAGTGATATGAGGTGTTACATGCTAGATCGATGTGACTTAGAATCGGGGTCCCGACACCCCCTACCTCGTGGGCACCTCGTGCGCTCTCCGAACTCCATTTTCTTACACGACACGTATTTCGGTCGGTAAAATTTCATTATATAATCTCCCGAGGGTTTTGACTCCCGTACCACACAATTATCTTCTGTTTGTGTTTCGAGTTGTTTCTGTTGCAGATTAGAGTAAGATGTCTTCGCAAGAGTCAGTCGGGGAGAGTCGGGTGTCTCATCCTGCACCAAGATCAATGACAAACAACAATGTTGCACCTTCGGGCCAGCAACAGAGGAAGAGATGGAGGCTGAATTAAAGAGGATAGATGCCATGGAAGAGGATCAAGAAGTCACTTCCCGCTTCCGAGCTGGATTCACAATGGGAGAACTTCAGAGCTCGGCTATTCCAAATTCGGTTATCCCTTCCAATGTTAGACTTCTTTCTTATGAGAATATGAAAAAAAGTGTCACTGGTTCTCCCGTAGCTATGCAGCACCCTTGGGTGCAAGGAGCTTTGGCTGTTACAGGAAAACTCTGAAAGGAAATAATGGACCTTAAGCAGCAAGTCAATAAGCTCGAGGAGAATCGTATCTTGAGGGGCATCATCGCCAAGAATATCACATCACCATCCCCGAAAAGAGAAACATAATCACATGGGTATGGGCACTCCCCTTGGCAACTGCCAAGCTTGGGGGAGTGCCCCGGTATCGTATCACCATCACTTTTATCTTTACCGTTTTTCTTAGTTCGATCCTTTTGGTAATATCTTGATCTAGTAGAATAAAAGTTCTTAGTATGATCTAGTTGTGAGTTTTTCTTTATAATTCTTCTATGTGATCGAGTCCGTGAGCTATATAATAAAGATTAGTGTTGAGTCAAGGGCTTGATTATTTTGCCATGATCCTAAGTGAACAAAAGAAAAGAGAAAGAAATAAAAAGAAACAAAAAGATCATGTGAGTCTTATGGAGAGTAATGAGCTCACATAGAAAAAAGTATGATGAATAAAAGTTGTTGAGGGTTGACAAACATAGTTTTGGTCATCGTTTCAATTAATAGGAAGTAATACAGAAAGAGAGGTCTTCACATATAGATATACTATCTTGGACATCTTTTATGATTGTGAGCACTCATTAAAATATGACATGCTAAAGAGTTGATGTTGGACAAGGAAGACAACGTAATGGGTTATGTTTTCTTACATCTGAGATAAATTATATTGTCATGGATCATCCAACATGGTTGAGCTTGCCTTTCCCTCTCATGCTAGCCAAATTCATCGCACCAAGTAGCGATACTACTTGTGCTTCCGAATACCCTTAAACCAGTTTTGCCATGAGAGTCCACCATACCTACCTATGGATTGAGTAAGATCCTCCAAGTAAGTTGTCATCGGTGCAAAGCAATAAAAATTGCTCTCTAAATATGTATGACTTATTAGTGTGGGAGAAAATAAACTTTATACGATCGTGTGATATGGAAGAAATAAAAGCGACGGACTGGATAATAAAGGTCCATGTCACAAGTGGCAATATAAAGTGACATTCTTTCGCACTAAGATTTTGTACATCAAACCATAAAAGCGCATGACAACCTCTGCTTCCCTCTGCGAAGGGTTTGTCTTTTACTTTTATCCCCTACATTGCATAAGAGTAATGGTGATATTCACCCTTCCTTTTTACATTTTATCCTTTCGCAAGCACAGTATGTTGGAAAGATCCTGGTATATATGGCTAATTGGATGTGAGTTTTCATGAATTATTATTGTTGACATTACCCTTGAGGTAAAACGTTGGGCGGCAAAACTATAAGCCCCTATCTTCCTCTGTGTCCGATTAAAATTCCATACCCATAAGTATTGCATGAGTGTCAGCAATTGTGAAAGACTATATGATAGTTGAGTATGTGGACTTGCTGAAAAGCTCTTATACATTGACTCTTTCCTATGTTATGATAAATTGCAATTGCTCCAATGACTGAGATTATAGTTTGTTAGTTTTCAATAAAGTTTACGATTCATACTTGAAATTGTGATTGAATTATTACTCTAGCATAAGAAATCATATGACAAGAATTATGTAAGTTGCTATTCTAAGAATGATCATGATACCCTCATGTCCGTATTTTATTTTTTATCGACACCTCTATCTCTAAACATGTGGACATATTTTTCGATTTCGGCTTTTCGCTTGAGGACAAGCGAGGTCTAAGCTTGGGGGAGTTGATACATCCATTTTGCATCATGCTTTTATATCGATATTTATTGCATTATGGGATGTTATTACACATTATGTCACAATACTTATGCCTATTCTCTCTTATTTTACAAGGTTTACATGAAGAGGGAGAATGCCGGCTGCTGGGATTCTAGGCTGGAAAAGGAGGAAATATTAGAGACCTATTCTGCACAGCTCCAAAAGTCCTGAGACTTCATGGAAGACGTTTTCAGAATATATAAAAAATACTCGGCGGAAGAGATTCACCAGGGGGCCACACCTTGCCCACGAGGGTGGGGGCGCGCCCCCCTACCTCGTGGGCCCCCTGGTGGCCCTTCGGTGGCCATCTTCTGCTATATGATGTCTTTCGATGGGAAAAAATAGGAAGCCATCTTCTCGGACGAAACTCCGCCGCCACGAGGCGGAACCTTGGCGGAACCAATCTAGGGCTCCGACAGAGCTGTTCTGCCGGGGAAACTTCCCTCCCAGAGGGGGAACTCATCGCCATCATCATCACCAACGCTCCTCTCATCGTGAGAGGGCAATCTCCGTCAACATCTTCATCAGCACCATCTCCTCTCAAAACCCTAGTTCATCTGTTTTATCCAATTCTTGTCTCCAAGTCCGGGATTGGTGCTAGTAGGTTGCTAGTAGTGTTAATTACTCCTTGTAGTTGATGCTAGTTGGTTTATTTGGTGGAAGATCATATGTTCATATCCTATATGCATATTAATACCCCTCTGATTATGAACATGTTTATGCTTTGTGAGTAGTTACGTTGTGTTCCTTAGGACATGGGAGAAGTCTTGCTATTAGTAGTCATGTGAATTTGGTATTCTTTCGATATTTTGATGAGATGTATGTTGTCTCTCCTCTAGTGGTGTTATGTGAACGTCGACTACATGACACTTCACCATTATTTAGGCCTAGAGGAAGGCATTGGGAAGTAATAAGTAGATGATGGGTTGCTAGAGTGACAGAAGCTTAAACCCTAGTTTATACATTGCTTCGTAAGGGGCTGATTTGGATCCATATGTTTCATGCTATGGTTAGGTTTACCTTAATACTTTTGTTGTAGTTGCGGATGCTTGCAATAGAGGTTAATCATAAGTGGGATGCTTGTCCAAGTAAGGACAGTACCCAAGCACCGGTCCACCCACATACCAAATTATCAAAGTACCGAACGCGAATCATATGAGCGTGATGAAAACTAGCTTGATGATATTCCAATGTGTCCTTGGGAGCGCTTTTCTCTATATGAGAGTTTGTCCAGGCTTGTCCTTTGCTACAAAAAGGATTGGGCCACCTTGCTGCACCTCATTTACTTTGGTTACTTGTTGCTCGTTACAAATTATCCTATCACACAACTATCTGTTACCACTTGTTTCAGTACTTGCAGAGAATACCTTGCTGGAAACCGCTTATCATTTCCTTCTACTCCTCGTTGGGTTCGACACTCTTACTTATCGAAAGGACTACGATAGATCCCCTAAACTTGTGGGTCATCACTGTTAAACATAGGCTTCTCCATAAGTCTTCACAAACCCAAACTCTTTGATCATTTCATCAAAGCGAATGTTCCAACTCCGAGATGCTTGCACTAGCCCATAAATGGAGTGTTGGAGCTTGCATACCTTGTGAGCATTCTTAGGATCGACAAAACCTTTCGGCTGCATCATATACAATTCTTCCTTGAGGAAACCATTAAGGAATGTCATTTTGACGTCTATTTGCCATATCTCATAATCATAGAATGCGGCAATTGCTAACATGATTTGGACGGACTTCAGCTTCTGGCGAGCCGGATTGCAGCCCTCAGCCGGTTTATCAGCCGTTTGGGAGAGAAGGCGATTCCCCTGTACCAGATGTTGAAGAAAACAGATAAGTTCGTCTGGAGTGACGCCGCCGATGTGGCATTCGAGGAATTGAAGCGGCAGCTAGCTGAACCGCGAGTCCTCGCTGCTCCAGTTGATAATGAGACTCTATTGTTGTATGTGGCTGCCAATGCCCGAGCGGTCAGTGTGGCGATTGTGGTTGAGCGTAAGGAGGCTGGAAGAGAATATCCGGTTCAACGACCAGTTTATTATATCAGTGAGGTACTGATCGAATCAAAGCAAAGATATCCGCATTGGCAGAAGCTAGTGTATGGAGTTTTTATGGCAAGTAGGAAACTCAAGCAATATTTTCAAGGCCATCCTATCATAGTGGTTAGTTCTGCTCCCTTGGGCGATATAACCCAGAATAGAGAAGCAACTGGCCGGGTTGCGAAGTGGGCGATTGAGCTTGGTCCCCATGGTTTGAAGTATACGCCCCGAACAGCCATCAAATCTCAGGCGCTCATTGACTTCATCAATGATTGGACCGAGTTACATGCACCAGAGGACAAACCGGATAATACATACTAGACCATTCACTTTGATGGATCTAGGCAGTTGGAAGGCTCGGGGGCTGGGGTTGTCCTCACTTCCCCTCGAGGAGATAAGATTTGTTATGTTCTCGGCTTATTGTTTCCTTGTACTAACAATGCAGCGGAGTACGAGGCCTTGCTCCACGGCCTTCGTGTGGCTAAGGAAATGAACTTAAGCCGGGTTTGGTGTTTTGGAGATTCTGATCTGGTGGCTCAACAAGTTTCTAGTACTTGGGATTCCAAGGACCCACTCATGGGGGCTTATAGGCGCGAGGTGGATATTGTAGCAGGTCACTTTAAGGGTTATCAGGTGGAACACATCGACCGGCGCAAGAATGAGGTAGCAGATGTTCTAAGCCGGCTGGGATCTCAGCGTAAGCCGGTACCACCCAATACCTTTCTAGATATCTTGCATAACCCATCTGTAAAGTTGCCTACAGAGGAGGATTTAGCTGTTCCTGATCCGGAGGCCCAGTTGGTAGCCGTTTTACATGCCACTCCGGATTGGACGGTTCCATATTTGGCGTATCTGAACCGGGGCGAATTACCAGAAGACGAACTTTTCGCCAGACAGATAGTCTGGCGGTCCAAGTCTATGGTTGTTCACAATGGCGAGTTGCACCGTTCTAGCGTTTCAGGCGTATTCCAACATTGTGTTTCTCCTGAAGAAGGACAAGAGATTCTATGGGAAATCCATGAAGGGGATTGCGGTCACCATGCCGGTTCAAAGTCCTTGGTTGCTAAAGCTTTCCTACACGGGTTCTACTGGTTGACAGCTCATTCTGATGCGGAAGACCTGGTAAAGTGGTGTGACGCTTGTCAGAAATTTTCACGTCGAGCTCATGTTCCGGCCCAAGAGTTACGCATGATTCCCATCACTTGGCCGTTTGCTACATGGGGGCTTGATATGGTTGGACCCTTTAAGCGCTCCAAGGACAAGAAGACCCACCTGTTGGTGGCGCTTGACAAGTTCACCAAATGGGTTGAAGCAGAGCCCGTCAGTAAGTGTGATGTAGCCACGACGGTTAAATTTCTCAAAAAGTTTATTTTCCATTTCGGCTTTCCACCTAGCATCATCATAGATAATGGTACGAACCTTACTAAAGGTGAGATGGAGGAGTTCTGCCAACGAGAGCACATCCGGCTTGATGTAGTGTACGTAGCTCACGCCCAGTCTAATGGTCAAGCTGAGAGGGCGAATCAAGAAATCCTGAAGGGTATCAAGCCTCGGCTTATGGTCCCTTTGAAGCGGACGCCGGGTTGTTGGGTGGAAGAATTACCATATGTGTTATGGAGTACAAATACCACCCCAAACCGATCTACGGGATATACACCCTTTTTCCTGGTCTATGGGGCTGAGGCTGTCCTCCCAAGTGATATTCATCACGACTTGCCCCGGGTCACGAATTATGTTGAAGCAGACAACGAGCAAGCACGCCAAGAGGTGCTGGACCTGTTAGATGAGAAACGAGACATGGCTTTGGCTCGGTCGGCGGTTTATCAACAAGACCTGCAGCGTTATCATAGCCGCCGGGTTAAGACAAGAACCTTTCAAGAAGGCGATTTGGTACTTCGGCTCATTCAAGACCAGACTGATATGCACAAGTTATCCCCACCTTGGGAAGGGCCCTTTGTGGTCAGCAAAAATCTGCACAATGGATCATACTACCTCATTGACGTTCGAGAAGACTCACGTAGCTCTGAGGAGGAGACCCGGCAGCCATGGAACATAGCTCTCCTGCGGCCTTATTACACTTAAAGCCACATGCTTTTCATATGTAAATATTTCAACAATGTATATATTATGATCAATATAATAAACCGGCATCCTTGCTATCAAGCAGGGTCTCCGCCGTTTTTTCTTTAAATATCTGTTAACTTGGGGACTTTAGCTAATAACGTGAAGTACTACCTGTTAGCCCGGCTATCATGCCACCATCTAGCTTGGGAGCTTCACACCCAAGGGGCCAAAGAGGGTTTGATTGCGTAAAGCACGACTCAAACATAGGCACCCATTGAGCACAGCTCACAAAGTTACTTGGGGGCTCTTTGTGTCAAATACCAAAGAGTTTGAAAGGACCCTTGTATCTAGGTATCGACCCACGGCTTGGAAGCCTGGTGTATTCACCTAAAACCCCGGGTTAACCTGCCTTCATCAAGTGAGCCACTCCTATCCAGGTAATCCAGGCACGACCCGTCGAACGTTTGACAGTTACTCTCATTGAGACCCTGAACTTGTCAAAGTTAAAATGATGATTGGTTAGTTGGAGGGCCATCTTAAAAGGCTTTGTCAAAATGGTTTAACTCAGTGGCCTGGCAGCCCATGAAAAGCCTCGATTTGGGCCTGGCAGCCCTTGAAAAGCCTCAACCATGGTTTTGGTTTGCTTTTTGCCAAGTTTTTGTTTTTCGTAAGGTTTATGTTAAACCGGTGTTTTTTAACCCGGTATGGCTTACAGATCTTCTGTTAAAGCATACAATTAAAGGTAACCCGGCATCCTTCAAAACCGGTCTGGCTTTGACATCTTGTCTCCAGCAATCGGCCGGTGTTCATCACAACCCGGTTCTATATCATATATACCAGCATGGCATGGTGGAAGTTGGGTTTTCACCCTTCTTCAAATCACAATTGGTAAACCAACAACAATATTTTGTATCACAGGTATGATTTATTATTACCACAACCATAGTTGCTTACCAAGTTGTGTTGGGTACTTTGACCCGTCCGGTGGTAAACCGCCTGGACAGATTTTCCTTATGCAGACACAGGGATTGCATAATATTGTAAAAATTATTAAGCCAGTACTGAAATTCTCATGACGAATCAACGCAAAGTGTATCCCAGTGCACGATGGCAATGGATCAAAGTATTTTCACTAGCCTATTACAAGGCGCTTGAAGGCCCAAAATATGGTGTTTCCAGCAAAACAAGGTTTATGGAGCATCACTCTGATTGCCGGATCAAGTCTCATTACCATGTTGATGTGAAGTTGATGGGTCATCTGGCGTCGGATCAGCCACCTCCTCCCCACCTAGCGGCTGGAAGTTTGTGGTGGTCCAGTTAATCCGGGTTAAGGCCTGAAAGATAGCTTCTTCACTGATAAGTTCTGACGGATCAATGTCAGGGGCATAAGTGTGCTTACGGATTCCCGGAATAAGATTTTGCGCCTCCGGGATGACAGGGTTAACCCATTTGTTGTTGGCATCATAATAAGACCGGTGAACGGTCAGGTTAGCATCTTCTGCCAGCTGACTCGCCAGAGGACGCATTTCCCTTGTCACTCTTTTAAGGGCTTCATCATCAAAATCTGCCCCGTTTTCTTGTGTGCTTGGAAAGCCTTTGGCAAGGTCAACCGGATCCAAGTCAGCTATCCATGCTTTGGCTCGGGTAAGTGCCAACAAAGCGCCAGCCCTGGCAGCAGATCGCTTTACCTCTTCTATCCGTGTTGGTACCATGGATAGCCTTGCCAGAGTGTCCTTGATCAGTGTTGGGGCCGGATTGTCATAAGATGCTGTGCAGATAACCCGTTGAGCACCGGTGTATAGTTGTTCAAGCAGAGTATATGCTGCTTTCAGCTTCATCCGTACATCTGAGCCGAGATGAGTAATGCGGCTACCTGCAACGGTTTAAGAATTTCATATTTCAACCGGCACCTTACAAGATGGATATTTCAGATGCCTTGCTAGGAGTACTTACCAAATACTGCGAAGGTCATGGCGTTCACTTGGCGCTTCAACCCAAAAAGCTCTTCTGCCACCGGTTTAAGAGCAGATTCGGGGTCTTCAGCCCGTTCAGCAATGTACCCTTCTCAGTGTCCTAATTGGCATGTTCAGTGTTGAATTCTTCCTTCAGTCGTTCTATGGAAGTTAAAGCGACTCGAAGTTCATCTTTGGCTTTGGAAGATTCTTCTTGATGAGATCTGATACTCTCTTGAAGATCAGCAATCTGCGTCCGTTGATGGTTTATGTCAGCCTGCCACAATCAGAGGAGCATATCAATATTTTATCAAAAGTCCCAAGCATACAACTGGTTCTACACTTGGCACTTGGGGGCTAATGTGGATTGCTTCTTTCTTACTGCTTATTCGACGTCCCGAGGATTCATACAAGTTTCAATCCTGGCACTTGGGGGCTAATGCGGGTTGCTTCTTTCTTAATGCTTATTAAAGTCCCGAGGATTCATACAAGTTTCAATCCTGGCACTTGGGGGCTAATGTGTATTCGTTCAAAAAACTTAAAAGTCAACAATGTGCAGTTTGGAAATTCAAAAGTCCCGGTTTGTCTTTACAAGCTAAACCGGCCCTTGGGGGCTACAGGATACAAGGCAGTGAAAATACAAAGATAAGGATGAAAATGTTTACCTCATAACGTTCCTTCATCAGATTTACCAAGTCAGCCTCATTATCTTGGCTTGTATAAAGCCGGTTCAAGAATCCGGAATGAAGATCCTGGGCAGAAAGATTAGCATATTTTGACAAGTCAGCTTCCATCTTCTTGCCCATAGAAGTAAACTCATCCTTGGCGGTATGTTTTTCCAAGATAACTGGATCGCCCGGAGCGGTATAAGTAGTGCCAGTAACAATAACGTCATCATCTTTTGCTGGGCTTGGCGGATTAGTAGTTGACCTTAGTGGATCAGCAACCGGACTTGCAGGTATAGCGTGTGGACTTGAGGTGTCTTCATGTGTGGCTGGATCAGCTTCTGGCGGATCAGCGTTGTTAGTTGGCTCTGGCGGGACAGAATCATCCATGACATTATCAAGATTTTTATCAGAATGTTCAGGAGCTTTCTCCGGTTCAACTTCGCTGGTAGGGGCACTAGTCTTGGCTTTCTTACTCAGACAAGCTTTAGCACTAATATTAAAACAAGGATTAGCATGATTAACTAAATTATGAAGGAGAAGGGAGGACTGCATGCTTACCCAGGGACGGTTTTCAGTGGAGGCAGCTGAGTGGTTGATGAACCGCCAGACGAATTAGAAGATGCCTGATATTTTGAATCAGATGAATTGAGAGGGCATCGGAAGAAACCTTTCAAAAGATAACGTTTTTTAGGAGAACAAGCAACCTTTGGACGACGTTTCCGGTTTGGTGTGTGAGGTAAACCGGAAGAAGTGACCTGTTGACCACTGTGCTGGGTTGTGCGACGCCCTTCGGCTTGCTGTGTCTTCAAAGAAAGTTTTTGATCCAAATGAGCAACAGGGGGAGAGCATTTCACTTTCCGAACTGCACGGCGAAATCGTTGAACCGACACAATTTCTGAGTCAGAAAGACAAATTACCTCAACATGATCGGCATGGCTGGCCTCCGCATCATCCTGGGAGTAATCATTATCAGTAAAATATATGAATAAAAGTCAAGGGAGTCAAACTTTACCTCTTCAGCCGAGTCACCAACATCTTCTGGCGGTTCCGAAGATTCAGCGGTTTTCTTTTTGGCAGCTCTCTTGATGACCTTGGTCTTACCACGAGGAGCCTCGGCCGCTTTGTCTTGAGATTTCCTTTTCCAGAAGGAGCTACTGGCCTATGAGATTGCACAAAAGGGTTATTATAGCAGTGTCAAAGCGGAGATGGATCAGGAAAAGTACAAGGTTAAAGTTTTTACCGTTGGAGGCATAAAAAGGACGCAGACCAATTTGAGTACATACGGTGAGCGGTTCGTCAAGTATTTTCTTTACACCTTCACTGACTTCATCGTCAGTCAGTTCTATTTACGGTGGATCATTGGTGTTGCCGGTATATTCAAACATTAATCCGGGCCGGCGGCTTAAAGGTAGAATGCACCATGAAATCCAACAGCGGACGAGATCAACACCAGTTAAACCATTGGCAAGGAGAGCCCGGAGTTTGGCGAGTTGAGGTGCATAGGCTTGTCGGTCTTTGGCAGACAATCTCTGAGGTAAAGGGTGATTATTGCTGAGCCGGTGTGGACGGTAGCCCGATAAAGGATTCTCTTCAGCATGGGCAGTATTCTGACAATAGAACCAGGTTTGGTTCCAGTCTTTTGGATGGCTGTGAAGTTTGGCGTGAGGAAATTCAACCTCTTTCCTCTTTTGGATCGACACATCGCCAAGTTCAGTATTGGGCCCATCAGAAAATTCAGTCCGGCGATTTAAGTGAAAGAGATCTTGAAAAAGGTCGACAGTTGGTTCTTCTTGCAAGTAAACCTCGTAGAATACTTGGAAATTGCATATGTTGGACACATAATTTGGTCCAATATCTTGAGGATGAAGTTGGAACCTGGCAAGAACATCCCAGAAATTTTTTGATCCGGGAGGACTGAAACCTCGAGCTAAATGTTGCAGGAACACAATCAATTCTACATCTTGAGGCTCAGGAGGGAACTCAGGGCCAGGAACTCGCCAATGGAGGACATTTTTTGAAGCTAAAGCGCCTATGGTGACATATTCATTGATTTGCGTTTCTGTGATCCGAGATGGAACCCAGTTGTAGGCAGCAAATTGCTTTGTCATCTTACAAAGTCTGTAAAAGGAAAATGGACGGTTTACAATAAGCGGTTCATTTGTGTTTGTCAATGTTAAACCGGCCATTCAAGGTATACGTATGAAGTGAACCAGGCATGACTATTCAAAGTCTAGATGGCGGTTTAAGAGAGGGCTAATGACATACGACAGATTATCAATACTAAAGGATAAACCACCCATTGGAGGCAGAACCCAATCTGAAAAGTTGTTAAGTGTTGCGGAAACAAGTTTCATAAGATGGTGATATAATTTTGGATCTACCGTTCTTCAAAAGACAAATTTTTCTGAGCCTTACAATGGGGTTAACAGAGCAGAGAAGGTTCAAATAAGGATTTATACAGGAACAGTAAGATGTTGTAGTACAGCAGATTAAAGCTACAGATTCAGCCGCAAGGGGAAACTATCAGGCCTAGTTAGATTGGGTACGATGCTAAAGGAAAAGCAGAGGAAGTACTGATGAACACTGACGAACACCGAAGAAACTTCGAAACCCTAATGCAGATCTAACAAGTAAAGGGAAGGAGTATTTACTAGAGACACGCAGCGGCGGAGTATCTTGAGTGATCTGGTACGAACAGGGTGATGCAGCGGCCTTGTTGCTGCAGACCGAAAGATCAACGACGGCGGCGGCGGCGATGCTTGAGGTCTTTGGGTCGCGAGGAGGAAGACGATGCGAATTGGCAAGGGGGGAAATGGAAGGCGCCCCGGTCTTATTTATAAGGGAAGTGGGATAAAACAGCAGGCGCAGAAATCGAGGAGTCGGAAGCGGCAAAAGAGGATGCAGCTGTCGCCTCGATCTTCAGGAATTAATTAAAGGGAAGGGAATCTTTATAAATCTTTTTATACAGGGATGACGTCACAATGATTTACTGCAGTAATAGAAGATGACGTCATGGAGATTCACCAAAGTTCACAAGGAGAAGACAATATGGCGGTTTACGAGAACTGTCGGAAATTCAGGTAGTTTTGCTAAGAATTGAAGATTGACATGAACAGGTTCAAATCAATCTGGGGCCTAATGTTGAGGATATAACCACTAAGGGTAAACCGCCCAGGAGGGGCCGGTTCACCTTCACCTATACTGAAGCCCAAGGAAACCCAGAAGATGGCGCTTTACGGATGAGGCTTAGAGGCCCAGAGCCCGCAGGCGGTTTAGGGCCCATGGTAGTAAACCGCCATGATTGTATAAACTTACATTGTAAGATAGAAAAGAAGAGACCAAGGAGGATACTTGTATGAGCCAGCCTCGGGGCTCTGTAGACCGGCCGGGGTCCTCCTGAGTATATAAAGGGGTGACCCGGCGGCGGTTCAGGGACAGAGAAACAACAACTCGAGAGCCAGACAAAGCGGATTCGCTCCCTGGCCTTTGAAACCCTAGCAATACCAATCACAACTAGACGTAGGCTTTTACCTTCATCGAAGGGGCCGAACTAGTATAAAACTCCCGTGTCCCCTTGTCCGGTTTAACCCCTTCAAGCTAACCCGTAGCGATGGCTCCGCGACTAAGTCCTTTCACGAGGACATCTGCCGTGACAATTCCACGACACTATGGGTGAGAAGGTCTCATCGTAATCAACCCCTTGAACTTGTCGATAATCCTTAGCAACAAGTCGAGCCTTATAGATGGTCACATTACCATCTGCGTCAGTCTTCTTCTTAAAGATCCATTTATTCTCTATGGCTTGCCGATCATCGGGCAAGTCTGTCAAAGTCCATACTTTGTTTTCATACATGGATCCTATCTCGGATTTCATGGCTTCAAGCCATTTGTTGGAATCCGGGCCCACCATCACTTCTTCATAGTTCAAAGGTTTACCGTTGTCTAGCAACATGATTTCTAGGATAGGGTTGCCGTACCACTCTGGTGCGAAACGTGCCCTTGTGGACCTACGAAGTTCAGTAGCAACTTGATCCGAAGTTTCATGATCATCATCATGAACTTCTTCTCTAATCGGTGCAGGCACCACAGAAACATCTTCCTGAGTTGCGCTACTCTCCGGTTCAAGAGGCAGTACCTCATCAAGTTCTACTTTCCTCCCACTTACTTCTTTCGAGAGAAACTCTTTCTCTAGAAAGGATCCATTCCTGGCAACAAAGATCTTGCCTTCGGATCTGAGGTAGAAGGTATACACAATAGTTTCCTTAGGGTATCCTATGAAGACGCATTTTTCTGACTTGGGTTCGAGCTTTTCAGGTTGAAGTTTCTTGACATAAGCATCGCATCCCCAAACTTTCAAAAACGACAGCTTAGGTTTCTTTCCAAACCATAATTCATATGGTGTCGTCTCAATGGATTTCGACGGAGCCCTATTTAAAATGAATGCGGCAGTCTCTAAAGCATAACGCAAAATGATAGCGGTAGATCGGTAAGAGACATCATAGATTGCACCATATCCAATAGAGTGCGATTACGACGTTCAGACACACCAGTTCACTGAGGTGTGCTAGGAGGCGTGAGTTGTAAAACAATTCCACATTTCCTTAGGTGCGTGCCAAACTCATGACTCAAGTATTCTCCTCCATGATCTGATCGTAAGAACTTTATTTTCCTGTCACGTTGATTCTCTACCTCACTTTGAAATTCCTTGAGATTTTCAAAGGTCTCAGACTTGTGTTTCATTAAGTAGACACACCCATATCTACTTAAGTCATAAGTGAGGGTGAGAACATAACGATAGCCACCGCGAGCCTCAACGCTCATTGGACCGCACACATCAGTATGTATGATTTCCAATAAGTTGGTTGCTCGCTCCATTGTTCCAGAGAACGGAGTCTTGGTCATTTTGCCCATGAGGCATGGTTCGCATGTGTCAGGTGATTCAAAATCAAGTGACTCCAAAAGTCCATTAGTATGGAGGGTCTTCATGCGCTTTACACCAATATGACCTAAGCGACAGTGCCACAAGAAAGTGGTACTATCATTATCAACTCTACATCTTTTGGCATCAATGTTATGACCATGTGTATCACTATGACGGAGATTCAATAAACCATTCACATTGGGTGCATGACCATAGAAGGTAGTATTCATGTAAATAGAATAACCATTATTCTTTGACTTAAATGAATAACCGTATTGCAATAAACATGATCTAATCATGTTCATGCTCAATGCAGACACCAATACAAACAACATTCATCTAGGTTCAACACTAATCCCGAAGGTAGAGGGAGTGTGCGATGGTGATCATATCATCCTTGGAAACACTTCCAACACACATTGTCACCTCGCCCTTAGCTACTCTCCATTTATTCCGTAGCTTTTGTTTCGAGTTACCAATATTAGCAACTGAATCGGTATCTAATACCCATGTGCTACTAGAAGTACTAGTAAGGTACACATCAGTAACACATATATCAAATATACTTTTGTTGAAGTTGCCAGCCTTCTTATCTACCAAGTATTTGAGGCAGTTCCACTACCAGTGACCGTTCCCCTAATAGAAGCACTTCGTCTCGGGTTTGGGTTCTTGGTTTCTTCACTGGAGCGGCAACTGGCTTGCCATTCATGAAGTTTCCCTTCTTGCCCTTGCCCTTCTTTGAAACCGGTGGTCTTGCTAACCATCAACACTTTGATGCTCCTTCTTGATTTCCACCTTTACGGCCTTAAGCACGACGAACAGCTCTAGGATCATCTTCCCTTGCATGTTATAGTTCACCACGAAACTCTAGTAGCTTGGTGATAGTGACTGGAGAACTTTGTCAATCACTCTTTTATCTGGAAGATGAACTCCCACTTGATTCAAGCGCTTGAAGTACCCAGACATTCTAAGCACATGCTAACTGGCTGAGCTATTCTCCCCATCTTGTAGGCAAAGATCTTGTCAGAGGTCTCAAACCTCTCAACACAGGCATGAGCCTAAAATACCAATTTCATCTCTTGGAACATCGCATATGCTCTGAGGCGTTCAAAACGTCTTTGGAGCCCTGATTTCTAAGCCGTAAAGCATGGCGTACTGAACTATCAATTAGTCATAAGAACGTGCCTGCCAGATGTTCACAACATCCACAGATGACGCTAGAGGTGTTGGCACGCCGAGCGGTGCATCAAGGACAGAAGCCTTCTGTGCAGCAGTGAGGACAATCCTCATACCACGGCCCTAGTCCACACAATTGATTACAATATCTTTCAACTTAGTCTTTCTCTAGGAGCGTATTAAAACAAGGAGCTAAAGCACGGGCTATAAATCCACAACATAATTTGCAAAGACAATTTAGACTATGTTCATGATAATTAAGTTCATCTAATCAAATTATTTAATGAACTCCCACTCAGATAGGCATCCCTCTAGTCATCTAAGTGATACATGATCTGAATCGACTAGGCCGTGTTCGATCATCACGTGAGACAGACTAGTCATCAACGGTGAACATCTCCATGTTGACCGCATCTACTATACGACTCATGTTCGACCTTTCGGTGTCTCATGTTCCGAGGCCATGTCTGTACATGCTAGGCTCGTCAAGTCAACCTTAGTGTTTTGCATGTGTAAATCTGGCTTACACCCGTTGTATGTGAACGTTAGAATCTATCACACCCGATCGTCATGTGGTGCTTCGAAACAACGAACCTTCGCAATAGTGCACAATTAGGGGGAACACTTTTCTTGAAATTTTAGTGAGGGGTCGTCTTATTTATGCTACCGTCGTTCTAAGCAAATAAGATGTAAACATGACAAACATCACATGCAAATCATAAAGTGACATGATATTGCCAATATCATCTTGTGCCTTTGATCTCCATCTCCGAGGCATGGCATGATCACCATCGTCACCGGCATGACACCATGATCTCCATCATCGTGTCTGCATGAAGTTGTCTCGCAAACTATTACTTCTACTACTATGGCTAACGGTTAGCAATAAAGTAAAGTAATTACATGGCGTTTTCATTGACACACAGGTCATACAATAAATTAACACAACTCCTATGGCTCCTGCCGGTTGTCATACTCATCGACATGCAAGTCGTGATTCCTATTACAAGAACATGATCAATCTCATACATCACATATATCATTCATCACATCCTTTTGGCCATATCACATCACATAGCATACCCTGCAAAAACAAGTTAGACGTCCTCTAATTGTTGTTGCATGTTTTACGTGGCTGCTATGAGTTTCTAGCAAGAACGTTTCTTACCTACACAAAAGCCACAACGGTGATATGCCAATTGCTATTTACCCTTCATAAGGACCCTTTTCATCGAATTCGATCCGACTAAAGTGGGAGAGACAGACACCCGCTATCCACCTTATGCATCAATTGCATGTCAGTCGGTGGAACCAGTCTCACATAAGCGTACATGTAAGGTCGGTCCAGGCCGGTTCATCTCACAATGCCGCTGAATCAAGATAATACTAGTAATGGTAAGCAAATTGAACAAATCATCGCCCACAACTACTTTGTGTTCTACTCGTGCATAGAATCTACGCATAGACCTAACTCTGATACCACTGTTGGGGAACGTAGTAATAATTCAAAAAATTCCTTTGTGTCCCCAAGATCAATCTAGGAGATACTATCAACGAGAGAGAGGGAGGTGCATCTTCATACCCTTGAAGATAGCTAAGTGGAAGCGTTGCGTGGAACGCGGATGATGGATTCGTACTCACAGCGATTCAAATCGCGGAAGATCCGATCCGGCGCCAAATGGACGCCACCTCCGTGCTCAACACATGTACTGCCCGGGGATGTCTCCTCCTTCTTGATCCATCAAGGGGAGAGGACAAGTTGAGGGAAAGCTCCGGCAGCACGACGGCGTGGTGGTGGAGCTTGCAGTTCTCCGGCAGGGCTTCGCCAAGCACTACAGACAAGGAGGAGGTGTTGGAGAGGGGAGGGCTGCGCCAGGGAAGGGGTGCGGCTGCCCTCCCACCCCCCTCTATTTATAGGGTGAAGGTAGAGGGGGTCGGGCCCCTTAGATGCATCTAGAGGGGGGGTGGCCAAGGGGGGAACTTGCCCCCGAAGTTTGGTGGGAGGCGCCCCCACCCCCTAGGGTTTTCAACCCTAGGTGCCTTGCACCCATGGGGGTGCACCAGCCCACTAGGGGATGGTTCCCACCCTTGTTCAGCCCACTTGGCCCACCGGGGCAGGTGGCCCCACCCGGTGGACCCCCGGACACCTTTCGGTGGTCCCGGTACAATATCGATAACCCCCGAACCCATTCCAATGACTGAAACTGGACTTCCCATATATAAATCTTCACCTCTGGACCATTTCGGAACTCCTCGTGACATACGTGATCTCATCTGGGACTCCAAATAACCTTAGGTAACCAGATACTATTTCCCATAACAACTCTGGCGTCATCGAACCTTAAGTGTGTACACCCTACGGGTTCGGGAACCATGCAGACATGACCGAGACATCTCTCTGGCCAATAACCAACAGTGGGATCTGGATACCCATGTTGGCTCCCACATGTTCCACGATGATCTCATCGGATGAACCACGATGTCGGGGATTCAATTAATCCCGTATACAATTCCCTTTGTCCATCAGTATGTTACTTGCCCGAGATTTGATCGTCGGTATCTCTATACCTCGTTCAATCTCGTTACCGGCAAGTCTCTTTACTTGTTCCATAATGCATGATCCCGTGGCTAACTCCTTAGTCACTTTGAGATCATTATGATGATGCATTACCGAGTGGGCCCAGAGATACCTCTCCGTCATACTGAGTGACAAATCCCAGTCTCGATTCGTGCCAACCCAATAGACACGTTTGGAGATACCTGTAGTGCACCTTTATATCCACCCAGTTACGTTGTGACGTTTGATACATCCAAAGCACTCCTACGGTATCTGTGAGTTGCACAATTTCATGGTCTAAGGAAATGATACTTGACATTAGAAAAGCTCTAGCAAACTACGATCTTGTGCTATGCTTAGGATTGGGTCTTGTCCATCACATCATTCTCCTAATTAATGATGTGATCCCGTTATCAACAACATCCAATGTCCATGGTCAGGAAACCATAACCATCTATTGATCAATGAGCTAGTCAACTAGAGGCTTACTAGGGACATGTTGTGGTCTATGTATTCACACATGCATTACGGTTTCCGGTTAATACAATTATAGCTTGAACAATAGACAATTATCATGAACAAGGAAATATAATAATAACAATTTTATTATTGCCTCTAGGGTATATTTCCAACAGATCAAGGTTGTCGGCGTTCTGGGAACGGGGGTCCCCAGACTTGCCTGCGTGCGGCCTGCGGCGTGGCTCAAAGGGGGGCCCAGCATGGCCCATCTTCACCAACACAGACTCAAGACCCTCGCGAGGGACCAAGCCTCGTGGGGCGGACGACGCGGAGCTTCCTCAGGCACGGCCTCATTAGGCTGGCTCGCGAGGAGGCGGAGAGATCAAGGCGGGGTACCTCACGAGGTGCCCGTGACGCAAGCCATGACGACCAAGGGCGCCAGGCGGCCGCCAGCCCGCGCAGTGTCCTCCTTTCCCCTTTGGTGCAAAGGGGGCAAGCGTAGCCGCGGAGTACCGAGGCATCAGGCAAAGGTTGCCATTTCGGTGCAACAAGACCAAGACCAGGAGGACTACAAGACGGAGGTCATTGTGGAGCCCAAGAAGGCGTCACCACCAGAGCTTTGTGCAGGCGAAGACTACTTTTGTCAGGATAGCTGGTACTAGCTGTCCCCTTTCAAATTAGCCCGCCATTGTTGGCTCCCTTCCCGCTCGATATTTGGGAAGAGGACCAGGGCCACTATAAATAGGACCAGCCACCCGCAGGATAAAAGGAGGACAACCGAGAGAAAGAGAGAGAGAAGGGTGACTGAACTCCTCCCAGCAGTTCATCCCCCCAGCCAAGAACAGACCCTCGCGAGGCTGTTCTTCCTTGTATTCTTCATCATCATCAGCCCAAGAGGCAATCCACCACGCCACACACTGGAGTAGGGTATTACACCACAATGGTGGCCCGAACCAGTATAAACCCTGTGTCTCTCGTGTTGTTCTTTCCATAGCTTAGATCTTTGCGTGGCGGAGGGGTGCAGGTAGGTAGGAGGCGAAATCTCCGTGTGCACCCCAGTGTTCGAACCTCAAGGGTCTGCCGGAACCCGAAATCCGACATTTGGCCCGCCAGGTAGGGGTGCGTCGGAATCCACCTTCTACCGCTTCGTGCCCTGTCGTGTCGTCATCACCATGTCCTGCGACCAGGCGGGCAACCCAGATCCATGGGTGGCGTGGCCCGCCCGCGCAGAGCCGCTCGCGTCGGGCGACCCCATGCCCCAGGCAACTCGCGGTCCGCAGGGCGCTGCGGGCCGTGGGCAACGCGGGCCGCGGGCGACGCGGACAGGCTTTGACATCTCTCACACCGCGGCAGGTGTGGTCGGCAGCAAGGGCCTCCAATCACGCCACGACCACGGCACCGTACACCCGCCGGGAGCAGGCGAACTCGAGGGCCGCGCTCACGGTGGCCCGAGAGCTGCTGCAGTGCAGGCTGCTAGAGGGCGGCCGCGATGTGCTGCTGGAGCGGCTGGCAGAGCTCCTGGGCTTCGCCGCCTCGGGGGCTCACCCCTTCTGCACCCAGCTCCCATCTCAAGCCCAGGGCGGCCCGCGCGGGGGCTCCGCGCGCGCCTGCAGGCTCCAAGGCTACTCCAACGCCAGCGAAGCTGTCAGCACCGGACCGGCGGCAGCGCTGCCCCCGCTCCCGGTCCGTGAAGAAGAAGGACTCGACGCGACCCGCGGCCCCAGTGGACAGCCGCCCTGCCACCCCACGGTGGGCGCGTCAGGCAGGACCGCGTGGCATGCGGGGCACTACGGCGTGGTCTTCGGGATGACGGCGCTAGAGGAATACGTGCCCCTCATGATGGACCAAGAACACCCTCACGAGGGCGAACAAGGCTCACTCCACAGCCCAGGCTGGGGGGACGAGGCGCCAGAAGCTGAGCCTTTCCAGGAGCCCCTGGACGGTCTCACTGGCCGCACTGGAGGAAACGATTATCGGGTACCGCTAATTCTTCAGGAGCAGGCATATGCTAACCATGGATCGCAGGAGGTGCAGGTCGCCACAGCGAGCAGCTGCCCCGCTCCCACAGTCTCCTACCCCTCGGGAGGAGGGTGCAGGGGGCTGCAGGAGAGGGGCCGGGATCCGACATCACCACCGCGGCGTTCGGAGCAAGGTGTTCTCAGGAGGTAGGCCCTCCGCTTGGGAGGTGCCTCAGGGCCTGCCCCCGGCAGAGGACCCGTGGTCGTCGGGGGAACCGCTGGCGACCGCTCTACCCCATCGGCGGCGTCCTGGTTTCCGGTCGTCGTTGATGGCACTAGAGTGTGGCGCAAAGCGGGGCCCTCATCTGGCGATATGAAGCAAGGCCAGTACCTATGAAGAAGGCCCAGTGCCTGTGAAGCTCACTGCCCCGTGACACTCTCATGTAATAATGAGTGGGGCTGTACACGCCCCGGAGTCTCAGGGGTGCCGGCCTCAGGCCCTGGGGCTCCCTCCCATGCCCAGTGGCAGCACTTAGCTCCGCGCTGGTGAGAAGACGTCCAACACTAGATTAGGTGCCGGACGCGGCCTTTTGTCTGCTTTCGTTGCTTTTCCCTTTGGTTGTCGCTTTCCCCCGCTGGATTCAAGTTGGATTCGAATTTGAGATATGCGTTCGGGGAAGGGGTGCTTAGTCTCGTTCGAGCAATTTCTAGTGTTTTGGTTACCGCTTCGCCTCAGCTGCCTCCCCGCGTGAGCCCCTCGTGAGCCGGGTCAGGCCTAGCTTGCACGCAGCCCAGACTGCCGCCGCCGCGTCCTCTCAGGAGGGTGTTTTACTGCAGGTCCTACGGATCCAATCAGGGAACACTCGGGACACCACAACCTCCCACAGGCTACCTCAGGGCCAGCACGGGACAAAGGTAAACTAGCCGACCAACGTGTCGCTTAAGCCAACCACTTGGCGCGGGCGCATGGGCAATGTAGCGTCTACTAATACGATGAACACGAGTTTTACATGAGGGGCTCCCCCTCCAAAATGCTCTCACAGCCATCAGGCCAAAACCTGAGTTCTATTCATGCAGGGTAAGGAAGCAGGAACGATGCACAATCAGTCGGATAAATCCCCCAATGCGTCCTCAGGAGCACCACCCGAGCCGTTGCTGGCGTCGCTGAACTCGCCATCGCTGTCCGCGTCGCCACCAGCAGCGTCAGGGACGTGCACCACGCCCCCCTCGTCGGCAGCCACGATCACGCTATCGTCGTCTGAAGTGAAGGCCCTGATAAGAGCATCCACATTGTCTTCCACCCAGTGCGCCAGATCATCTCGGACGGCCTGGGGGACTCGGGCGATGGCGGCGTCGAAATCGAAGTGAGGATCCATGTTCCGAAGATGGCTGAAGACGCGGGAAAAGGCGTGCCCGAGCAGGGCGCGGCTCCTCTCCTCCACTAACCTGTCAGCCCTGACCGACCGCGCCTCCAGCTGCATCACCACGTCAGTGAAGAACTGAAGATTGCCGGCGTAGTTGACTGCATGCGGCTCGCCAACAGCCGCCTCGCAGATGTTGCCCAAGGCTGTGTTGGCTCTCTCCCAGAGCGTGGTGAGCATGGGGCCGTGCTCATGCTCCAGGATCCGCCGCTGACGTATCTCGTCCGCATTCTGGCGCGCGACGGCCTCAGCCTCCTCCGCCCGCTGGCGAAGAAGGAGCACCTCGGCCTGGGAGGTGGTTAACTCACCTTGCGCCACCTCAAGGGCGGCCCGGAAAGCATCGGCCCGCCGCGTCGCCTCCTCCAGCTTGGCCCTCAAGGTGGCAGTCCAGCCTTCAGGTTCGGCCTGGATCAACCCCAGCTTCTCTTCGAACTCATGCTCGAGGTTCAAATGCGCAATCGCCACCCGACGTCCGACCTCCTCCAGGGCACGGGCTTCCTGTGCGGCGACATCATCCTCCGCCTGCGTCACCAAGCTCTCCCTCGTCTCTAGACGCTCATACTCGCGGGTACGTTCGGCGGCTTCCAGCGTTAGCGCCTCCTCACGCTTCTGGAGCTCTGCTGATCACCAGAGGCCACCTTCATCGACTCGAGGGCTGCCTCACGCAGCTCCACCTGCTCCTCCAATGAGTGGCACCAGGCCAGGAGCTCCTGAGCCCGCTCCTTCGCCACCTTTCGCTGCCGGTCGGCTTCCCAGGCCTCCTCAGCGGCCCAAGATCGGGCCTCCCAAGAGGCCACCAGCAACGCCTTGGCGTCTACGTCGTCAAGATCGCACTGACGGCGCGCAAGGGCGATGGCGCCCTCCAGCTCGCACCTCTCCGCAGCCAGGCACAGGCCCTCGGCCTCAAGGCGCGCGTCTTCATCAGCAAGCTCCTCACCAAGCAGGCTCACCGCGTCAGCTGCCCTTCGAAGGAATCCTTGGCGGAGAGCGCGATGCTCCCGAGCGCGCTCGAGCACGTCTTCCACACCATCATCTGCCCCAAGCAAGCGCCGGGGGCCACGAATCAGCACTCCCCCTCCGGGCAGGGGGCTGGGGGCTGGCACCCTCGCGACGGCTGGGCACGCCGTGCCAGAAGCCCGGCCTGGAGCCAGCCCGTCCCCAGGTGAAGAGCGCAGGGAGCGCCTCAGCCAATCGCAGTCCACGACCAGGCGAGAAGCTCACGGCAGGCTGGCTATGCCACGAGAAGGCCCGCGAAGGAGGATCGCGTGGTGCGCAGGCCCACGATACACCTCGGGACGGTTCGCCTCTTCGATCACCCTCACCACGAGGGCTCCGCTGCTCGGAGCGCTTGAGGACGATGGAGGGGGCGAAGCCAAGGGGGACGGCTCCTCAGCCGTCTCCGCAAGCTCGGCTGGAAGGGGCCTGCGGAGCAAGGGTCAGTAAAAGCAATAGAAGGATCAAGAGCTGGGAAAGGAGAAGGCTTACTCATCAGTGGCGAAGTACTTCCTACGCTTCAGCAGGCGACAAGGGTAATCGTCGCCCAGGGCCTCCCTTCTCTTCCGGAGGGCCTCAAAGTCCACGGGAAGCAGCCTAAGAGTTGGGCGCAAGGATCAACCAGCGACGAAGATGGAGCGTCAAAGCGATCTTCGTCAAGGGTGCCTGCCTGATGTGCGCTGCCGATCGCCTCGCCAGGAGAAGCAGCCGGAGCCTCAGGGGCCTCAGTCGCAGGTGCAGAGGGCAGCTTCTTGTCACCCTCAGCCTCAGCGGCACGGGCCCCAAGAACTGCTCCCTCATGAACATCGCCCGGCGCTGTCACCCCGCCGGGAGCCCCCTCGGCCTCTGGCGCCTCATGCATCCCTGCTCCGCCGCTTGAGGAAGAGTCGCCTTGGCCGACTGGAAGGGCAGTCACCACCACTGGGTTCTCGCGAGGCCCCTGGAGGCCGGCGGGGCACGGCCCCCACTCATCAAAGATAGGCATCTGCTTCACAAAATCGCCCCTGCTCTGGCAGAGGTACAGAAAGACCCCTCCCTGCTGGATGCTGCCGGGGTTGGGGTCCCCAGTCAGGGTCAAGAGCGCTGTCCTCAGCGCTTCAGGAGTCAGGTCCTCTTCCTGGAGCCTCATACGATCATCGCGCCCGCTGAAGGCCCACATCCGGCGGGAGTGGCGTTGGAGAGGAGCAACGCGGCGTAGCAGGAACTCCTTCACCACCTTGGGCGCTGTCACGCCGAGCGACCTCAAGAACGTGAAGCGGTGCCAGACGAAGACGAGCCGGGGGCTCTCAAGCGTCTCCTGGCCCCAGCCCGAATTGGGGACAACAGGCGAAGTTGGCTCCGATAGCAGGAGGCTGGGCATCCCTGCGTCCACATACAGCCACCGCTCGCGGAACCCAGCCGTGGGCGGGGGGAGCTTGAAGTCAATCCCAGAGGCCGCTGTCTCAGGCGCAGCAACGAAGCTCACGCACGCCCAGCATTGGGTAGGGTCGACAAGGCGCAGCGAGAAGAAGTGGCGCAGCAAGGCAACCGAAGGAAGGATGCCCATCATAGCCTCGCAAACAAAGGAGAAGACCGAAAGGAGAGTGATGGATTCAGGACCCAGATGCATCATGTGGATCTGATAGTGGGAAAGCACGGCATTGAAGAAATCAGAAAAGGGAGGAACCAGACCCGCCCACAGGGCGTCGGCAAAATACGGGACCTCGGTGACTATCCTGTCGATGGAGAAGTGGGACGAGGGCCAGGCCGTCGTCCTCCCGCATTCGTTGAAGATAGTGGCCAGAGCCAAGCTGACCTTGCCCAAGCCCTCGGTGGGGGCCGCCAACGGCAGCGGGGAAGGCGGAGACACGGGTTTCTTCCCTCTTCCCTTCTTCGTTGGAGCCATGGCGATGGGAAGGGGGGGAAGGTTCGAGATTGGGTTGAAAACAGAAGCCGGAGTTCGAGCGGAGGAAGGACAGAGGGCGCTCAAGCAACAGAAAAGGGGAACGGCTGTGTACGACTACGAGTCCGCCTAGCATGGCGCAAAATAAGGAGGGTGTGGGGGAACAGTGCCGCCCACGTCCAATCAACCGCCACGCGGCGCCCGAGGCCGTTGGCTGTTAGGGCCCGCGGCGCTTCGCTCTTGCCCTTCCGCCTCCCTGCACGGCCAAGTTCGGGCGCGCCTTGGGCCCGGGGGCTACTGTCAGTGTTCTGGGAACGGGGGTCCCCAGACTTGCCTGCCTGCGGCGTGGCTCGAAGAGGGGCCCAGCACGGCCCATCTTCACCAACACAGACTCAAGACCCTCGCGAGGGGCCAAGCCTCGCGGGGTGGACGACGCGGAGCTTCCTCAGGCACGGCCTCATCAGGCTGGCTCGCGAGGAGGCGGAGAGATCAAGGTGGGGTACCTCACGAGGTGCCCGTGACGCAAGCCATGACGACCAAGGGCGCCAGACGGGCGCCAGCCCACGCAGTGTCCTCCTTTCCCCTTTGGTGCAAAGGGGGCAAGCGCAGCCGCAGAGTACCGAGGCATCAGGCAAAGGTTGCCATTTCGGTGCAACAAGACCAAGACCAGGAGGACTGCAAGACGGAGGTCATTGTGGAGCCCAAGACGGCGTCACCACCAGAGCTTTGTGCAGGAGAAGACTACTTTTGTCAGGATAGCTGGTACTAGCTGTCCCCTTTCAAATTAGCCCACCATTGTTGGCTCCCTTCCCGCTCGATATTTGGGAAGAGGACCAGGGCCTCTATAAATAGGACTAGCCACCCGCAGGATAAAAGGAGGACAACCGAGAGAGAGAGAGAGAGAGAAGGGTGACTGAACTCCTCCCAGCAGTTCATCCCCCCAGCCAAGAACAGACCCTCATGAGGCTGTTCTTCCTTGTATTGTTCATCATCATCAACCCAAGAGGCAATCCACCACGCCACACACTGGATTAGGGTATTACACCACAACGGTGGCCCGAACCAGTATAAACCCTGTGTCTCTCGTGTTGTTCTTTCCATAGCTTAGATCTTTGCATGGCGGAGGGGTGCAGGTAGGTAGGAGGCGAAATCTCCGTGTGCACCCCAGTGTTCGAACCTCAAGGGTCTGCTGGAACCCGAAATCCGACAAAGGTGTCAAGCCGGTGACGATGGTGATCATGACGGTGCTTTCGAGATGGATATCAAAGGCACAAGATGATGATGGCCATATCATATCACTTATTTTGATTGCATGTGATGTTTATCCTTTATGCATCTTATTTTGCTTAGTACGGTGGTAGCATTATAAGATGATCCCTCACTAAATTTCAATGTACAAGTATTCTCCCTTAGTATGCACTGTTGCTATAGTTCATTGTTCTGAGACACCATGTGATGAACGGGTGTGATAAGCTATACGTTCACATACAACGGGTGCAAGCCAGTTTTGCACATGCAGAATACTTGGGTCAAACTTGATGAGCCTAGCATATGCAGATATGGCCTCGGAACACTAAGACCGAAAGTTCGAATGTGAATCATATAGTAGATATGATCAACATAGTGATGTTCACCATTGAAAACTACTCCATCTCACATGATGATCGGACATGGTTTAGTTGATATGGATCACGTGATCATTTAGATGACTAGAGGGATGTCTATCTAAGTGGGAGTTCTTAAGTAATATGATTAATTGAACTTTAATTTATCATGAACTTAGTCCTGATAATTTTTGCATATCTATGTAGTAGATCAATAGCTTGCATTGTAGCTCCCCGTTTTATTTATGATATGTTCCTAGAGAAAACAAAGTTGAAAGATGATAGTAGCAATGATGCAGACTAGGTCTGTGATCTAAGGAGTATCCTCATTGCTGCACAGAATAATTTTGTCCTTGATGCACCGCTAGGTGACGGACCTTTTGCAGGAGCAGATGCAGACATTATGAACGTTTGGCAAGCTTGGTATGATGACTACTTGATAGTTTAGTGCACAATACTTTACGGCTTAGAACCGGGATTTCAAAAATGTTTTGAACGAGCATATGAGATGTTCCAAGAGATGAAAATGGTATTTCAGTCTCATGCCCGTGTCGAGAGGTATGAGACCTCTGACAAGTACTTTGCTACAAGATGGAGGAGAATGGCTCAGCCAGTGAGCATGTACTCAGAATGTCTGGGTAGTACAATCACTTGAATCAAGTGGGAGTTAATCTTCCAGATAAAGATAGTGATTGACAGAGTTCTCTAGTCACTATCACCAAGCTACTAGAACTTCATGATAAACTATAATATGCAAGGGATGATGAAAATGATTCCCGAGCTCTTCGCGATACTGAAATCAGCGAAGGTAGAAATCAATAAAAAGCATCAAGTGTTGATGGACCACTAGTTTCAACAAAATGGCAAATAAAAAAGGGAACTTCAAGAAGAATGACAAGAAAGTTGCCACTCCCATGAAGAAGACCAAGAGCTAGAACCAAGCCTAAAACTGAGTGCTTCTACTGCAAAGGAAATGGTCACTGGAAGCGGAACTTCCCCAAATACTTGGCGAATACGATGGATGGCAAAGTGAACAAAAGTATATATGATATACATGTTATTGATGTGTAATTTATTAGTGTTCATAGTAGCCCTTGGGTATTTGATACAGGTTCAGTTTCTACGATTAGTAACTCGAAACAGGAGTTACAAAATGAACATAGACTAGTTGAGGGCGAGGTGACGATGTGTGTTGGAAGTGATCCCAAGGTTGATAATATCACCATCGCACACTCCCTTTACCTTTGGGATTAGTGTTGAACCTAAAATAAATGTTATTTGGTATTTACATTGAGCATAATATGATTGGATCATGTTTATTGCAATACAATTATTCATTTAAGTCAAAGAATAATTGTTATTCTGTTTACATGAATAAAACCTTCTATGGTCATACACCCGAGGTGAATGGTTTATTGAATCTCGATCGTAGTGATACACATATTCATAATATTGATGCCAAAAGATGCAAAAGTTGATAATGATAGTGCAACATATTAGTGGCACTACCGTTTATGTCATATTGGTGTAAAGCGCATGAAAAAAGTCCATGCAGATGGATTTTTGGAATCACTTGATTATGAATCATTTGATGCTTGTGAACCATGCCTCATGGGCAAGATGACTAAGACTCCATTCTCTGAAACAATGGAGCGAGCCACTGACTTACTGGAAATAAAACATACCGATGTATGCAGTCCAATGAGTGTTGAGGCTCGCGGCAGATATTGTTATTTTCTAACCTTCACAGATGATTTGAGCAGATATGGGTATATCTACTTAATGAAACACAAGTTTGAAACATTTGAAAAGTTCAAAGAATTTCATAGTGAAGTTTAGAATCATCATAACAAGAAAATAAAGTTTCTATGATCTGATCGCGGAGGCGAATATATGAGTTACGAGTTTGGCCTTCATTCAAAACAATGTGGAATAGTTTCACAACTCACGCCACCTAGAACACCACAACGTAATGGTGTGTCCGAACATTGTAACCGTACTTTATTAGATATGGTGCGATCTATGATGTCTCTTACCGATTTACCACTATCATTTTGGGGTTGTGCATTAGAGATAGCTGCATTCACGTTAAATTGGGCACCATCTAAATCCGTTGAGGCAACGCTTTATGAACTATGGTTTGGAAAGAAACCTAAGCTGTCATTTCTTAAAGTTTGGGGCTGCGATGCTTATGTGAAAAATCTTCAACTTGATAAGCTCGATACCAAATCGGAGAAATGCGTCTTCATAGGATACCCAAAATAATATGTTGGGTACACCTTCTATCACAGATCTGAAGGCAAGATATTCGTTGCTAAGAATGGATACTTTATGGAGAAAGAGTTTCTCTCGACAGAAGTGAGTGGGAGGAAAGTAGAACTTGATGAGGTAGTTGTACCTTCTCCTTAATTGGAAAATGGTTCATCACAGAAATCAGTTCTAGTAATGCCTACACCAATTAGTGAGGAAGTTAATGATGATGATCATGAAACTTCAGATCAAGTTACTACCGAACCTCGTAGGTCAACCAGAGTATGTTACGCACCAGAGTGGTACGGTAATCCTATTCTGGAAGTCATGTTACTAGACCATGATGAACCTACGAACTATGAGGAAGCGATGATGAGCCCAGATTCTGCGAAATGGCTTGAGGCCATGAAATCTGAGATGGGATCCATGTATAAGAACAAAGTATGGACTTTGGTGGATTTGCCCGATGATCGGAGAGCCATAAATGGATCTTCAAGAGGAAGACGGATGATGATGGTAGTGTTACTATCTACAAAGCTCGAATTGTCGAAAAAGTTTTGCAACAAGTTCAAGGTGTTGAATACGATGAGATTTTCTCACTCGTATCGATGCTTAAGTCTGTCCGAATCATGTTAGCAAATGCCGCATTTTATGAAATCTGGCAAATGGATGTCAAAAACTGCATTCCTTAATGTATTTATTAAAGAACAGTTGTATATGATGCAACCAGAAGGTTTTTTCAACCCTAAAGGTGCTAACAAAGTGTGCAAGCCCTAGTGATCCATCTATGGACTGGTGCAAGCATCTCGGAGTTGGAATATATGCTTTGATGAGTTGATCAAAGCATATAGTTTTATACAGACTTTTGGAGAAGCCTGTATTTACAAGAAAGTGAGTGGGAGCACTACAGCCTTTCTGATAAGTATATGTGAATGACATATTGTTGATCGGAAATGATGTAGAATTTTTTGGAAAGCATAAAGGAGTGTTTGAAAGGAGTTTTTTCAAAGAAAGACCTCGGTGAAGCTGCTTTCATATTGCGCATCAAGATCTATAGAGATAAATCAAGGCGCTTGATAAGATTTTTCAATGAGTACATACCTTGACAAGATTTTGAAGTAGTTCAAAATAGAACAGTCAAAGAAGGAGTTCATGCCTGTATTGCAAGGTGTGAAGTTGAGTAAGACTCAAAACCCGACCACGGCAGAAAATAGAATGAGAATGAAAGTCATTCCCTATGCCTCAGTCATAGGTTCTATAAAGTATGCTATGCTGTGTACCAGACCTATTGTGTACCTCACCATGAGTTTGGCAAGAGGGTACAATAGTGATCCAGGAGTGGATCACTGGACAATGGTCAAAATTATCCTTGGTGTAATAAGGTTATGTTTCTCGATTATGGAGGTGACAAAGAGTTCGTCGTAAAAGGTTACGTCGATGCAAGCTTTGACACTGATCCAGATTACTCTAAATCTCAATCTAGATACATATCGAAAGTGGCAGCAATTAGCTAGAGTAGCTCCGTGCAGAGCATTGTAGACATAGAAAATTTGCAAAATACATACGGCTCTGAATATGGCAGACCCGTTGACCAAGCTTCTCTCACAAGAAAAACATGATCACACCTTAGTACTCTTTGGGTGTTAATCACATAGCAATGTGAACTAGATTATATACTCTAGTAAACCCTTTGGGTGTTAGTCACATGGAGATGTGAACTAATCACACAAAGATGTGAACTGTTGGTGTTAAATCACATGACGATGTGAACTAGATTATTGACTCTAGTGCAAGTGGGAGACTGAAGGAAATATGCCCTAGAGGCAATAATAAAGTCATTATTTTATATTTCCTTATATCATGATAAATGTTTATTATCCATGCTAGAATTGGATTAACCGGAAACTTGATACATGTGTGGATACATAGACAAAACACAGTGTCCCTAGTAAGCCTCTACTAGACTAGCTCGTTAATCAAAGATGGTTAAGTTTCCTAAACCGTAGACATGTGTTATCATTTGATAAACGGGATCACATCATTAGAGAATGATGTGATGGACAATACCCATCTGTTAGCTTAGCATAATGATCGTTTAGTTTTATTGCTATTGCTTTCTTCATGACTTATACATGTTCCTCAGACTATGAGATTATGCAACTCCCGAATACCGAAGGAACACATTGTGTGCTATCAAACGTCAAAACGTAACTGGGTGATTATAAAGATGCTCTACAGATGTCTCTGATGGTGTTTGTTGACTTGGCATAGATCGAGATTAGGATTTGTCACTCCGTGTATCGGAGAGGTATCTCTGGGCCCTCTCGGTAATGCACATCACTATGAGCCTTGCAAGTAATGTGACTAATTAGTTAGTCACGGGATGATGCATTACGAAACGATTAAAGAGACTTGCCAGTAACGAGATTGAACTAGGTATGTGGATACCGACGATTGAATCTCGAGCAAGTAACATACATATGGCAAAGGGAATAACGTATGTTGTTATGCGGTTTGACTGATAAAGATCTTCGAAGAATATGTAGTAACCAATATGAGCATCTAGGTTCCATTATTGGTTATTGACCGGAGATGTGTCTCAGTCATGTCTACATAATTCTCGAACCTGTAGGGTCCGCACGCTTAACGTTCGATGACGATTTGTATTATGAGTTATGTGATTTGATGACTGAAGTTTGTTCGGAGTCCCGGTGAGATCACGGACATGACGAGGAGTCTCGAAATGGTCGAGAGGTAAATATTCATATATTGGAAGTCTATATTTGGACATCGGAAAGGTTCCGAGTGATTCGGGTATTTTTCGGAGTACCGAGGAGTTACGGGAATTCACCGGGAGAAGTAATGGGCCTTATTGGGCCATAAGGGAAAGAGGAGGCAGGCCCAGGCTAGGTGCCCCCCATGGGTCCGAATTGGACTATGGGAAGGGGCGGCGCCCCCCTTGCCTTTTCCTGCTCCCTCTCTCTTTCCCTTTTTTCTTCTCTCCTACTCCGAAAAGGAAAGGGATTCCTACTAGGACTTGGAAGTCCTAGTAGGACTCCATACTCTTGGCGCGCCCCTAGGGGGCTGGCCTCTCTCCCTCCCTCCTTTATATACATGGGCAGGGGCACCCCAAAGACACACCAAGTCTTCTCTTAGCCGTGTGCGGTGCCCCCTTCACAGTTACACACCTCGATCATAGCGTCGTAGTGCTTAGGCGAAGCCTACGCCGGTAACTTCATCATTACCGATAACAGACCATCGTGCTAACGGAACTCTCCCTCGTCCTGAACTAGATCAAGAGCTCGAGGGACGTCATCATGCTGAATGTGTGCTAAACACGGAGGTGCTGTATGTTCGGTACTAGGATCGGTTGGATCGTGAAGACGTTCGACTACATCAACCGCGTTACTAAACACTTCCGCTTTCGGTCTATGAGGGTACGTAGACACACTCTCCCCTCTCATTGCTATGCACTCCTAGATAGATCTTGCATGATTGTAGGTAATTTTTTGAAATACTGCATTCCCCAACAGGCGCCAAGCACATGCGGGAAGGAAGATGGCATGAGCTTAATTGTCAAATCAGTATCTTTTATCGAACAATGTGAACTATCTTCAAAAACAAAACTCTTGAGAAACAGAGAAAGGAATAACACTTATAGTAGCTCAATACCATACAAGTAGAAGCTAACACCGAATTAACAGCATGAACTTGCAATTCCCTATTAGCAACAATATTTTCTTTATAAGATTCTTGAAATGGGTAATGACATTTCACCAACGTTTCCTTCACATGAGCAAAAAAATTTTCATGAAAGTTATCAAACAATTCGGAATCAGGTACAAACTTACCAGTAAGTTCATGAAACACATCGGTTTCATCAAAATATTGACTTAATGCAATCATATATATTCAGAGTTCATATCTTGTTATTTACCATTGTCAATATCACCGTTATGAGTGGTATGTTTCAACAAATTAAACTATAAGCCCAATTGGATCTCTACATGTCGGGAAGAGCGGATAGAAAGAGGACACCTTTTGCTCTATCTCCTTCTTCCTCTTCCCAGGGCCCCGGAGGGGTTCTTTGGATATCGCTCTGTTATTGGTCTGTTATATACTAAATACTAAACAGATACAGATCAAAGGGGTATCCTTTGGCATTAGAAAATATTCATCTTGACAAGAGATTATCTATATGTTAAGATATAAATCTACAGTATTCTTTCAACAATATTCCATTTAATATTTACTTCTTTATTATTAAAGCAGCATCTGGAAGAAGTATCGAGTCTCCCTTTATTATGTTGATGAAGTCTTGCATATAAATTTGTAATAATCGTCTGTTTGGAGAACTGTTGATTG
Organism: Triticum urartu; assembly: GCF_056163025.1. Lineage (NCBI taxonomy): Eukaryota > Viridiplantae > Streptophyta > Magnoliopsida > Poales > Poaceae > Triticum > Triticum urartu. The sequence continues at coordinate 159,034,748 of NC_141875.1, read as the reverse complement.
GGGAATTTGAGCATTATTGATTTAACCATCACCCAAGTTTGAGTCCAGCTTTCTATGGAAGGCCAAAAATTATTAATATAATGCATATCCTCATGTACCTTTTTAGCAGAGCATTGGAGCTCAATCATGCACTCTATTTCATAAGGTTTATCCAAGAGCCTAAATTATTCCAATGTATCGCCCTCCAAAGATGGAGGGATTTTTTTCTTAACTTCATCATCCGATAAACCTAAAAGTCTATAAAGATCACACAAATATTTAAGTTTGAGCAATTGATCTTTAGGTTGAACGATTTTGTCTTCTACATAATGGTTAGTCCTCACATGCTCAAGTAAGCAAATTGGTATTTGATAACTTTTTCAGAAGTTGGAGGTTCCCTCCTAACTATTGTAGTTGTGTATGCGATCCCTCCTAACAAATTATTTGCAGCAAGGTTTTTCATGGTGGACTAAAAGAACAAACGAAAATAAAAACAGCAAACACAATAAACACCTTTCTTACTAAATTCCACTTACCAACAATGCTACAACTCCCTGGCTTTGGCGCTAGAAAAGAGTCGTGATGACCCACAAGTGTAGAGGATCTATTGTAGCCCTTTTTCGATAAGTAAGAGTGTCAAACCCAATGAGGAGGAGAAGAAATTGATTGATGGAAACTTGTTGGAAATATGTCCTATAGGCAATAATAAAGTGGTTATTATTATATTTCCTTAATCATGACAAAGGTTTATTATTCATGCTAGAATTGTATTAATCGGAAACTGAAATACATGTTTGCATACATAAATAAATAATGTGTTCCTAGTGAGCCTCTACTAGACTAGCTCGTTGATCGAAAGATGGTTAAGGTTTCCTAACCATGGACATGTGTTGTCACTTGATAATGGGATCACATCATTAGGAGAATGATGTGATGGACAAGACCCATCTGTTGGCTTAGCATATGATCGTTCAGTTTATTACTATTGTTTTCCTAATGTCAAATACATATTCCTTCGACCATGAGATCATGCAATTCTCGGATACCGGAGGAATACCTTGTGTGCTATCAAACGTCATAACATAAATGGGTGATCATAAAGATGCTCTATAGGTATCTCCGAAGGTGTCTGTTGAGTTGGCAAGGATCGATATTGGGATTTGTTACTCCATGTATCGGGGAGGTTTCTCTGGGCCCTCTCAGTAATGCAACATCACAAGAAGCTTGCAAGCAAAGTGACTAAGGAGTTAGTTACGAGATGATGTATTAGGGAACAAGTAAAGAGACTTGCCGGTAACGAGATTGAACTAGGTATGGAGATACCGACGATCGAATCTCTGGCAAGTAACATACCGACAGACAAAGGGAAATATGTATGTTGTCATAAAGGTTCAATTGATAAAGATATTTATGTAGGAACCAATATGGGCATCCAGTTCCCGCAATTGGTTATTAACTAGAGAAGTGTTTCGGTCATGTCTACATCATTCTCGAACCCGTAGGGTCCGCACGCTTAACGTTCGTTGGTGATATAGTATTATAAGAGTTCGTGACTGAATGTTGTTCGGAGTCCAGGATGAGATCACAGACATGACGAGGAGCTCCGGAATGGTCCGGGGGTAAAGATTGATATATAGGATGATAGTATTTGGTCAACGGAAAGATTTTGGAAAGTACCGAGTATTTATCGGAGTGCCTGAAGGGGTTCCAGGAGGCCACCGGTAAGTGGTGGGCCTTGTGGGCCAAAGGGAGGGAGCAAACCAGCCCACAAAGGGGGCCAGCGCCCCACCTCCCTTGTCCACGCGTCAAGGAAGGAGGGAAGGGAGGGAGAGGCGCCCTAAGGCAGCCAGCCCCCCTTTCCTTCCCCCCATGTCCATATATGGAAGGGGGCGCGGCTAGGGCAGGCGCCCTAGGGCAGCCACCGGTCCCTTGGGGGCGCGCCTAGGGCTGCCTCCCCTCCCCCTCCACCTATATATATGTGAGGCGGGGAGGGTGCAACACACACCACGATCCCCAAGCCGTGTGTGGCGCCCCATCTCCCTCTAGTTCTAGTTCCCCCTTAGTCCACGTCCGTAGTGCTTGGCGAAGCCCAACGGATTGATACGTCTCCAATGTATCTACTTTTCCTAACGCTTTTCCTCTTGTTTTGGACTCTAATTTGCATGATTTGAATGAAACTAACCCCGGACTGATGTTGTTTTCAGCAGAACTACCATGGTGTTGTTTTTGTGCAGAAATAAAAGTTCTCGGAATGGAACGAAACTTTGCGAGGAATTTTTATATAATATATAAGAATTTCTGGAGCCAAGACCTGCCAGAGAGGGGAACCTGGGTGGGCACAACCCACCAGGGCGTGCCCCCTCTCTTGGCGCGCCCTGGTGGTTGTCCCCACCTGGTGGCCCCGCTGACCCTGAAACCAACGCTATAAAATCCTATTTTTGGAGAAAAAATCAAGGAGAAAGAATTATTACGATCCACGAGACGAAGCCGCCGCCAAGCCCTATTCTTCCTCGGGAGGGCAGATGTCGAGTCCGTTTGGGGCTTCAGAGAGGGGGGTCTTCATTCTTCATCATCACCAACCCTTCTCCATCACCAATTCCATGATGCTCCCCATCGGGAGTGAGTAATTCCTTCTTAGGCTCGCTGGTCGGTGAGGAGTTGGATGAGATTCATCATGTAATCGAGTGAGTTTTATTAGGGCTTGATCCCTAGTATCCACTATGTTCTTAGATTGATGTTGCTGTGACTTTGCCATGCTTAATGCTTGTCACTTTGGGCCCGCGTGCCATGATTTAAGATCTGAACCATTTATGTTATCACCATTATATTCATGTTCTAGATCCGGTCTTGCAAGTTATAGTCACCTACTACGTGTTATGATCCGGTAACCCCGGAGTGACAATAACCGGGACTTCTTCCGGTGATTACCGTAGTTTGAGGAGTTCATGTATTCACTATATGTTAATTCTTTATTCCGGTTGTCTATTGTAGCATCCCAATTTTCAATTTGCATGTTATACATAGGTCATCATATGCATATCATATTTTTATTTGCATTGGGTTGTGATCCTAGAAATCTTAAGCAACTCAAGGACCCAAGGAGAGAGTTGGAGGTTTCACAAATTTTCATATTTGAATTTATTTCAAATTTGAAGAAAGGAACAATTTGTTTTTTATATTTTCCCTCCAATTATTTTCAATAACAAAAAGAAATGAGAGAAGATAAAATGACTTCTTCAACAAGAGAGAAATTTTGGAGGAGAAATTTCAAAATCAATTTCTATTTTATTCGGATTTTATTTGCTATTTATTTGAATTAGAGAAAAATATGCACTTTTAAAAATTGCATTTTAGGCTAGAAAAATGTTCATCTTGTCCTAAATATTAGGTTTGGACGATGAAAATTGTTTTTGGTATTTTTAGAATTTTTTTATATTTTATTAGGATTTTTCTTCTGTGGCAATTAAAAAAAAACTCTGTCGGACCAAACTGGGCCAGAGGCCCAGCCGGCCCAGCCGAGCGCCGCCGCCTCCCGCTCGGAGTCCCAGCCGCCGCCGCCGCCGTGGAGTGCGGCTCGGACTCCACCTCGCCGCCTCCCCCTCCCGCAAGCATGCACCCCCCGGCCCCCTTTATATGCCGCCCACCCCGCCGCCTACTCCTCATCGCCAGCCGCCGCCAGCCACCGCCGACGCCGCCAGCCGCCACCACCGCTTGCTGCTGCCGCCCGCCGCCGCCAGCCACCGCATGCCGCCGGCGCCGGCGCCTCACCTCGCCGACGCCGCCGGATCCCGCCGCTCCGCCGTTGACCTCGCCGCCGCTGTTGACCGGTACAAAAACCGTTCGGTTTTTTTCGGTTTAGATTAGATCGGTTTTATTTTCTAGGGTTCGCTAATTAGCGAATGTTCACTGGTTAGATCGTTTTTAACAAACGGTTCTCATTCGTTAGCCTCTGTTAGAGGACGTTCGTCTGATAGATTTTTCTTTTTATTTTAAATTTTCGGCCAGGGACCTATCCATAAATACTTCTATCATAGATTAGTCCATGATCTTCAAACCCTCGTTTCTTTTTGCGCGTTTGTCCAAATCCAGTGAAACCAACGCCAAAATCTTCGTCTTGTTTCCCTCTTACCAGATAATCAACTTGAACGTGGTTTTGAAAATTTAAAATTTGGTTTCAAGAAGATTTGAATTCGAACTTTTTTTGATCATAGTTTGAGTTTCGTTACTCTGATTTAATTGATTCTTTTTGCAAATTGAAGCTCTTCACTTGAACTTTCAGTTTGGATCTTTTCTTCTGAGTTTTACCCTTGAATATTATGCTTGAGTGCTTATGTATGCTATTGTTGTTCACGATAGAGTATCCGGAGTGCGAGGCTTGCTACTACGAGTCACTAGGGTTTTCAGATCATCAGCAAGGCAAGTAACACTTTGATCATATCTCTTATTACCCAGTTTTTATGCATTAGTTTCAACCCTCAAACATTGCATGAGTAAGTTTGTTTAACATGTGGGTTTTGGGAAGTAGTTGATGAGGTACGAACCTATTGCCTTTTATATCAAACCTTGGGAGTTCTACGTTATGCTTATATTGCTATGCTATGCTCGTAGACGTGGTTTGGTTTTGAGTGATTCATGAAAGATGTGAGAGTTATTGTTTACTAAGTGTCGGTGTCAAAACCGGCGGATCTTGGGTAGGGGGTCCCGAACTGTGCGTCTAGGCCAGATGGTAACAGGAGGCAGGGAACACGATGTTTTACCCAGGTTCGGGCCCTCTTGATGGAGGTAAAACCCTATGTCCTGCTTGATTAATATTGATGATATGGGTAGTACAAGAGTAGATCTACCACGAGATCAAGGAGGCTAAACCCTAGAAGCTAACCTATGGTATGATTGTTGTGTATGGAGTTGATTGCCTACGGACTACAACCCTCCGGTTTATATAGACACCGGGTAGGGTTAGGGTTACACAGAGTCGGTTACAATGGTAGGAGATCTTGAATACTCGCATCGCCAAGCTTGCCTTCCACGCCAAGGAAAGTCCCATCCGGACACAGGACGAAGTCTTCAATCTTGTATCTTCATAGTCCAGGAGTCTGGCTGAAGGTATAGTCCGGCTACCCGAACACCCCCTAATCCAGGACTCCCTCAGTAGCCCCTGAACCAGGCTTCAATGACGACAAGTCTGGCGCGCAAATTGTCTTCGGCATTGCAAGGCGGGTTCCTCCACGAAGTCCTTCATAGAAGATTGTAAACACCAAGAGTAGTGTCCGGCTCTGCAAAATAAGCTTCCACATATTGCCATAGAGAGAATAATATTAACACAAATCAAATCTGCTGACGTATTCCGCAGTGTGTCATCACACTACGGCCAAGTCCTTTACTCGAATCATTTTTACTTCTCCACCTCAGCATGTTTTGCGAGGCGGTTTCCTTGGCACGTCTTGTAAAAGCAGAGATCGTGTCCCCCCTTTTACAGGATTCTCATCAATACGGACGTGGGTAACCCAACCGCGCCACTTATCACGGCGCTTGGGGGGCAAGCGAGTTTTACTAGGCTAGTGGGGACGCATAGTCGCATCCGCCCATATAAGGGGATAAGGATCCACATTTTTACCTATGCCTTCTTCCTCCTTTGCCTATCCATCTTCTGCGCACCCGAGCTCCTGCACCCGAGCCCGCACTTCCTACCTCAACCCTCTCCAACAATGTCCGGAGCCGGAGGCAAGTGGATGGTCTCCTCCGTCACGGAGGGCCATGTCAAAAGGTTAAGGAAGGCCGGATACTTGTACAAAGACATCGCACACCGGCTTCCTGAGGAGGGGCAGCTTCTCCCCACCCCAAGGCCCCATGAGAGGGTAGTATTTCTCCCCCACTTCCTCCGCGGACTGGGTTTTCCAGTTCACCCATTTGTCCGGGGGCTCATGTTCTACTACGGCCTGGATTTCCATGATCTGGCTCCGAACTTCATCCTCAACATCTCGGCGTTTATCGTCGTGTGTGAGGCTTTTCTCCGCGTCCGCCCCCATTTCGGCCTCTGGCTCAAGACCTTCAATGTCAAGCCCAAGGTGGTGCGCGGCAGCCAGGCGGAGTGCGGAGGTGCCATGGCGGGTAAGATGGACAACGTCCTATGGCTCGAGGGTTCCTTCGTGGAGACCCTGAAGAGGTGGCAATCATGGTGGTTTTACATCACCGAGCCGCGCGATCCGAAATGGATCGCAGCCCTCGAGTTCCGATCCGGACCCCCCACACGGCTTATGTCCTGGAAAGAGATGGGCCTGTCGTGGGGCGACGAAAAAGAAGTGACCGGATTACAGACATGCATCCAGTCCCTGGTGAGCAAGCCAATCAAGCTTGTCAATGTAGTCCAGGTCATGCTCGTCCGCCGGATCCTCCCGTGTTAACAACGGGACTTTACTCTGTGGGAGTTTGACCCGGCGCAGCACCAAACCCTTAACAGGCTCTTTGGCATGACGTATGAAGACGTCTGGAAGGTGCTAACCAAAGGCGCCGAGGCTCCCACATCCGCTTCCGAGGACTGCGGATACAGCTCGCAGCGGCACGCTAGCGAGGTAAGCTATTTTTGCCTTTTACAGGATGTTAAGTTTTTTCATAGTTTGACTCTATGCAGGATCTAAACTCCCTCACCTTTGACAGGCTTGGCGGGCGAAGTCCGGATTGATTAACTGTCTGGCTACCTTGCCCGAAGACCCAGCCCCTGCTCTCCTAGTGAAGCTGCTGGTTCTGGCGCCTTATGTGGTGCCGGAGAAGAAGGCCAAGAAGAAGAAGGCCACGGGGACTCGAAAGAGTGCCCGTAATGTGGTGGTGTCGGACTCGTCATCCGACGAGTCCGAGACGCTCTCCTCCCGCGAGAACGAGGAGGAGGAAGAAGAAAACTCTCCCCCTCCAGCGAGGGGAGGAAAGAAAAGGAAGGCCGCCCCAACGGGGGAGACCGAAGGGTCCAGGAAGAGGAAGACCCCTCCGCCGAACTACTCCCCCGATGCCGAAGAGGACAAAGAGGAGTGGCCAGATAGAGCCAAGTGTCCGGCATAATCGTAAGTATTCGGATATCAGAGTAACTCATGACGTTCCTTCGTTGCACAGCTTTCCCTAATGTCGAACATAATTATGCAGCCCGCCCCGGGCCGAACTCAACGAGTCGTCGAGCGGCTCCCTGGATTCATCGGATGTGAACTCAGTTCCGCCCGCTGTCTCCCCCCGCACTGCGGACGACGCCGAAGTGGCGTCGCAACAAGCTCCGGGGCAGGAGGAGGTGGTCCTGGAGGAGCCGCAAGGCGACCTCCCGGACCCCAGGAGTAAAGGGGACAAGACCCCCCAGGGCTCCAAGTCCGGCTTTGAGCCGGACACCGCGCCGGAATCTTCAACAGTTCCGGACCGCGGTAGGCGAACTCCTTCCAAGAGGAGCAAGCCTTCTGAGCCGGCGGCCTCCGTCCAACCGGAGGTGCCGGACAATCTGCTGGAGGTGCTTGACGGCGCCTCCATCGACGAGGAACACCGTACTATTATGAGTACGGTGATCCAGAAGGTTCAGTCTGCCAAGAGTGGACTGAGTGAAGCTTGCGCTAGCCTCCTAACAGGCTTCGAGGTAGGTAAAAAATATGTAAAAATATTACCGCGTAGACAGTAGCCCCTGATTCTCTGTTTGGCATTCGGAAAGAAAAGCCGAATAGAGGATCTATTAAATTTCGCAGGAGTCTAACAACAAAGAGTCAATATGCGTATGCAGGCTTCGCTGCTAGCCATCGCCGCACTGACTGTGGAGGTGGGTGCCCTGAAACAGGGACTCGAGCGGACCGAGCAAGAGCTCGGCCTTGCCAACCGGCAGCTCGAGGAGAAAGAAGGTAAGAAATACCTTATAGAAAAAAGTGCCTATAGATAGGCGTGATTGCAAAAAATAACAGGATTGTACTGCTTATTGTAGGGGCCATGACTGAGGTGGCGACCCTCAAGCAGGCGCTGTCCGGGGCCGAAAAGAAAGCGGCCGCGGAGCGGACCGAGCGAGAGAAACTTGAGGCCCGTGTCGGCGAGGTGCAGCAGGAGCTTCAGGCTCTCATGAAAAAATATGAGAGTCTGGAGCTTGAGTCAAAGACGCAAGCGTCCGAGCTCGTGGCGGCCCTTTAGACTGCTAAGTTTGCCAAGGCCGAAGCCCAAAAGGCCCTCCAAGAGTTGGAGGAGGTGAAAAAGATAGCAGCGGGTAAGGCATTCTTTATGCAAAGCAGAAATATAAAAGTAAACTACTTGTTACTTACCCGAATCCGGAGCTCTCCAGGGGCATTCGCAGATCTTCCCCGCAGCATATCCGACGCCGCCGCATTCTACCGAGCTGAAGAGGGCAGCTCGACGGAGAAGGTGTTCTGGTCTCAGTATGCTGAGGCCGGACACCCTGTGCCCTTGAGCGACCAGCTGAAACAGCTGGTCGAGCTCCACAAGGCGGCCGAACGGGCCATGAAGGGCTTCATAGTTCGGCTGTGGCCCGGAGAGGCCCTGCCTGGGAGCTACTTCGGGCTGGTGCGGCGGCTGGTGGAGGCCTGTCCAAGGCTCGAGGTCATCAAGTGGTCCGTCTGTATCGAAGGAGCCCGTAGGGCCCTTGCCCGTGCAAAGGTGCACTGGGGTAAGCTGCACGGTGAGAAGCTTGTGAGGGACGGGCCGCCGCCGGGGAAGGAGCATCGCAAGCCCGAGAACTACTATAAGGATGTTCTTGCGGGTGCCCGCCTTGTGGCGGATGAATGTACCAAGGATGTAATTTTTGAATGAACTCTCTCGTGTTTATCCTGTGCGCTGAAAATTTGTTCATAGGCGCTAAGCAATGCTTGTTGAATTTAAAATATTATTTTCTGTGCGGCTGTTTATCAAAAATTGAGAGATGGCCAGTCGTCGGGTTCTGCCCCCATGCCACTAGTGCTGGGGTGTTCAGGACAAACCTGAGCGCTCTTTTTCCCATAGTTGGGTCCTTCGTGGGAGGCGCTCAGCACAACGAACCAGGCAATTGGACTATAGTGCTTGAACAGTCTCACTTAGCCATAGAACTTTATAATTTTAAATTTCGGCGAAGCCCCTAGTTTGGAAGACCGAGTTTGGGGCGCTATCCATGCCTTGGCCGGACAAATCCGGCTCCTCGCTCGAAGCGGCATAAGTCTTTAGGGACTCGAAAAACCTCTCGAACAGCGACCGGTCTCTCGCCTCATCATGACAGTCAGTTTTAGCTTTCTCCACTGAGGTGCTTAACCCAGCTCAACCGGGGCACAATCGCAGTGGTTCTCCTAGTGCTACCTTAGCCAATATAGCGGAACATAAGGCACCAAAACATAGGAGCCGGGCAAACCCAACTATTGACCCAAATCATGATTCGGAGCCGATGCATATAGTGCTATAAGTTCGGGGTGCCGCACTTGTGAAAGTGTACGGACTTCTCATGCCATATTGAAGGGTACTGAAGCCCCTGGCGTATTTGCCGTACCACCGTGTACGGGTGCAACATGTCATTAATGAACATATATATGAAAAGAGGATAATGCAAAAAATAGACAAAAAGCTATGCATTGTTTATAGAGAGGCTATTTATCAAAGCCGAACGATACAAATAGTGCGGTAAGAAAAAGATATTGGACTATTCAGTATGTCCTGACTAGGGGCAGGCCGCGGAATTGTATTCAAAACAGGTATACCGCTCGTAACAGAGACCACCTAGGAGTTCCATAATGCGGCATGGCTTGTCTGCCTCCCTGGATCTTGCATCATTGTGCGGCAGTCGAATTGCCGAACAGGTCGTCCGAAGTATGGAGTCTTGAAAATAAGAAAAAAAAAAGAATCTGGCAGCCCCTAGTACGTTTTAAGCCGTATTTTGGGCGTGCCGTTATTGTGCCCCTTCCCCTGTGCCCATGGTATTTCAAGGGCGTAGTTATGTACGCGAGGTACTGGTTTCACTATGTCGCGAAAGTTGGGGTCGGGGCCGCATTGCTACGCTTGCTCAGAGTGTGTCAGGCGGTCCTGCTGTGGGTTACTCTGGGCGCGCTTGGCAGTGCCTGGGTTTTTAATGGCCGGACTGGAGAATTGCCTGAGAAGGCTACTTTGTACCTCCGCTGCGAGAGCCACCGTATGCTCCTCCGTACGGAGGGAGCGTTCGGTGTTTCCATTGACCGTAATTACTCCTCGAGGGCCTGGCATCTTGAGCTTGAGATATGCATAGTGCGGCACCACATTGAACTTTGCGAATGCGGTTCGTCCGAGCAGGGCGTGATAGCCACTGCAAAACGGGACTATATCGAAGATTAACTCTTCGCTTCGGAAATTGTCCGGGGATCCGAAGACCACGTCAAGTGTTACTGAGCCTGTACAGTTGGCTTCTACACCTGGTATAACGCCTTTAAAGGTCGTTCTTGTGGGCTTAATCCTTGAGGGATCTATGCCCATTTTCCGCACTATATCCTGATAAAGCAGGTTCAGGCTACTGCCGCCGTCCATGAGGACTCTTGTGAGGTGAAATCCGTCGATGATTGGGTCGAGAACCAATGCGGCGAAGCCGCCATGACGGATGCTAGTGGGATGGTCCCTTCGATCAAAAGTGATCGGGCAGGAGGACCATGGGTTGAACTTTGGGGCGACTGGCTCTATCGCGTATACGTCCCGTAGCGCACGCTTCCGCTCCCGCTTGGGAATGTGGGTTGCGTATATCATGTTCACCGTCCGCACTTGTGGGGTAAAGCCCTTTTGTCCATTGTTGTTCGGCGGCTTGGGCTCCTCGTCGTCGCTGTTCAGCCTCTTGTCTCTGTTTTCGGCCCTTAACTTGCCTGCCTGCTTGAACACCCAACAATCCCTGTTAGTGTGATTTGCTGGCCTTTCGGGGGTGCCATGTATCTGGCAAAAGAGATCGAGTATTCGGTCCAAACTGGACGGGCCCTGAGTATTCTTTTTGAATGGCTTTTTCCGCTGACCGGATTTATAGCCTTTGATTCTGGCATTGACTGCCGTGTCTTCATTGCTGTCGCTGTTGACGCGGCGTTTTTGCTTATTCCGACATGTCCTGCCACTTTTGTCCTTGGTATCCGAATTACCAGGGTTCTTTGATAAGTTGTTACTGCGAGCTAGCCAGCTGTCTTCTCCCACGCAAAAGCGGGTCATGAGTGTCGTGAGGGCTGCCATGGATTTCGGCTTTTCCTGTCCCAGGTGCCGGGCAAGCCACTCGTCGCGGATGTTATGCTTGAAGGCTGCTAGGGTCTCTGCGTCGGACAGTCGACTATCTGGTTTTTCTTTGTTAGGAACCGTGTCCAGAATTGTCTGGCTGATTCCTCTGGCTGCTGAATTATGTGGCTTAAGTCGTCGGCATCCGGCGGTCGCACGTAAGTGCCCTGGAAGTTGTTGAGGAATGCGGCTTCCAGGTCCTCCCAAGAACCGATTGAGTCTGCTGGCAAGCTGTTAAGCCAATGCCGGGCCGGTCCTTTAATTTTGAGCGGGAGGTATTTGATGGCGTGTAGATCATCGCCTCGTGCCATGTGGATGTGAAGGAGATAATTCTCGATCCATACCGCCGGATCTGTTGTGCCATCGTATGATTCGATGTTTACGGGTTTGAAACCCTCTGGGATTTTATGATCCATTACTTCATTCGTGAAGCATAGCAGGTGTGCGGCGCCTCTGTACTGGGCTATATCACGACGCAGCTCGGAAGGGCTATGTCTGTTGTGTTCGGCCCGGCTGGATTTGTTGTATCCGGAGTGAAGATCATTGTCACATGCCGTAGGGCGCCTGCGCGATCCGTAGATCGATCTTGTTTGTCTTTCCTTATCCTCCAGTATGTCTCGCAGGTCGGGCGCATTTTCCTGTGCCTTAGTTGAGCGGCGTCGGGGCATGGCTTGGGTGGAGGGCCCAGAGGCCTCTCTGTCGCGGCCGCGAGGTGGCCGGTCTGCCATGTCATGCGCTGGTGATGTAGGTGCTTCCTCCTCTGATCGGGTAGCGGCCTGCGCTTCGGGTAACTCTTGGAGGGGCGTTCGAGTTCATGCTCTTCGGCCGCAAGGACTTCAGTCCATCTGTCAGCTAGCAAATCTTGGGCAGCTCTAAGCTGTTGTTGCTTTTTCTTGAGGCTGCTTGCCGTGGCTAAAAGCCTGCGTTTAAAACGCTCTTGTTCGGCGGGGTCTGATGGTATGACGAATTCGTCGTCATCGAGGCTTGCCTCGTCTTCGGAGGGAGGCGTATAGTTATCATCCTCGACCTCTCGGTCTGCCGCTCTCTCATGAGGGCTGGCTTCTCCATCTTCCTGTGCCGAATCTTGCTGAGGTGGGTGTTCTTCGGCGCTATCCGGGGTAGTATTATCTCCCGTGCCGGAATCACCATTTTTGCTTTGGCGGGATTTAGAGCGGCGCCGCTGACGCCGGCGCTTTGGCTGTTTCTTGGGGGCGTCATCCCCCACTATTCCATCGCCATCTCCATCTTTTGGAGTATCCACCATATATATGTCATATGACGAGGTGGCCTTCCAGCGCCATACAGGTGCTGGTTCCTGTTCGTCTCCTACATCGCCGTCCATGCCGTCGATGTCTTCGGAGCTGAAGTCAAGCATGTCGGTTAGATCGTCGACAGTGGCTACAAAGTGGGTGGTGGGTGGGCTTTGAATTTCCTCATCGTCCGTATTCCACCCTCACCGACCGTAGTCCGTCCAGGACTCTCCTGATAAAGAGAGAGACTTTAGAGAATTCAGGATGTCGCCGAAGGTCGAGTGCTGAAAGATGTCCGCGGCGGTCAACTCCATTATTAGCGCCCAATCGGATTCGATCAGCAGGGGCGCGGGGGGCTCGGAGTTTGGAGAGGAATCCGGCTCCTCGGAGTCACGGGCCATGCGGAGTGCGGGGCTGGAGTTCGGCTCGATCGCCTCTAAGATCGCAGCCCCTGAGGCAGCATCCAACCGCTGATCCTTGATCGGCGCAGTAGGCTCCGAATCAATGGTCGAAACCGATGCATGCGCGGCCTCCAAGGCGCTGTTCGGCGGCAAAGCTATATCATGCCCATCGAGACAGTGCGGCGCGCTTGGCTGTGTCTCGAATCCATCGAAGATCAAGTCTCCGCGGATGTCAGCCGTGTAGTTTAAGCTTCCAAACCTGACTCGATGGCCAGGGGCGTAGCTTTTGATCTGCTCCAGGTGGCCGAGCGAATTGGCCCGCAGAGCGAAGCCGTCGAAGACGAAGATCTGTCAGGGGAGAAAAGTCTCACCCTGGACCGTATCGTTGTTGATGATCAAAGGAGCCATCGGGCCTAAAGGCGACGACACAGAGGAACTCTCAATGAAAGCACCAATGTCGGTGTCAAAACCGGCGGATCTCGGGTAGGGGGTCCTGAACTGTGCGTCTAGGCCGGATGGTAACAGGAGGCAGGGAACACGATGTTTTACCCAGGTTCGGGCCCTCTTGATGGAGGTAAAACCCTATGTCCTGCTTGATTAATATTGATGATATGGGTAGTACAAGAGTAGATCTACCACGAGATCAAGGAGGCTAAACCCTAGAAGCTAGCCTATGGTATGATTGTTGTGTATGGAGTTGATTGCCTACGGACTACAACCCTCCGATTTATATAGACACCGGATAGGGTTAGGGTTACACAGAGTCGGTTACAATGGTAGGAGATCTTGAATACTCGCATCGCCAAGCTTTCCTTCCATGCCAAGGAAAGTCCCATCCGGACACGGGACGCAGTCTTCAATCTTGTATCTTCATAGTCCAGGAGTCCGGCTGAAGGTATAGTCCGGCTACCCGAACACCCCCTAATCCAGGACTCCCTCACTAAGGTTTAACTTAAGGTGGCTACATTAATACACATCTAGGTGGATTGGTTGGGGCACCCTGGAGCACCCAGTGGTTGTCCGAGCACCTGGAGCAATCCAGTGTTGTCCTAGGATATCCTGGAGTACCCGTGTGATCATCCTATGGTTTGCCACCCAGGCTCAAAGGGATCATAAGATTGTTCATGCTAGAAACTTCCATGTGCAGACACAAGCCATTATGGGCTCTGGCATAGTTGAGTAACCTGTGGGAAACCTTTCCATGATGGGCTAGCAAATGTAGGGGATTGTAGGTGTACCAGCCTATCTATCGGTTAAGGGGACATCTTTGGAAAGACTGTGTCTCGGTCATCCGTTTCTAAAACACCATGAAGTGCGAGAAATCCAATGGAGGATATCGAGTCTTGTGGGTAAAAGTGCACAAACCTCTGCAGAGTGTACAAACTAATCATGGTTAGCCGTGTCCTCGGTTATGGACATCTTGAGTATCTGGTACTTGAATTATTGATTTGATCTCATCACTTTACTTAATTAATTTGTTGGGTTATAATTATTATTTTGGGATTGAGTTGGAGGAATCTTCTCAATGTTTTCAACAAACTTTGTAGATAAATAAAATATATTCCTTTGTTGTAGGGAAAAATTAGCTTTATGCAAATGATAACCATAGAGCCTCCACCAGCCATATATGCATGTAGTGATAGTTGTTATTTGTTCATTGCTCTATAGTGTTATCTTGCCCGCATATTCCATGTGCTGACCTACACAGGCTGCAACGTATTATGTTGCAGAGTTTTCAAATGAAGAGTAAGGTGCGCTAGGTCGTTGTCATGCACTCAGTTTTGTCATGGAGTTGGATGGACTCTACTACCTTCGAAGCTTCTATTGTTATCTTATTTAGATGGCCTTAAGCCATATTATTGTAATAAGTTCTCTTTTGAGACATTCGATGTAATAAGTGTGTGATTGAACTCTGTTATAAATCCTCGAGTACTGTGTATGTCAGCAATACCGATCCAGGAATGACACTTAAGCACAGAGACTTGATCGTCTGAGGTCGGGTCGCTACATCTATTAAAAGGAGGCCTTAATATCCCTTAGTTTCCAATATGGACCCTGCTGTCACGGGACGGTAGGACAACAGATGTCATGCAAGTTCTTTTAATAAAGCACGTATGACTATTTACGGAATACATGCCTACATTCATTGTTCGGGAATTCGGTAACTGGTAACTGCTCGGTCGACTACTGATTGGCGATTAATCGGTTAATCAGCCATTTAACTGAATTAATCGGTCGATCATTAATCGGCTGCACATGAGAATATATTGGCAACATGTAACTAGGTTTTCACGTATTGTACACCATATAATCCAATGCTCACAGGTACGTGTTATACATTTATACTAAAATATGAGAAAACAGCCCCACAATAGGTAGAATTGTTACCTTGACGGTTTGGTCATGATGCATCCAAACCGGAAGGCAACAAACCTGCAGAATTGATGATAGAAGATAGATATGCATTTGTATATGCTCTAAACTTGTTAAGATAAATGAGTAAACGACAGCCATACATGTGACAACAAGCAGCCACACATGAGACATGATAAGATAAATTAAAATGACAGCCACACAACTTGGCAATATGCAGCCACACATAACAAGATAAATAGCAGCCACACATGTGAACATGGATAATTCACTACAAGGTTCAACACAAATAGCATAATAGGTATTAGGTAATAAGGTTCATAGACCACAAATACTCAAATAGTTACCTGACCCATCACCGATTAATCGGTTTGACAACCAGTTAATTGTCTGACAACCGATTACATGCCAGTTAATTGGCTTGACCATTTAATGAACCGAGTATGTGCTATTCGCCTCAGTTAGGCACCGAGTAGCGATTAAATGGGCATTTAAATGGCAACTCGGCCGAGTTCTTGAACAATGCCTACATTATATCGATGAACTGGAGCTAGTGCCGAATAGCCCTAGGTTATAACTGTCATATGATGAATATCATCCAACAAGTCACTGATCCAATGCCTAGGAATTTATCTTATATTGTTTCTGCTAAGTTACTAGTGTTATCATCACTGTCATGCTTGCTACAAAATTACTGCTATCATCACTATTGCTGTTACTATTGCTGTTACTATTGTTGTTGTCACTACAATCAAAACTATCAAATTTCTACTGATCACTTTGCTGCAGATAATTAATCTACAGGTGTGGTTGAATTGAAAACTCATCTGCTAATACCTTCAAATATTCTTTGGCTCCCCTTGTGTTGAATCTACAAATTTGGGTTGAATACTCAACCCTCGAAAACTGTTGCGATCCCCTATAGTTGCGGGTTATCAAGACCTTTTTCTGGCACTGTTGTCGGGGAGGATAGCTATATTTGTTGAGTCACTTGGGATTATTATCATATTATCGCTATGAAGAATTGGAAGGATCCTAAGACTAAGATATTTCCCTCAAGTACGAGGGGAGGTAAGAAACGGCCATCCAGTTCTGCTTTAGATTCTCCTTCTGTTCTGAGTAAACTTGCAACACCACCACATGCTATTAATTCTGATATGTCACAAGTTATTGATGATGCTACTTCTACTATGAATGATGCTTATGATGATGCCAGTACCTTGCTTGATAATGATGATGTGCCACTTGGTGAATTTCTTGATAAACAAATTGGTAGAGTAATACAACATGATGTTGTTGAATCTGATGATGAGCTTGAAACTGAATCTCCTGAAACATCTACTAGAACCGGCCTTCCTAGATATGAATTTCCTAAGGTACCGGAAGGATATATTATGAGTGAAGAAACAAATAGAGATATTCTTGCTTGCAATGATAGAGATGATTTAGAGAAATTATTACACAAGTACAAAGAAAAATCTCTGAATGCTAGAATGAAATGTGATCCTAAGTTTGCTACTTCACCTATTTTTGTTGATGATAAGTATTATGAATTCTCTGTCGACCCAAAGTTAATTAGTTTGGTTGAATCTGATCCTTTCCATGGTTATGAAACTGAAACTGTTGTGGTACATCTTACTAAGTTGAATGATATAGCCGCCCTTTTTACTCATGATGAGAAAACCCGCTACTACTTTATTCTCAAATTATTTCCTTTCTCATTAAAGGTTGATGCTAAAGCTTGGTACAATACCCTTGCTCCTGGTTGTGTACAAAGTCCCCAGGATATGATTTACTACTTCTCTCAAAAATATTTTCCTGCTCATAAGAAACAAGCTGCCTTACAGGAAATATTTAACTTTGATCAAACTAAAGAAGGTAGTCTCCCACAAGCTTGGGGGAGGCTTTGCTAGTTACTTAATGCTTTGCCTTGTCATCCTCTTAAGAAAAATGAAATATTTGATATCTTCTATAATGGACTAACCGATGCTTCTAGGGACTTCCTAGATAGTTGTGCTGGTTGTGTCAGGGAATGAACTGTTGGACGAGATGAGGAATTATTGAATAACATATTGAAAAATTATGATGATTGGACTATTCCTAAACTACCGCCTAAACCCACTCCGAAGAAGAAGGGTATATTATATCTCAGTCCTGAAGATATGCAAGAGGCAAAGAAATCTATGAAGGAAAAAGGTATTAAAGCTGAGGATGTTAAAAATTTACCTCCTATTGAAGAAATACATGGGCTTAATACACCACCATTGCCTAATGTGGTAGAGGTAAATTCTCTTATGAATTTTAATGATAGTGATAATCCTCACAAGATGCATCCTGCTCAATGCCTTTATGAGTTTGAAAACGACATCAGAAAACAAGATCACTTCAATGCAAATGTTATGAAACAATTGAAATACAATTCTGATATGATTGCTAGCTTGAGTGACTTGTTATTTAGACTATCAAATGATGTTCGAGGTGTTGGAAAGCATGCTTCTATGGTTCAAACTCAATTAGAGAAATTTTCTAAATCTCAAAGAGAATTGCTTGATGAAATGAATACTAATGTGCATGACTTTGCTGTTAGAGTTGCAACTAGAGGAGGTAAAATGACTCAGGAACCACTTTATCCTGGGGGACACCCTAAAAGAATTGAACAAGATTCACAAAGAGCTAACACTAGTGCACCTAGTTCTTCTAGAAATAAAAAGAAAAAGAAGAATGATAGGACTTCACATGCTCCTAGTGAACCTGAAATAGAAAAACCTCCTGCCAATGATATTGAAGTTTCTATCTCGGATGTTCAAACTCAATCTGGTAATGAACACTCACCTAGTGATAATGAAAAAGATAATGATGAGGTTCATGAAGACTCTCAACCAACCAATGATAAAGAACCAGGCAATGATGTTGACATAGAACCACCTATTGATCTTGATAACCCACAACCTAAAAATAAAAGATATGACAAAAGAGACTTTGTTGCTAGAAAACACGGTAAAGAAAGAGAACTGTGGGTTCAAAAGCCTATGCCTTTTCCACCCAAGTCAACTAAAAGGAAAGATGATGAAGAATTTGAACGCTTTGCTGAGATGCTGAGGCCAGTCTTTTTGCGTACTCGCTTGACTGATATCTTGAAAATGCCTCCATATGCAAAGTATATGAAAGACATCATCACAAATAAGAGAAAAATACCGGAAGCTGAAATATCCACTATGCTTGCTAATTACACTTTTAAAGATGGAGTACCTAACAAACTTGGAGATCCGGGAATACCAACTATACCTTGCTCTATCAAAAAGAATTATGTGAAAACTAGTTTGTGTGACTTAGGAGCTGGTGTTAGTGTTATGCCTTTATCTTTATATAAAAGACTTGATTTGAATAAACTCACACCTACTGAAATATCTTTGCAAATGGCTGAAAAATAAACTGCCATACCTATAGGTATCTGTGAGGATGTGCCCATAGTTGTTGCTAATGTTACTATTTTGACTGACTTTGTTATATTTGAGATGCCCGAGGACGACAGCATGTCGATTATCCCAGGTAGACCATTCTTGAATACTGCAGGGGCTGTTATTGATTACAATAAAAGCAAGGTCACTTTTCATATTAATGGCAATGAGCATACGGTGCACTTTCCGAAGAAACAATTCCAAGTGAATGGTATTAATGTTATTAAAAAAATCTCTCACAATCACTATTGGAAGTTTTCAAATACCTCTACCTACTGTCAAAAAGAAATATGAAATGCTTATTGTTGGGGAAATGCATATCCCCATTGAGGTAACTTAGTGATTTACGGAAGTTCTTCGGTTTCATGCTAATCGAAAGTGGTTGTTAATAAGACTTGATCAACCTTATTAATGGATCATTTTTGAACGGTATGAATTTGATGAATTTAGTAAGCACTACCTTTTGTCCTTACCTTTTGTTTTCTGTCGTGGAATTGTCACGGCAGATGTCCTAGTGTGAGGACTTAGTCGTGAGGCCAACGCATCTATGTGGTAGCTTGAGAGGGGTTGAGTGGAATCGAAAGACACAACGCAAGACAAGGGTTTAGACAGCTTTGGGCCCCGGGAAACATCATCTGGTAACAACCCTACGTGTTGTTTGAGGCTATGTCTCATTATGATCATGAGGAAGTCGCCATAAACCAGCTCTCCCATTTAACTCTAATCTTTTAAGATTGTTTCTTCTTACTTGTCCCCCTTTGGGCAGCCCTGCCCCTCCTTATATATGTTGAAGTGGCGGGTTACATGTAGAGTCCAACTTGGACTTAAGACTTAACTATTATGACTTCTCTTATTGGGCTTCTTAACATCTTGGGCTTCATAACGTCTCGGGCTTCATAACATCTCGGGCTTCATAACGTCTCGGACTTCATAACTCCTAGCAACCCAGTTACCACTGCCTGTCGGGAGTTAACTGGTGCCGGTTTAAGATGGTTTCCCGATTTAAGAATGTCCACTGAGTTATCATCTTACTTAACTCATGTCTTAACTGTCAGCCGGTTTAACAACCGACCGGTTTACCGTCTGGCTTAAATGCCTGTTTTACCTGTCTGTCTTAACTGTCAGCCGGTTTAACAACCTGTCGGTTTACCGTCTAACTTAACACCAACCAGTTTACCACCTGCCTTAACACCTGCCAGTTTACCACCTGCTTTAACACCTGCCGGTTTACTAAGTCCCAGCCGGGTTATAACTCCGGCCGGATCATACCGCGGGGTATATCCCCGACATTAGCCCCCAGTTTAATTTGGATTTATCCATGTTAAACTGATCCTGATCATTCTTAAGTCCTTGTCACTTCCTTCTTCTATAAAATTCGAGTCAATAGGCCAGCTTCATAATCAATTTGCTGGCATTGGTTTGTCACAGAGAAATATTGTGAAGAATAACTCCTTTCACTACTGGAATCAGCTAGTTTGCCATCTGCCAGTTCTTTGCCGTCCACTAGCGGACGGCAAAGAAGCTCTTTGCCATCAGCTTCCAAAAAGCAGACGGCAAAGAACTGGCTGATGGCAAAGACCAAGTTTGCCATCGGCCAGTTCTTTGCAAAGAGGGAGGGGCCCCACTGACGAACTGCAAAAAAAACCTAACGGGCCCCCTCTTTGCCGTCCGCTAGCGGACGGCAAAGAGCAAGAAAGCGGACGGCAAAGTGCCGCGGACGGCAAAGAGGGAGGCCCAATGTAACGTTAACGGGGCCGCGCCCCACACCCCCTCTCTCTCTTTCTCTCCCACCTCTCGCCACCCCGTCGCACCACGCCCCGCCGCCGCCCCAGCGCCCCCCGCCGCCGCCCCGGCGCCCCCCCCCCCCCCGCCCCAGCGCCCCCCCGCCCCGTCGCCCCCGCCGCCCCCGCCGCCCTGCCGTCTGGGCGCCGGCACCTCCGTGCCCCGCCGCCCCGGCCGGGCCCAGCGCCGCCGCCCCAGGCCGCCCCGCCCCCCTCCTCCGCCGCCCCAGGCCGCCCCGCCCCCCTCCTCCGCCGCCCAGGCCGCCCCGCCCCGCTCCTCCGCCGCCCCAGGCCGCACCGCCCCCCTCCTCCTCCCTGCAGGTGATGAGCTTCTTCCTTTTTTTCTTTTTTCTGTTTTTTTAGTTTTAGGTTTATGTTTAATTTAGATTTAGTTTTAGTTTTAGGATTAGTTTTTAGGTTTATAGGTTTAGTTTTAGTTTAGTTTTAGGTTTAGATTTAGTTTTTTTCTTTTTCTATTTTTTTAGTTTGAGGTTTAGGTTTAGTTTAGTTTTAGGAAAGAAGAAAAAGAGAAAAAGAAGAGATCAGGAGAAGAAGAAGAAGAGGAGGAGGAGGAGGAGGAGGAGAAGAAAAAAGAAGAAGAGGAAGAAGAAGAAGAAAAAAGAGGAGAGGAGGAGAAGAAGAAGAGGAAAAAGGAAAGGAGGAAGAAGAGAAGAAAAAAGAGGAGAGGAGGGGAAGAAGAGGAAAAAGGAAAGGAGGAAGAAGAAGAAGAAGAAGAAGAAGAAGAAGGAAAAAAAGGAAGAAAAGGAAAAGGAGGAAGAAGAAGAAAAGGAAAAAAACCCGACCCGACACGGTACCCTGACCCCGACCCGGCACCCTGACACGACACCCCGACCCCGAGACCCCGACCCCGACACCCCGACTCCGACCCCGACCCCGACCCTGACACCCCGACCCCGACACCCCGACCCCCCAAGCCTGACCCGACACCCCGACCCCGACCCCGACCCCGACACCCCGACCCCGACCCCGACCCCGACACCCCGAACCCCCAAGCCTGACCCGACACCCCGACCCCGACCCCGACACCCCGAACCCCCAAGCCTGACCCGACACCCCGACCCCGACCCCGACACCCCGACCTCGACCCGACACGGTACCCAGACCCCGACCCGGCACCCCGACACAACACCCCGACCCCGACCCCGACCCCGACACCCCGACCCCGACCCGACACGGTACCCAGACCCCGACCCGGCACCCCGACACGACACCCCGACCCCGAGACCCCGACCCCGACACCCCGACCCCGAGACCCCGACCCCGACACCCCGACCCCGACCCCGACACCCCGACCCCCCCAAGCCTGACCCGACACCCCGACCCCGACCCCGACACCCCGACCCCCCGAGCCTGACCCGACACCCCGACCCCGAGCCTGACCCGACACCACACCCCGACCCCGAAACAACAACCCGACACCGACACGGCACTACCCCGACATCGACACGACACCCCGACCCCCCGACCCGAAACAGCACCCCGACCCCGACACGGCACCCCGACACCGACAGGACACCCCGACCACCGACACCTCCCGAAAAGGTGTTCTTTGGCCTTCCAGAAGCCGACGGGGTCATATATTTGTGAATTATTAGTTAGGTCATATATTTTTCGATTTTGTTATGAAAAACATCATATATAATTGTGTTGATCGTGTAGTTTTAAATGTGCAGTTGTTTCATCGCTGCGAGGTTTGGTGTTCGACGACCTCGCCGTGCGTTTGACGAGCTCTGCCCCTTCGTTCGTGGGTGAGCACAAATGACAAGTCCTCCTCCCCCATTAATTATTTGATCTATTTTGATGAAACTTGATAGCTAGCTATATATGTGTCTTGAATCATCAGTATGCGTAACCAATATGTGTCT
Organism: Triticum urartu; assembly: GCF_056163025.1. Classification (NCBI taxonomy): domain Eukaryota; kingdom Viridiplantae; phylum Streptophyta; class Magnoliopsida; order Poales; family Poaceae; genus Triticum; species Triticum urartu. Next base: position 159,012,424 of record NC_141875.1, on the reverse strand, counting down.
CCCGTTCGAAAGCGTCATAGTTATAAATATGCATGCATTTGCATATTTATAACCTCGATTCTTTCGAATTGTCCAACGCTATCCATGGACAGCCCGAGTATGTGTAGATTGGGTTCGTTTTTCCATATGCTTTGCTCCGGATCCGACGCATATATTTCGTCAGTGCCTCCCCTGTTGTTCTCCGGGTACACATCCTCTCTGTTTATTGCAGAGACGTGTATCAGGAGAACAGCGGGGAGGTGCTGCCGAAATTTTGCGTCGGATCCGGAGCAAAGCATGGGAAAATAAACCCAATCTACACATACACGGGTGGGATTAGGACCTATCATTACCTATTAGAGTGTAGGTTGCATGGACGTAATAAAATTGACAAAGTAGATCAACTGATGAATATATACATGGTGAATTACATATATAATTGTTGTGTGTCCAGTAGCTCTGAAAGCCAAGATGAGTGACCGTGCTTGGATGTATACCGGTCACACTGGTCAGAACAAATGGAGCGCTGAATGGTTCACAAAAACTAAGGGGTTTGTGCAAGCCGCATTTGCAAATGGCCAAAAGAAAACCTGGTGCCCCTGTTTCCGGTGCGGCAATTGGGAAAAGAAGACAGAGGCTGAAATGGGCAAACACCTGCAGAAGAGTGGTTTTACGCCTGATTATACGGTGTGGACATTTCATGGTGAGTCTGCCCAACGTGACCGAGCTGAGGTGGATCGTCGTCGCACCGACGAGCATGGTACCGGGATGGAAAACATGGTGCAAGGCTATGATGATGCTCGGGATTCGGACGAGGAGATGGAGGAATCTGCAAAGGCCTTCAATGAAATGTTGGAGTCTTCGAAACGTCCGCTCCACGAGCACACTGATCTTTGTCAGTTGGATGCCATCTCACAAGTAATGGCTCTGAAGGCTCAGTTCAACTTGGGCAGAGAATGCTATGACGCAATTATGACAGTATTTGGACGCTTTCTACCCAAAGGCCATGTAATGCCTGCAAACCTGTACCAGTCGGACAAAATCCTCCGTGCACTGAAGATGCCCTATGAGAAGATACATGCCTGTGAGAAAGGATGTGCCTTATTTAGGCTTGACTATGCGGACTTGAACTATTGTCCCATTTGCAAGTCTTCTAGGTATATTGTGGTAGACAACGGTATGGGTGAGAAGACACAGACCAAAATCCCCGTTAGTGTTCTTCGGTATATGCCAATCGTACCAAGACTTCAACGTCTTTTCATGGTCGAAGAGACGGCTAGACAGATGACATGGCACAAAACAGGCAAAAGAACCGAACTAGATGTAGATGAGAATCTGATGATGGTACACACATCGGATGGTGTTGCGTGGAAAAAGTTTGATGAATTACATGCTGACAAAACGGCAGATCCGAGGCATCCTCGAGTCGGCATCAGCACGGATGGGTTCAGTGTGTTTGGTATGACGGCAGCCCAATACAGTTGTTGGCCCGTATTTGTCTTTCCACTCAATCTCCCCCCCGGACAGATTATGCAAAGAAAGAACATTTTCCTGACGTTGATAATTCCAGGACCCAACTATCCGGGCAAAAATATGAATGTGTACATGCAGCCGCTTAAGGACGAATTGCAAGAAGCCTGGGACCACGGTGAGTTTTATTGAATGGACATTACTTGCTAGTCTTAACATTTGAGTGTCATCATGCTAACAAGACATTGGAAATGATCTTTGGTGCAGCATAACTCCAGACAAGCATCGCACGATCCTTCTCCAGCTACCGACACGAGCCACCCCGCTCCTACACCTCCTACATCTTGGTAAGTTTATCTAGTGTTTTGCTTAACACATGCATAAAGACCTAGACTTAGCTTTATTTCCTCCAATGCTTACCATAATGACCTAGACTTAGCTTCTTCACCTCCAAAATGACTTAATAAGCTTACTGACCTCCAAAACCATCCATTTTACCTAAGTTAGCTCCAAAACGATCTGTACTTAGCTTACGTATGTCAAAAATTGCATAATTAGCTTAGTTAGCTTATAGACGATCCATTTTACCTAAGTTAGCTCTAAAATGACCCATTTTACCTAGCTTAGCTTATAAATGATCCAGTTCATCCAAGTTAGCTCAAAAATGACCCATTTTACCTAGATTAGCTCCTAAATGATCCATTTTACCTACGTTAGCTTTAAAATGACCCATTTCACCTAGGTTAACTCCAAATGACCAATCTTACCTAGGTTATCTCATAAACGATCCATTTCAACTAATTTAGCTCATAAATGATCCATTTCACCTAGGTTACCTAAAAACGATCCATTTCACCTAAATTAGCTCTTAAATGATCCATTTCACCTAAGTTAGCTCAAAAAGATCCATTTCAACTAAATTAGCTCATAAATGATCCATTTCAACTAAGTTAGCTAAAAACGATCCATTTCAACTAAGTTAGCTCATAAATGATCCATTTCATCTAAGTTAGCTAAAAAAAGATCCATTTCACCTTAGTTACCTAAAAAACGATCCATTTGACCTTAGTTAGCTCATAAACGACCCATTTCAACTAAGTTAGCTCATAAATGATCCATTTCACCTTAGCTAGCTCATAAACGACCCATTTCAACTTAGTTAGCTCATAAATGATCCATTTCACCTAAGTTAGCTCAAAAAGATCCATTTCAACTAAATTAGCTCATAAATGATCCATTTCACCTAAGTTAGCTCAAAAACGATCCATTTCAACTAAGTTAGCTCATAAATGATCCATTTCATCTAAGTTAGCTAAAAAAGATCCATTTCACCTTAGTTACCTGAAAAACGATCCATTTGACCTTAGTTAGCTCATAAACGACCCATTTCAACTAAGTTAGCTCATAAATGATCCATTTCACCTTAGCTAGCTCATAAACGACCCATTTCAACTTAGTTAGCTCATATATGATCCATTTCACCTAAGTTAGCTCATAAATGACATACTCTTCTTGTTCTAGTCTTCTTCTTGTTCTACTCTTCTTGTTCTAGTCTTCTTCTTGTTCTACTCTTCTTGTTCTAACTTTCTTATTTTTCATTTTGCAGAGTTCATTCACTTGACGAAAGCTTGCATAGATGGAGTGCTCCTTATCCCTTTCTCTATTTCTTTTGTATCGTTGAACTATGCATGTATCGTTGGATGAAACTATTGTAATATATATGGTTGGATGCCTCTATGTTGAACTTGTTATGTATGATGGAACTATGCATGTAATATATATGGTTGGATGATGAAGTTATGTGTTGGATATCTTATATGTTTGCTCTGTAATGGCCTTTTGAAATATATCTATATATGTCATATATATTTGTGATGAAAATTATTGGATTTAATAAAAAACAAATAAAAGAGCCAATATGCAGGCTCTTTGCCGTCTGCCACCGACGGCAAAGGGCTCTTTGCCGTCTGCCGCGGACGGCAAAGAAGGCACGTGGCATCCAGCTGTGCTTCCTGGGAGCTGACCCGTTTGGTCAGTTTGCCTACAGTGGCAGACGGCAAAGACTTTGCCATCAGTGGAAGACGGCAAAGAACCTGCCATGTAGTGACGTGTAGATGACATCATACGGCGGAGGGCAAAGACCCTAGCAATTTTGCCGTCAGCGGCGGACGGCAAAGGCCTGCCGTTAGCCACTTAACGGACTGACAGCGCAATTATTGCCGTCCACCTTCTTTGCCGTCTGCCGCGCTCTCTTTGCCGTCTGCGGCGGACGGCAAAGACTTTGCCATCAGTAGCAGACAGCAAAGTAGCTGTTTACCGAAGCCTACTTTGTCGGAGCCTTTTGCCGTCCGCGGCTGATGGCAAAGGCCTTTGCCGTCCGCCGTTCATGCCTTTGCCGTCCGCCGTGGCAGACGGCAAAGAACCTGATTCCTGTAGTGTTTGACTTCAGCTCCCAATGCTTAACAAAAATATTGGCCTTTGAAATACTCATTTGATCTTCAGCCGGTTTAAGAATGTAGAACTTGCTGGTTTAAGAATGTAAAACTTTACCAGTTTACCATTGCCAAAAGTGCCAGTTTAAGAATATTGATGGCACCGGATCAGAACTATTTGTTAACATCAGTTTTGAAAATATACCGCTTATATGCCTATCACTTGTAGCCCCCAAGTCTTAAGAAGGTAGCATAGCAACAGCTTAAGACTTGCTTCAATATGAATGTCACAAGCTTGAAGAAATCTAGGTTCTTCATCTCAATCACCAGTCAGAACTGAGTATTCCACATATATAGCCCCCAAGTGACGGGTTGTCATGCTTGCAGCAACCTGGGACTTGAAATTGCCCTATGCTCATAAAAACTTCAACCAGTGTAGCCCCCAAGGGTCGGGTTATTATGCGATAATGAGCAGGGACTTTGTAAATATGATCATGGAAACTTGAGCAGCAATGTGTAGCCCCCAAGGGCCGGCTCAATAAGATAATATTGAGCTGGGACTTGATATATTCTTCAATGAAAATAACATCATATGATGTAACCCCCATCATGGTTCTTGAATCCACGTCCACAAGGTTAAGAGCCTTTTGCTTTACCACCTGAGCAGTGGACCCTTCAATATAATGGATTAAAATCTTTGTACCTTGAATTGTTGACAGGAGCAATTGGTAACCCCCAAGGGCCGGCTCATTACGATGTGATGAGTCGGGTCTTCAATAAGGTGAGAAAACAATGACTTTACATTAGCCCCCAAGTGTCATGGTGCATGCTTGCAGCGACATGAGACTTGTGTATTTGATGTAATCCCAACTTGAATAATGTAGCCCCCAAGTGCCGGGTCGTAAGCCTGCAGCGGCTCGGGACTATTCCTTCCATTGCAGAATAAATCATATCCATTGATAAAATAATAGTCATTGCGCTAAAGCGACTTTGAAAACCTCATTCATAATATTGGTTATTGATAACCATAAGAAAAAATCCAGTCGTGTTGGCTATTAAAGATTTGAATAAATATAACCTGGTTTGAAAACCGATTCCTGGCATATAAGCCGGTATATCCATGCACATATGATACATGCTATGATGATGTAGTGATGATGCAACGTATGATGCAATATATGATGGTGTATATGTATGATCAAGAGGGTGTAAGCTATGGTTCGGATACGACCAGAGCCCCCATGTAGTCATAATTGTGGCATTGCACCGATCAAGAGGTGTAGCTATGGTTCAAATACGACCAAGCCCCCAAGTGATTTCCCTAGTGCCCTTATGCCTATCAAGAGGTGTAACTATGGTTCGAACCCATAGCTCCCAAGTGATTTTCCCTGGTGGCCTTATGCCTATCAAGAGGTGTAGCTATGGTTCGGATATGACCATGCCCCCAAGTGATTTTCCTGGTGCCCTTATGCTCATCAAGAGGGTATAAGCTATGGTTCGGATACGACTAGAGTCCCCAAGTGATTTCCCTAGTGGCCTTAAGCCTATCAATAAGTGTGGCTATGGTTCGAACATAGCCCCCAAGTGATATTGTGAGCTGTGCTCAAGGGATACCCATGTTTGAGCTGTGCTGTGCAGCGGACTCTCTTTGGCCCCTTATGATAATATTGGCTTGATAGCCGGATTACCGAAATAACCAGAGCTGTGCTCTTATGATAATATTGGCTTGATAGTCGGATCAAGAGGTGTAGCTATGGTTCAGATATGACCAAGCCCCCAAGTGATGCTGTGGCATTGCGCCGATCAAGAGGTGTAGCTATGGTTCGGATACGACCAAGCCCCCAAGTGATGTAATATAAAGCTTTGAGAGGCTGAATCAGGGGGTAAATCGGCATAAACAGATGAGTCAGCCACGGTGTTGTAAGCCAGTGCGGACGGGAGAGTCGGCCGTGACATTTATAAGCCAGTGTGGACTGACAATTCGGGCGCGGCAGCGGTAGTCGGTGCAGGTGCGAGAGTTGGCCACGACATTTAAACCGGTGCGAGCCTCCTATCCATGGTACGACACCACTTTTGTAGTGGACTTTGTCCTGCATAAAATATATTGAAAGACAGAATAACTGTTCTCAAACAAGTTAATATGCGCTAATAAAATATATAGAAAAGATAGCACTTGGTGACTTGTCAGACAAATGCGGGCACCGACATTGGATGATATAGTCGGACGAAAAGAGTTCTCCGATATACTTTTAACTTTGCCCGATCTTTTTAAATCGCCGGACACGTCTTACAACCTCATGGAGTAGTATTTCCTAGATTGCTACGGAAGAGGCGTCGGGCAGTTGCAACAATGCCACTATATCCTTGTGCCCACGTTTTCCTCCCCCACCTCTTTGCATGCACACAGGTTCTCTGTCCTGTCCCTCTCTCTATGGATGTGCATGCGCCTACATGCGTTCTCCTTCTCTCTCTTTTTTTGTTTGAAAAAGGCCTGAGGCCTATCTGTATCCACCGGGCCAAACTCTTCCTAATATTTTTGTACTAGCCGACTTGCTTCATCATTATGAGTATTTTCTGATAAACCGGTGTTCTTTAAAACCCGGCATGACTTTCAACGCTTAGTTGTCAGTACATGATCAGTTTTAAATTGGTAGTATATTCCTCCGGTCTGGTTTTTGACTAGATGTCACCAGCATTATGCGGCTATTATAGCCCAATATGGTTTCTATATGAACCGGCAAGAGGGCAAGGAGTTGACAACACTCCGGATTGGTGTTTTTTTCACCTTTACCATACAAGCAGTTGGTCAGCCAACGAGGTACGTCACAGATATTATTTATTTGATCTGGTTAATATAAATCTTGGTTATCCATCCAAGTTATGTATATCTTTTGGGCATCATGACCCGTCTAGTGGTAAACCACTAGGACACTTTCAAGTTCTTATATGCAGGAACACAAAGTATAACGGACTATGCATAAATAGATCCCAAAAGTGGAACAAGTTTTCAAAATATCAAGCCACACAAGCATGCTCGATGGCATGGCAGATAAAGGTGTTTCTGCTATCCTATTACAAGGAGCTTCAAAATGGCCCAAATTGAATAATTGTTTCAAGCAGTAGCAGACTGTAGCTGATAAACAGGTCGCCGGTTTAGGATGCTTCATCGGGACGGCTTGACGATTGAGGGTCATCTTGTGCAGTCATCTCCTCTGCATCCCTCCCAAGACGCTGGAAATCAACCGTTGACCAATCGATTCCGGTTAAAGCTTGAAACACGGCCTCTTCATGGATAAGGCTGGAGGGGTCAATGTCAGGAGCGTAAGTATGCTTACGGATTGGAGGCACAAGTTCTTCAACTTCATGGATCACGATAGGCTGTCTCTTTCCATCAGCATCGTAAACCGGCTGGAAATGAGATAAGTCTGTGTCCTTCGCCAGTTTGCTGGCTATTGGCCGCATCTTCTTTGTCAGCTTTCGGAGATCATCATTGTTGAAGTCTGAACCGTCCTCCTTCACACCTGGATATCCTTTAATAATATCTGCCGCTTCAAGATCCGGAATCCATGCCTTGGCCCGGATTAGTGCGGTCAGCGCTCCTGCTCTTGCGGCTGCTTTCTTTAGTTCTGTAATCTGGGCAGGTAGCATGGCCAGCTTCTCAAGTGTTTCCTTTATCAATGATGGCACCGTCTTGTTATACGTTGCAGTGCAAATAGCACGCTGGGATCCAGAATATAGTTGTTCCATTAAGGTGTACCCCGCTTTAAGCTTCCTCCGCATGTCAGAGCCCAGATGAGCAATGCGGGTGCCTGTCATGGTTTAATATCAGTAAACCGGTCAATGATAAGATCTTATGAATCAGACAAACGGCATGAGGAGGTACTTACCAAACACAACGGACATCATGGCATCAATCTGCCGCTTCAAGCCGGTCAGTTCGTCTACCACTAGCTTCAGGGCTGCTTCTGCGTCCTTGGCTTTCCTGGTTAAACCGGCCTTTTCTGTTTCCCAGTCAGCACGCTCCTTGTTGAAGGTCTCTTTCAACTTCTCCATAGCTTCCAGAGCATTGGTAAGCTCCTCTTTGTCTTTGGAAGCCTCTGCTTCTTGAGACTTTACGTTCTCTTGAAGATCAGCGGTTTGAGCATCCCTCTTGCTCAGCTCGTCCTGCAAAGACGAAGATGTGTCAACAACGGGATATGTATTTTCTAAGTACCAAGCGTATAACAAGTTATGCACTTTGTACTTGGGGGCTAATGCCTATTTTCTCTATTATCAACAAATCTTTCACAAGTCTCAAGTACAATGCAAGCATTATCCTTGCAAAGCTAAACCGGCCCTTGGGGGCTACACAGATGAAAACTACAGGAATACAATGATAAAGTATCGGTTTTGTTTTTCCTGAGGACTTGACATATTGAGGATCAGCATGCAAGGATTAAGATATTACAGAGTCCCGGTTTATGATTAACATCGTAAACCGGCCCTTGGGGGCTACTTGGGCTGATGTTTAGACTTTGGAATCAAGAAAGGAAAGGTGATGAAAATACATCATAGTGTTCCTTCATCAGGTTCACCAAACCAGCTACATAATCACGGTTTGAGTGAAGGCGGTTTAAAAAGGCAGAGTGGAGTTCTTCAACGCTGAGATGGGCGTAGCTTGACAAATCAGTGCTCCATTTACCCTTCTCCATAGCAGCACGCTCTTCCTTGGCACTATGTTTGGCCAAGATTACAGGATGGCCAGGAGAGTTGTGGCCCATGCCGGTAATGATAACATCGTCTCCTTGGCCTCCAGTAGTTTTTACGGGTGATGGTGGAGTGTCAGTAGCTAACACCGGACTAGCCTGGATTGGATCTGCCGGTTCAGTATCAAGCACAGCAGTATCAGCTTCTAGTTGTTCGTCGATATTGTGATCTTGAGGGGGTGGCTCATCACAAGTGGCTTCACGATGGGGACCCTCCAGTTCACCAGTTCGGTCCGGTTCACTTGTTTGCTCCTGTTCAAGAACCACCTGGTCTTCAGACGGATTGTTCACCAGAGCTTTTTTGCTGGGTCTGGCTTTGGCTCTACAAACAAAAATAAAACAGGTGAAAATTAAGCATAGTATTCAAGGTATGAAAACATTCAAAGAAAAGGGTTTGAGTACTTACCCAGCTACAGTTTTGAGAGGAGGGAGTTGGGTTGCTGTTGACTCGCCAGATGATGTGGGAGGTGTCACCTGATAATTTGAATCGGGCGGATTAAGAGGTTGTTGGAAATAACCTACCTTGGGGTAAGAATTGTCAGAAGGAGATGAGACCTTAGATCGGCGCTTCCGAACCGGGGTGTCAGGTAAACCGGCCGAAGTGACCTATTGGCCGCTGTGCCGGGTTGTCCGGCGAGCCTCGTGCTGCTGCGTCTTCAAAATAAATGTTGGATCCAAGTAAGCAAGAGGATGAGAAAAACTTACTTTCCGGACCGCTTGATGGGTTTTTTGTGTTGGCATAGAGTCTGAACCGGCGGAAAGGGTAATTACCTCTACATCGTCAGCCTGGCTGCCCTCCACGTCCTCCTGATAAGTATCATTGTCAATGAGATGCATGAAAAGGGAGCCAAGTGAATCAAGTTCTACCTCAACTTCTGGTTCATCCGCATCTTCATCAAGTTCCATGCTGATGCGTTCAGTTGCCTTCCGCTTTGAGGTTCTCTTGACGGCTTTTGTTTTGGGACGGGATGGCTTTGCCGCTTTCTCTGCAGGTTTCTTCTTCCATAATGGATCATCACCCTGTTTATAAACAAGCAGAAGGTTATTCACAGGTTGAATAGTTTAAAAAGATGTTGCAGATAAAAAGGAAGGACAACACTTACAGCAGGCTGTTTGTTTTTTGTGTAGAAGGGGTTCAAGCCGGTTTGGCGGCAGACAGATTCCGATTCATTCAAAATATTCTTGACACCTTTAGTGACTTCTTCATCGGTTAATTGAATGTTGATGTGGTGTTGGGGGTCTTCTAATTCACCAGTGTACTCACACATTAAACCGGAGCGGCGGCTTAATGGCAAGATGCTCCAGGATATCCAGCAACGCACAAAGTCGACGCCTGATAAACTGTTGGCCATAAAGGCTCAGAGCTTGGCGAGTTGAGGGGCATATGAGGCCTGTTCCGTAGCACTTAAACGTTGTGGCAATGGATGAGTGTTGGAGAGTCGGTGGGCACGGTAGCCCGGCAGAGGGTTCTCGTCTTCAGGGGAGGTATCTTTACAGTAGAACCAAGTTTGGTTCCAATCTTTGGGTGACTGTGCAGCTTGGCATGAGGGAATTCAACCTCTTTCCGTTTTTGAATAGAGATGCCACCAAGTTCAGTGTTGGGTCCGTCTACAAATTCCGTGCGCCGGTTCAGATGAAAAAAATCCCGGAACAGCTCAGCAGTTGGTTCTTCTTGTAAGTACACTTCACAGAAGATATGGAAGTTTCATATATTGGACACCGAGTTGGGTCCAATATCTTGAGGGTGGAGCTGGAAACTGGCAAGCACATCTCGAAAAAACTTTGACCCGGGCGGTTTGAAACCACGGCCTATATGGTCAACAAATACCACTACCTCACCCTGCTTAGGGGTAGGGGGATTCTCCGTTCCTGGAACTTGCCACCGGATCTCATTCTTTTTGGGCAAAGTACCAATCCTGACCATTCCGTTAAGCTGTTCTTCGGTAACCCAGGAAGGGGCCTAGTTGCAAGCATAAAACTGTTTGGCCATTGCAAACTAAAAGCTGAAAGGAAATACCGGTTTACAAATCATTCATGGTGATACATAAGATGCGACGGAACAAAGACATACAAGTATGTAAATTGTGCAAACCGGAGGCTGATACTATAATGAATGACAAGGCAATATCAGAACAAAGGAATGCACATACTGTTAAACTGGAGTATAACAACGCAGGTAAAAGGGCTTGTCCGGTTCACCAGAGGGCTAATGGTATATGATAGATTGCTTTTACAAAGGTAAACCACCTATGTGGTAAAGAGGATACAGATCTAAGGCAAGAATGACTAGGTAAGGTAAAAACAGATTTCATAAGGTTGCAGTGAAATTTTGGATCTACCGTAAGATAGGAAAATAAAAGGACTAAGACCTAAAAGGTTGATCTCGAAGCAGTTCACAAGGGACCAGATCAGTGTTTATGCGCATAAAGGTTTGTTTTGGTAACAGAAGATAAGCCATTACGTGGAATACATCAGGTTTGAAGGTTTTATCCATGGACTAAGAAGAAACAAGGGAAGAACAGCGTCAGAGTCTCGATGAACTTCGACAAACGAGGAAACCCTAGATAGATCTACAACGGAGAAAGTAAGGGACTTACAGTGGCTGTTGAAGCAGCGGAGGTATGTCGCGGTTCTCTAGTGCAACCAGGTTGATGCAGCGGCCGGCGAAGAGACGGAGGCGGCGCTCAGGGGCAGAGATGTCGCAAGGAGGAAGAAGAAGTGAAGAAGACAAAGGGGAAAGGTAAAAGGGCCCGTGGTCCTATTTATAAGGTGAAGCGATAAGTGACAAGTGTGGGAATCGAGGAGCTCAAAATGGATAGTTAATAAGGATGTCGCTTCGATGGTTGGATATTCATTAATGAAGGGAATCTTCGGCTTAAACGAATAGATGACGTCAGGGCGGTTTACTATGGATCTAAAGGATGACATCACGACGGTTTACCAGATCTATAAGAAGGTGACAGGGCAAGAATTTTTCTAAGTATTGAAGATTGACATGAACAAGTTCAAATCAATCTGGGGCCTAATGTTGGGGATATGATTACTGGAGGTAAACCGGCTCAGAGTGGCCGGGTTAGCTCCATGAAGATACAAGCCCATGAAGACGTGAAGATGGTGGTGGTTTACAAAAGCCCAAGGCCCAAAGGCGGGTTAAAGCCTGTAGATGTAAACCGACTCTGTCATGTAACTTGTATTGTAAGTTAGAGGAATAGAGACCGAGCTGGACACATCTATGATCCGGCCTCGGGACTCTATAAACCGGCGGGCGTCAACCTATGCATATAACGGGACGACCTGGCCGCGGTTTGAGGACAACAGACAACAACTCGAGAGCCAGGCAAAGCGGATTCACTCCCTGGTCATCGAAACCCTAGCAATACCAATCACAACTAGACGTAGGCTTTTACCTTCATCGAAGGGGCCGAACTAGTATAAAACCCCTCGTGTCCCCTTGTCCGGTTTAACCCCTTTAAGCTAACCCGTAGCGATGGCTCCACGACTAAGTCCTTTCACGAGGACATCTGCCGTGACAAACCCACAACATTTTCTGTTTTTATTAGTTAAATAAAATAAAATGCCATGTTTTGTCTGTTTTCTGAATTTCTAGTGCAATAAAAAAATGACCCAAAAATATAAGTTCTTAGAATGCCCTAAAAATGTACATGATTTTTTCTGAATATTTCTGAATTTCTGGTGCAAATAATACCAGAGGGAGATGTACCAGGTGGGAACAACCCACCTGGGCGCACCAGGACCCCCAGGCGCGCCCTGGTGGGTTGTGGTCCCCACGTGGGCCCTGATACGTCTCCAACGTATCTATAATTTATGAAGTATTCATGCCAATATATTATCATTCTTGGATGTTTTACAATCATTTTATAGCAACTTTATATCATTTTTTGGGACTAATCTATTGACCCAGTGCCCAGTGCCAGTTGCTGTCTTTTGCTTGTTTTTTACATCGCAGAAAATCAATATCAAACGGAGTCCAAACACCGCGAAACTTTTTTTGGATTTTTTATGGGCCAGAAGACTCCCGATGGGCCAGAGCAGCACCTGGGTGGTGCCCCGAGGGGGGCACAACCCACCAGGGCGCGTCAGCCACCTTGGCGCGCCCAGGTGGGTTGTGCCCACCTCGGTGGCCTTCCGTACCCCTTCTTTGCACTATAAATTCCCAAATATTCTGAAACCCTTCGGCTTTAACCTAGATCAGAAGTTCCATTGCCGCAGGGCTCCGTAGCCACCGAAAACCAATCTAGACCCATTCTGGCACCCTGCCGGAGGGGGAATCATCTCTGGTGGCCATCTTCATCATCCCGGCGGCCACCACAATGAGGAGGGAGTAGTCCACCCTTGGGGCTGAGGGTTTGTACCAGTAGCTATGTGTTTAATCTCTCTCTCTCTCTCTCATGATCTACATCATGGGCTTTCTTAATATAGTCGGCTCATATGATTTGTCTCCCCTCTATACTCTTGTTGTGATGAATTGAATCTTTACCCTTTGAAGTTTTGTCATGTCGGATTGAATATTCAGAGATGAGAACACATGATATATGTCTTGTGGTATGAATACTTGAGGTGGCAATTGGGGTATCTTATTGATTCACTTGATATATGTTATGGCATTCAACTCACGGATTCCTGTGGTGATATTGGAGTAATCTATGCATAGGGTTGATGCACGTTTTTATTAGCTTTTCTCCTACGGAAACTTTGGGGTCTCTTTATAGTTCTTTGTGTGGATTGAGTATTATGAATATGAATTTGCTTTGGTGTTACTCTAGTACGAACTCTGGGATAGATTGAATGGAAACAATAGCTTTGTGTTATTTTAGTACGAACTCTTGAATAGATTGAACGGAAAGAATAGCTTTGATGTGGTTTTGTACCCTACAAACAATTCCTATCTTTTGTTCTCCGCTAATAGGAACTCGGGAGTGATTCTTCGTTACACTTTGAGGGATAATCATACGATCCAACTATGTTAGCATTGTTGAGAGATTGCACTAGCGAAAGTACGGACCTTAGGACTTGTTTTTGAGCATTGAGACACCGTTTTTGTGCCCGTTTACTATTTGCTACCTTTCTGTTTTTATTATTCAGATTATAAAAATATATTTCTACCATCTGTATTACACTTTTATCACCATCTCTTCGCCGAACTAGTGCGCCTATACAATTTTCCATTGTATTGGGTGTGTTGGGGACACAAGAGATTTCTTGTATTTTATTGCAGGGTCGTTTGAGAGAGACCATCTTCATCCTACATCTCTCACGGATTGATAAACATTAGGTCATCCACTTTAGGGAAAATTGCTACTGTCCTACAAAACTATGCGCTTGGAGGCCCAACACGTGTCTACAAGAATAAAGTTGCGTAGTAGACATCAAGCTCTTTTCTAGCGTCGTTGCCGGGGAGGTGAGTGCTTGAAGTTATATCTTTAGATCTTGCAATTGAATCTTTTAGTTTCTTGTTTTATCACTAGTTTGGTTTATAAAAGAAAACTACAAAAAATGGAATTGTGGTTGCATCATATTATTGATCACCTTTATAATATCTTTCTTGAGAATGATGGATCAGAAAATTGTGCTCAATTGTTAGAAGAAGAAGTCAATAAAATGTTTGGAACATAATATTTGAATGATGAGCATGATTGCAATGTTGTTAGTATGAATTCTTTGAATATCCAAAATGCTAATGATGATTGCACAAGTCATGACAGAAATGTTTCTTATAAGAATTTCAATTTTTGTGGAGTGCATAAAGTTTGTGAAGACGTGCCTTATAGGGAAGATAGATTTTGCAAGCAGCATAAACATGATAGAACCAATTCTTTGCTCAAAGTGAAAGATGAATTTGCTAGAAAATTATGTTCTCTTTGTCCTATTACTTGTGAACTTTGCAATAAGGTTGGTCATCTTAATTTCCAATGCATGCTTTTTCATGATCGAATCGTGTCCAAATATTGCAATAACTTGATCGCCCTTGAACTTTATAATGAGCTTTGCCTATTTTTGGGGAGTGAAGAATTGACACATAAAAATAGTTGGTTTGAAGTATTCATTCTCACGGATGACATTGAAATTAAACTAAAGAATATCTATATGTTTTGCATGGTAAATTGCAATGAGAATGCTTATATTGCTAACTATAGAAAGATGGGAAAACCAATAGAATATAAAAGGAATACTAGTGAAATGGCAAAGATTTCCACTTTCCCTCCTATTATCTCTCATGAAATAGGTAACGAGGAGGAGCTTCCTACCCAATCAATCTCTTCAACAAGAAGCTTGAAAAAATTAATTAAACCCACGCATGAGGTGGTGAAGAAAAAAAGGAAAAGAAGAAATAATATAGGTAAAAAGGTATCTCTCCCAAATAATGTTTCTCCAATTATTGTTGTGCCCCATGAAAATGAATCGAAAATAATTGTGGGGGATTATGCACTTGATGATGATATTTGCTTCTATGTCTTATGGCACAATGTCTGAAAGCACTATTGATGATGATTTTGTTATGACTATTGCTTGTTGTGATGATTATGATTGGGAAGATAATGATACTTCTTATAATCTTGGAAATATTTTTGGCACCAACTTGGGAAATTATGATGATAGCAATTGTTATACCGTTGGTGCTATTCATACTATTAATGATGAGAGTCATCATGCTTATGATATGCCAAGCTACAAGCTTGGGGATGCTATGCTTGATGATAATGACATGTTTGAGAATTTATTTGCTGAAATTAATGTTTGTCCCAAGCTTGGGGAGGCTATGCTTAATGAAGATGATCTTTTTAGTCCCTTTACTTTGAATGATCAAATTTGCTGTGATGATTGCATGCTTCCCACTTATGATGATTATTGTGATGATACTTATGTTATAAAAAGTAGTGATAATTATTGTCATGATTTTGAATATCCTTTTATTGAACATTACTCTTTTAATGTGGGAACAATTTATAGTATTCGAGTTTCCTATGATACTCCCACTATTATGAATGAGAATACTATAGTGGGAGTATCATAGGAAACTTGAATAGTATAAATTATTATGAGAGAGGAACTTATGATTCATGATGCTCCCATTTACAGTGGGAACAATTTATAGTACTCTTTCAAAAAGAGCTTATGTGGATAGTAATAAAAATACTATGCTTCTGGATCAGGAAAGGGATGCTTTGTGTGATAGTTATATTGATAAATCTACTCATGATGCTACTGAAAATTATTATGAGAGAGGAACTTATGATTCATGATGCTCTCTTTATGTTTCAATTCTTATCTTTTATGCGAGCATCATTGAAATCATCATGCCTTGCTAAAAGACATTAAATAAAAGCGCTTGTTGGGAGATAACCAAACACTTTTACCTACTGTTTTTGTGAGTGCACATGATTAGGCTACTGTAGTAATCATGTTTTATTGCTTTTGTTTCAATAAAGTGCCAAGTAAGACCTTTGGGATGGCTTACGGTGATAGTTGATTTGATCTTGCTGAAAAACAGAAACTTCTGCGCTCAGGAAAACAATTCTCGTTTTGAACATAATCGTGATAAAATGCTGATTCTTTTTGAAGAATATTAATAGAAAAATTACCCAGGTTTTTCGTATTTTTTCAGAATTTTTGGAGTAGCATAAGTATGGTTGGAGTACAGATTACTACAGGCTGTTCTGTTTTTGACAGATTCTGTTTTCAATGCATAGTTTGCTTGTTTTCTAGTTTCTATGGCTTGTATTGCTCAATAAAAATTGTAGAAATATATGATACAATAGTCATTGTGTGATAACAATTATGAATCTTGTCTTTGGCAGTACCAAAAGTGGAATGGTTTGCTCTTTATCATACTAACCTATCTCACAAAGTTTCGTTAAGTTTTGTGTGATTGAAGTTTTCATGTTTTGGGTGAGATATCGATATGAGGAGAATAAGGAGTGACAATAACCTAAGCTTGGGGATGCCCAAGGCACCCCCCAAGGAAATATTCAAGGAATATCCAAGCAACTAAGCTTGGGGATGCCCCAGAAGGCATCCCCTCTTTCGATTCCAACATTATCGGTAATATCACTTGGAGCTATGTTTCATTCATCACATGATATGTGTTTTGCTTGGAGCATCAATTTATTTTGTTTGTATTTGATTGCTGTTATTTATAATAATATTTTGCATCTTTTATTTCAATAAAATTGGCAATGATAGCCTTTTCCATGCTTATTTTGCAAGTATACTTGTTGCTGTTTGAAAACAGAAAGTTTACCACTATTGCAAAAATTCCCTAGAAAAGTCAGAATGTGATAAAATGTTGAAACTTTTTGCAAAATGAACTCTGATAAAATTTCTAAAGTGTGGTAAATTTTAATAATGTTTGGAGTTGAAGAAGTATTGATACTCTTGCATTCTTCACAGACTGTACTGTTTTGGTAGATTGCTGTTATGTTTGCATTGTTTGCATATGTTTGCTTGTTTAATGATTCTATTTGAGGATAGGAGTATTAAATATGCAGACAAATTTAGTATGCAATGTTAAATAATAATTTTAGTGATTTTCTACAGTAGAGAATGATAAGTTTTTTGCATTGGTTTTTACTAACTTATCTCACGAGTTCTTGTTGAGTTTTATGTGGATGAAGCTTTTGAGATTTAGGAAAACCGTGATATGAAAGGAATTAAGGAGACACGAAAGCTCAAGCTTGGGGATGCCCAAGGCATCCCAACATAATATTTCAAGAAGTCCCAAGCATCTAAGCTTGGGGATGCCCCGGTAGGCATCCCACCTTTCTTCTTCTACAATTATCGGTTAGTATCGGTTGAGCCTAAGTTTTTGCTTCTTCACATGATGTATGCTATTCTTAGAATGTCATTTTATTTTGTTTTTGCTTGATGTTTTAATAAATTACTTACTCCCTCCGTTCCAAATTACTCATCGTGGTTTTAGTTCAAATTTGAACTAAAACCACGACGAGTAATTTGGAATGGAGGGAGTAGATCTGAAAGTTTTTAAATAAATTAGAGTCCTCAAATAGTTGCTAGAGAGGCTAAGTAAGAGGCATTCACATCCCGTCAACGAAGCTATTTCCTAAGTCATTTACTCTTGTGCTTCACTTATATCCTATGAGTAAATTGTTGAATAAATTGAATGTCAAGAAGTTGAAATCATATGATGCCAGTGGTAGCTTCACATTGGGTTTAGAAAGTGAAATCTTTTGAGGCTTGACAATCATAATATTGGTCATACAAGGAATTCATGAATAATTAGTATAAGGAAGAGAAATTTCACATTTAAATACACTATCATGGAAATCTTTTGTGATTGTCAGCCCCCATCAAAATATTATATGCCAAAATTGTTGACGTTGGACAAGGAAGACAACGTAATGGTTTATGTTTGTTCATATTCACATAGAAGTTATATTGTCATAGACCCTTCAACATGTGGTGCTTGCGCCCCATATTTGCTAGCCAAAAATTCCGCACCAAGTAGAAATACTACTTGTGCATCCAAAAACCCTTAAACCCAAATCTTATTTTCAAGAGTCCACCATACCTACCTATATGTGGTATTCTTTTGCCGTTCTAAGAAAATTTGTATGTGCCATCTCTAATTTTCAAAATAAATTTCTCCTTTTGTGTGCTCGTACCGCTCGCGAGGCGGTGAGGGTGCCCAATATTCTCATGATGAGTGTTTATTCACTTGTCATTACACGAGAGTAAGGAAAAGGTATTAGGGATGCCCAGTCCCGAAATGAAAAATGAATTTACATTATGTTGTCAAATAATAAATTACTTGGAAAGTGTTGGTATGGAGGGCACCCATGGATACGGTTAGCCATGGAAAGTGAAAGTATGGTGGAAAAAGGAATAAACTTTATTTTCTGTTTGGGAATCGCCTATGATATATCTAGCATGGAAAGTGTTGGGAGCTCTAAGTCGTTTTCGTTGGTGGGAAAAGTATGCCTCTGTAACATCCCAAATTTTCAATTTGGAATGTTATACATTAGATCATCATGCATATCATATTTTATTTGCTTTGGGTTTTGATCCTAGAAAATTCTAAGCAACTCAAGGACCCACGGAGAGAGTTGGGGATTTCGTTATTTTCATATTTGAGTTTTCTCAAATTTTGAGAATAGGATCATTTGATTTTATTTATTTTATCATCAATTATTTCTGTTACAAAAATATGAGAGAGGGAATAAAATGACTTTCCCAAAATATAGAAATATTGAGGATTTAATAAAAAAATCAAATAGTTTTATTTCGGAGTTTTTTTGTTGTTTTTATTTGAATTAGGAAAAATGCGCATTTTTCAAAATTGCATTTATGGCCCAAATAAATGTTCACTTTGTCGGGCTTGATTTTAGAAGCCCGGGAAAATTTATTTCGGGATTTTTGGAGTCCGTTTAGTATTTATTTTTATTTTTCTTCCGAGCGAAAAAAAAAGGAACCGACTTCGGGCCGTAACCGGCCAGAACTCTGCCGGCCGGGGGGCTTTATAAGCTGCGCCTCGGGCCCGAGCCAGCCCACCAGCAGCCGCCGCCCGAACCCTAACCCTAGCCGCCGCCGCCGATCCGCCGGAGCCGCGCGTCGCCCGAGGTTCGCCGCACCTCGAAATCCATGTCGTTTTTTAAAAAAAAATCCGTTCGTCGTTTTTCTTTTTCGTCGGATTTTTCCGCGGTTATTTTCTGATCGCGATTTCTGATCCGATTTTCGTTTTAGTTTAACTTTTTGCTCGTTTATCGGAATCAGGCGATTCAAGCGCCTGGAGTTTCGTCTCGAAACCCTCTATCCGAATAATCAACTTAAGCAAGTTTTTGCTACTGTAAAATCTGACTTAGGTTCAGATTACTAGAACGAAGTTGTTCTCTTTCGCTGTTTGACTTTCTTTGCTTCGTTCGATTTGATTCCTTTTGCCAACCGGAGTTCTTAAGTTGAACCTTCTGGTTAGATCTCTTATTTGAGTTTTACCTGTGCACTAGATGAGTACTTATTGTATGCTTGTTTGTTTGCTTGCGATAGAGTACCCGGAGTGCACCGCCTGTTACTTCGAATCGTTAGGTTTCGCGGATCATCAGCAAGGCAAGTAACACTTTGATCATACCTTTTCTACAACCCAGTTTTTTTGCATTAGATCAATCTTCACACATTGCATGATTAGGATCTAATTAAATTGTGGGATGGGAAGTAGATGAGGTAGTACCTATTACCTGTTTATTATCAAACCTTTGGGAGTTACTTCTACGTTTGCTTATTATGCCATGCTATGCTAGTAAACGTGGATTGGGTGAGTGAAATCCATGACAGATGTGAGATTGATAATTAATGGTTTATCTAAGGTGGCAACTTAAATACACATCTGGGTGGATTGAGGCACCTGGGTATTCCAGGACATGCCTGTTTTCTTTTGGACCGCCACCCAGGCTCAAAGGGATCATGAGATTTTTCAAACTAGAAACTTTCGTGTGCAGCCACAAGCCATTATGGGCTCTGGCATAGTTGATTAAGTCGTGCGAACTCTTACAGGGTAGACTAGCAGATGTAGGGGAAAGTAGGTGTACTGATCTATCCATCGTAAGGTGCTAGCGCTTCTGAAAGACTGTGTCTCGGTCATCCGTTTCTCAAACACCATGTAGTGCGAGAAATCCAACGGAGGCGATCGAGTCTTGTGGGGAAAAGTGCGCAAACCTCTGCAGAGTGTAACAAACTAATCATGATTAGCCGTGTCCCCGGTTATGGACATCTTGAGTATCTAGTATCTGGATTATCATGTGAATCTCAACATGTTACTCTAAAATTAATGTTGTTGGGTTAAGATGATGCTTAATTAGGATTGAGAATGCTGTCAACCATTCTCAATGTTTAAAAACCACCATGATAGTAATTAAATTTATTCCTTTGAAGTAAGGAAAAATTGGCTTTATGCAAAACTGTAACCATAGAGCTTTCCACCAGCCAAATATGCATATAGTATAGCTGTTGCATTCCATTACTCTCTATGTGTTACCTTGCCAGCATATTCCATGTGCTGACCCATTTTCGGGCTGCAACGTCAATGTTGCAGACTTCTCAGACGACGATTAAGGAGTTTTTAGGTCGTGGTTCTATACTCAGTGATGCCGTTGGAGTTGATGGACTCACTTATCTTCCAAGCCGTCCGCTGTTATCGTAATTAGATGGCCTTAAGCCATATTTATTGTAATAAGTTCTCTTTTGAGACACTCGATGTAATAAGTGTGTGATTGCAACTCTGCTATAAATCCTCCGAGTACTGTGTGGTGTCAGCATTACTGATCCAGGGATGACACCGGAGCACAGAGATCAGACTGTTTGAGGTCTGGTCGCTACAGAGATGGTATCAGAGCACACGCTGACTGTAGGACACGACCACTAAGCTAAAGACCTAGATCACTACTCACTCTCTTCTCTTCTGACCTCTCATCTTTTCTACTCTTTAGGATGGTGGATGCAAGGAACAAGTTCACCCAACCAGATGAAGATACACCCTTTGGACGCCACTTGAAGGAAGTCACTAGATACCTGAACATAGGAGTACCAAGCTTCACGGGAACCTACAACGCCACTTTACCTGAAGAAGAGCGTTGGATGATTCAAGTTCAAGTTCCAGGAAGGACGTTCATGCCAGTCACTGAGCCCATAGAGTTTTCTTTTGATGCACCAACTTGGAGTCTAAGAAAGAGTATGGCAGCTCACATCGCCATGGGACGCATTGGAGAAGTCTACCGCAAGGATCTTAAGGACACTATATACCAGATTTGTGGCCGCCGAGATGAACACTGGGAGATGATTAACACCAGGAAAGATAGATCAATTGCAGCTTTTATTCAGGAGTTAAATCAGCACATTCGACGACAGGAGAATCAGATGTGCGCCGACATGATAGATCTGAAGAAGGCTAAGACTAGAATCAAGGAACTGGAGTAAGAACTCAAGGCTACACGCGAAGGTTATGAAGAAGAAATTGAAGTATTGGTGGATAAGAATGCCGACCTAACAATGAAGTTAGCGATATTTATGGGAGGCCCGACACCAGTAGATGAAGACGAAGAACCCAAGGAGATTAGCCTGGAAGACTACATCATCATTGACGGCACCGACTCAGAAGCAGATAGTAGTGATGATGACTATGTTGATGAAGCAGGAGCAGATATCATGGAGTCTACAACCGTAGAATATTTCTAGTAGACCACCTCATCAGTAGTAGTAGTCCACCATGTAAATATAGTAGTCCGAGCACTTTGCGATAGTTAGATCGATTGTATGCCTTTGTTTGTTTGAATGAAGTGAATTTTTTGCTTTTGCCTCATGAGCATATGGGTAGTGTTTTCTCTTTAGACCCCCTCTATTCTTATATCTCATCTTTTCTAAACCCTCAGATGCCTCCGAGACGTGACCCCGGATTTGCCTTTCCGCCGGAGCTCACCCAGTTGATCCAGCAGCAGAACACCTTGATGCAGTTGCTGAAGGAAATATGCCCTAGAAGCAATAATAAAGTTATTATTTATTTCCTTCTATCATGATAAATGTTTATTATTCATGCTAGAATTGTATTAATCGGAAACATAATACATGTGTGAATACATAGACAAACAAAGCGTCACTAGTATGCCTCTACTTGACTAGCTCGTTAATCAAAGATGGTTATGTTTCCTAACCATGAACAATGAGTTGTTATTTGATTAACGGGATCACATCATTAAGTGAATGATCTGATTGACATGACCCATTCCATTAGCTTAGCACCCGATCGTTTAGTATGCTGCTATTGCTTTCTTCATGACTATGAGATTATGCAACTCCCGTTTGCCGGAGGAACACTTTGTGTGCTACCAAACGTCACAACGTAACTGGGTGATTATAAAGGAGCTCTACAGGTGTCTCCAAAGGTACATGTTGGGTTGGCGTATTTCGAGATTAGGATTTGTCACTCCGATTGTCGGAGAGGTATCTCTGGGCCCTCTCGGTAATGCACATCACTTAAAGCCTTGCAAGCATTGCAACTAATGAGTTAGTTGCGGGATGATGTATTACAGAACGAGTAAAGAGACTTGCCGGTAACGAGATTGAACTAGGTATTGGAATACCGACGATCGAATCTCGGGCAAGTAACATACCGATGACAAAGGGAACAACGTATGTTGTTATGCGGTCTGACAGATAAAGATCTTCGTAGAATATGTAGGAGCCAATATGGGCATCCAGGTCCCGCTATTGGTTATTGACCGAAGACATGTCTCGGTCATGTCTACATTGTTCTTGAACCCGTAGGGTTTGCACGCTTAAGGTTACGATGACAGTTATATTATGAGTTTATGCATTTTGATGTACCGAAGGTTGTTCGGAGTCCCGGATATGATCACGAACATGACGAGGAGTCTCGAAATGGTCGAGACATAAAGATTGATATATTGGAAGCCTATGTTTGGAAATCGGAAGTGTTCCGGGTGAAATCGGGATTTACCGGAGTACCGGGAGGTTACCGGAACCCCCCGGGAGCTATATGGGCCATAGTGGGCCTTAGTGGAAAAAGAGAAGAGGCAGCCCAACATGGGCCGCGTTCCCCTCCCCTCCCTTGGTCCGAATAGGACAAGGAGAGGGGGCCGGCCCCTCTCTCTCTTTTCCCACCTCGCGAGTCCTATTCCAACTAGGATTGGGGGAGAAGTCCTACTCCCGAAGGGAGTAGGACTCCTCCTGGCGCGCCCTATGTGGCCGGCTGGCCTCCCCCTCTTGGTCCTTTATATACGGAGGCAGGGGCACCCCAGAGACACACAAGTTGATCCACGTGATCTTATTCTTAGCCGTGTGCGGCGCCCCCAGCCACCATAGTCCTCGATAATATTGTAGCGGTGCTTAGGCGAAGCCCTGCGGCAGTAGTACATCAAGATCGTCACCACGCCGTCGTGCTGACGGAACTCTTCCCCGACACTTTGCTGGATCGGAGTCTGGGGATCGTCATCGAGCTGAACGTGTGCTAAAACTCGGAGGTGCCGTAGTTTCGGTGCTTGATCGGTCGGGCCGTGAAGACGTACAACTACATCAACCAAACGCTTCCGTTGTCGATCTACAAGGGTACGTAGATCACACTCTCCCCTCTCGTTGCTATACATCACCATGATCTTGCGTGTGCGTAGGAAATTTTTTGAAATTACTATGTTCCCCAACAGTGGTATCAGAGCCAGGTTTTATATGTTGATGTTATATGCACGAGTAGAACACAAGTGAGTTGTGGGTGATATAAGTCATACTGCTTACCAGCATGTCATACTTTGGTTCGGCGGTATTGTTGGATGAAGCGGCCTAGACCGACATTACGCGTACGCTTACGCGAGACCGATTCTCCCGACGTGCTTTGCACAGAGGTGGCTTGCGGGTGACAGTTTCTCCAACTTTAGTTGAACCAAGTGTGGCTACGCCCGGTCCTTGCGAAGGTTAAAACAGCACCAACTTGACAAACTATCATTGTGGTTTTATGCGTAGGTAAGATTAGTTCTTGCTTAAGCCCGTAGCAGCCACGTAAAACTTGCAACAACAAAGTAGAGGACCTCTAACTTGTTTTTGCAGGGCATGTTGTGATGTGATATGGTCAAGACATGATGCTGAATTTTTATTGTATGAGATGATCATGTTTTGTAACCGAGTTATCGGCAACTGGCAGGAGCCATATGGTTGTCGCTTTATTGTATGCAATGCAATCGTGATGTAATGCTTTACTTTATCACTAAGCGATAGCGATAGTCGTGGAAGCACAAGCTTGGCGAGACGACAACGATGCTACGATGGAGATCAAGGTGTCACGCCGGTGACGATGGTGATCACGACGGTGCTTCGGAGATGGAGATCACAAGCACAAGATGATGATGGCCATATCATATCACTTATATTGATTGCATGTGATGTTTATCTTTAATGCATCTTATCTTGCTTTGATTGACGGTAGCATTATAAGATGATCTCTCACTAATTATCAAGAAGTGTTCTCCCTGAGTATGCACCGTTACGAAAGTTCTTCGTGCTGAGACACCACGTGATGATCGGGTGTGATAGGCTCTACGTTCAAATACAATGGGTGCAAAACAGTTGCACACGCGGAATACTCAGGTTATACTTGACGAGCCAAGCATATACAGATATGGCCTCGGAACACGGAGACCGAAAGGTCGAGTGTGAATCATATAGTAGATATGATCAACATAGTGATGTTCACCAATGAAACTACTCCATCTCACGTGATGATCGGACATGGTTTAGTTGATTTGGATCACGTAATCACTTAGAGGATTAGAGGGATGTCTATCTAAGTGGGAGTTCTTTAAGTAAATTAACTGAACTTAAATTTATCATGAAACTTAGTACCTAATAAGTATCTTGCTTGTTTATGCTTGATTGTAGATAGATGGCTCGTGCTGTTGTTCCATTGAATTTTAATGCGTTCCTTGAGAAAGCAAAGTTGAAAGATGATGGTAGCAATTACACGGACTGGGTCCGTAGCTTGAGGATTATCCTCATTGCTGCACAGAAGAATTACGTCCTGGAAGCACCGCTGCGTGCCAGGCCTGCTGCTGGAGCAACGCCGGATGTTATGAACGTCTGGCAGAGCAAAGCTGATGACTACTCAATAGTTCAGTGTGCCATGCTTTACGGCTTAGAATTGGGACTTCAACGACGTTTTGAACATCATGGAGCATATGAGATGTTCCAGGAGTTGAAGTTAATATTTCAAGCAAATGCCCGGATTAAGAGATATGAAGTCTCCAATAAGTTCTATAGCTGTAAGATGGAGGAGAACAGTTCTGTTAGTGAGCATATACTCAAAATGTCTGGGTATAATAATCACTTGATTCAATTGGGAGTTAATCTTCCAGATGATTGCGTCATTGACAGAATTCTCCAATCACTGCCACCAAGCTACAAGAGCTTCGTGATGAACTATAATATGCAAGGGATGAATAAGACTATTCCCGAGCTCTTCGCGATGCTGAAAGCTGCGGAGGTAGAAATCAAGAAGGAGCATCAAGTGTTGATGGTCAACAAGACCACTAGTTTCAAGAAAAAGGGCAAAGGGAAGAAGAAGGGAAACTTCAAAAAGAACGGCAAGCAAGTTGCTACTCAAGAGAAGAAACCCAAACCTGGACCTAAGCCTGAAACTGAGTGCTTCTACTGCAAGCAGACTGGTCACTGGAAGCGGAACTGCCCCAAGTATTTGGCGGATAAGAAGGATGGCAAGGTGAACAAAGGTATATGTGATATACATGTTATTGATGTGTACCTTACTAATGCTCGCAGTAGCACCTGGGTATTTGATACTGGTTCTGTTGCTAATATTTGCAACTCGAAACAGGGACTACGGATTAAGCGAAGATTGGCTAAGGACGAGGTGACGATGCGCGTGGGAAACGGTTCCAAAGTCGATGTGATCGCAGTCGGCACGCTACCTCTACATCTACCTTCGGGATTAATATTAGACCTAAATAATTGTTATTTGGTGCCAGCGTTAAGCATGAACATTATATCTAGATCTTGTTTGATGCGAGACGGTTATTCATTTAAATCTGAGAATAATGGTTGTTCTATTTATATTAGTAATATCTTTTATGGTCATGCACCCTTGAAGAGTGGTCTATTCTTGTTGAATCTCGATAGTAGTAACACACATATTCATAATGTTGAAGCCAAAAGATGCAGAGTTGATAATGATAGTGCAACATATTTGTGGCACTGCCGTTTAGGTCATATCGGTGTAAAGCGCATGAAGAAACTCCATACTGATGGACTTTTGGAACCACTTGATTATGAATCACTTGGTACTTGCGAACCGTGCCTCATGGGCAAGATGACCAAAACACCATTCTCCGGTACTATGGAGAGAGCAACAGATTTGTTGGAAATCATACATACAGATTTATGTGGTCCGATGAATATTGAGGCTCGTGGCGGATATCGTTATTTTCTCACCTTCACAGATGACTTAAGCAGATATGGGTATATCTACTTAATGAAACATAAGTCTGAAACATTTGAAAAGTTCAAAGAATTTCAGAGTGAAGTTGAAAATCATCGTAACAAGAAAATAAAGTTTCTACGATCTGATCGTGGAGGAGAATATTTGAGTTACGAGTTTGGTGTACATTTGAAAAATTGTGGAATAGTTTCGCAACTCACGCCACCCGGAACACCACATCGTAATGGTGTGTCCGAACGTCGTAATCGTACTTTACTAGATATGGTGCGATCTATGATGTCTCTTACTGATTTACCGCTATCGTTTTGGGGATACGCTCTAGAGACGGACGCATTCACGTTAAATAGGGCACCATCAAAATCCGTTGAGACGACACCTTATGAACTGTGGTTTGGCAAGAAACCAAAGTTGTCGTTTCTGAAAGTTTGGGGCTGCGATGCTTATGTGAAAAAGCTTCAACCTGATAAGCTCGAACCCAAATCGGAGAAATGTGTCTTCATAGGGTATCCAAAGGAGACTATTGGATACACCTTCTATCACAGATCCGAAGGCAAGACTTTTGTTGCTAAATTTGGAAACTTTCTGGAGAAGGAGTTTCTCTCGAAAGAAGTGAGTGGGAGGAAAGTAGAACTTGACGAGGTAACTGTACCTGCTCCCTTATTGGAAAGTAGTACATCACAGAAAACTGTTTCTGTGACACCTACACCAGTTAGTGAGGAAGCTAATGATGATGATCATGAAACTTCAGAACAAGATACTACTGAACCTCGTAGATCAACCAGAGTAAAATCCGCGCCAGAGTGGTACGGTAATCCCGTTCTATAAGTCATGCTACTGGATCATGATGAACCTACGAACTATGAAGAAGCGATGATGAGCCCAGATTCCGCAAAGTGTCTAGAAGCCATGAAATCTGAGATGGGATCCATGTATGAGAACAAAGTATGGACTTTGGTTGACTTGCCCGATGATCGGAAAGCAATTGAGAATAAATGGATCTTCAAGAAGAAGACTAACGCTGACGGTAATATTACTGTCTACAAAGCTTGACTTGTCACAAAAGGGTTTCGGCAAGTTCAAGGGATTGACTATGATGAGACCTTCTCACCCGTAGCGATGCTTAACTCTGTCCGAATCATGTTAGCAATTGCCGCATTTTATGATTATGAAATTTGGCAGATGGATGTCAAAACTGCACTCCTGAATGGATTTCTGGAAGAAGAGTTGTATATGATGCAACCAGAAGGTTTTGTCGATCCAAAGGGAGCTAACAAAGTGTGCAAGCTCCAGCGATCCATTTATGGACTGGTGCAAGCCTCTCAGAGTTGGAATAAACGCTTTGATAGTGTGATCAAAGCATTTGGTTTTATACAGACTTTTGGAGAAGCCCGTATTTACAAGAAAGTGAGTGGGAGCTCTATAGCATTTCTGATATTATATGTAGATGACATATTACTAATTGGGAATGATATAGAATTTCTGGATAGCATAAAGGGATACTTGAATAAGAGTTTTTCAATGAAAGACCTCGGTGAAGCTGCTTACATATTAGGCATTAAGATCTATAGAGATAGATCAAGACGCTTAATTGGACTTTCACAAAGCACATACCTTGACAAAGTTTTGAAGAAGTTCAAAATGGATCAAGCAAAGAAAGGGTTCTTGCCTATGTTACAAGGTGTGAAGTTGAGTAAGACTCAATGCCCGACCACTGCAGAAGATAGAGAGAATATGAAAGATGTTCCCTATGCTTCAGCCATAGGCTCTATCATGTATGCAATGCTGTGTACCAGACCTGATGTGTGCCTTGCTATAAGTCTAGCAGGGAGGTACCAAAGTAATCCAGGAGTGGATCACTGGACAGCGGTCAAGAACATCCTGAAGTACCTGAAAAGGACTAAGTATATGTTTCTCGTATAAGGAGGTGACAAAGAGCTCATCGTAAAAGGTTACGTTGATGCAAGCTTTGACACTGATCCGGACGATTCTAAATCGCAAACCAGATAAGTGTTTACATTAAACGGTGGAGCTGTCAGTTGGTGCAGTTCTAAACAAAGCGTTGTAGCGGGATCTACATGTGAAGCGGAGTACATAGCTGCTTCGGAAGCAGCAAATGAAGGAGTCTGGATGAAGGAGTTCATATCCGATCTAGGTGTCATACCTAGTGCATCGGGTCCAATGAAAATCTTTTGTGACAATACTGGTGCAATTGCCTTGGCAAAGGAATCCAGATTTCACAAGAGAACCAAGCACATCAAGAGACGCTTCAATTCCATCCGGGATCTAGTCCAGGTGGGAGACATAGAGATTTGCAAGATACATACAGATCTGAATGTTGCAGACCCGTTGACTAAGCCTCTTCCACGAGCAAAACATGATCAGCACCAAGGCTCCATGGGTGTTAAAATCATTACTGTGTAATACAAATTATTGACTCTAGTGCAAGTGGGAGACTGAAGGAAATATGCCCTAGAGGCAATAATAAAGTTATTATTTATTTCCCTATATCATGATAAATTTTTATTATTCATGCTAGAATTGTATTAACCGGAAAGATAATACATGTGTGAATACATAGACAAACAAAGCGTCACTAGTATGCCTCTACTTGACTAGCTCGTTAATCAAAGATGGTTATGTTTCCTAACCATGAACAATGAGTTGTTATTTGATTAACGGGATCACATCATTAAGTGAATGATCTAATTGACATGACCCATTCCATTAGCTTAGCACCCGATCGTTTAGTATGTTGCTATTGCTTTCTTCATGACTTATACATGTTCCTATGACTATGAGATTATGAAACTCCCATTTGCCGAAGGAACACTTTGTGTGCTACCAAACGTCACAACGTAACTGGGTGATTATAAAGGAGCTCTACAGGTGTCTCCAAAGGTACATGTTGGGTTGGTGTATTTCGAGATTAGGATTTGTCACTCCGATTGTCGGAGAGGTATCTCTGGGCCATCTCGGTAATGCACATCACTTAAAGCCTTGCAAGCATTGCAACTAATGAGTTAGTTGCGGGATGATGTATTACAGAACGAGTAAAGAGACTTGCCGGTAACGAGATTGAACTAGGTATTGGAATACCGACGATCGAATCTCGGGCAAGTAACATACCGATGACAAAGGGAACAACGTATGTTGTTATGCGGTCTGACAGATAAAGATCTTCGTAGAATATGTAGGAGCCAATATGGGCATTCAGGTCCCGCTATTGGTTATTGACCGAAGACATGTCTCGGTCATGTCTACATTGTTCTTGAACCCGTAGGGTCCGCACGCTTAAGGTTACGATGACAGTTATATTATGAGTTTATGCATTTTGATGTACCGAAGGTTGTTCGGAGTCCCGGATGTGATCACGGACATGACGAGGAGTCTCGAAATGGTCGAGACATAAAGATTGATATTTTGGAAGCCTATGTTTGGAAATCGGAAGTGTTCCGGGTGAAATCGGGATTTTACCGGAGTGCCGGGAGGTTACCGGAACCCCCCGGGAGCTATATGGGCCATAGTGGGCCTTAGTGGAAAAAGAGAAGAAGCAGCCCAACATGGGCCGCGCGCCCCTCCCCTCCCTTGGTCCGAATAGGACAAGGAGAGGGGGCCGGCCCCTCTCTCTCTTTTCCCACCTCGTGAGTCCTATTCCAACTAGGATTGGGGGAGAAGTCCTACTCCCGGAGGGAGTAGGACTCCTCTTGGCGCGCCCTATGTGGCCGGCCGGCCTCCCCCTCTTGGTCCTTTATATACGGAGGCAGGGGCACCCCAGAGACACACAAGTTGATCCACGTGATCTTATTCTTAGCCGTGTGCGGCGCCCCCACCCACCATAGTCCTTGATAATATTGTAGCGGTGCTTAGGCGAAGCCCTGCGGCAGTAGTACATCAAGATCGTCACCACGCCGTCGTGCTGACGGAACTCTTCCCCGACACTTTGCTGGATCGGAGTCCGGGGATCGTCATCGAGCTGAACGTGTGCTAAAACTCGGAGGTGCCATAGTTTCGGTGCTTGATCGGTCGGGCCGTGAAGACGTACGACTACATCAACCAAACGCTTCCGTTGTCGATCTACAAGGGTACGTAGATCACACTCTCCCCTCTCGTTGCTATGCATCACCATGATCTTGCGTGTGCGTAGGAAATTTTTTGAAATTACTACGTTCCCCAACAGTTGCTAGTCCAGAATCAGAATCAGGGGAACAACAACAACAACTCACCACCACCACCACCACCTGTTGACCACTTAGCCCGTTTTCTTAGGCTGAACCCGCCGGTGTTTTCCAGTAGCACCGAGGCGATAGTAGCAGATGATTGGCTCCGCAAGACAGCTAGGGAGTTGACCACAGCAGGATGCACAGATGCGGAGAAGGTTAGGTTTGCCGCACATCAGTTAGAAGGACCCGCAGCATCATGGTGGGAGAATTTTACAGGCACCTTCCGAGTCGACACTGTCACATGGGATCAGTTTCAGAAGGCTTTCCGTACTGCCCATGTTTCAGCAGGAGCAATGGCCATGAAGAAGCGTGAGTTTCGCAACTTGCGCCAAGGAGGACGGACAGTTGGCTAGTATGTGGAGGAGTTTAGTAAGCTAGCACGTTATGCCCCAGACGACGTTGCTACGGATGCAGCTAAGCAGGAGAAGTTCCTGGAAGGACTGAATGATGAGTTGAGTATGCAGTTGATGGTAGCCACCTTCAACAACTAACAGGAGTTGGTAGACCGTGCTCTTATGATTGAAGGGAAGCAGCAGCAAATTGAGAACCGCAAGAGGAAGTATGGACAAGGAAAGTATAATTCTGGAGCTCAGCAGAAGCCACATTTTACCCCTAGACCGGGAGGACATTTTCAGCATACCCATGGAGTAGGTATCTCGCACAATCACAATGGCACCAAGAATGGTAATGGGAATGGAGGACGCAATGGCCAGAACCGCAGCACCCCATCAACCCCAGCCAAGAGAGATCTGAGTCAAGTCACCTGTTTCAAGTGTTCCAAGACCGAACATTATGCCAATGAATTTCCTGAAGGCCAAAATGACAATGGAAGCTCTGGAAAGAAGCCGAACCCTTTCAACAGGGGACAGGTGAACCATGTTAATGTGGAGGAGGTTGAAGCTCAGCCCGATGCAGTAATAGGTAAGTTTTTGGTTAAGTCATTTACTGCACTCGTTCTTTTTGATACTGGTGCATCACATTCATACATATCAAGAGGATTTGTGGAAAAGTATAGCCTACCCACTAGGGTTCTCAAAACACCTATGCTAGTAAGCTCACCAGGAGCAGAGTACATGGTCAGTCAAGGATGTTTTCAAGTGCCATTAAGTATAGGACGGCATGTTTTCCCAACAGATTTAATTATTCTGGAATCCCAAGGTCTGGATGTGATTCTTGGTATGGGTTGGCTGTCGATGTATGGAGGAAACATCGATTGTGCTAGTAAGTCAATTTTGCTTACCACCCTAGAAGGGAGAAGGATCAAGTATGTATCCCGGCATGCGCCAAACAAGACACAAGTAAATTCATTAACAAGAGTTGTGCAGGAGGAAGTACCAGTGGTAAGGGAATTCCCTGATGTATTTCCAGAGGAGTTGCCAGGCATGCCACCGGTTAGAGATATTGAGTTCTTAATTGAGCTATTGCCAGGCACAGGACCAATATCAAAGAGACCATATAGGATGCCAGCAAAGGATTTGGTGGAAATTAAGAAACAGATTAAGGAGTTACTGGATAAAGGTTACATTCGCCCAAGTTCTTCACCTTGGGGATCGCCAGTACTATTAGTAGAGAAGAAGGATGGATCGTTAAGGATGGTTGTTGATTATCGAGGATTGAATGAAGTAACAATCAAGAACAAGTACCCGCTACCAATGATCAATGATATGTTTGATCGATTGCAAGGAGCTAAAGTGTTTTCCAAGATAGATTTGCGATCAGGGTACCACCAGTTGAAGATTCGAGAACAGGATATTCCGAAGACAGCTTTTACCACCAGGTATGGGCTGTATGAGTATACCGTTATGTCATTTGGTCTGACTAACGCGCCTGCCTATTTTATGAACATGATGAACAAAGTGTTTATGGAGTTTTTGGATAAGTTCGTCGTAGTGTTCATTGATGATATCCTGGTTTATTCAAAGAATGAAGAGGAACATAAGGAGCATTTGAGTTTGGTACTTGGAAAGCTCAGAGAACATCAATTATATGCCAAGTTCAGCAAATGTGAGTTTTGGTTGAAGGAAGTAGGATTCCTCGGACACGTTATATCTGGAGAAGGTATAGCTGTTGATCCCACTAAAGTTGATACCGTGACCAAGTGGGAAGCCCCAACTACCGTTGGAGAGATCCGGAGTTTTCTTGGACTCGCAGGATACTACCGGAGGTTTATTGAAATTTTTTCAAAGATTTCGAAGCCTATGACGGAGTTGTTGAAGAAAGATACCAAGCTCAAATGGACTGAGCAGTGTGAGGCTAGTTTCTAGGAGTTGAAGAAACGCTTGCTTACCTCACCAGTGTTGATTTTGCCAGATCAGACCAAGGATTATGAGGTGTATTGCGACGCTTCACGTCGAGGACTTGGAGCAGTGCTTATGCAGGAAGGGAGAGTTGTTTCATATGCCTCAAGACAACTGAAGCCCCATGAGTTGAATTACGCTACGCATGATTTGGAGTTAGCAGCCGTAGTGCATGCCTTGAAGACATGGAGACATTTCCTCATCGGAAATCATTGTGAGGTGTACACGGATCATAAGAGTTTGAAGTACATTTTCACACAGAAGGAGTTGAACCTCAGACAAAGGAGATGGTTGGAGCTCATCAAGGATTATGATATGAAATTGCATTATCATCCCGGGAAGGCTAATGTAGTAGCTGATGCATTAAGCCGCAAGAGCCATGTCAATACGTTAATGATGGGAGAAATACCCAAGGAGTTAGCAGAAAATCTTCGTGAACTATGTTTGGAAATAGTTCCGAGAGGCTATGTAGCAGCGTTGGAGATTCAGTCAACTTTGATGGACAGAATCAGGGAAGCTCAGAAGACTGACAAGGAGATTGCTTCCATAAAGGAGAAAATGAAAGAAGGAAAAGCTAAAGGATTTCGTGAGGATGAGCACGATACCCTATGGTTTGAAGACCGTGTCTATGTGCCCAATGACCCGGAGATCAGGAAGTTAATTCTGCAAGAGGCCCATGATTCACCCTATTCGATTCACCCAGGGAATACCAAGATGTATCTGGATTTGAAGGATATTTTCTGGTGGACCGGAATGAAGAAAGAAATAGCAGAGTATGTAGTAGTTTGTGATGTCTGCCAGAGAGTAAAGGCAGAGCATCAGAAGCCAGCAGGATTGTTACAACCATTGCCGATACCCGAATGGAAGTGGGATAAGTTAGGCATGGATTTTATCACGGGATTGCCCAGGACTCGTTCAGGCTATGACTCGAGTTGGGTTGTAGTTGATCGATTGACGAAAGTAGCTCATTTCATCCCAGTAAAGACCACTTATACCAATGCTAAGTTGGCAAAAATATACATGACCAGAATAGTATGTCTGCATGGGGTTCCGAGGAGTATCGTATCAGATAGAGGAACCCAGTTTACCTCAAAGTTCTGGAAGCAGTTGCACGAAACTTTGGGAACCAGGCTAGAATTCAGTACAGCTTTTCATCCGCAGACAGATGGACAGACCGAGAGAGTCAATCAGATTTTGGAGGATATGCTGAGAGCTTGTGCGCTAGATTATGGATCTAGTTGGGACGATAATTTGCCATATGCAGAGTTCTCTTACAACAACAGTTACCAAACCAGTTTGAAGATGGCCCCTTTCGAAGCTTTGTACGGAAGGAGGTGCAGGACACCGTTGTCGTGGGACGAAGTTGGAGACCGTCAGTTGTTTGGACCTGACTTGATTAAGGAGTCTGAACAGAAAGTGAAGTTGATTCGCGATAGGCTCAAGGTAGCCTAGTCCAGACAGAAGAGTTATGCAGATTCTAAACGCAAGGAGACAGTTTACGAAGTTGGAGACAGAGCTTATCTTCGAGTATCTCCACTTCGGGGAACAAAGCGTTTTGGAGTTAAAGGGAAGTTAGCGCCACGAATTGTAGGACCGTATCGAATTGTGGAGCGTATGGGAGAAGTGGCCTACAAGTTGAAATTTCCCAAAGGATTGTCAGGAATTCATGATGTGTTCCACGTTTCCCAGTTAAAGAAGTGTCACGCGGAGATAGCTGACATACCATTGAGAGACACAGTGCCTTTGGAAACTATTCAGTTGGATAACGATTTGACCTACGAGGAGAAACCAGTTAAGATCCTCGAGTTTGCCAGCCGAGTTACTCGCAGCAAAGTTATCAAGTTTTGCAAGGTTCAGTGGAGCCACCACACGGAGGATGAAGCCACCTGGGAATGAGAGGAAGATTTGCTCAAAGACCACCCTCACCTATTTTCTAGCCAACCCGAATCTCGAGGGCGAGATTCATCTTAAGGGGTGTAGGTTTGTAACATCCCAAATTTTCAATTTGGAATGTTATACATTAGATCATCATGCACATCATATTTTATTTGCTTTGGGTTTTGATCCTAGAAAATTCTAAGCAACTCAAGGACCCACGGAGAGACTTGGGGATTTCGTTATTTTCATATTTGAGTTTTCTCAAATTTTGAGAATAGGACCATTTGATTTTATTTATTTTATCATCAATTATTTCTATTACAAAATTATGAGAGAGGGAATAAAATGACTTTCCCAAAATATAGAAATATTGAGGATTTAATAAAA
Source organism: Triticum urartu (assembly GCF_056163025.1). Classification (NCBI taxonomy): domain Eukaryota; kingdom Viridiplantae; phylum Streptophyta; class Magnoliopsida; order Poales; family Poaceae; genus Triticum; species Triticum urartu. The sequence continues at coordinate 158,977,039 of NC_141875.1, read as the reverse complement.
AATCAAATAGTTCTATTTCAGAGTTTTTTTTGTTGTTTTTATTTGAATTAGGAAAAATGCGCGTTTTTCAAAATTGCATTTAGGGCCCAAATAAATGTTCACTTTGTCGGGCTTGATTTTAGAAGCCCGGGAAAATTTATTTCGGGATTTTTGGAGTCCGTTTAGTATTTCTTTTTATTTTTCTTCCGAGCGAAAAAAAAAACGGAACCGACTTCGGGTCGTAACCGGCCAGAACTCTGCCGGCCGGGGGGCTTTATAAGCCGCGCCTCGGGCCCGAGCCAGCCCACCAGCAGCCGCCGCCCGAACCCTAACCCTAGCCGCCACCGCCGATCCGCTGGAGCCGCTCGCCCGAGGTTCGCCGCACCTCGAAATCTGTGCCGTTTTTTTTTTAAATTCCGTTCGTCGTTTTTCTTTTCTGTCGGATTTTTCCGCGGTTATTTTCTGATCGCGATTTCTGATCTGATTTTCGTTTTAGTTTAACTTTTCGCTCGTTTATCGGAATTAGGCGATTCAAGCGCCTGGAGTTTCGTCTCGAAACCCTCTATCCGAATAATCAACTTAAACAAGTTTTTGCTAATGTAAAATCTGACTTAGGTTCATATTACTAGAACGAAGTTGTTTTCTTTCGCCGTTTGACTTTCTTTGCTTCGTTCGATTTGATTCCTTTTGCCAACCGGAGTTCTTAAGTTGAACCTTCTGGTTAGATCTCTTATTTGAGTTTTACTTGTGCATTAGATGAGTACTTATTGTATGCTTGTTTGTTTGCCTGCGATAGAGTACCCCGAGTGCGCCGCCTGTTACTTCGAATCGTTAGGTTTCACGGATCATCAGCAAGGCAAGTAACACTTTGATCATACCTTTTCTACAACCCAGTTTTTTGCATTAGATCAATCTTCACACATTGCATGATTAGGATCTAATTAAATTGTGGGATGGGAAGTAGATGAGGTAGTACCTATTACCTGTTTATTATCAAACCTTTGGGAGTTACTTCTACGTTTGCTTATTATGCCATGCTATGCTAGTAGACGTGGATTGGGTGAGTCAAATCCATGACAGATGTGATATTGATAATTAATGGTTTATCTAAGGTGGCAACTTAAATAAACATCTGGGTGGATTGAGGCACTTGGGTATTCCAGGACATGCCTGTTTTCTTTTGGACCGCCACCCAGGCTCAAAGGGATCATGAGATATTTCAAACTAGAAACTTCCATGTGCAGCCACAAGCCATTATGGGCTCTGGCATAGTTGATTAAGTCGTGCGAACTCTTACAGGGTAGACTAGCAGATGTAGGGGAAAGTAGGTGTACCGGTCTATCCATCGTAAGGTGCTAGCGCTTCTGAAAGACTGTGTCTCGGTCATCCGTTTCTCAAACACCATGTATTGCGAGAAATCCAACGGAGGCGATCGAGTCTTGTGGGGAAAAGTGCGCAAACCTCTGTAGAGTGTAACAAACTAATCATGATTAGCCGTGTCCCCGGTTATGGACATGTTGAGTATCTAGTATCTGGATTATCATGTGAATCTCAACATGTTACTCTAAAATTAATGTTGTTGGGTTAATGATGATGCTTAATTGGGATTGAGAATGCTGTCAACCATTCTCAATGTTTAACAACCACCATGATAGTAATTAAATTTATTCCTTTGAAGTAGGGAAAAATTGGCTTTATGCAAAACTGTAACCATAGAGCTTTCCACCAGCCAAATATGCATATAGTATAGCTGTTGCATTCCATTACTCTCTATGTGTTACCTTGCCAGCATATTCCATGTGCTGACCCGTTTTCGGGCTGCAACGTTAATGTTGCAGACTTTTCAGACGATGATTAAGGAGTTTTTAGGTCATGGTTCTATACTCAGTGATGCCGTTGGAGTTGATGGACTCACTTATCTTCCAAGCCTTAAGCCATATTTATTGTAATAAGTTCTCTTTTGAGACACTCGATGTAATAAGTGTGTGATTGCAACTCTGCTATAAATCCTCCGAGTACTGTGTGGTGTCAGCATTACTGATCCAGGGATGACACCGGAGCACAAAGATCAGACTGTTTGAGGTCTGGTCGCTACAGCCTCTCAAAATGTTTTTATCTCTCAATTTTCGCTTTGAGCTCTAGCACCTCTACAAATCCCTACTTCCCTCTGCGAAGGGCCTATCTTTTACTTTTATGTATTTACTTTTATGCAAAGATTCAAAGTTCTTACGTCTATTCCTTTTTATTTGTCTCTTTTGGCAAGCATCATGTGGTGAGCAAAGATCTAGGCACATATGTCGAGTTGAATAAGGGTAGCATGAGTTATTATTGTTGACATCATCCTTGAGGCAAATACGTTGGGAGGTGAAATTATAAGCCCCTATCTTTCCATGTGTCCGGTTGAAACGTTTTGCTCATGTGTACAAGGTGGGTGTTAGCAATCATAGAAGACTATATGATGGTTCAGTATGTGGAGCTCTTACTTAAACTCTGTTGAATAAGTTGAATTGCAATTGCTTGGTGACTAAGAACATAGGTTGCTGGGTTTCAACAGAATTCATTGTTTGAACCTTAACATGTGAATTGGTTGCCACTATAACATGAGGAGTTTCATAAGAAATAATTGTTGTTATGATGCTAGGAAAAGTGATTGCAAAATTATCATTGATCAAACTTGTGCACTTTGCTAGCATTCACACTTCATAAATTATTTCTTTTATCATTTACCTACTCGAGGACAAGTAGGAATTAAGCTTGGGGATGCTGATACGTCTCCAACGTATCTATAATTTATGAAGTATTCATGCCAATATATTATCATTCTTGGATGTTTTACAATCATTTTATAGCAACTTTATATCATTTTTTGGGACTAACCTATTGACCAAGTACCCAGTGCCAGTTGCTGTTTTTTGCTTGTTTTTTACATCGTAGAAAATCAATATCAAACGGAGTCCAAACACTGCGAAACTTTTTGTAGATTTTTATGGGCCAGAAGACTCCCAATGGGCCAGAGTAGCACCTGGACGGTGCCCCTAGGGGGGCACAACCCACCAGGGCACGCCAGTCCCCCCTGGCACGCCCAGGTGGGTTGTGCCCACCTCCGTGGCCTCCCATACCCTTTCTTTGCACTATAAATTCCCAAATATTCTGAAACCCTCGGGGTTAACCTAGATCAGAAGTTCCGTCGCCGCAGGGCTCCGTAGCTACCGAAAACCAATCTAGACCCGTTCTGGCACCCTGCCGGAGGGGGGAATAATCTCCGGTGGCCATCTTCATCATCCCGGCGGCCACCACAATGAGGAGGGAGTAGTCCACCCTCGGGGTTGAGGGTTTGTACCAGTAGCTATGTGCTTAATCTCTCTCTCTCTCTCTCGTGATCTACATCATGGGCTTTGTTAATATAGTCGGATCATATGATGTTTCTCCCCTCTATACTCTTGTTGTGATGAATTGAATCTTTACCCTTTGAAGTTTTTTCATGTCGGATTGAATATTCAAAGATGAGAACACATGATACATGTCTAGCGGTATGAATACTTGAGGTGACAATTGGGGTATCTTATTGATTCACTTGATATATGTTATGGCATTCAACTCGCAGATTCCCGTGGTGATATTGGGGTAATCTATGCATAGGGGTTGATGCATGTTTTTATTATCTTTTCTCCGACGGAAACTTTGGGTTCTCTTTATAGTTCTTTGTGTGGATTGAGTATTATGAATATGAATTTGCTTTGGTGTTACTCTAGTACGAACTCTAGGATAGATCAAACGAAAACAATAGCTTTGGGTTATTTTAGTATGAACTCTTGAATAGATTGAACAAAAAGAATACCTTTGAGGTGGTTTCATTGTTGGGGAATGTAGTATTTCAAAAAAAATCCTACGATCACACAAGATCTATCTAGGAGAAGAATAGCAACGAGCGGGGAGAGTGTGTCCACGTACCCTCATAGACCGAAAGCGGAAGCTTTATGACAACGCGGTTGATGTAGTCATACGTCTTCATGAGCCAACCGATCGTAGCACCGAAGGTACGGCACCTCCGCGATCTGCACACATTCATCTTGGTGACGTCCTGCGAACTCTAGATCCAGCTGAGTGTCGAGGGAGAGCTTCGTCAGCACGACGGCGTGATGACGGTGATGATGAAGTTACCGACGCAGGGCTTCGCCTAAGCTCTACAACGATATGACCGAGGTGGACATCTGTGGAGGGGGCACCGCACACGGCTAAACAATCAACTTGTGTGTTTATGGGGTGCCCCCCTCCCCCGTATATAAAGGAGTGGAGGAGAGAGAGGACCGGACCCTCTATGGCGCACCCAAGGGGAGTCCTACTCCTACCGGGAGTAGGATTCCCCCCTTCCCTAGTTGGATTAGGAGACGAAGGAAGGGGGAGAGTGGGGGAGGAAAGGTGGGCCTACCCCACCCAATTCGAATTGGGCTTGGGGACGGTGCACCCCTCCTAGGCTCCCTTCTCCTCTCTCTCCCACTATGGCCCAATAAGGCCCATATACTTCCCGGGGGTTCCGGTAACCTCCCGGTACTCCGGTATATGCCCGAACTCACCTAGAACCATTCTGATGTCCAAACATAGGCTTCCAATATATCGATCTTTATGTCTCGACCATTCCGAGACTCCTCATCATGTCTGTGATCTCAACCAGCACTCCGAACAACCTTCGGTACATCAAAACACATAAACTCATAATATCGACCGTCATCGAACGTTAAGCGTGCGGACCATACGGGTTCGAGAACTATGTAGACATGACCAAGACTCATCTCCGGTCAATAACCAATAGCGGAACCTGGATTCTCATATTGGTTCCTACATATTCTACAAAGATCTCTATCAGTCAAACCGCATAACAACATACGTTGTTCCCTTTGTCATCGGTATGTTACTGGCCCGAGATTCGATCATCGGTATCTGAATACCTAGTTCAATCTCGTTACCGGCAAGTCTCTTTACTCGTTCCGTAATGCTACATCCCGTAACTAACTCGTTAGTTGCATTGCTTGCAAGGCTTGTAGTGATGTGCATTACCGAGAGGGCCCAGAGATACCTCTCTGATACACTGAGTGACAAATCCTAATCTCGATCTATGCCAACTCAACAAACACCATCAGAGACACCTGTAGAGCATATTTATAGTCACCCAGTTACGTTGTGACATTTGATAGCACACTAAGTGTTCCTCCGGTATTCGGGAGTTGCATAATCTCATAGTCATAGGAACATGTATAAGTTATGGAGAAAGCAATAGCAGTAAACTAAACGATCATCGTGCTAAGCTAACGGATGGGTCAAGTCAATCATATCATTCTCTAATGATGTGATCCTGTTCAACAAATGAAAACTCTTTGTCCATGGCTAGGAAACTTAACCATCTTTGATTAACGAGCTAGTCAAGTAGAGGCATACTAGTGACACTCTGTTTGTCTATGTGTTCACACATGTACTAAGTTTCTGGTTAATACAATTCTAGCAGGAATAATAAACATTTATCATGATATAAGAAAATATAAATAATAAGTTATTATTGCCTCTAGGGCATATTTCCTTCATTCGTACCCTACAAACAATTCCTATCTTTTGTTCTCCGCTAATAGGAACTCGGGAGTGATTCTTCGTTACACTTTGAGGGATAATCATATGATCCAACTATGTTAGCATTGTTGAGAGATTGCACTAGCGAAAGTACGGACCCTAGGCCTTGTTTTTAAGCATTGAAACACCATTTTTGTGCCTGTTTACTATTTGCTACCTTGCTGTTTTCATTTATTTAGATTAAAAAAATATTTCTACCATCCATATTAGACTTTTATCACCATCTCTTCGCTGAACTAGTGCACCTATACAATTTGTCATTGTATTGGGTGTGTTGGGGACACAAGAGATTTCTTGTATTTTATTGCTGGGTCGTTTGAGAGAGACCATCTTCATCCTACACCTCTCATGGATTGATAAACCTTAGGTCATCCACTTGAGGTAAAATTGCTACTGTCCTACAAAACTCTGCGCTTGGAGGCCCAACATGTGTCTACAAGAATAAAGTTGCGTAGTAGACATCAGGCCCCCTCACTAACCTCTTCATCCCACATCATCACTTACCTCCAGAAAAAAATCTCCATTGCTCTCTCTCCTGTGTTCTTGAGCTCAAACTTGCGGATTTTGATCTCTTTGCTCGAAGCTCCATTTCTGAAACTGTTTGGGGGGGATTGTTGCTTATTATGTGACTCCATCGTTTGTCCAATTAGTTTTTGCTTTAGTGGTTTATCTTTTGAATAATTAGCTACTCTTGGTGCTATTGTAGATGTGCTTGCATGTTAAATTCTTAGTGTTCTAAGTAGTTTGAATGCTTGCTATGGCTTCTATGTATCCCTATGAGTAGTTGCTATCAACTTTATAAAGTTTTGTTGACAAATTTTTGTCACACCCAAAATTTTTATTTTCAGAAAATTGTACGCGGACATCAATATTTTCAGGAAGTTTGGCTCTAAGAAGAACTCCAAGGGTATTATTGGGGAGTCTTCAGACAGTGATCTCCACCCTCGGAGGTTGGCGGATGTACGGGCGTGCGAATGGCGCACACCCCATTCCTGGAAGAGGTTGGGATTCTTCAGGAGTTCATGCAATATGTTGCAAATGCCGGCCTCACTGACTTCATCGCAGATGAGTGTGACCAGCACCAAATCCTCACAAATATCTTTGTTCAGAGTTTTACTTTCCTGCCTAGGAATAATCCTCCTGAAGTGAGTTTCAATTTATATGCTGAAAACCATCAGATACCACTTACTGATTTTTGTGATATATGCTTGATCCCTTATGATGGGAGCATAGCTGAGCCTAGGCCGGCTGGGTTTGAGGACTTTTATCACACTTTGATAGTGGGAGATGAGAGAGGGGTGTCAGCCACCACGGCTGCTAGCATACACTTTCTTGGCATACATTATTTTGCTTTATTTGTTGCTAAGTGTTTGCTTGCTAGAAAGAAAGTAGGTGCGCTTAGTGCACCAGACTTTGTTGTTTTACGCCGAGCACTAGAGGGCGACAACACCCATAGCTTGGGAGCTATTGTGGCTCGTCACCTCCATCTTAATAAATCCCAAGGTGAAATACATGGTGGGATTTTTGCTACCCATTTGGCGGCTCACTTCGAGGTCGAGATACGCCCTCATGATTACCCTTTGACCAAGGTCTACCTAGACAGGGCAGCCATGGAACACCATCATTTTCTTGCATGATATTATCCTAACATTCCCATTCCTTATAACCTGGTTTTTAGCATTAAAACTCGTGATATTATTCCACTGCCTGCACCTGCTTTGTTTGATTCTGCTGCCAGGGGCGGATATAGGATCATGCCTGCGGACATCATCGCCTACCAGAACGCTCAGGCTGCTGCGGAAGCGGCACAGCAGGAGCCCCAACAGTGGGACGAGTGGATGCCCGCTCCTCAGCACAACTACTACCCTTCAGGCTACTGATCGACTACCAAGTTAGGCCAAAAGCCTAAGCTTGGGGGAGTACGTGTTTCCACCGACTTTACATTCATGTTCACTTATTCCATTTGTCAGTGTCCACACTTTTTCATTGTATCATCCATGCTTAGATTTATTTTCTTACTTTCTTCTTGTGTGCTTGATAAACTTTAGAAAAAAACCAAAAAATTAGTTATAGTTAATTTACTTTCTATGCATGCTTAGTAGTATTATTAAAAAGAAAACCCAAAAAGATTTCCTTGTTCTTCTTTTGCTTGTTGGGAGCTTTCCCGTGTAAATAGTTTTTCTCATTTTTGCTTTTCTCTTTTATTTTCTTGATCAAGAAAACCAAAAACTCCAAAAATATTTCAGTGTGTTTCTCTGAACTTCTTTTCTTTTTTATTCGAGTTGTACCGAGGAGAAGACCACGATGAAAATATTGACTGGCTCTCATATGAATAATTGTTGAACTAATAAAGAGTCCATTTTACCTTGTCTTCTCTTGTTGAATAAAATGTTTGCAGATTCCAGCTTAGTCCATGGCACTCTTGCACTATTATTATCTTCATATCATTCGCTCGTGCAAGTGAAATGCAATAATGACGATATTCGATGAACTGGCCATGGTAGAGAGAAACAGGTATGAACTCGACTTGTTCTGTCTGTGTAAATATGTTTAACCTAGTATCCATGACTCAGCCCATTATGATTAAACATGTTTGCAATGACAATTAGAGATTATAGTTTCTCATGCCATGCATAAGTAGCTGGGAGTTGATAATGATTTATCTTGGATATCAACATAGCGTTAAAATGACCGTGATGTAGTATGATGATATGGTATCCTCCTCTGAATGTTCGAGTGGCTGACTTGGTACATGTTCATGCATGTAGTTGAATAAAAACCAACATGGCCTCTATGATATTTATGTTCATGGTGTTCATATCCTACTCATGCTAGTGTCCAATGTTACTTATGCATAATGCATGGTTATGATCACGTTGTTGCTCTCTAGCTGGCCGCTTCTCAATCTAAATTGCTAGCCTTCGCCTGTACTAAGTGGGGATTCTGCTTGTACATCAAAACCCTTGAACCCAAAGTTATTCCAGATGAGTCCATGCTACCTCTTGAGCACTTGCGTTGGTTTTCCCTTGAAGGGGAAAGGGTGGTGCAGCAAAGTAGCGTAAGTATTTCCCTCAGTTTTTGAGAACCAAGGTATCAATCCAGTAGGAGGCTACGCGCGAGTCCCTCGCACCTACACAAAACAAATAAATCCTCGCAACCAACGCGATAAGGGGTTGTCAATCCCTACACAGTCACTTACGAGAGTGAGATCTGATAGATATGATAAGATAATATTTTTGGTATTTTTATGATAAAGATGCAAAGTAAAATAAAAGCAATGAAAATAACTAAGTATTGGAAGATTAATATGATGAAAGATAGACCCTGGGGCCATAGGTTTCACTAGTGGCTTCTCTCAAGAGCATAAGTATTTTAAGGTGGGTGAACAAATTACTGTTGAGCAATTGACAGAATTGAGCATAGTTATGAGAATATCTAGGTATGGTCATGTATATAGGCATCACGTCCAAGACAAGTAGACCGACTCCTTCCTGCATCTACTACTATTACTCCACACATCGACCGCTATCCAGCATGCATCTAGAGTATTAAGTTCATAAGAACAGAGTAATGCCTCAAGCAAGATGACATGATGTAGAGGGATAAATTCATGCAATATGATAAAAAAAACATCTTGTTATCCTCGATGGAAATAATACAATACGTGCCTTGATGCCCCTACTGTCACTGGGAAAGGACACAGCAAGATTGAACCCAAAGCTAAGCCCTTCTCCCATTGCAAGAAAGATCAATCTAGTAGGCCAAACCAAACTGAAAATTCGAAGAGACTTGCAAAGATAACCAATCATACATAAAAGAATTCAGAGAAGATTCAAATGTTGTTCATAGATAAACTTGATCATAAACCCACAATTCATCGGTCTCAACAAACACACCGCAAAAGAAGATTACATCGAATAGATCTCCACAAGAGAGGGGGATAACTTTGTATTGAGATCCAAAAAGAGAGAAGAAGCCATCTATCTAATAACTATGGACCCGTAGGTCTAAGTAAACTACTCACACTTCATCGGAGAGGCTATGGTGTTGATGTAGAAGCCCTCCATGATCGATGCCCCCTCCGGCGGAGCTCCGGAACAGGCCCCAAGATGGGATCTCGTGGATACAGAAAGTTACGGCGGTGGAATTAGGGTTTTGGCTCTGTATCTGATCATTTGGGGGTACGTAGGTATATATAGGAGGATGAAGTATGTCGGTGGAGAAACAGGGGGCCCATGAGGGTGGAGGGTGCGTCTGGGGGGGTAGGCGCGCCCCCCTACCTCGTGGCCTCCCTGTTAGTTGCTTGACGTAGGGTCCAAGTCTCCTAGATCATGTCCGGTGAGAAAATCACGTTCCCGAAGGTTTCATTCCGTTTGGACTCCGTTTGATATTCCTTTTCTTCGAAACCCTAAAATAGGCAAAAAAAACAACAATTCTGGGCTGGGCCTCCGGTTAGTAGGTTAGTCCCAAAAATAATATAAAAGTGGATAATAAAGCCCAATAATGTCCAAAATAGTAGATAATATAGCATGGAGCAATCAAAAATTATAGATACGTTGGAGACGTATCAAGCATCCCCAAGCTTAATTCCTGCTCGTCCTCGAGTAGGTAAATGATAAAAACAGAATTTTTGATGTGGAATGCTAATTGACATAATTTCGATGTAATTCTTCTTAATTGTGGCATGAATATTCAGATCCGAAAGATTCAAGACAAAAGTTTAATATTGACATAAAATAATAATACTTCAAGCATACTAACTAAGCAATTATGTATCTTCAAAATAGCATGGCCAAAGAAAGTTATCCCTACAAAATCATATAGTCTGGCTATGCTCTATCTTCACCACACAAAGTATTTAAATCATGCACAACCCCGATGACAAGCCAAGCAATTCTTTCATACTTTTGACATTCTCAAAACTTTTTCGATCTTCATGCAATACATGAGCGTGAGCCATGGACATAGCACTTTAGGTGGAATAGAATGGTGGTTGTGGAGGAGACAAAAAGGGAAGATAGTCTCACAAAAACTAGGCGTATCAACGGGCTATGGAGATGCCCATCAATAGATATTAATGTGAGTGAGTAGGGATTGCCATGCAATGGATGCACTAGAGCTATAAGTATATGAAAGCTCAAAAGAAAATAAGTGGGTGTGCATCCAACTTGCTTGCTCACGAAGACCTAGGGCATTTTGAGGAAGCCCATCATTGGAATATGCAAGCCAAGTTCTATAATGAAAATTTCCCACTAGTATATGAAAGTGATAACAAAGGAGACTCTCTATCATGAAGATCATGGTGCTACTTTGAAGCACAAGTGTGGTAAAAGGATAGTAGCATTGTCCCTTCTCTCTTTTTCTCTCATTTTTTTATTTGGGCCTTTTCTCTTTTTTTTATGGCCTCTTTTTTTATTTGGGCTTCATTGGCCTCTTTTTATTTTATTTTATTTTATTTTTCGTCCGGAGTCTCATCCCGACTTGTGGGGGAATCATAGTCTCCATCATCCTTTCCTCACTTGGGACAATGCTTTAATAATGATGATCATCACACTTTTATTTTCTTACAACTCATGAATTACAACTCGATACTTAGAACAAGATATGACTATATGAATGCCTCCGGCGGTGTACCGGGACATGCAATGACCCATGAGTGACATGTATGAAAGAATTATGAACAGTGGCTTTGCCACAAATACGATGTCAACTACATGATCATGCAAAGCAATATGACAATGATGGAGCGTGTCATAATAAACGGAACGGTGGAAAGTTTCATGGCAATATATCTCGAAATGGCTATGGAAATGCCATGATAGGTAGGTATGGTGGCTGTTTTGAAGAAGGTATATGGTGGGTGTATGATACCAGCGAAAGGTGCGTAGTATTAGAGAGGCTAGCAATGATGGAAGGGTGAGGGTGCGTGTGATCCATGGACTCAATATTAGTCATAAAGAACTCATATACTTATTGCAAAAATCTACAGTTTATCAAAGCAAAGTATTACGCGCATGCTCCTAGGGGGATAGATTGGTAGGAAAAGACCATCGCTCGTCCCCGGCCGCCACTCATAAGGAAGACAATCAATAAATAAATCATGCTCTGACTTCATCACATGACGGTTCACCAAGGTGCATGCTACGGGAATCACAAACTTTAACACAAGTATTTATCAAATTCACAACTACTCAACTAGCATGACTCTAATATCACCATCTCCATATCTCAAAACAATTATCAAGGATCAAACTTCTCATAGTATTCAACACACTCATAAGAGAATTTTATTATTAATCTTGTATACCTAGCATATAGGATTATTTAAGAAAATTGACATGCTATTTAAGACTCTCAAAATAATCTAAGTGAAGCATGAGAGATCAATATTTTCTATAAAACAAATCCACCACCGTGCTCTAAAAGATATAAGTGAAGCACTAGAGCAAAACTATATAACTCAAAAGATATAAGTGAAGCACATAGAGTATTCTAATAATTTCCGAATCATGTGTGTTTCTCTCAAAAGGTGTGTACAGCAAAGATGATTGTGGTAAAATAAAAAATAAATTCTCAAATCATACAAGAGGCTCCAAGCAAAACACATATCATGTAGTGAATAAAAATATAGCTCCAAGTAAAGTTACCGATATAACTAGACGAAAGAGCGGATGCCTTCCGGGGCATCCCCAAGCTTTGGCTTTTAGGGGTACTTAGATTATCTTGGGGGTGCCATGGGCATCCCCAAGCTTAGGCTCTTTCCACTCCTTGTTCCATAATCCATCAAATCTTTACCCAAAACTTGAAAAATTCACAACACAAAACTTAAAGAAGAAAATCTCGTGAGCTCCGTTAGCGAAAGAAAACAAAAGACCACTTCAAGGTACTGTAATGAACTCATTCTTTATTTATATTGGTGTTAAACCTACTGTATTCCAACTTCTCTATGGTTTATAAACTATTTTACTAGCCATATATTCATCAAAATAAGCAAACAACACACGAAAAACAGAATCTGTCAAAAACAGAACATTCTGTAGTAATCTGTAGCTAGCGCAAGATATGGAACCCCAAAAATTCTAAAATAAATTTCTGGACGTGAATAATTCATCTATTAATCATCTGCAAAAAGAATTAACTAAATATCACTTTCCAAATAAAAATGGCAGCAGTTCTTGTGAGTGCTAAAGTTTCTGTTTTTTACAGCAAGATTAACAAGACTTTCCCCAAGTCTTCCCAACGGTTCTACTTGGCACAAACACTAATTAAACACAAAAACACAACCAAAACAGAGTCTAGATAAATTATTTATTACTAAACATGAGCAAAAAGCAAGGAATAAAAATAAAATTGGGTTGCCTCCCAACAAGCGCTATCGTGTAACGCCCCTAGCTAGGCATAAAAAGCAAGGATAGATCTAGGTATTGCCATCTTTGGTAGGCAATCCATAAGTGGCTCTCATAATAGATTCATAAGGTAATTTAATTTTCTTTATAGGAAAGTGTTCCATGCCTTTCCTTAACGGAAATTGTAATCTAATATTTCCTTCCTTCATATCAATAATTGCACCAATCGTTCTAAGGAAAGGTCTACCAAGAATAATAGGACATGAAGGATTGCAATCTATATCAAGAACGATAAAATCTATGGGCACATAATTCCTATTTGCAACAATAAGAACATCATTAATTCTTCCCATAGGTTTCTTAATAGTGGAATCTGCAAGGTGCAAGTTTAGAGAGCAATCATCAAAATCACGGAAACCTAACAAAGCACACAAAGTCTTTGGAATCGTGGAAACACTAGCACCCAAATCACACAAAGCATAGCATTAATGATCTTTAATTTTAATTTTAATAGTAGGTTCCCACTCATCATAAAGTTTTCTAGGGATAGAAACTTCCAACTCAAGTTTTTCTTCATAAGATTGCATCAAAGCATCAATGATATGTTTGGTAAAAGCTTTATGTTGGCTATAAGCATGAGGAGAATTTAGCACGGATTGCAACAAGGAAATACAATCTATCAAAGAGCAATTATAATAATTAAATTCCTTGAAATCCAAAAGAGTGGGTTCATCAATATTTAGAGTTTTGATCTCTTCAATCCCACTTTTATCAATTTTAGCATCAATATCTAAAAACTCCGAATTCTTGGAACACCTTCTATGTAAAGGTGGATCATATTCAGTCCCATCATTATCAAGATTCATATTTCAAAACAAAGATTTAATACGGGACACATCAATAACTTTTAGATCTTCATCTTTATTATCATGGAAACTAGAAGAACACGCTCTTATAAAGGAATCTTTCTTAGCATGAATCCTAGCGGTTCTTTCTTTGCACTCATCAATGGAAATTCTCATGGCTTTGAGAGACTCATTGATATCATGCTTAGGTGGAATAGATCTAAGTTTCAAATAATCAACATCAAGAGAAATTCTATCAACGTTCCTAGCCAACTCATCAATCTTAAGCAATTTTTCTTCAATCAAAGCATTGAAATTCTTTTGCGAATTAATAAATTCTTTAATATTAGATTCAAAATCAGAGGGCATCTTATTATAATTTCCATAATAATTGTTGTAGGAATTACCATAATTATTAGAGGAATTACTAGGATAAGGCCTATGATTAAAGTTTCCTCTATATGCGTTGTTACCAAAATTGTTCCTACCAACAAAATTCACATCCATAGATTCATTATTATTCTGGCATAAATTTTTTGTATAATCATCCACAAATTCAAACCATGAGTAGGGCAATTACGTATCATTAATTTCATCCTCTCCCAAGCTTGTGCAACATGTTCACGATCAAGTTGCTTAAAATTCATAATATCATTTCTAAGAGAGATGATCTTAGCGGGAGGAAAATACTTAGAGATAAAAGCATCTTTGCACTTATTCCACGAATCAATACTATTTTTAGGCAAAGACGAAAACCAAGCTTTAGCACGATCTCTAAGCGAAAAAGGAAATAGCTTCAATTTAACAATATCATTATCCATATCTTTCTTCTTTTGCATATCACACAATCAACGAAGCTATTTAGATGGGTAGCGGCATCTTCACTAGGAAGGCCGGAAAACGGATCTTTCATGACAAGATTCAGCAAGGCAACATTAATTTCACAAATTCAACATCGGTAAGAGGAGCAATCGGAGTGCTAATAAAATCATTGTTGTTGGTATTGGTAAAGTCACACAATTTAGTATTATCTTGAGCCATCTAGACAAGCAAGCAATCCAACACACAAGCAAACAAGAAACAGGCAAAAAGAGGCAAACAGAGAAAGAGAGGGAGGATAGAGAGAGAGGGGGCGAATAAAACGGCAAGGGTGAAGTGGGGGAGAGGAAAATGAGAGGCAAATGGCAAATAATGTAATGCGGGAGATAAGGGTTTGTGATGGGTACTTGGTATGTTGACTTTTGCGTAGACCTCCCCGGCAACGACGCAAGAAATCCTTCTTGCTACCTCTTGAGCACTTGAGTTGGTTTTCCCTTGAAGAGGAAAGGGTGGTGCAGCAAAGTAGCGTAAGTATTTCCCTCAGTTTTTGAGAACCAAGGTATCAATCTAGTAGGAGGCTACGCGCGAGTCCCTCGCACCTACACAAAACAAATAAATCCTCGAAACCAATGCGATAAGGGGTTGTCAATCCCTACACGGTCACTTACGAGAGTGAGATCTGATAGATATGATAAGATAATATTTTTGGTATTTTTATGATAAAGATGCAAAGTAAAATAAAAGCAATGAAAATAACTAAGTATTGGAAGATTAATATGATGAAAGATAGACCCGGGGGCCATAGGTTTCACTAGTGGCTTCTCTCAAGAGCATAAGTATTTTACGGTGGGTGAACAAATTATTGTTGAGCAATTGACAGAATTGAGCATAGTTATGAGAATATCTAGGTATGGTCATGTATATAGGCATCACGTCCAAGACAAGTAGACTGACTCCTGCCTGTATCTACTACTATTACTCCACACATCGACCGCTATCGAGCATACATCTAGAGTATTAAGTTCATAAGAACAGAGTAACGCCTTAAGCAAGATGACACGATGTAGAGGGATAAATTCATGCAATATGATAAAAAAAACCATCTTGTTATCCTCGATGGCAACAATACAATACGTGCCTTGCTGCCCCTACTGTCACTGGGAAAGGACACCACAAGATTGAACCCAAAGCTAAGCACTTCTCCCATTGCAAGAAAGATCAATCTAGTAGGCCAAACCAAACTGATAATTCGAAGACACTTGCAAAGATAACCAATCATACATAAAAGAATTCAGAGAAGGTTCAAATATTGATCATAGATAAACTTGATCATAAACCCACAATTCATCGATCTCAACAAACACACCGCAAAAGAAGATTACATCGAATAGATCTCCACAAGAGAGGGGGGGGACTTTGTATTGAGATCCAAAAAGAGAGAAGAAGCCATCTAGCTAATAACTATGGACCCGTAGGTCTGAGGTAAACTACTCACACTTCATCGGAGAGGCTATGGTGTTGATGTAGAAGCCCTCCGTGATCGATGCCCCCTCCGGCGGAGCTCCAGAACAGGCCCCAAGATGGGATCTCGTGGATACAGAAAGTTGCGGTAGTGGAATTAGGGTTTTGGCTCTGTATCTGATCATTTGGGGTACGTAGGTATATATAGGAGGAAGAAGTACGTCGATGGAGCAACAGGGGGCCCACGAGGGTGGAGGGCGCGCCTGGGGGGTAGGCGTGCCCCCTACCTCGTGGCATCCCTGTTAATTGCTTGAAGTAGGGTCCAAGTCTCCTGGATCATGTTCGGTGAGAAAATCATGTTCCCGAAGGTTTCATTCCGTTTGGACTCCGTTTGATATTCCTTTTCTTCGAAACCCTAAAATATGCAAAAAAAAATAGAAATTTTGGGTTGGGCCTCCAGTTAGTAGGTTAGTCCCAAAATAATATAAAAGTGGATAATAAATCCCAATAATGTCCAAAACAGTAGATAATATAGCATGGAGCAATCAAAAATTATAGATACGTTGGAGACTTATCAGTCCACCATATCTACCTAGATGCGGTATTACCCTGCCGTCCTAAGTAAATTTGCATGTGCCACCTCTAAAAACTTCTAAAAAAATCCGTTTTGGGTGTCTAGATCGTTCATGGAACGACAGGAGGTAGTCGGTATCTTCCATGCTAAGTGGGTTATTCTCAGGTCGAGTGTTTATTCACTTGCCATCGCACGAGAAAAGGGCGGTATTAGGGATGCTCAGTCCCAAACTACAAAATATAAAAAGAGTTAATCGCTCGAATAATCAAACAAAAACTCCCACTGGAGTCAAAACCTTCACTTTTATCGCTTGGCAACCGCTACTAGCTTGTTTAGCATGGGAGATATTGATAACTGATAGTCGTGAAGTAAATGAGAAGGGTGCATGCCTCAATATAATCATTTACCTCTGTTTTAAAAATTGAGCTCTGGCACCTCTTCAAATCACTGCTTCCCTCTGCGAAGGGGCCATCTACACTACAAAAAATACACTTCCGTGATGATACGTGTTTGTCACAGTAGGTCGCGTTTTTTGTCATGCATGTACATCCATGACAAATTTATGACAGAATTAATATAGTCATACTTGTGCTGTCGTTGAAGTGCTCCATGACATTACCAAAATTATCATCACGGCAGTGTCCACTTCCATGACGATAAATCGCGCGTCACAGAAGTGCTTTCGTCAAGGGTGACCGACACGTGGCATCCACCGTAACGGAACGCCGTTAAGCTATTGAGTCGGGTTTTGGATCCGATAACCCATTAACAGCCCCGACCAATGGGGATTTTCCACGTGTAAAATCATCATTGGCTGGAGGAAACACATGTCGGCTCATCGTCGGGACAGATGTCATCCACTCATTGGACAGAAGGCGCCTATGATACGTTGACACGTGGCACGACCCAACAGAGGCCCGTTCCTGTGAAAAGGCCGGGCCATTTGACTTGGTCCAAAGGTGGCGGGCCGGCCCATGGAAAGCCTGTTAACGGCCTGTTTGCATATAGCCCATTTACAGCCCGCTAACCCAAGGCCCGTTACGCCCTATCCGAATTAGGCCTAGTAGCGTCATCTGGCCATCCAATATGATTCCAGCCCGTTTTCACTTCTGGCCCATGTATGGCCCATGACGTCTTTCGGCCCATATGAGGCCCCATGTAACTCTTGGCCTATTAACGGCCCATGGTGAAACTGGCCCATAATGAACAGTGTATCACTTTACACCCATTAACGACCCGTGGTGAAACTGGCCCGTAATGAACAGTGTATCACTTTATACCCATTAACGGCCCGTTATTCCGTTGGGCCGTCTCCAGCCCATGTTATCATTTGGCCTTCTCAGAGCCCATTTATTCTTGGGCTCATTTCCAGCATTCGTTTACTTACGGACCGTTACTGTCATTTTCTGCTTGTGGGCCAAATTCAGCCCGTGGTTACAGTCGGCCCGTTTGTGGTCTGTTAATACGTTGGGCCGTTTTCATAGCGTCATCAAATACGGCCTATTAATGATGGCCCGTTATGGTCGGCCCATGAACAGACGATTCCAACTCTAGCCCGTTTACGACTAGAATGCGGTCTGTTTGGCCCATGTTTGGCCAATCGGTCATATGGCCCGTATAAGGCCCATTGATGATACGGCCCGTAGAAGGCCCATTGATGATACGGCCTGTAGAAGGCCCATTGTTTCTACGGCCCGTAGAAGGCCCACTGTTTCTACAGCCCATAGAAGGCCCACTATTTATATGGCCCATAGAAGGCCCACTATTTCTACGGCCCGTAGGAGGCCCAGTGTCACTACAGTAAATATTAGCCCATGGTTATTGTGGCCTAGTTTTAAAAAATAGGTTATTGCAGCCACTAGCAAACCACAGAAAAAGAACTGCACTGACTACAAGCAAACAAATAAACAAGACAACAAGGAAATAAATAAGCAAGCAACATACACTAGGCTATCACAGCTATTACACATATTACATCCACTGGGCATCAAAGTTCGCCACCAGTGCAAATATAGGGAACACAGCAGCATATAAACGCCGCAGCAAAACAAGTCCAGAACTGAAACCACTTCAGAAGAGCTCAAGAAACAATATCCTGGGTACCCATAATGCTGGCAAGATGCTTAGCAAGCTTATTAACTTTCTCTTGTTTGGCGCTTAAGTCCTCCATCGCTTGTTGTTGCACCAGAAAGTATGCATCTGAATTCTGCAGGGACTTCCTCAGTCCTTCAGCTTCCTGTCGCATAACATCTGATCGATGTCTTTCAACTTGAAGTTGAGAGTCAAGAAGCCGAACTGATTCAGGCAATGAGTTCGAAGAGCTGGTGCCAGCAGTGGTAGCCAGTAACTCGAACACTACATCAAGACAGGACTTTGGGGTTGTCTCAGTGTCTTCAATATAGTTTTTATCAGCTTTCTTGGAGACCAACAGGGATGTCTCACTATCTTGAACCTTATCTGCATTACTTCCTTTACAATTGCATAGCGGGGTACTCTTCTCCAATATTTTATACATGTTCTAAAAGAGAAACAAACAAACACATCTCAGGTTTACAATGTAGTATATGAAACTCATTTTGGTAAACCAGTTCAGTAGTAAGCTGGACAGGATAACAGCATGAAACAAACATATATCTATGTAGTATGGTCACTGTATGGTCTATATCATTCTAGTTTATGTTGCCAAATCAAGATAGATACAGTTCGAATCATATCTATTTAAGACAAAGCAGCATAGACAGAATATAAGTGTGGGAAACTACACAACAATAACAACACTTGTAATGTGCATGGCATGAGAACATAACTGTTTATTCAATTGAAACTAAAATCAACATAGAGCAGGTTACAACAGCAAACAGCCAAACACATTGAAGAAACATGTTTAAAACATACCTGTTGCGCCATTGGAGTTTCAATTGCATCCTTCAAAGTTGAAATTAGTTCGTATCAGTAAATACAGTGATGCAAGAGAAAAGTAGTATGAACCATAGCTACGAAACCTGACCTGAGAACAATTCTTCTTCTGCTTTAAGCGTTGACTTCGGGTTCGGAGTGGTGGTCCTCGTGATTTGGGCACTGCAGTTGCCTTACTAACTGCTCGTGTTTGGGTGCTCTGTGGTGGAGACGGTGCTGTGTCAACGGGAACTGGGTGTCTATCTGTTGGGGTTGGGGTTGGGGTTAGAAGGGGTGTAGCTGGTTCTATGTCCAACTGGGTAGGGGTACAATCTGCATGAGTGTGGGTTATGTGTGGTGGGGTTGCTTCTTGGGCAAGTACAACTGTGGTTCTATCTGCATCGACAGGTAGCACGATCTTTTCTGAAGACCGTGTTTTTACTCCCACAGATACTGCCATCAGTCCCTCCAATTGAAATGGCTGATAAACAAGAAAGTAATTGAATGTACAGATATTGTAAGATAGACAGGTGCAATGGATAGGAGGGAAGAAAACAGGGCATGAAATAATTCACATTTATGTTGTCTAAGCAAACAGAATAGCAGGACATAATTTCACATATATGATGGCTAATTAAACAGGATAGCATGACACAATTTCACATGTATGATGGCTAACTAAACAGGATAGAATGACATAGTTCAAAATATGATGACTATGTAAACAGGATGACATGATATAACTATACGATGTGTCTATTAAAGTGGTTGGCATGCCATAAATCACAAACATGCCATCGATGGAAACATGATGGCATGATATAATTCATGGATAGAATGACATAATTTAAATATGATGACTATGTAAATAGGATGAGATGATATAACTATATTATGTCTTTAGAAAATGGGTTGGCATGCCATAATTCAGATACATGCTGTCTATGTAAACATCATGGCATGACATAATTCAAATATATGATTTATATACTAAGGAAGTGAGCAGAGGGCAATCGCATATATGATGTGTCAACTAAGGAGATGGCATTCAATATTGTGTATATGAAGTAAAAACTAAGCATTGCAATACAACATATGCATTATATGAGTAATATAACCCTGCCAAGTTTGAGCATACACCTTAGGGGGATAATAGGACTGGTCATCTGCCTCTGAATCCTCCTCTAAAGAGCCATCTGTAACCAGCAAGATATCTGCTTCAGCAGGTAGCATTGTCTGCTCTGAAGACCTTGTTTTCACTCTAGATTTCTCCATCACCAATTCAAATGGCTGATGCATAGGAAGAGCAGTTGAATATACAAACATTGTCAACAAAAGCAATGAGAAATACAAAAAAAAGAACGGCATGATATAATTCACATATATGACGCTTGCCTAAACAGCATGGCATTGCATAATTCACATACATAATGCCTTGCAACAAGATAACATTGCATAATTCACATATATAATGTCTTGCAACAAGATGGCATTGCATAATTCACATCTATGGTAATTAGACACTAAACAGGTGGCATTCACACAAAGCACGTCTAAACTAAGCAAATGACATAGCAATGCAAGATACCATACGCACGATATGAGCAACATAACCCTGCCAAGTTAGGGCATGCACCTCGGGGGGGGGGGAATATGACTGGTCATCTATCTCTGAATCCTCCTCTAAGGAGCTATCGGTAACCAGCAAGACATGCGCTTCATCAGATAGCATTGTCTGCTTTGAAGACCTTGTTTCCACTCCAGATTTTTCCATGCCCGTGCCAAATGGCTGATGCACAGGAATAGTAATTGAATGTACTAAAATTGTTGACAAATTTAACACGTAGTAAAAAATGATGGCATGATATAATTCACATATAAGATGACTGGCTAACCAAGGTGGCATTGCAAAATTCACATATATGATGCCTAGCTAGACAAGATGGCATTGCATGATTCACATATACGATAAAGAAACTAAACAGATGGCATTGACACAAAGCATGTCTAAACTAAGCAGATGACATCTTTAATGTATACAGTAAGCAATGCAAGGCACCATATGCATGATATTACCAACATCAGCATGCCAAGTTAGAGCGAAGACCTCATGGGGTAAATAGGAGTGGTCTTCTCCTTCTGAATCTCCCTCATAACAGTTATCTTCCTCTTGATTACGATCCGAAATGGGTGGAGGGGGGCTGCCTTTGCGCCCACCATGGAACAACGTCTACATCAAATTTTATTGCCACGCAAGGCTCGTCTCTTTTGCTCTACATGATCAGTTCCATTGTGTACAATAACTGGCATCCATAGGAATAAAACATAGTGAGATTATGTAAGGAGTGCATGCACAAATCCAGAGTGATGGTAGCAAACTGTGGATAGACCTAAAACCAATGATAGCAGGCAGATAATAGCTTTAGTTAAAAAATGCAGATAATGGCTCCTTTAATGTTTGTTTGCACCCAATATGAAACTCATAGTAGACACCGGAGATTAACCAGATACTAGACAGATAGTACTGATTGCTGCCCCAATATGTACCCCACAACCATTTAAAAACTCAAGTTTTAGCATTAGTTTGGACCTGGCTCGGAGTCTAATAGGTGAACATGACGATAATGTAGCATGTCATCATATTAAGCGACGCATAACGTAAGCAGACACGGAAGAGTGCGACCTCTCTTGCAGACCTGTGTAGTCCTCAAGGTCATCTGCTTAGTTGATGATGGTAATGCAGTTGTCGTGGCTACCGGCAGCGGGGAAGAAGATTTGAGGCGGCGAAAGACAGTCTGGAGAGCGGATCCCTGCTGTGGTGAACCCTTCCGTCGTTGGAGCAGCTGAGCTGGGGTGGAACACAGCGCCGCAGGAGCAGGACAAACCACACAAGGTTTTCTTTGACACATATCTGTAACCGAAGTAATTGAGTAAGAGCTTGTTTGAATTTGAGGATTCTAACAATGAAGGGATAGGAAATAGACAGGAATAGGATAGGAATGCACGTGCAAGACAGATAATTTAAAAACACAGGATTTCTGCCAATCTGGGTGTTTGATTCACAACAATTGCAAGATCACAGGATGCAAAAAAGCATGGTGAGATTAAGTCAAACCACAAGAAAATGTACGGTTATAATGCTATTATGCTACTATCTCTTAGTCTTGTGCTTGATGAATAGGAATATGAAAAGGAGGAGAAGTGGAAATTAGAATTCCTACGGTTTTTCTTTCAAGGAGACACTAAAGGAACAAATCCTACAGTTTCCCTTTGCTCCATTCCTTTGCACCAAATTCATGAAAAGTAGTACCATAGGAAACTTTCCAATTCCAATGTTTTTCATTCACTTTTCCTTTCAAGAACTGGCGATTCTAGTAGGCAGGCTTGAGCAAGGAAAATCCTACACTAAAAATGTTCTTGTGCTACTTCTATTACTTTGGACCCAGGCCACTGCCATACTAGCTCAACTCCCAGGCCCATCGACAAATGCACAGCTCAAACGCGTAGAGATAAATAATGATGGCGTTCAAGAGAGTCCATCACGGGTAGCTAAGTTGCCTGGTACCTCACTACTTGTCATATAGTAGGATAAAATAATTGTATTTCCCGTTACTACGAGTGCTCGGTGGACAATATATATAACATGTAGAGTAAAAAAGAGATGCAACAAGTGTACAACCTCTTTGGCGAAGCCATGTCGATCTCAGCATGATTGGGTTGGCCGGTGAGGATGCTCCGGCTGACTTGGCTGTCGGAGGAGGGGAAGAAGATCTTAGGCGTATGGAGATGGAGCCCGAGGTACTGCTCCGCTGTGATGGAGGGTTTCGTCGTTGGAGCGGCTCCGGTGAGTTGTACGACGCCGAGGCTGAAGCAGGACAAGAGAGACAACGAACAATGTTAACCTGAGTGGAATTCGAATAGCATCTCCAATACATGACGTAAAATACATAACCACAAAGTGCTAGATGTAAAATACATCAGCCGCTCATCTCTAAACTTAACTGTCAAAACTGAATTTAACTGTCGAAACTGAACTTAACTGTCGAAACTGAACTTAACTGTCGGAACTGAATTTTGCTGTCGAAACTGAACGCACTAGCAAGGTGAGGCTACACGTCGGTCGACTGACTTTTTCATCTCTGGTCAGTCGATTTTGCAGCCGTTGGATACAAAATCAAGGGCCTGCGGTTCATCTTCAACCTCCACCCCCCTGAGCAGGCCAAACAGCAGCCCCCCGCCACCCGCGGCCGGTGGTGCGCCGCCCGCCCGCCCCGAAAACACTCCCCACCGCCGGTCTGCCGCCGAACCGGCCATCCCTCTAGGCCCCCCCGTGCCGAGCTTTTTCTCCGACGATCCCCACGCCACCGCCCCACCAATGCCCCGCCACCACCGGCGACCACCGCCCCCATCCTGAACCCTAAGATAGATAGTGGGGTACCTCTCCGGCGAGCCCCCCTCCCCGCTGCAGCTGGTTCTTCCTTCACCCCGGCGGCATCGGAGTGAAGTGTAGCTAAATCGGAGCAGCATCGCAAGCAAGAGCAAGAGCGAGAGCAGCAACGCGAGCAAGAGCAATAGCAAGCGCAGACCAGGCAGGGGACCGAGAGCAAGAGCAGAGCAGCAGCGCAAGCGAGAGCTAAAGCAGTAGCAGGTCCTACTGATGTGGACGTCGCCGCCGAGGGAGCGACGTCGTGGAGGAAGTGGCCGGCGACGCCACCGTGGATGGAGCCGCGCCGTGTCGGCTCGGGACCGAGCCGGCAGCATGGTGAGATCGAATCAAGAAGAAAATGCAGCGATTAGTGTACAACCTCTTTGGTGGCGCCGATTAGGCTGCAGCTTCATCCGAGGAAACGGTGATGATGATGCTCTTCCGGTGGTGCAGGTGAAGACGGCGGTGTGGGAATGGAGGTGGCGCAAAAGACGAGGGGAACGTCGGGGCAACTCCTTGGAGGTGGAGGACGGGGTGGCTGAACCGGCGAGACAATGAGATCGATGATGGATCCTCATCCGGTATGCTGGATGAGGGACGTCGTGGTGTTGCTATGGACGACGTCGTCGGGGAAGAGGCTCCGGCTGGGTGGCGGACAGAGCAGGGTGTGGGGTTTCATCGCGGGTTTTCGTGGCCTCGGTGTACGAATGGGTGGGCGGATGGGATGGCAGTGGGGAACCATGGCTTAGAGACGCGCTTGTCCGAAATGTGGGGTAAGTTACGAAAGTACCCCCACCGATTTGAGGCAGTTCTTTCGGTTCAGGGGTACCACGGGCATTTCGCGTGTTGGGATTTCACAGGAGGTGGGAGTTTTTGCACGCGTTGTAATTTCGGAATAGCAAGGCGCGGGTTGAGATGGAGGGAGTTATCGGAGCACAACGAGACAAAGATATATCTTAAATATTTTGGGCTAACAAGGCGCGGGTTGAAGAGGCAGGAGTTTCGCAGCATGATAGACAGAGAGCTAGCTTGAATTTTCGGCATAACAAGGCGCGGCTTGAAATTTCGGAAGAACAAGATTAACGTGTACCCAAAAAAAAGACAATTTGCACCTCAACACGCACAACACACACACACAAACACCATTTAGACTAGAGTAAGGTACATGTGCATTGCACGCATGAGATTTGGCAACCAAATTATGAATAAATACCACATTATAGCATGCAAGCTTTGAGTCATATATGCATGATGTAGATGTTCGTTTAATTCTTATAGTTCAGTTCATTCAAAATCATCTAGTTTTTATAAGAAAGCTAATCTATTTTAACATTCATGGAATTGTGCGTCGTAAGACATAAAGTAAAAACAAATAATGGCAAATCATGTAGAAAAACATTTGGGCAATTCTGATACGGAAGATTCTAGAACAAATGAGAAGTACTTGTGTTTTGATGTTTGCGCATTATGCTTAAGTTCAACCATGGAGTCTTCTAGATTATACATGTGGCGAAATCTGGTGGAATCTAGATGATATCCAACGGCCAGTAGTGCTCAAATTTGCCATCTTTGGACCATCGGATTCGCCTCATCCAACGACCATCTTTCAAAGTTAAAGTTACCCGCACACAATATAAAAAATATATAAAATATAATATATAGGGGTATAGATATAGATATGTGATGCAAAAGCCGCCCATCATCTCCAATTAGAATAGTGTGTCCATGCACGGATGCGACGTGGCCAAATGATGTGTGCCATAGGTATCTCAAATTCAAATCGGTCTGACCTTGTTCAATGTGTATACATTACAACATGCTCGTTTCCAAACCACACCTCACAGATCTCCGTTATATTCATGCATGCATGGGCTTCAAACATCAGGATCTCTTATTCAAATATTTGAATTCAACTTTACATTGATTGTGACCTCACCTATTCAGCTATTCTTTTACACCCACACAGTAGTCTTCTCTTTATAATTGTACCACTAACTTTCTCTCGTTCATGCATGCACACACACTACCAGTCGGCATTATCCATCGCACGCATGCAATCTTTTTCTTCAGGTCGGTCTCCCATGAAGGCACACACCAACACACATCCCCCTCTCCATCATATCGAGCATTCTTTATCTCTCACGCGTGCATGCACAACGATCGATGTTCCTCTATGTATGTGTGTATATAGCTAGGTCTTTCATAGTTTTCCACACAAACCGATCAATCGATATATCCAGTGAGGTCTCATCCTCTTTCCCACGTCCACATCGATCAATCTATACCTCTCTATATAGGATTAACATATATAGCTAATACACCCACATTAATTATGTATCCAACGTCCCCCTCTCATCATCCATGCCTTCCGCTTCATCTCTCAGACGCGTGCACAATGGCGAAGACAGGGGGCAGTAAGGGCCCTGCCCCCTCCCCCCTAACATCATTATATATCAAGGCTAATATGAATGTGATCATTAGACAATTGCTGCTAAAAATGGTTTAAGTTCATGAATTGACCCTCCTCGTAAAGGATTAGCAATGCTTGGCCCCCTAGCTCATTTATTTTTCATGGCTCCGCCACTGCGCGCATCAGCACACGTGTTCGCCCCCTCTCTCTAAATATCGATCTCGCGCTTGTGCATTCCTTCATAGTCTCCCTCCACTCGGCCCCTCGCACCATCTTCTAGCCCCCCACCGGATTTTGCCACATGTACAATCTAGCAGACTCCATGGTTGAACTTAAGCATAATGCACAAACCTCAAAACAACAGTGGTTCTCTTTTGTTCTAGAATCTTCCGTATCATAACTGCCCAAACTTTTTTCTAGTTGAATTGCCATTATTTGTTTTTACTTTATGCTTTACAACGCACAATTCCATGAATCATAAAATAGATTAAGGGATTCTTTGATTCAAAGGATTCTCAAAGGAATTTTGGAGGATTCTAATCATTAGGAATTTTTCCTATCTTGGTTGTTTGATTCGTAGGATTGTAAACCATAGGAATTTTTCCATATGATTCATTTGCACTAGATTTCATAGGAAACATCCCATCCACTCAAACCTCTTTGAAAGAGTTCTACGTTTTTTCTATGCACAATCAAACACTCATACAATCCTGTAGGATTCAAGACGACATTCCACTATAATCCCATGTTTTTCCTATTCCCGCGTTCTTAGCTTTTTTATAAAAACTAATTGATTTTGAATGAGATGAACTATAAGAATTAAACGAAGGGCTACATCAGGCATATATGACTCAGAGCTTACATGCTATAGTGTGGTATTTATTCATAATTTGGTTGCAAAATCTGATGCGTGCAATGCACGTGTACCTTACTAGTACTTCGAGTATGTGCAAAACACTTAAATTAGATTACCAATGGCACGCTCCACAGTGTCTCTCTTACAGTTCATGAAGCCACGTGGCACATGTGTAGGCGTTGTCGCGACCTCCTTGCGTGGATTGATCACAGTGACGTGCTGCTGGTTCCAGAAGAATGTACTCGTCCTCCCTGAGCCATACTGGCGGTACATGCACGAAGCGAAGATGTGCACGCACGCCATGCATGCACACGCGGGTACACGGGTGGACGCAATTTTGTACCAAGATCCACCCCATGTGATAATTTGACGCGTGTAAAGTCGTTCACTTCATTGATGGTCAATTAATACAGCGCATGCAAATTGAGTGGATGTGAGGGCGGAAGAAAGACATTATTACTCCACTGCGCGCATGCGAGTAGTTAAATCGTGGGTTGCTAGTAGTACTTCCATTGGTCTCCTTCGTATTTTGTGCCAATTTTTGATAGTAACATAATATTTATGCATTTGAGCAGTGTAGTACTTGAAATTTATGTTCCGCTAAACTCATCGGGAGCCGTTTCGGGCCTCGAAACCAAAACCATCAATTAATCTTTACCTTGTTCCCATCACATTCGAAAGCCTGCTCACACCTACTAGTAGTACGTACCAAACCTGAACGTGTTCCCACTATGCAGGTATTAGTACTAGTGCTAGTACTTAGGTTATAAAAAAGGGGAACTACCTAACCAAAAATCACTCTACCTTTCCTCCTCATAAGTGCTTCTTCTTCGTCCGTCGTTGCCATGGCCGGTGAGCAGAGCTCTAGGTCGAGAACTACTCGAAACAAGGAAGCGGCAACCAAGGCTGCGGAAAAAAAAGAGAGGGCTCGCCGCCACGCAGAGACCTCGAAAGATCTCTCACGGGCAGGCGATGGCTCCCAGGAGCGCCCTAGCCGTGGAGGCGAACATGCCGAGCCGGCGGAGCTGGAGTCGTTATCCCTCGACGGCATGCCCGATCAGCTCAATAAGAAGAAGGAGTTCATCCAAGGCTTGATGGAGTTGCTGAAGGAGAGCCTCGATGACATGCCCGCTGAGCTCAGTCAGCAGGGGAAGTTGACCGCCGGCTTGGTGATGCTGCTGAAGAAGAGCATTGCCTCGGAGAAGAAGGCGACCAACGAAATCCTGTGACTTCGGGAGGACAATGCGAAGCTCTGCCACGAGATCGACCTGTTGAAGGAGAAGAACGCCGGCTGGAAGAAGCTGCATGAGAATAGTAGTTCCTCGATGAAGATGATGCAGGCCCTCGCCATGGAACAGAAGGAAGAGTTGGCGAAGCTCCGCATCGAGCACCCGGCTGCTGTCAAGGTACGTAATATGGCCGTGGAACAGATGATGAAGGCTCGCGTCGAGAAATGCTGCGTCATGGACACAATGATGAAGATGGCGGAGGAGACGCGCAAGGAGATGGAGGTCGTGGAGGCGATGAAGAAGCAGTTACGCCTCCGCGGCGAATTAGATCATTTGGGGTGATAATCTTCCTTCTTCTTTTGCTCATGTGTTTCATCTTTTGCTTTGGGTGTTTCGCCGCACGTGGCACGTTCTCTGCGAGGCATGAATAGAACAATGTTTTTTAGGGAATGAATAGAACAATGCTAACAATGAGATGACTAGCAAATTAGATCATTTTTATCGCCATATGGCACTGGGCTGCCGTGTTTCGTGCTCCTCCGTCGCAGTACTACTCTAGTGGAAAACTTGAGTATACCGCACGGTTCTTTGCAAATCCTCGATCAGGTCGTCGGTGCATTTATACGAGAAGTCAAATCACAAGGCCCCGCCTTCCAGCAGTAATGAGCCGTCAAATCACAAAGGCCCTCGCCTCTCGTGAAACCGACCAAGCTAGACTGTCCCGCCCTCTAGCCTTTTAAAAAATGTATACTTTTGTACAGCAGTAGTATCGATGGATTGCGCCATGGAGCAAAACTTGGAATTAAAAAAAAGGTGGTACATATAGAGAGCGCTCTTCGCCAAATTATGCATATAGTACTATTAAAAAGGCTAGTCACAATAATGGTGTCCAGCACAACCCACCCCTCAAATAAAACTAAGAGGGTGCTTGGATATGTTTTAGTCCCATGACTAAAAGTAGTGGGACTAAAACATGCTAGCCTCACCCATGCTTGGATCCAAATACTAAGAAGGCTAAAATCAAGTTAATGAGCATTTATTATCCTCCAAACCCTCCAATCCAGAACTCGCCTGTGTTAAAGGAGAGGAGTTAAATGAGTAGAGAGAGGACTAATCCACATTTAGTAGGGGTACCCCTGACTAAAAAATTTTAGTCTCAAGACTAGTTTTAGCCCCTCTTTAGTCAGGGGTGCTTGGAACTTTAGCCTCTTAAAGAGACTATTTTTAGTCAGACTAAAATAAGTCCCTTGGATCCAAGCACCCTCTAAGCATCCTGGAATTCTTTGACAAAACTAAGCACCCTGAAATTCTTTGACAACTAAACTGCTGGCTATATGATGTTGGCCATATATATTGTACGTATATAATGTGAACAAACGAGTGGTAGTACTATACCAACTAAAAGATGAAATGTAAGAAATACTAGTATGTACATACTGAAGAGTTAAAGTAACGAGAAGAAACATAACATAGTTCTGCTGGGGGCTCAGCACAACACACCCCTCAAATTAAATTAAGCACACCTGAAATTAAACTTTGCAACTATTCCGGTAGACACTGCATTAGAACCACCATGAGCAACGACACTGCCACCTTACTCGGAGTCCTCGTCCACGTCCTCGACTTCGTCCTTGTCCCTCTTCCTCTTGGCCGATACTTCTTTGCTTGAACCGCACACTTGGCTGTTGCTCTTCATCCAACCCTTGTAGATATTGAAGCAAAGGTAGCCATCCATTGCAGCATAGTGGATGTGGTCTATATCTAGTACATTCCGCTTCCATGCATGACGATGAAACGTGTAATGAGGTTTCTCCAGTTTACCGTACGAAGGATGAACCATGGCTCCTGCCAGGGTCAGCAATGAAGGCTAACGAGAGGACACCAGCCGATTCTTCTGGAGGTCGAAGGTGTTGCCTACAACAAGGCCTATCCGATGCAGGACTTCTTTGTCGTTACCAAAGTCTACAGTAACGAATTTCACTATTTTGTCCTTGAGGAAGTTCTTAAAATCCTGGTACTCAACATCGGCATGGCATATGTGGTAGACCAAGCAAACGTTATGTACGCAAACCTGGATCACGGCGGGCTTCTTCCTCTCTTCATCCTTTAGATCCTTCTCTCTTCCCAGGACTGTGGTGTACTCAACATCTAGCCCAGCGACCCACTCATCATCTGAGTTTTCGAACATGCGTCTGAAGCGAGAAAGGCATCCTTTCACCATCACGGAAGAACAGGTGTAGATGACGTCGAACTCATCGCCGTGATGGTTCTAACCTTGTACTCACCGCCGATCGTGGTGATTTGGGACGCCATGGATTTGGGAGGAGGGTTAGGATTAGTGGAATTACCGTAATGTGAATGGACGGGACGACTAGGAGCGAACCGCCGTAGTATTGAAGGACGTGCGGGGACGAGTAGGAGCGAACTGCCAGCGTGCGAACGGCAGGGTAGTGGCTTTCCATTCTCCCATGATACGGGCTTCCGAGAGCCCTTGGATCTGAGATCGAACGATTGCATGGCGTGATTCTAGACCTATGGGTGAATATCCTATCCTGGAGGGTTATTCTCGGTGTCAAAACCGGCGGATCTCGGGTAGGGGGTCCCGAACTGTGCATCTAGGATCGATGGTAACAGGAGGCAGGGGACACGATGTTTACCCAGGTTCGGGCCCTCTTGATGGAGGTAATACCCTACGTCCTGCTTGATGGATATTGATGATATGAGCGTTACAAGAGTTGATCTACCACGAGATCGTAGAGGCTAAAACCCTAGAAGCTAGCCTATGGTATGATTGTTGTATATCTCTATCGACTAGCCTGGCCTCGGTTTATATAATGCACCAGAGGCCTAGGATAATAAGAGTCCTAGCCGAATACGCCGGTGGGGAGGAGTCCTTGTCTTGATCGCCAAGTCTTGTGGAATCTTCCTTGTATGAGGCAGCTGTCCGAACTGGCCCATGAGTATGCGGCCATGAGGGTCCTCGGCCCAATCTAACTGATCGGGAGACGATGTGATGAGTACCCCCTAGTCCAGGACACCGTTAGTAGCCCCCTGAAGTGGTCTTCAAGTTAGGAACGCTCCTCGATTCTTCCGAACTGTTCTTCATCTTCGGTCGTCGGTCTTGAAAACTGGTTCAACAAATCTTCTCATCTTCGATCTTGAGGATTGCCGAAGTGCATCCGACGAGTTTACACGTCGGGCATCCGAGGAGCCCCTTTAAGTTTCCGGCCTTTATCAATGCCTTATTATTTTTATGCCACACCTCGGGTTTGAAGTTGTTCCCAGGCGGCAGTTTCCTCTTGCGTCCAAACCCCAACGTCGGACCGCATTCGAGGTATCTTTTGCAGCCGAGCACCAATGCCGGACTGCTTCCGAGCTCCAACGCTGAAATGTATCCGAGCTCCAACGCCGGACTGTGTCCAAGCTCTAACGCCGGACTATATCCAAGATGTCATAGATAATCTTGGTACAAAAAAGTTGAAGGAGTTTAGCCGAGCTCAATGCCGGAAATGCCCTCTATGGAACTAGCCGCTGGCGCCCGAGCTTTATGCCGGATTGCTTCCGAGGTGGTGCACCACCCGACAGCGGGCTGATATTTTGTGAATATTTTTTATTGGTGCAATTTATTCTCTGCCGAGATATATAACCGGTATATGTATATCCAGTAGCCCTCAAGGTGTGTGTCGGTCTAAAACCCGAGATGCACCTGAAGGAAAACATGAAACCGCTGTTCCCAGTAGCCCCTGAGACTCAGGACGATGCGCGAAATCGGCTTGAGGATCAACTCCTAGCTCGGCAGCATACATAGGAATAAAAAACGTAGTGTAATATATTAGAGATAATAGTGATCGGCGAACGGGCCCTTGAGAGAGGGTCTTGAAAAGTTGCCGTAATTTATTTAGCTTGACGCCGGATAGGTCCAAATGGTACCTATTGTTATTCGAAGACACGTTTGCCCATAGTTCAGTCAAGCCAAACACTTGGCATTTGGAATTTTCTGCATTGAAATACGCAATGCAGTAGCCCCCGAGACACTGGTCGGGTGGCAACACCAGATCAGGGGATCGATGTGCCACTTTAATTTTTGTAAATAATGAGCGCAAAGCCCAGTAGCCCCCGAGCCTTAATGTGGGCACGGGTGGCCGAATTAAGGATCGATATCCAGAGTAAAATCACAGATTATGTGTAATGATTATATGTATCCAAGTACTTTACATCATTATTTTGACTCCATTATGACCGTTTATCAGTTCAAAGTGGCCCATCGTCGGCTTCTACCCCTTGGTAGATACTATGCATGGTGTTTCCGCACTAACAAAACAACCCTTAGCCGATGTCTCGGTGCCCGGAGGCGGTTGTGTTAGCAGAAACGAAGCAATCAGATATGCGGGCTTTATAACTTTCCCTTAGTCATAGGAGCTTTAAACTGGGGAAGCTAGCTATGAGCCCCCGGTTACTGTTCGGCGACATCCGAGGTCAAGCCGTAAACACTTCGGCCAATGTTATGAATGGCCCGTCATTTAATATAGTCATCGGATCACTGACCAGTTTACGCCTATTGTGACAGTCAGTTTTCGGCTTTCTCCACTGAGGTGCTTGACCATGCGAGCTGGAAGCACAATCGCAGTGGTTCTCCCTTTGCACACCTAGCCGAACAAAGCGGAATGTGGGAGGCAAGCACAGGAGCCGGGCAACCCAACTATTGACCGAAGACACAATTCAAAACCGACGCATATATAGCAATATCCGAGAATGTTTTTGCCGGATCCCTAAAGGTGCCCGGTGTTGCACTGCGAGACTAATGCTGGAAACGCACAAATAGTTTAAAAGT
Source organism: Triticum urartu (assembly GCF_056163025.1). Lineage (NCBI taxonomy): Eukaryota > Viridiplantae > Streptophyta > Magnoliopsida > Poales > Poaceae > Triticum > Triticum urartu. Next base: position 158,943,749 of record NC_141875.1, on the reverse strand, counting down.
GCCATAGGCTTGGAAAACCAAAAAACGCCAGAAAAAATCGACGTCCGAACTAGATCAATTGTTCGGTGCCAATCAGAAAATTGGACTTTAAAAAAAGTGCTTCTGTCGTGCTTTAACATGACACATCCTATCTCAAGACTTCAAGCGAGTAAGCCTACGGCTTCAACCTCCTATCCCGAAGGCGGAGTACTTCTCATTAGGCCAGTTTAGCAAACTAAACTATAGCGGCTTTGAGAGAGAAATTAGGCTCCCCGACTAGTGACCACACACTCGTGTCGAAAAAAGGAGTGATGAATAATAATAGTAATAAAAACTTTGCAACAACTAAGAAGAAGAACACTTATTATAAAACGGCTCATATAAATTTAAGAGCCCCCAAGTGACTTGGGTAAAAGAATTTTATGTATAATGATTGTATGTACCGAAGTACTAATATCATATCTTTGTTCACCCGAACTTTAAACACGTCTTAACCGACCGTCGGCTTCTCCCTCTTCGGTCAAGGACCGAAAAGTGTTATGTACTCCACCTGTCTAGAATATCGACAGTGTTTCCGATAACCAGGCAACCGGGCCATAAGGCTGTAACAGACAAAGCGCGCTCAGGGAACTTATGCTATATTACAGACGAAGTGTAAGAAGCATCTTCGAAGAAAATAGTACCCCCACCGATACCTTTCTTCGGTGCTCATTATTACTATGAGACTTGTGTAATAGATTTTTTGCACATGAGTTCCGTTGTGTGCCGACCATGATTGAAAACAGTAAGAGAGCAAGCTTTCGACTTCACCCAGTCTGAGGTCAAAGCTCGGAGGACCCGGTCGTGACAATCGCAGACGTGCTCCCTTTACTCCCTAGCCAAACAATCGGGAATGTAGGGGTAAGCACAGGAGCCAGGCAACCCAGCTTGCAAATCGCTTAGTTCAATATGGTGCATATTGTGGCGTAATACACGAACAAGGAACGAAACCGTACAAGTATAATCATATGCAAGAGGAAAAGCTCCATCAAGGGAGCCCCCAAGTAAACGGGGTATTTGAATTTGTGCGTCACAAACAAAGTTTGTACAAGGAAATTTTTTACACGCAACTTTTTTCCAAAAAAGTATAATGCTTGGTCGAACCGAACACAAGTTAAAAATTTAAAACTTTGAGCATGAAGGTAACTTAGCTGGTTAATGTGTTCGGTATTGATGACGCGGTCCGACCTTGATGCGGGACAAGGTTCCATCCCCCAAGCCGGCCCCGAGGTGGCGGAGCAAAGGGCTCGGCACTCCGAAGTGGTGACATAGCACGGTCAATGCAGGCCGGCAAAGTGATGCCGAATTCCCCGGCATCGGGTAATGAAGTGTTGACGAAGCCCCCCGTCCAGCCGAGGTGACGTGGTATGTCAGTACGCCGAGTTGACAATACTGCCCAACCCGGATCATTTTCCTGTGCACAAAAAAATAGTGCAAACCGGAGATAATAGTAATGATAAAAAAATGTTGCATAATAAATAATTTATGCAAAGTGAGTAATAAAAGACATATGGCCTGGCGCCGAAGTCAATGTCGATGCAGGGCGTCCGCGTGATGCGGTAAAGGCGTGGCGAAGCCTGAATTCACAGGTCAGTCCGAGTTCCGGATGCGGCGTTCGCCGGACCATGTACGAAAACTGACCGAACCACCATGCGACCTCGTTAATGCGGCCATCATTTGATAGACCTGTGTATAGATGACGAAACAAACCGGAGTAATAATTCCTTGGGAAAAATAAACCCAGGCAAGAAAAAATAATATGATTAATAGCACATGGTTTGTCTGTTGTAGCAATATGAAGAAAGGTTACTCCCAAATATGGGACTAGATCCGCACACCCATTGCCTGATGGGTGATGAAGCGGTGGGATGGAGATGCTGGCAAAGGTTGGCTCGCTGAGGCTAAGCCCTCAGTCCAGCTAACGTGACGGAGTTAGTGGGCTAGTGACGCCGAAGTCTCCGGAGTAGGTTCATGAAGATATGGCAAAGCCCCCGGTCCAGCCAAGATGTCGAAGCCTCGATGTCAGCCGATGAGTCGAAGTAGGTCGGCGTGATGGACACCAGCTTGAAGAAGCAATAGTGTGGCCCTGCCGATGCAGGTCGATGCCGGCTTGATGAAGTGACCGTGCGGCGATGCCGGTATGCCCGCTCCGTATAATCCATGGGGCGGCGATGCTGGTGATGATTTATCCTTCGTGATGCCGGACTCTTGTTCGGCTTGCCGAGATGATGATCCGAAGAAGTTAAGCTCGGCTCAACAAAGTGACGGCGTGTCTAGCGCAGGTCGGTAGCCTTGGAGCAATATTGCCGGACTAGTTTGACACCAGCATGATGATGAAGATGACCTCAGGGGAGGTTTAAAAATTTACGGACACGTATTTAAAAACAACGTACAATACCCTAGAAAAGAATTCCCCTAAAAAGGTTGTCCCATATCACGTTCATAAAGAAACATGAATTCGGGTCGGATACGTATTCGCGCAGAAAACGGATCCGGAAATTGGTCCACTCATCGGAAGGTTTCCGGAGTTTTAACCGTCGGATCGAGCTGAAATTTGGAGGAGTGGTAGATATGGGAATTCCGCACTAGATGAACAGTTGGATCTTCCAAAGGACCTCCGAGCTGGGCTCTGGAGACCACGCCCTAAACTCGTCCAGATTCCCGTCCAGATTTGACTGGGCTCCGGTATATCGTAGATTGTCGGAGATTCCTCCATCGGAACTCGACGAAATTTTGCATGGATATTGTAGATGTAATTCCGCACTATTCCACTGAAGCAATCGTCAAACCGACGCTCGAGGAGGTGGTGGCGGCGAATACAAGTTCGCTGTCCACAAAAACAGCACGGCCGCCCGAGGGCAATGTTGACGTTGAGCCCTCGAGCTCCATGGATGACTCCTCTATGATCATGATAGAGATCGGAGTTGATGTTGAAGAAGGCCCCCGTCCGAGCATGACGATCGGAGAAGGAGCCCGGTCTTCGGTCGAGCCAAGGTGACCAGTCGAGCCGGCGACGAAGATGCCAGCGTCGCAGTTGACCTGCGGGCGAGCCATTGATCCTTTTGCCGATCACACAGCGGAACTCTCAATGAAAGCACCAATGTCGGTGTCAAAACCGGCGGATCTCAGGTAGGGGGTCCCGAACTGTGTGTCTAGGAACGATGGTAACAGGAGGCAGGGGACACGATGTTTACCCAGGTTCGGGCCCTCTTGATGGAGGTAATACCCTACGTCCTGCTTGATTGATATTGATGATATGAGCGTTACAAGAGTTGATCTACCACGAGATCGTAGAGGCTAAAACCCTAGAAGCTAGCCTATGGTATGATTGTTGTATATCTCTATCGACTAGCCTGGCCTCGGTTTATATAATGCACCAGAGGCCTAGGATAACAAGAGTCCTAGCCGGATACGCCGGTGGGGAGGAGTCCTTGTCTTGATCGCCAAGTCTTGTGGAATCTTCCTTGTATGCGGCAGCTATCCGAACTAGCCCATGAGTATGCGGCCATGAGGGTCCTCGGCCCAATCTAACTGATCAGGAGACGATGTGATGAGTACCCCCTAGTCCAGGACACCGTCAGTTATTCTGCAAATTTTCAGCAACTTAGCATGCGACCGTTTGATCTCAGATCCAAGGGATGCCAGCAGCCCGTATCATGGTCGCGCCTACCACGACCATCACGTCGCTCACGCGGTCGCGCCCTTGGAGATTTAACACGGTGCGTTAGGCTATCTGATGTTGGCATGTCATACATAGTCATCACTTAGTCACCCATACTACAACAAGGTTGTCTATAAGTGTATTTTTTTACTCCTCTCTATCTCTTTCTTCGTACTCAAGGAAGAAACGGTGCTAAGCGCATGTATTTATTGCATTTCCCAAGGAGTGACCTCTTCCAATGAAATGGTGTTGCTAAGTTTGCTTTATTTAATTAGCTATAGACTCAAAATTGTCTTTTCACCTAGGTACACGCGCTTAGCACCGTTTCTTCCTTGGGTCACCAAACTAGTCTCTCTCTTCTTGATTAACTTGCCACATCAGACTTTATGCCTATGTGGCAAGCTTAAGCACCTGTAGGAGCAAGTAAAAGTAAGTACAATAGTGCGCTTTACATGGCATTTTTCCATATGTGGAGGAAAGAGAGGCAAGGAAAAAGTGGAGAAGTGGGCTCTCATGCAAGAGCCAGCCTCTACTACATGGTGGAGCATTGGGAGAGGCACCTATATGGAGGTGGTCAGGAATCTGGGAGACTCACGCCGGTCGTAGCGCCACAGTTAAAATGATAATGGCAAGTCAAATCACGGGGCCCCACCTGTCCAGTGGTAACTCGCTGTTAAATCACACAGCCCTACGTTTGCAGCAGCCTACTCCCTCGTCTTCTCGCGTCTCTGTCGAACCGACTAGCCAGAACTGCCCCGCCGCCTACCGCGTAGGAAAAGCCCCGCCCTCGACTTTTAAATAGTATACAGTATACTAATTTTGTATCCATGGATTGTGCCCACGCCATGGAGTAAAGCGTCTAGAAAATGGAGGAGAGACGGTGGTCTTGCAATAGAGAAGAGGGAGAGGCGAGACGGTGGTTTTGAAATGGAGATGATGGAGAGGAGAGGAGGTGGTTTTGCAATGGAGAAGAGGGAGAGGAGCGCGCGGCAGCGATTTAGGATTGGACGAGAGGGCCGGCACGCTCTAACTGGATCAAAATCAAAATCAATTTACCCTTCAATTAAGAAAGCGACCCCACATTAACTAGTCTCCCTTTTATTCTGGGTCATAATTGATCATGATTTTCACACATAAAATATATGTTATAAGTTGTATACAAGGCCACTATCAAAATTACAATTTGCAACTATATAAGGCCACTAACATTAATCGAGGCAAAATTGATGGCGTTTGCCTCGTACTAGCACCCGAGGACATTAATATCCCTTGTGTGCATGCGGGGGTGAGAAGGTTAGCTTGCATTCCCAACATTAATCAACCAATGAGGAGTAAGAGGGTTTGCTTGTTGTGCTTGGGAGAGAAAAACCACATTAATTAACACGACAATCAAGGTGGCAAGCTAGCTTGCAACATTGACTTAAACATAGCATTGATTTTTACCTTGGTACCTGTAATATGAGTTTGTGGCCTTGTATACAAAAATGGAGGGAGTATAATTTGAAAGTACATTCAGATACGAACCAAATGATACAATTTTTGGTGACATGCATTCACATTTTGCTTGTCAAATACAGTACGTGGTCAAACTTTGACCCAAAATACGCAAAACAACAAAAAAATACTTCCAAGACGAGCGTCGCTCTTCCGCTCTTCTCCTCTTAAACCACCGCCACTCCTCTCCTGTTCCAATCTAAATGCAGCGCCGCTCCTCTCCTCTTCCATTCCAAAACCACCGCCCCTCCTCTCCTGTTCCAGTCCAAAACCAGCGTCGCTCCTCTCCCGTTCTAATCCAAAACCAGCGCTGCTCCTCTCCTCTTCCATTCAAAAATCACCGCCGGCGAGTGAAGGTGTTGTGGAGAAGTAGATCGATGGAGGAGTACAACCGATACGTGAGGATCGCAGACGGCGACCCTGTGAAGCTAGCTAGGATGTTGGAGATACAGTCTTGGTTTGACAACAAGGACCAACTAGTGGCGGCGGCGACATCCATGGCCAAATATCTGTAACAGAGCGAAAAGGCGGCGATACTCCCGGAGGGAGTCACGCCGGAGTACATAGAGCTGCTCCTCTGGGCCATGGGTAAACAGATTCACCGAATCCAATCGTGAGGGAGCGGTGGTGGGAGTATTTCTCCCAGATGGAGCATCCACCAGAGATTGAAGGATCGAGCATCTATAGGGTGCCGTTTGTGAGGGTGTCCTGCCAGAGCGAGCCAGTGGAGTCTTCGTCGACCGAACCCAACTGCAAGAGGAGAAAAGCAGTTGGCCCAATGATGCTTCCCCGCCATCGTCTCCCTCGCTGTCCACATCGTCTCACAGGGCGGATGTCTGCCGCCGAGGAATAGGAGGGGGCTGCCCCCCCCCCTAGCCCAATAGTCGGGCAGGTTGTGAATTGTCAGGAGGAGCTTAGGGTTGTCAATATTTGCAGGTTGTGAATTGTGTTTTGTGTTGTGTATTTTGAGAGTACTTTCAGATATGAATGTCTTTTGAATTTCAGATTTGCAGTATTGAGCATATAAAGTATTTTATGAATTCTAGAGATCTATTTTTAACACTTAAAAAATGTAGTTTCATAGGAGTATAAAAGTGCACACAATGTGATTCTCAGAGAAGAAACTGCAAGTTCAGTTTCAGATAAGAAACTGCAACTTTCCGAGGCAGAGCATTTATATTAACACGGCTTTTCAAACAGGGTTAACATCATGTTGGAAGTTTTATTCATGATCGAAAATGGAACTACTAGCCAGTTAACATCATGCTGATCAACATTCATGCATAGCACATCTTCATATGATGCACAGTCAAAATGCCCACACAATGTCGAGTGTGCGAAACATAGAGAAAACGAGGGACGAAGTTTTGGCAAGTGTTGGACGTGGTTTTGGGCTGCCCCGTCTAGGCTTTCATTTTTAACACGTGCAGCCCACGACATCGGATGGGAGGTCCATAGGCCTGTTTGTATTTTCTTAGGGCCGTCATGTATCGACCAGCCTATGGACCTCCCATCCGAGGTTTTATTTTTGGCAGCCCAATTTATGTATATTTTTTTGAAGAAAATGCAGAGGTCTGTTCTATTTTTCTATATAAGAATAGGAACGCCAGGTCCAACTTATGTTTTCCTTCTAACTATATTATATATATTTAAATTATTTTATATGTTGACTGTTTAGTTCACATACTCCCTCCTTTTCGGTTTATAGGGCTTATCTCAAAATTTTAGTTTTTCCATTTTATAAGGCTCAATTTGGTTGTTTTCCATCACATGTTCAGATTCCAAGGTGCATTAAATCATTGCATGCAAGTATTAAGAGAAAATTGACCAATGCATGTACTTTATGCATGCATGCATTGCAATTTATGCATTGATAAACGTAATTTTTTGAGGAAAACAAGTGCATTAATTAGGTGCTTTTGCAAACTACAAAAAGTATTCCACCATTCATCATCTATCTTGGTTGCTGAGATTTTTGAATTGAGCCCTATAAACCGGAAAGGAGGGAGTAATTGGCAAATAGATCTCGCCGCCACCCCCGCCTCCTGACTCCGGGCGCGCCTGCCCCCCTCAGCAAGTCCGCTCGCGCGCCCCATGGAGTCGCCGGCCATATCCACGGGGGAATGGCTGGAAGATAGGCAGATGTACAAGATGCATCTCTCATATGTCTACAAAGCCTTCCCGTGGATGCTCCAGCCGCTCGACTCCGTCGCACCGGCGGTGCTGCGGGAGACTCGAGGGAGGAGATGGAGGGAGCGGGCGATGCGGATCCGCGACGATGCTCTCTCCTGGACCCAGTGCACGCGCGAATGGAGGGAAGCAGAGGAGGAAGCTGCGAGGGAGGAAGCCGAGGAGGGACCGAATCCGTTCTCTCACTCATGCTGGTATGCTCGAATGTGCAAGGATCATGTGGATTGGGAGCTGCTGAATCTAGCCCTGCGGATCTACTTCGAAGGAGATTTCTCAGAGAAGCACAGGATGACCCACCCCAGTGAGCCGCCGATTGCGTTCGTTCGATGGGCGAAAGGAGAAGTGAATTCAAGAGATCCACGCTGTGCTGCGAGATGGGAATGCTTGACTGGACTCCTGCCCACCAGCACGCCACTGGAGCCGGAACAGGTAGATCCCCTACCTTACCTCTCCCCCAAACCTGCAGAAGATTGAAATTAGGCTTGCAATCTGCTTCAATTGAGCTGTCTGGTGGTTATTTCTGCTTCCTGAGAGACAACATATGGCTGGAGGATGAGAAGGAACCAGGAACTCCGATGAATTTCCCCTATCACAATGGGGGGGAGCGCCGGTTGGGCAGTGGTACGGCCCACCTCCACCCCAAATGGGGGCACAATCTGGGCAAGCTCCTGTAATTGCCCAAGATCAATCTGTTGGTGGTTCCGACTCTCAGATCAGTGGGAAATCTCAAGGCAAAAATCAGCAAAAGAAGAGATATGACATCCAGAAAATTGCTCCTGCCCCTCCTTCGGGCCTAATGGCATACTCTGAGGTGATCTGCTACAACTGTGGGGAACCAGGGCATTATTTGGATAAATGTGTTAAGCCCAAGAGTTGTTTTATCTGCAAAATGGTTACCCATAAAGTTGAGAATTGCCCTGTCAGAAGGAAAACAATTGAACCCACAACAAACCTCAGATGATGTGACTTCTTCACCCACCCACAGTTTTTCTAGATATGTTGGAAGTGCTGCTCCAGGATTATGTCCACCATTAACAGAATTTTCTGTGACAGAGAATTAGATAGTTTCTTTCCCCTTTCTAGTTGTAGAGCTCTGCCCAGATGTGGTAGTGACCACACTCCTTTGCTCTGAGACTCTGGTCTTAACCAAACTCCAAAGAGCAATAGTTTTAAATTTGAAAAGTGGTGGTTGCTTAGAGAAGATTTTACTGAGCTAGCTAGGAAAATCTGGAATGAGCCTACTGGGAGCAGCTGCGCCCTAGAAAATTGGCAGATCAAAATCAGGAGATTTAGAAGAACTACCAAAGGGTGGAACTCCAATGAGGAAGCTAATCTTAGAAGATACAAAAGGCTCCTCCTCCTTGAGTTTGATTCTCTAGATATTAAGGCAGAAACCACTGACCTCTCTAAGGCTGAGACTAATAGATTAAACTTTGTCCATGGAGAGCTCAAGAAAATTTGGCTTCAAGAAGAAATCAAAGCCAAACAAAGGTCTAGAGATAGGAACATTAAGGAGGGTGATAGAAATACTGCTTACTTCCATGCAGTAGCTAACCAGAGGAGGAGGAAAACCCTCATTCACTCCCTTGATGGACCTAATGGCCCTGTTACTAAGGTAGATGAGATGCTGAAAGTGGCTAGTGACTTCTACAAAGACCTGTTTAAGAAAGAAAATCTTTCTGGGTTCTCTCTACAAAAAAAAATTTCTCTGCTTCTGAAAAAGTCTCTCCTGCTGAAAATGAGCTGCTAGAAGCCCCTTTTTCAGAGACAGAGGTGAAGGAAGCCATTTTTATCTCTTATCCTAATGGGGCTACTGGTCCTGATGGGATTCCCTTCTTGTTTTACCAGCATTTTTGGGACTTGGTGAAAAATGATCTCTTAGATCTTCTCCAAGCCTTCCATAGAGGAGAGTTGGATCCAGCAACTTACTCATTGGGGGTCTGTTAGGGTCAAGTTAAATAACTGTGAAAGTGATTTTTTCCTTGCTGGTAAAGGCCTTAGGCAAGGTGGCCCCATCTCCCCGCTTTTGTTTAATTTAGTAATGGACGTTCTTACTAAAATGCTGAGCAAAGCTGTTGATCATAGTCTGATTGCAGGGCTCTGTCCTGAGGTCTACCCTGGTGGCATCATCTGCCTTCAATATGCAGATGATACCATCCTTTTCTTAGACAATGACTCCACACATGCTAGCAATCTGAAAACTGTTCTAACCTGGTTTGAACAAGTCTCGGGCATGAGAATCAACTACTCTAAAAGCGAACTCATCCCTATCAACATGGATGATCAGGAGTTAGCTGACTTCCTCTCTATTCTAGTCTGTAATAAAGGTAACTTCCACATTAAGTACCTAGGTATACCTCTCCACTATGATAAACTGAGGAGAGAGGATATCCAACCCTTCTGGATAAAATCATTAAAAGGATTGCTGGGTGGAGGGGTAAACTTCTCTCTTACAAAGGTAGATTGATCCTCATACAAGCTTGTTTGGCTAGCATTCCAGTGTATCTCCTCTCCTTCTTCAAGTTCCCTAAATGGGCAGTGAACCATCAGATGTCTCATTGCTTGTGGAATGATTTTGAGGGAAATAGGAAGCTACACCTTGCTAATTGGGCCCTAGTCTCTATGAAAAAAGATTTTGGAGGCCTAGGCATACCTAACCTCCAAGAAATTAACATATGTCTTCTAGGGTATTGGTTTAAAAGATTATATGAGGAAGACCTGAAACCCTGGAAGCTTCTTATTGCCCATAAATACCTAGGAAATAAACCTAATATTTTTGTCCCTTCCTCCAACCCTAAGACCTCTAGATTCTGGAAAGGATTAAAATCTATTATACATGCTGTGAAATTTGGCTACAGATGGAACATAGGGGATGGGAGCAGAACCAGGTTCTGGGAAGATACTTGGTTTGGCACATCCCCCCTAGCAGTCCAATTTTGGCCTATTTACTCTGTCCGCAATGAGCTTAACAAAAGTGTCAATGAAGTTTGGGACGGTCAATGCCTAAAACTCTCTTTTAGAAGGAACTTTAGTGATAGTCTCATGGAACAATGGTTCCAGTTGGAAGAAATTTCCAAAAGCATTACCTTTACTACCGAGCCGGATGCCCTGATTTGGCAGCTGGATAATAAGGGGAAGTATACCTCCAGCTCCCTCTATCATGTTATCAACTTTATAGGGGTTAAACCCGTGTTTATCCCTGCTGTCTGGAAATTGAGAGTTCCCCCTAAAATTCATGTATTTCTCTGGCTTCTCTCCAAAAACAAATTGATGACTAGGGATAACCTTAGGAAGAGACACATCATCAAACCCCTTGATTGTGTTTACTGCTTGGAACAAGAGTCTTGTTCTCACCTATTTTTGAATGTATAGTTGCTAAACATCTCTGGGCCCACATTGAGGAATATTTCTCTAGTCAGATTGGCTCATCCTTCGAATCTGTCGCCAGATTCTGGATTGCTACCAAAAAGTGCTCAGTTTTAAACACTATTAGCTCAGCTATCCTTTGGTGCCTCTGGAAATATAGAAATGCTATGATTTTCAGTAACACCTCCTGGATTTCCATTCCGCAGGTCTTGAGGTTGATCAGGAACATGGTGAGGAACTGGGCGATTCTCTCCTCCGGATCGGACAAGGACAAGTTGACGAGCTTCGTGGAAACTCTAACAAGATCCCTCCAGAAACCGTTGGCGATCACTTGTGGCTGAACAAGGCTCGACCTGCTCTAGGGTTGGACCCGTGGGCTCGTCTCAAGATCTCTGATGAAGATGATGGGCACCTGGCGCCGAAAAATAGGGACATCCACCATGCTACGCCTTCTAGCCCAGTGTCTCCGCTTGCTTACTGGTCGCCGCAGGCTGACACGGCCCCTCGGCTGAAGACCATGAAGGCTTCGCTGGACCCTCCTTGTGTCATTTGTGTGCTCTATCCGCTCTGCCTTTGGCACCGCTTGGGTGATTCGTGTTATTCAGAGAACTTGTTCATCCACCCCCTAGTTTGTAGCTTTTCTACCTTTGCTTTCGAACTGCTCTTTGAGCTGCTGTATCAGAATATGTTGTGGTTTCGTTCTCAGCAATGGAACCGGGGAGATGCTCCCTGTTTTTCTAAAAAAAAATATTTTATATGTTATTATATATTATTTTTATTGTCATCATATATTTAACAGATACTTACATATGTAAGAAAACAATATCCCACAGCTTATTAACTTATAAAAATAATTTCTTAACAAATAAAATCCTGGATTGTTTTGGCATGAAAATCCTAGTGATTGTGTACAAAAGCTTGGTAAGATTTAAGGACAAATGTAATAATATCACTTATTCTTTAAATATATTTATAAAAAAATGCTCAGCCCCTTTTTATTTTTTGATAACATTGCTGGCCCAACCCAACATTATAATTAGAATCAGACCAGCAAAATTGTGTATTTCGAGAAAGTGCAAGTGGCCTGTAATTTTTTAGGAAATAAAATAAACATGCCGCATGGACGCTACATTATTTGTTCACCCAGCCCAGCTAATGGTTGTAATTCAAAAAAAGATCAAATTGACTGTAAATTCTACCGTGCAAAAAAAGACTGTAATTCTAAAAAAATGGGTTGAATACGTGCCACTTTTTTGGAGGCTAAAATGTGGGCCAATAGGTCGAAGCCAATGCAAGTCGTTGTCAATTTAGTCAACAAATGATTCTGACATGTTAGCCGTTGGATTTACATCCAACGACCGGCATCCATCTTCAATCTCTCATCTTCTTCCTCCAGTGCCGCCGGGACCACATCCCGCCTCCTGCTGCTAGCAGCTCTGCTTAGCACACTTCGCTATGAAGCGCTACTCCACCGTTGGCCAGGCCATCCCTCCACCCCTCCACACCTCCTGTTCTTCTCCACCGACTAACGAACCACACCGCACTAGAACCAGTTAACCCTCGTACACCTCTCTGTCTGCGACTCTACTCCCGCGTCTTCCCATCTCCGGCTCGTTGCTGTCCGGGGCCTCGCCGTCGTCCACCACCTTGGATGCGCTCGGCGCGGCATGGTCAACATGGTCAACGAACGACACCATCAGAAGTAGACTGTGCGTGGAGAAGCTGACAGTTGGGTCCATGGCCGCACACAAGGAAATGCCTCCTTATTACGCGCAAAATAATGATTCCTCCACCTGACATCTGGGACCCACCGGAAGGGCCTCTGTATTTCGCGAAATAAAGTGCCCCCCGCTGACATGTCGGACCCACCAGCTATCTTCGCACGCAAGGAAGTGCCTCCTTATTACGCACCAAAAAATGAATATTCCCCCTGCCAGCTGGAACCCAGCATAGTGGGAGGCTGACTTGTGGGCCTATCAAGTTGACGGGGACGGAGGGCTTTGTCAACTTAGTCAATATGAACGATTCTAGCTCCTGTTACCGTACGATGTTCATCCAACGGCCGTAGTGCTTCTTCAACCTCTGGTCTTCTTGCTCCAGCCGCCCAAACCAGCGCCGGTCGTGCCGCGTGCTCCTGCCTCCCGTGGCCGGCTGTGATGCCGCGGATGGATGAACATCGTACGGTCATCCCTCTACTCACCCACACCCCCTGTTATTCTGCGGCAACAGCAGCCTCACACCGCAACTGAACCAGTGAACCCTCATACTCCTCTTCGCATGGGCATCCACTGCTGCGTCTTCCCCGGCTCCGAGTCGTCCCCTTCCCAGTCCTCGTCCACCGCCCTGGTGCTCTCGGCGCGGCGTGGTCAACGTGGTCAACGACCGACTTCCATCAGAAGAGTACTGTACGTGGAGAGGCTGACAGCTGGGTCCACGGCAGCCGCAAGGAAGTGCCTCCTTATTACGCAGAAAATAATTATTCCTCCACCTGACAGCGGGGACCCACCGGACGGGCCAACAGTATTTTGCAAAAAAAAATTGTTTCCCCTTGACTGCTGGGACCCACCGGACGGGCCACCGTATTTCGTGAAAAAAACGTTCCCCCTGCTGTCAGCTCGGACCCACCGGAAGTGCCTCCTTATTACGCACAAAAAATGAATACTCCCCCAGCTAGCTGGGACCCACCTTGCTGGGAGGCTGACTTGTGGGCCTACTAAGTTGACGGGGACGAAGGGCTTTGTCAACTTAGTCAATATGAACGATTCTAGCTCCAGTGACCGTATGATGTCCATCCAACGGCCGTAGTGCTTCTTCAACCTCTGGTATTCTTGCTCTAGCCGCCCAAAGTAGTGCCGGTCGTGTCGCATGCTCCTGCCTCCCATGGTCGATTGTGCTGCCGCGGAGGCCTCACCGCCCCCTACTATTCCCACCGCTGGCCAGGCCCTGCGGCGACGGGAGCCTCACACCGTAGCCGAACCAGTGAACCCTCGTAGTCCTCTCCGCGCGGGCTTCCACTATCACGTCGTCCCCTTCCTAGGCCTCGCCGTCGTCCACCACCGTGGTGCTCTCCGCACGGCGTGGTCAATGTGGTCAAGGAACGACTTCCATCGGAAGAGTACTGTATGTGGAGAGGCTGACAGCTGGGTCCACGGCCACAGCCCAGGTTTTTTGTGATTTGCCAAGTAAGTCGCTTTGTCATGCTTGTTGGGCTGCAAATCTTTCAAGACGCAGAGAGCTTTCATCCGGCTGGCCGAGAAAATGGCCCATGAGTAATGAGAAATGGGTTGTACATTTTTAAAACACATCAAACCGGCAATTAGTTTCAAATATCTTTTTTTCATTTCAAGATTTTAAATTACATTAATTTTTATGCATGGAGAATTTGTTGGATTTTATATTGATATACATTTATTTTTAAAATCAGTTTGAATGTGAGTCGAAATTTCGGGATTAAAAACAGTTCGGACCGCACCGAAATATGCAAAATTTCATATAATTTTTTAACCGTTGCCACAATATGGGCTGTAATGCTAACAAAAAGAATATGGGCTCCAAAAAAACCTTGAGAATTAGCAAATGGGCTGTAGATTATTAGAAATAATGGCAGATGGGTTGTATGCTGTTTTCCCCAGATTTGAGGCTTTCCTAAAAAAAGGTTGACGCACAAGCACTGACTGTTGGATGTCCATCCAACGGCCGTCGTGCTTCTTCAATCTCTGCTCTTCCTGCTCCAGCCGCTCAAACAAGCGCCGGCAGGACTGCCTGCTCCCTCCTCCTCACGGCCGGCTGTGCTGCCGCGCAGGCCTCACCGCCCGACCGTACTCCCATCGCTGGCCTAGCCATCCCTCTACTCACCCACACCTGCTATTATTCTTCGGCGACGGGAGACGAACCAGTAAACCCTCATACAGTCGTTCTCCCCTCCGTGTGGGAAACAACTGCCGAGTCTTCCCTGCCTCCGTGTCGTCCCCTTCCTAGGCCTCGCCGTCATCCACCGCCCTCGTGCTCTCGGCGCGACGTGGTCAAGGAACAACTTCCATCGGACATGGACTATACGTGGAGAGGCTGACAGCTTGGTCCATGGCCGCAGCAAGGAAGTGCCTCCTTATTACGCGGAAAATAATGATTCCTCCACCTGACAGCTGGGACCCACCGGACGGGCCACTGTATTTCGCGAAAAAACGTTTCCCCCTGACTGCTGGGACCCACCAGCTACATCTTCGCACGCAAGGAAGTGCGTCCGGACAAAAAAACGATTCGTCCCCTGACTGCTGGGACCGACCAGCTATATCTTCGGAGACAAGGAAGTGCCTGACAGTCGGGACCCACCTGGTCGAAGTGTACGTAGAGTTGTCATTCTGGTCGCGAATGTGTACGTACATACTGATCGATGTAGAGGCGCGCACGTGTCGTAGTAGAGGCGCGCATGTAGCATTTACACGTACGTACAGCAGCCAGGGTGCAAGAAAGAAAATACGGCCATGTATGTGTACATACGGGCGGGGTCTCGAACGCCTACTCGCGCATACGTACGGCCAGGGCTCGTGTACATGGCTGGGTCGGAATGGAGAAACAGCATTGTTGTCGTGTTCATGGGGAGGCAACGGAATGCGTCATGTTCATGGGAAGGCAACGGAATGCATCGTGTTCGTGGGGAGGCAACAGAATGTGTCGTCTTCATCGGGAGGGCTTGGACGGAACAGGCGATGGAAACGAGGCCTGGCATACTGCAGAATGGAGGAAACGGCCTTGTCTTAGACCGGCCACGTTTGAAACGGGATCCTGTTCATCGGGAGGGGTCTGGCGTACCGCAAAACGGAGGAAACGGACCTCCTACGATCGAAACGGGGGTCCTGTTGATCGGGTGGGGTGTGGCGTACCGCAAAACGGACGAAACAGACTTGTGTTGGAGCGCTACGGTCGAAACGGGGGTCCTGTTCATCGGGAGGGGTGTGGCATACCACAAAACGGGACTCCAGGGGATACTGTTCATCTCCACTGTCGACCTCCTCCAGCCTCCACGGGCTCCTGTTCATCCAGCCTCCATGGGCTCCTGTTCATCCAGCCTCCACCACGCGCTACTCCATCGACTACTGTTCAACCACCCCTCCACCGTCTACTGTTCATCCAGCCCTCCACACCACGGGGTCCTGTTCAACCACCCCTCCACGGGCACCCCTCCATCGTCTACTGTTCATCCAACCCTCCACACCACGGGGTCCTGTTCAACCACCCCTCCACCGTCTACTGTTCATCCAGCCCTCCACACCACAAGGTCCTGTTCATCCACCCCTCCACAGGCACCCCTCCACCGTCTATTGTTTATCCAGCCCTCCACCACACCACGGGGTCCTGTTCATCCAGAGGCAACGCCACCTTCTCACTGTTCATCCACCCCCCCCCCCCCCCCCCCCCGCAACACTCACTGTTCATCCCATCGATCGGCTTCAGTTAGCAGCAGTAGCGAAGGAATCGCTCGATCGGATTCAGTTAATAGCCATCGATCGATCGCTCGGGTTCAGTAACGCGTAGCCTGTAGTGCAATCGCTCGGGTTCAGTTAGAGCCCAACGCCTCGCTCGGGTTCAGTTAGAACCAACACCTCGCACACACGCGCATACGTGTACGAGAGAAACGCGCATCGCTCGGCCCCCGACCTCCCACCGTAATCGGGAACTCCCTGAAATTTTCCTCCCCTCGCCCGCCCAAGACGAAAAGCCCATTTTCTGCCATGATTTTTTGTCATAGAAGTAGGATCCCACCACATCTATGATGATACCGGGTTTTGTCACAATTATCGTCATAGAAGTGTCATATGTATGACAGAAAAAAAATTCGTTTGGCCCAAAATGTCACGGATGTGTGTTTTTTTTGTAGTGCTATTTACTTTTATGGTGTGTCATCACCTTCTAAAACAAGTGCCAGAAACTGAGAAGAGCACAGTTGTCATGATTTATGCATTGTGTGTAGCTAATGTTGGGTGCATCATGACTGGATATTTTCTACCATGAATTACAATGTTTAGTCGTTGCTTGAACTTTGGTGGTGCTCTGCATTTATGTTTTGCGGTCTCGAAAAGGGCTAGTGAGATACCACTATTATCATATTCTATCATGGTTGTTTTGACAACATGTTGCTGTTTGAGATATCTTATTATTAATCGCTAGCTGATTATGTCATCGATATGAATCATTATAATCTTTAAGAGTTATTGTCGACATGGTTAGTTATAATGTTGGCTGAAAACCTGGGTGTTGTTTAAGCTTATTTATGCAAACAAGAGCAAAAGAGTTCGTATAAGTTTTTCTTTTTCACTTTCAGTTTATCAACTGAATTGCTTGAGGACAAGCAAATGTTTAAGCTTGGGGGAGTTGATACATCTCCAACGTATCTACTTTTCCTAATGCTTTTCCTCTTTTTTTGGACTCTAATTTGCATGATTTGAATGAAACTAACCCCGGACTGACGCTGTTTTCAACAGAACTACCATGGTGTTGTTTTTGCGTAGAAATAAAAGTTCTCGGAATGGAACGAAACTTTGCGAGGAATTTTTATATAATATATAAGAATTTCTGGAGCCAAGACCTGCCAGAGAGGGGCACCTGGGTGGGAAAACCCCACCAGGGCGCGCCCCCCTCTCCTGGCGCGCCCACGTGGGTTGTCCCCACCTGGTGGCCCCGCTGACCCTGAAACCAACGCTATAAAATCCTATTTTCGGAGAAAAACTCAGGGAGAAAGAATTATCGCGATCCATGAGACGGAGCCACCACCAAGCCGTGTTCTTCCTCGGGAGGGCAGATCTGGAGTCCGTTTGGGGCTTCGGAGAGGGGGATCTTCGTTCTTTGTCATCACCAACCCTTCTCCATTGCCAATTCCAGATGCTCCCCACCGGGAGTGAGTAATTCCTTAGTAGGCTCGCTGGTCGGTGAGGAGTTGGATGAGATTCATCATGTAATCAAGTTACTTTTGTTAGAGCTTGATCGCTAGTACTCACTATGTTCTTAGATTGATGTTGCTATGACTTTGCCATGCTTAATGCTTGTCACTTTGGGCCTGGGTGCCATGATTTCAGATCTGAACCATTTATGTTATCACCCATTATATTCATGTTCTAGATCCGATCTTGCGAATTATAGTCATCTACTACGTGTTATGATCCGGTAACCCCGGAGTGACAATAACTGGGAGTTATTCCGGTGATTACCGTAGTTTGAGGAGTTCATGTATTCACTATGTGTTAATGCTTTGTTCCGGTTCTCTATTAAAAGAAGGCCTTAATATCCCTTAGTTTCCAATATGGACCCCGCTGCCACGGGAGGGTAGGACAAAAGATGTCATCCAAGTTCTTTTAATAAAGCATGTATGACTATTTACGGAATACATGCCTACATTATATCGATGAACTGGCGCTATTGCTGAATAACCCTAGGTTATAACTGCACATGATGAATATTATCCAACAAGTCACCGATCCAATGCCTACAAATTTATCTTATATTGTTTCTGCTAAATTACTACTGCTATCATCACTGCCATGCTTGCTACAAAATTACTACTATCATCACTGTTATTGTTACTACTGTTGTTGTCACTACTATCAAAACTATCAAACTACTATTCTACTGATCACGGATAGTTTCACCACCACCATCACCACGCTGTTGTGCAGCCGGAACTCATCTACTACTTCGCGTCTCTTGCTGGATTGAGAAGGCGAGGGCGTCATTGAGCTGAACATGTGCTGAACGCGGAGGTGTCGTACGCTCGATACATGATCGGGACGGATCGTGAAGGTGTACAACTACTTCAACCGCGTTGACGAATGAAGGAGATATGCCCTAGAGGCAATAATAAAGTTGTTATTTATGTTTCCTTATATCATGATAAATGTTTATTATTCATGCTAGAATTGTATTAACCAGAAACTTAGTACATGTGTGAATACATAGACAAACAGAGTGTCACTAGTATGCCTCTACTTGACTATCTCGTTAATCAAAGATGGTTAAGTTTCCTAGCCATGGACAAAGAGTTGCCATTTGATGAACGAGATCACATCATTAGAGAACGATGTGATTGACTTGACCCATGTGTTAGCTTAGCACGATGATCGTTTAGTTTACTGCTATTGCTTTCTCCATAACTTATACATGTTCCTATGACTATGAGATTATGCAACTCCCGAATATCGGGGGAACACTTATTGTGCTATCAAACGTCACAACGTAACTGGGTGGCTATAAAGATGCTTTACAGGTGTCTCCGATGGTGTTTGTTGAGTTGGCATAGATCGAGATTAGGATTTGTCAATCCGTGTATCGGAGAGGTACCTCTGGGCCCTCTCGGTAATGCACATCACTATAAGCCTTGCAAGAAATGTAACTAATGAGTTAGTTATGGGATGTAGCACTACGGAACGAGTAAAGAGACTTGCCGGTGACGAGATTGAACTAGGTATTGAGATACCGACGATCGAGTCTCGGGCAAGTAACATACCGATGACAAAGGGAACAACATATATTGTTATGCGGTTTGACCGATAAAGATCTTCGTAGAATATGTAGGAACCAATATGAGCATCCAGGTTCCGCTATTGGTTATTGACCGGAGATGAGTCTCGGTCATGTCTACATAGTTCTCGAACCCGTAAGGTCCGCATGCTTAACGTTCGATGACGATCGGCATTATGAGTTTATGTGTTTTGATGTACCGAAGGTTGTTCGGAGTGCCGGATGAGATCATGGACATGACAAGGAGTCTCGGAATGGTCGAGACATACAGATCGATATATTCGAAGCCTATGTTTGGACATCAGAATGGTTCCAGGTGAGTTCGGGCATATACCGGAGTACCAGGAGGTTACCGGAACCCCCGGGAAGTATATGGGCCTTATTGGGCCATAGTGGGAGAGAGGAGAAGGAGCCTAGGAGGGGGCACCCCCCCCCAACCCCAATCCGAATTGGGTAGGGGGCCGCCCCCCCCCCTTTCCTTCCCCCTCTCTCCCCCTTCCTTTCCTAATCCAACTAGGGAAGGGGGGAATCCTACTCCCGGTAGGAGTAGGACTCCCCTTCGGCGCGCCATAGAGGGGCCGGCCCTCCCACTCCTCCACTCCTTTATATATGGGGGAGGGGGCACCCCATAGACACACAAGTTGATTGTTTAGCCGTGTGCAGTGCCCCCTCCACAGATTTCCACCTCGGTCATATCGTTGTAGAGCTTAGGCGAAGCCCTACGTTGGTAACTTCATCATCGTCGTCATCATGCCGTCGTGCTGACGAAACTCTCCCTCGACACTCAGCTGGATATAGAGTTCGCGGGACGTCATCGAGCTGAACGTGTGCAGATCGCGGAGGTGTCATACCTTTGGTGCTATGATTGGTCGGATCATGAAGACGTACGACTACATCAACCGCCTTGTCATAATGCTTCCGCTTATGGTCTATGAGGGTACGTAGACAACACTCTCCCCTCTCGTTGCTATGCATCACCTAGATGGATCTTGCGTGTGCGTAGGATTTTTTTTGAAATTACTGTGTTCCCCAACAGTGGTATCACAGCCAGGTCTATGCGTAGATGTTATATGCACGAGTAGAACACAAAGGAGTTGTGGGCGTGGGTATATACATATTGCTTGCCGTCACTAGTTGATTCTTGATTCAGCGGTATTGTTGGATGAAGCGGCTCAGACGGACATTACGTGTACGCTTGCGCGAGACTGGTTCTACTGACGTGCTTTGCACAAAGGTGGCTGGTGGGTGTCAGTTTCTCCAACTTTAGTTGAATCAGATTCAATGAACAGGGTTCTTTCTGAAGATCAAAAAGCAATCACTATACCACGTTGTGGTTTTTGATGCGTAGGTAAGAACGGTTCTTGCTAAGCCCGTAAAGCCCGTAGTTAATATTTCAAGCAAATGCCCGGATTGAGAGATATGAAGTCTCCAATAAGTTCTATAGCTGCAAAATGGAGGAGAATAGTTATGTTAGTGAACATATACTCAGAATGTCTTGGTACCACAACCACTTGACTCAGCTGGGAGTTAATCTTCCTGATGATAGTGTCATTGACAGAGTTCTTCAATCACCGCCACCAAGCTACAAGAGCTTCGTGATGAACTATAATATGCAAGGGATGGATAAGACGATTCCCGAGCTCTTCGCAATGCTAAAGGCTGCAGAGGTAGAAATCAAGAAGGAGCATCAAGTGTTGATGATCAACAAGACCACCAGTTTCAAGAAAAAGGGTAAAGGGAAGAAGGGGAACTTCAAGAAGAATGACAAGCAAGTTGCTGCTCAAGTGAAGAAGCCCAAGTCTGGACCTAAGCCTGAGACTGAGTGCTTCTACTGCAAAGGGACTGGTCACTGGAAGCGAAACTGCCCCAAGTATTTGGTGGAGAAGAAGGATGGCAAAGTGAAAGGTATATTTGATATACATGTTTTTGATGTCTACCTTACTAATGCTCGCAGTAGCGCCCGGGTATTTGATACTAGTTCTGTTGCTAATATTTGCAACTCGAAATAGGGGCTACGGATTAAGTGGAGATTGGCTAAGGACTAGGTGACAATACGTGTGGGAAATGGTTCCAAAGTCGATGTGATCGTCGTCAGCACGCTACCTCTATATCTACCTTCGAGATTAGTTTTAGACCGAAATAATTGTTATCTGGTGCCAGCGTTGAGCATGAACATTATATCTGGATCTTGTTTGATGCGAGACGGTTACTCATTTAAATCAAAGAATAATGGTTGTTCTATTTATAGGAATAATATCTTTTATGGTCATGCACCCTTGATGAGTGGTCTGTTTTTACTAAATCTTGATAGTAGTGATACACATGTTCATAGTATTGAAGCCAAAAGATATAAGTTTAATAATGATAGTGCAACTTATTTGTGGCACTACCGTTTAGGTCATATTGGTGTAAAGCGCATGAAGAAACTCCATGTTGATGGACTTTTGGAATCACTTGATTATGAATCACTTGATGCTTGCGAACCATGCGTCATGGGCAAGATGACTAAGACTCCGTTCTTTGGAACAATGGAGCGAGCAGCAGACTTGTTGGAAATAATACATACTGATGTATGCGGTCCGATGAGTGTTGATGCTCGCGGCGGGTATCGTTATTTTCTTACCTTCACAGATGATTTGAGCAGATATGGGTATATCTACTTGATGAAACATAAGTCTAAAACATTTGAAAAGTTCAAAGAATTTAAGAATGAAGTGGAAAATCATCGTAACAAGAAAATTAAGTTTCTACGATCTGATCGTGGAGGTGAATATTTGAGTTATGAGTTTGGTCTTCATTTGAAACAATGCGGAATAGTTCCGCAACTCATGCCACTTGGAACACCACAGCGTAATGGTGTGTCAGAATGTCGCAACCTCACTTTATTAGATATGGTGCGATCTATGATGTCTCTCACTGATTTACCGCTATCGTTTTGGGGTTATGCTTTAGAGACGGCAGCATTCACGTTAAATAGGGCACCATCAAAACCCGTTGAGACGACACCTTATGAACTGTGGTTTGGAAAGAAACCCAAGTTGTCGTTTCTTAAAGTTTGGGGCTGCGATGCTTATGTGAAAAAGCTTCAACCTGATAAGCTCGAACCCAAATCGGAGAAATGTGTCTTCATAGGATACCCAAAGGAAACTATTGGGTACACCCTCTATCACAGATCCGAAGGAATGATATTTGTTGCTAAGAATGGATCCTTTCTAGAGAAGGAGTTTCTCTTGAAAGAAGTGAGTGGGAGGAAAGTAGAACTTGACGAGGTAATTGTACCTACTCCCTTATTGGAAAGTAGTTCTTCATATAAATCAGTTCCAGTGATTCCTACACCAGTAAGTGAGGAAGCTAATGATGATGACCATGAAACTTCCGATCAAGTTACTACCAAACCTCATAGGTCAACCAGAGTAAGATCCGCACCAGAGAGGTACGGTAATCCTGTTCTGGAGGTCGCGTTACTTGACCATGACGAACCTACGAACTATGAGGAAGTGATGAGGAGCCCAGATTCCGCAAAATAGCTTGAGGCCATGAAATCTGAGATGGGATCCATGTATGAGAACAAAGTATGGACTTTGGTTGACTTGCCCGATGATCAGCAGGCCATAGAGAATAAATAGATCTTCAAGAAGAAGACTGGCGCTGACGGTAATGTTACTATCTACAAAGCTCGACTTGTTGCAAAAGGTTTTCAACAAGTTCAAGGAGTTGACTACGATGAGACCTTCTCACCCGTAGCGATGCTTAACTCCGTCCGAATCATGTTAGCAATTGCCCCATTTTATGATTATGAAATTTGGCAAATGGATGTCAAAACTGCATTCCTTAATGGATATCTTAAAGAAGAGTTGTATATGATGCAACCAGAAGATTTTGTCAATCCAAAAGGTGTTAACAAAGTGTGCAAGCTCCAGCGATCCATTTATGGGCTGCTGCAAGCCTCTCGGAGTTGGAATATATGCTTTGATAGTGTGATCAAAGCATATGGTTTTATACAGACTTTTGGAGAAGCTTGTATTTACAAGAAAGTGAGTGGGAGCTCTGTGGCATTTCTGATATTATATGAAGATGACATATTGTTGATCGAAAATGATACTGTATTTCTGAATAGCATAACAGGATACTTGAATAAGAATTTTTCAATTAAAGACCTCGGTGAAGCTTCTTATATATTGGGCATCAAGATCTATAGAGATAGATCAAGACGCTTAATTGGACTTTCAGAAAGCACATACCTTGATAAAGTTTTAAAGAAGTTCAAAATGGATCAAGCAAAGAAAGGGTTCTTGCCTGTGTTACAAGGTGTGAAGTTGAGTCAGACTCAATGCCCGACCACTGCAGAAGATAGAGAGAAAATGAAAGTCAGTCCCTATGCTTCAGCCATAGGTTCTATCATGTATGCAATGCTGTGTACTAGACCTGGTGTGTGCCTTGCTTTTAGTTTAGCAGGGAGGTACCAAAGTAATCCAGGAGTGGATCACTGGACAGCGGTCAAGAACATCCTGAAATACCTAAAAAGGACTAAGGATATGCTTCTCGTTTATGGAGGTGACAAAGAGCTCGTCGTAAACGGTTACGTCGATGCAAGCTTTGACACTGATCCGGATGACTCTAAGTCACAAACCGGATACATATTTTTATTAAATGGTGGAGTTGTTAGTTGGTGCAGTTCCAAGCACAGCATCGTGGCGGGATCTATGTGTGAAGCGGAGTACATAGTTGCTTCGGAAGCAGCAAATGAAGGAGTCAGGATGAAGGAGTTCATATACGATCAAGGTGTCATACCTAGTGCATCGGGTCCAATGAAAATCTTTTGTGACAATACTGGTGCAATTGCCTTGGCAAAGGAATCCAGATTTCACAAGAGAACTAAGCACATCAAGAGATGCTTCAATTCCATCTGCTATCAAGTCAAGGAGGGAGACATAGAGATTTGCAAGATACATACGGATCTGAATGTTGCAGACCCGTTGACTAAGCCTCTCTCACGAGAAAAACATGATTAGCACCAAGACTCCATGGGTGTTAGAATCATCACAATGTAATCTAGATTATTAACTCTAGTGCAAGTGGGAGACTGAAGGAAATATGGCCTAGAGGCAATAATAAAGTTGTTATTTATGTTTCCTTATATCATGATAAATGTTTATTATTCATGCTAGAATGGTATTAACCGGAAACTTAGTACATGTGTGAATACATAGACAAAGAGAGTGTCACTAGTATGTCTCTACTTGACTAGTGATGAAGCTATGTACCTAGGGTAGGGTCATGGATCTATTCAAGATACCCTCCCCAAGGACATACCTAAAAGAACTAGAAGCAGTCGAAGAAAAATCATCATCCACTCGACCCTGAAGCCATGTTCCACTCGACAGTCTTGAAGACACTCGACCGTACGAACAACCACTCGACTACCAGAAGATCTAGAGCCACTCCACTCTACAACGGTCGGGATTTAAGTCATAGCCTTAATGGTCATTATGTACTTTTATTATGGGCGTTACCAGTAATGTATCCATCTTTATGTATCTTAAACCCTTTGTACTTGAGGGCGGGAGGGGTCTAGCGAACTCTATATAAGCCACTCCCCTCCTCAGGGACAAGGGTTCACACCCCCTGTAACACACACGCATATGATCTAGTCAACCGCCTCCGGTCTCCGAGACGTAGGGTCGTTACTTCCTCCGAGAAGGGCCTGAACTCGTAAAACTCGTGTGTACAACTCCTCCATAGCTAGGATCTTGCCTCTACATTCCTACCCCCATTCTACTGTCAGACTTAGAACCACGACAGTTGGCACCCTCCGTGGTGCAGGTGTCTTAGCGACTTTTTGGAGAAGTTGCAATTTTTCTGATCCCCTTCATCATGGCTTCAGGCGGAGGTTTGGCTGAGGGCCGCGAGATCCGTCTCGGCGCGCTCGTGTTTGTCGCCGACGACTCCGCTTAGCTTCAGGAGGCTCCACTCGACGTCGACGCACTCCCCGTCCGCGGGGCAACGCACTTTCGCGCGTGCGTCCGCGGCGTCCTCCTGCGGCAGCCGTCGACCCAGTATCGGTCAGCTCCTGTGGCTTCCCTCCTCCCTGCGGCCCGCCGGAGCAAACGTTTCGGACGATCGAGACTTCAGCGGTGGGTGAAGCATGCGGTGGCTCGCCAGTCGGCCACCCCCCAAGTCACGGCAATCGAGCCCGACGAAACCCTCTATGGCATGTTCGGTCTGTCGACTGGCTCCGTAGAGACTGCATCCGAGTGCGACAGCAGCGACCCTGCGGCGGAAGTTTTGATGGTCAATGGACCACGCAGTCCTCCTGGCTTCACCCGTTAAGATGGAGGCGATGGGGGAGGTGATCCATCGCGTGTTCATGAAGAGTACCGCCCCGAGCCCCTCTCTTCGCAGTGGAGAGAAGAACTTCGCCGCCGGAACATGGATGCACTTCACCCTCCAATCGTTGGAGAAACCCCTGAGGCCCAGGCCTTGGAGGAGGCGCGCCTGGCCAACTTGGCTGAGCGCACTCGACTGGAGAACCTACAGCGCGCACTCGACGAGCGTGCTCGGCAGCGTGCTCCCGAATCCAGTCGACGTCAACTTTTTCTGCCTCCGACTCAGGTATACCGAACTCCAATCCAGAATCTCGCAGCTGCGGCCCGAATAGTGAAGTCAATTCAACCTTCCCAGTCAGAAGCTGGTCGGGGTTTGGTGCAGATCCGGGCCTTGCTCCGAGCCGCGGGTGAGCAGAACTTTAACGCCCTCGATGCGGCTATATCTCCCACGTGTCGAAGCACGACTTAGAGGCATAACTACATTGAAAGCAATGTCGCAAGTGAGGTAATCTTCACACAACCCATGTAATACATAAGGGAAAGAGATACATAGTTGGCTTACAATCGCCACTTCACACAATTACATGAATAAAGCATTACATCACCAGATACAAACAAGGTCCGACTATGGAACCCAAAATAAAAGAAGACTACCCCAAATGCTACACAGATCCTCGATCGTCCCGACTGGGCTCCACTACTGATCAACTGGAAACGGAAACAACATAACGAACACGATCTTCATCAAGCTCCTCCTTGAGCTCGGTTGCGTCACCTTCACGGTTCAACGGCACCT
The DNA here is from genome assembly GCF_056163025.1 of Triticum urartu. Taxonomy (NCBI): domain Eukaryota; kingdom Viridiplantae; phylum Streptophyta; class Magnoliopsida; order Poales; family Poaceae; genus Triticum; species Triticum urartu. The sequence goes on along the minus strand of NC_141875.1, from coordinate 158,917,390 downwards.
GCAAGCTGGTTTTGGAAGTATTTGTGAGTCACGGGGACTCAGCAATCTCACACCCTCGCGATCAAGACTATTTAAGCTCATGGGTAAGGTAAAAGATATGAGGTGGAGCTGCAGCAAGCGACAAGCATATATGGTGGCTAACATACGCGAATGAGAGCGAGAAGAGAAGGCAAAGCACGGTCGAGAAACTATGATCAAGAAGTGATCCTAGAACAACCTACGTCAAACATAACTCCAACACCGTGTTCACTTCCCGGACTCCGCCGGAAAGAGACCATCACGGCTACACACACGGTTGATGCATTTTACTTAAGATAAGTTTCAGGTTTTCTACAACCGGACATTAACAAATTCCCATCTGCCCATAACTGCGGGCACGGCTTTCGAAAGTTCAAATCCCTGCAGGGGTTTCCCAACTTAGCCCATCACAAGCTCTCACGGTCAACGAAGGATATTCCTTCTCCCAGGAAGACCCGATCAGGCTCGGAATCCCGGTTACAAGACATCTCGACAATGGTAAAACAAGTCCAGCAACACTGCCCGAATGTGCCGACAAATCCCGATAGGAGCTGCACATATCTCGTTCTCAGGGCACACTCAGATGAGCGCTTCGTACAACTAAAATCAAACCTCGAGTTTCCCCGAGGGGCCACTGCAAAGGGCTCTAGTTTGGACCAACACTCAGAGGAGCACTGGCCCGGGGGGTTTAATAAAGATGACCCTTGAGTCCACGGAACCCAAGGGAAAAAGAGGCTAGGTGGAAAATGGTAAAACCAATGTTGGGCATTGCTGGAGGAGTTTTATTCAAGGCGAACTGTCAAGGGGTTCCCATTATAACTCAACCGTGTAAGGAACGTGAAATCAAGGAACATAACACCGATATGACAGAAACTAGGGCGGCAAGAGTGGAACAAAAGACCAGGCATAAGGCCGAGCCTTCCACCCTTTACCAAGTATATAGGTGCATTAAGATAAACAAGATAATATTATGATATCAGAACAATAAACATGTTCCAAACAAGGAACGATCTCCAATCTTCACCTGCAACTAGCAACACTATAAGAGGGGCTGAGCAAAGCGGTAATATAGCCAAACAACGGTTTGCTAGGACAAGGTGGGTTAGAGGTTTGACATGGCAATATGGGAGGCATGATAAGCAAGTGGTAGGTATCATAGCATAGGCATAGCAAAAGAGCGAGCATCTAGCAAGCAAAGATAGAAGTGATTTCGAGGGTATGGTCATCTTGCCTAAGATCCCGCAAGGAAGAAGAACGAGTCCATGAAGAGGACAAGCGGACGTAGTCGAACGGATCCTCACAAACGCGACGTTATCGGAACTAACCCGAAGAAGCAACACCGGAAAGAAGCAAATAACATAGTAAACAACCATCACATAACATGTCATGATGCACAACCAAGTATGATGCATGTCCGGTTTAAATATGCATGGCATGGCAAAGTGCACAAACAATACTACAAATTAAGTGGAGCTCAATATGCAACGAGTTGCATGTTGAAGAAACACCACATTCAAGTTATTTAGTTCGATCTCGTTTATGTACCCAACAATATTAAATGTTTATTAACATGGCAAGCGGTGAAGCACAACAAAACTACCTAACTAGGCAAGTTTAAATGAGGCCGGAACAACGAGCAACAAGTCCGAAAAATCCTCATGTGCATATTTATGGATTTGGTACTGTTCTGCCCTAAACCAAATTTTATAGTTGTTAAACATGCAATATGAGTGCACCATGTTAAACTAGGCATTTTTCCACCCCATTTACATATAAAGTTTATTAAATTCGGAGTTACGGTTATTTAGTTATGAATTAAAGCATTTTAACATGGCATAGGAGTAAATTTAAGCAAACAGCATTTTAAACATTTCAAACATGGATAAAAGTGGCATATTATGAAACTACACAAAATTCTAGGCATTTTACATATATAAGTTGTTTTAATTCGATGCACGGTTGTGGAGATATTAAATGCATGAAGTTTAGGGGCTTTTCTGTAAAACTGTAATCTCTGGAAAAATGATTAAATTCGTCCAGGAAAAAAACATGTCCATGGGCTAAAACTACCTAGCCCAACAAACACAGGATAGGGGTTGGGCGCTGCTCACATGGGCCAAGGCCCGTTCGGTGGAAAAGAGGCCTCGCAAGGGGCTCCTGGGCCTTGGATGGATCTGGCCCACGGCGGGGCCTACGAGCAGAGCGAGCAGCTCCTGCTCATCGTCCTCGTGCCTCCGCACGAGCAGGGAGGAGGACGCAACAGTGGTGGTGGACGACGGCGGCTCGCCGACGGGGAGGCGCGGAGGAGGACCAGGAACGGGCGAAGAAGGCCGGGATCCGCCAGATCTGGTGATGTGGGGGTTGCTAGAGCTTCCAGGGTGGCGATGGGACAATCTTGCGGGGGGGAGAGAGAGAGGAAGATCATGAGGGAGAGGGAGCAGAGAGGAATCGAGGGCGGAACAGCGGCGCTGATGACCTGGGGCAACAGCAGATGGCAGGGAAGAAGGACGAGGAGAGCGTGGGGTCGCCTGATCCGAGGTGGTCGCCGGCAGCGACTCCGGTGAGCCGGCGGGAAGGATCGGATGGCGTGGTCGGGGTCGAGGGGCTCCTCCCCTCGATCCAATCGAGAGCGAGGGAACAAAGAGTGCGGGCCAGCGACCGTACAGGCCTGGGCAGTGCTGGTTGGCTCGGTGGGTGGATCGGGAAGGCAGGGGGCTTTGGCTTTGCAGTGGTTGGACGGGCACGGAAATGGAGATGGTGGTTGGATTGGGTGGAGATGGATCCCGAGGTGGGAGATGCTGGCGGCGGGGATTCGATAGGGAGGATCCCTAGAAAATAGGGTTTTGTCCAGATTTAGACTAGGGACTATATATAAGGAAAGAGGGAGAGTTTAGGGGCTAATCCGTCCCTCCAATTAAAATCGAGCGGTCGAGAAAAATACACTAGGAAGTCCAAAAAAGAAAACGGTGATGTTTTGTAGATGTTTGGGGATGATCCGGACCCAACGGTGATGACTCCCCGGGTCGGGTTCGGGACAACTTCCGGACGCGCGCGAGGGGTTTGATGCACTGAGAAGAGAGGGGTAGGATGGGTCTAGTTGGACTGTGGAGAGCGGGTTGGTCTGAGAGAAGAGGGGATAGATGCAGCCCGGCATGGTTTTCAGAGACCGAAAACGTCTGACGTTTTGACCGACTATAATGCCGCTATAGTTATCCGTTGGGGCGTCAAACAGACTCCAAATGCGATGAAACTCGACAGGCGGTCTATCTACACTATAATAATACTGCACGCCAACTTTCAACCCATTCCGAGGACATTTTCCGGCCACTTATAAAATAATATTTTGGACGTGCCACGGGCACGTGCAAGTGTGTCTGGGCTCAGAACGGACAATGGGGAGAACTGGGATACCCCGGACGATTGCAAGTTTTGAAAACATGATGATTCAATGCACATGATGACATGATAAGATGCAACACGCAAGCAAATGACATGGCAACGCCGGCGAATAACTGGACGACACCTGGCACAACGGTCTCAGGGCGTTACAACACTCCACCACTACGAGAGGATCTCGACCCGAGATCTAGAATGGCACCGGAGGGAAAACGGAAGAGAAAGAGAAGAGGTAAAACTAAGTTGCTTCTTTGACCACTGAGTGAAACCAAAGAGCCTTGAAAAGGTTAAGCCATTTCGAGAAAAGAATACAACGAAGATGACGAAGTTGAAAACACTCCGTTAGAAAAGAGGAACAAGGAAGAATAACTTCCGGCAGCACTCCGATTGAAAAGAAAAGGAATTGAATAAGAACTTGATAAGATGAGAAGATACTTGAATGAAAACACGACACTCCGGTTGGAAAAGGGTCGAACGGAGTTGTTGGAAAACCAACAACAAAAAGAGTAAGCCTGTCGTGGCCTTATGGAGAACATCTCAAATTCTTGAGGTGAAATTCTGCCACTAACGAAACAATAGATTGAATTGATATCAACAAGGAAACGAGAAACTTATACCACCGGGAGGATAAAAGAACTTGGGTCAATTATAAGCACCATAATAGCAACAATCCTTAGGGAAGGCCTTAGGTGAAATATAACCCAAGATAACTCCAAGGAAGAAGGTGATGGGTTTAAATATAAATTCTTGTGAAAGAAGAATGATATATTATCACCTCAAATGATACGGAAGATAGAATTGCACTCCGGATTGCAAGATGACGAATGCTTGAGCTCCTCTGAAAAGAATGTTGATGAACACTTCGAGAAGGAATTAAATCCTTGATGAACCATCATGTAGAACCTTCATGAAGAACTCCGGTAACAAAAGGATAACAAGAATAAATAGAAGTTGAAAACATAAGGTGACGCCTTGCGATGATTTAAATGGAGCTTTGCGACAAGATAAAGTGGAAACTTGGAACTCCGGAAAATAAAGATGAGCAAAAGAAACCAAGAATATTTCAATGAACCTCCGGAATAAGGAATTAATCACTTGGATGAACAAGAATAAGAATTATGTTATGCTTGTCCTTCATCAATTAAATTGATGATAAACAATGGATTTGGCACACTACTTACTCCCGTTGAAAAGGATTGAAGAGATATATAGCATAAACTTGAGAAAGGTCTTCCACGAACCACCGGTAGGATTGGAAAGAACGAATGAATTGATATGATAAACAAGGAAGAGAAATCTTGAACGAACCACCGTAAGAATTGAAAATGAATGAAGAAAACGAACACATCAGTAGGAGGAATTGGAAAATGAGTGAATATTCTTGAGAGAATTTAGATGCAGGTGAACGAAGAGATACCGAATTGATTAGAGAAAACTTGAACGAAGCACCGATAAGATTGGAGAATGATAACTGAAAGCTGGAATGAATAAATCTGAGATGATGGGCTCCGGATGATCAAACTGAAAAGACTCTTGAATTGCTCCGGATGGGTGAAAAGAATTGTCACAATTGAAAACAATTATGAGAGGATATCATGAAGCTAGAACCACGAATCTTTGATAGATCGAAACAAGATTCAAGGGAAAACTCTTCTTCGGTCTTCGAAATCCGAGAATGACGATGAGAAACACCACCATGAATTGTTGAGGCACTCCGGAATTAAAATTGGAAAGGTTGAGCCAACGATGAAAAAAAATATGACCGATCTTGGAGAAAGGCATTTGACTGATGATAATTCATTCTTACGTCAAACTTTGAAATTTTTGAGAATAGCTCCGGTAAAAGAATTAGAAGAGTCAGGTAAGATCCTGGGAAAAGACCTGTGGGTTAGGGCCCACTCAAAAGAAACACCGTTGAACAATTGCTTGAAAAGAGAGATTCCACCAGTTGAATTTAAATGGCTTGAATGAGACAACATCCTCGAAAGAGCTTGAACGAAAGCAGAGTGTAAGCACAAATCTTCGGGATATCTTGAGCACTCCGGAACAATAGAATAGCGAGAAATGACTGAATATGAGGTGCACCGACAAGAGAAGGTATTGAAACGAGGAAAAAGGATATGATCAACAAAGCTTGACTTGAATCCACCGGAGAAGGAAAATAATGAAGAATGATGAACTAGTAGAGCATCTTCAAGAGAACCACCAGGTAAGAACATTGATTGAAAAGAACGAAGAGACTTCACATGAATAAAATGGATATTTGATTAAGAAATCTGAATCCTTGAAGAAAAAGGGTGGGAGGGCGGGAAAAACAAAGGTAACTTCAGACTGAAGAAACAAACAATGTTGAGAAGACTTGGAGTTGATCTTACGGATGAGACAAATGATAGGATCATCTTGAAGAGAATCGCACCGGCTGGCAAGGATTGACATGACAATCTCGATTATCATGAAGGATTGGTATTTACATCGGAGTATGAGAACACCGATTAGGAAAGGTATGGAATCAACATTTGACTTCGAAGCAACTCGAATACCACAACTGAAAACAAAACAAAGGATTGGCTTGCAGAATAAGCCAGAACAAACATATGATAGAGATTTCGTCCGAAGTTTTCGTGGTGGGGCCTACACGGGCTCGATCGTACAGCACCATCATGTACAAAGCAGTGCACATGACATACGAAGTGTCCCCAAGTCAGCATAGCCAAGGACTCTTTAAGACACAACGAGACCACTGTAAAACCAATCGTGGATAGGCGGACCACTAGACGTCAAACCCCAATTTCATATCATACATCTGTCGGAAATATATCCTAAGAGCTACTTGAATTCCCACTTATAAACTCCCGAAACTTTCTGGTTATGCAATCAGGTGTTGGGGATACAGGGGAAGCATAACATCTCACCCAAAACTAGCAAATCCTACATCCAGCTGTATCCATCCTTCAACACATAACCAAGAAACCTTCAGAAATCATTTACCTCAACCTTCGAAAAGCATCCGTTATACGAGTTATGGCAATACTCCCGAACTCCCGCCCCAGTACTGGGTGGCGTCGAGGTTATCTCACTAACAACTGCATAAAAGAGATTTTCGATGTCGGCAAAACTCAGGTATTCCAGAATTGCAACGATAAAATTGTGATGACAACACCTCGGAGCTCAACTCCTCGGGACACTGCCACAACCCCTAAATGTCAGGAGGCACCAAGAACAATGTTCTCGTCACAAAACCATCGGAATGATTCCAAGATACCCGCATGATCCTAAAAAAAATTTAGTGAAATTTGAGAAGAGAAGAGTCAAAACTCTACGTTAGGATGCCTCACTAGAGCGACGAAGGGACTGAGGAGTAAAAAGAATCCTACTCTCCGATATATATAATCCTAAATGACTCAAAACATTTTTCTAGACTCAACAACGCCAGCTATTCGATCAAGCAGGGGGGCTCCTAAGGTCGGGGAAGGCTCTGATTACCAACTTTTAACGCCCTCGATGCGGTTATATCTCCCACGTGTCGAAGCACGACTTAGAGGCATAACCGCATTGAAAGCAATGTCGCAAGTGAGGTAATATTCACACATCCCATGTAATACATAAGGGAAAGAGATACATAGTTGGCTTACAATCGCCACTTCACACAATTACATGAATAAAGCATTACATCACCAGATACAAACAAGGTCCGACTACGGAACCCAAAATAAAAGAAGACTACCCCAAATGCTACACAGATCCTCGATCGTCCCGACTGGGCTCCACTACTAATCAACTGGAAACGGAAACAACATAACGAACACGATCTTCATCAAGCTCCTCCTTGAGCTCGGTTGCGTCACCTTCACGGTTCAACGGCACCTGCAAGCTGGTTTTGGAAGTATTTGTGAGTCACGGGGACTCAGCAATCTCACACCCTTGCGATCAAGACTATTTAAGCTCATGGATAAGGTAAAAGATATGAGGTGGAGCTGCAGCAAGCGACTAGCATATATGGTGGCTAACATACGCAAATGAGAGCGAGAAGATAAGGCAAAGCACGGTCGAGAAACTATGATCAAGAAGTGATCCTAGAACAACCTACGTCAAACATAACTCCAACACCGTGTTCACTTCCCGGACTCCGCCGAAAAGATACCATCACGACTACACACACGGTTGATGCATTTTACTTAAGATAAGTTTCAGGTTTTCTACAACCGGACATTAACAAATTCCCATCTGCCCATAACTGCGGGCACGGCTTTCGAAAGTTCAAATCCCTGCAGGGGTTTCCCAACTTAGCCCATCACAAGCTCTCAAGGTCAACGAAGGATATTCCTTCTCCCAGGAAGACCCGATCAGGCTCGGAATCCCGGTTACAAGACATCTCGACAATGGTAAAACAAGTCCAGCAACACCGCCCGAATGTGCCGACAAATCCCGATAGGAGCTGCACATATCTCGTTCTCAGGGCACACTCAGATGAGCGCTCCGTACAACTAAAACCAAACCTTGAGTTTCCCCGAGGGGGCGCTGCAAAGGGCTCTAGTTTGGACCAACACTCAGAGGAGCACTGGCCCGGGGGTTTAATAAAGATGACCCATGAGTCCACGGAACCCAAGGGAAAAAGAGGCAAGGTGGCAAATGGTAAAACCAATGTTGGGCATTGCTGGAGGAGTTTTATTCAAGGCGAACTGTCAAGGGGTTCCCATTATAACCCAACCGTGTAAGGAACACAAAATCAAGGAACATAACACCGGTATGACGGAAACTAGGGCGGCAAGAGTGGAACAAAACACCAAGCATAAGGCCGAGCCTTCCACCCTTTACTAAGTATATAGGTGCATTAAGATAAACAAGATAATATTATGATATCCCAACAATAAACATGTTCCAAACAAGGAACGACCTCCAATCTTCACCTGCAACTAGCAACGCTATAAGAGGGGCTGAGCAAAGCGGTAACATAGCCAAACAACGGTTTGCTAGGACAAGGTAGGTTAGAGGTTTGACATGGCAATATGGGAGGCATGATAAGCAAGTGGTAGGTATCGTAGCATAAGTATAGCAAAAGAGCGAGCATGTAGCAAGCAAAGATAGAAGTGATTTCGAGGGTATGGTCATCTTGCCTGAGATCCCACAAGGAAGAAGAACGAGTCCATGAAGAGGACAAGCGGACGTAGTCGAATGGATCCTCACAAACGCGACATTATCGGAACTAACCCGAAGAAGCAACACCGGAAAGAAGCAAACAACATAGTAAACAACCATCACATAACATGGCATGATGCACAACCAAGTATGATGCTTGTCCGGTTGAAATATGCATGGCATGGCAGAGTGCACAAACAATACTACAAATTAAGTAGAGCTCAATATGCAACGAGTTGCATGTTGAAGAAACACCACATTCAAGTTATTTAGTTCGATCTCGTTTATGTACCCAACAATGTTAAATGTTGATTAACATGGCAAGGGGTGAAGCACAACAAAACTACCTAACTAGGCAAGTTTAAATGAGGCCGGAACAACAAGCAACAAGTCTGGAAAATCCTCATGTGCATATTTCTGGATTTGGTACTGTTCTGCCCTAAACCAAATTTTATAGATGTTAAACATGCAAGATGAGTGCACCATGTTAAACTAGGCATTTTCCACCCCACTTACATATAAAGTTTATTAAATTCGGAGTTACAGTTATTTACTTATGAATTAAAGCATTTTAACATGGTGTAGGAGTAAATTTAACCAAACAGCATTTTAAGCATTTCAAACATGGATAAAAGTGGCATATTATGAAACTACACAAAATTCTAGGCATTTTACATATATAAGTTGTTTTAATCCGATGCACGGTTGTGGAGATATTAAATGCATGAAGTTTAGGGGCTTTTCTGTAAAACTGTAATCTCTGGAAAAATGATTAAATTCGTCCAGGAAAAAAACACGTCCATGGTCTGAAAATACCTAGCCCAACAAACACAGGATAGGGGCTGGGCGCTGCTCACATGGGCCAAAGCCCGTTCGGTGGAAATGAGGCTTGGCAAGGGGCTCCTGGGCCTTGGATGGATCTGGCCCACTGCGGGGCCTACGAGCGGAGCGAGCAGCTCCTGCTCGTCGTCAGCGTGCCTCCGCACGAGCAGGGAGGAGGACGCAACAGTGGCGGCGGACGACGGGGGCTCGCCGACGGGGAGGCGCGGAGGAGGACCAGGAACGGGCGAAGAAGGCCGGGATCCACCAGATCTGGTGATGTGGGGGTCGCTGGAGCTTCCAGGGCGGCGACGGGACAATCCTGCGGGAGAGAGAGAGAGGAAGCTCATGAGGGAGAGGGAGCAGAGAGGAATCGAGGGCGGAATGGTGGCGCTGATGACCTGGGGCGGCAGCAGATGGCAGGGAAGAAGGACGAGGAGAGCGTGGGGTCGCCTAATCCGAGGTGGTCGCCGGCAGCGACTCCGGCAAGCCGGCGGTAAGGATCGGATGGCGTGGTCGGGGTCGAGGGGCTCCTCCCCTCGATCCAATCGAGAGTGAGGGAGCAGAGAGTGCGGGCCAGGGACCGTACAGGCCTAGGCGGTGCTGGTTGGCTCGGTGGGTGGATCGGGAAGGCAGGGGGCTTCGGCTTTGCAGTGGTTGGGCGGGCACGGAAATGGAGACGGTGGTTGGATTGGGTGGAGATGGATCCCGAGGTGGGAGATGCTGGCGGCCGGGATTGGAGAGGGAGGATCCCTAGAAAATAGGGTTTTGTCCAGATTTAGACTAGGGACTGTATATAAGGAAAGAGGGAGAGTTTACGGGCTAATCCGTCCCTCCAATTAAAATCGAGCGGTCGAGAAAAATACACTAGGAAGTCCAAAAAAGAAAACGGTGATGTTTTGTAGATGTTTGGGGATGATCCAGACCCAACGGTGACGACTCCCCGGGTCGGGTTCGGGACAACTTCCGGACGTGCGCGGTTCGATGCACTGAGCAGAGAGGGGTAGGATGGGTCTAGGTGGACTATGGAGAGCGGGTTGGTCTGAGAGAAGAGGGGAGAGATGCAGCCCAGCACGGTTTTCGGAGACTGAAAACGTCCGACGTTTTGACCGACTATAATGCCGCTATGGTTATCCGTTGGGGCGTCAAACAGACTCCAAATGCGATGAAACTCGACAGGTGGTCTATCTACACTATAATGAGACCGCACACCAACTTTCAACCCATTCCGAGAACATTTTCCAGCCACTTATAAAATAATATTTCGGACGTGCCGCGGGTGCGTGCAAGTGTGTCTGGGCTCAGAACGGACAACGGGGAGAACTGGGATACCCCGGACGAATGCAAGTTTTGAAAACATGATGATGCAATGCACATGATGACATGATAAGATGCAACACGCAAGCAAATGACATGGCAACGTCGGCGAATAACTGGACGACACCTGGCACAACGGTCTCGGGGCGTTACAAGAACACAGTAGTATCTCAGTCGCGGAATAGGATTCACAGCAGATCCGTGGTTGCAGACACAGTCCAGTCGGCTCACAGCCCAAGATCGCCCCCGGGACATGAGAGATGTGAAGATCAACGAGATCAGTACATGAACCGTGAGCAGTATGATCACCGAATCGATCACGATGATCGTCGTCGAGTGCCCACACCTCCCCCAAGGAGTGGGTCATACGTGCCTCGGCAACATGATGACAGGCGTCTTCACAGTGTTGGGAGAGGGATTCCAGTCGAACCTAGAGAGCCAGGCTTTGATGCGAGATCTATTCTCATTCAGGGCTTGGTCGACAGAAACAGAGCTCACCGAGAAGGTCATGACAGAGATCTACCAACCAGCAGCAGAGTGCATGTCTCAGGTCCGGAGTGCTTCAACAGAGCCATCAGGGCTGCAGTGATTCCCCCCAACTTCAGGTTGGCGACTGGAATCAGTAAGTTCACTGGTGAGTCCAAGCCTGACACTTGGCTTGAAGACTACCGAGTGGCTGTTCAAATTGGTGGCGGCAACAATGAAGTGGCCATGAAACACCTTCCTCTGATGCCGGAGGGCTCGGCCAGGGCATGGCTGAATCAGTTAGCACCTAGTAGTATTTATACTTGGGAAGATCTTGCTCAAGTATTTGTTAGGACATTTGAAGGTACTTGCAAGCGGCCAGCAGGGTTGACAGAATTACAGTGTTGCATTCAGAAACCGAATGAAACTCTGAGGGACTATATCCAGAGATGGATCACATTGCACCACACGGCGGAGAATGTGTCTGATCATCAGGCAATTTGTGCCTTTAAAGAAGGCGTCAAATATCGGGAGTTGAATCTGAAATTCGGTCGAACAAGAGATATGACTCTGACTCGGATGACGGAAATTGACACCAAGTACGCCACCGGTGAAGAAGAAGACCGACTCCGGAGTGGCAAGCACAAAACAGTCGCCCACGAAACCGGAGGAGGAAACTCCAGTCGGAAGCAGAAGCGCAAAGCCGAGCCAGCCGCTCCTGGTGAAGCCTTAGCCGTGACTCAACGAAAGTTCAAGGGGAAGCCCAAAGGGACGTGGAACCCCAAGAAAGTAAAGGATCAAGATGGAAATGATGTGCTGGATTTACCATGCCACATTCACACCAAAAAAGATGAAGAGGGTAATTTCATTTACCCGAAGCATACCACTCGACAGTGTCGACTCCTAATCCAGCAATTCCGAGAGAAACAGCCCAAGGAAAAGGAGAAAGAAGCAGACAAGGTTGAGGACGAGGAAGAGGATGATGATGGTTATCCCCACGTGAATTCCACTCTGATGATTTTCGCTGATGTTGAGAGTAAGAGTCGATTGAAAGTCATCAACAGAGAAGTGAACATGGTCGCTCCGGTGACACCCAGTTATTTGAAGTGGTCCCAGACTGCCATTACATTCGACCAGTCTGATCACCCAGCGCACATAGCCACCCCTGGGAGGCAAGCGTTGGTGGTCGACCCAGTAGTCGAAGGCACCCGACTAACTAAGGTTCTGATGGATGGTGGCAGTGGCCTGAATATACTGTATGCAGAGACATTGAAAGGAATGGGCATTCCGATGTCCAGACTCAGTGAAAGCAATATGAGTTTCCATGGGGTCATCCCAGGCAAGAAGGCTGCATCACTCGGCCAGATTGCTCTTGACGTGGTTTTCGGTGATTCCAAGAATTACTGCAAAGAAAGGTTGACATTTGAAGTTGTGGATTTCCAGAGTGCCTATCATGCTATTATGGGCAGGCCAGCTTATGCACGTTTTATGGCTCGACCATGTTACGTGCACCTCAAATTGAAGATGCATGGTCCCAAAGGGGTGATCACTATCACTAGTAGTCGGAAGAAGGCGGAAGAGTGCTTCCAGAAGGGCTCAAAGATCACCGATACACAGATGGCCGTAGCTGAATTGCAAGAATATAAAAAAATGCAGATCCGAGTGATTTGTTGCGAGCCAAGAAGCCTGCCTCGGATTCAGCATTCCAGTCGCCTGGCGAAACCAAGCCGATTCACATTCACCCGACAGATCCTAATGCTGCTCCGACTCACATTTCAACAACACTCGACTCCAAATAGGAAGAAGCGCTCATCCAGTTCCTCCGTGAGAACTGGGACATCTTTGCATGGAAACCTTCGGACATGCCATGTGTTCCCAGGGGACTGGCTGAGCATCGTTCGCGAGTCGACCCAAAGGTGAAACCAGTCAAAGAACATCTTCGACGATCCGCCGTACAGAAGAGGAAGGCAATCGGTGAAGAAGTGGCTCGGCTTCTCGCAGCTGAGTTTATCCGTGAGATTTACCACTCCGAGTGGTTAGCTAATGTTGTCATGGTCCCAAAGAAGGATGACTCACTTCGCATGTGCATCGACTTCAAACATATCAATCGGGCCTGCCCGAAAGATCACTTTCCTCTCCCTCGCATCGACCAAATAGTCCACTCAACTGCGGGGTGCAAGCGTTTGTCCTTTTTGGACGCCTATTTCGGGTACCACCAGATCCGTCTGTACGGACCCAACGAGATAAAAACAGCTTTCATCATCCCATTTGGGTGCTTCTGTTATGTCACTATGCCATTCGGTTTGAAGAACGCTGGAGCCACATTCATGCGGATGATTCAGAAGTGCCTGTTCACTCAGATCAGTCGGAATGTGGAAGCATACATGGATGACATTGTGGTCAAGTCACGTAAAGGTTACGACCTACTGGCTGACCTTATTGAAACCTTTGCCAACCTCAGAAGGTATGATATCAAGCTTAATCCATCAAAGTGCACGTTTGGAGTTCTAGGCGGAAAATTACTCGGTTTTCTCGTTTCCAAATGAGGGATCGACGCTAACCCAGAGAAAGTGGGTGCCATACTCCGGATGAAATGCCATGTGCGTGTGCATGATGTCCAGAAGCTTACTGGTTGTTTGGCCGCCCTAAGTCGATTCATTTCTCGCCTTGGTGAAAAGGCACTACCTCTTTACCGACTGATGAAGAAATCAGATAAGTTCGAGTGGACTCCTGAAGATGATGCAGCATTTGCAGAGCTAAAAGCCCTGCTTTCCACCCAGCCGGTGCTTGCTGCCCCAATCAGCAAAGAGCATTTACTGCTTTATATAACAGCCACTGGACAAGTCGTCAGTACAGTACTTACGGTCGAGCAGGAAGAAGAGGGAAAAGCCTATAAAGTTCAGTGCCCGGTTTATTATGTTTCTGAAGTTCTGACTCCGTCAAAGCAGAGATATCCACACTATCAGAAGCTTGTTTATGGGATTTACATGACCACAAAGAAGGTTGCACACTATTTCTCTGATCACTCTGTTACAGTCATCAGCGACGCTCCATTGTTGGAGATTCTGCACAACAGAGATGCAACTAGTCGAGTGGCAAAATGGGCGATTGAACTCCTTCCTTTAGATATCAAGTTTGAGGCAAAGAAAGCTATCAAGTCCAAGCAGTGGTAGATTTCCTCGCCGAGTGGATCGAACAACAACTACCGACTCAAGTTCACTCGGAGCACTGGACCATGTTCTTTGATGGATCCAAGATGCTGAATGGTTCTGGTGTTGGGGTGGTACTGGTATCCCCCCGAGGAGACAAGCTCAGATACGTCCTCCAGATTCACTTTGATTCCTCCAATAACGAAGCAGAATATGAAGCACTCCTATATGGCTTACGTATGGCCATTTCAATCGGCGTCCGTCGCCTCATGGTTTACAGCGACTCAGATTTGGTGGTCAATCAAGTGATGAAATAATGGGACGTTAGAAGCCCAGCTATAACTGGTTACTGCAATACGGTGAGGAAGTTGGAAAAGAAGTTTGAGGGGTTAGAGCTCCATCACATACCCCGTCTGAAAAATCAAGCAGCTGATGATTTGGCAAAGATAGGTTCCAAGAGAGAAGCCATTCCCAGCAATGTGTTTTTGGAACATATTCACACACCGACAGTTCAGGAAGATCCTTTCACGGAAGAGCCCTCGCAGCCTAAGAGCGCCACAGATCCGACTGAAGTCGAGGTCTCAGCCGTGGTCGATCTAATCATGGAGGTCCTGGTCATTACTCTCGACTGGACAGTGCCATACATTGCGTACATCCTTAGGAAGGAACTCCCGGAGGACGAAGAAGAGGCTCGACAGATCGTCCGTCGATCCAAGGCCTTTACTGTGATAAGAGGACAACTGTTCAGGGAAAGCGTGACTGGAGTCGGTCAGAGATGCATAACGCCAGAAGAAGGTCGAATGATCCTCAACAACATCCACTCGGGGACCTGTGGTCACCATGCGTCCTCTCGGGCCATCGTGGCTAAAGCATACCGAGCCGGATTTTATTGGCCACGAGCAAATGAAATGACGAAAGATATAGTCGACAGATGTGAAGGCTGCCAGTTTTACTCTGACATGTCTCACAAGCCAGCGTCAGCCCTGAAGACCATTCCCCTCGTCTGGCCCTTTGCTGTTTGGGGATTGGATATGGTTGGACCACTGAGAACTGGTAGGAGCGGCTTCACTCATGTGCTCGTAGCAGTTGACAAGTTTACCAAATGGATTGAAGCTAAACCTATCAAGAATCTTGAAGCCAGCACCGCTGTCAGATTTATCAGAGAATTGACATTCAGATATGGAGTTCCACACAACATCATCACTGACAACGGGTCAAACTTCGATTCTGATGAGTTTAGAGCTTTCTACGCTTCTCAGGGCACACGAGTCGACTATGCTTCAGTCGCTCACCCGCAGTCGAACGGACAAGCAGAAAGAGCGAATGCCCTAATTCTCAAAGGACCGAAACCCCGACTGATGCGTGATCTCAAACACGCAGCAGGCGCTTGGGTCGATGAACTTCCGTCAGTTCTTTGGGGTTTGAGGACAACTCCCAATCGATCGACTGGACGAACTCCTTTCTTTTTGGTCTATGGAGCCGAGGTTGTCCTGCCAAGTGACCTGCTCCACAATGCACCCCAAGTCGAGCTCTTCTCCGAAGAGGAAGAAGAACAGGCCCGGCAAGATTTAGTCGACCTCTTAGAGGAGGAAAGAGAGATGGCCTTGATCCGATCGACCATTTATCAGCAAGACTTGCATTGATTCCACGCCAGAAACGTGAGGGGTCGAACCTTTCAAGAGGGAGACTTGGTTCTTCGAGTGGATCAACAGAAACCACACAAGCTCGCCCCTGCTTGGGAAGGCCCCTTCATCATCACTAGAGTTCTCCACAATGGAGCATATCATCTTTACAGCGTCGAGCATCAGAAGGACGAGCCACGGGCTTGGAACGCGGAGCTGCTCTACCCCTTTTATACTTAAGCACTCGTTCGAATAAAATTTAATAAGAAATACCTTTGTAATTTGTTCATCAAAGACAAGATCTCTACAGTCTTCTCGCACGATTGTTGTTGTTTTTATTTACCTCTGAAATCCCCCAGTGGGTGGGCTTAGTCGTGAATCCGTTTCGCCTAAGTTTGAAAGAAAATCCTACCGAGTGATGAGCAAGCCTCTCACTCGGGAGCTTAGCCGTGAATCCATTTCGCCTAAGGTTGTAAAATCCTACCGAGTGGTGAGCAATCCTCCCACTCAGAGGCTTAGCTGCAGTCTAGTACTTGCCTAAGTTTAAAAAATCCTACCGAGTGGTGAGCAATCCTCCCACTCGGTGGCTTAGCTGCAGTCCAGTACTCGCCTAAGTTTAAAAAATCCTACCGAGTGGTGAGCAATCCTCCCACTCGGGGGCTTAGCTGCAGTCCAGTACTCGCCTAAGTTTGTAAAATCCTACCGAGTGGTGAGCAGTCCTCCCACTCGGGGGCTTAGCTGCAGTCCAGTACTCGCCTAAGTTTAAAAAAATCCTACCAAGTGGTGAGCAATCCTCCCACTCAGGGGCTTAGCTGCAGTCTAGTACTCGCCTAAGTTTAAAAAATCCTATCGAGTGGTGAGCAATCCTCCCACTCGGAGGCTTAGCTGCAGTCCAATACTCGCCTAAGTTTAAAAAATCCTACCGAGTGGTGAGCAATCCTCCCACTCGGGGGCTTAGCTGCAGTCCAGTACTCGCCTAAGTTTAAAAAATCCTACCGAGTGGTGAGCAATCCTCCCACTCGGGGGCTTAGCTGCAGTCCAGTACTCGCCTAAGTTTAAAAAATCCTACCGAGTGGTGAGCAATCCTCCCACTCGGGGGCTTAGCTGCAGTCCAGTACTCGCCTAAGTTTAAAACATCCTACCGAGTGGTGAGCAATCCTCCCACTCGGGGGCTTAGCTGCAGTCCAGTACCCGCCTAAGTTTAAAAAATCCTACCGAGTGGTGAGCAATCCTCCCACTCGGGGGGCTTAGCTACAGTCCAGTACTCGCCTAAGTTTAAAAAATCCTACCGAGTGGTGAGCAGTCCTCCCACTCGGGGGCTTAGCTGCAGTCCAGTACTCGCCTAAGTTTAAAAAATCATACCGAGTGGTGAGAAATCCTCCCACTCGGGGGCTTAGCTGCAGTCCAGTACTCGCCTAAGTTTGTAAAATCCTTTTCCTAAGAGTTGCACCACCAGTACAACGTACACTCCATCCCTACCCACAAGGACGACGAGGTGCAGGTCGACCGCGGCCCTCTTCTCTGAGCTACGCCACAAATACAACGTACGCTCCACCCTTGTCCGCAAGGACGACGAGGCGCAGGTCGACTGCAATCCTCTTCTCCGAGCTTCGCCACAAGTACAACGTGCGCTCCATCCTTGTCCGCAAGGACGGCGAGGCACAGGTCGACTGCAACCTTCTCCTCCGAGCTATGCCACAAATACAACGTACGCTCCACCCTTGTCCGCAAGGACGACGAGGCGCAGGTCGACTGCAACCCTCTTCTCCGAGCTTCGCCACAAGTACAACGTGCAGGTCCATCCTTGTCCGCAAGGACGGCGAGGCGCAGGTCGACTGCAACCTTCTCCTCCGAGCTACGCCACAAATACAACAGAGCAGATCCCAAAAGCAATCACAAGTATACTCAAAATCAGTTCGGATAAATCCTAAAGTTCCAAGCAACAAATCAAAAGTATTCGAGCATCAAGCCCGAAGGAGTTTAATGGTTACAGCAACCACTCAGCATTTCGAGGCAAATTTAAGACAGGTTTAAATCTCATAGTTTGTTCACTGGTAGAAGGAGGGCTGGAGGGTTCGACGAATTTGTCCAAGTCAATTCCATCTGCGATCCGAGTGGCAGCAGCGATGAAAGTCTCCATAAAGGACTGGAAGTCGTGCCTTTTGGTGTTGGCAACCTTTATTGCTGCCAGCTTGTCTTCTCGAGCTTCCTTGCAGTGGACTCTTACCAAGGACAATGCCACGTCAGCACCACATCGGGCAGAGGACTTCTTCCATTCTTGCACTCGACCAGGGATCTCGTCGAGCCGACCCATCAAAGATTCCAGGTCATTTTGAAGCGTCGCCCTTGGCCAGAGTAATGGGTCGATTCGTGAAACTGCCACCTTCAAACACGCGAGGTAACTTGTGACGCTGGCGACACGGAACTCCAGTCGGAGCACGTTCATGGCAGTTTCATCGCAAACTGGAGAAGCGATAGGGTCCAGACCCGTCTCGATCCTTCTGGTTTCCTCGTCAAAGTTTTGGCAGAATTCTGCAGTCAAAGAGTTAGTGAGTCGACTGGACAGGATTAACTTGCAAGCAGCAAAATGGTCAGTTTAAAAGGAGTACCTTCCAGCATAAGATAGAGCTTCTTAGCAAGAGTTCTCAGATAGGCTTCCGTGTCGTTTCTCTTGCGGACCGCAGACTCCAACTTCTCATTCAGGGCAATTTTATCCTTCTTCAGACGACTCACTTCTCGGTTAGACTCATTGAGACAGGACTTCAGCTTGTTCACCTCCCCTTCCAACGCTCCGACTGAAGCCATCTTCTGGTCTGCAAGGGCGGTCTTATCTTGGGCTTCCTTCTGTGCAGCTGCAAGGTCCAAGTCCTTCTTCTCCAGAGCCAACCTCATTTTCTCTGCAAAAGAAGCAATCGGATCAAACAAGAGATCGAAGAAATATCTTAAAAGACGATCGACGTGAACAGTCGACAGGCAGTTACCTTCCATACCAGCAGCTTCATCTTGAGCTTTCTTCAAATTCTGTTGGGCCAGCTCCAAGTCGAGGTTGAGTTGCCTCTGCTTCTCCTCAAGTTCAGCAAACTTGGAAATGAAAGTACAAGATTTCTGTAGGAGGTAAAAGACGTTTCAATCGACAAGATCAAAGGTTATTTACTCAAACCCCAGCCGATTGCCCGCGGTCGACTGTGGTCTCGGGGCCTACACCTAGCGGGTGCACTTGGCGTGCCCCTACTGATTCAGACCAAACTCGACCGGTCCACCGAGGTCGAGTAAAAAAACAAAGAGAAGAAAAGAACTATTCAGACCCCAGTCGACTGCCAGCAGTCGACCGCGGTCTCGGGGACTACACCCAGTGGGTGCACTTGACGTGCCCCCACTGGTTTGGATCTCATTCGACCGGCCAGACCGGGTCGAGCAGAAGAAAAGAAAGTCAAAAGAACTCAGACCCCAGTCGACTGCGGTCTCGGGGACTACACCCAGTGGGTGCACTTAGCGTGCCCCCACCGGTTCAGATCCTACTCGCCCAGACCGAGTGGAAGAGCGCAAATACCAAAGACAAAAAAACACCCAATGGGTGTACAGATTCGACGCAAACAATAAGAGATTGTATGGAAGAAAATATTTCGGGTAGCATATCCTAATAGAACAAGGTCAGTCGAAAGTTTACTTACCTAGACATTGGCTCGGAGAGCAGCGTTGGCGTCGTAAGCAGCCTGGCTATTCTCGTGCACCGTCTTCATCCGCGTCGTGAGCGTGCTTGGATCTCCTCTCTCTACAAGGAGGCGAATTGACCTCTTCATCATCACTCGAGTCGTCGCTCTCCTCGTCCTCCTCTGCATCCGAGTGCCACTCGCCACTCTCGCCCCCGCTCGCCCCTTCCTCGACGTCTTGCTCCTGCACTCCATTGGGCATCGAGTACATATCAATGAGAGACTGAAAGGACAACGAGCAAAAGAAATACAGTCGAACATCAACAAAGTGCTACACAATGAATCGAGAAGATACTTGACAATGCAGAATCACACCTATTCCGGCTGGCGCGATTGGTCGAATGGAATCACCCTCCTAGATTCCCGGGGATTATCTTTGTTGCCGGTGATTCCTCTCAGCCACTTCTCCACCGTGTCTTCGCTAATGTCCTCCGGGTGGATCCGAGTGGAGTCCTCGAGACCCGAGTACATCCACATCGGATGGTCACGGGCTTGGAGTGGTTGGATGCGTCGACTGAGAAAGACCTCCAGCAGGTCCATCCCAGTCACCCTGTCGCGGACAAGTTGGACGACCCGCTCGACCAACGCCTTGACATGCGCCTTCTCTTCTGGGATCACCCTAAAGGAGGAGGGCTTCTCCACTCGAGCCAGGGAAAAGGGGGGAAGTCCAGTCGACTGGCCCGGGGTAGGGCTGCAAAAAAAGCTCGAGGCTCATGAGCCGCTCAAGATCGACTCATTTTTGACTCGACTCGATATCGACTCGAAAAGAAATAAGACGAGTTTGAACACTTTATGTAGCTCGGCCGAGAAACGAGCCGATCTTGACCCAATGCTGGCTCGCTCGATTTTAGCTCGATAGCTCGACAGAATATCATTATGTTAAATAATCATGCCATATATTAAATGGAAATAAGATAATTTATTACCATATATGTTGTCCATAATTTTTCTCCATTTTATTTACCAAGGAACATGGAAACTTAATTAAGTGCAGAGAAGATTTAGGCCTAATTATGGCACGTGGTCGACTATGTGTTAAATATCCTATATTTGTGGCAAAGGTTCCCAACATATTCACCTTAATATTTTTGTTTTTCATCCATAGGTTTATAATTTTTACCATCTCATTTAGCTCGAAACTAGCTCGATATCGACTAGAGATCGTTACAAGCTGAGCACGAGTCATGTTCTATAGCTCGATCACGAGCTTCACTTAGTTTGAGCTCGCTCGAATTTTCATATAAGTTGAGTTGAGCTAACTCCAACTCGCTCGAGCTCGACTCGTTTTCAGCCCTAGCCCGGGGTCGGCTGGTCCTTACAGTAAAACCAAGTCGACTGTCGGCCCCGGACCGAGTCAGGAAGGATCATCGCTGGGAAGGTACTCTTGTTCCTCATTTGGATTCCAAGGCCCCCACACATCTGTATCACATGCGTCCTCTCGTCACTCGGGTTGGCTTTCTTGACCGACTGGGAGCGGCAGGTAAATATGTGTTTGAAGAGACCCCAGAGCGGTCGACAACCCAAGAAATTTTCGCACATTGACACAATGGCAGCTAGATACACTATGGTGTTTGGAGTAAAGTGGTGGAGCTAAGCCCCGAATAAGTTCAAAAAGCCACGAAGGAAAGGGTGGGGAGGCAAAGAGAATCCGCGGTCCACATGAGTGGCGAGGAGAACGCACTGACCCTCCAGCGGCCGCGGCTCGGTCTCATTCCCTGGGAGCCGCGCCGATTCGTGGGGGATCAGTCCCCCCTCCACCAGGTCATCGAGGTCGTCCTGGCTGATCGTCGAGCGGATCCAGTCACCCTGGATCCAGCCCGGAGGCAGGCCGGATCTCGACGAGGATCCACCCCGGCTGGTCCTCTTGCCTTTCGCCTTCATGGTCGCCTTCTTCACGTGCTCCAACGCCACCGTCTTCTTCTTTCCCATGGTGGCGGATCAAGTCCGAGCCAGGCTACAACACCGAGAGCGGAAGCGGGCGCAGCGGAGAAGTCTGAGGAAGAAGAAAGAGAATGAGGGCACACTGTACAAAAGCCCGGTCCGGTGCCTTTTATAAGGTCACTTCCAAGTGACTGACTTGTAGGCCCGAACGATCTAAACAAATATCGCAACAGTCGAGTGCACAATATGTGGCGAAAAAGGTGGCGCGGGAATCGAGGTGACCTGCCTAATCCGTCCCGATTACCATGACCTCGCCCATCCGGTGCGCTTCCCGAAATTTGAATCCCGCGAAATCCACAGACATCAGAACAACTTGTCAGACGGAAAACATCCTCCGCATCTTCATTCGGAACTCTACCATAAAAGTTCACTCGATAAAAACTAAGAATGGACCAAGGCGACTGAAAAAGAAGTTGGTGTTATCCCCTCAGTTCATTGATCCAGAGCAAGATATACTCATAGCACAAAAAATGAGTCCGAAGTGTTCTAAACTCCTTCCTCACTCAAACCCTGATCCATTCGGGGGCTAATGATGAAGCTATGTACCTAGGGTAGGGTCATGGATCTGTTCAAGATACCCTCCCCAAGGACATCCCTAAAAGAACCAGAAGCAGTCGAAGAAAAATCATCATGCACTCGACCCTGAAGCCATGTTCCACTCGACAGTCTTGAAGACACTCGACCGTACGAACAACCACTCGACTACCAGAAGATCTAGAGCCACTCCACTCTGCAACGGTCGGGATTTAAGTCATAGCCTTAATGGTCATTATGTACTTTTATTACGGGTGTTACCAGTAACGTCTCCATCTTTACGTACCTTAAACCCTTTGTAACTGAGGGCGGGAGGGGTCTGGCGAACTCTATATAAGCCACCCCCTCCTCAGGGACAAGGGTTCGCACCCCCTGTAACACACATGCATATAATCCAGTCGACCGCCTCCAGGCTCCGAGACGTAGGGTCATTACTTCCTCCGAGAAGGGCCTGAACTCGTAAAACTCGTGTGTACAACTCCTCCATAGCTAGGATCTTGCCTCTACATTCCTACCCCCCATTCTACTGTCAGACTTAGAACAACGACAACTAGCTCATTAATCAAAGATGGTTAAGTTTCCTAGCCATGGACAAAGAGTTGTCATTTGATGAACGGGGTCACATCATTAGAGAATGATGTGATTGACTTGACCCATCCGTTAGCTTAGCACAATGGTCGTTTAGTTTACTACTATTGCTTTCTCCATAACTTATACATGTTCCTATGACTATGAGATTATGCAACTCCCGAATACCGGAGGAACACTTAGTGTGCTATCAAACGTCACAACGTAACTGGGTGACTATAAAGATGCTCTACAAGTGTCCTTGATGGTGTTTGTTGAGTTGGCATAGATCGATATTAGGATTTGTCACTCCGTGTATCGAAGAGGTATCTCTGGGCCCTCTCGGTAATGCACATCACTATAATCCTTGCAAGCAATGTAACTAATGAGTTAGTTACGGGATGTAGCATTACGGAACGAGTAAAGAGACTTGTCGGTAATGAGATTGAACTAGGTATTGAGATACCGACGATCGAATCTCGGGCAAGTAACATACCGATGACAAAGGGAACAACTTATGTTGTTATGCGGTTTGACCGATAAAGATCTTCATAGAATATGTAGGAACCAATATGAGCATCCAGGTTCTGCTATTGGTTATTGACTGGAGATGAGTCTCGGTCATGTCTACATAGTACTCAAACCTGTAGGGTCTGCACGCTTAACATTCGATGATGATCGGTATTATGAGTTTATGTGTTTTGATGTACCGAAGGTTGTTTGAAGTCCTGGATGAGATCACGGACATGAAGACGAGTTTCAGAATGGTCGAGACATAAAGATCGATATATTGGAAGACTATGTTTGGACATCAGAATGGTTCCGGGTGAGTTCGGGCATATACCGGAGTACCGGGAGGTTACCAGAACCCCACGGGAAGTATATGGGCCTTATTGGGCCATAGTGGGAGAGAGGAGAAGGGAGCCTAGGAGGGGGCGCCCCCCAAGCCCAATCCGAATTGGGTGGGGGCCCGGCCCCCCTTTCCTTCCCCCTCTCTCCCCCTTCCTTCTTATCCTAATCCAACTAGGGAAGGGGAGGGGGGATCCTACTCCCGGTAGGAGTAGGACTCCCCTTGGGGGCGCCATAGAGGGGCCGGCCCTCCCCCTCCTCCACTCCTTTATATACGAGGGAGGGGGCACCCCATAGACATACAAGTTGATTGTTTAGCCGTGTGCGGTGCCCCCCTCCACAGATTTCCACCTCGGTCATATAGTTGTAGAGCTTAGGCGAAGCCCTACGTCGGTAACTTCATCATCATCGTCATCAGCCGTTGTGCTGACGAAACTCTCCCTCGACACTCAGCTGGATCTAGAGTTCGCGGGACGTCACCGAGATGAACGTGTGCAGATCGCGGAGGTGCCGTACCTTCGGTGCTAGGATCGGTCGGATCGTGAAGACGTATGACTACATCAACCATGTTGTCATAACGCTTACGCTTATGGTCTACAAGGGTACATAGACAACACTCTCCCCTCTCGTTGCTATGGATCACCTAGATGGATCTTGTGTGCGCGTAGGAATTTTTTTGAAATTATTGCATTCCCCAACAACAAACTCTTCCTCTTAGCGATCTACAAGTGTATGTATATGCTCTCCTCCTCTCATAGCTATGCATCTCCATGGATAGATTTTGCGTGTGCGTAATTTTTTTGTTTTCCATGCAATGTTCCCCAAGAAAACTAATAAAGAATCACTGTAAAAACTATAGAGATTGTTTGATCGGCCGTTTGATCACAAGAGTAATTGTAAGAATGAAATTTGCGACAAAAGCGCAATGGAGTAGAAAGTCGCCCAATCCTTAACTATGCTGAAAACAAGCCAGTTGTATTACTTAGAGGGATTAAACCCATCATGTTCTATTGGATAACGTTCATTGCCTTAATAATTGTTGTGTGGTGGAACCTATATTAATGTGTTGTTCTTACTTCAACAAAAAACATGCTTACGATTATACCCTTTATGCAAGCATCCGCAAATACACAAGAGCAAGTAAGATACCATCTAAGCATACCATTAAACTCTAGGATTCTAACACCCATCATGCAACAGTTCATAAACTCAGGGTTTGGTAATTTCTCTCACTCCAGCTACACATCATAAACAAACAAAATCACAATTCTCTTCTCTAGGACCATGATGGTGAAGTGATATGCAGTCGAAGTTCGCACATCACAACTAGAGAATTACACGACAACATAATATCAAACATTGAACTTTATTTAACTTCACATGGTTACTAGCAGCAAGGCTTATCCCATGTCCCCAAGAACATAACAGACTACTCACAAGACATCATATGGATCATGATCAATGGGGATGATAATATGATTAACAATCTGAGCATATGATTCTTTTACCAATAAAACTTCTAAGCATCAATTAAAAGTAGTAATCAACACCAGTAAGTAATGTTAGCAAAGGATTTGATGCAATTGTTCATAGATCGAAAACTAAAGGGAGATGGAGATGATGCTAATGATGCAGATGGTGATGGAGATGATGATACCAATTATGATTGAAGCATTGATGATGATGATGGCTTTGATTTCCCCTTCCAGATGTACGGAATTTCATCGGCTTAGCCTACAGAAAGTGATAAGGTGCTCCTCTCTGTTCTGCCTCATAGACAGCGGTGAAAAAATTCCATAAAATAAACCAGGCATTTTAAGGGTAATAAAGGACCAGGGGCACCGAAGGCACCCAGGAGGACACTTGTGGGCCCCAAGCACCGCGTGGACCCCATAGGCCTCTACCCGAGAGGTGCCAGACACGCTGGGCCTCTTCTCAAGAGACAATTGCGAATATGTTTTTCTTGTTCTTTTTTATGTTCGGAAAAATAATTTCATGCCCTTGTTTTGATCCTTTTCCGCAGCTTTCCGGCAATTTATCTTTTCTGACAAAACATGTAAATTGAGAGGAAACATGCATTTAGAATGTTGCAAATTTATGAACTTACGTCATTGATAAAGAGTGATTTATTATAAGAAATAGTAATACAAAATAGGCGTATCATGTGTACACCACCTGATTAATTTTTTTTGAGAGTACGCCAATGGCGTACCGTAATTTTATAGAAGGAAGAAAGTGATATACAAGAGGCTAGCAAAGGATGCGTACATCCTTGCAAGCGGACTCCGCACAACATGCTAGGCTACTCTCTCATGAAACGATCTAATCCTCCTACTCCAACCCCTGCTCTCTTAAGGTCCAAAATGTCAACGACAATAAGATGCCATAGCTGCGTAGGCGTCACGATCTGTTGCCTCCTATCAAAGACTCTCGCGTTGCGTTGCTTCCAGAGAGCCCACACCGTGATCATGACCAAAGTATCGAACCCACGTCGCTCGGCGTGGTGAAACTGCCTCCTCGCGTGCAACCACCACTCCAACATCGTGCTACCAGCGTCCGGCGCCGGGATATCCATGTTGCACTCATTGATGGCGTAGTACCAGACCTCCCTCGCAAAAGCGCATTGCAAGAGGATGTGCTCGGCGTTGTCTTCCTCTTGCAGACAGGTGTAACATGACGATGGCAGGGCCTGCAAACCGTGCCTAGCCCGACGATCCGAAGTCCAAATGCGATGTTGGATGGCCAGCCACATGAAGATCTTGCATCTAAGGGGGGCCCAGCTCCGCCAAATACACGCGGCGAAGGACGATTTCTCCATCCCGAGACAAAGTCTGTGATATACTGAGCGAGCTGTGTAGACTCCAGAAGCGTCCGCAGGCCATGTGAAGAGATCGTCCGAGTGGGCGTCTCTCGGGACCATGGCGATTGCCCGACCAAGATGTAAGAGCTGCAGATGTGCCGAAAAAAAAGATCACCCTTGATGTCCTGCAGCCAAGCATCGTTGTCAAGTGCTTGCTCCACTATGCGCCGATTGCGGGTGCGTGTATCAACCAGACCGTAGATCAGCGGCGCGATGTCAATGGCAGCGAACCCGCGAATCCATCGATCACTCCAAAACAATACTCTGCTGCCCGCCCCCACCTTGATGCACACCAGGCTATCAAAGACCCTCTTCACCATGCAGTCCGTGACCATGGGAAGGCCCTGCCAAGGTCTATACTGGTCTGTGCGGCGCAGCCACTCCCAACGGACTCTCAGCGCCAGTGCTTGTTGCTTGAGGGATTTGATTCCCAAACCACCATACTCCGTAGGACGACAGATAGAATTCCACGCGACAAGGCATTGTCCTCCATTGACCTTCTCCTTCCCCTTCCAAAAGAAGGCTCTCATCCATCTGTCCAGCTCATCAAAGACCCAATCTGGAGCCTCTGTGACCATGAAGTGGTGGACCGGCTTGGCAGCTATCATAGATTTGACAAGGATAAGACTGCCAGGCCGTTGGATGAGCCCTCTTTGCCATGCAGGGACGAAGTGCTTGGCATGATCAAGCATTGGTTGCCACTCCGCACGGGTCAATTTCCTGATCGCGAGCTGCAGACCCAAGTATTTGCATGGGAAAGCTCCCTCCTGGCAATGGAGCATATCGGCCACGCGCCGACGATCTGCATCGCTTCCTCTGATAAGAATAGCCGAAGACTTGACATAGTTCACCCTCAGGCCTGACGCCTGGCCAAAGATCTATATCACTTGTCTGACGAACTGTAGATCAGTCGCCGAAGGTCTGACGAAGAGCGCGACGTCGTCCACATATATAGATAGGCGATGCATGGCCGAAATCCCCGGGAACGAGCTGATAACTCCCTCCGTCGCTGCTGTGCTGATGATCTTCGACAACACATCCATGGCGATGACAAATAGGAGGGGTGAGACCGGATCACCTTGTCTAAGACCTTTGGCATGAGTAAAACTCCTTCCTGGCACTCCGTTAACTATCACTTTGGTGTTTGCCGTGCGGAGGAGGGCCGCAATCCAAGCAATCCACTTTTGCCCGAAACCAATGACACGAAGCACCTCAAAAAGGAATGGCCAAGACAGGGAATCGAAGGCCTTCGAAATGTCGAGCTTGAGGAATACTCCAGGGATCTTGCGGGCATGAATCTTCCTTGCAACTTGCCTAACTAAGAGGAAGTTGTCGTGCAACGATCGACCGGAGATGAATGCCGACTGGTTGGCACCCACGTTCTCAGGCATTTTCCTTCTGACCCTGTTAGCCAGCAGCTTGGCAAAGAGCTTGCTAGTGCTATGCGGGAGGCTAATGGGGCGATAATCTCCAATTTCCTCGGCATCTTCCTTTTTAGGGATCAGGACGATGTGTGCGCGGTTCAGTCTGCAAAACCCACAAGAATCTCTCACGTAGAGCTTTAGTAACACGGCCATGACATCCCGCTTGATAATAGGCCATGCTCGCTGATAAAAGGCACCTATGTAGCCGTCAGGGCCCGGCGCCCGATCCGGGGGCAATCCTTTGATTGTTTCCCAAACTTCGTCCTCCGAGAAGATTTGCTCCAAATCATGCAGATCGCTAGCTTCATAACCAAGAAAGTCCAGATCGATGCCGACCTCTCGTGCCTGCGCCTGCCCGAGGGAATTCTCAAAATTAGCAGTGAAGCTCTCCCCCTTGCGATCAGGATCTGTGATGATCTCGTCTCCGTGCTTGATGTGGGGGATGAAATTCTTAGATCTCCTTCCGTTAGCCACCGCCTGGAATAGTTTAGTATTGGCGTCCCCCTCCCTGATCCACCTGATCCTAGATCTCTGTCTGTCGATGGTCCTTTCGAGTGAAGCAAGACCCAGTAGCGCAAGTTTCAGAGATCTCCTCAACCACAACTCTGCCTGCGTGAGCTGCCTCGCCTCCTGGGCACGATCAAGCCGTAGAATGACGTAGTTGGCCACCGCCATTTGCACTTTGATGTTGCCCGTCTTGCGCTGACCCCAGGCCTGTAGCGCAACAGTCGCATTCCTCATCAGCGCATCCAATCGCTTGAAGGGATCCACAATGGTCTCGTCACACACCCAGGCCTCTCTCACAGCCTCCTCAAAGCCCTCGAGCTTTGTCCAATAGAGCTCAAAGCGAAAGCGTTTTTTTGGATGGAAGGGAGCGCTCGTAGAGAGGTGGGGTGGCACATGATCCGAGACGTTAGTCGCTAAAGCTTGCAAGAGGCAGTCAGCGAAGGTGAGCTCCCAGTCCACAGACACAAGCACTCTATCAATTTTCGTCATGGTCGGAGAGTCCCGTTCGTTCGTCCAAGTGAATCTTCTGCCATGCATGTAGACTTCCTTAAGCTCCTGCTCATCAACAAACTCTCTGAATTTGCGCATGATTCTCCTGTTAAGATTTAGGTTGTTCTTCTCCGAAGCTCTGAGGATCATGTTGAAATCACCGAGAACCATCCACGGCCCTTGGCAGGTGGCTCTTCTGGCCCTAAGCTCATCTAGAAACTCCAGCTTTAGTTCGTCTCCTTGCGGGCCGTAAACTCCCGTGATCCACCAGTTGGACCCATCTTTGTTGTGGACTAGCCCAGACAGACAGTTGGTATCGTGCAAGAAACTGTCGATGCCCATGACCGTGGAGTCCCACGCCAACAGGATCCCTCCCCTCGTCTCACAAGCCGGCAAGTAATCATAGCCGTCGAAGGACGGACCTAAACATTGCATAACATCAAAGTGGTTAACAGTCTCCAACTTAGTCTCCTGCAGGTAAACCAAATTAACTTTGGCTGCCTGCACAAACTCCCTAACCGCCGAACGCTTAGCCGGGTTGTTAAGGCCCCGCACGTTCCAACACAGAATATGGGAATTTAAATCCATAAGGAAGCGTAGCACTCCGGGACCGAACCACCTCAATGGACCAGCACCTCCTGCGCCGTATCCTTCTCCATGTCACCATCGCTTGGCGTCACCTTGCCGAAGAGAGCGGCAATGACGCGGACATGCTGATCTCTCAGCGGGGAGTCGAACATGCCGCGGAGCTCTTCCACCAGCCCCTCATCAACGTCCATGTCGTCCGGCGCCATCCCAAGTGCCCTCATGAGAACATTCTCTGCCTTGGTCACCATGGTGTTTCTGTTGATCGTAGGACGTTTGTTCCCCCTCGTGCTGTGACGCGGCGTGAAAGGAATGGCCTCCGGCCTCAGGGACGAGGCTTGAACTTCCTGAAGTAGGGGTGGCGCCAACTTTTTCATCAGCTGCGAGCAGAACCACTTGAGCTTGGAGAAGGCCTCCACCTCCTTGGCAGTCATGCGTTCGGTGCATGTCGAGTTGACGATCTGCATGTCCTGGGGAACGCTTGAAACCGCTGTAAAATCAGCTAAAACTCCCTGAGGCGCCACGTGTGAAGCCCTACCCGCCGGACTAACCGCCTCCTGGCCATGATTGGCTGGCACACGCATGGGGGTGCACGAATCTCCCGGGATCTCCCCAACCTCGCCTGATTGGCCCGCATCCGTCTCCTCCGGAACCGCAATCATGATCCTCTGGCAAGCATCATTGGTCGCCTGCTCAGGTGGGTCCAAGCGTGTTGGGGCCACCCGGTCGGCCTGGGAAGGCTCCAAGCCAACATGTCTCCCCACCAAAATAGGTGGGGCCTGGGGGATGGGACAGACCCGTATCTCCTTGTGGCCAGGCCCACCCTGGAAGGCCACCAGCGCTCCTGCCCCAATCATGGCGGGCTCTTGGCTGGCCGTGCCGGTCTCCTCGGGGTCCATCTGGTCAACCGCGCCAATGGCCACCCGCTCCCTTTGGCCCTCATTGGCCGGACTCGCCTCGGGATCCTCCTGGACACCCACGTGAAGGCCCACCTGCGAAGGATGGCCCATAGATGCAAGGATCACCTGATCCTGAACTGTCGGGGTGATCACAGTGCCGGCTGTCGGTGGGACCCGTCCCGCTACAGCACCCTGAGGAGCCCGCGGGCAATGAAAACCCGCCACCTCACCAACCAAATTTACCGTCCGCTTGTTTGAATCCTTGGCCACTTGTGCCGCTCCCTGCGACGACCGAACGGCATCTTGTGGGGGCACCGCGTAGGCGCAGCAGACAGCTAGGGCGCATAGCTTTTCTGCGCGGGACCAGCCCCAACAGCTTCCTGCATCGCTGGCAGCCGCCAGCTTGATTGCCCGAGCCGACCCACCAAAGCCTGACAGTAAGTACGACCATCACCACCAGCTCCAGCGAAGCTCGCCGGACTTCCAGCACCACGCCTGTCCGGGACCCCTCTCGTCCATGGCATGACCACCGTGTCACCTTCCTCAAAGGAATCATCTGAATCATCTGGGAGCCCGCTTTGCCCGCTACCATCTGAGCTCTCGGGCCGACGCTAGTTTTCCGGCGGGGTGAAGTCTCGCATGCGCGCGATGTGGATCAGGGCCGGGTACTCCAAGAGGCGGTTGCCGGCCGGACGCGCGTACTCCACCTGCGGCTCCGGGATCCAGATCTTCCGCCACCACCTGATTATCATGTACGTTCTAAGCTCCTCCGCCTACACCCCTTTTACTTACTGTGAGCAAAATACCCACAAGGAACTGCTTTTGGCATACCCAAAACAGGTTTAACTTAATAATGTGCTAAAACAAAGGAAAAGGAGCAAGTCATGAGTACCGAGTTGTGTCACTAGTTGTGACGTATGATATCAAAAGACTTGAACGTTAGGGTCATGTCCTACCCGGTTATATATCCTTTGATTTTTTTTCCTATAAGTTGACAACTTAGTATTTGATTCATTAAAATGGTACAAGAGAGTTGCCTAGTTAATTTACAGAAAGCTGGATGAAAACCATTGAAACATTCACATAAGACAGGGCACGCCAACCGATCGTATAAGTAAAATAGAGTTGTCCAACTAATTTTCGGAAAACCGGATGAAAACAGTTAACATGCCCACAAGATGAAGGCACTCCATCCGATCTGACTAAACCCCAGACCCCCACCCACCGCCAAGGAAAGGAACGCATTCGAGATAGTCTATAATGTCATTGTCATCGTCTGTCCTTGAGTAAGTGACTCCAACTTCACCATAGATGCCCAACCAAAAGCCATTAGACGAGTGACACACGAGAACCCCGTCAACCATGCAAAACAATCGATCGAATGCGTCGAGAAATGGCCGACTCCCGCTTCGGTGACGAGTCCCCTCGGAGAAAGAAGTAGCACCAACATAGCTCAACCTGACCATCACATGACATCGTTGATGTCACGTCGCCCTGCGACGCTACATCTCCGGTCTCATGCCTAGAAACATGTCCAATGGTTGACGGCGACAAAGGACATGTCGCGACCCTGCTCCTCTTCGCACAATCATCGTTGCCACATAAGCCACAACGTCATTGGATGTGAGACACCAACCATGACATCCGCACTTGCACTATCGGTTAGCCATCTGCCTGAGTGCCATGTTGTGTAAGTCGAGCACCAAGAGAGCGCGGAAGGGACGGTGGCATTGAAGGCGAACCCCCAAAAGGGGGGCGACGTGGAAATGACACCATGGCTTGACCTGACCCACACCAAAGTCTTAGTCTTTTACTTGAAGGATATTACACAAGGGTGGAGGAAGAGTGAGAGCTCCACGATCGGCCCTCGTGGTGGAAACGTCACACGCAGGTGTCATGCTCTCGGGGCTTTCGCCCCGCTTTATAGATGAGACAAGCACCATATTCATACAACAAGTTTGCAGACGGCATGTTGTGGAGACTTTCGAACCAAGCAGGCGAGGCCTTTGGGAATTAGGAAGGCGCTATGTCAGATGGGGACAGAGATAATGTGGCATGCACGTTTCTCGATTTTTGTTTCTCGATGTATGTTTCGAATTTTGATCTGAATTTTTTAGGGTTATCTTAATATGTGCTGTGAACATGCATGATTTTTTTCAGATTTTTTCGCAGTGTTTAAATTTGAATTCCGACCGCAAGGCACACGGTGACATACAAAACGTGCATGTCATCTGATCTCTGTCCGTCAGATGGATGTAGCGGCCGGCTCTCTTTTAATCGGAGGAGGAATGAAGGCATGTACTATGGTGGCATATGGATACATATGCCACATGACAAAAAGTAATTTGAAGCATCTATGTTGATTTGTTCTCCCCAATGCAAGCTACTACTAGTGTGCCTCATCAAAGAATAGAAAGTGACTTTCACTACACATGCATCCCTACTTTTTACTTCAGCTTTTTCAACTTTATGCACCGGATCACACTTTTTCTCTTCAAGCATCCGCCTGGAGAGAATGCCGCTTCTTCATCCGAACCTATTTTTTCTGTCATCCGATCCTACATAATATATGAGACATCATCCTGAAGTTATGCATTGACCATGCCCTGATTGGCACCATCAAAAAAAGTATTGTGTTTAATCGTGGTCTGATCTGGTGCCGAAAGTCCAGGCCAGAGCATGGGCAGCGCATGTGACACGCCATATCCGCGGAAAGGAGCAGTGCGCACTTGCACGAATTTACCAGCATATTAGCAGGCAGGGAGCGTAGGCACGAGACCGCAGCAGATCAGTCGCTGCCTTTGCCATCGCCATCGCCATCGCCATTGCTCTTCCTGCCACGAAGAAAGCACCCCCTACAAAACGAGCAGGATGTCCACCGGACGACAGCACACGCCCCCTACAATACGACCCGTCACGTAGCCGGAGACCCCGAATCGGCATCCACCGACCGTTCCGGGAAAAATCCCTTCTCGCCGTCTCGATCAGTCGGACAGGAGGTGCCATCTGGGTGTGGTTCCAGCCGCGTCGGTCGTCCCTCCCCTGGCACGTCCGTCGAGTCCAGTCGCACATTCCGACCCTCCCCATCCGTCCGTGTGGTGTGACACCCGCATTCCCCGCCGCGCCACCCCGCAAATCCTGCCTACTAAACCCTACCTCCTTCCTCCCGACCTCCCCCCGGTGCGACCTCCACTCGGCTCACCACTCGAGCGGCACCAGGAAGGACGAGGCGACTGGTTGGTTTCGTCTGTTTTTTCCTCGCCTTCCGCTGCGTTTCTTGTTGGCCTGCAATCCGGGATCGTTTTGGGGTTTCTCGCGCTGATCTTTCGTTTCCTTTCCGGCGTCGTGGGATATTTCGTTTTCCTGTGCCGCATTGTGGGGTTCTGATGATGCGGTGATACTCCTGCACATGGCCTTGCGCCCTTGCCTGCATTTTCTTTTTCATGCTCATCCATGGGTTTGTTGTGGTGCCGCGGGTCCTTTGGTCCTGCCATGGCATCACCCATGCACTGACTGAGATTAGAGCGTTGGGGTGAGGCCGATGAGCAGACTTCTTGGGGGGATAAAGGGGCTCCTCGCGCCATGGCGATTCTCCAAGATTTTGAGCTTAATTTCTCTTGTTTTCTCTTCTCCAGTAGTCTTTACTCCTGGCGAGGAAATTGTTTATACTCTGAATGTTACGATGTTTATTCACCTTCCTAGCAATTGGTTATTGGTTCCAAATCCATGGCGCTTCATGTTTTTTCAGGTGGTTTTCTTGTGGGGTGGATTGAAACATCGAAGGATGGTTCTGAACAAGCTGCTTCAGCTGTTTGGAGTAGGCAAGAAGAAGAAGAGGAAGGATTCGAAGAAGAAAGGTGATCTGCCCTTCCCGATCCAACATGATTTATTTGTCACTGGTAGACTGCTATTCGATTCACATGGTCGATCGGGCTTTGTTCATTTAATAATGAGTATTTCCATCTGACGGGGTTCTCATCCGATGGGGTTGCCACTCTTTCTTCCAGCAACTCTGGTATGGATATGTTTTCGGGGTGCAGGGAGACTGCATATCTACCCTGCAGTTGTAATGGATAAAATTCTTCAGTTAATTTGGCTGCTTGCTCTGTGGTCTAGATAGTTCTATCAGGATGGTATGGTTGGACGTTTACTTTTCATTAATTTGTCTTGCTTGTGTTGGAACTACTGAACCGCATGGATTAACTCTTAGGAACGCAACAAGTTCTAAGTTGATATCTTACTACATGGTTAAGAGACACGCCGCAAATGCCACATTGTGGTGTGGGACATGCATTTTCACAGGAAAAGTAAGAAGAATGATATCCTGGTGTAGTTAGAGTGCTACTAGAGTTTGGTTGGATGGATGAATGCCCAGGGTTGGGCAAGCCGGCATGGGACTGAATCTTAAGTCTTAACACTGCCATATTACTTGGTTGGCCAGTCCCCTCCTAGCCAGCCTATTCCGTTTTTTTAGTTTGGTTAGACGTGAAAAGGCATTATGAATCCATGTCTCCTCTCTGGTCAACAATATCCGAAGTTTGTTATATTAAACCCCTCATGTAATACATAAATGATTTTTTGTTATTTTCCTCAATGTTGTTCTAATAAATTGATGAACCATTTTATGCAGGAAAGTCCATCAACCCTGTTTCGCAAGGTAGCCTTCCATGCCAATGTAAAATCTTGAAATGTTCCATATGTGCCTTCGGATTAGATATGTTAGTTTTAAACCTTATCAGCAGTTATCTTGAAAATGTATATGACACTTTCAGTTGGTTGAGTACTGAGTAAAGTAAGCCCTGAAATGGATCTAGGAGTTGCAAAAATCTTGACCAATAAATACTCATGGTCTTACTGAATAGAAAGAAAGATTGTAGGTGCAACCACTTGGGAGTTGTATTTCCATTGTCAAACATTTGTAACCACTGGTTTAAGGAAGCAGTTGGTTTGGCTATCTATAGAATGAGGACTGAATTGCATGCATATATTGTACATGTCGTGTTCACTGCTTGAGAAAATCACAGCTATTTATATTTTAATTTATGCATGTAGTACTAGTTTTATTGACACTGTAGGATTAGTTTGAACGGTATCCAACTTTCACAAAAGTTAACATGAAAACTAGCTATACCTGATTCACAACAAAGAAACACAATACTTTGAGGTGAAAACTACAAAAACTGAATACTACAAAGGCATTGTCGCAGTGAACCTCAACAGATAAGTGGTATAGGCTGCATCAGATGGGATCCCATTCTATATCTCTGTCCTGAACTTTTATGTACATATTTGGTGATAACATACATCATTAGACAACATTCTGCTGGATTTCAGGTGCTGCTCCACAGTCTACTCTTAATATCCTTGCGAGCAAGAGTGTATTGGATCCCTGTTCAAGTGGGGCTAGTACTGTGCTATCACTGCAAAAGGATGAGCCTGGATGTTCAAGTAATATCTCATCGATGATAAAGGAAGTAAATGGATCTGAAAATGAGGACCACAAGTTATTTAACCAATTTGATGTTGTTCAAGATTACTCAGACCACCACTATGCAAAGACTTCACCAGGGAAGGTATGCCATGTCCTTTCTTGAACTCCGTTTCTGTTGGACCCAGCTGCGAACTAATTTCCACCTCCTATCTGTGACCAGACCACCAAAGATTGGGCTAAAACAATCCAAAATGAGTGGAAGCTTCTTCAGAGAGATCTACCTGGTCGGTACATATCTAATATCTTCATAAGATAAATTTGGTATATTTGTTTTGATCAGACTATGTCAATTTGATAGCGATATGTTCATTGATTCTTCTAACTCAATTGTGTTTGTGGGAGTTTGGAAATATCTGTTGATTCCCACATTAACTCATGGCATTATTCATGTTTGCCTCAATGTGTTAAAAAAATCCATGACGCCATTTCTGTGCGTACGAAGCCCCCCGCCCCCTACTGTAACAATATAAATTTTAAAGGATGATACTATTATTTCCATGCAGTCAATCAGTCATCATTCTCTGCACTTGGTGTATGCCGATTATATCTTATTAATTTTCCTGATAAAATAAATTATATTAAATTTGTGTTGACTTCAATGTACTATCCGCGCACTCTACCTTGAGTAGCTGAAAACCCTGAAAGTTTTGATGGTTGTTCAGTCTAAACTTGACACAATTCATGCTCAATTTATTTATATTCCTTGATGCTATTTTTGTTTATACTAACGTCCTACAGACTGCCACTACAGAAACTTCAAAAGATATACTGTTGTTTCTATACAACCATCATTTTCTGCATTTGTTGGCCCTTTCATACAGTTTCTCATAATGGATTGTTGACACCTTTCTATACTATCATGTTTCAGAAACTAATCATTTATATTTGAAATGAATGGGAAAACTGAAAACTGCTCGTAACTCCCAAGCTAATGGGTAGTATAGGAGGTCCTAGTGTCGACACATGTGTTTTCATATTTGCAACCGCAATCCTTTTTTTTTAGATATTTTCCTCCTCAATCAGTTGATTTCTCATATTAATAATAACTTGGATCTGATTTTTGTTTCAATATGCAGAATCTATATATGTTAGAGTTTATGAGGATAGGATTGATCTGATTAGGGCTGCTATTGTTGGTCCTGCTGGAACTCCATATCATGATGGTCTGTTCTTCTTTGATGTTTGTTTTCCTCCTGAATACCCGCGATGTCCACCGGTATGTTGCCACTTCACAGCCACCTTCCCCCTTGTTTTTACCACTTCAACTGGTCCTCCAAAATTGCAATATCTTAACCTATTCAATATGCACAGAAAGTTCATTTCCATTCGAGTGGGCTTCGGCTTAATCCAAACTTGTACGAGAGTGGTAAAGTTTGCCTCAGCCTGCTGAATACTTGGTTAGGTTCTGGATCTGAGAAGTGGGGCAAGTCAAATTCCACCATGCTGCAGGTGTTGGTCTCCATCCAGGGCCTTGTGTTGAATGATAAACCTTACTTTAATGAGCCAGTCATCTTTAGCTCTAAAGAAAAGCATTCCCTTGGATATAATCAGACTGCATTTGTCCTAACCTGCAAGTTGATGTTGTATTTACTTCAGAAGCCTCCAAAGGTAAGTACAGAATCCTCATTTCTTGCCAGGGTAAAAATGGTGTCTTTGGTGGTCTTCATGGTGTGAAATAAGATTTTGAGTTCTCATGGTTACAACATTGCTCAAACGCATTCAGAAAAAACTGCATGGATCCAAAAGCATCTAAATTCAGTGTTATGTTTAAACCAGCTCCTACCATAGTTAACTAAATCGAGTCTTTTATGTTTTCATTTCTTATACAGAGAAGAGAGAACTTGGAAGCAACTTCATTTCAATACTGATTAATTTGATGAATATCTTGTATAATTGTACTTGTCATCTCCATAAACTCTTTTAGTGGCGCAGTACTCCCAACCCATATAGGAGATGTTTTTTGTGAGTTGTGACATGAAATTACCAACTCCAAGTTTTGCTCATTTTAGTTACACTATTAAGAAGTGTACACCTCTTATGAACAGTATATTTGTATGGAAAGTTGAACATACCTCTTATGAAGTGTACACCTGTTTCTTTAGGGCACTGAATTCATTCTTACAGTTCGTTTTTTCCTTTTCTGCAGCATTTTGAGACCCTCATTGTGTGCCATTTCCATGAGCGGGAGCGAGCCATCCTAGAGGCATGCCGTGCATATGCTTCGGGCATGGTCGTGGGATCATCGGTCAAGGATGGCCGGACTTACCTCCGCAACAAGTGCTTTGCAGGTTTCAAGAAGTCCCTGGATGCCCAGGCTGAACTTCTCGCGAAGGAGCTAGCCGCGAACAGACTCCGTGCGGTAGAACTGAAGAGAGAGGTGCCTGCTGCAGATAAGACCATGTTTCCCTGACCATTGGCTGTAGTTTAGCACTTGCTCGCTATTTGTTAGCTATTTGATGAATTAAATTTGCCCCTTGATTTCTATGTCTACCCACTTTGTGGTTTTAGCATGCGACCTTAGTGCAATACATGTTGGTAGAAACTTGTTACACTAGCTTCGGTGCCTGCATAAAGATGGCAATAGAACCTGTGCCGCTTTGATGAGCAGCACGAATTGACTTTTTTGTGTGCAACTCAAGACAGTTTGTGATGTTTTAAACTTGATTTGTTCATTTGGTAAGTTACAAGGGCAATGAATGTAGCATTTTTATAAGTTGACCCAAAGGATCTCAGATTCATTAAGTAAGAAGAGAGTTGGCATTCCATGACGACGAGGTCTCCGCCGCCCGGACACTACAACTCCTGAAAGGGGGACCTAACCTACCCAACCAACGAGTGCCCGAGGCCCGCCCCACACCATTGACCAAGATGGCCATCGGAGATGAGGAGGACCGTCGGTCTCGCCGGTGGAAACAGGGAGAACTCGCCTTTCGCCTCGCAGTCTCCAGGATTTGCCCTTTTTTAGATGCATGTTGAACCCTAACTCTTGTTTCCCGACGATTTGGATGATGGCTCTCCTCTCCTCCCCCCCTCCTTCCCCTCTCGCTTTCCTTCCCCTCCTCCCTGCCGCCCTGCGCGATCCCTGCCGCTCCCCTCCCTTCGCCTCCGGCGCCGGCCTCCCCCCTCGACGCTCCCCTTCCTTCGGCTCATGGCTCCCCTCATCGTCCTCTCGCTTTTGGATCTGGTTCTTGCAACAAATTCTGGGCCCTTTCGACGGTCGGGGGCGAGGATGGCTCCGAATCTGATGCTGATCTCCCTCCTCTCTCCGTGGTTTCTCCTCCGGTCGCGGTGCCGCCGCTGAGGTCGGGGCCGACGGGGCACGTCCGGAAATTTGCCCCGGGCGGGGGCGGTCGGCTGGTTCTGGCTAGCTCCTGGTGCGGCATGCCCGTCAACGGAATCGTTCGGGGACGATTTCTTCGCCGGGTCAGGCTGATTTTGGGGTCATCCCTTCGCGGGCCGGTGGTCTTCTTCGTTCTTCGTGCTCTCCCCCGTCCTCGTCGCCGGCGTGTTCGCTGGGTCCGGTGTTGCTGGCGGCCGCTCCCCCTTCGCTCGCAACCCTAGATCGGGCAGGAGGCTTGTGGGCCCATTTTTCGACCCATGGTGCCCCGATCTGGGCCGTCCGTGCCTATTGGGCCGCCTTCGCTGTCGTCTTCTTGTGATCCCTCTTCCCATCCTGGGCCCTGGGCCTTGCGTGGCCCAGTTGCCTTCCCCCTCTCTGGCAAGCCCGGCCTGCGTGGCCCCTCACGGCCTGGCTCGCTCTGGATATTTATGGGTTCGCAAGGGTTCCGCCCCTCCATTTCTAGGGTTTCGTGCATCTCACTCCGATCTGCATCGCTTCCGTCTCCGCATCTCTCTCTACCGCAGATCCCCCCTCCACCTCTCTCTCTCTCCCCTTTGCGGTTGTGGTGGCCATGGACCGTTCCCGTGGTTCCTCGAGCGAGGCTGTGTTGGGCCAGAAGCGGCGGCGGGAGGATTCGGGCGACGGGGCGGTTGATCTGGAGCTCGAGGTGTCCCTCCGCTCGAAGCTTGAGGCCGACTAGGCGGCTCGGTCACAAGTGGTCCGCGAGCGCGAGGCCTGGGCGGCGGGGCCCGAGTGGCTCCAGAGAGATGAGTGTGCCCCGTCGGCGGCGGCGTCTATGGCGAAATCAGGGTTGAGGCCCCCGGATCGGGCGGACCCCCCCACCCGCGCGGCCTGCTCCCCTTGGCTCGTGGCGGCGGTCGGGCTTCCGGTCCCTCGTCGTGGCCCGGCGGCCGCTCGACGGGTGTGGAGGCGCCGGATCTGGCTCCTTTGGTCGTCGCACCCCGGCGTCTGGCCCCGGTTCATCTTCTGGTGTCTTGGGCGACGGGATCTTGCCCCCTCCCCCTCCTTCGCCGGCCCGTCTGTCCCCTCCGATTCCCCAACCATCTAACGCTAATCTTACCTGCTTCGCCTGCCACCAGCCTGGTCACTTCCAATCCCAGTGCTTCAATCCTCCTTTCTGCTTGATCTATAGAGAGGACGGCCACCTCACGATGGATTGTCAGAATCGTCGCAAGCCTGCATCTTTTAAACTCTTTGGTCAAGGTCTCCCTGGTTGCTCTTTCTATGCTCTTGATAGCGAGATTCCCCAGGTGGTCGTGGCTCCTATGCTCTCCAACGCTGCTGAAAGATCGTGGATGTCGCCTAGAGGGGGGGTGAATAGGCGCTTTAAAATAATTATGGTTTAGGCTTGAACAAATGCGGAATAAACCTAGCGGTTAATTTGTCAAGCACAAAACCTACAACAACTAGGCTCACCTATGTGCACCAACAACTTATGCTAAGCAAGATAAACTACTAGGTGATAGCAAGATATATGACAAGAAACAATATGGCTATCACAAAGTAAAGTGCACAAGTAAAGAGCTCGGGTAAGAGATAACCGAGGCACGCGGAGACGATGATGTATCCCGAAGTTCACACCCTTGCAGATGCTAATCTCCGTTTGGAGTGGTGTGGAGGCACAATGCTCCCCAAGAAGCCACTAGGGCCACCGTAATCTCCTCACGCCCTCGCACAATGCAAGATGTCATGATTCCACTAAGGGACCCTTGAGGGCGGTCACCGAACCCGTACAAATGGCAACCCTTGGGGGCGGTCACTGAACCCGTACACTTTGGCAACCCTTGGGGGCGGTCACCGGAACCCGTCAAATTGCTCGGGGCGATCTCCACAACTTAATTGGAGACGCCGACGCTTGCCCGAAGCTTTACACCACAATGATTGAGCTCCGAACACCACCAACCGTCTAGGGCGCCCAAGCACCCAAGAGGAACAAGTTCAAGGGTACCAAGCACCCAAGAGTAATAAGCTTCTCAACTTGTAACTTCCACGTATCACGTGGAGAACTCAAACCGATGCACCAAATGCAATGGCAAGGGCACACAGAGTGCCCACGTCCTTCTCTCTCAAATCCCACCGAAGCAACTAATGCTAGGGAGGAAAATGAGAGGAAGAACAAGAAGGAGAACACCAAGAACTCCAAGATCTAGATCCAAGGGGTTCTCCTCACCTAGAGGAGAAAGTGATTGGTGGAAACGTGGATCTAGATCTCTCTCTTTTCCCTCAAAAACTAGTAAGAATCCATGGAGGGATTGAGAGTTAGCAAGCTTGAAGAAGGTCAACAATGGGGGAAGAACACGAGCTCAAGAGATGAGGTTCATTGGGGAAGAAGACCCCCTTTTATAGGTGGGAAAAAATCCAACCGTTATGCTCACAGCCCGCACAGAGCGGTACTACCGCTCGACCTCACTGTACTACCGCAAATGGTAGCGGTACTACTGCTTGCGAGATGTACAA
Source organism: Triticum urartu (assembly GCF_056163025.1). NCBI lineage: Eukaryota > Viridiplantae > Streptophyta > Magnoliopsida > Poales > Poaceae > Triticum > Triticum urartu. Next base: position 158,875,794 of record NC_141875.1, on the reverse strand, counting down.
AAAATACTTTTGTGCCTACTTCCGCTGAGCAAAACACGAGATTTTGGTCCGGAGCGGTACTACCGCTTAGGAGCCGCGGTAGTACTCCTCTGGAGCGGTACTACCGCTCAGGAGCCGCGGTAGTACTGCTCTGGAGCGGTAGTAAAAAATTACATCCGCTGTAGCCACGGTAGTACCGGTGCAGCCTTTACAAAAACAACCATAACTTCTGTAAACGGACTCCAAATTCGATGAAACCAAGTTTGTTGGAAAGCTAGCGACAAGGGCTAACACAATCTTGATATAAATACCAATAAGAAGCAAATGAGAAAAGGCCCAAAAGAAAATGGTGAGAACCCTTCCTCGGATAAGACCGGTAAAACCTCCAACACCGAAAACATCATAGAAGACGCATGCAAACTCCGTTTTCAATGAACTCAAGCTTATCATCAAGATGACCATAAGTTCTAAGACTCACAAAGAGAACCAAACAAGAACCAAGAAAGATGATGCAAGGATGCAATGGTTTGAGCTCTCTATGAATGATACGATCAAGCTACTCATCGAGAGCCCCCCTTGATATTACGGCAATCGATCCTATAACCCGGTCTCCCAACTACCAGCATGAGACCGGTAAAATAGAAAACCTATCAAGGGCAAACCTTTGCCTTGCACATGGTCCACTTGAGCTAGATGACGATCTTGACTCCCTCAAGTTGGACCACCTTTCTTGATTGCGTTGGCTCGATGACGACTAGTTGATTGCTCCCCCATACTCCACTATGGGTGAGCCACTCTTCCGCACATCTTCACAAGTCCATTGTCATCACAATGGACGGCAAGCTTCAAGCATTTGATCTCTTCGTGATGATTCACTTGAATTTTCACACCGCAACCTAACCCCACAAAGAACTCTCACGAAGACCATGGGTTAGTACACAAAGCGTAATGGACAATGCTTACCATACCATGGGATCACTTGATCCCTCTGTACATCTTGTACGGTTTGTGTGTTGATCAACTTGATTCACTCTTGACTTAGTCTTGATCAACCTTGATTCTTTCCAACTCTCTTCATTTGGATGATGTCTTGAAGGTAAACATGAATGATCAAACAATCTTCTTCTTCAAGACATGCTTGCAATAAGCTCAACTCTCAAATGATCAATCTTTGGATAATTTCTTGAATAGCACCTTGGTCGACACAAACTCTCCTTGAAACCAACACATGTACTCCAAGAAAAGCCTATGAACAAAACCTTCAAATATAACTCAAGGCAACTATTAGTCCATAGAGATTGCCATCAATTACCAAAACCAAACATGGGGGCACCACATGTTCTTTCAATCTCTTCCATTTTGGTAATTGATGACAATCACTTTCAAGAGAGTTTATACAAGGAATTATGCATCACCAAGCAATGCAACAACCAATAATGCATGCGTATGAGATGCAAATGCTTAGGAACAAAACCAAAGCAAGGAGAAAACTCTGAAGACTTCTCCACAAAACTCTCTGAAACTTCTCCCCCATTGGCATCGATTGCCAAAATGGGCGAAAAGCTTAGAAGGCCAATATAAATTGTGTTCCTCCATAAATTGTGTATTTCTCAACAAGAGAGTGGAATGCAATACACATATCCAAAGGTAAATACTTGGAGGAAGACAAACTATATTGAGGCCCAAAGATTACAAAAGGAAGATATGCCACAAAGACATAATCAAAGAGAGAAACAAGCAATCAAGCAATCAAAAGATACCAATTGAAGCAAGCTATCAAAAGATACCAATTGAACCAACTGGGCCAATGATCCTATGAGCCACATGAATAAAGGATATTATGATAAGAGCAGAGCGGTGTTCTAAAGAAACTAGAGAAGCTCCCCATGATTTGTGCACATCAAGAATTTTTGTATTTGGATACAAAGTGCACAAAATAGGATCATAGCTCCCCCAAAATCAATAGAAACTTACAACAAGTGCAAGAGAGCATATAGAAAACTAAGCCTAGTACTTGCAACAAACACATGGTTGAGCAACAAGTAAGAGAGGCAACTTAAGAGTGGGCTCAACCAAAAAGATGTGTGTGAGTCAAGGCAATGCACTTGAGAAGACTAATGTACATAAGAGCATTAAGCATCAATAAAGTCTTCAAAGAATGAGGCACACGGTGCAAGGCCTATCATTCCCACACACAACTAGCGAATGGGTTCACAAGCTTACTAAAAAGCATATAGAGAACCTATGCTTGTGACAACCCGTGGTGAAGATAGAAGATGAAAGGCGCATCAAGACGAGGGATACCAATTAAGATGGCAAAAACCTTGTAAAGATAAGCATGAGGAAAATAATCTTCACCACACAAGAGTGCATCAAGATGCAATGATATAAGACACACACTCAAGGCAAAAGTTTTCACGGAGCCACCAAAGAAATAACATAAGAAAGAAAAGGTGGGCGTGAAAGAAAGGATATCAACTAGATATGCAACTTCTCTCAAGTGTATAAGATTCTAGGTAGACGAAATCATGATGATATATATCTACAAAGAAGGATGTACACCCGAAATAGTTACAACACGAGGAACAAGATATCCAAAGGGAGATCATACATATACCAATAAGATATTTGCTTGGAAGCATAGCACATGGCTAGATATGGTCTTATTGTATATAAATGAAGTCCACACACGAACAACAAAGACATCACAACTAGCAACAAGAGATCATTGTTGGGATGCTTTGAGAAAGGAAACAAGTATCACAACATGGAATGAATATCATGCTAAGATGCAACCTACACAAGGTTGAAAGCAAGGAAGAATGCATGAAGAGATGCCTGTTACTGAGATATCATTGGAAGAATGTAGTAGATACCAATTAAGGGTAGATAGTAGTTCATTGATCATCCTAGCTTGAATCCAATAAGTACATGGTGACACCACCTTCCTTGTGAGTGAGCCGAGCGTCCAATGCATCTCCAATTGTTTCTAGAACAACAACACAAACAAAATGGTACCCAAACTCATTGGGACCAAAGAGTTAGAAAACCAACAATACATAGGACAAACTCCACATAAATATGTGCACATAGATATGAAAATGAATTACATGCACATCTCATCTAATTTGAGACTTGGTGGAGTTTCCCCTATATATTGGGTCAAAGAAGGAAAGCATGCCAAAGAAACTACATGAAGTTAATATGCATGCTCAAGACTTTCAAGAACCGATACCAAAAGAAAAAGAAATGCCAAGTGAAGAAAGGATACCAAATGAATAAATCATCACTTGGAGGATATCATTAAACGATACATCAAGGAATGAGATATCCATTGATACACAAAAAGAAAGATGTCAAACTCCCAAAAGAGAGAATGGTTCCAAACAAACCAAGTGCTCTACAAAGTTTCATGATGGCACAAAGTACCAAAAGAAACGATTTGCATTCCACCAACACACACTTGAAAAGGATCACAAGGTGAGTGTTCTAAGAAAAATAGGATAGCTCCCCAAGCATTGTGCATTATGGAGAATTTGCATTTGAATACAAAAAGCACAAGATGGGATCACCACTTTCACTATATCTATACAAACAATTGACAAGCTCAATGAAATAACAAGATCCACAAGTGGTATGGAATACAATGGAAGTTGACACAATCCTAGGCAAGAGATAAGGCAAATAAAAGCAAAGGCTAATGTAAAGATGATCAATAATTTCTACCACACAAGTGAGTACCAATTGTCAAAAGACAATAAGTTTTTGGAAATAATTCCCGGTGGTAGATTGCAAGGATATCCAACATCATCTTCACACCAAACACAAGCAAATAGCAACGTGTAGAGCTAACATGCCACCTAGGAACAAGATAATTTACGATATCAACACTAGGTGACAATATCTCAAATGTACACATTTTCTAGGCTAGTAATATACACATAGCATATTACTCCCCCATAATGTGATACCAATTAAGGATAAACAAGAGGAAAATAAAAGGATCCAACAAGAGATAATTAATGGACTATTTAGAATTTGAATTTCTCATGAGAAGACATACCACATAGTGACTAGATAATCTTGAAATATCGATACTAGATGGTATTACTCATGTACACACATTTATAGGATTGTGAGGTGCACAAAGCACATCACTCCCCCATAATGGGATATTCCATTAATCTCTCACAAGAGCCAACTAAGAAATAAACAAGATGCAAAAAGGCTCAACACACAACACACACGTACATGATGTGCAAACCAACATACACATACTTGATTTCTCAAGATAAGCAAATTGGAAGCACAACATATACAAGCACATGCAAGGTACAAAACCACAACATGCTAAGGGGCAAGTAACTTACAAGTAAACAATTTAAGCACGAGTTACCGCAAGGAGGAACACTGGATATAAGATAGAAACTTGATAACCCGAATGACTTGGCTTGAGACAATAAGAATGATGAAGTCCCCTTAATTCTACATAATGTAGCCAAGTCTCCAAAGACCTCCAACAACACCTATTGATCAAGTATGAGTTAGTTGGTCCCCAACCAAGTTGGGTCCTAAGAGGTTAGTCACAATAGGCTTGGCTACCCAAATGGTTCTTTTCTTGACACCACTTTGAGCACCAACAAATTTGGCAAACACATTGCCAACCTTATCCTTCCCAAGAGAATAGATATCATCAATTAGAATAGGGTTGGATAAGGTACCATTTGTGCATGAAGAAGCGACATGACATTTTTCACGACATAGGTAGCAACGTCTACTCTTTACTTTCTTCTCACTTGATTTCTCAACTTGAGAAGCATTAGCTTGAGTTTTCTTGGGAAGAGGCCTTTCTTCAACTTGAGGTTGAGAATGAGAGTGAACTTGTGTTCGCTTCCCTTGTTGCTTGTCACTAATGGGCTTCTTCTTCAATGGGCAAGATCTAACATGATGCCCTTCTACTTTGCACTTGAAGCAAACAATCTTGGCCGAATTCTTGACTTGTTCTTGGCCCTTCTCACTTTGGACTTCTTCTTATTGTTGGAGTTGAATCCAAGTCCACCTTTGTCGTTGGGGGATTTTTGCACACTCAAGATATTGTTGAGTGTGAATTTCCCTTCATGACTCTTTTCCAAGTCTTTCTTCAAAGAAGTGACTTGGGCCTTGAGCTCTTTGATTTCCTCTGCATGGTTAGTCTCAACACAAGTACTAGAGGAAGTATAAGCTTCATCGTTAGAGCAACAAGGCAAGGAAAGCAATTCATCACAAGATGTACCAATGTTATGCATGGATGAATCGCGAGGACTAGCACAAGGCAATATAGCATTTTGACCAAAATTAGTGCTAGTATCCACATGAGGCTCACTAGATGTTACCTTAGCAAGAATAGCCTCATGAGCTATCTTTAGCACATTATGGGATACTAGAAGATCATCATGAGAGCTTCTGGGCTTTACATGATTTTCTTCCAACATCCCATAATTGCTAGATAGCAACTCAAGTTGAGCCCTTAGCTCAACATTCTCCTTTAATATGGATGCTTCACAAGAGATAGAGTTAGTAGCACAAGCATCATCATTAGCAACAAGAGGAGAAGACAACTTGGCAAGCTCTTTTGAATATGAAGCTTTAAGTTGAGCATGAGACTCGGTGAGTTTGATGAGCTCACCCTTAATGACCCTTGAGCCATTTTCGAGGTGCTCAAAGTCCTCAAGGAGTTTAGCATGCGCAACTTCAAGCTCCTCATTTTTAGTTTCAAAATCACTGGCCACCTCAAGAGCTCTATCACGAGATTCCCTCACTCTAGATAATTCTAGAGAAAAATTCTCCTCAAGAGATTCTTTGGTGGTTTGTTCAAGTTCAAGAGCTTGAGAGAGGTCCGCAATCTCATTAGCGTAATCATGCTCATGACCTTCCATTTATCAATGGTGATCTCATGCTCCTCAAGACGAGATTCCAACTCATCAATATAATTCTTGCCCTCAATGGCAATGGACATGATTTCCATGAAGTTGGAACGAGCAATTTTATTTTTATGAAGAGATTTAAAAACCATTTCCCCCTTAATTTTTAAGGAGGCAACATTATCATTCTCTTCATCGTTATCCTCGTCATTATTAGCATCAACATCATCATCAAGAGACATATTGGGTTTCAAAGTAGGAGATACCTTTGAAGCCTTAGCCATAAGGCAAAAAGCAATAGATGATGATGTAGGATCCCTTGAAGCACCATTTAAAACCACATCTTGTTCCATGGAGTGTTGGGTTTCCTCTACATTGTTAGCACCACAACTCAAGGAAATACAAGCATTTTTATCATGGCAACAAGATATAGCAAACATATCATCATGAGATTTAGTCAAGCAATTTCTACATGATATGCAGGGACTATCAACACAAGCATGTGAAACATTTGGAGTGCTCGAAGTGTTAAAGCCCAAAGAAGGAGCATTGCAATAAGATAGTGATGAAGGATCATCCACAATAAGCATACTATCATCATTGCAATGACCAACACTACTCACCATATCATTACCTTGTGGCAAACCACATGTAGGTGAAGTAGAAGAAGTTGAGAAGACTATACGGCCGGATGTGGAGGGAGAACAATCATCCCCACAAAACTTGGACACGCCATATTTATCTTGAAGCTTTGTCCACAACTCATGAGATTCCCGAAATGGCATGAGTTGAAATATAACTACATTGCTCAAAGCATCGAAAAGCACATTAGAAGCTTGAGCATTGAGATAAGAGTTTTTCTCATCCTCTAAAGATAATATTTGGGGATCCTTTGGAGGAGAAAAACCCATATCTACAATTCGCTCTAAATTTGGGTCCATGACCCTAAAGAGATTAAGCATGCGAATTACCCAAACATCAAAATTTGTGCCATCGAAACTAAGAGTGTCAGAGAATCCTAAACCCCTAGTCGACATCCTTACCCTCTAGACGGTTAAGCCCAATAAAGAGAGACGAGGCTCTGATACCAATTGAAAGATCGTGGATGTCGCCTAGAGGGGGGTGAATAGGCGCTTTAAATTAATTACAGTTTAGGCTTGAACAAATGCGAAATAAACCTAACGGTTAATTTGTCAAGAACAAAACCTACAACAACTAGGCTCACCTATGTGCACCAACAACTTATGCTAAGCAAGATAAACTACTAGGTGATAGCAAGATATATGACAAGAAACAATATGGCTATCACAAAGTAAAGTGCACAAGTAAAGAGCTCGGGTAAGAGATAACCGAGGCACGCGGAGACGATGATGTATCCCGAAGTTCACACCCTTGCGGATGCTAATCTCCGTTTGGAGCGGTGTGGAGGCACAATGCTCCCCAAGAAGCCACTAGGGCCACTGTAATCTCCTCATGCCCTTGCACAATGCAAGATGCCGTGATTCCACCAAGGGACACTTGAGGGCGATCACCGAACCTGTACAAATGGCAACCCTTGGGGGCGGTCACTGAACCCGTACACTTTGGCAACCCTTGGGGGCGGTCACCGTAACCCATCAAATTGCTCGGGGCGATCTCCACAACCTAATTGGAGACCCCGACGCTTGCCCGGAGCTTTACACCACAATGATTGAGCTCCGAACACCACCAACCGTCTAGGGCACCCAAGCACCCAAGAGGAACAAGTTCAAGGGTACCAAGCACCCAAGAGTAATAAGCTTCTCAACTTGTAACTTCCACGTATCACGTGGAGAACTCAAACTGATGCACCAAATGCAATGGCAAGGGCACGCAGAGTGCCCAAGTCCTTCTCTCTCAAATCCCACCGAAGCAACTAATGCTAGGGAGGAAAATGCGAGGAAGAACAAGAAGGAGAACACCAAGAACTCCAAGATCTAGATCCAAGGGGTTCCCCTCACCTAGAGGAGAAAGTGATTGGTGGAAACGTGGATCTAGATCTCCTCTCTCTTTTCCCTCAAAAACTAGCAAGAATCCATGGAGGGATTGAGAGTTAGCAAGCTCGAAGAAGGTCAACAATGGGGGAAGAACACGAGCTCAAGAGATGAGGTTCATTGGGGAAGAAGACCCCCTTTTATAGGTGGGGAAAAATCCAACCGTTATGCTCACAGCCCGCACAGAGCGGTACTACCGCTCCAAGGAGCGGTACTACCGCTAGGGCGAAAGTACCCCTTTGAAAAACAACAGCGAGGAGGCAAAAGGCTAGTAGAACCGCTGGAGTGGTACTACCGCTCGTCCTCACGGTACTACCGCTCGACCTCACGGTACTACCGCAAATGGTAGCGGTACTACTGCTTGCGAGCGGTACAAAAAAAATACTTCCGTGCCTACTTCCGCTGAGCAAAACATGAGATTTTGGTCCGGAGCGGTACTACCACTTAGGAGCCACGGTAGTACTGCTCTGGAGTGGTACTACCGCTCAGGAGCCGCGTAGTACTGCTCTAGAGTGGTAGTAAAAAATTACATCCGATCTAGCCACGGTAGTACCGCTGCAGCCTTTACAAAAACAACCATAACTTCTGCAAACGGACTCCGAATTCGACGAAACCAAGTTTGTTGGAAAGCTAGCGATAAGGGCTAACACAATGTTGATATAAATACCAATAAGAAGCAAATGAGAAAAGGCCCAAAAGAAAATGGTGAGAACCCTTCCTCGGATAAGACCGGTAAAACCTCCAACACCGAAAACAACATAGAAGACGCATGCAAACTCCGTTTTCGATGAACTCAAGCTTGTCATCAAGATGACCATAAGCTCTAAGACTCAAAAAAAGAACCAAACAAGAACCAAGAAAGATGATGCAAGGATGCAATGGTTTGAGCTCTCTATGAATGATACGATCAAGCTAGTTATCGAGAGCCCCCCTTGATAGTACGGTAATCGATCCTATAACCCGGTCTCCCAACTACCAGCATGAGACCGGTAAAATAGAAAACCTATCAAGGGCAAACCTTTGCCTTGCACATGGTCCACTTGAGCTAGATGATGACGATCTTGACTCCCTCAAGTTGGACCACCTTTCTTGATTGAGTTGGCTCGATGAAGACTAGTTGATTGCTCCCCCATACTCCACTATGGGTGAGCCACTCTTCCGCACATCTTCACAAGTCCATTGTCACCACAATGGACGGCAAGCTTCAAGCATTTGATCTCTTTGTGATGCTTCACTTGAATTTGCACACCGCAACCTAACCCCACAAAGAACTCTCACGAAGACCATGGGTTAGTACACAAAGCGTAATGGACAATGCTTACCATACCATGGGATCACTTGATTCCTCTGTACATCTTGTACGCTTTGTGTGTTGATCATCTTGATTCACTCTTGACTTAGTCTTGATCAACCTTGATTCTTTTCCAACTCTCTTCATTTGGATGATGTCTTGAAGGTAAACATGAATGATCAAACAATCTGCTTCTTCAAGACATGCTTGCAATAAGCTCAACTCTCAAATGATCAATCTTTGGATAATTCCTTGAATAGCACTTTGGTCGACACAAACTCTCCTTGAAACCAACACATGTACTCCAAGAAAAGCCTATGGACAAAACCTTCAAATATAACTCAAGGAAACTATTAGTCCCTAGAGATTGCCATCAATTACCAAAACCAAACATGGGGGCACCACATGTTCTTTCAGCTGCTATCATTTCCATCAAAGAGCACAAAATTTCTCCCCAAACCCTCCCGGATGAACTTAAACTGTGGGATGATGGTGGTTGGGACTGGCAGATCCGACAACTTTCTGAATTTCACTTCGCTGTGGTTTTCCCTTCCAAGAGTAGCCTCAGGATGATCTCCTCCTACACAAGCTTCACCCTACCTCTCAACCAGCTCATTGTATCTGTGAAGGCGGCTTCCAATGGTGCTAAACCTATCTCCCCCCTCTTGGAAACCTGGGTTCTTGTGGATGATATCCCCCCTACTTTACGCTCTGCTAAATTCGTGATGGCCTTCGGTGAGTTGATCGGCAAGCCTATCATGGTATACCCAGAGTCCCTCTCTGTTCTTGGCCCAGTGCGTCTCAACTCTGGTGGTGGATCCCTTGTGCATTCATGGTTCTGTCGACGTCTTTCCTTTGTCGGATGGCTTCAGGCTGCAGGTCCGCGTGGAGGGCGGCGCCAATTCCCAAACTCCTCCTCCTCCCCCCCGGCCGAGAACCGTGGCAGAGGGGGGATGATGCTGGCAACCTGAGAGGGGGCTCACACCCTCACTTCACAACTTCGGAATGGGACGGAATGGGCTCAGAATCCAGGGAGCTCTTCAAAGATAATGCCTCGAAGAGCAAGGAGGATGGAAAAGATATGGTGGCAGAGAAAGTGTCTGATCAGGTTGCTCCGGTTGCTCCTCCTGCGGGTACTCCTGTGTCGGGGGTCTGCTCCAACCCGCCGGTCCATCCGGGCTCTCCGTCTTTGTCTAGCATTGAGGACCTGCCCGCCCCCCCCTCAACATGCTACGACTGGATCCCTTCCCAAGCGCAAGTCATCTGTCCGAAAGTTCTCCGCTCATAGTCGGGCTTCTTCGGGCACCAAGCTCTCCATGGCGGGGCTCTGCCGCCGCCCGGATGCTGACTTGGGTGAAGCGGCAGGCCATGCCTCTCTGGTGGTGCCGCACTCTACTCCGATGCGCTCCCCTTCATCTACGGCGCGCAAAAGTGGTCGGGTCCATGACAGTGGAGTTCGGGTGGCTGACAAGGTGGCCCGCCGTGCAGCGGTTCGTGATCTCCCTGCTTCAGGTACTCCTCAAGCCCAACCTCCGTCGGTTCCTTCTTTTTCACCCTCCTCCCCTATTAGGCTTGTTTTGCCTTCTTATTCGGATGATCATTTGACAAAGGTCCTCACGGACGTTGGGATATCGCTTGACCATAATGTTGGATCTCCTTCCTCCCTTCTTGCTCTAATAAGGGCCAATGAGGTGGCCCAGGCTGCTATCGCCAAAGCAAAATAGATTGCGGCAGCGCCTCCTGCCTCTTCGGTTGTGGCCGTGGGGGTGCGGAGGGGGGGGATCCAACCAGTTCTGCTGCCCCCGGGGCCTCTGTGAAAAAGGGTGCTCCTAAACCCTGCTTGGCACCCTGAAGGTCGAGCTTACACATTAAGAACTTGTCCTTCAAATGAAAGCGCTCTTTTGGAATATTAGAGGTTTCGGGGCTCGGGGGCGCCGGGACCAAATTAAAGACGTTGTCAAGGGCAATAACATTGATCTGGTCGGTTTGGTTGAAACCTTCAAATCCTCCTTCTCCCCCCACGAGCTCTCTGCCATTACGGGGGCTGATCGCTTCGACTGGAACTTCCTTCCTTCCTCGGGCCATTCAGGTGGCATTCTAATTGGCTCTAAACGTGATGTTTTTGACTTTGTTACTTTCGGTCATGGTATTTTTGGGCCAGTTTCATGGTGTCCCACCATCAACTTAATACGCTTTGGGAGTTTATGGTGGTCTACGGCCCGACAGACTACTCCCTCTCTCCCTTATTCCTGGATGGAATCTCTAATAAAGTCGATTCTTGTACTCTCCCCCTTCTGATCGGAGGCGATTTTAACTTGCTGCGCTCCCCATCTGATAAGAATACCAATAATTTCTCCTGGGTGCTGGCAGATGCTTTTAACGATTTTATTAGTTCCGGCGCCCTCCGTGAGATTCCTAGGGTGAGATCTAGATACACATGGACTAATCATCAGATCTCTCCTATTCGCTCGGTCCTGGATCGTGTTCTCGTATGCCCGAGTTGGGACTCTCTTTTCCCGCTTGCCACTCTCAAAACTAAGGCTATTGTAAGCTTGGACCATGCACCTCTCATTCTTGACGCAGGGCTTCAACGTGCTTTCTCCCCCCTCGGTTCCAGTTTGATGCCTCCTGGCTGCTTGTTGAAGGCTTTCATGACCTCCTTGGCTCTAGAATCCATGACTTTCTTTCGACAGCCCGTCGCTCCTTCGGTCCTATGGATGATTGGCACCAATGCTCGTACTTGCTGCGCAAGTTTCTGCGTGGTTGGTCTCGCAATCATTCGGCCCAGGAACGTAGAGAAAAAACCCTTCTCTTGGCCTAGATCGATACTCTCGATTCTTGGGCTGATTCTTATGGTCTCTCTGACTCTGAATGGGCTTTGCACTTCTCTCTTGAACGATCTTTGGTGCAGCATCGTCGTCTTAATGAAATTTACTGGCGCCAGAGGGGCACGATTAACTGGATGCTTAAAGGTGACTCCCCCACGGCCTACTTTTTGCCATCACCAATGGGAGGCGGCGTAGATGCCTGATTGATAGCTTGTTGATTGATGGTGTTAGGGTTTCTGACCAAGGCATCTGTTGACACACGAACATGTCACGTGTACTCTCGACGCCGGGGGTGATGCACCACAGCTCACATCGAAGGAGACCCGACCGACAGCGCGATACACAAGACAGTCGACGGGCGCTTTTGCAGACCCGAAAACCCCACACCCTCGGGAGGGACCCCGTCAGGGAGTGCGGCGGCTATGGGTTGCCCTAGGTCGATTCGCTCGCCCCTAGAGCCTCGGAATTCGCAGCTCTCAAACACGAAGAACAGCGAAGAATGAGAGAGAAAAACGGTGGAGAGATAAAACGTAGATGAAAATGTAGTATATTGATTTGTTTGATTGTGTGTTGTTTCAATCGGCCGTCACCCCCAACATATATAAGAGGCGGCTGGACTTCTCGTACAAGCAAAGGATTTATCTAGGCTTTCCTTACAAGAAAATTACATCAATTCACGTCCAAAACCCTAGTCAAATTCGGACTGGTTTTATCCGAACTTTCCAAAACTTGTTCGGTTTAAACTGGCTGCACCTTGCGGGTCCTTTTTGCGGTGGTAAACGATCCCGGATGAAAACAAGCCCAAAAGCAATCTTGACCGTTTCGACGAGACGAACAACTTTCATGTTGAAGGTTTTTGATCAGAGATCATCTTGAGGGTCAGATCGGTCTCACAACACAGGCTATCTCCTCGCGCTACCCGTCAGACATGCGTCTGGTGGGGCGCGCCACATCTCGCCTCGTGACCGGGCTGCACTCCGATTGCTCTAACTTTTGCATACGAACTCGGATTTGAACGATTTTTATATCAAAATCGATCGTCTCGACGAGACGAAGACAGCCCGTGTAGATCATTTTTTCATTTGAGGTCTTCTTGGGGCTTAATCGGCTAAACTATACTTTGAATATAAGATCTTGGTACTTCGAGCATAGTTTCGGCCTTCGAGATGAAATCGGACGGCGATGTCCCAAATTTCAAAGATGTTCATATCAATAATACGGAACTCTTTCATGTAGATCACTTCTCCATTTGAGTCCATCTAGATAATCATTTGAGCCCATCTTCAGCTTCTGGTCGGATTGACTATCACAACCTCCACCCCAGCAGGCCTTCCACCCGGGTAAGCTTTCCGCACCGACAAGGTTTCACCCCGGCAAGGCTTTTACACCGGCAAGGATTCTCCCTAGCTCGGCAAGGTTTCTACGCCGACAAGAGTTCCTCCTCGGCAAGGTTTCTACCCTGGCAAGAGTTCCTCTTCGGCAAAGTTTCTCCCTCGGCAAGATTTCACACCGGCAAGCTTCTTCGCCGGCAAGCTTTCCATGCCGGCAAGCTTTCCACGCCGGTAAGCCCTCACATCGGCAAGGTTTTACCCCGGCAAGGTTTCATTCAGCCGGCAAAGGCCGAATACTTTCTCACTCAGGGCCGGCCCGCGAAGTGTTGCCTCTAACTTTTGCAGACGAACCCTGATTCGTGACCATGCCAAAATCTGGTGTCAACACATGCCCCCCTGTTTTTCGGCAAAGCTTGTGTGCCGAAAAATAACTTGTATTGTGTTTGTTATAAGGACGATGTCAACACTCCATCGGCCATTTATTTTCCTCAGGACGATAATCAGGTATCGGCCATGTTTGTGCTAAGGGCGATAATCATATATCGGCCATTGCCCACTCAGGCTTCTTGCCACACACTAAGGTGGTATTTCTTCAAGTACTTGCCATTGAGAGCTCTAGGTAACAGTGCCCCTTGTATGGATTCCACCAAATAAGAGTTTCCGGGAACTATTCTTGCAATTCTAAAAGGACCTTCCCAACTTGGAGACCACTTCCCGAATTTTCTGTCTCTTGAACCAATCGGGAGAATTACTTTCCAGACGAGATCGCCAACTTGAAAATTCTTCAACTTAACTTTCTTATTGTAAGCCCTTGCTACCCTCAACTTGTCCTTCTCTATGGCCATCAAAGCAACCAAACGTTTATCGGCAACCTCATCAATATTGTCCATCATCAAGTTATAAAAGTCCACTGCCGATAAATCATTTTGTTTGGCTATTCTCAAAGCATTCAAATTCACTTCCATCGGTAAAACAGCCTCTTGGCCGTATACTAGCTCATATGGAGTCACCTTTGTAGCACCATGTCTTGAGATCCTATGTGCCCACAAAGCTTCAGACAACAACTCATGCCATCTCCTTGGATTATCCTCAATCTTCTTCTTGATGAGCTTGATTAAAATTTTATTGCTAGACTCAGCTTGTCCATTAGCTTGGGCATAATACGGAGAGGAATTGAGCAACTTTATATTATAAGATTCGGCAAACTCTCTGACTTGGTGTGACATAAAAGATGAACCTTGATCTGTAGTTAACGTTTGAGGAATACCGAATCTATGAATAATGTGCTCAGTTATGAATTGAATTACCTCCGTATGTGTCATGCTCTTGAGAGGTACTGCTTCAGACCATTTAGTGAAATAATCAGTTGCCACTAATACGAATCGATGCCCTTTTGAGGAAGATGGATGGATTTGTCCAATGAAGTCTAAACCCCAACCTCTGAAAGGCCACGGCTTGATAATAGGATGTAACATAGCAGTAGGAGCCAATTGAATATCACCAAATTTTTGACAAGCTTCACACCCCTTATAATATCTGAAGCAATCATTAATCATAGTCGGCCAATAAAACCCAGCACGTCGCAATAACCATTTCATCTTGGGAGCCGACTGATGAGTGCCACAAATGCCTTCATGTACCTCTCCCATAGCAACTCTTGCCTGGTCTTCGTCCAAGCACTTTAGAAGAACATCATCGACTGTTCGGCGATAAAGACCGTCATCTCTCACTGTATACTTGAAAGCCATACGCCGAACAGACCTGTCCACCCTTTCACTCGGATTGCACAAGTAATCAACAATGGGCTTCCTCCAATCGGTATTGTCACCTGCACTAGATTTTTTGTTAAGGGCCGAATCAGTGGGTTCTGGTTTGGCCTCTCCTAAATTGGCAAGACAAGACATTGGTCTTTGAGAAATATGAAACATGCCATGATCAGCATGATAGCCGGATGCTTGCTATGCCAACTCATTTGCTCTCCAATTGTCATGCCTAGATATATGAGTAATGCTAAAACAATCCAATGTAGAAATTATATCCAGACATTTATCAAGATAAACATTAAGTGATTCGTCCAAACACTAAAAGACTTTGGATACTTGCTGCACTACTAGTAACGAATCACCGTAAGCCTCAATATGTGTAACGCCTATAGCAAGTAACATCTCTAGGACGAATAACAATGCTTCATATTTGGCTTGATTGTTTGTGCAAAAATATTCTAGGTGGCACGAGGCTTCAAAAACAGCACCATGAGGAGATATATAAACAATACCAACACCTTGGCCATTGCTACAAACTGAACCATCAAAGTATAATCTCCATGGTACTACTAAAACAAGGTTCATATCAATATCATGCTTGTCATTAATCCGATGTTCAACAATGAAATTAGCAACAATTTGGCCTTTCATGGATTTTAGAGATTCATATGCCAAATCATATTCAATCAAAGCATAAGCCCACTTGCCAATTCTACCACTAAGAATTGGCCTATGCAACATGTATTTAATGACATCGGTCTGACAAGCTACTACACAAGCACTCGGCACTAAATAATGTCTCAATTTTGTGCAAGCATAATATAAGCATAGACATAATTTTTCAATAAATGTATACCTTGTCTCGGCATCCAATAAGCGCCTGCTCAAATATGTAATAGCATGCTCTTTTCTTTCGGTTTCTTGAGTCAAAACAGCACCAATAACTCCTTCCTCTGCTGCAATGTAAAGCCTGAAGGGTTCCCTATGCTTGGGTGCTTTCATCACCGGAGGAGTGCACAAATAATTCTTGATCATATCAAATGCTTCTTGCTGTTTTGCCCCCCAAGTGAAATCAACATCATTCTTTAACCGAAGGATAGGAGCAAACGCATCAACCTTCCCTGACAGATTAGCTATGAACCTCCTCAAGTAATTGACCTTGCCAAGGAACTTTTGCATATCTGTCTTGCATGTTGGGGCTTCCACTTTCTGTATGGCCTCTATCTTTTTGGGATCAATCTCTATGCCATCTTCATGGATAATGAAGCCCAAAAACTTACCAGCTGACACACCAAATGCACACTTCAAAGGATTCATCTTTAGTCCATAGTTTTTCATTCTTTCAAAAGCTAAACGCAAATCGGCCAAGTGAGATTCAAAAGCATCCGATTTTACAACAATATCATCAATATAGACTTCAAGTATGACACCGAGTAAATCATGAAAAATCAAATTCATAGCCCTTTGATATGTGGCGCCAGCATTTTTTAATCCGAATGTCATCACTGTCCACTCGAATAAACCAAGAAAACCAGGGCAACGAAAAGCTGTCTTGGACATGTCCTCTTCGGCCATAAAAATTTGATTGTATCCGGCATTACCATCTAGAAAGCTAATAACTTTATGTCCAGAAGCATCATTAATAAGCATATCGGCTATTGGCATGGGATACTCATCTTTGGGTGTAGCCCTATTCAGATCTCTGAAGTCAATGCACACCCTCAACTTGCCGGATCCTTTCTTTTCCACTGGGACAATGTTAGAAATCCACTCGGCATACCTGCAAGGTCTAATAAAATTAGCTTTAAGCAAACGACCGATCTCTTCCTTGATCCGGTCATATGTTTTTGGATTAAACTTTCTGGCCGTTTGTTTATATGGTCTAAAACCAGCCTTTATAGGTAACTGATGCTCCACTAGCTCTCGGCTTAAACCTGGCATCTCATGATATTCCCATGCAAAGCAACAGACATATTCTTTCAACAACTCGATCAACTTAGCTTTATGATCGGCTCTTAAATTTGCATTTACAAATGTCGGCCTAGGAGTTGAACCATCTCCTATATCTATCTCTTCTAATGGATCGGCCGATGTAAAACCTTGTCCTAATTTATCCATATCATCTAACTCTTCTATGGACTCATACATATCATTCTCATTGGACCGATATTCTACAAGCCGCTTTTGTAACCACTCTGAGTTAGGATCCATTTAAACATATCATACCTTGGAGCCGATTGCATTCAGTCAGCTTTAAAGAGACGGGCACGAAACCATTCTTGGTTGCACTGAGAAAATCAAACTCTGACAAGTCACGTCCCGTCAAGCAAGTAGCATTTGGGTGTTTCCAATCCACTGATGCCTCGGCCATAGCAACACAGGTCGAGTTATCCGCATGAATGACTTCCACTTCATCATCAACCCACTGGATCAAAAACTGGTGCATAGTGGACGGCACGCACTGGTTTGCATGAACCCAATCACGGCCTAGTATGACATTGTAGTTACCTTGCACCTCAGCGACAAAGAATGCGGTAGCCAAAGTTTTACTTCCCACCGTGAGTTCCACATACATCACACCTTTGGCTTCAGTTTTCTCTTTGCCTTCAAATCCATTGAGCACCATGTTGGTCTTTATCAACTCTTCATCATGCAGCCCCAATTTTTTGAAGACCGAATACGACATAAGATTCACCACAAGACCACCATCAACAAGCATCCGAGTGAGCGGTGATCCATTGATATGACCTCTGAGATACAACGGTTTCAGATGCGTTACTGGGTTTTTTGGCTTCTCAAATATTGCATTTTTAGGGCCAAAATCCAGCTGAGCCACCTCCCCTTCCTCATCTACAGCTCGAAACTCAGCAGGTAAGTAATACACCATATTTATATCCATACCTTCATGAACTGGCGTAGACTCATAGTCCAACATATCATCCTCTTCTTCAACTGCATCCACCGATTCTGAAATTTGTCCAAGTGAAGGAGAAGTAAGAAGTGTCACAGACGATGTAATAGTTGTCGCATCGTCCTCCTTTGGTGGCGCAGGTGCTGCTGTGATATGTGTAGAAGCGACTGCATCTTGTATTTGTTTAGGCCTCCACACTTGTTTTGTAGGCACCATGGGCCGAGTGTCATTGAACAACTTATCCCTTTGCTTCTCGGCTTCTTGTTTTGTCATCTCTTGACTCCTTAATCTCTGTAATTTCCTCTTTTGTGTTTTTGTCAGCCCTGGAGGACACCACTTTGGCTGAGTGTATTTAGGATCTCTCATCTTTACTTGGCTGGTGTTTCCTTCAAGGTCATTAGCCGAGTACTTTGGCGCGATAGCAAGTATCGGCTCAGTCGGATCGTTATGCATAATCGGCTGTTGTATGGCAAATGTTTCGGAGCCCAAGATGAGTGAATCGGTATTAGTTTTTTCCTTGCCTTTGCTTGACTCGACCATTGCAGTACTTGGCGATTTAACACGCCATTCTTGCTTGCCGACCCTTTTTGATTATCTTGCACTGGCCGATTGACACCATTGTTCAAACGGCCTCGTGTGGGATAAAAAAGTCTCTCATGAACGGGCCTCCTTTGTTCTGCCCAACCCGGATGAAAAGCATAAGGGGCCATTGGGGGCTGCCTCCATCCTCCATTGAAATCCCCCACGTAGTATGGCACATAGGGGGGTGGCGGCATCCATGGTCCTGGCGCCCACGACCCATATGGCCTTGCATGATGCTGAAATTCTTCCCGAGGAGGTGACCTTGAGCACTTCCAATTTGATGACCGGTTAGAGCTAGAACCGGCCGCATGATTGGCATACTTGGACAACAACATATCAAAAGTTGGCTTGATTTTCTTGTGCTGCACTTTTGCCTCATTCCTCTTCCACTTGCCAACTTCTGGACTCTTGGGTTTGACAAATTTAACTCGAGTATTTTCTTGTACTTGCGGTTGCCCCCCGAGTGTAGGATTCTTAATGGTGATTTTGATTGTCTCCTTGCCACAGGGTTGCTTGTCAAGCACAACCTGTCTCCCCAAGACCTTGTCGCCCTCCTTGTCTTTCTTGGGCTCACCAACAATGAGATTAGCTTTATTAGCAGATTCGGCAACCTCCAGCCGAATGAGTAGCTTCTTTCCCTCCAAATCCATGGTATTCATTGGAAAAGGCTGTTTATCAACTTGCATCTCAGAAAAGTTCAATCGTCCGTCATTAATGGCCGATTGTATCTGCCGTCGAAAAACATTGCAATCATTAGTAGCATGAGAAAAAGAATTATGATACTTGCAGTAAGCGCGCCGTTTCAGCTCTTCAAACGGCGGTAATGTATGAGATATTCTAATAATCTTAGCCTGCAGCAAAGCGTCAAATATTCTATCACACTTAGCAATGTTAAAAGTAAACTTCATCTCCTCATCACGATTCTTATGAATCGGTTTCAGATCATTGCAAGTAAAGGGTTTGGCCTTAGATGGCCAAACAAATTCAGTAGAAAAAACATCACCCTCATCGTCCAAGTGATCACTATCATATTCCACCATATTCATCTTTGGACGATCGGCTTTGTATCTATGCACTTCTTTGAGGTCTTTGCTTCGGCTTTCCTGAGCCAAAGCCCTTTGTAAGACTTGGTTGATATTTAAGAACTCATAGCTTTCTAGCTTTTCTCTAATGGGAGTTCTCAAACCACTCAGCACTAGGTCCGCCAAGTCCCGCTCGGTTATCACCAAACTAAAACACCGGTTTTTTGTTTCTTTGAATCTCTTGACGTATTCGGAGACCGATTCATCGTGCTTCTGTTTAACCGATGTTAGATGTGACAACTTGAGTTCATTGTCGCCGCTATAAAAGTGATCATGAAACTTCTGCTCTAGCTGCGACCAAACCCGAATGGAACCATGTGGTAAAGAAGAAAACCATGAAAATGCGGTACCAGTTAATGATAAAGGAAATAAACGCACTTTCAATTCATTCAATGAGCCTGCCTCACCTAATTGTGCTAAATACTGACTAACATGCTCCCATGTGGTTTTTGTGCCTTCTCCATTAAACTTAACAAAATCTAGAATTTTATATCCTGGAGGGCACTGGATGGCATCAAAATACTCGGGGTACGGCTTTTGGTAAATCCGATTCTGAGGTAACTCAACTCCAAAATTCTCTCAAAGCATCTTAGCCATCTCCTCTCTAAGATTAGCTAGACCATCATCCATAGTGGACGATGAAGCTTGTGGCAGTGGCATAGGAGGAGTAGGGTTACTAGCTGTAGGTAAGAATTGTGGCATGTATGTTGACCCATAATTTGGTAGTGGTCGAGTGGTTGCAGCTGTAGGTAGGGTTTGGTTCGGCGTTGCCACCGAACCTGGCATGCTCATGATAGGACTAATGGGTGCAGCCACAATCTGATTTGTTTGGGTAGGATAATAAGCCATCGGCACGGGAGGCGCCGATGTAATAGGTAAAGCCAGATTAGGGTTTTGCACACTAGCAGCTACACCATCATTACCACTAGACGATTGAGATGTATTCTTCTGAGCATTAGTATTTTCTATGAAAGTTTGGTAGACTAGATTGTTACCATCAGCAATACGACTTTCAATCTCAGCCCACTGCTCAGGAGAAAAGGCAGTACTTACAGAGGGTTTAACCTGCTCGGCTTGAAGAGGAGGGAACTTGATTTCCTCAATCGGAGTGATGTTGCCTTGGCGATCCTTCTTGAATTTTGCAAGGAATTCCTGTAAGTCCTTCTCCTCGCGCGCCTTCTTGTACTCCACATAAAGTTGGCGATGATCGGCCAATATCTCATCAAGACTGGGCTTAATGATGTTATCGGCGTCTACCTCAGATGGCTTGGGAATATCAGACATGGTGGATGATGATGATTGATCTTCGTTCCCCAGCGGAGTCGCCAAAAAGTGTGTTGACACAGGAACACGTCATGTGTACCCTCGACGCCGGGGGTGATGCACCGCAGCTCACGTCGAAGGAGACCCGACCGACAGCGCGATACGCAAGACAGTCGACGGGCGCTTTTGCAGACCCGAAAACCCCACACCCCCGGGAGGGACCCCGTCAGGGAGTGCGGCGGCTATGGGCTGCCCTAGGTCGATTTGCTCACCCCTAGAGCCTCGGAATTCGCAGCTCTCAAAAACGAAGAACAGCGAAGAACGAGAGAGAAAAACGGTGGAGAGATAAAACGTAGATGAAAAAGTAGTATATTGATTTGTTCGATTGTGTGTTGTTTCAATCGGCCGTCACCCTCAACATATATAAGAGGCGGCTGGACTTCCCGTACAAGCAAAGGATTTATCTAGGCTTTCCTTACAAGAAAATTACATCAATTCACGTCCAAAACCCTAGTCAAATTTGGACTGGTTTTATCCGAACTTTCCAAAACTTGTTCGGTTTAAACTGGCTGCACCTTGCGGGTCCTTTTTGCGGTGGTAAACGATCTTAGATGAAAACAAGCCCAAAAGCAATCTTGACCATTTCGACGAGACGAACAATTTTCATGTTGAAGGTTTTTTGATCAGAGATCATCTTGAGGGTCAGATCGGTCTCGCAACACAGGCTATCTCCTCGCGCTACCCGTCAGACATGTGTCTGGTGGGGCGCGCCACATCTCGCCTCGTGACAGGGCTGCACTCCGATTGCTCTAACTTTTGCATGCGAACTCGGATTTGAACGTTTTTTATATCAAAATCGATCGTTTCGACGAGACGAAGACAACCCGTGTAGATCATTTTTTTCATTTGAGGTCGTCTTGGGGCTTAATCGGCTAAACTGTATTTTGAATATAAGATCTTGGTACTTCGAGCATAGTTTCGGCCTTCGAGATGAAATCGGATGGCGATGTTCCAAATTTCAAAGATGTTCATATCAACAATACGAAACTCTTTCATGTAGATCACTTTTCCATTTGAGTCCATCTAGATAATCATTTGAGCCCATCTTCAGCTTCTGGTCGGATTGACTACCACAACCTCCACCCCGGCAGGCCTTCCACCCGGGTAAGCTTTCCGCACCGACAAGGTTTCACCCTGGCAAGGCTTTTACACCGGCAAGGGTTCTCCCTAGCTCGGCAAGGTTTCTACCCCGGCAAGAGTTCCTCCTCGGCAAGGTTTCTACCCCGGCAAGAGTTCCTCTTCGGCAAAGTTTCTCCCTCGGCAAGATTTCACACCGGCAAGCTTCTTCGCCGGCAAGCTTTCCATGCCGGCAAGCTTCTCCGCCGGCAAGCTTTCCACACCGGTAAGCCCTCACGTCGGCAAGGTTTTACCCCGACAAGGTTTCACTCAGCCGGCAAAGGCCGAATACTTTCTCACTCAGGGCCGGCCCGCGAAGTGTTGCCTCTAACTTTTGCATACGAACCCTGATTCATGACCATGCCAAAATCTGGTGTCAACAGCATCATCATGAGTCACATAGTCGAATTTTTCTCCTCCCTCCTCTCTGCCAAACCTGATCAGGGGTTCAGACTATCTTCTAATTTTTGGGGCCAAGGGGTTAGGGTATCCCTGGAAGAAAACCTCCCCCTGTTGATTCCTTTTTCTGAAGAGGAGATTTACTCCGCTATTAACAAAGCCAATGCTAACTCTGCATCTAGCCCGAATGGCTTCTCTATTCCTTTCTTTAAAATTTCTGGCCCCAACTCAAGGCTCTTATCTGTGCGGTTATTCAAGGATTTTGTTTGGGGGCGGTGGACATCTCCAGGCTCAACTATGCTGTCATCTCTCTCATTCCCAAGATTAAGGGTGGAGAGCTCATTTCCCAATTTATACCCATTGCTCTTATTAATAACTTTGCCAAATTCCCCGCCAAGTGTTTGGCTTCTCGTCTGACACCGGTGGCTCATTGTACTCTTTCCCCTACTCAATCTGCCTTTGTCAAGGGGCGTTTCATTCTCGATGGGGTCCTCTGTCTGCATGAGATCATTCATGATATCCACAATTCAGGCAGCAAGGCTGTTATTCTTAAACTGGACTTTGAAAAAGCCCATGATTCTGTGAGCTAGGGCTTCCTAAGACAAGTGTTGTTGGCTAAGGGCTTTGATGGTGGTGTAGTTCATCAAATTATGCAGTTGGTCATGGGTGGCCATAGTGCCATCTCTGTTAATGGGAAAGTTAGCAACTTTTTAAAAAATTCTAGAGGCCTTAGGCAAGGTGACCCGACCTCTCCCATCCTCTTTAACTTTGTAGCGGACACCCTCTCTAATATCCTGTCTAGGGCCACGGGGGCTGGCCACATTAATCTTGTTAGCTCCCACCTTATCCTGGAAGGGATCACTCACCTTCAGTATGCGGATGACATGATTATTATGGTGGAACTCAATGATCATTGCATTGCCCATCTCAAATTTCTCTTCCTTTGCTTTGAGGCACTTTCTGGACTAAAAATCATTTTCTCCAAGAGTGAAGTCATTGTCACTGGGGTCTCGGGCACTGAGGCCTCACGTGTTGCCCGCTTACTGAATTGCCCTCTTGGCACCTTCCCTCTTAAATATATGGGTCTGCCAATTATGTCTGACAAGATCTTGGCTAAAGATTTTGCTCCTATGGTGGCCAAGGTTGGCAATCGTGTCATGCCCTGGAGGGGCAGATATAATACCCAGGCCGGTAAAGTGGCCTTGATCAATGCCTACCTTTCTTCTCTCCCTATGTTCCTTATGGGATTCTATTTGCTTACGAATGGCACCCACGCCGGGTTTGATGAACATAGATGCGTTTTTTTACTGGAACGCGGCTGATAACAAACACAAGTATTGCATGATCAAATGGGACCATATTTGCAGACAAAAAAGCCTTGGGGGCTGGGTATCATTAACACTTTAATCATGAACAAATGCCTGATCATCAAATGGTGGTGGAAGATCATGACCATTACCTCGGATAAGCCTCTTTGGTACAACATCCTCAAAGCTAAATACTTCCCTTCTTCTAGTCCTATGTTTGCCCGCGCCTCGGGGGCCTCTCAGTTCTAAGAGACCTCGTTAAACTTAGGCCTATCTTCCAAGGTCTCGTAAAGTTTGTTGTTTGCAACGGCAGATCCACTAGGTTCTGGCTTGATTGGTGGTGCGGTTCGTCCATGTTGGCAGTTTCTTTTCCTGTTCTTTTTTCTTACTGCTATGATCTTGAGATCTCAATCTTTGAGATCGCCTCCAATAACTGGGATCTGCATCTGCGTCGCTCCCTCTCTCCTGAAGAGTTGGCTGATTGGCAGCGCCTTGTTGCCTTCTTCCCTATGCTCTCGGAGGAGGAGGACACGATGGTCTGGCCCCACTCCCCTTCGGGTCGTTTTTCTGTGAAATCATTATATGGTAAGATGATTTCGGGGTCCACCACTTCCAATTTCAAGTGGATCTGGAGGCCTCGCATCCCTCCTAAGATTAAGATTTTCCTCTGGCAAGCCTCCCGCGGACGGTTGTCGGCTGGTGACCAGATCCGCAAACGCAACGGCCCTGGGTCTGATCGATGCGCCTTGTGTGGGCTTAGAGAAGATACGATGCATTTTTTCTTTCATTGTGTATTGGCTAAATTATTCTGGTGTTGTGTCAGATCTTGGTTGCGTGCTCCCTGGAGACCATCTTCTTTTTCTGATCTTCGACTCTTGGCTAATAACTTGGTTGGGGCCCAGAGGAGAATGTTTTGGGTGGGCTTCGCAGCGATTTGTTGGACTCCTTGGACGACAAAAAACAAATATACTATTG
This sequence comes from Triticum urartu, assembly GCF_056163025.1. Lineage (NCBI taxonomy): Eukaryota > Viridiplantae > Streptophyta > Magnoliopsida > Poales > Poaceae > Triticum > Triticum urartu. The sequence goes on along the minus strand of NC_141875.1, from coordinate 158,850,995 downwards.
AACATGTCTTTCCTACTAAACCTGTTGATTGCTTATTTAAAACTTGCATATTCTTGCAGCAGTGGAGATTATTGACTAAGGAGGAGGACACGGATGCGTTCGACATGATGATATCCAAGATTCGGGCTTCTGCTATCTCCCTTTCTCCAGTTCAAGCAGGCAATTAGGAGTCGTTGGCCTTGTTGTTGCTGTCTTTAGTCCTTCCGGCATGCGTGTCGTGTATTGGCCCGGGAGCCATGTACGTTCTACTTTAGTCTATGCGGTTCTGGGCGTGCTATGTGGTTGACTGTTGTGGTTGTTATGACTCTGCCTGGTGGCTTTATTTATAAAGTCGGGCTCTGGCCTTTTCTCTAAAAAAGAAGAGAGTTGGTCGGTTAATTAATGGAAGACAGGGCAAAAACCGTCACAACACGCTCGCAAAAACTAGGCACCCTAGGTGAACTGGCAGCCCACACAAGAACAAACACGTCGACTAGGAGAAAAGCGCCGTTAAGGTTGCAACCCGGTGTCATCGTCATCACACCTTTGCAATGGCGACTCTGACTCCATCATCGACGGCCACCAACTAGCTTGCACCGCAAAAAGCGCTAAGGCCTGCGCTGATCGAAGCCAAATAGTCAACCGATGACCAGGCAGCTTCGACTTTGTCGACGAGCATTGTAGGAGAAAAGCGTTGGGCCTACGCCGAAACCGACTACCCACCTCGTGTCATCGTCACCGCAAGGTCCTCCTCAGCTCAGCAGCACTAACTTTCATAGAGACAAAGTGAGCACAACAACCCCTTGAACACGAGGAAGAGACCGACCACCAGAGCACAACCGCAAACCTGACTCCACCTAAGCCGCCATCGTTGCCACAAACAGGAAGCTGCACAAACCTCTGCATCATCGGACGGACACCTGCCAACCGCAATGCCGCAAGCGTCCGGCCCCTGGAGCATGCAAATAGGATCCGAAACTCTTCAAGATGACGCCCCAAAGAGGGAAACGACGATGTCGATGGCGTCCCCAACCCCGCGGGGCCTTAGGCTTTCACCTGAAGACCTGGATTCGAGGGTATGCAGGGGGTAAACTCCACGATGGCGCCTCCAATGAGGTAACACGACGTCCATGGACGCTGATGCCATCGGGCACCCAAAGCCCATCAAGCTTTAGCCAGGATCACCGCCGAACACCACACTCCACTCACCGCACCTTTGCCTAGCTTGCACACCTCTCACGAAGCAGCCACGGCATGACCAAGTAGGAGACACAACAATTATCACCGCCAACTTGTTCGGCCGTATTTAACCCTTTAGAGCAACTCCAACCGAACGAATCATTTTGTCCGCTCACGTTCGTCTGGGTCACCGCGGAAAAAAACGATGGCCCAACATGCCGACCCATTCCCAAAATCGGTCCACTTCACGTTTGCGTAGACCCCTTTCTGGCCCAAATACGTGTCCCTTCGGTGTCGTCCCCTTAGTGTCTGTCGTGGCCCCACATGTCGGTCGACCAACAACCCAAGCAGTCATAATTAATGCGGTCACCTACCGAAGGCCCGCCTGGCAGTGTGTGCATGGGCCGCATGGCCGTCCTTTTTAATGGACGCGTGTGGCGGGGCCGGCCTCATCCACTCCTCCCGTCCACATCTTGCCACCTTTGCTCCCTCGCCGGCGACCAGGAAACCCTAGCTAGCTAGCCAGCCCCAAACCCTAGCAAAGCCATGGGCATCTTCAGGGGGAGGGAGGAAGGGGAGGTTCCGCGACGGAGCGAGCTCTTCCCGCGGGCTCCTTCCTGCACCGCCGCCGGCTAGACGCGGCACGCCACCATGGGAGCAGGAACGGTTGCACATCCTAGTCCACCAGGCGCGGTAGCACTGGGAGTACCGCCAGCCCCTGCCATATCCAGATGTGAACTTGTCGCACGACTGGCATTTGGACCCGCAGCGCATCCCCATCCCGGCGGCGCCGCGATCCGCGAGGGCAGACGCGGAGGAGGTTTCCTGGCGGTGTGAGCTGAGCTCCTTACGCCGGAGCAGCGCGCCATATGTGCCTACGCGCCAGACTCTCCTAACTGGAAGCGCTGGTTTGCGCTAGAGCACGAGGAGGAGTGCCGCCTCGGCGCCCACATCGACCACGACGTTCCACGCCGCCCCTGCGGGTAAAACCGGAGGAAGAGCAGGCAGAGGCGGACTACCAAGCCGCCCTCGAGGAGGCCCTGTAGCATGCGTTGGAGGCGAGCCGGCTCGAGGAGGACGCCCATTGGGATGGGCTGGAGCAAGCCCTTGCTCTGTGCGCAGCGAGGGACTACGTCCACGTGCCCTTGTTCGTGTCGCCACGGTCGCCGTCGCCGACCCTCGTCGAGCCAAAGGCCGAGCCAGAGCTGGAGCCGGAGCGCGAGCTAACGCCCACACGGAAGTGGTCACCGCCACCCCCCACTTGGCCTCAGGAGTCCTATTTGTGGACCGACCAGCTCCGCGAGTGGGTGAGTGCGCCTCCCTGCTACTTCGCCTCCACGCTGGATGAGGAGGCGGCCCACCTTGAGCGCTGGAAGGCGCATTGGATCGCGAAGGAGGGGGTCGACGCCGAATTGCAGATGCGTTGGGAGTAGCAGCAGCGGCGCGAGGAGGAGGAGGAGGAGGAGCACGCCCGCCTCGCTGCAATGCCGCCGCCGTAGCAGATGCCGGAGGAGGCTGACCTGGCGGCCTATCAAGCCTCGTTCGGTTGGGCTGGGCCGCCTCCTGTCTTCATCGTCCTCACCGGCGGCGGCAAGGACAAGGCGGTCTATTAGGGCAGCGTGTGGGCGTTTATTAGAGTTTGTAATTTTTTTGTTATGTTTAAGTGGACTTTGGCCGGCGTTTGACCGGTCATTTATGTATAATTATGCTTAATTACGTCAGTGTCGGGCACGTCGGCAAAAATGTATATGCCTCCCAATGAGCGCACCTGCCGACCCAAATAAAAACGCGTTGGAGTTGCTCTTACCCTAATTTTTTTTTAGCAATTTTATCCTTGGGGTTGCCTAGAAGCACCTCCATGCAATTTTACGAGAATAACCTGCGGAAAAATAGACTGCACACAATTAAAGAGACAGAAGAGAGTCGTAAAATACAAGTAACTCTCTCTCTTCTCTTTCTCTGTCAAAGAGCGCAGGATATGTGTTGAAAAAGATGGGTGGGCTGAAGGGAGTGCGGGATGAGTACTATGCCCATCACCGTCGTGCGACAGTGATCGCTCGACTGAAGTGTCCGAAGCCGACGACCGGTCCACGCTCCGGGCTTGGCCGTATCTTGCGTCAGACGAAAGCCAAGCTGCGTGCGCGTGATGTTCGGCCGGATGCGTCCATGCGTGCCTCTCTTTTTCCCGAAAAAGAGAAAATGTTTCCATTTTCCGTATCCACGTCCCGTCTTCTTCTTATCTCGTGCTTATCTTGCTATATAAACCCGTATATATATACATGGAAAAAGGAGTCGCGGGCAGGCTGGCACTTTCCACTCCTGTATGCACGCGAGATTCCCGGCCTTTTAACCTAGCATAGCACAGAGGCACGCACAGCACAGGTAGTAGGTCCTATGGCCGTAGGAGGAACGCAGGCTACAGATCACATGCCGGATTTCGCCATTGTCGCTTCCTTTCAGAGTCTCAGGGAAAAGGAAAGGCTCCAAAACGAGCAGGAGAAGAGAATCACCGGACGCGCGCCCCTGATCACGGCCACGATGCCAAATATGCGGCTTGCGGTTGCAGAGGGGGACGCGGTGCACCGTGCTTGGGGCCGGTCCGTCCGGTCTGGTCTTGCGGGGCGGAGGCGGGGCAGGCAAAAGCGCCGGTTGGGGCCGAGCTTTGCCTCCCCGGCACGCAAGCGCCCTCCCCATCCGTGTGGTGTGACCCCGGGTTCCCCTCCCCGCAAACCCGGGCTCGGGCTCGCGCACGCACCCACCACCCCCACCCTGACCGGCCGTCTCCTCCCCCTCCTGCACTCTTTTTCTCGCCTCGCTCTTTTTCTCGCCTACTACTGGCGACTGCACCACTACTACTGACTGTTCCCCTTCGGCGCTTCCCTTCCCTCCCCTTCCCCGGCGACCGGTGTCGGCGCCAGGACCGACGGAGCAGGCGAGGGTTCCGGTCTGCTCCTCCTCCGACTCCCTCCTGCTCTGCTCTGCTCTGTTCTCCTCCGTGATCGTGCTGGTTTGCTCGCTTCTTTCTTCAGTACCTCGCGATGGTGCTCTACTCTTTTGATTGATTGTGCGATCTGGGGAGGAGGAGGGAGGGGATGCCCCCGAGATTCTGCAATCATCTTTCGGTTTCTTTCTGGCCTTGTGGAGTTATTGTCATGATGCGATGATACTCTTTGCCCCCATGATGTTTTGTTTTCTTTCTCTCTCCTGCGGTGTGATGTTCTTGCGTGCTTTGTTTCGTTTTTCTGTTGCTGGGTTTGGTCGTGTCGTGGGTCCATTGGCCCGACCATGGCGTCACTCAGGCACTGATTGGAGTGCCTGGGTTTTGTACTACATAAACAACTCACTGGGGCCGACGAACATGAGTTCTTCATATATTATATATATAAAGCGGAAAGGAGAACAAGAAATCAACTAAGTGGGAAAAAAAGTTCCTCCTGTCCAAGATTATCATGTTCTTCACTTCCATGCATATGTCGTTCATGCGCATGCGTCGATTTACCTCTGTTATCCGCCTAATTGCGTCATCTTTCTTTCTAGCTGTTGGTTCCAAATCCAATGGCGTTTCATGCTTTTCAGGTGCTTTCTCTGTGGCGTGGATTGGATTAGAGGATGGTTCTCAAGAAGCTGCTTCAATTCTTTGGAGTTGGCAAGAAAAAGAAGAAGAATTCCAACAAAAAAGGTGATGATGTACCTTCCCTGGTTAACTTGGTTTATTTCTCAGCGGGGGGTGCGCATCACATGATCACTGGATGCTCCTTGCCCTCTTTAAAACAATAACCTGGTTTGTCCAATGGTGGTCTCATCCGATAACCATGTGTTTCTTTTTTTGGGTAATGATGATGCATGTGTGTGTTCTTGGTGAAACTGCATACCAATGGGGCAGTCGTAAGTTGTTGGAATAACAGAATAATTAGAGCCTGTTGTATGGTCCAGGTAGTTATGTCAGGATGCTTAAATCTTTATACACTTATTTGTCTTGATTGTGTTGGACCTACTCAAGTATGATATCATTGATAGAATCTGAATGCTACTATGTTATAGTTGGATATAAACTGGCATATGAATGCATGTCTGTGATGATCGACGATGTTTTGGAGTTTGTTATATCAAACCAATTACTTGTTGGAAAAACATTTTATAAAACTTGTTATTTCCCTGAATGTTCTAATGAATGGTTCTATTTATGCAGGCAAGTCCATCGACCCTCTTTGGCAAGGTAGCTTCGGATGACCAATGTTAAATTTTGAAATGTTCTGTTTGTGCCTCCTGATTGGTTTTTTTATTTTTATACTTTAAATGGCATCTGATAGTATCTGAGAAATATCTATTACAATTTATTTTTCACTTGCAGTACTGATTACAGCCCTCAAATGGGTATCTGAGTTGTGACTCTTGACTATAAAATACTTATGTCATTCTTACTACATGCGAAAGAAGATGCACGATGCAGCTACTTCAGTGGTTGTACTTCCATTATCTGAAAAAAAATGCAGCCTCTTAGAAATATAGGAGTCTGTATCACTGGTTTCAGGAAGCAATTAGTTTAGTGCTCTGTGTAAACAAGGGCTGGATGTCAGGGATATACTACATGTATTGTTTCATGCTTGAGGAAATTACAACTATTAGCTTAATGTTATGTAGATTTTACACTGTACCATTCCTTTATGGCTTCTTGCTTTCACTAAATTTAACATGACATTTAGCTGGCTTTCATTAGGAATGAGAGCAGGCATTAATGAAATGGCATTAACCTGTCGTTGAACTGGTAGAGGTTTCAGACCAATTTTAATGAAACCTTGATGTTAGTGCTCCCAGCAAAGAAATACTTTACAATTGGCAGGGATAGCACCATTAAGAAAGCTGATAACCAGCTACTAGTAAATTTTTGGAATGTGATAATGGGCAATCCATGTGATGGAGGAACCACATAGGCATTGTTGCTGTGGCCCCCAACGAGATGAGTGATCTTGGCTGCATTAGATGGGATCCCATCCTGTACAGGCTTGTTCTTCTTCTAAATTAAAATGCCGTAGTTGCTAGTGCCTGTTGGTCGAGTTTCTCCCCCTCTGTATCTGTCCACAATTCTAAAAGTATGTACATATGTGGTGATAACATTCATACTTAGGTCATAATCTTCTGAATTCAGGTGCTAGTGCTGCTCCACACTCCACTGTAAACGTCCTTGCAAGTAACATTCTTTTGAATCCCTGTTCAAGTGGGTCTGGTAATGTGTTGTCACTGCAAAAACATGAACCTGAATGTTCAAGTAACATCTCATCGGCGATAAAGGCAGTAGATGGATCTGAGAACGAGGATCACAAGTTATTTAACCAATTTGACGTTGTTCAAGATTACTCTGACCACCACTATGCAAAGACCTCACCAGGGAAGGTATGCTATGTCCTTTTTTGAACTCTATATCTATTGGGTTCAACTGTGAATTAATTTCCTGCCACCAATATGTGAACAGACGAGCAAAGATTGGACGAAAACAATCCAAAATGAATGGAAGCTTCTACAGAGAGATCTACCTGGTCGGTACATATATTTCTTTATGATTGGAGTATATAATTTTTATCATCCAACTATCATGACATTGACGACGAATACTGAAAGCATCCAATGGTCCTTTATTATTGTCATCAAACTGTTGTTTGTGCTAATTATATCTAATTTATTTGACCTGCTAAATATAGTATGCTAAATATTTGTTGACTTCAACGTAGTATCACATTCACAACACCGTATCTGAACTTCATTAGGATATGCTCATTGATTCTTCTAACTTGATTGAGTTGTGTGTGCTTTAACTAATGTCCCCCCAGTGGAAGAATTCCTTGATACCATTTTTGTATGAACTAATGCCCCCCCCCCCCCCCCCCCCCCCGGTCTGTAACTATAGAAACTTTAATGAATGGTACCATTGTTTCCATATAGGCATCGTTCTCTGCATTTCTTGGCCCTTTTCTGGCAACATCTAGTATGTACGCCGGGGTTTAGGTGCACTCCTGCAATAAGCCCCTAAGACAACAATTAAAAAAGTCATGATTATTTTAGAACTCCTTTCCTATCATATTGGATATACCGTGTCAGATAGTATCATTCAATACTTGGAGAAGAATGGGAAAAATGGAAAAAAATAGTAACTGTTAAATCATGTTGGCATATCACTAACCCTAACCTAATTTGTCAGCGACTCATGTCATATTTGCACTGCAGCCTTTCTTTTAGAGGATTTACACCTGAAATCACTTTTTTATTAATAAAAACGTGGGTCTCAATTTGGTTTCAAATTATGCAGGATCTATATATGTTAGAGTTTATGAGGACAGGATTGATCTGCTAAGGGCTGCTATTGTTGGGCCTTCTGGAACTCCATATCATGACGGTCTTTTCTTCTTTGATGTTCGTTTTCCTCCTGAGTACCCGCGATGTCCACCGGTAAGTTGGCACTTCACACCCACCTTCCCCTTCTTTTTCAGATTTATCACCACAAATGCAATCTCTTAACAATTACCTATCCAATATGCACAGAAAGTGTACTACCATTCAGGTGGGCTTCGACTAAATCCAAACCTGTATGAGAGTGGAAAGGTGTGCCTTAGCCTGCTGAACACTTGGTGGGGTTCTGGATGTGAGAAGTGGAGCAAGTCGAATTCCACCATGCTGCAGGTGTTGATCTCCATCCAGGGCCTTGTGTTGAATGATAAACCATACTTTAATGAGCCAGGCTACAAAAACACGGTTAATACACCTCTTGGTGAAAAGCATTCCATGGCATATAATCAGACTGCGTTTGTACTATCCTGCAAGACTATGTTGTATTCACTTCGGAAGCCTCCAATGGTAATTACAGAACCCTCATTTCTTGCCATCGTAAATAGATGTCTTGGTTACTCTTCATGGCGTAAAAGAAGATTCTCAGTTGACATGGTTACAAAATTGCTGATACCCGTCCTTAAAATAAACTGCATAGATGCATATTGGGTTAGAATAAGCTCCGACGATACATAAGTAAATCAAAATCTTTTGTGTTATCATTTTTTACGATGAACATGGAAGCATATCTTTTTTATTCTGAACAATTTGAGAAACAATCACAGATTACTGGGACGCCCTAATAGCTAAATTTTGTTTCTGTTGTAACAATTGTACCTGCCATCTCCTTAATTCCTTTTTAACTGTGATAAGTCAGCTCTGTAACGTTAGACAATCTGCACCCATAGAGAGAGGAGTTGTTTCTTGTGAGTTGTGACATGAAATTACCAACTTCAAATTTTCCACATCTTCATAACACCTTATATTTTTATTAATGGAATGTTGAACAAATAGAGCAAGAAAAATGAGTTTCTGAAATATCACCACCATTGCGCACCCGTATTTTCTAAAGAAAACCGAGGTCCCATCCCAAGTGGAACTGGTTTGTACTCCCTCTGTTCCTAAATATAAATCTTTTTAGAGATTTCAATATGGACTACATACGGATGTATATAGACATATTTTAGAATGTAGGTTCACTCATTTTGCTCCGTATGTAGCTCATATTAGAATCTCTAAAAAGACTTATATTTAGGAACGGAGGGAGGTAGCACATAGCAAAAAATACATCCTTCAGTTTTGTACCACATGTGCATTGTTCTTCATGCCACCGAATTCATTCTTACAAGCCTTTCACCTGGTGCAGCATTTTGAGACCCTTGTCGTGCACCATTTCCACGAGCGGGAGCGTGCCATCCTGGACGCATGCAGCGCATACGCGTCTGGCATTATCGTCGGATCATCGGTCAGGGATGGCGCGAAGTACGCCTGCGATAAGTGCTTTGCCGGTTTCAAGAAGTCTCTGGATGCACACACCGAACTTCTCGCAAAGGAGTTGGCTAAGAACAGAGCTCAAGCGCTGGAACTGAAGGGAGACACGCCAGCTGCAGATGAGATCGCGTCTACCAGCTAGGGTTCTTGGGCTACCTGACCATTGCTAAATTCACCTACTTAGGGAGTAACTCGGAAGAAAAAGGGTGTGTAAATCACAATCCACACGAAAGTTATGGAAGAAGTCCAGGGGTGGTGGTATAACTGTAGATGAATTGGTTGTAGTTTAGGCCGTTTCTGGAAGATGAAATTTCGCCACGTTATATGTCTACCTCACTTTGTGATTTTATACATGCTTGGTGCATGAGGTGTTGATAGCTTCAGTGCCTCTGGAAGTGTGAATAGAACATGTGCCACTTTGATGACCACTAGCAAAATAAAAACAAGGAGGCAAAACAAAAGGATATTACAAAACTTCAGTCATGTGCACAATCTTCAGCTTTCAGGTTAGAAAGATAAGCAGACATGTCTAATCTAATCTAACTATAAAAGAATGTCTGCATCTCACAAAACTTGATAGTTCAATTAGCAGCCGTTAGCAAATGAGACATCTCATCAGGTATATAACGGAAATCACAACAGTACAGTACAGTACAGGAGGTTTATACAGTGATATAAGAACACGGGGTATCTGTATCTGTATCTATGGTGTCCAGTAGTCCTACAAGCACTCAAAAAACCCGATGCAGCTCTAGAAATACTCGAACTGGCCGGAGCCCGTCTTGGCTGCCGCAACAGCGCCCGTCGACAAGCTGCTCAGAGTGGTGCCAAGGCCACGCTCTGCCGTCTTCTTCTCTTTGCCTAGGTACTGCCTGAAGTCGACGGGGTCCGGCACCGACGGCGGGTGAGCGCTCCTGACGAGCGCCCAGTTCACCCCCTCGAAGAACGGGTGCTGCTTGATCTCGGTGGCGCCCCTCTTGGTCGCGATCCTCTTCTGGGGGTCCTTGGTCAGCAGTCCCCGGATGAGGTCCCGCGCGACGTTGCTCACCGGCGGGCTCTCCGGGAACCGCAGCGGCTGCTCCACCACGTTGCTCAGCGTGGCGCGGTTGCCGTTGCCCTTGAACGGTGTCATGCCGTGCAGCAGCTCATAGAGGAAGATACCGAAGGTCCACCAGTCCACCGCGCTGCCGTGGCCCTCCCCTCGGATGATCTCCGGCGCCAGGTACTCGTGGGTGCCGACGAACGACATGGACCGGGCGTCCGTCGGCTCCGCGTTGAACTCCATTGTCTGCAACCCGTGGAGGCTGAGGTCCGACTTGGTCTTGTTGCGGTTCCTCTTGCTCATGCTCATGCTCAGCATCCGCGGGAAGAACGCCGACGGCTGGATGCACCCGTTGCTCATGCCCTCCGTGTTGGCCAGCCCTTTCTCGATGCCGTTGGGGCCTGCGTGCACCGACGACGACTTGACGAGCATCGGGCTCACCGAGCACCGCAGCGACAGGTCGAAGTCGGACAGCATGATGTGCCCCCCGTCTCGGACGAGCACGTTCTCCGGCTTGAGGTCTCGGTACACGATGCCTAGCATGTGGAGGTACTCCAGTGCCAGCAACACCTCAGAGGCATAAAATCTAGGCAAAAACAACCAGGGAAAGAGAATTATGATGAGCAATTGAGTTATATATGTGTCATCGCACAAACACTGAACCGAATCGAGTACCAATAACAAGGTTGTACTAAATACAGTAATCTGAACTCTGAAGTGAACCAACCTGGCTGCTTGCTCGGAGAAGTGCTTGTTCAGCTGCTTCTGCCGAAGCGAATGGAGATTACCGCCGCAGCAATACTCCATGACAAGGCAGTAGAACTTGTCTGTCTCAAAATGAGTGTACAGCGTGGGCAGGAAAGGGTGATCGAGAAGGCCGAGTATCTCCCTCTCTGTTTGCGCCCTGATCAGCTTGTTCCTGCTGATGAGTGATTCCTTGTCCATCACCTTCATCGCGAAGAACGTGTCTGTGCCCCTGAGCTCCACAAGGTAAACACTGCCAATGTCTCCGTATCCAAGGCGCTTCAGAAGTCTAAAGTGGACTAGGCTGAGAGGGGAGTCCCTGGAGGTGGCCAGCTGGACGGCCTCCCATCGGCAGTCCCCTCCGGTGTGATGCTTGACATGGCCGGAGATGCAGCTATCCAAGCTGTTACTTCTTGGACTGTCAGTGCTACCTTGACGAATGGTTAGAGCGGAATCACTAAGTTTCTCTGGTGTATTACTGTTCATGCCTCTGGATGCTGCTTTTGTTGGTGTCAGCACAGGGCTCTCCGCAGGATTAACGAGGCGTTTTGTCATGTGGTTTGGGTTTCCTTTGTCAGCAAAATCTTCTTTCTTGGGACGTGGTTTCTTATCCGAAGGGATCTGCGAGTGTGCAGCCTGTTTGGATGCTGTGGATGGATTGGCTGAGACACCTGGTTGATTCCGGTCTAAGGCGCCATTGAACGCTGTATTTCCACGAGTGCTGAAGTCCATTGGGATCTGCGAGTGTGCAGCTGGTTTGGATGCTGTGGATGGATTGGCAGACACACCTGATTGATTCCGGTCTAAGGTGCCATTGAACGCGGTATTTCCACGGGTGTTAAAATCCATTTTGTCATTCGCAGTGTCCAGTTTGTTGTATGACCTGGAGTTCATCTGAAACTTCACAAAATAGTTTATTATTACAGTAAGAATGTGCAATAGTAGAACCATTTAACGCTAGAAATAGAATTTGGAAGACCAAATGGTGCATTATAATTCCAAATAAAACAACAACTTCACAATGATCATGATGACTACTTCCTCCGTTCCTAAATATTTGTCTTTCTAGAGATTTCAACAAGTGACTACATACGGAGCAAAATGAGTGAATCTACACTCTAATATATGTCTATATACATCCGTATGTGGTAGTCCATTTAAAATCTCTAAAAAGACAAATATTTAGGAACAGAGGGAGTAGTCATTAGTCAACTTCCCAGGAAGAAATAAAAAAACTGAAGAACTTTTTTGCTATCATAACCATTGCTCTAATTCTGTATTCCTGGGTAAAGCCTTCTCATATGATACATCATTTTGAAGACATATACATTGTTTTAGACCGACAATGTCTAAAGTGATAATAACGCATTACCTAATAATAATGAATTTGTACAAGAATGAAAATACAATTGTATTGATCATTAATTCCAAATGCTTATATTGACATTGTTGCCTTAATAAGCTGTATACAAACGGACATTGTTACCGTCCTCAAACTATCACATATGCCATTTTAAAATAAACATATCCATGAATATGCAAGAAGTGTAATTTAGAGACAGAACATGCACATACAGACCAGTCAACTATATGAAGTCATGTATCTCCTAGACTCCTAGCTCAGAAGTTACACATTTGTCTGTCATGGTATTACATAACAGTCACGGACAGGCATACATATGTAGAATACGATTATAAATCCGTGAGCCGTTTTCTGAAGGTGTTTAAGTAGTAAAATTGGCCTAGCTGGGAACTGTATGCAGTACAGCCCTCTTTTGACTTTCTCTGAACATAACAACGCTGTGTCAAACTGGCATGTGATCGTGCCTGATCATGTATGCAAGCACCGAACAATCGCGAAGGTACATATTCAAAACCAATCAAAATTGAAGCGCCAAACCAAGCAGACATGTATTTCACACCTTGCATTTTACAACGCATTGGAATTTATTGATCTATCTAGCACATTGGAACAGGCCAGCAGGGGTGGCTGATCGCCGGGGGAAGAGGCACAAACCAACCTGGAGTGGATCAGATGAGGCGGACCAAGCCCCGGCGGCCCCTGCAAACGCCACGGCAAGGCACCGTCTGGAAAGGGGGCAGACGCGAGGTCACCCTCCCATGGGCGGGGAGGCGGCGACGGTGGAGGTGGTTGTTTCGCGGGGAGGCGACGGGGCCTGGAGAAGGCTGGGGTGGGACGGGGAAGGCGCGCGGGAATGGGTGGAGAGGAGGCATTGCTAAATTTAACAAGGAGCACGCGCAGGCGCGGCGGAAGTGGGAGGGGGAGGCGGCGGGGAGAGGAGGAGGAAGGGGTCGAAAGAGGTGACGGCCGGGGCGGCGTTTCCCAAGGCGGGCCGGACTGTGGAAGACGAGCCGGCACTTGGAACGGTGTGGTGTGGTTGCGTGATTTTGAGGTTTGGAAATAAACTGGGAACACGACATGTCTCAATTTTTTTCTTGTATTTTCAAAAGGGGGTTAGAGCAATCTGCAGCAGTCTCCCAAAAAATATCTCCCTATACAGGTGTGTGCCCTTGTAAACCTTTCCCTATAGTTAGAGCAACTCCAACGGACCGAACCAAACGGACAGCGATTTTGTCCGCTTTTTGTCCGTTTGAATCGGTCAGGCGGACACAAACGTCCGCTTTCGTATTTGGGTCGACGTATGCGTCCAACGCTCACCCGACCCATTTTGACGGTGCTAAATCCTATTTGGGCAGTACTACGCGTCCGCCGGGTGATAAACCGATAAGATCAGCCGCCTCGGCAACCGTCGGATGCCATCCGAAATAGCCGTCCGATCTACCGTCCTAGCCAATTGGGCGCCTTCGCAACAGCTAGTTTGTTGCGCTCATGGCTTTGCAACAAGGACCTTGTTGCGAAGGTCCACTGAGACAGCACCACTGCCTCGCCATGGACTGAGTAGCTCGGCCATGGAGCATCCCGGCCACTGGAGTCGTCACGCCTCCTCCAAACCAGCACCCCGGGCATCTGCCGCTACTCCAGCACGACAACGATGAAGTCTTACACCAGACACTCCTCTGGCGATTTCTGCAACCGAAGCTATGTTTCTGAAACATGCGCCGTGTTGCAATACTTACCCTCATACGCTCTGACGCGGGGTGCTCATTTTGCGCTTTCTGCAGCCGGGGCTATGTTTCTGAAACACTACCCTTGTTGCAGAAGAGAAAATATTCATCGTCGAACCATTTTTCTTCTTTCTAAAACAAGACCTCTGTTGCAGAAACTTTCTAAAATTAAACCCTGTTGCCGAAAGAAAAACTTCACCGCCAAACACTTTTTTCTTTCTGAAACAAGATCTCTGTTGCAGAAAGCTTCTGAAACAAGACGCTTGTTGCAAAAATAAATAAATAAATAGTTGCACGAGACTTGTCGCCAGTGCGAGCGCTCGATCAAAATCAATCCGACGGCTACGCAGGCGGCGGATGTTGTGCGTGCATCAGCCGGCTGAAGGTGAGTGTTTTCCTATTTAAAATAGAAACAACTTAATTAAATATTAAAGCCGGTCAGGAAGGCCGGCGAGAGTCCACGCGTCCACATTAGTATTAAATAAAACTAAAAATAAACTAAACTACGAGGCAGCGCGTTGCCCTAGGCGTCGTCCTCGGGGTCGGTGAAGTCGATGAGCGTCGGTGCATGGCCGGCCCAGGGGAACGCCGTGTTCCAGGTGGCGGTGATGTCGGCCGCGGGCAGCTGTGCCGCCTCGGGCAGAGCCGGTGAGTGGGGACTGTGCGGCCGCCTGTGCAGCCGCGGCCTGGCGCGCCTCCTCCTCGGCCTCGCGCTCCTCCTCCTCGAGGTCGCGCTCAAGTATCTCCTCGTACTCGCCGCGACGGCGCTCCTCGGTCAGCCGTCGCTGGCGCCACGTCTCGAGGTACGCTGTCTCCGGTGCCGGCGTCGTCTCCATCCAAACCGGTGGCGCGGAGACCCACTCGCGCACTACTCCCGTCCAGGAGTAGCATTCGATAGGGGCGGCTCCGGCTCGGCCTTGACGCGGCGTCGGGGAGGGGACGGCGGGGCCACCGGCGGCAGCACGCAGTCGCCTGCCGCGGAGAGGGCAATGGCCTGCACCATGACTGCCTCGTACCAAGCCTCCTCTTCCTCCACTGCCTCCACCCTGCACCGCTCGTCCTCCTCGCTCTCCCGGTAGACGGCCGCAAGGGCCGCCTAGTAGGCGTCCTCCACTGCTTGGTCCTCCTCGCGGACGACGAGCGGCGGCGGCACGTTCCAGTCGACCTCGCGCACGCCGCGTCGCCTCGCCTCCTCGTGGTCGAAGGCGAACCACCTCGTCCAGTTGGGCGAGTCGGTTGCGTAGGCGAGGTCGCGGCGCTGCTCCAGCGTCAGCATCGCACCTCCTCCGCGTGCGCCCTAGCCGACCGCGACGACGCCGACACCGGGATCCTTTCCGGATCCAGATGCCAATCGTGCGGCAGGGTGGCGTCGGGGTATGAGAGAGGCACGCGGTGCTGTCAGCGCCATTCCGCCTGGTGCACTGGCACGTTCACGCGCTACCTCTGCCGGCGAGCCGACACCAGCGGATGCGGGAGGAACTCTGAGGGGAAAGGGATGGCGGGGTCCTTGCCCTTGGCCTTGCTACTGCTGGCACCGGAGAAGAGCCCCATCTCGCTGTGGTGGTGGTGGCTAGGGTTTGCCGGCAACGGGGAGCAGAGCTTGCTAGATGTTGACGACAATTGGGATGAGGACGGCCTCGACGCACGGTCGGCATAAAAAAAGACGACCGTCGTCGCTGACGCATGGGCCCAAGGTCATAAATTAAGCTGACCAGGTTGGCCACGGGCGGTTGGACGACCGCCAGGTGGGGCCGCGGCGGACACCGAGAAGGTGTGCGTGGCGTCCGTTCCGTGTCCGCGCCAACGCATTTGGGGCACAAATTTGGGCCGCAAATGCGTCGGCGTGAACGCGAAACGGACGAGATTTGGGTTTGGGTCAGCGCGTTGGACCACCACTTTTGCCCGCACCGACCCAAACGGACGCAGGCGGACGAAATGGGTCGCCCCATTGGAGTTGCTCTTATACCCTAACATATGAACCACATATGTCAATGACCAATTTATCTTCTTCTTCTTCTCTCCTACATCCATGTTAGACATCGACGGAGCTTCGGCGACCCGCGGAACTGTGGTTGCGGGAAGCGATGAGGCAATAGTGGTACGGCATGGTGACGGAACAGGCTGCAGCGGCAGGTGTCGGTGTCAAAACTGGCAGATCTCGGGTAGGGGGTCCCGAACTGTGCGTCTAAGGATCGGAGGTAACAGGAGGCAGGGGACACGATGTTTACCTAGGTTCGTGCCCTCTTGATGGAGGTAAAACCCTACGTCCTGCTTGATTGACTTTGATGAATATAGGGGTTACAAGAGTTGATCTACCACGAGATCGTAATGGCTAAACCCTAGATGTCTAGCATGTATGACTATGATCCCTCTACGGACTAAACCCTCCGGTTTATATAGACACCGGAGGGGGTTAGGGTTGTACAGAGTCGGTTTACAGAGAAAGGAATCTTCATATCCGAATGCCAAGCTTGCCATCCACGCAAAGGAGAGTCCCATCCGGACACGGGGGAAGGCCTTCTATCTAGTATCTTCTTAGCCCATTAGTCCGACCCATATCACATAGCCCGGACGCTCGGGGACCCCCTAATCCAGGACTCCCTCAGTAGCCCCTGAACCAGGCTTCAATGACGATGTGTCCGGCGCGCAGATTGTCTTCGACATTGCAAGGCGGGTTCCTCCTCCGAATACTCCAAAGCAGTTAGTCAAAAGAACTATGTTCGGCTCCGTATAACAGTCACAACCCTGAACCACAAGGGCAAAACACTTAAACAAAATAAGCCATGTCCATGGACAGCTTCTTCGGCGAGACATTATGTTCTTGCCTTATTATTATTATTATTATTATTATTATTATTATTATTATTTCGAACCATTTTTAGCCTCCCGCTTCGTATTTCGAGGCGCGGTCCTCATTGACACGCCTTGTCAAAACAAAGATTGTGTCCCCTTATTACGGGATTCTCATCAATACGGGTTTGGGTAATCCAACTGTGCCATAAGCATGACCCCTTGGGCATAGGCGAGTTTTAAGGCTGGGGGGGGGCTTGATATTCACTGCCTTTATAAGGAGATAAAGATTCATCTTTTTACCCCGCACCTTCCTCCTCCTCAGCCCATCCGCCATTGAGCTCCAGCGCCCGAGTTCAATTCCTTCCGACCCCAGCAAACACTCCAGCCATGTCTGGATCTGGCGCTCAAGGCAAGTGGATGGCCTCCTCCGTCACGGAGGAGAACATCCAGGAGCTCCGGGAAGCAGGGTATTTAGCCAAGGAAATCGCCCACCGGCTTCCGGCCAAGAAGCAGACCATACCTACTCCGGAGCCCCATGAGAGATTAGTATTTATTCCTCATTTCCTTCACGGATTAGGGTTTCCCTGTTGGGGAATGCAGTAATTTCAAATAAATTCCTACGCACAGTCAAGATCATGGTGATGCATAGCAACGGGAGGGGAGAGTATTGTCTACGTACCCTCGTAGACCGTAAGCGGAAGCGTTATGAGAACACGGCTGATGTAGTCGTACGTCTTCAAGATTCGACCGATCCAAGTACCGAACATACGACACCTCCGAGTTCAGCACACGTTCAGCTCGGTGACGTCCCATGAACTCCGATCCAGCAGAGCTTTGAGGGAGAGTTCCATCAGCTCGACGGCGTGATGACGGTGATGATGATGCTACTGACGTAGGGCTTCGCCTAAGCACCGCTACGATATGACCGAGGTGGATTATGGTGGAGGGGCGCACCACACACGGTTAAAAGATCAAATGATCAACTTGTGTGTCTTGGGGTGCCCCCTGCCCCTGTATATAAAGGAGCAAGGGGGGAGGCCGTCCGGCCCTAGCAGGGCGCGCCAGGAGGAAGAGTCCTCCTCCTAGTGGGAGTAGGACTCCCCTTTCCTAGTCCCACTAGGAGGGGGAAGGAAGGAGTGGGAGAGGGGAAAGGCAAGGGGGGCACCGCCCCCTTCCTTGTCCTATTCGGACTCAATGGGAGGGGGCACGTGGCCTGCCCTGGCCGGCCCCTCTCTACCTCCACTAGGGCCCAACAAGGCCCATTAGCCCCCGGGGGGTTCCGGTAACCCCCCAGCACTCCGGTAAAATCCCGATTTCACCCGGAACTATTCCGATGTCCAAATATAGGCTTCCAATATATCAATCTTTATGTCTTGACCATTTCGAGACTCCTCGTCATGTCCGTGATCATATCCGGGACTCCTAACTACCTTCGGCACATCAAAACACATAAAATCATATTACCGATCATCACCGAACTTTAAGCGTGCGGACCCTACGGGTTCGAGAACTATGTAGACATGACCGAGACTCGTCTCCGGCCAATAACCAATAGCGGAACCTGGATGCTCATATTGGCTCCTACATATTCTACGAAGATCTTTATCGGTCAAACCGCATAACAACATACATTGTTCCTTTTGTCATCGGTATGTTACTTGCCCGAGATTCGATCGTCGGTATCTCAATACCTAGTTCAATCTCGTTACTGGCAAGTCTCTTTACTCGTTCCATAATACATCATCCCGCAACTATCTCATTAGTTGCATTGCTTGCAAGGCTTATAGTGATGTGCATTACCGAGAGGGCCCAGAGATACCTCTCCGACAATTGGAGTGACAAATCCTAATCTTGATCTATGCCAACCCAACAAGTACCTTCGGAGACACCTGTAGAGCACCTTTATAATCACCCAGCTACGTTGTGACATTTGGTAGCACACAAAGTGTTCCTCCGGTATTCGGGAGTTGCATAATCTCATAGTCATAGGAACATGTATAAGTCATGTAGAAAGCAATAACAATATACTAAACGATCGAATGCTAAGCTAACGGAATGGGTCAAGTCAATCACATCATTCTCTAATGATGTGATCCTGTTAATCAAATGACAACTCATGTATATGGTTAGGAAACATAACCATCATTGATTCAACGAGCTAGTCAAGTAGAGGCATTCTAGTGACACTTTGTTTGTCTATGTATTCACACATGTACTAAGTTTCCGGTTAATACAATTCTAGGATGAATAATAAACATTTATCATGATATAAGGAAATATAAATAACAACTTTATTATTGCCTTTAGGGCATATTTCCTTCAGTCTCCCACTTGCACTAGAGTTAATAATCTAGATTACATAGTAATGATTCTAACACCCATGGAGTCTTGGTGCTGATCATGTTTTGCTTGTGAGAGAGGCTTAGTTAATGGGTCTACAACATTCAGATCCATATGTATCTTGCAAATCTCTATGTCTCCCTCATTGACTTGATCGTGGATGGAATTGACGCGTCTCTTGATGTGCTTGGTTCTTTTGTGAAACCTGGATTCCTTTGCCAAGGCAATTGCACCAGTATTGTCACAAAAGATTTTCATTGGACCCGATGCACTAGGTATGACACCTAGATCAGATATGAACTCTTTCATCCAGACTCCTTCATTTGCTGCTTCCGAAGCAGCTATGTACTCCGCTTCACACGTAGATCCCGCCATGACGCTTTGCTTAGAACTGCACCAACTGACAGCTCCACCGTTCAATAAAAACACGTATCCAGTTTGTGACTTAGAGTCATCCAGATCAGTTTCAAATCTTGCATCGATGTAACCATTTACGACGAGCTCTTTATCACCCCCATAAACAGGAAACATATCCTTAGTCCTTTTCAGGTATTTCAGGATGTTCTTGACCGCTGTCCAGTGATCCACTCCTGGATTACTTTGGTACCTCCCTGCTAAACTAATAGCAAGGCACACATCAGGTCTGGTACACAGCATTGCATACATGATAGAGCCTATGGCTAAAGCATAGGGAACATCTTTCATTTTCTCTCTATCTTCTGCAGTGGTCGGGCATTGAGTCCGACTCAACTTCACACCTTGTAACACATGCAAGAACCCTTTCTTTGCTTGATCCATTTTGAATTTCTTCAAAACTTTATCAAGGTATGTGCTTTGTGGAAGTCCAATTAGGCGTCTTGATCTATCTCTATAGATCTTGATGCCCAATATATAAGCAGCTTCACCAAGGTCTTTCATTGAAAAACTCTTATTCAAGTATCCTTTTATGCTATCCAGAAATTATATATCATTTCCAATCAATAATATGTCATCCACATATAATATTAGAAATGCTACAGAGCTCCCACTCACTTTCTTGTAAATACAAGCTTCTCCAAAAGTCTATATAAAACCATATGCTTTGATCACACTATCAAAACGTTTATTCCAACTCCGAGATGCTTGCACCAGTCCATAGATGGATCACTGGAGCTTGCACACTTTGTTAGCACCCTTTGGATCAATAAAACCTTCAGGTTGCATCATATACAACTCTTCTTCCAGAAATCCATTCAGGAATGCAGTCTTTACATCCATTTGCCAAATTTCATAATCATAAAATGCGGCAATTGCTAACATGATTCGGACGGACATAAGCATCGCTACGGGTGGGAAGGTCTCATCGTAGTCAACTCCTTGAACTTGTCGAAAACCTTTCGCAACAAGTCGAGCTTTGTAGACAGTAACATTACCGTCAGCGTCAGTCTTCTTCTTGAAGATCCATTTATTCTCGATGGATTGCCGATCATCGGGCAAGTCAACCAAAGTCCACACTTTATTCTCATACATGGATCCCATCTCAGATTTCATGGCCTCAAGCCATTTTGCGGAATCTGGGCTCATCATCTCTTCCTCGTACTTCGTATGTTCGTCATGGTCTAGTAACATGACCTCCAGAACAGGATTACCGTGCCACTCTGGTGTGGATCTTACTCTGGTTGACCTACAAGGTTCAGTAGTAACTTGATCTGAAGTCACATGATCATCATCATTAGCTTCCTCACTAATTGGTGTAGGAGTCACAAGAACAGATTTCTGTGATGAACTACTTTCCAATAAGGGAGCATGTACAGTTACCTCATCAAGTTCTACTTTCCTCCCACTCACTTCTTTCGAGAGAAACTCCTTCTCTAGAAAGGATCCATTCTTAGCAATGAATGTCTTGCCTTCGGATCTGTGATAGAAGGTGTACCCAACAGTCTCCTTTGGGTATCGTATGAAGACACATTTCTCTGATTTGGGTTCGAGCTTATCAGGTTGAAGCTTTTTCACATAAGCATCGCAACCCCAAACTTTAAGAAACGACAACTTTGGTTTCTTGCCAAACCACAATTCATAAGGTGTCGTCTCAACGGATTTAGATGGTGCCCTATTTAACGTGAATGCAACCGTCTCTAAAGCATAACCCCAAAATAATAGCGGTAAATCAGTAAGAGACATCATAGATCGCACCATATCTAGTAATGTATGATTACGACATTCGACACACCATTACGCTGTCGTGTTCCGGGTGGCGTGAGTTGCGAAACTATTCCACATTGTTTCAAATGAAGACCAAACTCGTAACTCAAATATTCTCCTCCACAATCAGATCGTAGAAATTTTATTTTCTTGTTACGATGATTTTTTACTTCACTCTGAAATTCTTTGAACTTTTCAAATGTTTCAGATTTATGTTTCATCAAGTAGATATACCGATATCTACTCAAATCATCTGTGAAGGTAAGAAAATAACGATACCCGCTGCGAGCCTCAACATTCATCGGACCACATACATCAGTATGTATGATTTCCAACAAATCTATTGCTCGCTCCATAGTTTCGGAGAATGGCGTTTTGTCATCTTGCCCATGAGGCATGGTTCGCAAGTACCAAGTGATTCATAATCAAGTGATTCCAAAAGTCCATCAGAATGGAGTTTCTTCATGCGCTTTACACCAATATGACCTAAACGGCAGTGCCACAAATAAGTTGCACTATCATTATCAACTCTGCATCTTTTAGCTTTAGTATTATGAATATGTGTATCACTACTATCAAGATTCATAAAAAATAGACCACTCTTCAAGGGTGATGACCATAAGAGATATTACTCATATAAATAGAACAACCATTATTCTCAAATTTAAATGAATAACCGTTTCGCATCAAACAAGATCCAGATATAACGTTCATGCTCAACGCTGGCACCAAATAACAATTATTCAGGTCTAAAACTAATCCCGAAGGTAGATGTAGAGGTAGCGTGCCGACTGCGATCACATCGACTTTGGAACCATTTCCCACGCGCATCGTCACCTCGTCCTTAGCCAATCTTCGCTTAATCCGTAGTCCCTGTTTCGAGTTGCAAATATTAGCAACAGAACCAGTATAAAATACCCAGGTGCTACTACGAGCATTAGTAAGGTACACATCAATAACATGTATATCACATATACCTTTGTTCACCTTGCCATCCTTCTTATCCGCCAAATACTTGGGGCAGTTCCGCTTCCAGTGACCAGTCCCTTTGCAGTAGAAGCACTCAGTCTCAGGCTTAGGTCTAGACTTGGGCTTCTTTACTTGAGCAGCAACTTGCTTGCCGTTCTTCTTGAAGTTCCCCTTCTTCCCTTTACCCTTTTTCTTGAAGCTGGTGGTCTTGTTAACCATCAACACTTGATGCTCCTTTTTGATTTCTACCTCCGCAGCCTTTAGCATCGCGAAGAGCTCGGGAATAGTCTTATCCATCCCTTGCATATTATAGTTCATCACGAAGCTCTTGTAGCTTGGTGGCAGTGATTGAAGAATTCTGTCAATGACACTATCATCCCGAAGATTAACTCCCAGTTGAATCAAGTGATTGCAGTACCCAGACATTCTGAGTATATGTTCACTGACATAACTATTCTCCTCCATTTTGTAGCTATAGAACTTATTGGAGACCTCATATCTCTCAATCTGGACATTTGCTTGAAATATTAACTTCAACTCCTGGAACATCTCATATGCTCCATGACGTTCAAAACATCGTTGAAGTCCCGGTTCTAAGCCGTAAAGCATGGCACACTAAACTATCGAGTAGTCATGAACACGCGACTACCAGGCATTCACAATGTCTGCAGTTGCCAGTGCGGGTGGTACACCTAGCGGTGCTTCCATGACGTAATTCTTATGTGCAGCAATGAGGATAATCCTCAAGTTATGGACCCAGTCCGTGTAATTGCTACCATTATCTTTCAACTTTGCTTTCTCAAGGAACGCATTAAAATTCAATGGAACAACAGCACGAGCCATCTATCTACAACAACATAGACATGCAAAATACTATCAGGTACTAAGTTCATGATAAACTAAAGTTCAATTAATCATATTACTTAAGAACTCCCACTTAGATAGACATCCCTCTAATCATCTAAGTGATCACATGATCCATATCAACTAAACCATGTCCGATCATCACGTGAGATGGAGTAGTTTTCAATGGTGAACATCACTATGTTGATCATATCTACTATATGTTTCACGCTCGACCTTTCGGTTTCAGTGTTCTGAGGCCATATCTGCATATGCTAGGCTCGTTAAGTTTAACCCGAGTATTCCACGTGTGCAAAACTGGCTTGCACCCGTTGTATGTGTACGTAGAGCTTATCACACCCGATCATCACCTGGTGTCTCGGCACGACGAACTTTCGCAATGGTGCATACTCAGGGAGAACACTTATCCCTTGAAATTTAGTGAGAGATCATCTTATAATGCTACCGTCAAACTAAGCAAAATAAGATGCATAAAGGATAAACATCACATGCAATCCATATAAGTGATATGATATGGCCATCATCATCTTGTGCCTGTGATCTCCATATCCAAAGCACCGTCATGATCACCATCGTCACCGGCTTGACACCTCGATCTCCATCAAAGCATCATTGTCGTCACACCAACTATTGCCTCCATGACTATCACTACTGCTTAGTGATAAAGTAAAGCAATTACATGGCGATTGCATTTCATACAATAAAGCGACAACCATATGGCTCCTGCCAGTTGCCGATAACTTGTGTTACAAAACATGATCATCTCATACAATAAAATTTAGCATCATGTATTGACCATATCACATCACAACATGCCCTGCAAAAACAAGTTAGACGTCCTCTACTTTGTTGTTGCAAGTTTTACGTGGCTGCTACGGGCTGAGTAAGAGCCGTTCTTACCTACGCATCAAAAACCACAACGCGGTATAGTGATTGCCTTTTGATATTTAGAAAGAACCCTGTTCATTGAATCCGATTCAACTAAAGCTGGAGAAACATACACCCACTAGCCACCTGTGTGCGAAGCACGTCGGTAGAACCAGTCTCGCGTAAGCATACGTGTAATGTTGGTCTCGGTCGCTTCATCCAACAATGCCGCTGAATCAACAATCAACTAGTGACGACAAGCAATATGTATATACCCACGCCCACAACTCCTTTGTGTTCTACTCGTGCATATGACATCTACGCATAAACCTGGCTGTGATGCCACTGTTGGGGAACGTAGTAATTTACAAAAATTCCTACGCACACGCAAGATCATGGTGATGCATAGCAACGAGAGGGGAGAGTATTGTCTATGTACCCTCGTAGACCGTAAGCAGAAGCATTATGAGAACGCGGTTGATGTAGTCGTACGTCTTCACGATCCAACCGATCCAAGTACCGAACGTACGGCACCTCCGAGTTCAGCACACGTTCAACTCGGTGACGTCCCACGAACTCCGATCCAGCAGAGCTTCGAGGGAGAGTTCCATCAGCACGATGGTGTGATGATGGTGATGATGATGCTATCGACGCAGGGCTTCGCCTAAGCACCGCTACGATATGACCGAGGTGGATTATGGTGGATGGGGGCACCGCGCACGGCTAAAAGATCAACTGATCAACTGATCAACTTGTGTGTCTTGGGGTGCCCCCTACCCCTGTATATAAAGGAGCAAGGGGGGAGGCCGACCGGCCCTAGCAGGGCGCGCCAGGAGGAGGAGTCCTCCTCATAGTGGGAGTAGGACTCCCCTTTCCTAGTCCCACTAGGAACGGGAAGGGAGTGGCAGAGGAGAAAGGCAAGGAGGGCGCCGCCCCCCTTCCTTGCCCTATTCGGACTCAAGGGGAGGGGGTGCGCGGCCTGCGTTGGCCGACCCCTCCCTCTCCACTAGGGCCCAACAAGGCCCATTAACCCCCGGGGGGTTACGGTAACCCCCCGGCACTCCGGTAAAATCCCGATTTCACCCGGAACTATTCCGATGTCCAAATATAGGCTTCCAATATGTCAATCTTTATGTCTCGACCATTTCTAGACTCCTCGTCATGTCCGTGATCATATACGGGACTCCGAACTACCTTCGGTACTTCAAAACACATAAACTCATATTACCGATCGTCACTGAACTTTAAGCGTGCGGACCCTACGGGTTCGAGAACTATGTAGACATTACCGAGACTCGTCTCCGGCCAATAACGAATAGCGGAACCTGGATGCTCATATTAGCTCCTACATATTCTAAGAAGATCTTTATCGGTCAAACCGGATAACAACATACGTTGTTCCTTTTGTCATTGGTATGTTACTTGCCCGAGATTCGATCGTCGGTATCTCAATACCTAGTTCAATCTCGTTACAGGCAAGTCTCTTTACTTGTTCCGTAATACATCATCCCGCAACTAACTCATTAGTTGCATTGCTTGCAAGGCTTATAGTGATGTGCATTACCGAGAGGGCCCAGAGATACCTCTCCGGCAATCGGAGTGACAAATCCTAATCTTGATCTATGCCAACCCAACAAGTACCTTCGGAGACACCTATATAGCACCTTTATAATCACCTAGTTATGTTGTGACGTTTGGTAGCACACAAAGTGTTCCTCCGGTATTCGGGAGTTGCATAATCGCATAGTCATAGGAACATGTATAAGTCCTATTGAAAGCAATAGCAATATACTAAACGATCGAATGCTAAGCTAACGGAATGGGTCAAGTCAATCACATCATTCTCTAATGATGTGATCCCGTTAATCAAATGACAACTCATGTCTATGGTTAGGAAACATAACCATCATTGATTCAACGAGCTAGTCAAGTAGAGGCATACTAGTGACACTTTGTTTGTCTATGTATTCACACATGTACTAAGTTTCTGGTTAATACAATTCTAGCATGAATAATAAAAATTTATCATGATATAAGGAAATATAAATAACAAATGTATTATTGCCTCCAGGGCATATTTCCTTCATTCCCCCCATCCTTTCGTCCACGGCCTTATGTTTTACTATGGGCTAGATTTCCATGGTCTAGCCCCGAATTCCTTTCTCAACATTTAGGCGTTCATCGTCGTGTGTGAGGCATTCCTCTGCATCCCTCCCCACTTCGGCCTATGGCTCAAGGTCTTCAATGTGAAGCCAAAAGTGGTGGACGGTCAACACGTGGAATGCGGTGGCGCCATGGTGAGCAAGCTCCCCAACGTCACTTGGCCCAAAGGCACCTTCATGGAGACCGTGAAGTGGTGGCAGCAGGGGTGGTTCTACGTCACGGAACCCCGTGACTCCACATGGGCCGCTCCTCCCGAGTTCAAGTCCGGGCCTCCACTGCGGCTGACATCCTGGCTCAATAAGGGCCTAGACTGGGCATCATCTGACGAGGTGACGGTGCTGCAGAAGCGCATCAAGAGTATGGTAGACAAGAATACCAACCTTGCCAGTGTGATCCAGGTAATGCTCTTTCGCCGGATTCTCCCCTGCCAAGGCCGAACTCAGCACATGTGGGAGTTCGACCCGGCCGGTCCCCGGACCCTGCAGCGATTCTTCGGCACGAAGCACGAAGACATGTGGAAGCTGCTGTTCAAGACCCAAAAGACGTGGCCGAACACGACCGATGACCTCGGCCTCGACTGTACTCATGCAGCATCTCCCGTAAGATTTCATGATAACTTTACTATTTGTAAATCCAAGGGGCATACTAAGCTTTCCATTCTTCCCACATGGCTGGACTAAGAAGGCGGAGCGGATTCACTGTCTGGCTCCGCTACCCGAAGACCCAACCAGCCCTCTATTAGCGAGGATGCTGGTTCCGGTGCCATATCAGGTGTTGGAAAAGAAGGCCAAGAAGAAGGGCAAGGAGGCCAAAAATGGCCTCCGCTGTAAAGGTGCTTCGGACGTAGTGTCCGAAGACACCGAGAGTCACTCCTCCCCTGACGAAGACGAAGGGGAGGAGGAAGAGAGTGATTCTCCCCTTTAGGGGGGAAAGAAGAAAAGGGGGGCTTCCGCGGATTTGGAGGCGGAGGCATCCAAGAAAGGGAGAATCTCCCTCATGGATGACTCCGAATCAGACGCTGATGAGTGGTGCTCCATGCCGAAGCCCCTGGTCGGATCATAAATACCCCAAAGGCACTTGTACTTATATATCTATCTGGTTTTCTGTCTTGTGATTTTAATATACTGAATTGTAGTCCGGCTCGCATCCTCCCCCAACAATCCTCATCTTCGGGGAATTCGCTGGATCAGAACATGATGGATAGCGGGTCACCTCCACCGGCCTCCTCCCCCAAAGCTACAAACAATGCCGAAGTGTTGTCCCTAAGGACCCTTCCGGGCTAGGGAGAGGTGCGGGAAGCTGTCGAGGTGGTGCCAGAGGGCGATACCTCTGCTGTCGGAGACATGGGAGGACTGACCCCCATGGAGACTAGCGATGGGGGCCATGCCCAATTCGGCCACCAATCGGACATTATTCCGGAGACCCATACGGTTCTGAAATTAGGCGAGCAGCCTCCTTCAAAAGAAGGGGGTGCGCCAATCCCACCGACGACCTCTGTCAATCCGGAGGCGCCGGATACTCTGGTGGAAGCGCTTCAGAGTGCCACCACTGTGGAAGAACATCGTACCCTTATGGGTACGGTGGTTGAAAGGGTTCGGTCTGCTAAAAGCGGATTGAACGAGGCCTACACTAGCCTTCTAAGAGGCTTTGAGGTGTGTAATGTAATATTTTAGCTATGTACAAGGAATGCCTATGTATAGATAGTAGCCCCCTGTAACGCCCCAAGACCATTGCGCCAGGTGTCTTCCAGTTATTCGTTGTCCTTGCCATGTCATTTGCTTGCGTGTTGCATTTTGCCTTGTCATCATCCGCATTGCATCTGCATGTTTTCAAAACATGCATCCGTCCGGGTCCCCCAGTTCCGTCCATTGTCCGTTCTGAGCCCACACATGCACTTGACCTCTCATGTTCGAGCGCTCGGAGAGGAGCTACTAGGCACCTCAGCCACCCGGCGCCCGACCCCAACAACCCACCGTCATCGACTCGACAAGCACGACACCCCTCCGCGCGACCCCTTCCTATGCTACTCCTCCTTCCACGCCCTACTGCAGCTGCTTGATGACCCACAAGTATAGGGGATCTATCGTAGTCCTTTCATAAGTAAGAGTGTCGAACCCAACGAGGAACAGAAGGAAATGATAAGCGGTTTCTAGTAAGGTATTCTCTGCAAGTACTGAAATAAGTGGTAACAGATAGTTTTGTGATAGGATAATTTGTAACGAGCAACAAGTAACAAAAGTAAATAAAGTGCAGCAAGGTGGCCCAATCCTTTTTGTAGCAAAGGACAAGCCTAGATAAACTCTTATATAGAGAAAACAGCTCCCGAGGACACATGGGAATATCGTCAAGCTAGTTTTCATCACACTCATATGATTCGCGTTTGGTACTTTGATAATTTGGTATGTGGGTGGACCGGTGCTTGGGTACTGCCCTTACTTGGACAAACATCCCACTTATGATTAACCTCTATTGCAAGCATCCGCAACTACAACAAAAGTATTAAGGTAAACCTAACCATAGAATGAAACATATGGATCCAAATCAGCCCCTTACGAAGCAACGCATAAACTAGGGTTTAAGCTTCTGTCACTCTAGCGACCCATCATCTACTTATTACTTCCCAATGCCTTCCTCTAGGCCCAAATAATGGTGAAGTGTCATGTAGTCGACGTTCACATAACACCACTAGAGGAGAGACAACATACATCTCATCAAAAATATCGAACGAATACCAAATTCACATGACTACTGATAGCAAGACTTCTCCCATGTCCTTAGGAACAAACGTAACTACTCACAAAGCATATTCATGTTCATAATCAGAGGGGTATTAATATGCATATAGGATCTGAACATATGATCTTCCACCAAATAAACCAACTAGCATCAACTACAAGGAGTAATTAACACTACTAGCAACCTACCAGTACCAATCACGGACTTGGAGACAAGAATTGGATACAAGAGATGAACTAGGGTTTTGTGAGGAGATGGTGCTGATGAAGATGTTGATGGAGATTGCCCTCTCCCGATGGGAGGAGCGTTGGTGATGACGATGGTGATGATTTCCCCCTCCTGGAGGGAAGTTTCCCCTGGCAGAACAGCTCCGCCAGAGCCCTAGATTGGTTCCGCCAAGGTTCCGCCTCGTGGCGGCGGAGTTTCGTCCGAGAAGATGGCTTCTTATTTTTTTCTCACCGAAAGACTTAATATAGCAGAACATGGTCATCGGAGGGCCACTAGGGGGCCCACGAGGTAGGGGGGCGCGCCCAGGGGGTAGGGCGCGCCCCCACCCTCGTGGGCAGGGTGTGGCCCCCCGGTGCACTTCTTGCGCTCAGTATTTTTTATATATTCTGAAAACGTCTTCCACGAAGTTTTAGGACTTTTGGAGCTGTGCAGAATAGGTCTCTAATATTTGCTCCTTTTCCAGCCCAGAATCCCAGCTGCCGGCATTCTCCCTCTTTATGTAAACCTTGTAAAATAAGAGAGAATAGGCATAAGTATTGTGACATAATGTGTAATAACAGCCCATAATGCAATAAATATCGATATAAAAGCATGATGCAAAATGGACGTATCAACTCCCCCAAGCTTAGACCTCGCTTGTCCTCAAGCGAAAGCCGAAATCGAAAAATATGTCCACATGTTTAGAGATAGAGGTGTCGATAAAAATAAAGTACGGACATGAGGGCATCATGATCATTCTAAGAACAACAACTTATATAATTCTTGTCATATGATCTCTTATGCTAGAGTAATAATTCAATCACAATTTCAAGTATTAATCGTAAACTTCATTGAAAACTAACAAACTATAATCTCATTCATTGGAGCAATTGCAATTTATCATAACATAGGAAAGAGTCAATATATAAGAGCTTTTCAGCAAGTCCACATACTCAACTATCATATAATCTTTCACAGTTGCTGACACTCACGCAATACTTATGGGTATGGAGTTTTAATCGGACACAGAGAAAGATAGGGGCTTATTGTTTTGCCTCCCAACGTTTTACCTCAAGGGTAATGTTAACAATAATAGTTCATGAAAACTCACATCCAATTAGCCATATATACCAGGATCTTTCCAACATACTGTGCTTGCCAAAGGATAAAATGTAAAAAGGAAGGGTGAAGATCACCATGACTCTTATGCAAGGTAGGAGATAAAAGTAAAAGATAGGCCCTTCGCAGAGGGAAGCAGAGGTTGTCATGCGCTTTTATGGTTGGATGCACAAAATCTTAATGCGAAAGAACATCACTTTATATTGCCTCTTGTGATATGGACCTTTATTATGCAGTATGTCGCTTTTATTTCTTCCATATCACACGATCGTATAAAGCTTATTTTCTCCCACACTAATAAGTCATGCATATTTAGAGAGCAATTTTTTATTACTTGCACCGATGACAACTTACTTGGAGGATCTTACTCAATCCATAGGTAGGTGTGGTGGACTCTCATGGCAAAACTGGTTTAAGGGTATTTGGAAGCACAAGTAGTATCTCTACTTGGTGCAATGAATTTGGCTAGCATGAGGGAGAAAGGCAAGCTCAACCATGTTGGATGATCCATGACAATATAATTTATCTCAGATGTAAGAAAACATAACCCATTATGTTGTCTTCCTTGTCCAACATCAACTCTTTAGCATGTCATATCTTAATGAGTGCTCACAATCATAAAAGATGTCCAAGATAGTATATTTATATGTGAAGACCTCTCTTTCTTTATTACTTCCTATTAATTGCAACGATGACCAAAACTATCTTTGTCAACTCTCAACAACTTTTATTCATCACACTCTTTCTATGTGAGCTCATTACTCTCCATAAGATCCATATGATCTCTTTGTTTCCTTTTTATTCTTTCTCTTTTCTTTTATTCACTTAGGATCATGGAAAAATAATCAAGCCCTTGACTCAACACTAATCTTTATTATATATAGCTCACAGACTCGATTACATAGAAGGATCATAAAGCAAAACTCACAACTAGATCATACTAAGAACTTTTATTCTACTAGATCAAGATATTACCAAAAGGATCGAACTAAGAAAAACGGTAAAGATAAAAGTGATGGTGATACGATACCGGGGCACTCCCCCAAGCTTGGCAGTTGCCAAGGGGAGTGCCCATACTCAGTTCTTCTTTGTTGGTGAAGAAGGTGGGGTTGTTGATGATGGGTAGTCACACATCGAGCGTAGGAGGTTTTCTAACTTGCGGATAATGCCTTTGAGTGCGATGATATGCTCCTTCAACAAAATATTTTCACGTGTGAGATACTTATTTTGTATACGACCTAACTCAATCATCTTAAAAGCTTCGATCTCAGTTGGGGTAAGAAGATTGTGATCAAGTTGAAGGATGTCTTCTGTTGCCGGATCTTGGTCCTCCGTGGCCTTCTTGATCCCTTCATCCTTGTTGATCTCCATGGGTTATTCTCTCTTCAGCTCTATCTTCATTAGCCAAGCATCGTTTCCCTCATTGTTGGAGGAGGAGGGATACGACATGATACTTAGCTTTGACAACCCTGGCAGAAAACAACTCGAAACACAAACAGAGGATAATTGCGTGATACGGGAGTCAAAACCTCCGGGAAATTATATAATGAATTTTTACCGACCAAAATACGCGCTGTGTACGAAAACGGAGTCTGGAGAGCGCACGAGTGTAGGATCAAAAGTATGTCTAGAGGGGGGGTGATTAGACTACTTGACCAAATAAAAACTTAACCTTTTCCCAATTTTAGTTCTTGGCAGATTTTAGCTATTTTAGGACAAGTCAAGCAATCATCACACAATTCAAGCAAGCATGCAAAGAGTATATTGGCAGCGGAAAGTAAAGCAAGAAACTTTCAAGAATGTAAAGGGAAGGGTTTGGAGATTTCAAACGCTATTGGAGACACGGATGTTTTTCCAGTGGTTCGGATAGGTGGTGCTATCCTACATCCACGTTGATGGAGACTTCAACCCACGAAGGGTAACGGTTGCGCGAGTCCACACAGGGCTCCACCCAAGGGCAACGGTTGCGCGAGTCCACGAAGGGCTCCACCCACGAAGGGTCCATGAAGAAGCAACCACCCACAAAGGGTCCACGAAGTAGCAACCTTGTCTATCCCACCATGGCCATCGCCCACGAAGGACTTGCCTCACTAGCGGTAGATCTTCACGAAGTAGGCGATCTCCTTGCCCTTACAAACTCCTTGGTTCAACTCCACAATCTTGTCGGAGGCTCCCAAGTGACACCTAGCCAATCTAGGAGACACCACTCTCCAAGAAGTAACAAATGGTGTGTAGGTAATGAACTCCTTGCTCTTGTGCTTCAAATGATAGTCTCCCCAACACTCAACTCTCTCTCATAGGATTTGGATTTGGTGGAAAGAAGATTTGAGTGGAAAGCAACTTGGGAAGGCTAGAGATCAAGATTCATATGGTAGGAATGGAATGTCTTGGTCTCAACACATGAGTAGGTGGTTCTCTCTCAGAACATATGAGTAGGAATGATGTGTGTGTTCTGATGGCTCTCTCTTAGAATGAGAAAGAGGTGGAGGGGTATATATAGCCTCCACACAAAATCCAACCGTTACACAGTTTTCCAATCTCGGTGGGACCGAATCATAAAACTCGGTCTGACCAAAAATGTAAACCTAGTGACCTTTAGGAATTTTGGTGGGACTGACATGTAACTCGGTAGGACCGATTCGGTTAGGGTTTGGGCATAGCGTAATCTCGGTGAGACCGATTACACAAACTCGGTGAGACTGAATTTGGTAATTAGCTAACCAGAGAGTTGGTCAGGCAGACTCGGTGGGACCGATTTGCTCTTTCGGTGGGACCGAGTGGAACTCGGTGAGACCGAAAAGTTACAAAGGGGAAACACTGAGTTTACATTGCAATCTCGATGGGACCGATTCGCTCTTTCGGTGGGACCGAAAAGTTACCAAAGGGAAACATAGAGATTGCAACCCCATCTCGGTGGGACCGAGAACCTTATTGGTAGAACCGAATTGCTAGGGTTTTGGCAGTGGCTAATGACAAGTGAAACTCGGTGGCGCCGGATAGGAAAAATCGGTAGGACCGAGTTTGTCTTAGAGTTTAGGTCATATGTGGATATGGGAAAGTAGTTGAGGGTTTTGGAGCATATCACTAAGCACATGAAGCAAGAGGCTCATTAAGCAACACCTCATCCCTCCTTAATAGTATTGGCTTTTCCTATGGACTCAATGTGATCTTGGATCACTAAAATATAAAATGAAGAGTCTTGAGCTTTTGAGCTTGAGCCAATCCATTGTCCTTAGCATTTTGAGGGTTCCACTTTCATATCCATGCCATGCCAATCATTGAGCTTTCCTGAAATAATCATCTTGGAATAGCATTAGCTCAATGAGCTATATGTTGTTATGAATTACCAAAACCACCTAGGGATAGTTGCACTTTCAATCTCCCCCTTTTTGGTAATTTATGACAACATATAGATCAAAGTTTCGACAAATGATAATAAGCATGAAATATATCGTCGCTTTGAGAAGTATGTGATAAGTAAGAGCTCCCCCTAAATTTGTGCATATTTAAAATTTGCTTTGGACTGCAAATGCACAATGAGTTAGAGTCATGGGTTACTCTTCCATGTCACATACATCTTGGTGGAGCGCTCAAAATGATAGGAATGAAATACATGCACTCATCACCAAGAATAGTGAATGATCACAAATCATATATATAATGATGATATTTAAGCAAGCATTAAGCAAACATTAAGTGTAGCTTATGATCAAACACATGATCATCGATGTCTCACAAACATAAGGACGTAGTATCAAGCACTCAAAAGTAGAAAATGTTCAAAAAACCACCAAATAAAACAAGAGAGAAAAGCAACACTCTCTCTCTCGAAGCCTATGATCTATACATCTTCTCCCCCTTTGGCAACAAGTTACCAAAAAGTTCCTAGAAAATGCATAGCACTAGATCGACGCTCAGGCTTGATCTTCAGGTGGTGGTGGAGTCCGAATCACTCCAAGGACGAAGGCTTCTGTAGATGCTGAAGTAGTCGCAGGAGTTGGAGCTGAGGTAGATGCTGGAGCTGAGGCTGTAGCTGGTGCTGAGGTGGTGGCTCTGGTGTCAGCAACTGGCACGGCAGACGACCTCGGGCCTCGTGGCACTCTAGAAAAAGCATGAGTGGTAGTCCTTCCTCTCCTCTCATTCATGTCCTCCTGGAGCTGCTCCACTACAGACTGAACTTCCGTTACCTTGACATCCAAGTCATAGAACTTCTGTTCCATAATCCTTTCTAGGCTCTGCTGATTCTTAGTGAGGTTGGCCAGACTTTGCTCAATTCTCAGCGAGGATGCAATCAAGTAACTGAGCTGCTCTTGCTTGGTCTTCAAGAAATAGTCAGATGCCTCCTCTTGAGTAGGCATCCTGGCAGCTTTTTCCTTCTTCGCCTTCTCCTTCTTTGCATATGCTTGTGCAGACGATGGCTCATTCTCTGTCATCACAACTTCATTGTCCTCGAAATCTGAACGGATGGGCAGGTGTTCCTTATCCAACAAATATATGCCCGTGCCCATCTTGGAGTTGATGAGCTCCTGAATCTGAGGGGCATATCCACAGCTCCTCTTCTGATCTGCAGCTGTCCTCTTAATGGTTTCCACAATGAGACTCATGACCTTGAATTTCTGAGGCACGTCAAAGACATGAAGCAGGTTGATTGCATGACCTCTGATCATCTTGTGATCTCCAGACTTAGGCAACAGAGTGTGCCTTAGTATCCAATTGATAGTAGGCAATCCTGAGAGCAGATAGTGCACTGAGCCAAACTTGAATGTGTCAAGAGCTTCATTGGGAATTTCCTTATACATGTTGGACATGGAGTTATGGTCCATCTTCTTCTTGGCATAGATGTCCAAGTCCTCATCTTGCTCTTCTGGGGCATTGATGATCTGTGCCCACTCAGCCACTGTAGATTGGTACCTTGTACCCTCTGACATCCATGTAATCCTTCCATCCGGATAAAAGTGAGCTGTGGAGTAGAACTGCATGATGAGTTCCTCGTTCCACTTTGTGAGCTTCTGCCCAACAAAGTCCTCTACTCCACACGCTCTGAAGCTGTCCTGAACTCATGGGAAGTACTCCTCATTCTCTTTGATGTAGGTCCAGTCGACCCATCTCATGTCACAAACGATTGGCTTCTTGTCAAGCAAAACAGTCTCATAAAAGTCTTGCTACTCCTTGGTGTGAAATCTGTAATCCATGGCAGTCCTTCTCCTAGAAGCATACGGGTCTGCTTCTCTCCACTTCCTCAGCCCTGAATCTCTCCTGAGCTTCATATCCTCAGCCACAGGATGAGCATCATTGTGGTCTGGGATCTTGAGCTTGAGCTTCCGGAGGACACTCTCTTCCTCCTCCTCAGCAACTTCAGGCACTGGGGCCTTGTTCTTTTCTGTGGCAGGTATACTCCTTGTGTTTCTCTTAGGTGCTGTCTTAGGCTTAGATGCAGCCTTAGGTGCTTCCTTGGGCTTGGATGCAGCTGTTCCTGACCTTATGGCATCTCCCATAAGTTTGGCTGCCTTGGGCGCTGGTGCAGCTGCCTCTTCTTCCTCCTCCTCTTCTACCATGATGGAGGCTCTCCCAAGCACTTTGGCTACAGTCTTTTTCACCCTCTCTTTCCTCTTTTTGCCCTCAGCTGCAACAAGCTCAATGGGAGCAGGTGCAGGATTCTCAGTTGAGGCTCTAGACTTTGACATTGGCTGCCTCCCTGCTGGCCTCTTAATTTTCAGGCCTGGCTTTGAGCCTTGAGCTGGCTAAACCCTTTTGGAAGTGGCCTCTTCCTCTGCCACATAGTCTTCATCCTCAGAATCAGACGTTCTCTTCTTCCTTTGACGTGTGGCAGCCTTAGGCAGATTGCTGGGTGTGCTCCTGCTGCCATCATCAGAAGAACTTGAGGGGCTAGTGCCCTCACTCATCACAACTTGCTGCTCTGAGAGGTTCTGGCTGTCACTTTGATCAGACATGTTGCAAACTGACTGCTGACCCTGTGAATAGATTATAGAAGAGATAGAGTGGATGAGCATCACAAAAAGCAGAGATTTTTGCAAAAGAATAATCCAAAAACTTAGTTTTAGTTTTCCACAGAAAGCATCTCGGATCTACCGATTTTCAAACTCGGTGACACCGAAGCAGTTTTGGCACCAGAACTGGTGAACTCGGTCAGACCGAGTCACAGTTCGGTGGCACCGAGACTGCTAGGGTTTCACATAATTCCAAAATCGGTCGCACCGATAAGTTATTCTCGGTCAGACCGAGTTTAACTTGTGCAATGGCAAAAGCCAGATCGGTGGGACCGAGTTTTTCAACTCGGTGGGTCCGAGATGGTTTCGGCTGAAACCTAACCCTAAAATTTTCGAATTAAACCTAATCTACGAGCGTTTTGACTGGATAGAAGTTTATCAATCATGGCAAGATTCATGATGATCACAATGTGCTAGGAATCAGATTGAGGAATAGCACAATGATGAAGTCCATACCCTAGTTCGGCGTGGACTTGCTACGGCGGCAACGGCGGGGCAGAAATCCGTTGACGGCGGCGAAGACCAGCGACTGGAGGCTGCTGGCGGCGAGGAGACGATCCGGAGACCTCAGGGGCAGAGCAGGCTATCGCGCGGGCGAGGAGGTTTCGGAGAAATTTCCAAAATTCTGCCCGTCATATATAGCCCGACCTTGTCAGTGTGACCGAGTGGAACAACTCGGTGGCACCGAGATGCAAAACTGTGTGCAGTTATTGCAACTCGGTGTGACCGAAAAGTTCAAATCGGTTGCACCGAGATCGAAAACCTAGATCAACTTAATGAACTCGGTAGGACCGAAGTATCGGTCAGACCGAGATTCATAAAGAGGTTTTGGAAGTTTAAGTATATGACAAATCGGGGACTCCGAGTGCTCCTCACACAGAGTGGTTCGAATCTGACTTGATCAAATTTTGTGATGCAGCATGAATAGAGTTTGAGATGAGAAAAGCATATATAGCTAGAGGAGGTTCTTAGGCATTCTTGTCCATCCACTTGGCAAAAGAAGATAAAGCCAAACAATCAAAGCAACAAGTGGATGTCCTCGAATGAGTAAAATATGCAATCAGCATGCTCACACAATAAGATGGCAAATGAAATATGTGGCAAAGCATGCACAACCAATTCTAGCATCTATCAAGCAATTTGCGATGACTAGGTCATCTATATATGAGTATATTGACTTAGGAGTCAAGTGAGAACACTTGATCGTAGGTCATACTCATCGTTTAGGCTCAAGTGGGGTTACCACTTTTACATAAAGCATTGTTTTGTTCACATCTTTAGAGTTGCTTTAGCTCAAGTCCTAGAGTAAAGCTCCCCCTAGATGTGATATCCCCCCTAAGAGGGATGAACTAACCTTGGGTTTTGTCGATGATGACTTCATGTAGATATTGAAGATGTGGATGCTCAATGTTGATGTAGATCTCTTGGAGCTATCCTTTTGAGTGAATTGCACTTTCAATACCTACATGGGTTAGTCCCACAAGGAACAAACAAGGATATCCATAGACATAGAGTGATGCACACAAAAGATGATGTCCATGAAAACTTTAGGTTACCTTGTCCCTTGTCTTACCAACAAGAGGGTTTGTGACTCCTTGAACTAGTGCAAGATGTGGAAGTTGATTGCACTTGTTCTTGCCAAAATGATAAGAGTGAAGTATGTTGGCGGAGTCACCCTCAAGAACTCTCTAGTTCTTCTTCTTTTGGATCCACATCATCCTGATGGGAATCCTTGGAGTTGTAGTCGTACTTGATGAAGTGGAACTTGAAGTAGTCTTGGGAATCCACTTGACTAAGGTCTTAGGAGCTTCTTCAAATGCATCAATTTCCTCTTGAAGCTTGTCCTTGCCTTTTTGCTCGTAGTCTTGTGGTGGAAGATCATCTTGAGCTTGTGTCCCTTTGAAAGAAGTATACTTCTCTTGTTGAGGGACAAACTTTGTCTTGGGGTATTGATCTTCTTCCCACTCAACTCCATTGGCATTGAACTTTCGTTCAAAACCAACACCTTGATTCTTCCGGTGCATTCCTTGCTTGCGCACAATTTCCTCGAATTGCTTACTCCCGGCAAGGCTTTTGTACACTCCTTTCTCTATAATTCCCTTCAATAAGCTATTTTCTTGCTCAAGTGTAACTTGGCTAAGAGAATCATTAGTGGAATCAAGAGAACTACTAGAAGCAACAATATTGGATTTAGCATGATCATTGTTACTACTAGAGGAAGAATCTTTCTTGTTAGATTTGACTTGAGGCATGTAAGTGGATAAGAGTAAACGCTTGGCAATGTAAGAAGAACTTTTCTTGCGGATATCATCATTGATTGCCTTTAAGAACTCATGCTCTTGCTCAAGATTGAGCTTTTCAAAGCGTAGCTTCTCATGAGCCCTTAAAAGTTCTCGATGATCTTCGAAGATAGTGTCATGAGCTAACTTAAGAGTTTTTAGTTCTTTAGTTAGAGCCTCAATCTTCTCCTTATCATTGTCATTCGTTTTATCTTGATTAGCATGATTAATTGTTCTTTCATCATAGTATTCATCACTAGAGTTGTCACCAATCAAATCATCACCTAACAAGTCATCTTCATCACTATTGAAATCAACATACTCGGAGTGTGTTACCTTAGGACCTTTGGCCATGAAGCATCTTCCAATTCCTTCATTTGGTGAGTCAAATATGTCGTAGGAGTTGGTTGACACAAGTGCTAGACCGGCAACACCTTCATCTTGAGTATCTTCGGAGTCGGAGTGATAACTTCTCTCGGAGTGGCTGTCGGAGTCAGAGCCGGATACCCATTCACCAACATGAGCTTGATGTCTTCGTCTTGTGTAGCTCCTTAATGATTTTTCCTTCCTTTCCGAGTCCTTGCTTCTCCGTGAGTATCTTCGTTCATAACGATCATCTCTACTCCTTCTCTCTCTTGGTGGTGATCCTTTGCTTCTTCTTTTTGGAGAATCTTCTCTTCTCTTGTAGGGAGCCGTATACTCATTGGAATAGTGTCCGGGTCTTCCACAATTGTAGCAGTTTCGCTCTCGACTAGAAGATCTTTTGTCATTGTAGGACCTTGATTTGGAGCTTCTGTCTTTGCTTCTATTCTTGTAGAACTTGTTGAAGTTCTTCACCATTAAGCTCAGTTCTTCATTGAAGTCTTGTTTCTCACTTGATGATGTAGGGGCTTCACATGAGGCTTTATAGGCACCACTTGATTTGTTGTGAAGTTCCTCTTTATCCTTAAGTGACATCTCATGAGCAACAATTCTTCCAATCACTTCCGTTGGCTTGAGATCTTTGTAACTGGGCATCATTTGGATCAATGTGCACACGGTATCATATTTTCCATCCAAGGCTCTTAGGATCTTCTTGATGATGAATTTATCGGTCATCTCTTCAGTTCCTAAGCCGGCAATCTCATTTGTGATGAGAGCAAGCCTAGAGTACATTTCAGCGACACCTTCACCATCCTTCATCTTGAACTTGTCAAGTTGGCTTTGAAGCACATCCAACTTGGATTCCTTGACGGAGTCGGTACCTTCGTGCATATCAATCAAAGTATCCCAAATTTCCTTTGCATTCTCAAGGCGGCTGATTTTGTTGAATTCTTCGGGGCACAATCCGTTGAAGAGAATATCACAAGCTTGAGCATTGTATTGCAACATCTTCAACTCTTCCGCGGTAGCTTCACGGTTTGGTTCTCTCCCTTCAAAGAAGTCACCTTGCAAACCAACACACACAATAGCCCAAACGGCGGGGTTATGTCCAAGAATATGCATTTTCATTTTATGCTTCCAACTCGCAAAATTAGTACCATCAAAGTAAGGACCTCTACGGTGATAATTTCCCTCGCTAGACGCCATACTCTCCTAGGTTGTGAAACCAAGGCTATGACCACTAAAAGCTATGGAGATCAAGCAAATGGAGACCAAAGCTCTGATACCACTTGTAGGATCGAAAGTATGTCTAGAGGGGGGGGGTGATTAGACTACTTGACCAAATAAAAACTTAACCTTTTCCCAATTTTAGTTCTTGGCAGATTTTAGCTATTTTAGGACAAGTCAAGCAATCATCACACAATTCAAGCAAGCATGCAAAGAGTATATTGGCAGCGGAAAGTAAATCATGCAACTTGCAAGAATGTAAAGGGAAGGGTTTGGAGATTTCAAACGCTATTGGAGACACGGATGTTTTTCCCGTGGTTCGGATAGGTGGTGCTATCCTACATCCACGTTGATGGAGACTTCAACCCACGAAGGGTAACGGTTGCGCGCATCCACACAGGGCTCCACCCAAGGGCAACGGTTGCGCGAGTCCACGAAGGGCTCCACCCACGAAGGGTCCATGAAGAAGCAACCACCCACAAAGGGTCCACGAAGTAGCAACCTTGTCTATCCCACCATGGCCATCGCCCACGAAGGACTTGCCTCACTAGCGGTAGATCTTCACGAAGTAGGCGATCTCCTTGCCCTTACAAACTCCTTGGTTCAACTCCACAATCTTGTCGGAGGCTCCCAAGTGACACCTAGCCAATCTAGGAGACACCACTCTCCAAGAAGTAACAAATGGTGTGTAGGTAATGAACTCCTTGCTCTTGTGCTTCAAATGATAGTCTCCCCAACACTCAACTCTCTCTCATAGGATTTGGATTTGGTGGAAAGAAGATTTGAGTGGAAAGCAACTTGGGAAGGCTAGAGATCAAGATTCATATGGTAGGAATGGAATGTCTTGGTCTCAACACATGAGTAGGTGGTTCTCTCTCAGAACATATGAGTAGGAATGATGTGTGTGTTCTGATGGCTCTCTCTTAGAATGAGAAAGAGGTGGAGGGGTATATATAGCCTCCACACAAAATCCAACCATTACACAGTTTTCCAATCTCGGTGGGACCGAATCATAAAACTCGGTCTGACCGAAAATGTAAACCTAGTGACCGTTAGGAATTTCGGTGGGACTGACATGCAACTCGGTAGGACCGATTCGGTTAGGGTTTGGGCATAACGTAATCTCGGTGAGACCGATTACACAAACTCGGTGAGACCGAATTTGGTAATTAGCTAACCAGAGAGTTGGTCAGGCAGACTCGGTGGGACCGATTTGCTCTTTCGGTGGGACCGAGTGGAACTCGGTGAGACCGAAAAGTTACAAAGGGGAAACACTGAGTTTACATTGCAATCTCGGTGGGACCGATTCGCTCTTTCAGTGGGACCGAAAAGTTACGAAAGGGAAACAAAGAGATTGCAACCCCATCTCGGTGGGACCGAGAACCTTATCGGTAGAACCGAATTGCTAGGGTTTTGGCAGTGGCTAATGACAAGTGAAACTCGGTGGCGCCGGATAGGAAAAATCGGTAGGACCGAGTTTGGCTTAGAGTTTAGGTCATATGTGGATATGGGAAAGTAGTTGAGGGTTTTGGAGCATATCACTAAGCACATGAAGCAAGAGGCTCATTAAGCAACACCTCATCCCTCCTTAATAGTATTGGCTTTTCCTAAGGACTCAATGTGATCTTGGATCACTAAAATATAAAATGAAGAGTCTTGAGCTTTTGAGCTTGAGCCAATCCATTGTGCTTAGCATTTTGAGGGTTCCACTTTCATATCCATGCCATGCCAATCATTGAGCTTTCCTGAAATAATCATCTTGGAATAGCATTAGCTCAATGAGCTATATGTTGTTATGAATTACCAAAACCACCTAGGGATAGTTGCACTTTCAACTAGGTGCCCACGAGGTAGGGGGCGCGCCCAGTAGGGTAGGGCACGCCCTCCTCCCTCGTGGAGGCCTCGTGTCCTTCCCGGACTGCTTCTTATTTTTCTATTTTTCTAAATATTCCAAAACGGAGAAATATTTCCTTAAAAACTGTTTTGGGGTCGGTTTACTTATCGTACCACATACCTATTCCTTTTCGGAGTCTGAAACATTCCGGAAAGTGTCCCTTATTGTCGGTGTACAAAAAGAGGGGTACACTTTTTTGTACCCCTATAACTATGCACGGACAGTCTGAGCCACGGGCACCACCACACCAAGCAAGGAAAGGGAGGTGAGCCAGGGTAAGACCGAAGCTCAAGGGA
Source organism: Triticum urartu (assembly GCF_056163025.1). Taxonomy (NCBI): domain Eukaryota; kingdom Viridiplantae; phylum Streptophyta; class Magnoliopsida; order Poales; family Poaceae; genus Triticum; species Triticum urartu. The sequence goes on along the minus strand of NC_141875.1, from coordinate 158,808,849 downwards.
ACTAGGACGACACCAAGGCCAAGACCACGAAGAGCAAAAGGGACGAAGCGGACTCCCCCGGCAAGATCCTTGCCGGGAGACAGCTTTGGCAACCCCGGCAAGACCCTTGCCGCGGCGACTCGCCCCACGCCTACGGAGCAAATTACCCTTGAGTCCACTGCCCCCAAGGGGCAAGGATTCGGGAGACATCCCCGTGGTGGCATGCAGATCTTTGTGAAGACATTCAAGATCAGATACGCACTAAGAAGACGACGACCTTTGGCGAGATAGCAGCCAGGGAAGACCACGAGACCCCCGGCAAGCGCCTTGCCGGGGATGACAGCAGGCGCCTCGGCAAGACCCTTGCCGGGGCCCCGGAAAGGCCCTTGCCAAGGACATCTGCAGGGCCACCATCAGGCCCACGCCGACTAAACCTCCACCACCATACACATGCAGCTGCCGACCCAACCAGCTGGGCAGGCACCTGCGTGGCGGCATGCAGATCTTCGTGAAGACCCACCACTGCGCCACCTCAGCTGCCTGCCTACCTACATGGCATCACATGCATCACTGGCCAGGGCGCGTGTCGACACAAGAAGGAGTAGCGACAGACGAGACATGTTTCTCCCCCGTCCCCGATAAAGCAAGGACACCTAAGCAAGACGCATTAAATGCGCCTTGTCATGTAATGCGAGGGATAACCTCGCATCACTGTACCCTTTCCACCTCCTGCGTGCCACTGTGGCAACCCCTTTTTCTATAAAAGGAGGCCCGAGGCGACCAGGAGGAGGATTCGGCTTTTTTGGAGCTCCTAATGCCCCAGAGCTAGCTCAAGAACAGGAATATACATCCACCAAAGTAGGAGTAGGGTTTTACGCATCCTCGCGGCTCGAACCTGGATAAACAAACTGTGTACTATCTGTTTGATCCGCTCTTCTCACGACCCCACGCCCCGCTAACCATAGTAATGATTCTTGTGATCCCATAGGTGTCATTCCCACCGACATCTTTGGCGTGCCAGGTAGGGGGCGCAGTTGTGAGAATTGGCTCCAGCAGTTAGCCCAGCACTCCTTCGTCTTCGTGGCCCTTGGAGAAGAAAGGAGGCCAGAAGATCGGCACTCGAGTGACTGCAAACAGAAGCTAAGTTGCACTAAACCCTTATTTGTTCTATCCTTCTTATATGAGATTATTCCCTCCGGAGATGTCATGCCTTTGTATGAGAAACCTGCACGCCAGGGGGCTCTCCCATGAACGGCAACGCCCTTGCCCTGTTTCGAGTCCGCTCAACAGCTCAAGCGGCTGCGTCGAGAATGGCAGAGTAGCCTTCCGCGATCAACAACGCTCTCGATTCTGACTCGAGTCAAGCTCGACAGTTCGAGCGGCCGCGTTCAGAACGGTAAGGTGGCTCGTCCGGCAGCACGCATATCTGGCAGGCCCATGGGGTTCCGTCCCCAAAACGCCGCTAGGGGCTTCCGCACCGGCGAACCTACCCAATCGACGTAGGGCGCACATACAAAGAGAAATTGAACAGGGAAATAACGTGCATGAAAATTAAGAGTACTGCAAAAGTTATGTTACATCACATCATTACTGCGGTTCTAACTAAAGATAAAATTTGTCTTGGTCGGGAACCTGCAGCGGCGAAGAAGAATGGGATGCCTAATCCCGGCGCTGGCCTTCCACCCTCTTGATTTCGTCGATACTGCTGATGATGGGCTTGATGCGCTCCTTGAGCACCGTGAGGTCAGTACCATCCGGCAAGCTATCCATCGCGGCTTCGAAGTCGAGGTCGGGATTCCAGTACGCCATCTTGGTGAGGACCTTGGTCATGACCCCCCCGGCAAAGTCGCCGGGCCTCCCCGGCCAACGTGGCCGCTCTGTTGGAGTGAAGATAAGCCAAGGCTCCAAGGACGCCCTCGAAGAACTGGGTCAGCTTGGCGTTGACGGTCCCGCTGCGCTCAGGGGCATACCTCACGTTTGGCATCCCCATGGTGGCCAACTGCGAGGTGACCCTTCCGGCGACGTCCTCCAGATGGCTGATCCATCTGTTCTCGCCCGCCACATATTCCTGGTGGGAGGCGGCCTCGTTCGCCCGCAGCTGCTTCTCCTCCTCGAGGCTCCTGGTCAAGGTCTCCTCCCAAGCTCTGCTCCCCGACAACATGTTCTCGAGATTCTCCAGCTTCAGCTTGAGATCTCTGATGGAGTTTTGCGCTTCAGAGAGCTCCCCAGCCCTGCTGATGACCGCTCCTTGCGCCTCTACCAAGGCGCTGTTGAGCGTGCTCTTCTCGTTGGACAGCTTGAGGGCCTGCTCCTTCAGCTCGTCCCGCTCTACCTCCAACTCCTTCACCTTGCCGGCATGGGCCAGAGATTGGGCATCGAGTGCCTCTTTGTGCCTCTGCTCTAGCTCGTGAGTCCATCGCACGACAAGGGCCTCGAGCTCCTCATCCTTGCCGCGGAGCGTTGCAGCAAGCTTCGCCTCCACGGAGAGGTCCTCTTCCTGGGAATCCAATGCGGCTTGATGCTGGTTCTGGGCGGGCTCGGCTGCGGCATCCAAGTTCGCCGCCTTTTCCTCGGCCTTCTCGATGTCAGCCATCTTCATGGTGAGCTCTACATCGCGCTTGGCCAATTCCCCCTGAAAGGCCCTCTGCTCCTCGCGAGTCTGGTGAAACCAGGTCTGCGTCTCAGCAACGCGCGCCTTGAAGTCCACCTCCGCCTTGTCCACCGTTGCCATCCTGGACTTGACCTTGTCCAGGCGAGCATGGTAGAGCACTTGGAGCTTTCGGAAATTGGCCCCCATGGCATGGAAAAGCTGCTCTTCTGGAAAACCATCAGCGCCAACGCCCGGTTCATCGACCACCTCGAGCCCGGTGGCAGCAAGCACCTCGCCGTCAAAGACTTCCCCTTCGGCGGGCGCTCGGGAACTTGACGCCCCTGGAAGATGGACGAAAAGATCGTCGCCCACCTTCAAATATCTGCCGGGGCCCGAGGTTGAGGAGGAGGGAGGCTGATCATTAACCACCTCTTCCTTGGCGGTGGCCTTGCCGGCTTCCCCGGCAGGCCCACCGCTGGACCCTCGACAGAAGCCTCGCCGGTCGCCTTGGCGGCCCCCGCAGCGGTGTCCTTGGCAACATCCTTGGCGACCTCATCAGCGGCGACCTCGTCAACATCTCTGGCAGCCTCCTCGGCGACAATCCTGTCGGCCTCCGCCGCGGCCTCCTCGGCAATATTCCCAACAACAGTATCCACGTCCTCCATATCTATTGAAGGAGGGCCTGGGCAGTAATGGGAGCAGTGAAGCCAAGAAAAAGAATAAGGGAAAAACAGAGACGAAGGACAGGCGACTCACCACTGCCAGGCTGTGAAGCAGAAGTCCCCTCCCCGCCAGCATTTGGCGCCGTGGCAGAGTCACCAGCATCCAAGTTCCCCTCTTCCTCCATGGGTGTGGGCTCCGTGCTTGATGCCCTTGCCAGGGACGCCCCTCGCGGCGGCGTAGTCGATGGGGGTGGTGTGTTGGGGGTAGCCCTCTGCGGCTCCTCCTGCTGCCGCTCCCCTCCTGCAAACCCGACAAGGTCAACACCATAGCATCGAACGCCTACCACATGTCGAATAAGAGGAGGGTGATGAACTTACGCTAGGGGCTGTGCCGGGGGCTGCTGTCCGGGCTGCTCAACACCACCAGTGGCGTCTTTGAAGCCCCAGCCGGGGGCTGACTGCTCGCCGAGGCCTTCGCCCTCTTCACCCTCTGGGCCAACGTCTCTACATCCCTGCAAAAGCAAAAACAGATCAGGAGAGGTGACTTAATTTGGGGGAACGGAAATGGCAGTAAGGAACGGAGTACTTACTCGTCATCCATCTCCTCCTCTTCCACCACTTTCCTTTTCCTCTTCGGGCTAAGAGGCCCGAGATCAAAAGCAACCTCCGCGTCGACATCCGAGTCGACATCTGCTGGAGGAGGCGAAGAAGGTGGGGTTTGCGCGCGCCCAGATGAGGAAGGCACCGTTGTCTTCTTCTTCTCAGCGGCCTTCGTCAGCCTCTTCGCTGCCGTGGCCCTCGTGTGACGCACGGACCCCTCCAGGGTCAATTGAGGCCGCGTAGCCCTGCCGGGACGGATTGGCTCGCCGGAGCCAGACCGCCGCAGGACTCGCCCTCTTCCCCTGGCTGGTGTCGAGCCCACCGCCACATCCTCCTCCCCCGACGACTCGTCGGCCGCATCTTCGACAAGCGGAGCTCCCGTGTCGGCGCTGCTAACCTCCCCGGAGGCCGCCGCCCACCGGGTGAGCTCCTCTTCCTCCGCAGCCATTGCGGCCTTGTCCTCCACACCCCCGGCACTGCCGGCCTCCATGGCAAGCTGTGCCTCCCTCGCCCTAGTGGAGATGTAGTCCAGCTCTGCCTGGGTAGTGTCCATGACAAGCCACCGCTCGGCGTCAGCATTGACATATACCTCGATCAGGGTGTCAAAGAATTGCTGCACATCCGCATCCTTTGGCTCCTTCCAGCCTGGGACAGGGCCGTGCGCGTTACAGTCCGGCATCATAGCGATGATCTCGGACTGACGTGAATTATTGCACAACGGGACCACCCCCGCTGGCAACTTGAAAAACGGCCCCTTGAGGGCCTTGCCGACCTTTGTGGCAGCCCTCGCGGCCTTGCCGGTTCGTTCGACCTCGCCGTCGCGACCCACATCAAGCTGAAAAAGGCGCTGGCAGAAGTGGGCATGCGCCATCACCGTGAAATTATGGTCGAGGCCAGGGCGGAGTCGCATAATGTCAGCCGGATTCATAAAGAGCCAGGCTGGCCTCCCCTTGTTGTGCAACGGGGCGATCCGGCGGCGAATGAAGTCCGCCCCGATCATCTCAAGGGTGTGTCCAGCCCGGGTCAGCCGAAGAATCCTGGTGGTGGCGACAGTGAGCCTTGCGTCGGCGGCGTCAATATCACCCCAATCGCTGCCGCAAACCGGCGGCACTCGGCGGACCTTGCAGAATTCCGACGGGTCTTCATCTTTAATCCAGCACCACCGGCCACGCCATTCCTCCCACCTCTCCTTCACGGCACCGTCCGGGTACGCCCCCTTGGATCTTGGGATCTAGGTGACGCAACCAGAGACGGCACCTCCCGGCTAGATCCGAGGAGAGAAATAATGGCGGAAGAGTGCCGTGTTGGGCCGCACCCCGGCAAAGCCTTCGCAAAGATGCGCAAAGAAAGCCATGCACACCACCGCATTCGGAGTAAAATCCAAGAGGTGAAAGCCGAAGGTGTGCATAATGTCAAAGAAGAAATCGGAAAAAGGGGGGCATAACCCGTAAGAAAGATAATCGACGAAAAAGGGATACCGATTTGGGGCAGGATCGGCGCAAGCGGCAGGAATGACGCGCGTCGCCGGATGTCCCGAATTCTCTCCCCCCGTCTTCACTCCCCATAGAGGCCTGAAGGAGGCCCGGAGCTCACGAACATCAACCGTCGAGGGGAAGAAGAAGGCGGACTTCGTCCGATCCCCCAATAGCGCACTCTCTGGCGGCTCCACAGTCCTAGCGCCCTTGGCCACCCCCTTGCCCTTGACGGATTTGGGCGCCATGGCGGCTAAGAAAGTTAGAAGACTGAGGGAGGGGGATGGCGAAGCAACAACGGCGGGCGATGGCGGAAGCTTAGGAAGGAAGGAAGAGAGGAAACGGCGGCTCTGAGATTGGAGAAGGCATGAGGAAAGAGGAGAAAGTGAGAAGCGCGCCCACGGTTATTCCTTTTTTATGGGGGAAAACACGGGCCGCCTCCTTTCACATTAACTGTGATGTGGCGCATGCCCGCGGGAACCAACCCCACGCATGCCGCCCACATCACACGCACCTCCCCACGCCACGCCACGCGCAAAAAATCTTACCGCGGTAAAAACCGCCCCGCCTGCCCGCGCACCATTTTTGGGCCTAGCCCAACAACGCGTTGCGCTTAGGTGTGGCCCAGGCCCGGGGCCTCCTGTCGGTGTACAAAAAGAGGGGTACACTTTTTTGTACCCCTATAACTGTGCACGGACAGTCTGAGCCACGGGCACCACCACACCAAGCAAGGCAAGGGAGGTGAGCCAGGGTAAGACCGAAGCTCAAGGGAACTAGGACGACGCCAAGGCCAAGACCACGAAGAGCAAAAGGGACGAAGCGGACTCCCCCGGCAAGATCCTTGCCGGGAGACAGCTATGGCAACCCCGGCAAGACCCTTGCTGCAGCGACTCGCCCCACGCCTACGGAGCAAATTACCCTTGAGTCCACTGCCCCCAAGGGGCAAGGATTCAGGAGACATCCCCGTGGTGGCACGCAGATCTTTGTGAAGACATTCAAGATCAGATACGCACTAAGAAGACGACGACCTTTGGCGAGATAGCAGCCAGGGAAGACCACGAGACCCCCGGCAAGCGCCTTGCCGGGGATGACAGCAGGCGCCTCGGCAAGACCCTTGCCGGGGCCCCGGCAAGGCCCTTGCCAAGGACATCTGCAGGGCCACCATCAGGCCCACCCCGACTAAACCTCCACCACCGTACGCATGCAGCTGCCGACCCAACCAGCTAGGCAGGCACCTGCGTGGCGGCATGCAGATTTTCGTGAAGACCCACCACTGCGCCACCTCAGCTGCCTGCCTACCTACATGGCATCACAGGCATCGCTGTCCAGGGCGCGTGTCGACACAAGAAGGAGCGGCGACGGACGAGACAGGTTTCTCCCCCGTCCCGATAAAGCAAGGACACCTAAGCAAGACGCATTAAATGCACCTTGTCATGTAATACGAGGGATAACCTCGCATCACTGTACCCTTTCCACCTCCTGCGTGCCACTGTGGCTACCCCTTTTTCTATAAAAGGGGGCCCGAGGTGACCAGGAGGAGGATTCGGCTTTTTTGGAGCTCCTAATGCCCCAGAGCTAGCTCAAGAACAGGAATATACATCCACCAAAGCAGGAGTAGGGTTTTACGCATCCTCGCGGCCCGAACCTGGATAAACAAACTGTGTACTATCTATTTGATCCGCTCTTCTCACGACCCCACGCCCCGCTAACCGTAGTAGGGATTCTTGTGATCCCATAGGTGTCGTTCCCACCGACACTTATGTATTCCTCCGGGGTTTCGGTTTCAATCACCGGTTTCAACATTTATGGGATTACCTGAGATATAATGCTTGATTCTTTGACCGTTCACCACCTTCGGATTTGTGCCTTCGAAGTTGTTGATTTTTATGGCGCTGGAACGATAGACCTCCTCGATAACGTAAGGAACTTCCCGTTTAGAGAGAAGTTTACCTGCAAAAAATCTTAAACGAGAGTTGTATAGCAATACATAATCACCTACATTAAACTCACGCTTTTGTATCCTTTTATCATGCCATCTTTTAACTTTTTCTTTAAACAACTTGGCATTTTCGTAGGCTTGGGTTCTCCATTCATCGAGTGAGCTACTATCAAATAACCTCTTCTCACCGGCAAGTTTAAAATCATAATTGAGCTCTTTAATAGCCCAATAAGCCTTATGTTCTAGTTCGAGAGGTAAGTGACATGCTTTTCCATAAACCATTTTATACGGAGACATACCCATAGGATTTTTATATGCAGTTCTATAGGCCCATAATGCATCATCAAGTTTCTTGGACCAATTCTTTCTAGACCTATTGACAGTCTTTTGCAAAATTAATTTGAGTTCTCTATTACTCAATTCTACTTGACCACTAGACTGTGGGTGATAAGGGGATGCAATTCTATGATTAACATCATATTTAGCAAGCATTTTACGGAAAGCACCATGAATAAAATGTGAACCACCATCAGTCATTAAATATCTAGGGACTCCAAATCTTGGAAAAATAACTTCTTTAAGCATTTTAATAGAAGTGTTATGAACAGCACTACTAGTTGGAATAGCTTCTACCCACTTAGTAACATAATCAACATCAACTAAAATATGTGTATAACCATTAGAGGAAGGAAAAGGCCCCATATAGTCAAAGCCCCAAACATCAAATGGTTCAATAACGAGTGAATGGTTCATAGGAATTTCTTGACGTCTACTGATATTACCAATTCTTTGACATTCATCACAAGATAATACAAACTTACGGGCATCCTTGAAGAGAGTAGGCCAATAAAAACCAGATTGCAATACCTTATGTGCAGTTCTATCTCCAGCATGGTGTCCTCCATAAGCTTCGGAGTGACACTTGCGTAGGATCTGTTCCTGTTCATGCTCAGGTACACAACGTCTAATAACACCATCTACTCCTTCTTATAAAGATGTGGGTCATCCCAAAAGTTCTGCCTCAAATCATAGAAGAACTTTTTCTTTTGCTGGTATGTGAAACTAGGCGGTATAAACTTAGCAACAATGTAATTAGCATAATCAGCATACCACGGAGCAGCATGAGAAGCATTTATGACATTTAATTGCTCACCAGGAAAGCTATCATCAATAGGTAGTGGGTCATCAGGCACATTTTCTAACCTAGACAAGTTGTCTGCAACGGGGTTCTCAGCTCCCTTTCTATCAACAATATGTAAATCAAATTCTTGTAGCAAGAGAACCCACCTAATAAGTTTTGGTTTAGCATCTTTCTTTTCCATAAGATATTTAATAGCAGCATGATCAGTGTGAATAGTTACTTTAGATTCAACAATATAAGGTCTGAACTTATCACAAGCAAATACAACTGCTAAGAATTCTTTTTTAGTGGTAGCATAATTTCGTTGAGCATTGTCTAGGGTTTTACTAGCATATTGAATAAAGTTTAATTTCTTATAAACTCTTTTCCCTAGAACAACACCTACAGCATAATCACTAGCATCACACATAATTTCAAAGGGTAAATTCCAATCAGGTGGCTGAACAATAGGTGCAGAGATCAATGCTTTCTTAAGTATTTCAAATGCTTCTACACAATCATCATCAAAGACAAATGGTATATCTTTTTGTCATAAATTATTCAGAGGCCGAGAGATTTTTGAGAAGTCCTTAATGAACCTCCTATAAAATCCGGCGTGACCAAGGAAACTTCTTATACCTTTGATGTCCTTGGGACATGGAATCTTTTCAGTAGCATCAACCTTGGCTTTATCAACTTCAATACCTCTTTCAGAAACTTTGTGCCCCAAGACAATACCTTCATTAACCATAAAGTGGCACTTTTCCCAATTCAAGACAAGATTAGTTTCTTCACATCTCTTCAAAACTCGATCAAGGTTGCTTAAGCAATCATCGAAAGAAGATCCGTTGACGGAGAAATCGTCCATGAAAATCTCACAAATCTTTTCACACAAGTCAGAGAATATAGCCATCATGCATCTTTGAAAGGTAGCAGGTGCATTACATAAACCAAAAGGCATACGTCTATAAGCAAAAGTACCAAAAGGGAAAGTAAAAGTAGTCTTTGATCGATCTTTGGCTGACACATGTATTTGAGAGAAACCAGAATAACCATCTAGAAAGCAAAAATGTGTATGTTTGGATAATCTTTCTAGCATTTGATCGATAAAAGGTAAGGGGTAATGATCCTTTTTAGTGGCCTTATTTAATTTGCGGAAATCAATTACCTTCCTGTAACCTGTAATAATTCTTTGAGGAATCAATTCATCTTTATCATTGGGTACAACAGTAATACCTCCCTTCTTAGGGACACAATGGACATGACTTACCCACTGACTATCAGCAACGTGATAGATATTATACCTGCCTCAAGGAGCTTTAATATTTCCTTTCTTACCACTTTTTTCATTTTAGGATTCAGCCATCGTTGATGATCACGAACTGGTTTAGTATCTTCTTCCAAATTTATTTTATGTTGGCATAGAGTGTGACTAATGCCCTTAAGATCATCAAGAGTATACCCAATAGCAGCAAAATGCTTCTTCAGAGTTTTCAATAGTCTCTCTTCCTCATGCTCTGAAAGGTTTGCACTAATAATAACATGAATATATCTTTTTCTCATAAAGATAAGCATATTTAAGAGTATCAGGCAACAATTTAAGCTCAAACACGGGATCACCCTTGGGTGGAGGAGGATCCCCTAGGATTTCAACAGGCAAATTATGTTTCAGAATAGGTTCCTGTTTAAAGAATACTTCATCTATTTCCCTTCTTTCATTCATAAACATATCATTGTCGTGGTCTAGCAAATATTGTTCTAAAGGATCACTAGGAGGTACGGCAATAGAAGCAAGACCAATAATTTCATCCTTACTAGGTAATTATTCTTCACGGTGTTGTCTACTAAATTTAGAGAAATTAAATTCATGAGACATACCATCTAAACCGATGGTAATAACATCCCTTTTGCAATCTATCTTAGCATTAACAGTGTTTAAGAAGGGTCTACCAAATATAATGGGACAAAAGCTATCTTGTGGGGAACCAAGGACAAGAAAATCAGCAGGATATTTAGTTTTCCCACACAAGACTTCAACATCTCTAACAATTCCCATAGGTGAAATAGTATCTCTATTGGCAAGTTTAATTGTGACATCAATATCTTCTATCTCAGCAGGTGCAATATCATGCATAATTTCTTTGTATAAGGCGTAAGGTATTGCACTAGCACTAGCACCCATATCACATAAGCCATGATAACAATGATCTCCTATTTTAACAGAAATAACATGCATGCCTACCACAGGTCTATTTTTATCTTTAGCACAAGGTTTAGCAATTCTAGCAGTCTCATCAAGGAAATGAATAACATGCCCATCAATATTATCAGATAAGAGATCTTTAACAATAGCAATATTAGGTTCAACTTTAACTTGCTCAGGAGGTGTATAAGTTCTAATATTGCTTTTATGAACCACAGTTGAAGCTTTAGCATGATCCTTTATCCTAACAGGGAAAGGTGGTTTCTCAATATAAGAGGTAGGAACAATAGGATCATTATAAGTGATAGTATTTTCTTCAACTTTAATAGGTGCAACTACTTTTACTTCTATGGGAGGATGATATTTAAACCACTTCTCCTTGGGGAGATCAACATAAGTAGCAAAAGATTCACAGAAAGAAGCTACTATCTCAGAGTCAAGTCCATATTTAGTGCTAAATTTACGGAAAACATCGGTATCCATAAAAGATTTAACACAATCATACTTAGGTGTCATACCTGACTCCTTACCCTTTCGAGGTCCCAATCTTCATAGTTGCATTTAATTCTTTCCAATAAATCCCATTTGAATTCAATAGTCTTCATCATAAAGAGCTAGCACAAGAAGTATCAAGCATGGTGCGATTGCTATCAGAAAGCCGAGCATAAAATATTTGAATAATCATTTCTCTTGAGAGCTCATGATTGGGGCATGAATATAACATTGATTTAAGCCTCCCCAAGCTTGAGCGATGCTTTCTCCTTCGCGAGGCCAAAAATTATATATATAATTGCGATCACGATGAACAAGATGCATAGGATAAAACTTCTGATGAAATTCGAATTTCAATCATTTGTAGTTCCATGACCCCATATCATCACATAGCCTATACCATGTCGATGCATCTCCCTCAAAGATAAAGGGAAGACCTTCTTCTTAACAACATCTCTGAGTACACCCGCAAGCTTAAATAATCCACAAACTTCATCCACATATATTAGATGCTCATCAGGATGCTTTGTTCCATATCCTACAAAAGGATTAGCTAGCAGTTTATCTATCATACCCGAAGGAATTTCAAAGCAGACATTTTCATTTTCAGATGGTTCAGTAGGTTGAGGAGCAACTCTTTGCTCTACTGGTCGGGGTGAAGATACCCCGGAAAAGCCCCTTAGAGGATTACTTTCCATAGTAACAAGTGACAGTAAATTTCAGCACACTATATAAATTTTTCCTTACCAAATTCCACCTACCAAAGGCGCTTCACTCCCCGGCAACGGCGCTAGAAAAGAGTCTTGATGACCGACAAGTATAGGGTATCTATCGTAGTCCTTTCAATAAGTAAGAGTGTCGAACCCAACGAGGAGCAGAAGGAAATGATAAGCGGTTTCCAGCAAGGTATTCTCTGCAAGTACTGAAATAAGTGGTAACAGATAGTTTTGTGATAGGATAATTTGTAACGAGCAACAAGTAACAAAAGTAAATAAAGTGCAGCAAGGTGGCCCAATCCTTTTTGTAGCAAAGGACAAGCCTAGACAAACTCTTATATAGAGAAAAGTGCTCCCGAGGACACATGGGAATATCGTCAAGCTAGTTTTCATCACACTCATATGATTCACATTCGGTACTTTGATAATTTGGTATGTGGGTGGACCGGTGCTTGGGTACTGCCCTTACTTGGGACAAGCATCCCACTTATGATTAACCTCTATTGCAAGCATCCGCAACTACAACAAAAGTATTAAGGTAAACCTAACCATAGCATGAAACATATGGATCCAAATCAGCCCCTTACGAAGCAACGCATAAACTAGGGTTTAAGCTTCTGTCACTCTAGCAACCCATCATCTACTTATTACTTCCCAATGCCTTCCTCTAGGCCCAAATAATGGTGAAGTTTCATGTAGTCGACGTTCACATAAAACCACTAGAGGAGAGACAACATACATCTCATCAAAATATCGAACGAATACCAAATTCACATGACTACTAATAGCAAGACTTCTCCCATGTCCTCAGGACCAAACGTAACTACTCACAAAGCATATTCATGTTCATAATCAGAGGGGTATTAATATGCATATAGGATCTGAACATATGATCTTCCACCAAATAAACCAACTAGCATCAACTACAAGGAGTAATTAACACTACTAGCAACCTACTAGTACCAATCTTGGACTTGGAGACAAGAATCGGATACAAGAGATGAACTAGGGTTTTGAGAGGAGATGGTGCTAATGAAGATGTTGATGGAGATTGCCCTCTCCTGATGAGAGGAGTGTTGGTGATGACAATGGCGATGATTTCCCCCTCCCGGAGGGAAGTTTCCCCGGCAGAACAACTCCGCTAGAGCCCTAGATTGGTCCCTCCAAGGTTCCGCCTCATGGCGGCGGAGTTTCGTCCGAGAAGATGGCTTCCTATTTTTTCGCATCGAAAGACTTCATATAGCAGAAGATGGCCACCGGAGGGCTACCAGGGGGCCCACGAGGTAGGGGGCGCGCCCAGGGGGGTAGGGCGCGCCCCACCCTCGTGGGCAGGGTGTGCCCCTCCCGGTGCACTTCTTGCGCTGAGTATTTTTTATATATTCTGAAAACGTCTTCTGTGAAGTTTCAGGACTTTTGGAGCTGTGTAGAATAGGTCTCTAATATTTGCTCCTTTTCCAGCCCAGAATCCCAGCTGCCGGCATTCTCCCTCTTTATGTAAACCTTGTAAAATAAGAGAGAATAGGCATAAGTATTGTGACATAATGTGTAATAACAGCCCATAATGCAATAAATATCGATATAAAAGCATGATGCAAAATGGACGTATAACTGCTCTTCCCGCGCGCCGCCGGACCTCACCATTGCCAGCACTATCGCTTCTGCCGCACGTCCCTCTGCTTCTTCTGCTGCAGTGCACCATCACCGCGAGGCTGCCCCGCCGTCGGCCTCGCCCTGCCTCTCTTGCTTTCCTGCGCCGTAGGCGTGTTGACCTCTGCTGCCTTCCTCGCTGAGCCCCATAGTGTCGTCCTTCTCCGGAAACTGTGCCCTGCAGGTCTTCTCCTCCTCCCACTGCTAGGCGCCTGTTCTGCTCAATGACACCTTGTGTCGCTCGCCATGGACATCGTTGCACTTCTGCCTCGTCTCTGTACTCCCGCAGCTCTGCTAGCTCCGTCACCGCCCCTGCTGGCCTCACTCAGGCAGGCCGCCGCTACCTCCCCTACACCATCACTTTAAGGGCATATTTATCCCTAAGTGTTTTGGTGATTGATGACAACACATTTGCGGACTAATCGTGTGCCTTGAGTATTCTAGACACTTCATTGCTAGGCACAAGACAGTTGGGTGTCCCTCGAAGACTGATGAAGACGGCGCCTTTTCTATGTTTCTTTTTGGTGGATTTGAGTCGTAGGAAAGCCGTACTATTAAGAGGGGGTCCGCGTTGGAAAGGTTTGGGTGGAATCATCACGTACACGTCTCCTTCTTGTCCCCTCCTTTTTCCTTGGAGCTTCCTCCGTTTTCTTGCCTCCCTTGTCTGGCTGCTGTGGATGGTCGCGGTAGTACTGCTCCCAGGAAAATGGTAGTACCGTAGGCATCCGCGGTAGTACCGCGCGGTGGCGCGGTAGTACCGCAGGTGCCCATGGTAGTACCGCTCCCCTGGAGCCGCACTACCGCTGCCCACCAGGCTAGTGCCGCCCCTTTGCGGTAGTAGGGGCGGATGTAATTTTTTACATCCGCACCTACCGCGGTAGTACCGTTTTCGCCGAGTGGTAGTACCGCGCTATGCAGCCAGGCAGTAGTACCGCCCCTCGGCGGTACTACTGTGTCGGGTTTTTGCTACTTCCGTTTCTTTGCGGAAGTAGGTACGGAAGTTCCCTTCCCCCTGGCTGGGGTTTTTTTTCCTTGCGGTAGTACCACATGGGGTCGCGGTAGTACCGCGCGTGCGGAAGTACCGCCCCCAGCTCCTGCGCGTCTGTTTATCTTTACTGTCGCTGGGGTTGCGGCAGTACCGTGGGTCGGTACGGTAGTACCGCACAGCCGTGCGGTAGTACCGCTTGGTTGCAAGCAGTAGTACCACGCGGCCTTGCGGTAGTACCGCTGGCCGCAGGCTGGTTGGTGGGTAACGGTTGGATCCTTGTCCCACACTATATAAGGGATCCCCTTCTTCCCCATTGACTTACCTCTTCCACCCCCAAGCTCCATTATTGCTCTAAGCTCCATTTTCGCCCGATCTCACTCCCTAGCCGACCAAACTTGTTGATTTGCTCGGGAGTGGTTGAGAAGGCCTCGATCTACACTTCCACCAAGAGATATTTGATTCCCCCCACTAATCCCTTGCGGATCTTGTTACTCTGGGGTGTTTGAGCATCCTAGACGGTTGAGGTCACCGCGAAGCCATAGTCCATTGTGGTGAAGCTTTGTGGTGTCGTTGGGAGCCTCCAATTGAGTTGTGGAGATTGCCCCAACCTAGTTTGTAAAGGTTCGGTCGCCACCTCCAAGGGCACCAATAGTGGAATCACGACATCTCGCATTGTGTGAGGGCGTGAGGAGAATACGGTGGCCCTAGTGGCTTCTTGGGGAGCATTGTGCCTCTACACCGCTCCAACGGAGACGTACTTCCTCTCAAAGGGAATGAACTTCGGCAACACAACCTTGTCTCCACCGTCTCCACTCTTGGTTATCTCGTGCCTTTACTTGTGCAAGCCTATTTGTTTCATTTATCTTGCTTGCTTGTGTTCCCATCCTTGTTGCATCATATAGGTTGCTCACCTAGTTGCATATCTAGACAACCTACTTTGATGCAAAGTTTAAATTGTTAAAGAAAAGCTAAAATTGTTAGTTGCCTATTCACCCCCCCTCTAGTCAACCATATCAATCCTTTCAATTGGTATCAGAAAATCATCTCTTTATTAAGGACTTTACCGTCCAAAGAGTATGGTTGATACCGTAGACGGTGTGGAGGAACACTCCGGTGTGAATCCGACCTCGTCTACGGGCGATGGGGGAACCTCGGTCTCTCATGAGGAGTTCAATGTGGCCTTGGAGACATTGAAAACCTCCATGACGAACGAGGTTGAAAGCATGTTTACTAAATTTCTTGAGGGGCTTAAACTATCCACCGCACCGTTGAAAGTGGGTGACCCCACCGACAAGGTGACGGATGCTATCCCCGACAAGGGGGAAGCTAGTAGTGAAAAGGCTCCTTCTTCTAGTGGTAAAAAGGGCACCGTCATATTTGCTCATGTGGAACCACCACTTGTTTATGGTGGACCGGTTCCTTCTACTCATTTGAATCATGCCGGTCCTCCCCCTAAGATTGTGAAAAATGAGGACTTTGATTCTTGGGTTTACCGCTTTAAACGTCATTTAAATCATGTGAACACTAACCTTTGGAGAATCATTGAAGAAGGTTTCTATCCGCATGATCCAAGAAACTTCACTCCTCGAGAAGCCGCGGATAATCAATTCAATGAGAATGCTCTCTTCATCATTCAAGATGCAATTCCACCAGAAGACCTACCTCATCTTCGTCCCTTCGCCTTGGCCAAAGATGCATGTCATTGTGTTGTCTCTCTCTACCGAGGAAGCGCAAGCATTCAACGCTCCAACTATGAAGTGGTGCAAGATGAGGCCGATGATTTTGCAATGAAAGAAGATGAAGAACCTCGTGAGCTTTATCGGAGAGTAACCAAACTCGCGGTCTTACTACGAGATCATGGGAGCAAGGACACGGATGACAATTGGATCAAGCGCAAATTCCTGAAGTCGATGATGCCCTACCACAAGGCCATGTCCTCCGTCATTTTTCAAAGACCGGACTTCCACACTTTGACCTCGAGTGAAGTGTTGGATGAGTTTTTGGCCATGAACATTTTGGACAAGACCGCCAACAATGCGGTGCTCCGTTCTCAAAGGGCAAAGAAGCCTAACCTTGCATTGAAGGCCAAGCTCACCGTTGAAGAAGAAGAAGAGGAAGAAGAGGAGAACAACCCCGAAGATACGAAGTATGCGTATCATGAACACATGGCACTTGCTTCAAGGCAATTTTGGAGTAAGAAAAACTCGAGGCCAAACTTTAGCAAAAACAACTCAAGTGGAACGAAGAGCAAGCAACGTGTAAGGACTTGCTACAATTGTGGCAACGTGAGTCATTTTTTTGCAGAGTGCTCGTATGAGAAGAGGGAAGACAATGGTGGCAAGCTCATTCGAAAGGACCAGGCCAAGTCGTTCCCCAACAAGAGCAACTTCACTAAGAAGACTCCTCCCAAGGCATTGGTGGTACAAGAAGAGTACAATGAGGATGATGACGATGATGAAGGTGATGAGTCGGTTGCCATGGCCTCCGTTGCCATTGCGACGACTCCACGGGTGTCTCTCTTCGACTCACCCAATGAGAGCATCACCGCCAAGTGCCTCATGGCTAAAGCCACCAACAAGGTAACCCCCCACATCAAAACTACCATCATTAATCATCCTTCTCCAACGGATAACATTAATGAACTTGAGGGAGCTAATGTGGAGGCTAATGAGTTTGAGGCCTTTATGGGCAAACTCAAGGGAAAATCCAAGAAGCACTTTGTTGCTCTCTTGGAACAACTTGGTGAAGCCAATGACATGATCGAGGCTCACGAAGACACCATCACTAAGATGGAAGGGCATAGTCGTGACTATGCCGATGAGATTTCAGATCTTTCCAATGCTCTTGAGGAAGAGCGTGGTCTTCGTTTGGCTCTTGAGGAGTCACACAACGTTGATCGTGCTAAGTTAAAGAAAGATTATGATCATGTCCTCATTGTTTCTCATGTGCTAAACTCCGAGAAGGCCGAACTTGAGGTTGATCTTGCTAGACTCAAAGAGGAGTTTGATCTACTTGACAAGGCTCACAAGGTCTTGAAGGGTGCTCATGCTAGCCTCAAGGAGTCTCATGATCAACTTCAAGTAAAGCTAACCAAGGAAAAAGCCACTTTCCCTCGTATGATGTTAATTGATAATGCAAATGCTACTAACCCGTGTTGTGAGCATGTGCATCTCGTTGAGGAGAACGCTAAGCTAAAGGGGCAACTTGAGAGAGGTCTTGCGACTTGCATACAAGGCAAGAAGAACCTCAATGATCTCTTGATCAACCAAAAGGGAGTTGTAGCCAAGGAAGGGGTTGGGTACGTGCCCGACTCCAAGAACAAGAAGAAGGATGACAAGACCAAACGACGTCCTCCTCTCATGCAAACCTTTGTGAAGGAGGGAGAAAGTGCCTTCGAGGAGAAGAAGAAGAACAATGCGAAGGGTGGCGTTGTCAAAAGGGGCAATGTCACTCCTCGCATCAAAGCCGGCGACTTTAATCCTTCTTAGGTGTTATGCCGTGCTAGTGATGGGCATGTCTATGCCAAATTCGTTGGTTCTGTTCATGAATACATTGAGTGGTCTATTTGGGTTCCAAAGACCCTTGTTACTAACATTAAAGGACCCATTAAAAAATGGGTACCTAAAACCAAGCATTAATCTCTTGTAGGTGTTTGCTTCCGGTGGGGGATCATGGTTGCTCGATAGCGGAGCTACAAAACATATGACCGGAAGCAATGACTTGGTGGTGAACGTGCACAAGATTCCATCTATGCCCACCAATGTCGAGTGGGGTGATGCCTCATCCTCCAAGGTATTGGGACTTGGCAAGGTGGTCATCTCTCATGATCTCACGATCGAGAAGGTCATGCTTGTTGAGTCCCTTGCATACAATTTACTTTCCGTTCATCAACTTGCAATCATGGGCTTTGCCACTTTCTTTGATATCGATACCGTGGCCCTCTTGTGTAGCAAGACTCTTAAAGTAGCCTTTGTTGGGCATGTCGAGAATGGTCTATATGTGATTAACTTTTCGGAGCGACCCACTAAGACCGCGACATGCCTAATGGCTAAAGTTGATGTGGGATGGCTTTGGCATCGCCTTTTAGCCCATGTCAATATGAGATCTTTGCAAAGTCTCCTCAAGGGGGACCATGTCCGTGGACTAACGAATGTTAGTTTTGCTAAAGATCGTGCTTGCAGTGCTTGTATCGAAGGAAAGTTACATGAGAAGGCTCACCCTCCCACGACTATCATTTACTCAAAGAGGCCTTTGGAGCTCCTTCACATGGATCTCTTTGGGCCTCCATCCTTTGATAGTCTTGGGGGTAGGAAGTATTGCTTGGTGATTGTGGATGACTACTCAAGATACACTTGGGTGTATTTCTTCAAGAGGAAGAGCGAGACCCAACAAACCGTCATTGACTTTGCGAATGAAGCACAACGTCAACACAATGCAAAGAACTTGACAATAAGAAGTGACAACGGCACCGAGTTCAAGAACTACACCTTGGATGAGTTTCTTAGTGACGAGGGGATCAAGCATCAATACTCCGCACCTTACACCCCTCAACAAAACGGTGTTGCGGAGATGAAGAACCAGACGTTGATGGATGCGGCAAGGACCATGATGGCAGAGTTCAAGTCTCCGTACAACTTCTGGGCCGAAGCCATCAACACTGCGTGTCATGCATCCAATCGGCTCTACCTCCACAAGGGCTTGAACAAGACTCCATATGAGATACTCACCGGTAACAAGCCCAACCTCAAGTACTTCCGGGTGTTCGGGTGTAAGTGTTTCATTCTCAAGAAAGGTGTTCGGTTGTCTAAATTTGAGGCTAGAGCTTATGAGGGCATATTTGTTGGTTATGCTACAAACTCTCATGCTTACCGTGTCCTCAATAAATCCATGGGACTTATTGAGGAGACGTGTAACGTGAAGTTTGATGAGAATAACAGCTCCCAAGTGGAGCAATGTGGCACTTGTGATGTAGGTGATGAAATTCCTCCCCAAGCCATAAGAAGAATGGGTGCTGGCTTTATCCTACCATTGAGGAGCCCCTTGTGGCCTAAGGATAAGGACAAAGCTCCACTCAAGCGGAGCCATCACCAACCCAAGGCCCACACACTTCCGAAGAACAACATGAAGGCCCTCATCCTCAAGAACATGACCAAGGGCAAGATCACGCTCAAGACGGAGTTGACACATCAAGTGATGCCCAAGGTCAAGTTCTCTCCTCCGAGCAAGTTCAAGAACAAGAACAAGCTCAAGGCGACGCTCAAGATGATCAAGTGACCACTCCTCGTCTCACCCCTGAGGAGGAATTAGAGCGTCGTGCCGCCAAGGTTGCTTCCAAGCTCTCCACCAAGGATCATCTCATGACGAATGT
This sequence comes from Triticum urartu, assembly GCF_056163025.1. Taxonomy (NCBI): domain Eukaryota; kingdom Viridiplantae; phylum Streptophyta; class Magnoliopsida; order Poales; family Poaceae; genus Triticum; species Triticum urartu. The sequence continues at coordinate 158,789,073 of NC_141875.1, read as the reverse complement.
GCTTGGAAGCTTAAGAAAGGGGGTAAGCACTCGTAGACAATTAGCAAATTATTGTGAGCATCATTCGTTTGTCTCTTCTGTGGAACCCCACAAGGTCTATGAGGTGCTAGAAGATCCGGATTGGCTCAATGCCATGCATGAAGAACTCAACAACTTCGAGCGCAACAAAGTGTAGAGATTGGTGCCAAGACCGACGGGGAACCACAATGTCATCGGAACCAAGTGTATATTTAAGAACAAGCAAGATGCCCATGGGATTATCATTCGCAACAAGGCTCGTTTGGTAGCACAAGGCTACTCCCAAGTCGAGGGTCTCGACTACGGTGAAACCTTTGCTCCCGTTGCTCGTCTTGAATCTATTCGCATGTTGATTGCTTATGCTTCTCATCATAACTTTAAGTTACGACAAATGGATGTGAAAAGTGCTTATCTTAATGGTCCCATTAATGAATTGGTTTATGTCAAGCAACCCCCCGGGTTCGAGGATCCCTACTTTCCCGATCATGTGTATCAACTCGATAAGGCACTCTATGGCCTTAAACAAGCCCCATGTGCATGGTATGACCACCTTACCGAGTTGTTACAAGACAGTGGTTTTGAAGTTGGGCTAATCAACCCCACTCTTTTTACAAAGAAGGTCAAACGGGAGTTGTTTGTGTGCCAATTATATGTTGATGATATTATCTTTGGTTCCCCTAACAAAGCTTTCAATGAGGAATTTGCCGCTCTCATGACCTCAAAGTTCGAGATGTCTTCCATGGGAGAGTTGAAGTTCTTTCTAGGGTTCGAAGTGAAGCAAAGAAGAGAAGGAACCTTCATCAATCAAGCGAAATATACTCAAGACATGCTCAAAAGATTCAAGCTAAGTGATGTCAAGCCGGCTTCCACTCCCATGCCCACCAAGTGCCAACTTGACATGGATCCCAATGGTAAAGCGGTGGATCAAAAGGTATATCGCTCCATGATAGGTTCCTTGCTTTACCTTTGTGCATCTACACCAGATATCATGTTGAGTGTGGGAATTTGTGCATGTTTTCAAGCCGCACCTAAGGAAAGTCACTATGTGGCGGTCAAACAAATCTTTTGATATTTCGCTCATACCCCAAACTTTGGCCTATGGTACCCAAGAGGAGCAAACTTCAAGCTTGTAGGGTATTCGGATTCCGATTGGGCGGGAGACAAAGTGGATAGGAAGTCCACTTACGGAGGGTGCCAATTTCTTGGTTGCTCTTTGGTAAGTTGCTCTTCCAAAAAGCAAAGCTGTGTGTCTCTCTCGTCCACCGAAGCGGAGTATGTGGCGGCCGGTAGTTGTTGTGCACAACTCTTATGGATGAGGCAAACTTTAAAGGATTACAGTGTCATTTGTGACAAAGTGCCTCTTTGGTGTGACAATGAAAGTGCCATCAAGATCTCTCTCAACCCGGTGCAACACTTCAAGACGAAGCATATTGAGATCCGGTATCACTTCATCCGGGATCACATTAGGCGAGGAGAGATCGAGCTCAACTATGTCAACACTCATGATAACCTTGCAGATATCTTCACGAAGCCCCTGGATGAAGCAAGATTTCGCGAGTTAAGGCATGAGCTAAATATCATTGATTCGAGCAATGTTGCTTGAACCCTTGCACACCCCACCATACTCAACGTGTTGTCCTGTTTAGATGTAGGCATGGACATAGGGGGAGTGATGTTCTCTCAATGAACTCTCCCTCCCCCCATTATGCATAAATCGATCAAGTCTTTCACATTAGCCATGTTTGATGGTACTTGTGCTTCAAAGACGAGTTTTGGTCATGGACCCAAGGATAATTCTTCACGGTGCCATACCAATTGACTCAAACATAGGTGGCTACGGCCACCGCCCTCTCTTTGGAGAGGTGGTGTCTCATGGTTGTTTCGTTTGTCGTGTGCCTTTCTGGCTTTGTGTGTTGCGTGGTCTTGTGGTGTCGTGTTGGCTCGGAGTGTTTGTGCAAAGACCCAGTTTTTCTTGTGCTCGAAACGTGCATCTTCTTGAGCCCACGGTACTACCGCGGCTGGCCACGGTACTACCACTTTGGGAGGCATGGTACTACCGCGCCACAGCACAGTACTACCACTCAGGTGCGGTACTTCGGAAGTACCGCGCCGGGCGGTACTACCGCGTTGGGCACGGTACTACTGCGCCGTCGAGGGAGCGTGGGGGTTATGAGTCGGGCAGGGGAGTTCCAACTCCCCATACCCATTCATTTGTCTCTCTCCCCACGTCTCTCTCTCTCTCGCTCAAGAACGGCGCCGGAGGCCCTCGCCGGATCTCCGTCTCCGGCCACTCTCCTCGGATTCCGACCGGTGGGATCATTCCCCACCACTTCCTCTTGCCATGGACCAAGGTTTTTCCCCAAATCCCTCTTCTTCTTGGTTGTTCTCTTGCTTCTAGGTTTTTGGGGAGAAACTTGTTGTTCTTGAGATTTTAGGCCAAATCTATGCAAGAGTAGGATGTAGGAGAGTCGTGATGCATAGGAATCATACTTGATATGCTGTCTTGTGGTAGCTTTGTCCAATCATAGTACCGCCGCGGTTTTGCGGGCTTTTCTCAGATTTGAACTCGTTCAGATCTGACGCGGTGCGGTACTATTGTGTCTGCCCTGCGGTACTACTGCTCTTGCGGTACTACCACCCGACAGGTGTGGTACTACCGTGCTAGCTTGTGTGGTACTACCGCTCAGCAGACACGGTACTACCATGCTAGCTGAGGCACTAAGGTTGTACTACCGCTCCTAGACCTGATACCACCGTGACCTTGCACGGTACTACCGTGTCTGAGAGCAGTACTACTATCTTAGCTTCACAACACTTGGCAGTACTATCGTAGGGATCAAATCTCTCTCTAGGCATTTATCATGTGTGCTTTCTGCTTGTTTCTCTTGCTTGGTTGTGGTCTTTGCATTAATCCCTCTTGGTTGTTGTGGGTGTTTTGCGTTTTTGTGTCTCAGGTGGTGGCTCTCGCCGTTCCAATCCCAGTCGTGACACTGGCTCCAAGCGTCTGCGCAACCCCCAAGATGAAGCCCCAGAGGGCTCCAATGCCCCCAAGCGCAATGTCAAGACCACTACCAGCAAGCAAAAGGAACCTGCTAAGGGCATGGACGAGATTTCTGTCTCTGAGTATGTCGAACGCCGGAGGATCAATCCCTATGTGACTCCTCGGGCTGTGCTCAGAGGCACCGAGATGTTCTGGAACAAGCAACAGGTTCTCATCTATCTGGATGTGATCAAGAGCAAGCAGAATACCTTCGTGGATGTCTAGTGGATAGACATGCATCACATGCGGAAGGACAATTTTCGTGACTATTTTGGAGAGGCTCTGGACTTGGTGGAGCAGTTTGCTATTGAGCTGGTGATCTCCTTTCACCTTGACTATGACCCTGAACTCATCTGTCAGTTCTTTGCCTCAGTGTACTTTCATCCCGGGGAGCGGAGGATGACCTGGATGACCAATGGCCGTCAGCTGTCTGCTACATGGAAAGAGTTCATGGACCTGCTGCACATTCCTGATGACGGGTTTCACACCCCCGTTGGCGTTCGCCCCCATGCCAACTCTGAGTCTGCCAACAAGAACCTGCTTCAGCCTTTCCTTGTTGAGAAGGTGCTCCCCAATGGCAAGTCAACTTGGGTGTTAAACTCCTTTCTGGATATCATGCATCGCATCTTCCGCAACACTCTGTTCCCACGCATTGGCGACAAGGACAAGGTCCATGCATATCTAGTGGACATGTTGCTCCTGTGTGCAGAGGCATGTTCTTCTCAGACTCAGCCACTTGATGTCTCACACATCATGTGGTGTGAGCTTCGGTTTGCGGTGTTCACTCGCAAGGTACCTATCTATGGATCATACCTGTTTCGGCTGTTCTCCACCTCTTGGGAGAAGATGTACCCTGGTGATGAGTTTCTTGCTCCAGACTGGATTCGCCATGAGTCCATCAGCCTCCGCGTCAAGCCCAACTGGGCCAACACCACTACCCGTGCTGAGGCCTCTTCTGCTAGGAGGGCTGCTGGTGAGGAGGAGGCTGCTGCTGAGAATGTTGCTGAGGATCGTGCTGCTAGGTCCACCACTCCTTCCTCTGAGCCGTCATGGGCCAAGAAGCTAAAGGACAAGATGAAGACTCTCTTCTGCATGCAGGCAAAGGGACAGTACAGGGCTTACGTGGCAGACAAGGAGAGTCGCCGCTGTGACAAGAAGGTTATGAGGCTCTTTGGAGAGGATGTGTCTGGCGGGTCTGAGGACGTCATCACACCTGAGGCTGCCTGGATGTCAAAGCAGGGATACAAGTGGACCACTTTAGAGGATGACTTCGAGGAGACTATCCCCGCCGCTGAGTCTGACGAGGAGCACGAGGAGCAGTGGGACGACTTCTCTGCCTGAGCCACCCCGTGTGTGTAGGTGTCCACTCTGCCTTTTTGGCGTCTCGATGCCAAAGGGGAGAGAGTGTAGGGATTTGTGTTGTGTCGTGCTTGGTGCATTTATTTGCTTTGTCTTTTGGACCTCATTTGTGCTTGTTTGCTCTTGTTTGTGTTGTGCTTTCGAGACCTTTCCTCATATGGTGTAAGACAGATGCACTTTATCTATCGTAGTTAACTTATGTTTATGCTATCTTGTCTAGTGATAGATATGCCTTTTCTCTATAATATAGGGGGAGCTTTGATCCTAGTATTCGTGTGCCGTGCAGTCCAAAGCACTCATCCAGGTGGCACACATCTAGGGGGAGCCCGTCTATATTCTAGAGAGGAGGGGTTTGCATTTACTTAATATTATTTTCCTTGTGCAAATCCCGTATTGTCATCAATCCACCAAAAAGGGGGAGATTGTAAGGGTATATTTATCCCTAAGTGTTTTGGTGATTGATGACAACGCATTTGCGGACTAATCGTGTGCCTTGAGTATTCCAGACACTTCATTGCTAGGCACAAGACGGTTGGGTGCCCCTCAAAGACTGATGAAGACGATGTCTTTTCTATGTTTCTTTTTGGTGGATTTGAGTCGTAGGAAAGCCGTACTATTAAGAGGGGGTCCGCGTTGGAAAGGTTTGGGTGGAATCATCACGTACACGTCTCCTTTTTGTCCCCTCCTTTTTCCTTGGAGCTTCCTCCGTTTTCTTGCCTCCCTTGTCTGGCTGCTGTGGTTGGTCGCGGTAGTACTGCTCCCAGGAAAACGGTAGTACCGTAGGCATCTGCGGTAGTACCGCACAGTGGCGCGGTAGTACCGCTCCCCTGGAGCCGCACTACCGCTGCCCACCAGGCTAGTGCCGCCCCTTTGCGGTAGTAGGGGCGGATGTAATTTTTTACATCCGCAGCTACCGCGGTAGTACCGTTTTCGCTGAGCGGTAGTACCGCGCTATGCAGCCAAGCAGTAGTACCGCCCCTCGGTGGTACTACTATGTCGGTTTTTGCTACTTCCGTTTCTTTGCGGAAGTAGGCACGAAAGTTCCCTTCCCCCCGGCTGGGGGTTTTTGCCTTGCGGTAGTACCGCATGGGGGGCGCGGTAGTACCGCGCGTGCGGAAGTACCGCCCCCAGCTCCTGCGCGTCCGTTTATCTTTACTGTCGCTGGGGTTGCGGCAGTACCGTGGGTCGGTATTGTAGTACCGCACCACCGTGCGGTAGTACCGCTTGGTTGCAAGCAGTAGTACCGCGCGGCCTTGCGGTAGTACCGCTGGCCGCGAGCTGGTTGGTGGGTAACGGTTGGATCCTTGTCCCACACTATATAAGGGGTCCCCTTCTTCCCCGTTGACTTACCTCTTCCACCCCCAAGCTCCATTTTTGCCCGATCTCACTCCCTAGCCGACCAAACATGTTGATTTGCTCGGGAGTGGTTGAGAAGGCCTCGATCTACACTTCCACAAAGAGATATTTGATTCCCCCCACTAATACCTTGCGGATCTTGTTACTCTTGGATGTTTGAGCATCCTAGACGGTTGAGGTCACCGCGAAGCCATAGTCCATTGTGGTGAAGCTTTGTGGTGTCGTTGGGAGCCTCCAATTGAGTTGTGGAGATTGCTCCAACCTAGTTTGTAAAGGTTCGGTCGCCACCTCCAAGGGCACCAATAGTGGAATCACGGCATCTCGCATTGTGTGAGGGCGTGAGGAGAATACGGTGGCCCTAGTGGCTTCTTGGGTAGCATTGTTCCTCCACACCGCTCCAACAGAGACGTACTTCCTCTCAAAGGAAGGAACTTCAGCAACACATCCTCGTCTCCACCGTCTCCACTCTTGGTTATCTCGTGCCTTTACTTGTGCAAGCTTATTTGTTTCATTTATCTTGCTTGCTTGTGTTCCCATCCTTGTTGCATCCTATAGGTTGCTCACCTAGTTGCATATCTAGACAACCTACTTTGATGCAAAGTTTAAATTGTTAAAGAAAAGCTAAAATTGTTAGTTGCCTATTCACCCCCCTCTAGTTAACCATATCGATCCTTTCAATCACCATGGCCCTGTGCGCATGCTGCTGTTGCCTTGCCCCATGCATCCAGCACTACTGCGAGCACAACCTCCGCAAGCCCTGCTGCCTTCGGTTGCAGCCGGTTCGTTTTCTCCTGTTGGATACCGACGCCCTAACGACTACAAGGTGTTGCGCCAAGTACCACCACCATCGACCGCGAAGGGCTTGGAGTCACCAATTACCTCTTCGAACGAATGCGAACGACTACCATCGCCGTGGATCCGACAAGTACCCCGGCAACTTGTACCTCTACCGTCGACCCTGTGGACGTCAAGTTCCTCTCTGTGACCCCAAACATCTATGGAATGTGTACAACTACGAAACGTGTACCACTACTTCCACTACGACCTGTGAATGACTACTTCCCTCGACGTTTTTCAACTGCCTCGAAATGCATGCTTCGAAGGTATACCGCCGAGACGATGACCCGTGGACGAATGTTGTGTGATGTTTGTATGAACCCCGTGTTTGCACCATGCCCGTTTGTTTCATGCATGTCCCTCATTTTCCATGCCACCGACACTTGGGACACCCGGTATCCGGGATCACTCCCCATCACTCTTGCATGCTTCGCACATCCACTTCCTTTTCCACCGACATCTCGATGAGTTGTCGGGACTGGAATGTTGCCGTGGCACCATTTCCGTTGTCACTACTGTGGCACCCCTTTCATTTCCGCCATGGTGACAAATGCCTCTTAACCTGCTCATGTCAACATTTTCATAAAACTTGCATATGTCATCCGCATCATAATAACAACATTAAAAATGTTTAAAATTGTTGTTTGCATTAAATTGCTAAATGCACATGGGGATTTACCGGAATTGTTGTTTGATGTTTCTGGCCCCATTTAAATTGCTTAGATACTGTAGTTTAATTGTGCTTCACCCCTTGCCATGGTTAACAACATTTAATATTGTTGGGTACATAACCGAGAGAGAACTAAATAAGTCATGTGGTGTTTCGTCAATATGCAAATCGTTGCATATTGAGCTCCACTTAATTTGTAGTATTGTTTGTGCACTTTGCCATGCCATGCCTCTTTAAACCGGACATACATCATACTTTATTGTGCATCATGCCATGTTTATGCTTGTTGGTTTACCATGTTGTTTGCTCCTTTCCGGTGTTGCTTCTTCTTGTTATTCCCGGTAACGTCGCGTTTGTCAGGATCCGTTTGACTACGTCCGTTTGTCTTCTTCATGGACTCGTTCTTCTTCCTTGCGGGATTTCAGGCAAGATGACCATAACCTCGATATCACTTCTATCTTTGCTTTGCTAGTTGTTCATTCTATCGCTATGTCACGCTACCTACCACTTGTTAGATCATGCCTCCCATATTGCCATGTCAAGCCTCTAACCAACCGTCCTAGCAAACCGTTGTTTGGCTATGTTACCACTTTTGCTCAGCCCCTCTTATAGCGTTGTTAGTTGCAGGTGAAGCTGAAGTTTGTCCCATGTTGGAACATGGATATGTTGGGATATCACAATATCTCTTATTTAATTAATGCATCTATATACTTGGTTAAGGGTGGAAGGCTCGGCCTTTTGCTTGGTGTTTTGTTCCACTCTTGCCGCCCTAGTTTCCGTCATACCGGTGTTATGTTCCTTGATTTTGCGTTCCTTACGCGGTTGGGGATTTATGGGACGCCCTTGACAGTTCACTTTGAATAAAACTCCTCCAGCAAGGCCCAACCTTGGTTTTACATTTGTCTAACAACCTATTACCCTTCCCTTGGGTCGGCCAACCCGAGGGTCATCTTTATTTTAACCCCCCGGGCCAGTGCTTCTCTAAGTGTTGGTCCGAACTGAGCTGCCTGCAGGGCCACCTCGGGGAAACTTGAGGGCTGGTTTTACTCGTAGCTTGTCTCATCCGGTGTGCCCTGAGAATGAGATACGTGCGACTTCTATTGGGATTGTCGGCACATCAGGCGACTTTGCTAGTCTTGTTTTACCATTGTCGAAATGTCTTGGAACCGGGATTCCGAGACTGGTCGGGTCTTTCCGGGAGAAGGAATACCCTTCGTTGATCGTGAGAGCTTGTGATGGGCTAAGTTGGGACACCCTTATAGGGTATAAACTTTTGAGAGTCGTGCCCGCGGTTATGTGGCAGATGGGAATTTGTTAATATCCGGTTGTAGATAACTTGACACTTAACTTAATTAAAATGAATCAACTGCGTGTGTAGCCGTGATGGTCTCTTTTCGGCGGAGTCCGGGAAGTGAACACGGTCCTTGTGTTATGCTTGAACGTAAGTAGTTTCAGGATCACTTCTTGATCACTTCTAGCTTCTCAGCCGTTGCATTGCTTCTCTTCTCGCTCTTATTTGCGTATGTTAGCCACCATATTTGCTTAGCACTTGCTGCAGCTCCACCTCATTACCTTGTCCTACCCATAAGCTTAAATAGTCTTGATCTCGCCGGTGTGAGATTGTTAAGTCCTCGTGACTCACAGATACTTCCAAAGAGTTGCAGGTGCCGATGATACCAGTGCAGGTGACGCAACCAAGCTCATGTGGGAGTTCGATGAAGATCTTGGTCGTTGTTATGTGTTTTTTCGAGATGATCAGTAGTGGTGACCAGTTGGGATGATCGGGGATCTAGCATTTGGGGTTGTCTTCTTTTATTTTGGTTCCGTAGTTGGACCCTGATTGTACTCGGGATGATGAATGTTTAAATTTTTATTTGTGTGAAGTGGCGATTGTAAGCTAACTCTTCTTCCCTTTCTTATTCAGTACATGGGATTGTGTGAAGATTACCCTCTTGCGACTAAACCACCATGCGGTTATGCCTCTAAGTCATGCCTCGATACGTGTGAGATATAGCCGCATCATGGGCGTTACACCTTGAGACTCTATTCGGCGTTCACGAAGAAAGGCCAGACAAAGGATCGAATAGTTTTCGTAGGAGACTAACATATATGTCTATTTGAACAAATAGGCTTTGATGCTAGCGGCAACCTCCCATGCCGCCGAAGTCTCTGAACTAAAGTGGAGGTTGGAGCGGGACGATGAAGAGCTCATCCTTGCCAACAAACAACTAGGGGACAAGCAAGGTCTGCAATACCTATTCCTATCTGAAATGATACGAGTTGTTGTGTTATCTTGCTGATCGTGTTGTTAGATGCTCATACGCGACGCGTCTGAGGTCGAAACCCTCAAGAATGCGCTGGCCGGAGCCCAGAAGAAGGCGGAAGAGGAACTAGCCGCCCGCCAAAAACATGAATCAAGGGTGGAGGAAGTCCGGCAAGAGCTCAAGGATGCCATAAATAAATGCGAGTCCTTGGAGCGCAAGGTTGCGTCTCGAGATTCCGAACTTGCTAAGGCCCTCCAAAGTGCACAGGAGGCCCGGGCTGAAGCCTAGAACGTCTGCCGGGAGATCTAAGAGGCGAAGCAGATTGCGGTTGGTAAGGCCTTTAATATGCAAAGAAAATTTGTGAGAAGGAAATACATCTTACTGACCCAGATTTGGAGTTCTCCAGGAGCGTTTGCGGACCTGCACTGGAGTGTTGCCAATGCTGCGGAGTTCTTCCAAGCCGAAGAGGGGAGCTCGGCGGAAAAACTATTCTGGTCGCAGTACCTTGTGCCTGAGCATCCCGTGTCCCTCAGCGATCAGCTGAAGCAGTTGACCGAACTGCATAGGGTGGCCGGATCGGCCATGAGGGACTTTACAATCCGTCTGTGGCCTGCCAAACCCATACCCAGCAGCTACTTCGGGCTCGTGAAGTGGCTGGTCAATGCCTGCCCCCGGCTTGATGCCGTGAAGCGGTCGGTTTGCATCGAAGGTGCATGGATGGCCTTCGCCCGTGTCAAAGTGCAGTGTGCGAAGATGAACGCCGTCAAGATCGCAACCGAGGGACCGCCCTAGGCAAGGAGCACCGTACTCCGGAGCGGTATTTTGACGAAGTTTTGGAAGGTTCCCGCATTATAGAGGGCTAGTGTTCGAAGGACATTATCTTCGAATGAATGTACCTGTAATGCCCGTACTTTGTATCATAAAACAAGGCTTATGCATAATGTGTTGCTTGTTTTATTTTGAAATCCTTTCCTCCTGTGCGGCCGTTTATGGTATCTAAGAGTTGGCCAGTCATCGGCTTCATCCTCCACGTATGTAGTACGGGGGTGTTTAGAAGGGCCCCTAGACACACTTGACCCAACCAGCGTGGTCCTTGAAGGAGGTGTCAGTGCGGCGAACCAGGCAATCAGACTATGTGGCTTTATCACTCTCACTTAGCCATAGGAGTTTGACAATTAGGTTATAGGCGCATCCCCTGGTCTTGTTCGATTATCCGAACTTGGGTTCTGTAGACGCCTGACCGGGCGTGGACCGGTCCTTCGCATAATGCAGGCAAAATTGCAAGAGATTTGTAGTTAGTCACCGAATAGCTGACCAGCTCTCGCCGCATCGTGACAGTCAGTTTTTGGCTTTCTCTACTAAGGTGTTTATCCGGATGATCCAGAAACACAATCGCAGTAGTTCTCCCTTTACTGCCTTAGCCGAACAAGTGGAACGTAAGGCAATAACCACAGGAGCCTGGCAACCCAACTATTGACCAAAGACATGATTCGGAGCCGATGCATATAATGCTATATTCGGGACGCCGAATTGTACTATAAAATTGTTCGGACTTTATTTAGTATTTAAGAGATGTACGTGGCTCAATAGAGCCCTTGGTGATTTAAGTCACACCGAGGTGTACATGACAACCGGAAAAAACAGGGAAATACAGATTAAGAGGTTAGCCAGTACCACATAGTTTAGGCTAGAAACTGTTTCCATTATAGTCCGATTGGTACATCAAAACATGTTGGTACAAATAGTGCGGTAAGCAACAAGGATATTTTACATGCCGAGCATAAGGGAAAGTTCTGTATGTGTCATGAAAATGGACGAGGTGATCTTTAAAGACCCTTTAGGTACTCTGCTCCGCGTCTATGCTACTTTTCTCCTTGGTGTATTGTCCTTCGAGAGGATCATCGACCGGTGTTTTCATGATAGGCCTCGAAAAGAGGCCTTGGTACCGTCAAAAAGGTGATGTGGGTTGTAAGGAACCTGGAAAAATAAAAGGAAGAGAAAAAGGAAATGTGAGTGTCCGGATAGGGTCTAGCCGTATTGTGGACTTTATCTTTATTATGCCTCCATCCTTTCCCATGGTATCTTTAGTGCATAATTATGTACGCATGGTACATATGCCACAATTTGGTAGGGATTGAGATGGAGGCCGAATTGCTAGTCGAGCTCCTGACGAGCTGGACTGTCGTGCCGCGGGGTAGTCCGGACTCGTTTCATACTGTCCGGGGGCTTGACTGCCGATGTATTATTTGGTATGATAAGGCCGCTCTGTACTTCTGCTGCCAGGGCCACGGTGTGCTCCTCAGTGCGGAGGGAGCATTCCATGTTTCCATTGACTGTTATAACACCACGGGGTCCGGGCATCTTGAGTTTGAGGTATGCATAGTGTCGGACCGTGTTGAAACGAGCGAACACGGTTCGTCCGAGCAGCGCATGGTAGCCACTGCGGAAAGGGACGATGTCGAAGAGTAAGTCTTCGCTTTGGAAGTTGTCCGGCGAACTGAAGACAACCTCTAGTGTGATTGAGCCCATGCAGCGGGCCTCTACACCAGGTATTACTCGCTTAAAGGTGGTTTTAGTGGGCTTGATTCTTGACGGATAGATACCCATCTTGCGGATTGTGTCCTGATAGAGCAGGTTAAGGCTGCTGCCACCATCCATGAGGTCTCGCTGAGGTGGAATCCATTAATAATTGGGTCGAGTACTAGCGCGGCCGAGCCTCCATGACGGATACTGGTCGAGTGGTCTCAGTGATCGGACAGGCTGACCATGGGTTGAATCTTGGGGCGACTGGCTCGATCGCGTAGACGTCCCTTAACGCACGCTTGCGCTCCCGCTTGGGGATGTGATTAGCATATATCCTATTCACTGTTTTGACCTCGGGGGGGGGGGGGGTATTTTGTCCCCCTGTGCTTGGTGCACGAGGTTCCCCATCGTCATCCTCGTTGGGCAACGCTTTCTCCCTATTTTCGGAATTTAACTTGCCAGCCTGTTTGAAGACCCAACAACTTCTGTTGGTGTGGTTGGCAGGCTTGTCAGGAGTGCCGTGAATCCGGCAAGGTCAATCAAGTATTCGGTCTAGGCTTGATGAACCATCTTTGTTTCGTTTGAATGGCTTCTTTCGTTGACCGGGTTTGGAGCCACTGAATCCGGCATTGACCGCCGTATCCTCTGTATTATCATTGTTGCTTCGACGCTTATGATCATTGCGTCGGGGCCTTCCATTGCCGTTTGTAGCCTCGGAAGTGCCAGGGTCGCTTGTACTGTTGCTGCTACGGGCTAGCCGGCTATCTTCGCCCGCGCAAAAGTGGGTCATTAGTGTTGTAAGGGCTTCCACGGACTTCGGCTTTTCTTGGCTGAGGTGCCGGGTGAGCCATTCGTCATGGATGCTGTGCTTAAAGGCTACTAGGGCTTCGGCATCCGGACAGTCAACAATCTGGTTCTTTTTAACTATGATCCTGGTCCAGAATTTCCTGGCTGATTCTCCCGGCTGCTGGACTATATGACTAAGGTCATCGGCATCCGGAGGCCGGATATAAGTGCCTTGGAAGTTGTCTCTAAAGGCATCTTCTAAGTCTTCTCAGCTTCCAATAGAGTTTTCTGGGAGGCTATTTAACCAGTGCCAAGCTGGTCCCTTAAGTTTTAGGGGAAGGTATTTGATGGCGTGTAGATCGTCCCCGCGAGCCATGTGAATGTGGAGAAGAAAATATTCAATCCATACCACGGGATATGTTGTACTGTCGTATGATTTAATGTTGACAAGTTTAAACCCTTCTGGGAACTGGTGCTCCATTACCTCATTGGTGAAGCATAGGGGGTGTGTAGTGCCTCTGTATCGGGCCATATCACGACGCAGTTTGGATGAAGTCCGTATGCGGTTTTCGGCCCGGGTGTGATTATGCTTGTCGCGCCAGGCTTGATAGCCCTCTTCTCGCGCCGGGGCACACCCCTGGGATCCGTAGATTGATCTGGTCTGGCCTGCTCTATTTTCAAGGTCCTGTCGTAGGTCATATGTTTATCCCCGAGCTGTTGTTTCTCTGCTTTTACGACGAGGTGGTGCGGGCTCGTGTTCATCTTGAGTTGTCGTTCTGTCCCGGCCACGTGGTGGTCAGTCCGATCTGTCAGCCACATTACGCGCGGGTGGTATGGGCTCTGGGGCCTCGTCGTTAAATTGTGGCAGTAGTTGGTGCTTCGGGTAGCTCTTTGGGGGTGCGAGGCCGTATTCCTCGATTTCCAGGACGTTAGTCCATCGATCGTTGAGCAAATGATGATCAGGTTGAAGCTGTTGCTGCCTCTTTTTCAGGCTTCTTGCTGTGGCGATTAGCCGGCACTTAAAGCGCTCTTGTTCGAGGGGTTCCTCTGGCACGATGAAATCTTCGTCGCTAAGGCTCACATCCTCTTCAGAGATCAGTAGGTAATTACTGTCCTCCGAGTCCTTGTTCCCGACAGGATCGTCGGGGTTTACTTGCCCATCCTCCCAATCATCCTGTTCGGATGTTGGCTCTACAGGGGCTTCAGGGTCTTCGGCATTCTCTGGAGTATCACTATCTCCGGTGCCGGTATTGCTGTCTTTTCCGCGATGTGATTTAGAGCGGCGCCGCTGACGTGATGCTTTGGTGGTATCTCAGGAGGTTTGTTCTCGACTGGATTATCCTCATCATCGTCGTCGCCTTCTTTAGGTGTATCCACCATGTACACGTCGTATGAGGAAGCGGCCGTCCAGCGTCCGGTGAACGGCGGGTTTTGGGCCTGCTCCTTTCCGGCATCATCTTCCATACCGTCGATGTCTTCGGAGGCGTAATCGAGCATGTCAGTTAGATCCTCGACAGTGGCTATGACCTGGGGGTGGGTGGGAAGTAAAATTCCCTATTTTCAGCCCCTAGTCTGGGCTGGGCGCAATTTGAAAGCGATTCCTATGTGATGGCGAGGGATCGCATTAATTCCAAAGCCTCGTTTAAGAGCGAGCACTACAAAAAAAGACACATCCGTGACATTTTGGGCCGAACGAAATTTTTTTCTGTCATACATGTGACACTTCTATGACGATAATTGTGACAAAACCCGGTATCATCATAGATGTGGTGGGCTCCTACTTTTATGACAAAAAATCATCACAGAAAATGGGCTTTTCGTCCTGGGCGGGCCGGAGACGCAGCTGCATGACATTCTTTGGGCCGTCCATGAGGGAAAAAACCATGGTAGAAGCGGGGGGGGGGGGGGGAGGAAAATTTTTGGGAGTTGCCGGTTACGGTGGGAGGTCGGGGGCCGAGCGATGCACGTTTCTCTTGTACACGTACGCGCGTGTGTGCGAGACGTTGGCTCTAACTGAACCCAAGCGAGGCGTTGGGCTCTAACTGAAACCGAGCGATTGCACTGCAGGCTACGCGTTACTGAACCCGAGCGATCGATCGATGGATGTTAACTGAACCCGATCGAGCGATTCCTTCGCTACTGCTGCTAACTGAAGCCGATCGATGCTGCCTTTGGGATGAACATTGAGCGTTGCGGGGGGGGGGGGTTGGATGAACAGTGAGCGGTGGCGTTGCCTCTGGATGAACAGGACCCCGTGGTGTGGTGGAGGGCTGGATGAACAGTAGACGGTGGAGGGGTGCCCGTGGAGGGGTGGTTGAACAAGACCCCGTGGTGTGGAGGGCTGGATGAACAGTAGACGGTGGAGGGGTGACCGTGGAGGGGTGGTTGAACAGGACCCAGTGGTGTGGAGGGCTGGATGAACAGTAGACGGTGGAGGGGTGGTTGAACAGTAGCCGGTGGAGTAGCGCGCGGTGGAGGCTGGATGAATAGGAGCCCGTGGAGGCTGGAGGAGGTCGACGGTCGAGATGAACAGTATCTCATGGAGTCCCGTTTTGCGGTACGCCACACCCCTCCCGATGAACAGGACCCCCGTTTCGACCGTAGCGCTCCAACACAAGTCCGTTTCCTCCGTTTTGCGGTACGCCACACACCTCCCGATCAACAGGACCCCCGTTTCGACCGTAGGAGGTCCGTTTCCTCCGTTTTGCGGTACGCCACATCCCTCCCGATCAACAGGACCCCCGTTTCAACCGTAGGAGGTCCGTTTCCTCCGTTTTGCGATACGCCACACCCCTCCCGATGAACAGGATGCCGTTTCGAACGTGGACGGTCGAACACAAGGCCGTTTCCTCCGTTCTACGGTTCGCCAGGCCTCGCTTCCATCGCCTGTTCCATCCAAGCCGTCCCGATGAACACGACGCATTCCGTTGCCTTCCCATGAACACGACACATTCCGTTGCCTCCCCATGAACACGACGTATTCCGTTGCCTCCCCATGAACACAACGCATTCTGTTTTCTCCCCATGAACACGAGGACGACGCTATTTCTCCGTTCCGACCCAGCCATGTACATGAGCCCTGGCCGTACGTATGCGCGAGTAGGCGTTCGAGACCCCACCTGTCAGGACCCCGATTCCAAGTCACATCGATCTAGCCGGTAACACCTCATATCACTTTGCGGCCTCACGCACGGTATTCCCACGGGTGTCGCCTTACCATGGCCCGGGACCGTTTGCGCCTTTTGGCTCACGTATATGATAATGTCGCTACCACCCATATGACAGAGAACCCGGGCCGACATGGCTAGTCGTGAACCCAAAGCGGCACCAACCTATGGGGACAGGCATACATGAATCACATCGAGCATGTCGGTCAGCAGCGTGTGAATCCGGACTGTAGCACTGGGCTAACAGGACTCCGGGAACCCGGGCTGTAGCAGGCTAGGCAGGAATCCGGATGTCACCGCGTGACATTTCCCCGAAGGGACAGACACAGGAACGAAGTGAAACACATGCCGTCCAGTCAAGTGTCCTGAGCAGTAGTGCTGGGCTAGCAGGAATCCGGTGAACCGGCCTGTAGCGGACTACTATGGCTCATGGAAGCACTAGACTACATTTCCCCATAAGAGAGGCTGCCAAGGATAAACAACTAGATTGTCGGATCCCACACATACCAAGCATTTCAATCATACACACAATATGCTCGATATGTGTAAATACGACATGGCATCACAACATAACTCTACGACTCAAGCATTTATTAATTAGGCTCCTAGGAGCGAGATATCACAAACATGGGTCTCATGACCCAACAATCATAGCATACAAATCAAGCACATGCGGAAGCTTAACATGTCTGAGTACATACATGTACAAATGAAAAAGGCTAAGAAGCCTGACTATCTACCAGATCCTGCCGAGGGCACAAGATCGTAGCTGAGGTATCAAGCTAAACGTCGAAGCCCACATGGAACTACTAGCGAGACTGACGTCTCTCCGCAAAAAAATAAATTCAGCGAACGTGAGTACACATGTACTCAGCAAGACTTACATCAGAACTAACTACATATGCATCGGTATCAACAAAGGGGGTGGTGGAGTTTAACTGCAGCAAGCCAGCTTTGACTCAGTGGCTAACCTGAACTATGACTGCAAGCAACTCTTCTGAGGTGGCGCACACGAGTCCACATATTCACCATATCAATACACCACTATGGATCTGCTCCCGTCTCCCTACGAGAAGGCCATCCATAGCACTCATGCTTATCTTGCGAGTTTTATAGTATCCACTTTCACTTGTCTATGAACTATGCAAGGGGTCCAAGTTTCCACATCCGAGGAATCCAGCTATTCGAATAGATAATGATAACCCTGCAGGGGTGTACTTCTTCACACACGCTCTCACCACTTATCACCATGTACACGTCATGTATCTCGGCAACCTTCAAGCGGAAGCCTGGCGAGGGTGTCGGCCACGACCTGACTAACCACACAAGTCTCTAGTCCAGGTTTATCGCCTATTCGGGTTCCATCTGCGAGGAGATCCGGCCAGAGTTTCGCTCAAAACCCCAAACGATGTGTGCAGGGTTCCCGAGACACCAAACAGGCGCCCGGTACACCATGCCACGGTGTATCTACCGCATCACAGCCCACCCCTAGGGTCAGCGCTACGCACGGCCGCCAACACATATCCTATAAACACCATAAACTAGTTGCAACTCCTGGACAGAGGACTAGGGCAGTTAATAAGTCGAGAGGGTCAATTAAGGATCCCAATGAGTGGTAGTAGCTGTTCATGGATCACCAACACAGAACTCAGTTCCTGAGGACGGTTTCAATGAGAAAACCCACCATGTACTCCTACATGGCCTCTCACCGCTACCTTTACCAAATCGTGTTCACACACTTAGCTCACACACAATAAGACATGTTCATCGCCATTCCAATTCATCCCCGATGAATCAGACCTGACTCAACTCTAAGCAGTAGCAGGCATGACAAACAAGCATGAATGAGTAGGCACATCAGGGCTCAAACAACTCCTACTCATGCTAGTGGGTTTCATCTATTTACTGTGGCAATGACAGGTCATGCAGAGGAAAGGGGTTCAACTACCGCAGCATGTAACAGTTGAATCGTTGTTGTCCTAATGCAGTAAAAGAGAGCAGGAGCAAGAGAATGGGATTGTATCGGAATGAACAAGGGGGTTTTGCTTGCCTGGCACTTCTGAAGATAGTATAGTTCTTCATCGGTGTCATCGAATAATCGTTGGAACGTCGTCTACTGAGAGGGGACAGTCACCGGCAACAGAGAAAGAACACAATCAATGCAATGCGACAATATGATGCATGATCATGACATGGCAATATGATGTGAGTTGAGCTAATGCAGCTAGCAACGATTTAAATGAAGTTGGTTTGAACCCAAGGTTCAAATTCAAACTCCATGTGAGGCATTTCAAATGCCATTTTATCAAATTGTCTTACAAAGCAACTTTAAGTTGTTCAAACATGCATGAAAATGCCATAAACAGACTGTTTGGATTTTTCTGATCATTTTTCATATATAAATCTTTGCATTTGGAGTTACGGTTGATTTTCTATGATTTTTAGAAGTTTAGTCAATTTTCTGGAATTTTCTGAATTATTTTTAATCTAGAAATGACTTATTGCGTCAGCACTGCATCATGCCTGCGTCAGCAAGTCAACAGCGCTGACCAGGGTCAAACCTGACGTGTGGGGACCACACGTCAGCGAGACAGGGCTGTTTAGCTCGCTGACAGGTGGGGTCCGGTCAACAGACACGTCAGCAAGTCAACTCTGACGCGTGGGTCCCGCTGGGTTAGTCTAAACTAAACAGGAAATTAAACTCGGGGTTAAATAGGTTGTGGGGCCCATCCGTCAGTGGCACCAGCTTTAGTTAACCGGGAGATTAGCTCCTAATTAAGTGCCACGTCATCCAGAACGGCGGTTAGCCATCGACGACCAGATCCCGCGGCGGTGACTCACCGGCGTTGCTCAGGACGACACTATAGAGCACCATTTCGTGTGGGGTTTGCGGCTATAGAGAGCTGGAGGTGCGGCACAAGTGGTGGTGGCCGCGTGGTGCACTGGGGCGGCTTGTAATGGCGGCGGCGACGAGCCGGGCGGCGGCCGGTGTGCGGTGGTGATGCGGGCGTGGGGTTAGAGCAAGTGGGCGAGCAAAATGAGCAGCGGAGCAGCAATTGCGGTGCTCCAGGAGCACAATGGTGCAACACGTTTGAGTGGAAAAGCTCGAGAGCGTCGAGCTCGTCGGCAATGGTGGACGGCGGCCTCGGGTACTCGCTGGGCGGTGCTACGGCATGTAAACGAGGAAATTGAGGGGGGAAATCAAGGCATGGGCTCACAGAGGTTGCAGTGAAGGTCTCGGCGAGTTCGGGGAGCGGTTGGGAACGGCGTGGGGTCACCGGCCATCTCCGCGCCCGTAGAAGGAAGAAGGGGCCGGGGACGACGCGTCGGGGCTCCCGACATCATGTGACTCGGCGATGAGGAAGAGGGCGTTGAGGCGGAGCCTCTGGGCTGGTCAGAGAAGCGAGGGGGAGGCGGTGGCTGCAGCTACGGCGAACGGCAGCGTTGGCTGCGCTCGGTGAGGTGGTGGATCGGCAAGGGACAGAGCAGGGGGGAG
Organism: Triticum urartu; assembly: GCF_056163025.1. Classification (NCBI taxonomy): domain Eukaryota; kingdom Viridiplantae; phylum Streptophyta; class Magnoliopsida; order Poales; family Poaceae; genus Triticum; species Triticum urartu. The sequence continues at coordinate 158,769,557 of NC_141875.1, read as the reverse complement.
TGAGAGGGGTCGAGTGGTTCAGGACGATGCCATGGTGTTCACCCACGCGTCCAGAGGCTCGGTGGCAAGCAAGAGGAGGCATGGCGCCTCGCGCGCGCGGGTGCTGTCCCGCCTCTGCCTACTGGCAGAGATTAGGGATGACTGGCACCAGGCCAGTGGGCTGGGCTGTCCACTGGGCCGGCCAGGTAAGCCCAGGTAAAACTCTCTCTCTTCTCTGTTTTCTATTTTTCTTTTCTGCAATTTGTTTTGGGTTTAGTTTTAACACCAAACCATTTTATAAAATCCTGAAAATAATTATGTGGCTAGAACTAAAATATACAAAACCACGTAAAATGTTCCAGAATTATTGGACATATATTAATTATATAAATAATATATATCCAATGCAAATAGTTATTGAATTAATTCCAAGGCCCAAAATAAATGTTTCTGAGATACCAAAAACATTGGTTTGAATTTTACCTCTTGCCAATATTTTCAGAGACTAAGAAGAACATTTTCTTGGACTTCTTTGAAGACATTTTAATGTTGATTATTTCTGAAATGATTTATGAGGGTTTCAACTAACCTCAATTAAAATTTCATAAACATAACTATGATGATGACATGATGAGATGCAAAGACAAACAAGGCAATCTAGGGCTGTGACAACTCACCCCCACTAAACAAGAATCTCGTTTCGAGATTCAAGACGCGAGGTAAGAAGACAGAGGGGACACAAACTGACACAAATCTTCATGATCCATTGCATTCTTGAAGATGTTGATTCGTTGCATCAAATTGATCTTAATGTCTTCGCTTTTGAGATCTTCATCCACGTGATGACGACGAAAAGAAGCTTTACTAGGATTGATCTTCTCGAAGATCGAGCTATACAAGATCAACTCGCAGAATGAGATGTTGAAACATCTTGAGTTGAGACACAAAACATATTGAGAGGGATGGAAGAACAACCGACGGGGTTTGATTTGGTGGGCAACAATTCCACGCTTAGGGAGATGGTGGATGGTGTCAAGGTGGCGAGGAAATAATTGCCATGATCCCGTAGCGGGGCACTTGGGAAAGGTGACTCATTGGATTGTCCCCTTAAGTGGCAAAAGAATTACTTTTGATCCATAGATCCTTGACATTCTTCATACCAGCTTAAGGCAATTTACAATTGATCGTTTGAAAGAGCTCGAAGAAATGGCAAACTCGGACTAGAATGGATGATGTGGACTACCTTGTTGAAGACAACGCAATGGATGACTTTTGCTTATCACCGGAAATGTATGGGACCTATGGTAAGTCCACTTTTGAAGATGATCCTAGACATCAATTACTGAGGGGGGCAGCCCATGGGGGATTGGCACAATGGCGGTGCAAGCTGGGAACAAAATGCAACTGTTGGGAATGTTCCAACCATCATATCTGCCTGAGATTCAGATCTGGTTGGTAACAGGATACTTCAGACATCGGCATGTCTGAAAAGAAAGTTTGCAACACAAATCGACGAGATGATATTGCAAGAATCTCGGGAGATGAACTACGGTATCATGCTCCAAAACATGAGCTGGTTCTGCTACAAACCTGTGACCACGTTATCCCAGACAAGCATGATCACATGGTAGTCTTACAACAAAATACTACCGAGATCTGGTAGGGAACCATCATTAATGATATCAAAGTCTCCGTGCGGAAGTCTAAAGTAATAACCTTAGAATAGACTCCTTTATCTTGAAAAAAATCAATCAGTGGCTTGGTGTGCTAGGAATTATGTATGGAATGGAGGTGGCCAAATCTATCAAACCATAGAATACTTCGCGCATACATGACTGACTTGGGATGATTCCATAGGAAGCAAAACAAACTTTCTCAAAGTCACGACGACAACTTACACCTAATGCACGCGAACTTGGAGAAGGTCACTTCTTCCATCCAAGCATATGCTTCATGAACGGAACACGAAGGCATTTCTTACAAAGTTTTCAACACTAGGTTGATGTTCAACATGAATCATGGGGGAGACAAAATGCTGCTGATGGGATCAACAGCAACTCATCGAAATTTCCATATCACTGGACTTCCACCATCATGTGAACACGGTGATAGCATTGGTCAGACCAAAAGATGTGATGGTGTATGCTCGAGGGATCAACCACGAGTAAGACAACATTACGAACATCGTTGGTTCTGATTTGACTTGACGGTAGCCCATATTCAAGTCAAAGTTTTGACAAGGCAATAGATCCAACAATTGATCCGGAGGACCAATCGATGAAGATATCATCTTTCTTCAACACACAAACAACACAAGACATCCCTTTAATGAACTAAGTTAGGCAAGCTTTTATCTTCCAACTCTCCAAGTTGTTGTTTAGCTTAACCAACTAGCTCAGGGATACCCAACACAGATTCTTGGAGAAGGGGTGGTTTATAAGAAAACCAACTTGATCACGAACTCAACATAGCGGTCAGGTGACAACCATGTAATACTTCCGAGAAGATCTTCGGAAAACCATGAACCACCGATATGCCACTAAGCTCAAGAACAATCTTGCTTTTCAGGGCAAGGCGATATGATCAAATAAGCAAGGATAGACACAGTCCCAACTCTTGATCGAAGAGTGGACCAGGAAAATGGACTAGGTAGCACGATCAATCTTAGAATGATGACTCAATAACCAACACGCTAAGAATGAGAATATTGTCCATTAACTACCAAGCAACACAGTTGCTAGGAGTATTGATTTCACACATCACGATTCACTTGTCGGCATTCCGGTTGCGACAACACGACATCGAGGAATGAATAATGATGGCGGGAAGTATCACTACGTCAAGAATTCATAAGAGAAAGTGCAATTCTCATGACATTCCTGACACAAAGATGGTAACACTCCAAGGTAGAACAGATCAAAAGCCGGATTAGCATTTTGATCCACGGAATACAACTACTTTGACCCAAACCTGGATATGGATGAGGTGCTGGAGTTTGTTTCTCCTAGTCATTTCGGAATATAATGGCTTGACGGACCACAAGAATAGAAGTCATCGATGAACATGAATGCTCACATACTCTTGACTATTAATTGATAGATGAAGGTCAGAAAACAAGTGAAGAGTAACAACTCAAGGAACATATATTTTTTCTGAGTTGGGGATGCATAGATTAGTATGTCGAACAAGTTCAACATATCTCTTCCGGATAACCCATGCAGAAGAAAAAGGGACTGGCAGATTCACAATTCTTGAATGGAGAACCCATTAAGAGCACTCTTATTCTGATCTTTTGGTTCAAAGGCTTTTGCCATATTGGTTCATGGTATTGGAAGAAGGATATACCACGGACCTCGAGGACTATCGCGAAGGTTACTAATATCTTAAGGGAACTAGAAATACTAACAACATGAGGTAGGTTGAATCTCGGCTTCAAGAACCCAGGAATAGATTACCTACTAACTAAATGGCATCACGGGATGCTTTCGAGAATGGTGGCCAGAATCATCACACTAGGAACACAAAACATGGCTAAATTACTGGGTGACTCTACAAAATATCCTAAAGTCATAATAATAGCTTCAACATATATGTCAAGGCAATGGGGTACCTCAACACACCAACTAGTGTGGTTAATCTGGCCCAAAAGTATCATCGGGAACAGGAAGAAGGGATTTGCAAATGCATCAGACTATTTAGAAACCTGGGATGACTTGGACAGCATAACGGCTGTAAATGCTCGAAAAAGATTTGAGACATCCTGCAAAATGATGGCATAACCACTTAACATCATCATATCAAGGGCCTGATTCAACTGACAACATACTAAAAGTAGTAGAAACTGAACTGAGGCCTAGAACCAACAATCCTATAAGTCTCTATCATAGTAACTCGTCATCCTAATAGACAGATGAGAAGGCCTAGTTCTTAATCCCCGTAGAAGAGAAGAGGATGACTCATATCAGAAGGGCATAAGGTAAAGGAGTAAAAGGAGCCTTACGTTCCCTTCCACAATCAATTCCCTTATATAACTAAAGCATTTCTAGACTCAACTTCGACCAGTTTGGCTTGGTAATCCTACAGGCAGTCAGGCTCTAATACCAAAGCTATCAGGACCCCGATTCCAAGTCACATCGATCTAGCTGGTAACACCTCATATCACTTTGCGGCCCCACGCACGGTATTCCCACAGGTGTCGCCTTACCATGGCCTGGGACCGTTTGTGCCTTTTTGGCTCACGTATATGATAGTGTCGCTAGCATCCATATGACAGAGAACCCGGGCCGACATGGCTAGTCGTGAACCCAAAGTGGCACCAACCTATGGGGACAGGCATACATGAATCACATCGAGCATGTCAATCAGCAGCGTGTGAATCCGGGCTGTAGTACTGGGCTAACAGGACTCCAGGAACCCGGGCTGTAGCAGGCTAGGCAGGAATCCGGATGTCACCGCGTGACATTTCCCCGAAGGGACAGACACAGGAACAAAGTGAAACACTTGCCGGCCAGTCAAGTGTCCTGAGCAGTAGTGCGGGGCTAGCAGGACTCCGGTGAACCGGGCTGTAGCGGACTACTATGGCTCATGGAAGCACTAGACTACATTTCCCCATAAGAGAGGCTGCCAAGGATAAACAACTAGATTGTCGAATCCCACACATACTAAGCATTTCAATCATACACACAATATGATCGATATGTGTAAATACGACATGGCATCACAACATAACTCTACGACTCAAGCATTTATTCATTAGGCTACGAGGAGTGAGATATTACAAACATGTGTCTCATGACCCAACAATCATAGCATACAAATCAAGCACATGCGGAAGCTTAACATGTCTGAGTACAGACATGTACAAATGAAAAAGGCTAAGAAGCCTGACTATCTACCAGATCCTGCCGAGGGCACAAGATCGTAGCTGAGGTATCAAGCTAAACATCGAATCCCACACGGAACTACTAGCGAGACTGACGTCTCTGTGCAAAAAATAAATTAAGCAAACGTGAGTACACATGTACTCAGCAAGACTTACATCAGAACTAACTACATATGCATCGGTATCAACAAAGGGGGTGGTGGAGTTTAACTGCAGCAAGCCAACTTTGACTCAGTGGCTAACCTGAACTACGACTGCAAGCAACTCTTTTGAGGTGGCACACACGAGTCCACATATTCACCATATCAATACACCACTATGGATCCGCTCCCGTCTCCCTACGAGAAGGCCATCCATAGCACTCACGCTTATCTTGCGAGTTTTAGAGTATCCACTTTCACTTGTCTATGATCTATGCAAGGGGTCCAAGTTTCCATATCCGAGGAATCCAGCTATTCGAATAGATATGATAACCCTGCAGGGGTGTACTTCTTCACACACGCTCTCACCACTTATCACCATGTACACATCATGTATCTCGGCAACCTTCAAGCGGAAGCCTGGCGAGGGTGTCGGCCACGACCTGACTAACCACACAAGTCTCTAGTCCAGGTTTATCGCCTATTCGGGTTCCATCTGCGAGGAGATCCGGCCAGAGTTTCGCTCAAAACCCCAAACGATGTGTGCAGGGTTCCCGAGACACCAAACAGGCGCCCGGTACACCATGCCACGGTGTATCTACCGCATCACAGCCCACCCCTAGGGTCAGCGCTACGCACGGCCGCCAACACATATCCTATAAACACCATAAACTAGTTGCAACTCCTGGACAGAGGACTAGGGCAGTTAATAAGTCGAGAGGGTCAATTAAGGATCCCAATGAGTGGTAGTAGCTGTTCATGGATCACCAACACAGAACTCAGTTCCTGAGGACGGTTTCAATGAGAAAACCCACCATGTACTCCTACATGGCCTCTCACCGCTACCTTTACCAAATCGTGTTCACACACTTAGCTCACACACAATAAGACATGTTCATCGCCATTCCAATTCATCCCCGATGAATCAGACCTGACTCAACTCTAAGCAGTAGCAGGCATGACAAACAAGCATGAATGAGTAGGCACATCAGGGCTCAAACAACTCCTACTCATGCTAGTGGGTTTCATCTATTTACCGTGGCAATGACAGGTCATGCAGAGGAAAGGGGTTCAACTACCGCATCATGTAACAGTATAATCGTTGTTGTCCTAATGCAGTAAAAGAGAGCAGGAGCAAGAGAGTGGGATTGTATCAGAATGAATAAGGGGTTTCTACTTGCCTGGCACTTCTGAAGATAGTATAGTTCTTCATCGGTGTCATCGAATAATCGTCGGAACGTCGTCTACTTAGAGGGGACAGTCACCGGCAACAGAGAAAGAACACAATCAATGCAATGCAACAATATGATGCATGATCATGACATGGCAATATGATGTGAGTTGAGGTAATGCAGCTAGCAACAATTTAAATGAAGTTGGTTTGAACCCAAGGTTCAAATTCAAACTCCATGTAAGGCATTTCAAAAGCCATTTATTCAAATTGTCTTATACAGCAACTTTAAGTTGTTCAAACATGCATGAAAATGCCATAAACAGATTCTTTGGATTTTTCTGATCATTTTTCATATATAAATCTTTGCATTTGGAGATACGGTTGATTTTCTATGATTTTTAGAAGTTTAGGCAATTTTCTGGAATTTTCTGAATTATTTTTAATCTAGAAATGACTTATCGTGTCAGCACTGTGTCATGCCTGCGTCAGCAAGTCAACAACGCTGACCAGGGTCAAACCTGACGTGTGGGGTCCACACGTCAGCGAGACAGGGCTGTTTAGCTCGCTGATAGGTGGGGTCCGGTCAACAGACACGTCAGCAAGTGAACTCTGACGTGTGGGTCCCGCTGGGTTAGTCTAAACTAAACAGGAAATTAAACTCGGGGTTAATTAGGTTGTGGGGCCCATCCGTCAGTGGCACCAGCTTTAGTTAACCGGGAGATTAGCTCCTAATTAAGTGCCACGTCATCCAGAACGTCGTTTAGCCATCGACGACCTGATCCCACGGCGGTGGCTCACCGGCGTTGCTCGGGACGGTGCCACAGAGCACCATTTCGTGCACGGTTTGCGGCTACGGAGAGCTGGAGGTGCGGCGCAAGCCGTGGTGGCCGCGTGGTGCACTGGGGCGGCTTATAATGGCGGTGGCGATGAGTTGGGCGGCGGCCGGAGTGCGGTGGTGACGCGGGCGCGGGGTTAGAGCAAGCGGGCGAGCAAAACGAGCAGCGGAGTAGCAACTGCGGTGCTCCAGGAGCACGATGGTGCAACACGTTCGAGTGGAAAAGCTCGAGAGCGTCGAGCTCGTCGGCAATGGCGGACGGCGGCCTCGGGTACTCGCTGGGCGGTGCTACGGCTTGTAAACAAGGAAATTGAGGGGGGAAATCAAGGCATGGGCTCACAGAGGTTGCAGTGAAGGTCTCGGCGAGTTCGGGGAGGGGCTGGGAATGGCGTGGGGTCGCCGGCCATCTCCGCGGCCGTAGAAGGAAGAAGGGGTCGGGGACGACGCGTCGGGGCTCCCGGCATCATATGACTCGGCGATGAGGAAGAGGGCGTCGAGGCGGAGCCTCTGGGCCGGTCAGAGAAGCGAGGGGAGGCGGTGGCTGCAGCTACGGCGAACGGCAGCGTCGGCTGCGCTTGGTGAGGTGGGGGTCGGCGAGGGAGAGAGCAGGGGGGAGTGAGAGGGGTCGAGTGGTTCGGGACAACGCCGGGGCGTTCACCCACGCGTCCAAAGGCTCGGCGGCAAGCAGGAGGAGGCGTGGCGCCTCACGCGCTTGTGCTCTGTCCCGCCTCTGCCTACTGGCAGAGGTTAGGGATGACTGGCACCAGGCCAGTGGGCTGGGCTATCCACTGGGCCGGCCAGGTAAGCCCAGGTAAAACTCTCTCTCTTCTCTGTTTTCTATTTTTCTTTTCTGCAATTTGTTTTGGGTTTAGTTTTAACACCAAACTATTTTATAAAATCCTGAAAATAATTATGTGGCTAGAACTAAAATATACAAAACCACATAAAATGTTCCAGAATTATTGGACATATATTAATTATATAAAGAATATATATCCAATGCAAATAGTTATTGAATTAATTCCAAGGCCCAAAATAAATGTTTCTGAGATACCAAAAACATTGGTTTGAATGTTACCTCTTGCCAATATTTTCAGAGACTAAGAGGAACATTTTCTTGGACTTCTTTGAAGACATTTTAATGTTGATTATTTCTGAAATGATTTATGAGGGTTTCTACTAACCTCAATTCAAATTTCATAAACATAACTATGATGATGACATGATGAGATGCAAAGACAAACAAGGCCAATCTAGGGCTGTGACACCGCCCCATATGTACACATACGTGGCCGTATTTTCTTTCTTGCACCCTGGCCGCCTCTACTATGACACGTGCGCGCCTCTACATCGACCAGTATATATGTACGTACACGTTCGTGACAAGAATGACAACGCTACGTACACTTCGACCAGGTGGGTCCCGACTGTCAGGCACTTCCTTGCGTGCGAAGATGTTGCTGGTGGGTCCCAACAGTCAGGGGGGCAAAATACGGTGGCCCGTTCGGTGGGTCCCGCTGTCAGGTGGAGGAATAATTATTTTGCACGTAATAAGGAGGCACTTCCTTGCTGCGGCCGTGGACCCAGCTGTCAGCCTCTCCACATACAGTCCACGTCCGATGGAAACCATTCCTGGACCATGTTGACCACGCCGCACCGAGAGCACCAGGGCGGTGGACGACGGCGAGGCCTAGGAAGGGGACGACGCGGAGCCGGGGAAGACGCGGCAGTGGATGCCCACGCGTTGAGGAGTACGAGGGTTCACTGGTTCGCTGCGGTGTGAGGCTGCCATCGCCGCAGAATAACAGGGGGTGTGGGTGAGTAGAGGGATGGCCTGGCCAGCGATGGGAGTAGTAGGGGACGGTGAGGCCTCCGCCGCATTGAAGCCGGGCATGGGAGGCAGGGGCACGAGGCACGACCGGGGCTGGTTTGGGTGGCTGGAGCACGAAGACCAGAGGTTGAAGAAGCACTACGGCCGTTGGATGGACATTGTACGGTCACTGGAGCTAGAATCGTGCATATTGACTAAGTTGACAAAGCCCTCCGTCCCCGTCAACTTAGTAGGCCCACAAGTCAGCCTACCACTATATCGGGTCCCAGCTAACAGGGGGAGTATTCATTTTTTTTGTGCGTAATAAGGAGGTACTTCCTTGCGTGCGAAGATATAGCTGGTGGGTCCGAGCTGTCAGCAGCCGTAACATTTTTTTCGTGAAATACAGAGGCCCTTTCGGTGGGTCCCTGATGTCAGGTGTTGGAATCATTATTTTGCGCGTAATAAGGAGGCATTTCCTTGCGTGCGGCCGTGGACCCAGCTGTCGGCCTCTCCACGTAAAGTCCACTTCAGATGCATGTCGGTCATTGACCACGTTGACCAGGCCGCGCCGAGAGCATCAGGGCGGTGGACGACGATGAGGCCTAGGAATGGAACGACACGGAGGCAGGGAAGACTCGGCAGTTGTTTCCCACGTGGAGGGGAGTACGACTGTACGAGGGTTTACTGTTTCGTCTGCCGTGGCTGGAGAATAACAGCAGGTGTGGGTGAGTAGAGGGATGGCTAGGCCAGCGATGGGAGTACGGTGGGGCGGTGAGGCCTGCGGGGCAGCAGAGCCGGCCGCGGGGAGGAGGGAGCAGGCAGTCCCTCGGCGCCTGTTTGAGCGGCTGGAGCAGGAAGAGCAGAGATTGAAGAAGCACGACGGCCGTTGGATGGCCATCCAACAGTCACTACTTGTGCGTCAACCTTTTTTTAGGAAAGCCTCAAATCTGTGGAAAACAGCATACATCCCATCTGCCATTATTTCTAATAATTTACAACCCATTTGCTATTGTTAAGGTTTTTTGGAGCCCATATTCTTTTTGTTAGCATTACAGCCCATATTGTGGCCACGGTTAAAAAATTATACGAAAATTTGCATATTTCGGTGCGGTCCGAACTGTTTTTAATCCCGAAATTTTGACTCACATTCAAACTGATTTTAAAAATAAATGTATATCAATATAAAATCCAACAAATTCTCCATGCATAAAAATTAATGTAATTTCAAATCTCGAAATGAAAAAAAGATATTTGAAACTAATTGCCGGTTTGATGTGTTTTAAAAATGTACAACCCATTTCTCATTACTGATGGGCCATTTTCTCGGCCAGCCGAATGAAAGCTCTCCTCGTCTTGAAAGATTTGTAGCCCAATAGGCCTGACAAAGCGACTTACTTGGCAAATCACAAAAAACTGGGCTGTGGCCGTGGACCCAGCTGTCAGCCTCTCCACGTACAATACTCTTCCGATGGAATGTCGTTGACCATGTTGACCACGCTGCGCCGAGAGCACCAAAGCGGTGGACGACGGCGAGGCCTAGGAAGGGGACGACGCGGAGCCGGGGAAGACGCGGCAGTGGATGCCCACGCGGAGAGGAGTACGAGGGTTCACTGGTTCGGCTGCGATGTGAGGCTGCCATCGCCGCAGGGCCTGGCTAGCGGTGGGAGTAGTAGAGGGCGATGAGGCCTCATCGGCAGCACAGCCGGCCACTGGAGGCAGGAGCAGGCGGTCTCCCCGGTGCTGGTTTGGGCGGCTGGTGCAAGAAGAGCAGCGATTGAAGAAGCAGCAGGACCGTTCGATTCAAATCCAACGGTTACTGCTGCTAGAATCATTTGTTGACTAAGTTGACAAGCCCTGCGTACGCGTCAACTTAGTAGGCCCACAGGTCAGCCTCCCAATCGGTGTGCCCAAGATGTCAGTGGGAGGAGTCATTTTTTTTCGCGTAATACGGAGGCAGCTGATTGCGTGCGGCCAGGCCAGTGGAGGGAGTAGGGTGGGCCGGGGAAGCCTGCGCGGCATTACAGCAGGCCACAAGAAGAGGGAGTAGGCAGTCCTGCCGGCGCTAGTTTAGGCGGTTGGAGCAGGAAGATCAGAGATTGAAGAAGCACGTCGGCCGTTGGATGGACATCCAACACTAACTGCTGCTAGAATCGTGTGTTCACTGACAAAGCCTTGCGTAAACAAGTCAGCCTCGAAATCTGTGGCGTTTACAGCCCATTTGCTATTATTATTTTTAATTTCTACTCATTTTCTAATCCATATGGAATTTATTGCAGCCCGTTTTCCATTTTTACAATTGCTGGCCATTTTCTGGCCAGTACCAGGGTCAAAAAATTAACTAAATACGTGGGACATTTTGAAAATTCGCACATTTTTGCTGGGGAATGAAATATTCTTAATCCAAAAATTAATAGCCATACTAAAACAAATTTAAAAATAAATTAGTACTATGTCATGTTAAATCCAATGAAATACGTATAAGATATCAGTGAAGAACAAAAACAAAAAAAGAAACTTATATCCCATTTGCTATAATTTTTTTGGAATTTTAAACCCCTTTTGATATTACTTTTAACAGACATTGACCATACTCTTAAGCCAGGCCGGAATGCATCCCTCCTCATCTTGAAAGATTTGCAGCCCAGTAATTCGGAGAAAACAAATAGGCCTAGCTTGGGTATTCTTCAAAAAGAAATACTAGGCTACCTATTTTCCCAAAGAACTGGTGCATGAGCATTTAGCTTTATTTATTTATTTACTTATTTATGATTAGGGGACCATGAGCATGTACCTGGGTCGGATTCATGTGAGAGCCTCCCTTCCAGTTAATTATGGGCTTCTCTATTGGGACTTCATCAGTGGGCTGCATGTTATCAACAAGTGGAAAATGTGTTCCGAGTTTCAAAAAAATGTGTCCCATACGATAAATAGTATGCGCTACGTACGGTACGGGGCACTAAAGGATCGAACCATGCAACGACTTCCAAAACATTGTGTTTGTCGTTCTAACAACACATTTATTCAACCAACAGACGAAATATACTACTAATTGTACATTGAAAACAGCAGCAGTGGCAACCAGGGCTGGGGTGCAATAGAAGCAGTAAGCAGGCCAGAAGAGTGAAGACGCAACTCTCTCTTCCAAACCAAACATCAGCCATCATTACAAAAGGCTACCAAAAAAGAACAAGTGTATGCATCAAACTAAATAAAGATCCTACTACACCAAGTGTACGCATCTAACTAACTGACTCAATTAGACGTTACTATTTATTAAGCTGTGGATATTGGCTGACGGCTTGAACCAGATGGGTGCCTGATGGGGGAAACTCCAGCCAGCAGGTCGAAGTCTGATACTTGCGACCCTCTCTCCTACTTTGGGCTGCAGAGTGTGGTGGCACATATCAGGGTATGGTGCATACAGAGATGCATGGTACGCTATGTACACACAGTTTTCCCTGATGAATGAAACCGCGCTGCCATCATGATCCTTGCCGTCGGTTATCTCCTGGTTAATCAGATAATTCAGTCCGACAAACAGAGAGCGTGTACCAAGGCTACATACCAGCCTCCAGTCAAAAATTCCTGAAGGCCCAGAGAAGCTGGGATCCTGCTCAAAGACCTTGCAGTGACTGTGATTGTATTCCGCGAAACAACACGTCCGGTACGTGCGAACAATCATCAATATTTCACCGTCGTCTGATCGAGCCAGGAACCACCTGCAACTGCCATGCCGCTTTTCTTTGAAAGGTTCTGGAATTAGGAAGGGTAGGGACACTAGGCGGCCTACAACATCATATCAAGTTGGAGTCAAATAAAAAAGGGCTCTTGGTTTAGTCAATCTTAAGAACAGCATGTTATGAGCATGAATATTTTTCAGCGAATGTTGACAGTAATATAAGCAAGCCATCATGATACAATAGGATAGTAACATACTACTGTAACAGCCGTTTGTAGCGATGACTGGAGTAGGCCAGCAATACGTCCAGCCATAGAAGGAGTCGACATCGTAAATGAAGCCCTTGTGTTCAATGGCATCAAAGAACCATGGAGGATGTATGATCCTGCGATGGACATGCAGATTTATCCACTTACCGCAGTGACCTGTCAGATAGGCGAGACCGCGGTTGAAGAACGCAATTAGCCTGAAGTCTTTACAATTTGCAGATCTTGTGGGCACTTGGAAGATTACAACCTTGAGCAAATCAAACTTGGTATCATGTTGGGTACTGTAAGATTCCGAGTATTCTGGGCCGCAGTGCCAAAGCAGTGCAGTGTTAATCGAAGGAAGGGGGATCAATCGCCGGGTGTAGACCTCCACGAGCATCCAGCTGCCGTGACCGTCGACGAGCACCATCCAAGACGTGTTCATGCCGACCCAGTACATACCGTTAATGTAGTTGAGGCTGACGGGGATCGAATCGCAGTCAAGGGGGTTGATGCTCGCCACCCTATGATCGTTATGCTGCGTGACACGCCGTTTCTGAAGATCAGGCGGCATCAGCAAGCAAGGAGCTGGCTTAAAAAGCTCCGGCCTGAGGGCTTTGAGTAAACGGTACAACCTCGACGAGCACGCGGCGAGCGGCATGGTACTGAGATTGTCCACACGCGAAATAATGAGCTTGATTACCTCTGTGGGGAGAAAATTCTAGCCACTCTTTCGGCGAACGCTGCTCGGTTCTGCCATTGTTAGTGCTTGGGTTTCAGACAAGGGGGGAGGCGCCTTAGCGGGGATGGAAGATTGGGCGATATTATGTGCGGACAAAGATGGAGAAGCGAATATGTGCCGCGGGAAGTGGACAGGTGATGATGACTACAACACGCCGCTTGACTTACGAGACACATACCAGCAGCGTAGGGTCATGTCCATGCCAGACAACTTGCTTGAGTGATCACAGTACTGGTACTCCCTACAATGCTATGCCCTAACTTGCTTGAGTAGAGTAGTAGAGTAGGACTCTGCTCTACTACTAGCACCGGAGGAGTAGTATATTCTAATCTAAAATAGTTACAAACTTCAATGCCCGAGCATGGAACGACTATGAACCATGCTCAAAGACCGTGTCTACGTGGTGTTTGGACATGGGCGACAACCTCAACGCCAACGGTGCTGCTCCCGTTGCACCGTATGTGTTTCTGTCCTTTCTGTTCGAAATCGTGGTGGAATTCATGTTTCTACTCTATATCCTACTACTATGCTAGTCCACATGATTAGTTTCATCTCTGTTATAGCCATCATGATTTATTTTGTGCTTATTCGGATTATCTCATAGTAACTTGCTCATACATTCAACTGGCGCAACGTCCCCTACAGCCACTCCCGTTTCATGGACGGCCTGGTCAATGTTGGAATTTTGCTAGTAGGCCTTTATAAGGTGAGCTCTTCTACCACTTGTATGAGCATGAGAAGAGGAGACCTACACGCGCGCTCCTCCTCCTCCTCGCTCACCTCGCCACGCCACGCCTCGTCACGACGCGCCACGGGTTGCGGGATTGAGCCGAGCCGAGGACAGAGCTATACTCTCACCACCGTTCCAGATCATTGCGTCGCCAAGCAAGTCTTCTCCATCCCTCCTTTCGGTGTGCACCGGGAGAAGGGACAGCACGCCTCCGGAACCCCGCCTCTCGTGATCCTGTATGGGAGAGGGGCGATCAGGTTTTTGGGGAGCGTACTCGCACGACTGCTGGCAGCGACGACTTCGCGAATGACGACTTCTTCCCCGACCTCGGCAACCTCATCCTTGACATGGGCGACAACGTCAACACCGGCAACCAGTGAGATACAGGGTGTAGGAAGCGGTTTGGGAATTTGCATGCCTTTCCAACCAGTGAGATACTCCGTACAAAGTATGACAGAGAAATAACCACAGAGAAGGAAGCTAAAAGTAAACAATCAAACGAGCATTTTTGCATTTGTTTTGCATTGAATCGTTTCACAAGCTTGACTAGTGTTGTTTTTCTACTTTTACAAAAACCGCACCGTAATGTTAAAATGTGCATTTGCACGTACATAAATAATAGTAGTACTCCCTCCGTCTAGGTGTATAATTCTTCCCTCCTTCTTGGTCACGATGCACAACCGAAGATGACTTATTGACCTGGATGGAGGGAGTAGCACAGTCTGCAAGCATATATCGAGAGAGACGTGTAGTGCGATAGTATATAGTAAAGTTTGTGCTATATGCACGTACTTGCAAAATACGTACGAATACACAAGGTTTCCAAACTTTCCCTTTTACATACTTAATTAAGGACGCTAAAAATTCCTGAACGTTCGGATTTATCATTTGCGTCCCAAAACTAATGAGATCGCCTTACAAAACAAAAATTATACTCCTCCTAAAAGCCACGACGCACGCATGAGCGCTTGCGGCGCGCCACGAGTGCCCTGGTGCGCAGCCGTTTCCCAGTGCGCTGACACAACGCCTCTTCCTCAGCCTCACAACTCGCAAGGTGCTGATTGGCGGCTTGCCGGCGGGGGAGCGCGATCTCACCGGTGTGGTGATCCGGCGCCAACAGGTACTTCTCCTCGCTGGAAGCGTGCACCCGGTCCATGTACTGCCAAGCGTAGATGAGGCGCTTGGGCCCGACTGCACTTAGGGCATCGACACAGGCGTCCTCCGCCACCCTCACGGCCCTCGCACGAGCCTTCTGCCAAAGAGCCAATTTCCTGACTCTCGGACGCGACATAGACCTCCCAGGCAGCTTGTTCCGCGGTGCTCTTCTCTTCCTCGGTCTTATTCTCCGCCTCTATTTTGGCGCGCTCTGCTGGAGGCAAAGCCTCCCACAAGGCGACATCCATTTCTTTCCAAAGCTCCTCAAGGCTGGGGGGCTCGGCGGGCGACGCGGCGTTCTCCTCGTAGCGGGGAGCCGACGTGTCCTCCGGCACGCGTGCTGGCGAGATTGGGAACGCCGACGCGTCCACCTCGACGTGTCGCGGCGAGGAGCGGAACGCCAACGCGTCCTCCTCGACTAGTGGCGGTGAGGAACGGAACGACGACGCATCGCATCGCGGCGAGGAGCGGAACACCGACGCGTCCTCCTCGACTAGTGGCGGCGAGGAACGGAATGGCGACGCGTCGCGTAGTGGCGAGGAGCGGAACACCGACGCGTCCTCCTCGACTAGTGGCGGCGAGGAACGGAACGGCGACGCGTGACCGTCCGCGTGGTGCAGCGAGGGGTTCCTAGGGCTTGGGAGGGGCGATTCCATGGTGGTCGACGTGAGAGGGAGGGGGAGGAGATAGTGATGAATGTGAACGTGAGGGGGAGGAGATAGCGATGTCGTGGGAGGCGCAGTATTTATAGCGAGCAATGGCACACCTACGTAAGATATGGACTGAGCTGCACTGACTTAACTGCTGGTCCAGTTGCGTCACTGACATGTGGGCCAGACCCCTGTTGGGCCCATATGTCAGTGACCGAATGCACCTACAGTTAAGTAACAGCTATGTGGGCATATTTGCTGGAGTAAATTACGGGGGAGCGAAGGGGTGGAAATATTGCTGGTCACAACGGAATGGACGGTCATGGGGGGAGGAGAGTCATGCATGCAGATTTTTTCACACGGGGTGGAGTGGTTGGACCTCTGGAGGGAGAAGGAGAGTTTGGCAGGCATATTGTTTCCACACATGGAGAGGAAAAGATTTGGAGACGAACGGGCTCCCTGCAGGTATGGGGAACGGTGCATAATAAGTCATATTGCATGCCGGGCTAGGTATAGTCTCAAGTCATTAAAAACAAACACGCCCCACACATGTTCATATTTCTAGGTGCACTAAATTATTGCATGCGATGATTAAGGCTGGCCATAATGGTGGTATCTTAGCTGGTATCATGCACACGGGAATAGCAAACATGCTGATGTGGCAAAGAATTAAAGAAGAGAGGGGGGTTAGAGTAACTAGTGTTCATGCATGCATTGGTAAACACATTTTTTTGTGGAGAATGACAGCACTAGTTGAGTACTTTTGCAGACTTCAAAAACTATTCCACAATGTGTCAACATTCACAATGTCAAATCAATATTTTTACACTCATTATAAAACATAGTTCTTATACTCATTATAATCAGTACTCCCTCCGTCTAGGTGAGCAAGTCATCTTCGATTGTGCACTGTGACCAAGGAGGAGGGGAAAACGAGAGATCTTAATGTTTACTTGCTAATTAATAGCATTGCATGCAATGAACTAACCACTGCATGTCGTGTTTGGTAGTCTCAAGTCATTAAAAGCATGCACACCCACATATCCTATTGGTTGATATGTCAAGAAACAAGAAACGAGGTAGAAGTTAATGCACCGCACCCAAGTGTTTTGGGAGTATTGTAGATATTGATATTTTTAGTATAAATTTGGTCGTGGGATTTCATTGATGCCTGTAAAAGCGTTGACAGGTCTTCTATGCGTGACCTGAAGATGAAAGCGTTGAGCATCTCGAAGTTAATCAACAATCTTCAATTGTCAAAGATTAGCCGTTCGACCAATAAGGTGGCACACTTAATCGCTAAGTATAGCTTTGACAATAGGTTAGATGGTATTCTTGTAAATAACGTACCGCCCTGTGTGGTGAATATTGTATCGAATGAGTGTACTGGTGTGGCTGGTTAATTAATATAAGGTGGTGTTAAAAAAAAGTATAAATTTGGTCAAACACTTTGCAAACGGTTGATGGGAGTAAAAAGGACCAGAGGGAGTATCATGCATGCGGAGTAGGCAAAAAAATTGCTTGTCTAAAAAAAGGCAAATTTTTTTTCTCATTTATAGCCGGTCGAAGTCTCAAAGGGCGCGACCGCGCAAGGGAGGCGAAGGTCGTGGGAGGCGCGACATTTGACGGAATTAAGTGAAGTTACATCCACGCGCCGACATGGCGTGCGAACAGGCAGAAGCTATACCGTCAGGCCTACGATATGGGTCTAGTAGACATGACATCTAGTGGGTCCCGCATAGTTCTCGAGAACTCTTTGGGGGCTTGCAGCCGTTTATCCACCGGGCAAGCCAGCAACCCCACGCTGTTTGCACGCCCTACTCGTCCCCGTCTTCTAACTTACAACAGTTCGCTCCCAGTCGTCCCGTCCTTTCACATTAGTTTGCTCCCAGTTTTTTTTGCGGGGTACAACAGTTCAACTTCTCCTAACCCTCCTCCAAAATCCATGGCCTCCCAAATCTCCATGGTCGCCGCTGAGTACCAGGTTAGAGCCATCACCAGTGATTAGTTCATCGTCATCTACACACGTGGATCCGAGACGGTGAAAGCATGGCTTGCTCGCTTCCTACGCATGTTCAACAGTTCAACGGATGAGTGGGTCGCTGGGCTAGATGTTGAGTACACCACAGTCCTGGGACGAGAGAAGGATCTAAAGGACGAAGAGAGGAAGAAGCCCGCCGTGATCCAGGTTTGCGTACATAACGTTTGCTTGGTCTACCACATATGCCATGCCGACGTTGAGTGCCAGGATTTTAAGAACTTCCTCAAGGACAAAAGAGTGAAATTCATTACTGTAGGCTTTAAGAACGATAGTGACGTCCTGCATCGGATAGGTCTCGTTGTAGGCCAGCCCTTCGATCTCCAGAAGGCAAGCCTGGTGTCCTCCTCTCAACCTTCAATGCTGACCCTGGCAGCAGCCATGATTGATCCTTCGTACGCTAAACTGAAGAAACCTCATCACGAGTTTCATCATGCATGGGAGTCGAAGACATTAGATGAAGATCACATCCTGTACGCAGCAATGGATGCCTACCTTTGTTTAAATATCTACAAGGGTTGGATGAAGAAGCAGAGCCCAGTGTCTGGTTCAAGCAAAGAAGCGTCGGCAAAGAGGAAGAGGAAGAGGGACGAGGACGAAGTCGAGGATGTGGACTCGGACTCCAAGTAGGTGGCAGTGTCGTCGCTCATGCTGGTTCTACTGCAGTGTCAAGCGGACTAGTTGCTTATTAGTTTATTTTCAAGGGTATGTGTGCTGAGGCCCCAGCAGAACTATGTTTATGTTCTTTCTCGTTATTTGAACTCTTTAGCACGTACAGTAGTACTAGTACTATGTCTTACTACTGTTCTTCTTGCAATTGGTACTACTGCTCGTATCTTCGTGTTCCTACTGTACTTAATACGTTCGTACTAGTAGTATAATTTAGGTCAGTCGATTTGTGAAAGAAGTTCGACGGAGCGAAGGAAGAAGACGGCAGAAGAGGTGGAAGAAGCCCTTCTAGCAATCCATGTTGAATCAAACAGCTCACATGAGTCGACTGACCCAAATTGCTCCTTCAGATTGCAGGATCCACGTGGCATTCAAGGTCTCAAAGGTAGATCCCGCGTCCGCACCCGGTTTGCGGGCTCGATGCGCGCGACACCGGCTTCCGCTGCGATAGCCACCATGCGCGCCTCCTCCACGCGGGCGGAGACGACAATGACACGCTAGTTCCTCCTCGCCGGCGTGCTGGAGCACGCGCTCGTCCTCCTCTTCGTACACTGCGTGCATAGACGCGGCTCCACCAGCTGCTCGTGTGCTTGGTAGCGTGACAACATTGCGAGGAGGGACTGCAGACGACGTGAGCGGGCGAGCCTTTGGCTTCATGGCACAGGGATGGCGGCGACACGGCGGTGATGGGCGAGAAATTGTTGGCCGGAGCAGGCGGGCGTCGGCATGCGCAACGGCGGCGGCGGCATATTGATGAGTGCGCGCGTGGGAGCTTACTTTAGTTTTATATATAAGGTTGGTCAAACTTAAAAGAAAACCGTACTAGTACACGTAAACATTAGACTTAGGCAGCGCTTTTATTAGTTACTAGCTTATGTTCTTGCCCATTGTGACCAGCCTTAGTACCACGGCCATGACACGGAATCCTGTGCAAGCGCGTGAACTGCGGCCGCGCGGTCCATCAAACGGTGCGTCACCGTGTTGCGCTCGAAGGACATCCACCGAACCTTTTTGTGTGTGTGAAAACAATCCTCGAATATTACTCAACTTTTTTTTCCTGTGAAAGTTCTTGACGCTGCAATATTTCCATATATTTGAATTTAGCTCCAGTTCGTGTTTATTTCGATTTGGACGTTTTAGGTGCGCCCTAGTTTTTTTTAATACTGATTTTGTGTGTGTGACTGAGAGAGAACGTGTGTATGTGTCCATATGTGTGTTGTGGCAGAAGGGTAATGTGGAGACGGTGTGCATGTGATACAGACATAGAGAGGTGTGAATGCGCAAATGATCGTGCATGAGTGAGACATAGACAGATGCCGATACGTTGTGTATACATGAGAGAACGGTCTTCTAGTTTACTTGTGTGTGTGAGAGAGAGAGAGAGAGAGAGAGGGAGAGAGAGAGACAGAGAGAGGAGCATCCGTAACACAACAACCATCTCTCTCGATTCGTCCATCCCTCGCAAGGCTGCATGCAACACATGCATCAGCACACACATTTTGACACCCTCACCCGGCCCCTGCCCACCTCAAGGCCCGCACAATCTCTTCGTGAATACCCATTTCTCTCCTTAGGTTTGTTTTCTCTCAATATCTGACACATGCACACACACACACACGCACACACACACACAGAGACACACGCAACACAACACACACACACTCCCCCGAGCACACAATTCATCCCCATCCAAGGTTATACGGCGACCACTCTCGCTTGTGCTTCTTTGCACCCCAACATGCACAACACCTCAATCTTCAAAGAGAGCAACGAGCAGATCGAAGAAGGCGACCACACCGCGCTAGAGAATGCGGGGTCATTTGGAAGCAGGGTGATGTGACGACGGCTGACTGACTCCTCCCCCACCCTCTCTCTCTTGCACAAAATTACCAATCCCTCTCTCCCCGCACAAAATTTTCAATCCCTCAACCACGAGATCCTTCCCCTCTCATCCATGTTTTTCCTGCTCTCTCATCAAACATGTTGTCTCTTCTCCTTCCACGTATAAAGAATCCAGATGCACACGCATCTCATGTATATTACATGTATGCATCTTTCTCACAGACCTAACTTCTTCCTCTCTCTTTCTCTCTCTCTCTCTCTCTCTCTCTCTCTATCTCGTTAGGTTTGTCTCCTACTCTCTCGTCCACATACATACAATCTTTCCCGCCCTATATGCTCCATCTTCGAAAGCTCTCTCTACACGTTTCATTCACACATAGGGATATGTCAAAATGTTGCTTCTATAATGGCTGATGTAGAGTTATGGTTGTTCTTGTTGCATCCTACAAAGTAATAACTATGAAATGCATTTAGATTCTCATTAGACTGGGATTATGTGAGTATGAGCATGTTGTGAAGTACTATAGACCTTGTATACATCTTGGGATTCGACAATGATTGTAACTACTGAATTGTATAGACCATTACATTCGAAGTCAATAGCCTAATATATTAATTTCACAATTTTAACAAATGATTAGTTCACTACAAACTACGAAAACAAATGTGTACTCCCTGCGTTTTTATTTAAGTCTGCGTATTGGCATTGGTCAAAGTCAAGTTTTGTAAACTCTCAGAAAGCTTATAACAAAAAATATTAACATATACAATAACAAATAAATACCATTAGATTCATTATTGAATGTACTTTCACATCATACATATTTGTTATGGTAAATGTTTATATTTTTCTATAAACTTGGTCAAACTTTAGGAAGTTTGACTTCGGTCAGACCTAATATGCAGAGTTTACTACTACTACTCGCTAGTTGCTTAGCCGAATCACTCAACACGCCACACGGGGAGTCTAGTGTCACAAAATTTTGAGGTCGGCGGGAAAATCTCCCGCGACCCTGATTCGAGCAGTGGAAAGTTACCATCATAGCCTTCGGAACAGGCCTACGGATGACGCTTGGTAGGGGGCTGTTTACGTAACTTCAGGTTCACCCTACCCAGCCAACCCCACCCCGGCACCCAGAGTAGTACACCTGAATACTCCCCAATTTCTATCTCCACCGCAAAATAGACTTCTCCACGGCACCACAGCCTTCGTGCTCCTCCCATTTACATAGGCGCACTCGTCCACCGCAGCGCATCTGCCTCATCGACGACCTCATACGCCGCACTGGAGCCGGTCCACCGTCATCGTCGTACACGGAGCCTCTTCCCCGACATCATCTTCCATGGTCTCGGATCTGCTTCCCGGAAGCCGATGCCAAGCGCAGAAGTACCACCCTCGTGGACAATGAACTGACTCCCGTTGCCGACCATGACTCACAGAGGCCGCCGCGACCATCGTTCTCCTCCTCGATTGGTAATGTGTGTATTGAATCACTTAGAAGTACATGTACAGTTCCAATTTTGTTCATACCTAACCTTCAAATTTCCTGGGTGCTATTGTTCCCATAAAAGTAATTGGTTATAGCCTCCATTATCCAACAGAATATCAGCTTGTAATTGTACGTCGCTCCTGTATCGCGCTGTGCTTGGGTAGGTTTTTCATCTGCAACCAGTAGTGTGGCAAATGATGGAAAGGTTTTTAGAACTAGCAAAATGCCCATGCGTTGCACGCATCAAGATGCATTTGTATGAGTAGTTTATCTTGTTTGAGATGCTCTGACATGGCAGACGAGTGCATTAATGTTGCACACAAGATGCACGAGTATTACTAGTAGTATATTTTTCTTGCCATGTTGAGATTTTAAAACCACGAGTGCGAACATGCAGAGGAGCAATGAAGACCAAACACGGGATATTCGGGACATCTTCAAGGAGCGTGGCAAGTTAAAGAGGAGCTGCACCGAACCTATAAAACGAGCTTTGGTAAGTAACACCCTTTCAATTACTTTCGTGTAGCCTCGTGTTCTTCGATGCGTATATGTGGTAGTTTTTGTTTCTCTTAAGCGTGGTGTTCTTCGATGTGTAATAAGAAGAGTCTTAATCGTCCTAATGCTTTTGTTTTTAGCTTGATGTAGGAAGTGGGTGTTCTCACCTTGTAGTATGTTTTTATTTATTTTTTCCTTTTGAATTCACTTTTCCGAGTTCTGTTTATCTGGCTTCTACTAAATGGATCTAGGTTGCTCTGAGTATTGATCTAAAAAAGAAGTAACTTCATGTCAGGATGCAGTTCCTATGAGGAGGGAAGTATGGTCAACCTCGAGATCATGTTTCCAAAATGAGGCTGGATTACACACAAGGTGCGAGTTCCCTAATGATGCTGGATTAGACACAAGGTGCAAATTCCCAGATGATGCTGGACTACACACAAGCCAGGTGGAGTCGTCAGCTGTTCGTGTCCTCGTGGCATTAGTAAAGGCTGAAAGAAAGCGTGCAGCAGCCCTTGAGAATGTAGCTGAGTTCGTGAAGAAGCGAAAAGAGCAATCAGATGCTCTCTTCACCCAAGCCAAAGAAGAGATGGAAGAAGCCAAAAATAAGCTAGCAGAGGCAGAGTAGGCTAGGCATCTCCTGCTATCTAAAACTGTTGTCGATACAAAATTTCCTTCATAATAGCTAGGTTCAAATGTTTATCCAGTCAGCATGCCTGTTGTGATGTCCGTGCATCTACTGATGTGGCACAAAATGTTTTTTTCGGGTCATGTAATAACAACAATTACTTTCCAAACAATAACAGATGAAGCATTGGACATGGTATAGTTCACGCGCAAGCCCGACATTCCAAGTTCAACTTCCACATCAAACTCATGTTCACAAATATCTGCACATTCATACATAATGTCCGCAACCATGATTCACTTCAAAGCCAAAAAAATGTGAGGAGAGTTATAAATAAAGAAAATCCTCTACTAGTTCCTGCTACCAGTGCGAGCACAACAAGTTGAAAGTGCGTTATATCGACTAGAGGGGGGGGGGTGAATAGGCGATTTTTACGAAAGTCTTCAAAACGTGGGAGTTATGAAGACAAACAGTGAAGATTATGCCTATTACTATGCAGCGGAAGTTAGATTACACTAGGCTAGCCATGGTCATGTATTCAATAGAGTGAACGGACAATAACAAACAGCTTCAGTGTAATGAGGATCAGGTAGGAAGAAGCTATGAAGCCAATCAGATCATACATTCACATTGTGAAGACAAAAGATAGAGCAAGCATGCAGTGGCTTCACAATGAGTAACAGTAAGAAAAGGAAGTGAAGATGAAACCAGTGACTCGTTGAAGACAATGATATGTTGGACCAGTTCCAGTTGCTGTGACAACTGTACGTCTGGTTGGAGCGGCTAGGTATTTAAACCTTAGGACACACAGTCCCGGACACCCAGTCCTGAACACACAGTCCAGGACACCAAGTCCTCACCGTATTCTCCTTGAGCTAAGGTCACTTAGTCCTCGCCCAATCACTCTGGTAAGTCTTCAAGGTAGACTCCCAGACCTTCACAGACTTCGTTCACTGGCAATCCACAATTTCTCTTGGATGCTCTGAGCGCGACGCCTAACCGTCTGGAGGATTCATAGTCCTCAAGTGTAATAAGTCTTCAGATCACACAGACAAGAAGACCTAAGTGATGCCCAATTTGCTCTGGCTCTGGGTGGTTAGGGGTTTTCTCCTCACTAGGAATTTTCTCTCAAAGGCTTCGAGGTGGGTTGCTCTCAAACGACAAAAGCCGTCCACTGAAATCTGAGCAGCCAACCGTTTATGGTTGTGGGGGTGGGCTATTTATAGCCACTTGGCAACCCGACCTGATTTGTCCGAAATGACCCTGGGTCACTAAGGAACTGACACGTGTCTCAACGGTCAGATTTCGAACTCTCATGGCAACTTTACTTGGCCTGCAAGCAAAGCTGACTTGTCCGGCTCCGGACAAGATTCGCTCTCATTGTCTTCACTCGAAGACATAGGTTTTTGATTTAGGCATCACTTCAGTCATTCTGACTGGTTCTCCTGGACCCACTTAACAGTATGGTGGTTCCTATGACTCAACATAAAATAAAAGGAACTACGAAAGATCTAAGTCTTCAAGCTCCATAGGCTTCATAACGTGTCTTCTTTTGTCATAGTCTTCAATGTGAATATCTTCATATACCACCTTTATCTTCAATGTCTTCATACATTTTTAGGGGTCATCTCTGGTAGTGAAACCGAATCAATGAGGGACTTCTACCTGTGTTTTCCTGCAATTCTCACAAACACATTAGTCCCTCAACTAGGTTTGTCGTCAGTACTCCAAAACCAACTAGGGGTGGCACTAGATGCACTTACAATCTCCCCCTTTTTGGTGATTGATGACAAACTAGTTGAAGTTTTCAACGGGGAATATAAAGTGTGAAGTTTGTAAAGGATAGGGAATTGTCTTCATAAGTTGCAAGGGCTCCCCCTAAAGATGTGCATATAAGTTAATTTGCTTTTGGAATGCAAATGCACATGGCAGGTTGTACTTGTGGAGATCCACTTCAGCTTATGATGACAATCCACTATGCATGTGAAAGTATATGAAGATAATGACATGCATAATGGAAAATGGACGTCTGCAGAATGAGATAAGTGCGGAATTTATCGTCGCACATGCGGAATTTATCTCTGCAAACAGAGTGGCAAACAAGTAGCAGACGACCATCAAGTTTTAGTGTTTACAACTCAAAGAACCAAATGAAGCAAAAACAAGAGTTGTAAACACGAAGCAAAATATAACCAAACATAAGGCACCCGCCCATATTGACCCGCTTGAAGACTATAAACATCATATGCTTCTCCCCCTTTTGTCAGTAATGACCAAAAAGGTTTGAAGACATAGAGTTTTCTACGCGTTCCCAGGCGTAGCAGGGTCGGTGGAGTTGTTTGGCGGTGCAGAGCTTTGAGGTGCAGAAGCAGGTGGTGGTGAAGTAGCATCATCGTCGTCATCAATGATTCTTGCAGTGACTGTGGCAGCAGATGAAGAAAACTCAGAGACCTCAAGTGACGGTTTGTTGCGCATCACAGCCCTTCTAGGAGGTGTGGTGTCAAACTTGAAACGCTCTGTGAAGCCATCCTCTTCAAGTTCAGCTTCAGTGCATATCATTGAGAGCCCTTTCCATGTCCGACGGCAAGTCTCATGTGTAACGAAGGCATTCTTGGTGGCAAGGTTTCGAAGTCGATTGACATCCACCAAGAGGCTCTTCATCTGACGTTTGAGCCAGTCGTGATGCCTATCTTGCTTTTGGTGAAGGGCCACAAGAAGCTCTCGATCAGTGAGGACACGAGCACGCTTCTTGGGTCTTGGAGCATTTGTGCTGTCTGTGGCTTCAGTAGATGCTGGTGCACGTGTAGTGCCAGCCAACGGATATACCCTGGATATGGCTTCAACACCTTCAACATTCTGCGTGAAGCTCTGGTGTTCTGCATTCTGAAGATTTATTGGTTGCTTGTCTGGCTCAGGATATATTGTTTCAGCAGAGGTATCCACATCTGGCAGAAAGATCCTATGGTTTTGGGCAGAGGGCTGATACGAGATTGTAGAGTGCAGTTTGATCAGCCTCATCACCCAAGGGGCATAGAACTTCAAACCAAATAATTCCGAGCCTGACGCTGCAAGTTGGCGTATGAAGAGATCCTGTGCATTGAAGCATTTGCCATGCAGGATATAGAATATGAGAGTCTTCATTGCACCTTCAATCTTTGCATGTGGAGAGTGCCCCTTAATGGGCCAGAGAGTCCGCCGGATGATGTGATATATGGTCCTGGGCAGGTACTCTAGGTCTTCAACGAAGAACTCAGTAGGATAAGGTGCATCATGAGGCAATGACTTCATCATTGAGAGCATCTGACTCATATTGGGTTCAGGCCTCTGGAAGATACTCTCAATAGCTTCAGAATGTGATTGACAGCCTTCCTCGAAGAATTCGCCTGGAGTGGGCAGGCCGGTGAGCTCAATGATATCAAACGCATTGCCTTCATGATGGACATTGCCGGTCATCCACTCTAGGATCCAAGTCTTCGGATCTCTGTTGTATCCTCTTATATGAAGGGTGGCATAGAACTGAAGCAGAAGCTCTTCATTCCAGTGCGCTTCATCCGTCACAAACGACAGCAGACCCACTTGCCTGAAGCAATCCAGTGCTTCCTCTAAGCAGGGCAGACCAGCAATGGCTTCAACCTCTAATCCGTGGACCTTTGCGAAGCCTACGGAACGCAGACGACGCTTGTGGGGTTGGAGTGGGCTGAGCCTCAATGTCTTCTTCCTCCTGAGGGCGATCCGCCCATGACTCATCTTGTGCCATTGGCGTCAGAGGACGACCAATACTGATGAGTTCGCTTGTTTCAAGCGGAGGAAGGGCTGCATCATCTTGTACATTGTCTTGGTGACCAATGTCTTCAGCAGCTATGGGGTCGGCTGCTGGAATGTCTTCAGCGTCAGGAGCCTCTGTGGGAGCAGGCTCATGAACTGTCAGTCTTCTTTCTGCATTGGGGTGAATGACAGAAAGGGGTTCAACCATCAAGGGCTCTATGGGAGCAGCCCTAGATTTCTTGGTCTTGCGCTTCTTTTTGCTGGGGGCAGTAGGAGAGGCTTCAGAGCTCTTCCTTTTTCTGGCTTCAGCCTCTGCATTCAGTGTCTTCTTAAGCTCAGAAGCGGCTGACCGGCTCTTTGGCTTAGAGCCAGTCGTGGCGGTTGGGAAGACAATCGGAATTGCTTCTTGTCTTGATGCCTCTGGTTCATTCACAGCAGGCTGCTTCTTCTTCTTAGCGGCCATCTTGGGGTCGATGCCAGGACGCCCAAGTGCCTTGCGCTTTTCAGCCTCGTTGTAGGCTTGAACACATTTTTCTGCCAAAGACTTCATCCTTTCACACGAGCCCTAAGCTTCAGCATGCTTCTTCAGAAACTTTTCTTTGAGATCATGCAGCATGATTTTGAAGCTTCTCACTTTCTGCATGCTGAGGCTGGCCATGTGCTTCTTGAACTGAGCCTTTTCATGATCAATTTTCTGCTTCAGCTCAACAATGCGCTGAGCAATGGCCAGTTCTGAAGCAATTGCGCCTTGAAAGGCGACGCTGAGTCCAACAGGCAGCTGCAGATCATTGAAGCTTATGTCTGGTGAGTCAAACCATTCATCGATGAAGCTGTGGATGATGGCGACATCAAAGAGAGGCAGATTGTTGAAGATTTCAGCTTCTTCTTTGCTTTTGATGAGCTGCTCTAGAGCGTCATCTCCCAGATCTTCATCGCTTGATAGATCAATGGCTTCACTGCGCAGAATGGCAGCAGCAGTGAGCTCTTTGCCGGTTTGTTGCTGGGGCTCCTTTTCTTTCTGGGGCTTGGAGACACGGGATACGTCTTCAGACTGCACACTGACTTCAGGAGGTGCAGTTTTCAATGGCTTCGCCCTTGAGATTTTTGAGGCAGGGGCCGGCTTTGAAGCTTTTGGTTTCTTCGTCTGCTTTGGCTTCGGCACAGCAGGAGCTTCATCAGACTCAGAGTCAGCTGGGGGTCATTTACGGCAGCCCCTTGGACTAAGATGTGAGTGATCAGGCCCTCAAGATTGGCAAACGGACCGATGATATTGGGTTCGGCGTCGCGTGTGCCATCTGCCCTTGGTGAGGAGGGACCAGGGTTGAAGTCAAGCCCAAATTTCTTCTTGTTTAGCTTCGCTGACTGTTGGGCAAACTGAAAGTTGCGCTTGAAGAGATTGTCGTCACGACACCAGAGAAGTGACGACGAATGTGCATCATCAGGCTGTGGTCCTCGGACCATGCATGGGTAGAAGCCTTGAGCAATGGCTTCATCTTTGGTCTTGGGTACAAGGTTCTTGTATAAGATATCCCCCCATGGACTCTTGATAGCATTCTTTTCAGCATACTCCTGGGTGACAAAGCGGTATTTGAACCACTGTTCTGCCCAATAGCGTCGAATCCATTGGATTCGGGTCTTGCGCTGCCCATAGCTCTCTTCTGGATGTGTTTTGTACATTTCTGCCAAGTCTTCAGGCAGATCCTTGGAAGTTCCCTCACGTCTCCGCCTGCCCCCCTTTCTTGCTACTGCTTCTGAAGCCATAAACTTTAACTTGAAAGGCTTCAAAACTTTCAAAGGCTTCAAAGGCTTTCTTTTTCTCGGCCAACAGGAACTGGCTTCAGGAGAGTTTATGTGATGCTGTAGGAATTCTGCAAATGAATGCAGACTATGAGAACCGAAGGATTCTCCCACGGACATGTACCTGTGACAGCATTAAGGCGCGAGGGAAGGGGAAGAGGTCATATGCATTCTCAGAAGGTTTTGAAGATTAATCAGTTTAGAAGACATTGACCTCATCGAGCGAAGACATTCACTCATAGATAAGAAGTTGGTTCCAGATTTGTACGAACCCAAAGATTAGTACAAGTGAGGAATCTAACTACTTTATGAAGCACAAGTGAATATACTCGGAATGTTATGAGATGCAGCTAGAGATCTAACTATTGTGAAGAGAAACTTCTTATGGTAGGAAGTAAAAGAACCATGAGATCAAAAGAGGCTGTAAAAAGAAGTTTTATTTACCACACTGGAACTGCTAGACGGAAGTGAGTTGATGCCGAGCAGTTCGGTCCTCCGTGCCCTAACTTGGCGACGGAAAACACCTACGGCGACGCTGGAGAGGACGATGTCCGCGGTCGGCGTGAGGGCGGCGTTGGAGAGGTTGCGGCAGCGAAGCGCTTCGTCTCTGGCGTCGTCGAGTGCTAGCGGTGGCGCTAGGGTTCGTACGAGGTGGAAGAAGGAGATAATGACCGCGGTAAGTGTGAATTTATAGGCTCAGGGGCGGCACTGTGCTATTACACAGGTGCCCCTGGCGGTTCGTATTTGAGAAACGCGTGGCCAGTTAGCGGATGTTTGGGGTTTGTTCCACGACCCACGCACGCCTAAATTGTCGGGCGGTCGTTCCTGCTTCTCCGGATTTTATGTGGAGGAATGAGCATTAAAAACGGACTTTATGGTTGTCTCTATATCTTCAGCTGACAAGGACACAGTGAAGACATTCGACAGTTTCAATAGAATGCATATGACTTGGAGAGATAGAAAGCATAGAGAGATTAGGGTCCGATCACATTCACTTAGTTCAAAAGATTCAACCAAGAAGACATAGCTATAAGTGAATGCTGTAGAGGACAGAACACTAGAGTATATATCTATATAATCAACGTAGTGAAGATAATCATGAAGACATGTTGAGTTCGAAGCCAAACCAAATGTGAAGATATTGCAAGGTAACGCCATGAGTGAAACACTTCAAACTGGAACGTTTGGTGGTGGCGTTACCCACCGTATAGGAAGTATTAGACCCAGACACGGCGCACAATTATCGTGGCACTCTGAAGTCAAATTCTACATTAATGTATTCACACTTAGAATGTATGTCTTCATTGATTGAAGATATACTTTACTTTGTGTGTTGCACATCTAAGTCATCAATATGCATAAGTGTTAGGATGTGTGCCTGATCACAGGACATTTGAGGATTCCAAGATATTTAGCTCACACCGTAACTTGCAAAACCTCTTCTCATCCAAGGGCTTGGTGAAGATATCTGCCAATTGCTCTTCAGTGTTGACGTGTATGATATCAATGTCTTCCTTCACAATATGATCTCTGAGAAAGTGATGACGAATTTCAATGTGCTTTGTCTTCGAGTGCTGAACTGGGTTGTTGGCAATCTTGATGGCGCTTTCGTTGTCGCAGTAAAGTGGCACTTGCTTCAGATGAATGCCATAATCCTTGAGTGTTTGCTTC
The DNA here is from genome assembly GCF_056163025.1 of Triticum urartu. Taxonomy (NCBI): domain Eukaryota; kingdom Viridiplantae; phylum Streptophyta; class Magnoliopsida; order Poales; family Poaceae; genus Triticum; species Triticum urartu. The sequence continues at coordinate 158,739,135 of NC_141875.1, read as the reverse complement.
ATCCACAGAAGCTGAGCGCAGCAAGATCCAGCAGCAATGTATTCAGATTCAGCAGTGGAGAGAGATACACAGTTCTGCTTCTTTCAAGACCAACATACAAGTGATCGTCCTAGAAAGTGACATGTGCCTTCTGTAGACTTGCGATCAACCTTGTCACCAGCATAATCAGCATCCGAAAATCCAACCAAATCAAACTCTGAGCCCTTTGGATACCATAATCCTAGAGTTGGGGTGTGAGCCAAATATCGAAGAATTCGCTTCACAGCTAAGTGATGCGACTCCTTTGGTGCCGCTTGAAATCGAGCACACATGCAAACACTAAGCATAATATCTGGCCTAGATGCACATAAATAAAGTAAGGATCCAATCATGGAGTGGTATACCTTTTGATCAAACTCTTTACCATTGTCGTCAGGACCTAGATGATGTTTGGCTGGCATTGGTGTTGTGAAGCCTTTGCAGTCTTGCATACCGAACTTCTTCAGGCAATCTTTGAGATACTTTTCTTGAGATATGAAGATGCCATTGCGTTGTTGTCGTATTTGAAGACCAAGGAAGAACTTCAGCTCCCCCATCATGGACATCTGATATTGCTCTTGCATCATATATCCAAACTCTTCACTGTGCTTCTGATTGGTGCAGCCAAAGATAATGTCATCCACATATATTTGGCACACAAACAGTTCACCGTCATATGTCTTCGTGAAAAGAGTGGGATCTAGGGAACCAGGTATGAAGCCTTTGCTCTTCAGGAAGCACTTGAGTGTGTCATACCAGGCCCTAGGGGCTTGTTTGAGACCATACAGTGCCTTGTTGAGCTTGTATACCATTTCAGGATGTTTTGGATTTTCAAAGCCCGTGGTTGTGCAACATACACTTCTTCAATCTTGCCATTGAGAAAGGCACTTTTCACATCCATTTGATATAGAAGTATGTTATGATGATTTGCATATGCCAGCAGTATGCGTATGGCTTCAAGCCTAGCCACAGGAGCAAATGTTTCATCGAAGTCAATGCCCTCCACTTGAGTATATCCTTGAGCAACGAGCCGAGCTTTGTTTCTGACAACTTGACCATGCTCATCTTGTTTGTTGCGGTATATCCATTTAGTGCCTATAATGTTGTGCTTCCATGGATCAGGACGCTTGACCAGTTCCCATACATTATTCAGTTCAAACTGTTGAAGCTCTTCTTGCATAGCTTGAATCCATTCAGGTTCCATGAAGGCTTCTTCAACTTTCTTGGGTTCTGATATTGATACGAATGTGAAGTGCCCACATAAATTTGCCAGTTGAGTTGCCCTTGAACGAGTGAGTGGACCAGGTTCATTGATGCTGTCAATTATTCTGTCAATTTGCACTTCATTTGCAACACGAGGATGGACAGGGCGAAGACTTTGCTCTTGCTGATCTGCGTTGTTGTTGGGAGGAATGTCTTCAGGCTGAGCATTGTCTTCATGTTGATCAGGTGCTGAGATGATAAGTTCTTCTTCAGGATGAGCTTCAGAAGGCACAATCTCTCCAGTTCCCATAAGCTTGATTGATTCACTAGCTGGAACTTCATCTAGCACATTTGGCAGTTGCTCTCTTTGTGAACCATTTGTCTCATCAAACCGCACATCCACTGTTTCAACCACTTTGTAATGGAAGAGATTGAAGACTCTGTAGGAGTGTGAATCCTTTCCATATCCTAGCATAAAGCCTTCATGTGCTTTTGGTGCAAACTTTGAGGTGTGATGTGGGTCCTTGATCCAGCACTTTGCACCAAATACTCTGAAGTAACTGACATTTGGCTTCTTGCCAGTTAGGAGTTCATAAGATGTCTTGTTCAGAAGCTTGTGAAGATAAACACGATTGATTGTATGGCATGCAGTGTCAATGGCTTCAGTCCAGAATTTTCTTGGAGTCTTGTATTCATCTAGCATTGTTCTGGCCATCTCAATGAGTGTTCTGTTCTTGCGTTCGACGACGCCATTCTGCTGTGGCATGTACGGAGCTGAGAATTCATGTGTGATGCCCAAGGTATCAAGATATGTGTCAAGGCCAGTGTTCTTGAATTCAGTGCCATTGTCACTCCTTATGTGCTTTATCTTGGCGCCAAAATTGTTCACAGCTCGATTGGCGAAGCGTCTGAAGACATCCTGCACTTCAGTCTTGTAAAGGATTATATGCACCCAAGTATATCTAGAGTAATCATCAACAATCACGAAGCCATAGAGGCAAGCAGTAGTAGCAAAGGTTGAGTAGTGAGTGGGACCGAAAAGATCCATGTGGAGTAGTTCGAAGGGTTGAGTAGTAGTCATGATTGTCTTCGAAAGATGTTTTGCCCTTGTCATCTTCCCTGCTTCACAGGCACCGCATAAGTGATCTTTCTTGAACTTGACACCCTCGATGCCTATGACATGCTTCTTCTTCGCAAGGGTGTGGAGGTTCCTCATGCCAGCATGCCCAAGCCTCCGATGCCAAAGCCAGCATTCTGAAGCTTTTGCAAGAAGACATACTGCAAGTTGTGGTCCTGCTGAGAAATCTACCACATACAAATCACCTTTCCGATACCCTTCAAACACTAGAGACTTGTCAGATTCCATTAGTACCAGGCAACGATATTTTCCAAACATTACGATCATATTCAAATCGCAAAGCATTGAGACAGACATTAAGTTGAAGCCAAGGGATTCAACAAGCATGACTTTATCCATGTGTTGATCCTTTGAGATTGCAACTCTACCTAGACCCAATACCTTACTTTTACCAGTGTCAGCAAATGTGATGTGGCTCTTGTCGGATGGATGTAATGTTGAGTCCATAAGAAGGCTTCATTTGCCAGTCATGTGATTTGTACACCCACTGTCAATAATCCATTCTGAAGACTTTGAAGTCGCCGGTGTCGTACCCTACAGTGCAGTTAGGGGGATAGGCTTCACGAAGAGAATTGTGAAGCAAAAACATTTGACGAACCAGTGGGTTATGAAAACTTAGATCCAGATTAGGACTAATAGGGAGAGTAGCATGCGATTCAGGAATGAAGTACACAATGATGCCATTTGGGCATTTTATCTTGCGCCCTACAAGATTTTTAAGGTCCCCAGCAATAGCGTCAGAAGATTTTGTTTTTCTGCTGGAGACCTTTCCCTGCAAAAGAGAGTTAAGCTTTCTTAACCACCCACATCTTCAAGTGTGGCTTAGAAGCAATAAGTCTAAGTGCAACATCTGAGAATTTTGGCTTTGAGGCCTTAGCAAACAGTCTAGCAGGTGGACAATAATACTCATAGGAATAAGCAGAATAATTTTTGGTCATATGAACATGACGATTCGAAGAACCGCTCTCATATTCATATGCCTGAGTATGGTTTCCCTACAAAACATTTGCGTTAGTGTGACTCAGGTGAGTCCTCTGTTTGTATGAAGCCTTTGGTCTGAGGTTTGTCTTCTTCAAGTGAGGTGTCATGAAGACATTCACAGGAAGATTTTCAAGACACTTTTTCGGAACCCAGATCTTCTTCATAGGCGGTCCATTCCTGTAGTTAGTACCAATGTACCTGGCAAACACTTCACCATTCTGATTCTTAAACAATTTATAGTTTGCATCAAAGGATTCATCAATGATAATGGGGTTAGCACAAGTGAAGCCAGATAAATTGGATGGATCTGCTGAAAGTTCCTTTGTAGCAACCCATGTGGTTTTGGGGTACTGCTCAGGTTTCCAGTAAGAGCCATCTTCGTTTATTTTCCTCACGAACCCAACACCCTCTTTCCTGGGGTTTCGGTTCAGAATCTGCTTCTTGAGGACATCACATAATGTCTGATGTCCTTTAAGACTTTTGTACATCCCTGTTTCAAGCAATGTCTTCAACCTAGCATTCTCATCAGCATTAGCAGTGGTATCCTCAGCAGAGGGGTTAGTTACCACATCAACAATTGAAGATATTGCAATAGCAGTAGCAGTGGAACATTCAGCAACAGAAGTAGCATTATCACGCTCAATGCATTTAAGACATGGTGGTTCAAATCCTTCCTGAGCGGGACTGATCTGTTCGGTGCGAAGTGAATCATTTTCCTTTTGAAGATCTTCATGAGCCGCTCTCAATTTCTCAAGTTCTTGCTTCCTTTGAAGATAATCATAGGAAAGCTTTTCATGAGTTGTTGAGAGAGTATCAAGACGATCTTCAAGTTCCTGATACTTAACGTGAAGGTTTTTTATGTCTTCAATTAAGGATTCAGATCGAGTCATTTCAGCACCCAACAGATCATCGCTTCTGTCTAACCGTTTTTGAATATGTTCCATAGCTTTCTGTTGTTCAGTTGCAATTTTAGCAAGTGTTTTATAGCTGGGCTTTGAATCACAGTCAGAGTCATTGTCACTAGATGTTTGATAGCGAGTAGTGCGTGTGTTTACCTTGGCACCACGTGCCATGAAGCAGTAGGTAGGAGTGGAGTCGTTATTGTCATTTGTGTCGGTGTCGGTGATGCAGTCATTGTCTTCAGTGTTGAAGATGGACTTGGCGACCTATGCTGTAGCCAGACTCGCAATGCCAGAATCAGACTCTTCCTCAGACTCCACCTTTGCCTCCTTAGATGCGGACTCCTCCTCTGAATCCATCTCCTTGCCAACAAACGCACGTGCCTTGCCAGATGAGCTCTTTTTGTGTGATGAAGACTTTGAGGAAGACTTGGAAGAAGACTTTGAGTATTTCTTCCTCTTCTTGTCATCCGAATCATATTCCTTGCTCTTCTTCTTCTTTCTGTTCTCATTGTCCCACTGTGGACACTCAGAGATGAAGTGTCCAGTTTTCTTGCACTTGTGACATGTTTTGTTCTTGTAGTCATGAGCAGAAGCTTCATCATTCCTTGAGCTTGATCGTGAAGATTTTCTGAAACCTTTCTTCTTGGTGAATTTTTGGAACTTCTTCACTAGCATTGCAAGTTCTCTTCCAATGTCTTCAGGATCATCAGAACTGCAGTCAGATTCTTCTTCAGATGAGGAAACAGCTTTTGCCTTCAAGGCACGAGTTCGCCCATAGTTTCGACCGTAGATATCTCTTTTCTCAGAAAGCTGAAACTCATGTGTGTTGAGCCTCTCAAGTATGTCAGAAGGATCGAGTGTCTTGAAATCAGGACGTTCTTGAATCATCAGGGCCAGGATGTCAAACGAACTATCAAGTGATCTCAGCAGCGTCTTGACGATTTCATGTTTGGTGATCTCAGTGGCGCCGAGAGCTTGAAGCTCATTTGTGATGTCAGTTAGCCGGTCAAATGTGTGCTGGACATTCTCTTTGTCATTTTGCTTGAAGCGGTTGAAGAGGTTGTGAAGAACACTGATCCTTTGATCTCTCTGGGTTGAGACGCCTTCATTGACCTTGGAGAGCCAGTCCTAGACCAGCTTGGATGTCTTCAAAGCACTCACACGGCCATACTGTCCTTTTGTCAGATGACCACAGATGATATTTTTGGCAGTAGAGTCCAATTGAGTGAACTTCTTGACATCAGCAGCAGTGACACCTTCTCCAGCCTTGGGAACGCCGTTCTCGACGACATACCATAGGTCGACGTCAATGGCTTCAAGATGCATGCGCATCTTATTCTTCCAGTAGGGATATTCAGTTCCATCGAAGACGGGGCATGCAGCGGAGACTTTGATTATCCCTGCAGTAGACATAGCTAAAACTCCAGGTGGTTAAACCGAATCACACATAACAAGGGAGCACCTTGCTCTGATACCAATTGAAAGTGCGTTATATCGACTAGAGGGGGGGTGAATAGGCGATTTTTACGAAAGTCTTCAAAACGTGGGAGTTATGAAGACAAACAGTGAAGATTATGCCTATTACTATGCAGCGGAAGTTAGATTACACTAGGCTAGCCATGGTCATGTATTCAATAGAGTGAACGAACAATAACAAACAGCTTCAGTGTAATGAGGATCAGGTAGGAAGAAGTTATGAAGCCAATCAGATCATACATTCACGTTATGAAGACAAAAGATAGAGCAAGCATGCAATGGCTTCACAATGAGTAACAGTAAGAAAAGGAAGTGAAGATGAAACCAGTGACTCGTTGAAGACAATGATATGTTGGACCAGTTCCAGTTGCTGTGACAACTGTACGTCTGGTTGGAGCGGCTAGGTATTTAAACCTTAGGACACACAGTCCCGGACACCCAGTCCTGAACACATAGTCCAGGACACCAAGTCCTCACCGTATTCTCCTTGAGCTAAGGTCACTTAGTCCTCGCCCAATCACTCTGGTAAGTCTTCAAGGTAGACTCCCAAACCTTCATAGACTTCGTTCACTGGCAATCCACAATTTCTCTTGGATGCTCTGAGCGCGACGCCTAACCGTCTGGAGGATTCACAGTCCTCAAGTGTAATAAGTCTTCAGATCACACAGACAAGAAGACCTAAGTGATGCCCAATTTGCTCTGGCTCTGGGTGGTTAGGGGTTTTCTCCTCACTAGGAATTTTCTCTCAAAGGCTTCGAGGTGGGTTGCTCTCAAACGACAAAAGCCGTGCACTGAAATCTGAGCAGCCAACCGTTTATGGTTGTGGGGGTGGGCTATTTATAGCCACTTGGCAACCCGACCTGATTTGTCCGAAATGACCCTGGGTCACTAAGGAACTGACACATGTCTCAACGGTCAGATTTCGATCTCTCGTGGCAACTTTACTTGGGCTGCAAGCAAAGCTGACTTGTCCGGCTCTGGACAAGATTCGCTCTCATTGTCTTCACTCGAAGACATAGGTTTTTGATTTAGGCATCACTTCAGTCATTCTGACTGGTTCTCCTGGACCCCACTTAACAGTACGGTGGTTCCTATGACTCAACACAAAATAAAAGGAACTACGAAAGATCTAAGTCTTGGAGCTCCATAGGCTTCATAACGTGTCTTCTTTTGTCATAGTCTTCAATGTGAATATCTTCATATACCACCTTTGTATTTAATGTCTTCATACATTTTTAGGGGTCATCTCTGGTAGTGAAACCGAATCAATGAGGGACTTCTACCTATGTTTTCCTACAATTCTCACAAACACATTAGTCCCTCAACTAGGTTTGTCGTCAATACTCCAAAACCAACTAGGGGTGGCACTAGATGCACTTACACAAGTTAAGATCATGCGTAAATTAATTATATTTTAGTCATTTTTTGTGTTCTAAAATGCCTGCCGGCTCGCGGAAGGACATGTTGCTGGCACACGCGCGGATTCAATGAAGGCAGGCAGAGCAGTCTTAAGCTGGTTGCACGCGGCGAGGAGGCGTGCTCAGCCGGGCCTGCAGCGAGTGCGACCCTCTTGGCCGGCGCGCCGGTTCAATGCCTGCGCTATGAGAGGTCGCGTCCGTGTCAGAGCAATCACTCCCTCCAGTCCTTTTTTGTTTGGGTATAACAAAATCTCATTTTCACATTTTACAAGTAAAGTTCGTGGACAAACTTTGACCCAAAGTACGATGGGGACTAGTAAACCAGAATGGAGGTAGTAGTTTTTTTTAATTGAAGAAGGGTTTCCCCTTCCGATTTTCACTAAAGAAAACCAGCATCTAAATCTAAACCATAGTATTTGCCCTAGAACTACCAGGTTCAACATCTCGCAACATAAACCCATACAACCTCCATCGCAAAAAACAAACAAACCATACAACCATACGCCAAGGAGGTACGTAGTACTATGAATTCCTTTTTTGCTCCATACCAATCGTTCTAAAAACTACTTACTACTTATAACGCGCCATTGAAAATCGGAACTCTTAACCCCGCTAAAAAATGATATTTTAAACGTGGTTACTCGATCCGTGGCAACTGGCGAGCCACCGCGCTCCAAGTCGTTCACCTGTGGTCCCGACCATCAACTCCTATGGATCAAATTATCACGCGAGCTGACTATTCCTACAAAGGTGCTCCACCATGTACCCGGTACCCGTGAATGTAGCAATCGTTCCCCAGGGTTTTAGGGTTTATTTGTTAACGTCACCTTTATGTAACACTCATGTGTGCGAGACAGCGAGAGGCCGACTGCGTGCGTGCGCCTCTTCTCTTCGTATATGTACTCCACCGTTTGTCTGGTGTCCAAAAAATTATAATAACTACTAGCAATGTGCCAATGCGTTGCCACACGATCAAAGTAGATTAGTCATTAATACATATTCACCGATTGATAGAAAAAAAGTCTAGCTTTGAAATACGTATATCACTAAAAATATGTTATGTGTCACTCAAAATATATTCCTATGGCGGTTTTGATGAGATAAGGGAGGAATGTTGTTGGTTTCAAGATTCAAGAAGTGGTATATGTCTAATTTCTACTCTTACTAGCAAGATGCCCGTGCGTTGCACGGAACATCAAGATCTTGTGGGAGAAAAGGATGAACGAGGGAAGGCCTTATCTGCAAATGTGGTGAAGAGTGCGGGTAAATTGCCATATTTTCATTCCTATCCGTCAGATATAAATCATACGACCTACATTGCAGGATGGTAGGACCACCATCATCACCAACTCTATTTTTTACCCCTACTCTTATAATAAGCATTGTCGGTGATGATCGTGTGCCTGCCATCCTGCAATATAGGCTGTCCGATCTATATCTGACGGATAGGAAGGAAACTATGGCAATTTTGCAAAAAGATACCCACACCCCTCTCCACATTTGCAAATAAGGCCTTCCCTTGTTCATCCTTCCCCCCCACAAGATAAACTACTCATACAAATGCATCTTGATGTTCCGTGCAACACATGGGCATCTTGCTAGTTGTTGCAAAAAGCCCATGTGTGTGTGAGAGAGAGGGCGAGTGGAGGAGGACGGAGTGCATGTGTGACAAAGACACAAGGAGTGTGTGTGCGATAGGTATCAGCTTAAAATGAGGCGATAGTGTGTGTGTGCACGATCGAGAGGGCGTGTCTCAAGAAGGGAAGAAAAATCTACATAGATACAAGGAACGGGAGAGAGACATGTATGCGATGGTGGAAGCATGAGTGTGCGGGTGTATAAACCTATCTAGAGGCTAGCTAGTCCATAAATGTTTGAGAGAGAAATACGAGTCAGGGTGAGAAAGCGAGAGTTTTGTGTGAGTGAGAGAGAGACGGTAGTCGGGAAGGGGAGTGTAAGCAGGAGTTGTGCATGTGTGTCTGTGGGAGAGAGAGAGGAGACGGTAGTCGGGGTTTTCTGATCGGTAAACAAATGAATAATGTCAGTCTGGGATGGAGATGAAAAGGAGACCGCAACAAATGTTGTGTCTACAGGAGAGATAGAGAGAGTAATTTTAGTGGTATGAGTCATATGTAGAGACATATAGGGTGTGTGAGAGAATCCCATAGAGAGAAAGACAAAGTGAAAGACGAGTGGAGACAGTGTGTTTGGCGGTGAAAAAGAAAGGTTAGGTACCGAGTGATACCAGAGAACAGTAGAGACGTGAGAGATAATGAAAACCGTGAAATTTATAATGATAGGGAGAGTGTGACACTTCTCAAGGGAGACGTCGCGAGAACAGGTTTGCGAGGATAGGAGCAACATGAAGTGAGCGTGCGGGTGAGCTGGAGAAAAGAGAGTGATAGCTACCTGAAGGAGCATGCATGCGAGAGAGATGGGCGTGAAAGGAGTGAACAAAAAAGGGATTCAAATATTTGAATTCAAGATGATGATACATGTAATCCATACTCGAACCAAAATTGATCTATCAAACATGCATACTCATATGAATTCACACACATCTATGTTATTTAATATGTAGATATTACTGATCCATACATTTTAGTAGAACATAATTTGGTTAAATTTTTTCGAATTCAACCTTAAGATTTCGAGATCATTGTATTTGTAAATCATATTATACATATAAAGGAGCAGAATTCTTTGTTGTGCTTTTGAAAGTATATATATAAAAATGATGTATATAGAATGTAATTCCAATTGAAAATGGATCCCGCCCGAAAAAAATAGAATACAAACGGGATTCGAATTGAGTTGGCACGGTAAATGTGCACTCTGCAAAATTTGAATGAAGCGGGGAAAGTCGCAGTAACCGCCCGAAACCAAAATCTGTGAGATGGAAATCACTACTGCCTATCCCTGCCACGCAAAGCCTATATGCTGGATTTCTATAGGTTTCGATAGGGTAGGTTTGTAATTTCACCCAAACGTGACGTAACCGCCTCTCACCCGGGTTCATACACGGTGGGCGCCAAAACACAGTGTGTCCTCGGCCGAAATCGACTCCCTCCCCGATTCATATTCATACATGGTGGGCGCCAAAAACAAACTCTCATCGGCAAATATTCGGTGTATGCGAGATTACCGTCCTATCCCCAACCGACTAGTGTTGTTGTGATGTAGTAGAAATTTGAAACGGGGGCTAAGTTTGTAAATTTCCTCGCATTTGAGACAAGCGCGCCCTGAATACATGGTTCCCCCTTCCTCTCTACCTCCCTTTTCCCCATTCGTACTCCGTGGGCGCCAAAACACCCTCTCCACCCCACCCTCCTCCGTCCGCCGCCGTCCTCCACCATGCCGGAGCTGATACCCCGACGCCGCCGTCCGTTACAAGAGATCGACCTCTCTCATCCATGGCTTCGGACCGGGATCCTTGCATCCCGTCCTCTCGCTTCATCCCCGCCGTCGTCCACCTTGCCGGCGCCACTCCTACGACCGTCTCGTCCACCGCGCTCCGCCGCCACCGTCTACCCTCCTAGATCTGCTTCCACGCCACCGACAGCCATCGCTACTGCAGCACCGTCAAATTCTCAGCAGATGCGTACACGGCGCCGCATCAGAGGCGGTACTCTTTCGTATCTGCTCAACTTATTTATCGCAGCAAGAAAATAGATCGCCACTGCTTCACTCTGATTTCTTGTCTTGGTTGTGAAGTTGCCTTTTTCTGGTTTGCACCTTCAGATCCGCCATGGCACGCTCAACACCATACTCGCAATGCTTATGGTTTTCCCCTTTTATATTCCACACTAGTTAAATCATAGTAGACTAAATTTCAAAATTGGGTCAGTCGATTTTTCAGAGCTCACCGGAGTTCGCCGGTGCGATCGAAGGGGCTTGGGTGGGGACGGTGGTTGTGGGGGGCGGTGGTGGGGCCTCGTCAAACGAAGAAAACTCGACGCGGGTGGGGGCGGGGGTGGGGGTGGCGGAGGAACATAGGCGGCGGGGCCGGTGGTTCGGCCGGCGGCCCATGCGGTGTTCTGTATGGGAAGCACAGCATGTTCCTTGTCAGGAAGGGGAGCAGGGACATCTGCAGTCAACAACTGATAGAGCTGGCCTGTACGTGATCGATAGGCTTTCAATTACTAGCAGCAATACAACACCGTAATTTCTAGCCAGTTCCACTTTCCCGATTTATATATCCTGGTCATGGTGTACCCCTGTTATGTACACTATGATCTGCCTAGTTGCTGTGTGCTCTTGTTATCATGGTTTGGCAATAAACTCTCTATACAGTATATTATGAACCTATCATCTGCCAGCTATCCTTACTTTTGGAGCCTATTTTTTGTGTTCTTGTGCCGGATTTTATAAATGCACGCACCATATTACAACACACATGAGCTCTCTCATTAGAATCCAGTGATAGCAAACAAGTGTTTACAGGGGCGCCCCTATATTAGAATATCATCTGCATTACAATGATAATCTCACAACTATTTATGTTTTCATGGTTCTCAGATATTATACGCAATTACAGTGAATATCAGAATCCACGCATCAGAAAAATATTGTGGAACACTGCAATGACTTACAAAATTGGTAGCAAGGCATTGAGTGCCATTCTGGAAGCAATGAAACTCGTACGCTCCCCACCTATTGATTCTTGTTCAGAATATCATCCTAATGACTATTCTAACCTCGAGGAGTCAAAGGCAGATGGCCTGTCCTGTTCACCCATCAAGGTGCCTGTTCTAATTTGGCAAGGTTTTATTGATTGCGCATATCTTGCATATGTTGTCTTGCATTTCTTCTACTTTGTTGCACCGCCATCTGCTTAGTTTACTCATCATATATGTCGAGATGCCATGCCCATCCATTATCGATACATATTCCATCTGTCATCATACCATGTTTTTCCACTCAAATGCTGTTCTTGTGCATCAGACATCAAAAAGGAAGAGGGTGATTGCCGAACCTGAAGGAGAACCAGCAAAGTCCTTGAAAAACGTGGTGGTGCCGGAGAAATCAGACAGCCCCCACTTATATTGGCTGTACAACCAGTGACACAAAACGTAGGACCGACTCCAGTAGACTGTACCCATACTTCACTGGCCACACCACTAGCCCCACCACATAGGACCTGCACTCCAGCAAATGGTATACCGATTTCATTTGCCATAGCACCAGCTATACCACAGAAAAATCCCACTCCAGCAAAAAGTACAGCAAGTCCACCGGCCGAAGACCTATCTCAACTACAGAGACGGCCAATTCCTGCAGATTGGAACCCCATTCCATTTATTCCCAGTTTAAAAGACAATGCTTTCAATGTTGTTAGGGACTACGTGCATATATTCCCATCATGGGAAGATTATTGTGAAGACAAACACCATTTTCACATCTTCCTGTCCAACTTACGTGTAAGTGATATTATTCATGGTTATTATTTTCCTGTTTTCTGCTGATTGAACACATCAATGATTTACATTACATTGTTGTAACTAGGCGAGGGTCAATCTGGATAGTCATGACGAGCAAAGCTTGCTTGTGCCTTTCAAGGAAGCATTGCAGCACTATCGGTGTTACCTGAGGAAATCACACTTTGATGGCAAGTCTATAAAAAAATTCCGATGAAGTCTCATGTGCTAAATTTAGAAGACATTGAATGGAAAAACCTTGTTATTCACTGGTCTCGTTCCCAGGATGAGGTACTGTCTATGAAATCACATGACAACTTGAACTTCTACTTTTCCGCATGTGCCTTACGGATCTTTTTTGCAGGAAATCTGCTCGAAGAAGAATTCCGGTTTGACAAGAATGACATGATATCGCAAATATGCTGCCCGCTGCTTTGCTCTTGTTAGTACCCGTTGTCCTGTATCACTGTACTTGCATACATACCTGGTTCATTATGTGACAGCAGTATGCATGATAGCTTGCTTATCAATTGTTCGCTCCAAATTATCTGATCTGTATGAATGGTTACATTAGTGTAGAATATATCCAATGCCAATGTTTTTTTAGCTCGGCATTGTTCTTGTAAGTACATGCTGTCCTTTATCAGTGTACTTATAATGACATGTAGTTGTTCATGTACCATCACTCTGCAGCTTATTTTCCTTTGCCCTCCATTTTCTACACATCAGATCTATATTTACTCTTACCATAAGGTTGGTACTGAAGAAGTTTAGCTGTGCATTGCTCTTGGCTGTACCTTTTGCCTGTATCACTGCACTTACATTTATAGCTACTTGGTTATGTAGCATCACTCTTCATCTTATCTTAAATATTCTCCATTTTTTCGTATATTATCACATCTATATTTACTCTTAACAAAATGTAGAATAAAGGCAATGCTTTTGAAGAAGATTCTGTGGTAAACTTGTTGAATTCTCCCCCCATCAGCATGGACAAGGCCTTTATAGAGCATATCTTCACCAATAATGTAAGTTTGTCCATCTCAAGCCTTCAAACTTTGTTGTATATATTTGGTTAGGCATGACTACACTAGCTGTTTATTTTTGGTGTTTGCATCAAATTGCTTGTTTAAAGTTTATTATATGTAGTTCATAAACAAAAGTTCGTCCTTTCTCAATTTAAGTTTTTAGTTGTACAACCAAGTTCCTTCTTCATACCATGTAAATTAAACTATACAGAGCAAGTGATCTTCTTTTGCACTGCATGTATGCTTCTGTTCTTCATCTGTAATCCAGTGGTGTGGTGAACCTACCCACTACAGCACAATGTCATATTCTGCAATGTCTTAACTATGAAAAATGTCATATCATTCTACTATTATTTAAACCGTCTCTTTATTTGCCAATCTGAAATGGTATAAATTGACAGCACACTAACCATTGATACTTATGAGTTCTTGATCTGTAATCCAGTGGTGTCGTGAAGCTGCCAACTCCTTCACAATGTCATTTCCTACCATGTCTTGACCTGAACAATACCATATTGTGTTAATGCAAATTTAAACTGTGTCACTTTATTCATCAATAAGAAATGTGATGAATTGTCAGCACTGATACTTTTATGTGCAAAACCTGTCATCTGTCTGCTTGTTTATCTTTCAGAGTGAGGAAGATATAAGTGTTGAACAAGCGCAATCTCATCATCTTGCTTAGCTGCTTGCGCTGCAGCTCCCCAGTAGGGCTAACCTTTCTTGAACTCTATTGAAGTGCTGTTGGTTTTGTATATTATTTTGTTGGCGTGTTTATTTGCACTGGTGGCAATCTTTGATGCCCAGTGTATGTAATCTGCTGTCTGCTTGTGCTTTATTATCATAGTGGCAAACTTTGATGCCCAGTGGATGTAATATGCCGTAATTTCTTTATTGTATAGTATAAGTTTTTTCTTTTTCACGATGCTGTAGTTATTTTACTGTATATATATCCTGTCTTCGCAGTAAACCGGCCAAACCGTAAAATTACGGTACATAATCGGGCCGTCATGTAATCACGATGTAGGTTGGGCCTAAAACGTGCCGATCAGCTCACGGGTCGGCAGCAACCTGAAATGAACCCCGGCCCATGATTGTGCGAATCAAATCTCGGGCTTTTAACAGGCCGAAAATTGTCTCGGTCCTTGTTTGGCCCAATCAGATATCGGCTGCAAGCAGGCCGGATGCAAACCGGGCTGTAGTTAGGCCCAACTATATGACGGGCTTTTAACAGGCTGAAATTAATATAGGACCGAAATGTTAAACAGGCCCGTAACAGGCCAAAACTAATATCAGGCCAAATTACTAAGTGGGCCTTTAACAAGTGGGCCCAAAAGCATAGTGTCTAGTTGACGGGCCAAATCTGATATGGGCCATAATTAGGCCCAAAACCTCTTAAAGGGCCGGACCTGATCTGGGCCGTAATTTGTCCCAGAACGTGGTAGGCTTTTAACGGGCCAGATCTCATATGAGCCACTATTAGGCCAGGAGTGTGGCAGGCCATTAATAGACCGGATCAAATATGGGCCGGCATTTGGCCCAAAACATGGCAGCCAGTTAACGGGCCGGCCTACTAGGGTCCTCAAAATCTTGTGGGCCTACAGCTGGGCCGTCCCATTAATGTCGGCGAAATCTCATGGGCCTTTAGCTGGGCCGGCCCATTATGATCCGCAAGAATTTTGTGGGCCTTTACCTGGGCCAGCCTATTATGGCACACAAAAATCTTGTGGGCCTTTAGCTGGGCCAGCCCATTATGGTCCGCAAAATCTCATGGGCCTTTAGCTGGGCCGGCCCATTATGGTCCGCAAAATCTTGTGGGCCTTTAGTTGGGCCAGCCCATTTAAACTTGTTGGGCCGTGCCACGTGTCGACGTATCATAGGCGCCTTCTGTCCAGTGAGTGGATGACATCTGTCCCGACGATGAGCCGACACGTGTTTCCTCTAGCCAATGATGATTTTACACGTGGAAAATCCCCATTCGTCGGGGCTGTTAACGGGTTATCGGATCCAAAACCCGACCTGATAGCTTAACGGTGTTCCGTTATGGTGGATGCCATGTGTCGGTCACCCTTGACGAAAGCACTTCTGTGACACATGATTTATCGTCATGGAAGTGGACACTTCCGTGATGATAATTTTGGTAATGTCATGGAACACTTCTACGACAACACAAGTATGACTATCTTGATTCTGTCATAAATTTGTCATGGATGTACATGCATGACAAAAAAAGCGACCTACTGTGACAAACACGTATCATCACGGAAGTGTATTTTTTTGTAGTGGAGGTTTGGACAGGGACAGAAGTTTCCTGGCCGAGCCCGCATGACGCGGACTTCGAGGGTTCGGAGCTAGTGTCCGGAGAAGAGTCCGGCTTTGTGATGACTGCCGGAGATGCTATTCTCTCCGGTTCTCTAGTGTTGTGCTCTATAGCCGCAGAGAGTCCGGCGGGCTCTAGACTCCCGTCTTTGGACGTGGTGACGCGCTCCGGTTCTAAGGCTGGAGGGGTGGTTGGGGCCGCGAACCCTTGGAAGATCAAGTCTCATCGGATATCAGTGACATAGTTTAGATTTCCAAAACTGATCTGGTGACCAGGGGCGTAGCTGTTGATCTACTCTAGGTGGCCAACCGAGTTGGCACGCAGTGTAAAGCCGCCGAATACAAAGATCTGGTCCTGAGAAAAATCTCCTTCCCGACAGCATTGTTGTAGATGATCGATGGAGCCATCGAGCCTTTCGATGATGGCACAGTGGAACTCTCAATGAAAGCACCAATGTCGGTGTCAAAACCGGTAGATCACGGGTAGGGGGTCCCGAACTGTGCGTCTAAGGATTGGAGGTAATAGGAGGCAGGGGACACGATGTTTACCCAGGTTCGGGCCCTCTTGATGGAGGTAAAACCCTACGTCTTGCTTGATTGACTTTGATGAGTATAGGGGTTAGAAGAGTTGATCTACCATGAGATCGTAATGGCTAAACCCTAGATGTCTAGCCTGTATGATTATGATCACCTCTATGGACTACACCCTCCGGTTTATATAGACACTGGAGGGGGCTAGGGTTGTACAGAGTCCGTTTACAGAGAAAGGAATCTTCATATCCGAATGCCAAGCTTGCCATCCATGCAAAGGAGAGTCCCATCCGGACACGGGGGAAGGCCTTCTATCTTGTATCTTCTTGGCCCATTAGTCCGACCCATATCACATAGCCTGGACGCCCGGGGACCCCCTAATCCAGGACTCCCTCAGCAGCGTGATGGGGCATCGTTGCGGTGATCAATGAAGGTGGCGCATTGTGGTGGCAAGGTTTTGTTTGGGAGAATTGCAACCGTCCCTCTAATTGAGGAGAGATTGGGTGTTTTTTGTTTGGAGATCCAAATTTTTTTGGAGGGTGGGGGATAGGGAGACTAGTGGAGATGCTCTTAGACCCCGACCTCTATATCATTGTAACACAGAGCTAATTTGCTCTGTGCCACTTAGCATTGTGCATGAGGTAGCTCGGCTGACGTCATTTACATTTTGCGACCTCGGCCCTTCGCTCATCACTCCCTCTTTGTTAAGGACCATATAGGTGTAAACACACATTTTCGTCTAGACTCTCCCAAATCCCTTGGCCGCCCTTCACATGTGTGATCACGTCGTCCTCGGATCTGCACTCGGCATGTGTGTGTGGCTAGCTCTTTCTGGTCCGGCCGACGGCCTCGCTCCCCAATGGTTCCCCTCATGCACTGCCCCAATTGTCGAAGCGAGGTGAAGTTTCTTGTCTTAGGGGCATGTGAGCATGAAGGTTGGGTCTTCTGCAAGTACGACAGTGATGGAGTATGTCGTTGGCGCCGATCTCTTTTGGTCTTGTTTCGCTTGGTTTCCATAATTTCTAATGTATATTTCATTAGGTGATGTACTTGCCAAATTGCATGGATGTAAATTTTGGCATTGTGAGCTAGAGTACGTGGAGTATTTGGCTCACCACAAATACCTCGTAGTTAATGCTATTAATTGTTGATGCACTTGGCTGGGCTAAAGGAAGAAGTAAAGAAGTAGAGTGTGAGAAAGAGGCCAAAGCTCGTATAACTGAAACCATCCGAAAGTGATAAAAGGATACAAATGCAGGAACCATCAGCCTTGTGAGAGCTAAAGCTATAGATGCTAGAATGTTGAAGATGATGAATGCTTTCTTAGTATTAGGAGGATAGATGATGTTTTTTATGAAGAAATGTAATGTTGTTGGTTTATTGTTGTGTGTGATCATGTCTTTTGCAATGCCGAAGAAATGATTTCGACAACATTGTTTAGTAATTAGTACCATAAGAAATGTTTAGGTTATGCTTTTAGTAACTAATGAAATGAATTATGGTGTCCATATTTTTGATAACAAAATGCGAATAGGGGAAGGTTTTGCTTTCCTAGTGAATCTCCCATGTTTAAGGTGATGGTGTCCCGGACTAGTGGATTCTAAACACATCGACCCCATCATAGTGAGCCAGGCCAAGGACCCATGGATCATCAACAAGTGGGCCAAGACTATCATGCCTTTCGGTGTGCTCAAGATGGAATCCTCTGAAGACTTGGCGCATACTCCAAGACACACTTGAATCATCAGCATATTTATCCCTAGATGTAACCAACCTACATGTAAACCCTGGGTACCCCCGGTCTCTATATAAGCATAGGGTAGAGAATCAGACATTCACATACGATCTCAAGGTAGATCATCCTGTACTTGTACTCCAAGAAAATCAATACAATAAGAGCATGGCGTAGGGTTTTACCTCTTCGAGAGGGCCCTAACTTGGGTAAATATCAGGTCCCTTGTTCATCATGTTACCATCTACCTAAGATCACCAGCTCGGGACCCCCTACCCAAGATCGGTCGGATTTACTTAATAATTCCATCGAGAGGGTGGGAGAGAGAGAATAATTAAGTGCTAAGAGAGAGAATAACTAGAGGAAGAGAAGTGAGAGAGGAAGAAGAAAGTGAGGGAGAAGATAGGAGGGGGAAGAAGAAAGTGGTACTGGAAGTGGATTTGTCGTAATAATTAGAGACGATCGACACATTTAAACACTGCCAACAAGAGTAATAATAGCAGCATCCAAGACAAGTGAACGCTGCTAAGTATCAGGCCTGACAGTCGTGTTAGGAACTGAATACTAGTGGTGCTCCTCTTCGGCGTGAAAGCTGCAAGTGCTACGAGCACTTGCGACATCCAGGCATGTTCGGACGCTGCCAGTACTTCCACCGAGGGAATCTTCTGGGGACCACATACCAGCCGCTTATGTGTAGTTAGAACGCTGCAAACATCATGACTCTAGCAGTGTTTTCTTTTAAGATGAATGTTGCTAGATCTTAGCCAAAATAGCCACAACATCTTTTCCCGCTGAGACGTTGTTGATGTGAAAATCCTATAAGGGATTTCTCTACTAGTGTCAGTACTTTCAGCATGCCAGGCACCCTATCGAGGGTACTAAGGAAATCTGCACCATCGGTTGCCGCCGTCCATCAAAACCCATGGGAGGCGGAAGCTCCGACTATTGGATATACCAACAAGGCATACTTCCTGGGGTGGGTGACGTGGGCCGAATGATCTACGTTGCTGAAGTTGATCGTGGCGTCTAATTACTCCGGGAGCTCGGTTGGGGTCATCCCTGCTGTGTAGACCGCGCTTCAAGTGAGCTTGTGAGCCCGGTGTGTCTCCATGACTGGGAATATCATGTTGATGGTGGTTGCTTGGGTGGGTTGGTGGGTTGATGAAGATCAGGCGCTCATGCGGCAAGCGGAGGCATGCGCGTATCTCCTTGCCACTTGTGTTGGTGAGCATGGGCTCTCACGGTGTCACCATGTTCATTGGACATGAACTTGATCATTCTTAAGAGATAGTCGATGAAGGGATGGGTGTCATGTTGTAGAGCAGCCCCCGATTGTCAACCTCGAGCTTGAAGGAGCCGAAGGTTAAGGTCTAGCCTGGCATGAAGTCGCTGGGCATGTATAGCTCTCCAATCTGGGTGCGATATCCGATTAGCATAGCCCATGCCTGGCACACCAACTGACGGAGCGAGAAGTCATCAGTACCCTCGGTAGGGTGGAGATTGTGGCCGGAAGTAACATAATGAAGCCCGCACACACAGTTTACCCAGGCTCGGGCCTCTTGTGAGGAGTACGATGCTATGCCCTGCTTGCTGTCATTATTCATGGTGGGTATGCCTCATGCGAGGGATTACAATGGAGAATATGAGAAGCTACCGAGAGTCAGTCCTACGAGACTATATGCTATTGAGAGCCATGTACTGATGTGGCTTGAACTACGCCGGTATTTCCCCAAAGAGGAAGGGATGATGCAGCACAGCTACGATAGGTATTTCCCTCAGTGATGAGACCAAGGTTATAGAACTAGTAGGAGCACCACGCAACACTATGTGAATGGCACCTGCACACAAATAACAAATACTTGCAACCTGACATATTAAAGGGGTTGTCAATCCCTTTCGGGTAATGGATCCATAAATTGGCAAGTAGACGGCATAAAAATTGTGATAGATTGATAAATCAATCTCACGAGAACGTGAGATAAAATAAATAAATAAAAATTGCAGCAAGGTATTTTAGGGTTTTTGGATTAATAGATCTGAAAATAAAAGCAAATAAAAATAGATCGCGAAGGCAAATATAATAAAGAAAAGACCCGAGGGCCGTAGATTTCACTAGTGGCTTCTCTCGAGAAAATAACAATGGTGGGTAAACAAATTACTGTTGGGCAATTGATTGAACTTCAAATAATCATGACGATATCCAGGCAATGATCATTATATAGGAATCACATCCAAGATTAGTAGACCGATGCCTGCCTGCATCTACTACTATTACTCCACACATCGACCGCTATCCAGCAAGCATCTAGTGTATTAAGTTCATGGAGAAACAGATTAATGCCATAAGAACGATGACATGATGTAGACAAGATCTATTTATGTAGAAATAGACCCCATCTTGTTTTCCTTAATAGCAACAATACATACGTGTTGTTTCCCCTTCTGTCACTGCGATCAAGCACCGTAAGATTGAACCCATCACAAAGCACCTCTTCCCATGGCAAGAAAAATCGATCTAGTTGGCCTAACTAAACCAAATATTGGAAGAAGAAATACGAGGCTATAAGTAATCATGTATATAAGAGATAAAAAGACTCAAATATCTTTCATGGATAAAAATGTAGATCTGATCATAAACTCAAAGTTCATCGGATCCCAACAAACACACCGCAAAAAGTGTTACATCAAATAGATCTCCAAGAGACCATTGCATTGACAATCAAAAGAGAGAGAAGAAGCCATCTAGCTACTAACTATGGACCTGTAGGTCTACAAAGAACTACTCATGCATCATCGGAGAGGCACCAATGAGGATGATGAACCCCTCCGTGATGGTGTTTAGATTGGATCTGGTGGTTCTAGAACTTGCAGCGGCCTGAATTGATTTTCGTCGAATCCCCTAGGGTTTTTGGAATATTGGGGTATTTATAGAGCAAAGAGGCGGTGCGGGAGGCCACTAAGGTCGACATAACCCACCTGCGCGCCTGGGGGGCCATTGGGTGTCCTCTGGTCCATAAAAAATCCACAAAAAAATTCGCTACATTTGGACTCCGTTTGATATTGATTTTTTGCGATGTTAAAAACGAGCAAAAAAACATCAACTAGCACTTGGCACTATGTCAATAGGTTAGTCCCAAAAATGATATAAAATGATTATAAAACATCCAAGAATGATAATATAACAACATGTAACATTAAAAAAATTATAGATATGTTGGAGACGTATCACGTACCCCTCACCATATATACACGATGAGGGATGGCGTTTTACAAAGGGTACACCCCATATCTTGCCCGCAACCATGATGACTTGGGGGCCAATATGGTCTCGTGGGTGTCTGCCTACTTTTCCACTCACTCCTATCGCCAGCTTCTTGGCAGGCCTTCTGGGCCCCTGGCCAGGCTTTTGTCGGGCTCCCTTGATACAGGCCACCGTTGGTGTATGGCACCCTCACTCCTAGTCCACAAAAGGAACGCATGTGAGTTTATTTTTGGAACCTTAATGCATTTCCAATATTACACCTCAACCGTTACCGGGTTGATGTGGAGAAAATAAGTTGAAAAGAGAAAACTAGATTGCTACTCAAGATATAAACAACTTTGGATCCTGACCAAGCCTCTAGTAATAAGCATATTTTCTATTTGAGCTATTCTTGTTACTAAATGTATTGTAGAGTCCTCGCACATCAACATTTGGGTACCCTCTCCTCGACCATGCTTTGCACTGTCTAGAATACTTGGTGCTTCGCCAAAATACAAAATTGTCACATGGATTTTTGAAAGTGCAACTAATCCCCAGGTGGTTCTGGTAATTCATAACAACATATACATCATTGAACTAATGCCTACTCAAAGAATATTTCAAGAATGTTCAATTAGGTATGGAAATGGGATGTGAATGTGGACCGCTCAAAATGCAAAGGACATGTGTTCACAAAGCTTCAAGACTATACATTTTTTATTAAATGATCCACGATCACATTGAGTCCATAGGAAAGCCAGTACTATTAAAAGGGGATGAGGTTTTGACCATGGTCTAACTGCTCAAGTGCTTAGAGATATTGCTCCAAAAATCTCAGCCACACTCTCACATTATTTATGTCCAAAGCCCTAAACTTTATCTCGATCCCACTGAATCACTCCTACCCGAACTCACTGAAAAATAGTTGGCGTAGCCACTACCTAAACCCTAGCAACTCGGTCTCACCAAAATGTGAAGGAAATATGCCCTAGAGGAAATACTAAAGTTCTTATTTATATTTCTTTATATCATGATAAATGTTTATTATTCATGCTAGAATTGTATTAACTGGAAACTTAGTACATGTGTGAATACATAGACAAACAGAGTGTCCCTAGTATGCCTCTACTTGACTAGCTCATTAATCAAAGATGGTTAAGTTTCCTGACCATAGACATGTGTTGTCATTTGATGAACAAGATCACATCATTAGAGAATGATCTGATGGACAAGACCCATCCGTTAGCTTAGCATAATGATTGTTTAGTTTTATTGCTATTGCTTTCTTCATGACTTATACATATTCCTATGACTATGAGATTATGCAGCTCCAGAATACTGGAGGAACACCTTGTGTGCTATCAAATGTCACAACGTAACTGTGTGATTATAAAGATGCTCTACAGGTGTCTCCGAAGGTGTTTGTCGAGTTGCCATATATCAAGATTAGGATTAGTCACTCCGTGTATTGAAGAGGTATCTCTGGGTCCTCTCGGTAATGCACATCTCTTAAGCCTTGCAAGCAATGTGACTAATGAGTTAGTTGCGGGATGATGCATTATGGAACGAGTAAAGAGACTTGTCGGTAACGAGATTGAACTAGGTATGATGCTACTGATGATCGAATTTCGGGCAAGTAACATACCGATGACAAAGGGAATGACATATGTTGTTATGCGGTTGGACCGATAAAGATCTTCGTAGAATATGTAGGAGCCAATATGAGCTTCTAGGTTCCGCTATTTCTTATTGACCGGAGATGTGTCTCGATCATGTCTATATAGTTCTCGACCCGTAGGGTCCGCACGCTTAACGTTTGATGACGATTTGTATTATGAGTTATGTGTTTTGGGGACCGAAGTTTGTTCGGAATCCTGGATAAGATCATGGACATGACGAGGAGTCGCAAAATGGTCGAGAGGTAAAGATTCATATATTGGAAGGTTATATTCGGACATCAGAATGGTTCTGAGTGATTCGAGTATTTTTTTCAAAGTACCGAGGGGTTACCGGAACCCCCCGGGGAAGTGTTGGGCCAACATGGGCCTAAAGGGAGAGAGAGAGAGAGAGATGGAAGCCCGCGGGGGGTGGCCATGCGCCGCCCTCCTAGGGAGTCCAAATAGGAGAAGGAGGAGGGGCGGCACCCCCCTTCCCTTTCCCTCTCCCTCTCCTTCCTATTCCCTCCGGTGGAGAAAGGAAAGGGGGGGGTGAATCCTACTTGGACTAGGAGTCCAATTAGGACTCCCCCATGGCGCGCCCCTCCAAGCCGCCGGCCTCCTCCTCCCCCTTTATATACGGGGGCAAGGGCACCCCAAAAGACACCAAGAAATCTCTTAGCCGTGTGCGGTGCCCCCTCGTAGTGCATAGGCAAAGCCCTGCATGGATCACATCACCATCACTGCCACCACGTCGTCATGCTGTCGGAACTCTCCCTCAACCCTCTACTGGATCAAGAACTCGAGGGACGTCATCAAGCTGAACGTGTGCTGAACACGGAGGTGCTGTATGTTCGGTACTTGGATCGGTTGGATCGCGAAGCTGTTCGACTACATCAACCGCGTTAACCTAAAGCTTTCGCTTTCGGTCTATGAGGGTACGTGGACACACTCTCCCCCTCTCGTTGCTATGCATATCCTAGATAGATCTTGCATGATCTTAGGATTTTTTTAAAATTGCATGCTGCGTTCCCCAAGTGGCATCCAAGCTAGGTCTATGCGTAGATGATGTGCATGAGTAGAACACAAAGAGTTATGGGCGATAATAGTCATACTGCTTACCACCAACATCTTACTTTGATTCAGCGGTATTGTTGGATGAAGCGGTCTGGACCGACATTACATGACCGCGTTCATGAGACTGGTTCTACCGACGTTCTTTGCACACAGGTGGCTGGCGGGTGTCTGTTTCTCCAACTTTAGTTGGATCGAGTTTGACTACGGCCGGTCCTTGTTGAAGGTTAAAACAACACACTTGACGAAAAATCGTTGTGGTTTTGATGCGTAGGTAAGAATGGTTCTTGCTAGAAGGCCGTAGCAGCCACGTAAAACTTGCAACAACAAAGTAGAGGACGTCTAACTTGTTTTTGCAGGGCATGTTGTGATGTGATATGGTCAAGACGTGATGAGATATAAATTGTTGTATGAGATGATCATGTTTTGTAAAAGTTATCGGCAACTGGCAGGAGCCTTATGGTTGTTGCTTTATTGTATGAAATGAAATTGCCATGTAATTGCTTTACTTTATCACTAAGCGATAGCGACAGTCGTAGAAGCAATAGTTGGCGAGACGACAACGATGCTAGGATGGAGAGCAAGGTGTCAAGCCGTTGACGATGGAGATCATGATGGTGCTTTGGAGATGGAGATCAAAGGCACAAGATGATGATGGCCATATCATGTGACATATTTTGATTGCATGTGATGTTTATCTTTTATGCATCTTATTTTGCTTAGTACGGCGGTAGCATTATAAGATGATCCCTCACTAAATTTCAAGGTACAAGTGTTCTCCCTGAGTATGCACCGTTGCTACAGTTCGTCGTGCCGAGACAGCACGTGATGATCGGGTGTGATAAGCTCTACGTTCATATACAACGGGTGCAAGCCAGTTTTGCACGTGCAGAATACTCATGTTAAACTTGACGAGCCTAGCATATGGAGATATGGCCTCAGAACACTGAGACCGAAAGGTCGAACGTGAATCATATAGTAGATATGATCAACATAGTGATGTTCACCATTGATCGGACATGGTTTAGTTGATATGGATCACATGATCATTTAGATGACTTGAGGGATGTCTATCGAAGTGGGAGTTCTTTAGTAATATGATTAATTGAACTTTAATTTATCATGAACTTAGTATCTGACAGTTTTTGCATATCTATGTTGTTGTAGATCAATGACCCGTGCTACCGTTCCCTTGAATTTCAATGAATTCCTAGAAAAAGCAAGTTGAAAGATGATGGTAGAAACTACATGGATTGGGTCCGTAACTTGAGGATTATCCTCATTACTGCACAGAAGAATTACGTCCTGGAAGCACCACTAGGTGCAAGACCTTATGCAGTAGCAACTCTAGATGTTATGAACGTCTGGCAGAGCAAAGCTGATGAGTACTCGATAGTTTAGTGTGCCATGCTTTACGGCTTAGAATCGGGACTTCAAAGACATTTTGAATGTCATGGAGCATATGAGATGTTCCAGAAGTTGAAGTTAATATTTCAAGCAAATGCCCGAGTTGAGATATATGAAGTCTCCAACAAGTTCTACATCTGCAAAATGGAGGAGAATAGTTGTGTGAGTGAACACATACTCATAATGTCTGGGTACCATAACCACTTGACTCAGCTGGGAGTTAATCTTCCTGATGATAGTGTCATTGACAGAGTTATTCAATCACTGCCACCAAGCTATATAGGCTTCGTGATGAACTATAATATGCAAGGGATGGAAAATATGATTCCCGAGCTCTTCGTGATGCTAAAGGCTGCGGAGGTAGAAATCAAGACGGAGCACCAAGTGTTGATGGTGAACAAGACCACTAGTTTCAAGAAAAAGGGCAAAGGGAAGAATGAGAACTTCAATAAGAACCGCAAGCCAGTTGCAGCTCAAGGGAAGAAGCCCAAGTCTGAACGTAAGCCCAAAACTGAGTGCTTCTACTGCAAAGGGACTGGTCACTGGAAGAGGAATTGTCCCAAGTATTTGGTGGATAAGAAGGATGGCAAAGTGAAAGGTATATTTTATATACATGTTATTGATGTGTACCTTACTAATGCTCGTAGTAGCGCCTGGGTATTTCATACTAGTTCTGTTGCTCATATTTGCAACTCGAACCAATGTCTACGGATTAAATGAAGATTGGCTATGGACGAGGTGATGATGCGCGTGGGAAATGGTTCCAAAGTTGATGCGATTGTGGTCGGAACGCTACCTCTACATCTACCATCGGGATTAGTTTTAGACCTAAATAATTGTTATTTGGTGCCAGCATTGAGCATGAACATTATATCCGGATCTTGTTTGATGCGAGACGATTATTCATTTAAATCAGAGAATAATGGTTGTTCTATTTATATGAGTAATATCTTTTATGGTCACGCACCCTTGCTGAGTGGTCTATTTTTGTTAAATCTCGATTGTAGTGAGACACATATTCATAATATTGAAGCCAAAAGATGCAAAGTTAATAATGATAGTGCAACTTATTTGTGGCACTGTCGTTTAGGTCATATTGGTGAAAAGCGCATGAAGAAACTCCATGCTGATGGGCTTTGGGAATCACTTGATGCTTGTGAACCAAGCCTCCTGAGCAAGATGACTAAGACTTTGTTCTTCGGAACAATGGAGCGAGCAACTGACTTGTTGGAAATAATACATATTGATGTATGCGGTCCGATCAGTGTTGAGGCTCGTGGCGGGTATCGTTATTTTCTAACCGTCACAGATGATTTGAGCTGATATGGGTATATCTACTTAATGAAACATAAGTCTGAAACATTTGAAAAGTTCAAAGAATTTCAGAATGAAGTGGAAAATCATCATAACAAGAAAGTAAAGTTTCTACGATCGGATTATGGAGGAGAATATTTGAGTTACGAGTTTGGTCTTCATTTGAAACAATGTCGAATAATTTCGCAACTCACGCCACCTGGAACACCACAACATAATGGTGTGTCCGAATGTCGTAACCGTACTTCATTAGATATGGTGCGATCTATGATGTCTCTCATTGATTGACCACACTCGTTTTCGGGTTATGCTTTAGAGACGGTTGCATTCACGTTAAATAGGGCACCATCTAAATCTGTTGAGATGACACCATATGAACTATGGTTTGGCAAGAAACCTAATTCGTCATTTCTTAAAGTTTGGGGCTGCAGTGCTTATGTGAAAAAGCTTCGACCTGATAAGCTCGAACCCAAATCAGAGAAATGTGTCTTCATAGGATACCTAAAGGAAACTGTTGGGTACACCTTCTATCACAGATCCAAAGGCAAGATATTCATTGCTAAGAATGGATCCTTTCTAGAGAAGGAGTTTCTCTCAAAAGAAGTGAGTGGGAGGAGAGTAGAACATGATGAGGTAATTGTACCTTCTCCCAAATTGGAAAACAGTTCATCACAAAAATCAGTTCCAGTGATTCCTACACCAATTACTGAGGAAGCTAATGATGATGATCATGAAACTTCGAATCAAGTTACTACCGAACCTCGTAGGTCAACGAGAGTACGGTCCGCACCAGAGTGGTATGGTAATCCTGTTCTGGAGGTCATGTTACTTGACCAAGACGAACCTATGAACTATGAGGAAGCAATGATGAGCCCAGATTCTGCAAAATGGCTTGAGGCCATGAAATCTGAGATGGGATCCATGTATGAGAACAAAGTGTGGACTTTGGTTGACTTGCCCGATGATCGGCAAGCCATAGAGAATAAATGGATCTTCAAGAAGAAGACTGACGCTGACGGTAATGTTACTTTCTACAAAGCTCGACTTGTTGTGAAAGGTTTTCAACAACTTCAAGGAGTTTACTATGATGAGACTGTCGGTGTCAAGACCAGGGGATCTCGGGTAGGGGGTCCCGAACTGTGCGTCTAAGGTCGATGGTCATAGGAGACAGGGGACATGATGTTTACCCAGGTTCGGGCCCTCTATATGGAGGTAATACCCTACTTCCTGCTTGATTGATCTTGATGAATATGAGTATTACAAGAGTTGATCTACCACAAGATCGTAATGGCTAAACCCTAGAAGTCTAGCCTGTATGACTATGGTAATGAGTATCTCCTCCAGACTAAGTCTTCCGGTTTATATAGACACCGGGAGGATCTAGGGTTACACAAGGTCGGTTACAAAGAAAGGAATCTACATATTTGGTCGCCAAGCTTGCCTTCCACGCCAAGGAGAGTCCCATCCGGATACGGGTGCAGTCTTCGGTCTTCGTATCTTCACATCCCATTGGTCCGGCCCATGGCTAACAGGCCGGATGCCCGAGGACCCCTTAGTCCAGGACTCCCTCAGTAGCCCCTGAACCTGGCTTCAATGACAACGTATTCGGTGCGTAGATCTGTCCTCGGCATTGCAAAGCGGGTTCCTCCTTTCGAACTCCAAGATAGTCTTCAGGCGTGTTGAACATGTCCAGACCTATAACACACAAACCACACACAACCGCAGAGAGAATATAGTATTCCAGGAGTCCAATCCACCGACAACTTTTTACAACATGACATCACGTCCGCCCGGTCATAACTTCGAACCATTTTATGTCTGCCGTTCCACGTTTCGAGACGCGGTTGCCATTGGCACGTCTTGTCGAAGCAGAGATCATGTCCCCTTATTGCGGGATTCTCATCAATATGGGTATGGGTAACCCAACCGCTCAGTTCGAAAGATTCCTTAGGAATAGGCAGGCTTTAAGGCTCAGGAGGAGGCGTTTAATCCCCGCTGCCTTTATAAAGGAACCAAGGGCCGTCTTTTTTACGCCAAACTTCTGCTCAGCCTTTCCAACCCGGAGTTCTAGCACCCAAGGTTCAACTTCGTTGCTTCAAGCTTCCCCATTATGTCTGGACCCAGCCCTCAAGGCCGATGGGCGGCTTCCTCCGTTATAGAGGAGGATATTGTGAAGCTTCGAGCGGCCAGATACCTGACCGCGGAGATCCACCACAGGCTTCCTGCTCAAGGGCAGGTTATCCCGACCCCCAGATCTGGCGAGAGGGTCATACTCATCTCAAACTTCCTTCGAGGGCTAGGGCTCGGTCTTCACCCCTTCGTCTGGGGGCTAACGTTCTATTATGGACTAGACTTTTACGGTCTAGCCCCGGAGTCTTTCCTCCATGTATCAGCATTCATTATTACGTGCGAGGCCTTCCTCCGAATCCCCCCACACTTCGGCTTATGGATCAAGACCTTTAGTGTGAAACCAAAGGTAGTCGACGGAGAACAGGTGGAGTGCAGCGGTGCTGTAGTCAGCCATCTCACCAACACTCCTTGGCCAAAAGGCTCTTTTCCGAAACTTCCAATCAATGGCAGTGAGAGTGGTTTTACGTTACGGAGCCCTGCAGCACCAAGTGGGTAGCTGCACCCACGTTTCGCCCTAGCCCACTGTTACAGCTTGCATCATGGGCCAACAAGGGGCTAGATTGGGGATCAGTTGATGAAGTGCGGACTCTACAAAGCCACATCCAAACCCTCCTCTAGAGCGACATCGATCTTGTCAGCGTGATTCAAGTAATGCTAATTCGCCAAATCCTACCATGCCAGCATAGGCCTCTTCGTATGTGGGAGTTCAATCTAGAAGGCCCACGAACCCTCCAATACTTCTTCGGCATTACGCACAAAGGGATGTGGCAGTTGTTTTTCAGAAAACGAAAACATTGGTCGGACACTACTGAGGACACAGGCCTCGACTGTAACCATCCGGATACCCCGGTAAGCACTTGACTTCCGAACACCCCATTTTTTTAAGTATGCCATAATACATTACTGAGCAAACTATCTGCTTCCAGGGCTGGATAAAGAAAGTGGAGCTGATTAGGTGTCCGGCCCCTCTTCCTGAAGGTTCAGCAGATCCTGTATTAACAAGGATGCTAGCCCCGGCACCGTACCAGATGCCTGTGAAGGAGGGCAAGGCAGAGAGGACCAAAGATGGGCCCCATCCCGAAGGTGCGCCAGACAAGACACCATCGTCCGAAGAGAAAAATGATAGGGAAGTCAACATCTCTTCCCCCCATGGGAAGAAAAGGGCCGCCTCCGAAGATTGGGAGGAAAAGGCTCCTATGCGAGGCAAGATGCCTTCGTCGGGTGGCTTGGGCTTGGAGGACAACGTAATCGCGCATTCCCATGATGAGGACAAGCCTCATGCCAAATCGTAAGTGAACAAGGGTGTTTTAAACACGTCCCGTCCCTTTCTTATAACATCTAGAATATATGTTTTTGCAGTTTGACACACAATGTTCTTCAACAATCCTCTTCCTCGGGGGATCTTCTCCCGGAGATGATGGAAAGCGAGACGCCTCCACCAATCTCCTCGCCCAACAGGGCGGACGACTTCGAGGTGTCATTGTGGAGGGTCTCTCCCGATCAACAAGTGGTGCGAGGGGTGACGAAGACACAACCCGAAGGTGATACTTCGGTGGCCAAGGGTCCGGGGACCAACAATAAAGGCCTCGAACATTCCGGTCTACAGCCGAATACGAATAAACGGATCCCTTCAAAGGGAGGCCGTACTCCTACAGCAGCCTCCGGAGACCCAGAGGCGCCAGATATATTGACGAACATGCTGCAACAGGCGTCTGTATCAGAGGAACATCGTACCTTGATGGGCACGGTGGTCGAAAAGGTCCTGGCCGTGAAAAGCGGATTGAATGAAGCCTTCATGAGCCTGCTAAAAGGCTTCGAGGTTTGTGATGTAATGTTTTCAACTATATTTTATTTGCAAAGATGCACCTTTGTATAGGTAGTAGCCCATGACTCGGGTTGGCTTCCCTTGGGAAGCGAACAGAGGATCGAAAAGAAATATTCAAGGACTGATCTGATTAACTTGAACACATGCTGCTTCCCCCTTGGCTACTTCCCAGACTACGGATATTGTTGAGCTGCAGTGGAAGCTTGATGTGGCAGGGAATGAAATTGCGTTAATCAATATGCGTTTTGATGAGTCGCAAGGTATGTATTTGGGGCAGTCCCTTCATATACATTTTTGTGATATAAGCATGACACTGAAAGTTATATACTGGAATATGCATGGCTGTAGATGGTGTTGCCGCCGTAGAAATTCTTCGGGCGGAGCTGGCCCGGACCAAGGAGCAGGCTCGGTTTAGTAATGTGGCTGCCAAAAAGGCATCGGCTGAGTTAAAAGCCGAACAAGGTGTTCGGCGCCAAGACGAGGAGAAGATATCTATGATGGCGGTTGAACTAAAAAAATGCTGCTAGCCGCTGTGAACTTCTTGAGAAGGAGAATGAAGCCAAAACAGTTGAACTTGACACGGCCTTATGAGAGGAAAGAGAAGCGCGGTCTGAATCCAGAGCAGCCCGTGAGGAGATCCGGCAAGCTAGGAAGATTGCGGCTGGTAAGCCCTTTTTGCTACAAACTAAGTTCGGCGATCTGAACTATGCTCTGCTTAAGCATGTGTGGAGTTCTCCGGACGAGTTTTTAGACTTGCCGGAGTTCTTCTGATGCGACACAGTTTTACCAAGCGCGAGAAGGGTATGCAACGGAAAAGCTTTTCTGGTCACAATTTGGCTCGTCAAAGCGCCCTCCGTTGCTAAATGAACAGATGTCCCAATGGGCCGAGCTTCATAGGATATCCGGCGCCACCATGAAGAACGTCATAATCCAGTTGTGGCTAAATGAGCCTGTTCGGAATTGCTACTTCGGCTTGGTGCAGCGGCTTGTTGAAGCGGTGCCACGTATCGGTGTTGTGAAGCGGTCGGTGTGCATTGAGGGTGCACGGATGGATTTTGCTCGAGCCAAGACATGCTAGGGGAAGATGAAGGCCATCGATGTTGCGACGAAGAGTCCACCCCAGGGCAAGGACCGTTATGCACCAGAGCATTATTTTGAAGACGTTTTAGAGGCCGCCCGCTTGATAGAGGGTCAATGCTCGAAAGACATAATATTCGAGTGAGGTGTATGGGAATTGTAAAAGACAATTTTATAGTTAATCTATTTTTATGTTTTGCTCGAAAGCTTGTGTTCCTCCTATGCGGCCGTTTTTATATAATCTAAAAGTTTTCCAGTCGTCGGCTTCAGCCCCCTCTTAGGAAGTATGGAGGTGTTTGAAAAAGCATTTGATCACTCTTGACCCGACGTCTTGGTCCATGAAGGAGGGGATAATGCGGCGAACCATGCAATCAGACTATAGGGCGTTAACACTTTCACTTAGCCATAGGAGTTTTATAGGGGGGACTACGATATAGCCCTTGGTATGTGTACGGCTTATTCCAATATGGTGTGTTACATATATGACCTGAAGAAAAAGGGTCCTTCGTGTGATATGGAGGGAATCTCGATAGATTCCGATAAGTCATCAAGTGGTTGACCAGCTCTCGCAGCATCATGATAGTCGGTTTTCGGCTTTCTCTACTGAGGTGCTTGACCAGATGAACCGGAAGCACAATCGCAGTAGTTCTCCCTTTACTACCCTAGCTGATAGAGCGGAACGTAAGGTAGCAAGCACAGGAGCCGGGCAACCCAACCATTGACCCAAGAGATGATTCGGGGATGATGCATATAAGGCCAAACTTGCGACGCCGAAGTACACTGTAAAGCTGTTCGGACTTTGTTGGCAACTCATTTTTCCCATACCGAGCTCCTGGCAGGTTATGCCAAGGTATATCTGTGAAACAACCATAGGAGCCATATTCATTTGCAAAAATACATGAATGATTAATTCGGATAATGTTTACTGGGACCTAAGCGGTATGCCAATGGTTACTTTATATATAAAAATACCTCAACCCCGGCTATTTGACATGCCCGGGGTCGAAGGCGGAGGAAAAAGGCATATTACACGCTCGAAATAAAGAGTGCGGTCTACAAAAAGTTTATTTTGGACCTCCCGTCACATGTCTGCGCCGCCTGTCCTCGGCGAGGGGAATCCTTGACGGAAGTAGCCCCTTAGGTGAGTGTACGGATCCGAACTCTGATGGAGTCGGTTTAGATGTTTGTCCTTTGCGTCACCTGTTTTTAAGAGATAATGAAGAAAGAAAAAAGGAAAGTAGATAATAAATGTTACAGGGATGCTTGCCGGCTTGTCCGTATTGTGCTTCCGCCAATGCCCATGGTATCTTAAGTGCATAGTGATGTATGCGTGGTACAAATTTTGCGAGTATATGAGGTGGGCGGCGGAAGCCAAACTGCTATTTCCGCTCCGGGGTTGATCGATCCTTGGGGGAAATTGTTTCTGACCCCCGGTATTTGGTTGGTGAACCTCTCCGTCGTCCCGATCGCCTAGGGTCCTCCTCCCCTTGTGTTCGGCGTTGAGCTTGCCGGCCTTCTTGAAGACCCAACATCTTCAGTTGGTATGATTAGCTGGTTTATCAGGGTGGCCGTGAATCTGGCAGGGTCGGTCCAGTATCCTGTCTAGGTTGGATGGTCCATCTCGGTTCGCCTTGAATGGCTTTTTCCGTTGACCGTGTTTTGGACTGCTGAATCCGGTGTTGACTGTTGTGTCGCGTGATCTTTCATTATCATTGCGACTGTTGTGTTTGCTTCGTCGTGGCTTGCCATTGCCGTCTTGGATTTCGGAAATGCCCGAATCGCTGGCGCTGTTGCTTCTACGAGCGAGCCAGCTATCTTCTCCTGCACAAAAGCGGGTCATTAGAGCGGTAAGGGATGTCATGGATCTAGGTACTTCTTGACTGAGGTGGCGTGCAAGCCATTCATCCGGACGCTGTGTTTGAAGGCCGCAAGTGCTTCCGCGTCCGGTCAATCAATGATTTGGTTCTTTTTAACTAAGAACCTAGTCCAGAGCTTCCTGGTTGACTCTCCGGGCTGCTGGACAATGTGACTTAAGCCATCGGCGTCTGTTGGCCGGACATATGTACCTTGGAAGTTGTCGCGAAAGGCGTCTTCCAAATCTTCTTAGCTGCCAATAGAATTTTCCGGTAGACTATTTAACCAGTACCGAGCTGGTCCTTTGATTTTTAGTGGTAGGTATTTGATGGCATGAAGGTCATCTCCGTAGGCCATGTGGAAATGGAGGAGGAAGTCCTCGATCCATACCGTGGGATCCGTTGTTCCGTCGTATGATTCGATATTCATGGGTTTGAACCCGTCTGGGAATTCATGCTCCATTACTTCGTCTGTGAAGCAAAGAGGGTGTGCGGCGCCTCTATGTTGGGCCACACTGCGATGTACCTCCGATGGAGTCCATTTGCGGTTTTCGGTCCGGGCGTGGCTAGGTTTGTCACGTACGAATAGGTAGCCGTCGTCGTGTGTCGAGGCATGTCCTCGCGATCCGTAGATCGATCTTGCGTGTCCTGCTCTACTATCCAAGTCATGTTGGAGGTCGTATGTACAACCCCGAGTTGTTTTATTCTTGCCTTTACGGCGAGGTGGGGTGGTCTAGTGTTCGGCTTGAGTTGCCGCTTTATCCGGACCAAGTTGTGGTCGACCTGCCGCATTGTGCGATGATGGTATGGGCTCCAGCGCCTTGTCATCGCACTGAGGTAGCAATCTACGCTTCGAGTAGCTTTTGGCTGGGCCACTAAGGCCATATTCTTTGGCGGCCAGGACTTCGGTCAATCTATCATTGAGCAGATCTTGGTCCGCTTGAAGTTGCAGCTGCTTCTTTCTCAGGCTCCTTGTAGTGGCTATTAGCCAGCGTTTGAAGCGCTCCTGCTTGAGAGGTTCCTCAGGCACGATGAAATCTTCGTTGCCGAGGCTCTCCTCTTCCTCGGAGAGCGGAAGATAATTACTGTCCTCCGAGTCTCCGTGTATGGCCTGTTCATTAGGGCTAACTTGCCCATTATCCCGTTCCCCCTGTTCTGAGGTATCGTTTGGAGTATTATTTTTTTCGGTGCCCGTACTGCAGTCTTTGGAGCGACGTGACTTAGAGCAGCGTCGGGGAAGTTGGCGCTTGGGCTGTCTCTCAGGAGGTTTATCCTCAACTGGATCCTCTTTGTCATCGTTGTTAGTTTTTCCAGGCGTGTCCACCATGTATACATCGTAGGAAGAAGTGGTCGTCCGTCGTCCAGTGAATGGCGGGTTTTGGCCTTGCTCCTTGTTGGCATCGTCGTCCGTACTGGCAAAGTCTTCGGAGCCATAGTCAAGCATGTCGGTTAAATCCTTGACAGTGGCTATGAAGTGGGTGGCGGGTGGGAAGCAAAATTCTCGATCATCTGCCCCTAGTCCAAACCGGATAGAGTTCGGCTGTGAGTCCCCGCCAAGGACATGCTCTTTAATGAGTTTAGCACATCGCCCAAAGGCGAGTGCTGGAAGATGTCCGCGGTGCTGAATTCGAAGATCGATGTGTGATCAAGCTCGGCGTCCGCTGGCTCACATGATTCGGAACTTATAACCAGAGACGAGTTCGGAGTTCCGGTGACACAGATATTATGTGAGGTTAAGTCCATGTGCGGCTCCAACACCGAGGAATCTATGGCCTCCGTGGTGGGGTCGAGCCTCCAATCCTTGGATGCTGCAGTGTGCTCTGTATCTAAGGCTGGACTGGTCATAGGAGCTATCTCCTCGGTGCGGTCTGACGATGGATTTAGGTCATGTTCGTCAAGGTGACCAGGGGCGGTCGCCGCGGTCTCGAATTCGGCGAAGATCAAATCTCCACGGATGTCCGCAACGTAATTCAAGCTCCCGAATCTGAACTGATGGCCAGGGGCATAGTTATCGATCTGCTCCAGGTGGCCAAACGAGTTGGCATACAGTGCGAAGCCACCAAACAAGAAGATCTATCCAGGGAGGAAGGTTTCTCCTTGGACAACGTCATTGTTGACGATTGAAGGGGCCATCAAACCTTTCGTCAACGGCACAGTGGAACTCTCAATGAAAGCACC
This sequence comes from Triticum urartu, assembly GCF_056163025.1. Classification (NCBI taxonomy): domain Eukaryota; kingdom Viridiplantae; phylum Streptophyta; class Magnoliopsida; order Poales; family Poaceae; genus Triticum; species Triticum urartu. The sequence goes on along the minus strand of NC_141875.1, from coordinate 158,703,218 downwards.
AATGTCGGTGTCAAAACCGGTGGATCTCGGGTTGGGGGTCCCGAACTATGCGTCTAAGGTTGATGGTAACAGGAGACAGGGGACACGATGTTTACCCAGGTTCGGGCCCTCTCTATGGAGGTAATACCCTACTTCCTACTTGATTGATCTTGATGAATATGAGTATTACAAAAGTTGATCTACCACGAGATCGTAATGGCTAAACCCTAGAAGTCTAGCCTGTATGACTATGGTAATGAGTATCTCCTCCGGACTAAGTCTTCCGGTTTATATAGACACCGAGAGGATCTAGGGTGACACAAGGTCGATTACAAAGAAAGGAATATACATATTTGGTCGCCAAGCTTGCCTTCCATGCCAAGGAGAGTCACATCTAGACACGGGTGCAATATTCGGTCTTTGTATCTTCACAGCCCATCAATCCGGCCCATGGCTAACAGGTCGGACGCCCGAGGACCCCTTAGTCCAGGACTCCCTCAGAGACCTTCTCACCCATAGCGATGCTTAAGTCTATCCGAATCATGTTAGCAATTGCCGCAATTTGGAGAAGCCTGTATTTACAAGAAAGTGAGTGGGAGCTCTGTAGCATTTCTAATATTATATGTGGATGACATATTGTTGATTGGAAATAATACCGAATTTCTAGATAGCATAAGAGGATACTTGAATAAGAATTTGTCAATGAAAGACCTCGGTGAAGCTGCTTATATATTGGGCATCAAGATCTGTAGACATAAATCAAGACGCTTAATTGGACTTTCACAAAGAACATACCTTGATAAAGTTTTGAAGAAGTTCAAAATGGATCAGTCAAAGAAAGGGTTCTTGCCAGTGTTACAAGGTGTGAAGTTGAGTCAGACTCAATGCCCGACCATTGCAGAAGATAGAGAGAAAATGAAAGTCATTCCCTATTCCTCAGCCATAGGTTCTATCATGTATGCAATGCTGTATACCAGACCTGATGTGTGCCTTGCTATAATTTTAGCAGGGAGGTACCAAAGTAATCCAAGAGTGGTTCACTAGACAGCGGTCAAGAACATCCTGAAATACCTGGAAAGGAATAAGGATATGTTTCTCATTTATGGAGGTGACAAAGAGCTTGTCGTAAATGGTTACATCGATGCAAGCTTGGACACTGATCCTGATGACTCTAAGTCATAAACCGGATACGTATTTATATTGAATGGTGGAGCTGTCAGTTGGTGCAGTTCCAAGCAGAGCGTCATGGTGGGATCTACGTGTGAAGAGGAGTACATAGCTGCTTCGGAAGCAGCAAATGAAGGAGTCCAGATGAAGGAGTTCATATCTGATCTTGGTGTAATACCTAGTGCATCGGGTCCAATGAAAATATTTTGTGACAATACTGGAGCAATTGCCTTCGCAAAGAAATCCAGATTTCACAAGAGAACCAAACACATCAAGAGACGCTTCAATTCCATCTGCGATCAAGTCAAGGAGGGAGACATAGAGATTTGCAAGATGCATACGGATCTGAATGATGCAGACCCGTTGACTAAGCCTCTCTCACGAGCAAAACATGATCAGCACCAACACTCCATGGGTGTTAGAATCATTACTATGTAATCTAGATTATTGATTCCAGTGCAAGTGGGAGACTGAAGGAAATATACCCTAGAGGAAATAATAAAGTTGTTATTTATATTTCCTTATATCATGATAAATGTTTATTATTCATGCTAGAATTGTATTAACTGGAAACTTAGTACATGTGTGAATACATAGACAAACATAGTGTCCCTAGAATGCGTCTACTTGACTAGCTCGTTAATCAAAGATGGTTAAGTTTCCTGACCATAGACATGTGTTGTCATTTGATGAGCGAGATCACATCATTAGAGAATGATGTGATGGACAAGACCCATCCATTAGCTTAGCATAATAATTATTTAGTTTTATTGCTATTCTTCATGACTTATACATATTCCTCTGACTATCAGATTATGCAACTCCCGAATACCGGAGGAACACCTTATGTGCTATCAAACGTCACAACGTAACTGGGTGATTATAAAGATGCTCTATAGGTGTCTCCGAAGGTGTTTGTTGAGTTGGCATAGATCAAGATTAGGATTCGTCACTCTGTGTATCGGAGAGGTATCTCTGGGCCCTCTCGGTAATGCGCATCACTTTAGCCTTGCAAGCAATGTGACTAATGAGTTAGTTGCGGGATAATGCATTACGGAACGAGTAAAGGGACTTGCCGGTAACGACATTGAACTAGGTATGATGATACCGATGATCGAATTTCGGGCAAGTAACATACCGATGGTAAAGGGAATGAAGTATGTTGTTATGCAGTTTAACCGATAAAGATCTTCGTAGAATATGTTGGAGCCAATATGAGCTTCCAGGTTCCGCTATTGCTTATTGACCAGAGATGTGTCTCGATCATGTCTACACAGTTCTCGAACCCATAGGGTCCGCACACTTAATGTTCGATGACGATTTGTATTATGAGTTATGTGTTTTGGTGACCGAAGTTTGTTCTGAGTCCCGGATAAGATCACGGACATGATGAGGAGTCTCGAAATGGTCGAGAGGTAAAGATTCATATATTGGAATGTTATATTCGGACATCGGAATGGTTCCGAATGATTAGGGTATTTTTCTGGAGTACCGAGGGGTTACCGGAACCCCCCGGGGAATTGTTGGGCCAACATGGGCCTAAAGGGAGAGAGAGGGAAGCCCACGGGGGGTCACTACAAAAAAAATACACATCGTGACATTTTGGGCCGAACGAAAAAAATTTCTGTCATACATATGACACTTGTATGACGATAATTCTGACAAAACCCGGTATCATCATAGATGTGGTGGGCTCCTACTTCTATGATAAAAAAATCATGACAAAAAATGGGCTTTTCGTCATGGGCGGGCCGGAGACGCAGCTGCATGACATTCTTTGGGCCGTCCATGACGAAAAAAACCGTGGTAGAAGCGAGGGGGAGGAAAATTTCAGGGAGTTCCCGGTTACGGTGGGAGGTCGGGGGCCGAGCGATGCGCGTTTCTCTCATACATGTACGTGCGTGTGTGCGAGGCGTTGGCTCTAACTGAACCCGAGCGATTGCACTGCAGGCTACGCGTTACTGAACCCGAGCGATCGATCGATGGCTGTTAACTGAACCCGATCGAGCGATTCCTTCTCTACTGCTGCTAACTGAAGCCGATCGATGCTGCCTCTGGATGAACAATGAGCGTTGCCGGGGGGGTTGGATGAATAGTTCCCGGTGGGGGTGGATGAACAGGACCCCGTGGTGTTGCCTCTGGATGAACAGGACCCCGATCAATCGAGCCGGTTGGGGCTGGATGAACAGGACCACGTGGAGGGCTGGATGAATAGGACCACCCCGTGGAGGGCAGGATGAATAGTAGACGGTGGAGGGCAGGATGAACAATAGCCCGTGGAAGGGTGGTTGAACAGGAGCCCGTGGAGAAGGCTGGTTGAACAGTAGCCGGTGGAGTAGCGCGCGGTGGAGGCTGGATGAACAGGAGCCCGTGGATGAACAGTCGTAGGTGGAGGCTGGAGGAGGTCGACGATGGATGAACAGTAGCTCATGGAGGCTGGAGGGGGTCGACGGTGGAGATGAACAGTATCCCGTGGAGTCCCGTTTTGCGGTAGCCACACCCCTCCCGATGAACAGGACCCCCGTTTCGACCATAGCGCTCCAACACAAGTCCGTTTCATCCGTTTTGCAGTACGCCACACCCCTCCGATCAACAGGACTCCCGTTTTGACCGTAGGAGGTCCGTTTCCTCCGTTTTGCGGTATGCCAGACCCCTCCCGATCAACAGGATCCCGTTTCGAACGTGGCCGGTCGAACAGAAGGCCGTTTCCTCCGTTCTTCGGTACGCTAGGCCTCGTTTCCATCTCCTATTCCTTCCAAGCCCTCCCGATGAACACGACGCATTCCGTTGCCTCCCCATGAACACGACGAGGCTGGACGACACGTTGTCGTACGTATGCGCGAGTAGGCGTTCGAGACCCTGCCCATATGTACACATATGTGGCCGTATTTTCTTTCTTGCACCCTGGCGGCTATACGTACATGTAATTGCTACGTGCGCGCCTCTACTACGACATGTGCGCGCCTCTACATCGACCAGTATGTACGTACATGTTCGCGACCAGAATGACAATGCTACGTACGCTTTGACCAGGTGGGTCCCGACTGTCAGGCACTTCCTTGCCTGTGAAGATGTAGCTGGTGGGTCCCAGCAGTCAGGGGGCGAATCGTTTTTTTTGCCCGGACGCACTTCCTTGTGTGCGAAGATGTAGCTGGTGGGTCCCAGCAGTCAAGGGGAAACGTTTTTTTCACGAAATACGGTGGCCCGTCCGGTGGGTCCCGCTGTCAGGTGGAGGAATAATTATTTTGCACGTAATAAGGAGGCACTTCCTTGCTGTGACCGTGGAGCCAGCTGTCAGCATCTCCATGTACAGTCCACGTCCGATGGAAGCCGTTCCTTGACCACGTTGACCATGCCGCGCTGAGAGCACCAGGGTGGTGGACGACAGCGAGGCCTAGGAAGGGGACGACGCGGAGCCGGGGAAGATGCGGCAGTGGATGCCCATGCATAGAGGAGTACGAGGGTTCATTGGTTCGCTGCAGTGTGAGGCTGTCGTCACCGCAGAATAATAGGGGGTGTGGGTGAGTAGAAGGATGGCCTGGCCAGTGGTGGGAGTAGTAGGGGGCGGTGAGGCCTCCGCCGCATCGCAGCCGGCCACGGGAGGCAGGAGCACGAGGCACGACTGGCGCTGGTTTGGGCAGCTGGAGCAAGAAGACCAGAGGTTGAAGAAGCACTACGGCCGTTGGATGGACATCGTACGGTCACTAGAGCTAGAATCGTGCATATTGAATAAGTTGACCAAGCCCTCCGTCCCCGTCAACTTAGTAGGCCCACAAGTCAGCCTCCCACCAAGGTGGGTCCCAGCTAGCAGGGGGTATTCATTTTTTTGAGCGTAATAAGGAGGCACTTCCTTGCGTGCGAAGATATAGCTGGTGGGTCCAAGCTGTCAGCGGCAGTACCATTTTTTCGCGAAATACAGAGGCCCTTTCGGTGGGTCCCTAATGTCAGGGGAGGAACCATTATTTTGTGCGTAATAATGAGGCATTTCCTTGCGTGCGGCCGTGGCCCCAGCTGCCGGCCTCTCCACGTATAGTCCACTTCAGATGCATGTCGGTCGTTGACCACGTTGACCAGGCCGCGCCGAGAGCACCAGGGCGGTGGACGACGAGGAGGCCTAGGAAGGGAACGACACGGAGGTAGGGAAGACTCGGCAGTTGTTTCCCACACGGAGGAGAGTACGACTGTACGAGGGTTTACTGGTTCGTCTGCCGTCGCTGGAGAATAACAGCAGGTGTGGGTGAGTAGAGGGATGGCTAGGCCAGCGATGGGAGTACGGTGGGGCGGTGAGGCCTGCGCGGCAGCAGAGCCGGCCGTGGGGAGGAGGGAGCAGACAGTCTCGTCGGCGCCTGTTTGAGCGGCTGGAGCAGGAAGAGCGGAGATTGAAGAAGCACGACGGCTGTTGGATGGCCATCCAACAGTCACTACTTGTGCGTCAACCATTTTTTAGGAAAGCCTCAAATCTGTGGAAAACAGCATACAGCCCATCTGCCATTATTTCTAATAATTTACAGCCCATTTGCTAATTATTAAGGTTTTTTTGGAGCCCATATTATTTTTATTAGCATTACAGCCCATATTGTGGCCACAGTTAAAAAATTATACGAAATTTTGCATATTTCGGTGCGGTCCGACCTGTTTTTAATCCTGAAATTTCGACTCACATTCAAACTGATTTTAAAAATAAATGTATATCAATATAAAATCCAACAAATTCTCCACGCATAAAAATTAATGTAATTTCAAATCTCGAAATGAAGAAAAGATATTTGAAACTAATTGCCGGTTTGATGTGTTTTAAAAATGTACAGCCCATTTCTCATTACTGATGGGCCATTTTCTCGGCCAGCCGAATGAAAGCTCTCCTCGTCTTGAAAGATTTGCAGCCCAACAGGCCTGACAAAGCGACTTGGCAAATCACAAAAAAACTGGGTTGTCGCCATGGACCCAGCTGTCAGCCTCTCCACGTACAGTACTCTTCCGTTGGAATGTCGTTGACCACGTTGACCATGCCGCGCCGAGAGCACCAAAGGCGGTGGACGATGGCGAGGCCTAGGAAGGGGACGACACGGAGCCAAGGAAGACGTGGCAGTGGATGCCCACGCGGAGAGGAGTACGAGGGTTCACTGGTTCGGCTACGGTGTGAGGATGTCGTCGCCGCAGGGCCTGGCTAGCGGTGGGAGTAGTAGGGGGCGATGAGGCCTCATCAGCAGCACACCCGGCCACTGGAGGCAGGAGCAGGCGGTCTCCCCGGCGCTGGTTTGGGCGGCTGGTGCAAGAAGAGCAGCGATTGAAGAAGCAGCAGGACCGTTCGATTCAAATCCAACGGTTACTGCTGCTAGAATCGTCTGTTGACTAAGTTGACAAGCCCTGCATACGCGTCAACTTAGTAGGCCCAAAGGTCAGCCCCCCAACCAGTGTGGCCCAGATGTCAGTGGGAGGAATCATTTTTTTGCGTAATAAGGAGGCAGTTGATTGCGTGCGGCCAGGCCAGCGGAGGGAGTAGGGTGGGCCAGGGAAGCCTGCGCGGCTTCACAGCGGGCCACAAGAGGAGGGAGCAGGCAGTCCCGCCGGCGCTAGTTTAGGCGGCTGGAGCAGGAAGATCAGAGATTGAAGAAGCACGTCGGCTGTTGGATGGACATCTAACACTAACTGCTGCTAGAATCGTTTGTTCACTGACAAAGCCTTGCGTAAACAAGTCAGCCTCGAAATCTGTGGCATGTACAACCCATTTTCTATTATTTTTATAATTTTTACTCATTTTCTAATTCATATGGAATTTATTGCAACCTGTTTTCCATTTTTAGAATTGCTGGCCATTTTTTGGTCAGTACCAGGGTCAACAAATTAACTAAATATGTGGGAAATTTTGAAAATTCGAATTTTTTTGCCGGGGAACGAAATATTCTTAATCCAAAAATTAATAGCCATACTAAAACAAATTTAAAAATAAATTAGTACTATGTCATGTTAAATCCAATGAAATACGTATAAGATATCAGTGAAGAACAAAAACAAAAAAAGAAACTTATATCCCATTTGCTATAATTTTTTTGGAATTTTCAACCCCTTTTGATATTACTTTTAATAGACATTGACCATACTCTTAAGCCAGGCCGGAATGCATCCCTCCTCGTCTTGAAAGATTTGCAGCCCAGTAATTCGGAGAAAACAAATAGGCCTAGCTTGGGTATTCTTCAAAAAGAAATACTAGGCTACCTATTTTCCCAAAGAACTGGTGCATGAGCATTTAGCTTTATTTATTTATTTACTTATTTATGTTTAGGGGACCATGAGCATGTACCTAGGCCGGATTCATGTGAGAGCCTCCCTTCCAGTTAATTATGGGCTTCTCTATTGGGCCTTCATCAGTGGGCTGCATGTTATCAACAAGTGGAAAATATGTTCCGAGTTTCAAAAAAATGTGTTCCGTACGATAAATAGTATGCTCTACGTACGGTACGGGGCACTAAAGGATCGAACCGTGCAACGACTTCCAAAACATTGTGTTTGTCGTTCTAACAACACATTTATTCAGCCAACAGACGAAATATACTACTGATTGTACATTGAAAACAGCAACAGCAGCAACCAGGGCTGGGGGTGCAACAGAAGCAGTAAGCAGGCCATAAGAGTGAAGACGCAGCTCTCTCTTCCAAACCAAACACCAACCATCATTACAAAAGGGCTACCAAAAAAGAACAAGTGTATGCATCAAGCTAAATAAAGATCCTACTACACCAAGTGTACGCATCTAACTAACTGGCTCAGTTAGACATTACTAATTTTTTTTGAAATGGAGGCAAAAGAATTGCCTCGTCGATTAATTAAGAAGAAGAGAATTGCCTGGTTAATCTACGGAAAACCGGGCTAAAACCGAAGACGTTACTATTTATTAAGCTACAGTGGAGTCACAGATGGAGAGGAGTGGGAAACTTCACTAGTTCAGGTGCGCGGCAGCACAGCCGCGGTGGTTAGAAGGGAAAACATAAATTGGACACGGCATTACTTTTATAAGAGACCTGCGTTTTATACCCCACATTAGGCATACTAACAAGTTCACACACAAATACAACAGAAAAGGTAAACATTCATATCAAACTCAGGTTCACAAGACACGTTCATATCCATAGCCAATATTCACAATCAACAACTCAAAAGATTCATATATACACAAGCTCATCATATCTATGCATCCAAATGATTGATAGATCACATGACAATATTCATACATAATTTACAAAAAGATTCAGATATATGCATGTTCAGTATGTTTATGCATCCAAATGATTGAGATCACAGCCAATATGATCCATGGAGGAAGTTTAATTACCTAGGGTACAGACTGGTAAATGGTGTTCAATCGGAGGTACTTCTTGCTAAAATTAGTTCTTGTACGAGTAAACTTTCGAGTACATAAGAGGCAGCACAGACAATCTGAACTTTGCTTGTAGGTTTATCCTCAAATAGTGGCCTCGTGCCCAGGAAGGTTTGAGCAACTTGGCCACTACTTTCATCCAACCAGTTTACTGAGTCATCTTGGTCCTGTATCTCGCCAAAATTCTACATTGAAGACGAGAAAGGAGGAGGTTGAGAAAATGAACCACCCAAATTTTTTGTGCAGTTCAACTGAAATGGAGCATCCTTGGCGTGCAGACTGATTAAGTGCCAGATGAATATACGTGTCAACCAACTTGTCTGGAATCTTTAGACTCCATGCCATATAGTTCACTACCATATGTGCCGATAACCAAAAGGCACAAGTTGGGACCAAAGACTAGACTGCGTTTTTCTGGGCTATGCACCAAGAAATATTTTTGGCGTTCACTCTCCTAACACTTGGAGTTTGACAATTGTTTGACGCCGGTTGATACTCGAATGAATATAGGCACTTCTTGTCAACATCGATGCTTGTCTAAGTGAACTTTGGAGTACATAGCAGCAGCATAAGTACCTGTCCATCTGATCATTTTGTGCAGTTCTACTGAAATCACCCAATGTAATGATTTGCCTGCGAGTTCAGGATCCAACTTACTCCTTTATGAAATCGGCAAACAGTAGCACAATACCAAATTACCAATACATATGACAGGCACAATAATCAGGATAAAGACCAGTACCAATCTGTGTGAGGAAGCATATCAATTACTATTTCCTTTGACTGGAAGCCGAGATAAGCCAAGCGACTAACAGCAAAGGAATAAAGCATGCGGATTTTAGCTACTGACACGAAAGGACGGAAGCTATCGAGGCAATGAAGCACCCAAAGTTTTTGTGCAGTTCCACCAAAATCGAGCATCCCTGTTGGCACATATATTGAGAGAGTGAGATTACTATAATAGTGGGACTAGTTTATGAAACATGCACTAACAAATAGAAGCACCCTCATTATCTTAATGGGTAAAGTTAGCAATATCGTAGTCTTTCTTAAAGAGAGGTCTTAGTTTATTTAATTAGTGCCAATTAGCTCAACTCAACACTCAAAGCATTGCCATTTATCATAGGTTGCAAAACTTTAACGTGCAAAGATAAAGGAGTTTCTCATGACAGTAGCACGATACAAATAGGGATGACAGCAAACTAATATGGATGAAGGCCTTAGGCCCGTACCAACCTGAGAAAAAAAGCTTATTCATGTAGTCCCATAAGAGATGATAAAGCACTCACTGGAATCACAAAATAGTATATATTTTTGTGCACTTCAAATGTATGGTTGAAATCACTCTTGTTTACCAATGCTGAGATTATATCGAAAGATTATCAAGAACTTCCAGCAAAGTTAAAGCACTGGCTGGGATACAGTTCATTGTATTGTCTTGTGTAGTTCCATTTAATGTATGATTGGCACAACATGATCCCTGTTTGCACAAGTAGGAACAAGGTGAAACCTTCATTAGCTTAGTGAGAAAGGATAGGAAGACATTAGCATATTACTCAACCAGTAGCATCAAATTCATGATGGACAATATGCAAAACATTGCCTCATTGAACCAATGGCAATAAATTGACATCCAAAACAATAGCACTATTATGTCATGACACTAATAATATTCCCTCCCTGCTCCACCACATGATTCACCTCCATAGACAAACATACACACGTACATGATTCAGCATAGGGTCCTACTAAAGATTTGTTTAACTCCAACAGGAAAATTAGGCAGTAATAAATTAGTGGTACTTAAGTACTCCTAATTAATTAAGTGAGATAGCAGAAGTGGAAGGGCTCCCTGGAGGATCGTCTCACATGTAAGGTAGTCGTTGCCGAAGCACTTGAATGGCCTCGACTGAGGCCTCTGGCTTCAGCAAGATCGCCTTGACACTGTTTATTGTTCTTCTTCTTCCTCTTCATGCTCTATTTCTCTTTCTCCTCACCAGTTGGTGAAACCAAGTACATGATTGGCCTTCTAATTCAGAATTGGTTTTGTCAGTGAGGGAGTACAAGTGTACTAGTAAAAAACAACATTATTTTCTCATGGCAGTCAGAAAATAGAGATGAGAACATGCATTAAATATCATTCTTACCTAAAGGAAGGTTATGGCGCCAATATGGATGATGAGGATTGGAACACAGATCTCCCTTTGTGTAGTTCCACCAAAATGAACCAACTGTTCCATTCTGACATTCTAGTTAAACAGCACACAAGGCACTTCTTTTAAGAAGAGTTTTGTGCAGTGCACCAAAAGGTCACAACAGCAACCAGGTGAATTGGATATCCCTGTTTGCACAAAAAGGCACAGAGGAAACAGTCAGAGTCTCAAACAATTACAGGCAAAAACATTTGGCTAAACTTGTCATGGCTTATAACAGTGGGTGCACCAGCAGTCCAGCACCATGTACGTAAACAGGGGCATAAAGTGGTGATTCATAGTTGGTTGCCCCGAGAAACAAACATCCAAGAAACATATCTGGGTTGGTCCCATTTTTGTTCACTCTAGCCACCTACTCCTATGTGTGGATAGCAAATCTAGTCCTGGTCATACCACTGTGTACATCGTTACCCATATATTTCCCTTTTCGACCAAGAGACCGGTTGGATGACCAGTCTGTACTACTTTCACCCCCTTTCCTTCCTGTTTGTACCAAGTCTGATGTACATACTAAATTCCCCCACCCCCACTTTATTTCTTTTTTGAACCAAGTACTCCCTCCGTCCGGAATTACTTGTCATCAAAATGGATGTGTCTAGAACTAAAATACATCTAGATACATCCATTTCAATGACAAGTATTTTCGGACGGAGGGAGTACAAGATTCGACTCCATGAAGTAGCTTTACCTCTAACAATAGAAGAAAAAATATGTGACATTGGACCATCCGATCGAGAGGGGCCGAGAGGTAGAAAATGATGCACATGCAGCGACGTAGCGAGCCGGGGAAGTAGAGCTAAGGCGGTTTCGAACGGAGATATACATGAAGGTCGTCGGGATGTGGATAGGTGGGCGGCGGGAGGTCAGATCCGCCCACAGGCAATGACGAAGGGATCGGAGGACCTCCCGCGCCGGTGCTCGGCCAGAGATAACGGTGCGGCCGGTAGTGGGTCTCCTCCCTCGCTGTCGACGACGGCCTAAATGCTGCCCCTCCTCCCCTTCACCGGCGGAGGGGGATACGTCCGGATCTGTAACCAGCGGTGAGGATAGAAAGCCAGTGTTTTTTGAAGGGAGAAAGACAGTGTTACTACCCCTATCTTGTTTAAATCTGGAGAGGATGAGAGTGTGTGAATAGAGCAACCCTAGCAAGCAAGCGCGGAGGCTCCGACCTATATATACATAGTGAGCAACCCTAGCAAGCAAGCAACCCCTATCTTCGTCAACTCGCACAAGACCGAGAAATTTTGTTACTACAACGCCCTCTCCCTCACAGAATGAGCTCCGGTGCCTTAACTGCACCTGCCTTTGGCTGCATGATAGGAGGGCCAACCACCTATTGGGCCCACCTGTCATGGACGCAAAGGCAGGAGAAGTAAGTTGAAGCTTTCTCTATCCCTCCAGCATGAGGTGGACGGACATGCAGCAGTGCATTCGATACTGTAGAAGTAGGAGTAATCATTATTGTTCGTCTTCTCGAAGAGGTGAAGAGCCAAGCGCAACCCAAACGTGGCAGTTGCGAATGCTCGCGTGGTGCGGTTCCTTGGAGTACTAGCCAGGCTCTTGCATGAGACAAAATTGCTATTGTTTAACAATTAAACTCCATTATCCATTGGTTGATACTCATTCTGCATAGGTCCACGTGCTTAGCACCGTTTCCTCCTGGGTTCACCAATGTTTATTTGCTAATTAATAGCATTGCATGCAAAGAACTAGCCATTGCAAGTCATTAAAAGCATGCACACCTCTCATCTCTTATTAGTTGATATGTCAAGAAACAAGAAAAAAGGTAGATGTTAATGCACCATGCCTAAGTGTTCTGGGACTATTTGGTTTTCGTAAGGCTGGTCATAGTGGGGAGTAACTTAGACTAGTGTCATGCATATGACACTAGCCTAAATTACTACCTTCATAATGCAAAGTAACATAATAGTAGTATTTTAGATGGCTTCATTTATTAGCTTGTAGACTCATCTTATCTTGAAAAGCGCTATGTTACAGTAACATATTATGTTACCACCTCTCATTAATTACTTGCCACATAAGCAAAAAATTCTTGGAGTGCGCTATGTTACTGAAAGCACAAGTGCTCCCTGGGTGGTTTTGGTAATTAATGTCAACATATCTCTTGTTGGACTAACACTTTTACCTAGTATGTTTCAGATAAGTTCAACAATGGAGTGGCATGGACTAGAGGATGTGGAACCCCTTCAAGATGCTAAGGACAAAGGATTGGCTCAAGCTTCAAGATCAAGACTCTACATTTTCTATTTTAGTGATCCAAGATCACATTGAGTCTATAGGAAAAGCCAATACTATCAAGAGGGGATGAGGTGTTGCTTAATGGGTTGCTTGCTCAAAGTGCTTAGTGATATGCTCCAAAACCCTCAACTACCTTCCCACATCCACATATGACCTAAACCAAAAGTCAAACTCAGCCCCACCGATTCTTTCTATCCGGAGCCACCGAGTTCAGTTAACATAGCCACTACCAGAAACCCTAATTAGTTCGGTCTCACTGATGGGACCTTGGTCTCACCGAGATGGGCTTGCAAACTCTCTGTTACCTGTTGCAATATTTTCGGTCCCACCGAGATATGCAATCGGCCCCACCGAGTTTGCTTGGCCAACTCTCTGTTTTGCTTATTACCCAAATCGGTCCCACCGAGTTTGAGTAATCAGTCAAACCGAGTTTTGGTTTTACCCTAATCCTAGCACATCGGTTCCACCGAGTTGAACTAGTCGGTCCCACCGAAAACCCTAACGGTCACTAGGTTTACTAAATCGGTCCGACCGAGTTTTTCCCTTCGGTCTCACCGAGATTGGTAAATTGAGTGTAACGGTTAGATTTTGTGTGGAGGCTATATATACCCCTCCACCCACTCTTCATTCGTGGAGAGAGCCATCAGAACATACCTACACTTCCAATACACATTTCCTGAGAGAGAACCACCTACACTTGTGTTGAGGTCAATATATTCCATTCCAACCATATGAATCTTGATCTCTAGCCATCCCCAAGTTGCTTTCCAGTGAAATCTTCTTTCCACCAAATCCAAATCCCGTGAGAGAGAGTTGAGTGTTGGGGAGACTATCATTTGAAGCACAAGAGCAAGGAGTTCATCATCAACACACCATTTGTTACTTCTTGGAGAGTGGTGTCTCCTAGGTTGGCTAGGTGTCACTTGGGAGACTCCAACAAGATTGTGGAGTTGAACCAAGGAGTTTGTAAGGGCAAGGAGATCGCCTACTTCGTGAAGATCTACCGCTAGTGAGGCAAGTCCTTCGTGGGCGACGGCCGTGATGGAATAGACAAGGTTGCTTCTTCATGGACCCTTCGTGGGTGGAGCCCTCCGTGGACTCGCGCAACCGTTACCCTCCGTGGGTTGAAGTCTCCATCAACGTGGATGTACGATAGCACCACCTATCGGAACCACGACAAAAACCTCCGTGTCTCCAATTGCGTTTGAATACTCCAAACCCTTCTCTTTACATCATTGCAAGTTGCATGCTTTACTTTCCGCTACTCATATACTCATTGCATGCTTGCTTGATATGTATTGTGTTTGTTAAACTTGTGCTTAAACTCCACTTAAACTGAAGAATATTAAAAACTATAACTTTTGGCACTTAGTGTCTAATCACCCCCCTCTAGACACTTCTTCTTGATCCTTTAAATTGGTATCAGAGCATTGGTCTCCATTGCCTTGGTTTAAACACCATTGGAGGAAGATGGATGTGTCTACTTTGGGGAGTCTTAGACATAGAGTGCCTATTTTTGATGGAGAGTATTTTCATGAGTGGAAAAATGAAATGCTTGAGATTTTCAATGAATATCATTTGAACAAGTACATTACTAGCCCTGGTGCACCTCATGTTGATCCTTTGCAGCCTACCCTAGATGAAGATATTGGCATGATTCGCAATCTTAGAACTGTTAATCTTATCACTAGAGGCTTGCCTAGAAACTTGATTGGATGTTTGCCGACTCTTAAGTGTGCCTACACCATATGGAAATTTCTTGAGGAAGTCTTTCCTAATTACTCCTTGAAATATCTAGACGAAATCCTCCATAAGTCTATTGCTTTGATTAAGATGAGTTCCAATGATCCCAAATTTGGTGACTGCTTATTTGAGCTTACTGATCTTACAAGTGCCAAAGGAGATGTTGGAATCATTAGCAATATCATTTCCAGATCTATTAGAATTCATAAATATAGCTATAGAAATGATCATTTATCTAATGAATTGCTCTCTCTAGAATTGATCAATGACAAGATGATGTTGAACATGAGTACTCGGATGAGGATGATGATGATGATGATGATGATAGTGACTATGATCTCGATGATGCGATGAGACATTTTGGTCTTATGGCAAATCTCCGCGGCTACATGGCTGGAGGAAAGGAATGGGTCCTTGATAGTGGATGTACTGATCATATGACCAGAGATAAAGACATGTTCCGTGAGCTTGCTGAAAATGACGGCCCTCGAAAGTATGTCACTTTTGGTGATAATTCAAAGGGTAAGGTGGTTGGCCTTGGTAAGGTGGCCATCTCACATGATAGCTCCATACAAAATGTCATGCTCGTTGAATCTCTTGGCTACAACTTACTTTCAGTATCTAGACTTGCTGATTTCGGTTTCAATGTCCTATTTACTGAAGTAGACTACCAAGTGTTTCGTAGAGATAATCATAAAATGGTCTTTACCGGTATACGTAGAGGAGATCTTTACATTGTTGATTTCACTAAAAATGCTCAACCTAAAACTTGCTTAATTGCCAAATCTTCTAAAGGCTGGTTGTGTCATAGAAGACTAGGTCATGTTGGTATGCGAAATCTTGATAAGATTATTAAAGGTGATCATATCCTAGGAATAAAAGATGTCATATTTGACAAGGATAGATTTTGTAGTGCTTGTCAAGCAGGGAAACAAGTTGGAGGAAGTCACCGCGCAAAGAACATCATGACCACAAGAAGACCACTCGAGCTAGTTCACATGGATCTCTTTGGTCCAAATGCCTACAAGAGTTTCGGTGGTAACTCATTTGGTCTAGTCATAGTTGATGATTTTTTAAGATTTACGTGGGTGTTCTTTCTTGATGACAAATCGCAGGTCCAAAAGATCTTCAAAAACTTCGCTAGGAAGGCCCAAAATCAGTTTGACGTGAAGATCAAGAAGGTTCGGAGTGACAACGGAACGGAGTTCAAGAACGCAAATGTGGACACCTTTCTTGACGAAGAAGGGATTTCACACGAGTTCTCGGCTACGTACACACCTCAACAAAATGGAGTTGTTGAAAGGAAGAACCGGACTCTTATCAAGATGACAAGAACGATGCTTGATGAGTAAAAAACGCCAAAGCACTTTTGGGCGGAAGAGGTTGAGACATCTTGTCATGCAACAAATCGCTTGTATCTTCACAAGCTACTCGGCAAGACGGCATACGAGCTCCTCACCGGTAAGAAACCCCAAGTTGGATACTTTCGAGTATTCGGCTCAAAGTGCAAAATTCTTGATAAGCATCGTCATTCTAAATTTGCTCCTAAATCTCATGAAGGTTTCCTACTTGGTTATGGCTCAAACTCTCACACTTACCGTGTCTACAACAATTTCACCCGAAAGGTTGAAGAGACGGTAGATGTGAAGTTTGATGAATCTAACGGCTCGCAAGTAGAGCAATTGCCAATTGATGTAGGAGATAAAGACCCTTCGGAAGCAATTCAAGATTCTCCATTGGCAAGCTTCGTCCAACGGAAGTGAAGGAGAGTACCTCGTCTGTCCAAGTGGAAGCTTCTACCTCACGACAAGGTGAACCAAGAGTTGATACAGAAGCATCCACAAGTGGGACACGCCAGAAAACGAGGGAGGGCACCAAGATGAACATCAACAACCTCCTTCTCCACCACGACAAGAGAACGACAACGTCAACAATGAAGAAGGCCAAGAAGAAGAACAAGATGAAGAGGATGTTCCACCCCGGCCCAAGCAAAAGCTTTCACGAGTTCGAGCAAGAATTGCCAAAGATCATCCCGTCGAGAAAATCTACAATGATATCCAAACCGGGAGAATCATTCGCTCTAAAACTCGTTTAGCTAACTTTTGTGAACATTACTCATTCATCTCTAGCATTGAACCTATGAAGGTTGAAGAAGCATTGGAGGATCCGGATTGGATAAACGCTATGCATGAAGAGCTACACAACTTTGAGAGAAATCAAGTGTGGACTTTGGTCGAGAAGCCCGACAACAACCACAACATCATTGGTACCAAATGGGTGTTTCGCAACAAGCAAGATGAAGATGGACAAGTGGTTCGCAACAAAGCACGTCTCATTGCCCAAGGCTACACACAAGTTGAAGGTATGGACTATGGTGAGACATATGCTCCCGTTGCTAGACTTGAGTCCATTCGCATCTTACTTGCTTATGCTAATCACCATAATATCACCTTGTACCAAATGGACATTAAGAGTGCTTTTCTAAATGGCAAAATCGAAGAGGAAGTTTATGTTAAGCAACCTCCCGGCTTTGTTAATCCTAAGAAACCTAATCATGTTTACAAACTTCACAAAGCCCTTTATGGTCTTAAACAAGCTCCTAGAGCATGGTATAAATGCTCGACCAAGTTCCTTATTGAAAAAGGCTTTGAAATTGGTAAAATTGATTCTACTATTTTTACTAAAAGGGTTAATGGAGAACTATTTGTGTGCCAAATTTATGTTGATGATATCATATTTGGTTCAACTAACCCTCATTTTAGTGAGAAGTTTGGAAAGCTGATGTCAGAGAAGTTTGAGATGTCTATGATGAGTGAACTCAAATTCTTTCTCGGTTTGCAAATCAAGCAAACTAAGGAAGGTACCTTTGTCTCTCAAACGAAGTACACCAATGACTTATTCGAGAAGTTCAATATGCAAGAATGCAAAGGTATGACTACACCCATGCCTACTAGTGGACATCTTGATTTGACCAAAGATGGTGAACCGGTTGATCAAAAGGTTTATCGCTCTATGGTTGGTTCATTGTTATATCTATGTGCCTCTCGTCCTGATATTATGCTAAGTGTGTGCATGTGTGCACAATATCAAGCTGCAACTAAAGAATGTCATCTTAAGGCTGTGAAAAGGATAGTGAGATACCTAATCCATACACCAAATTTTCGCATTTGGTACCCTAAGAGGTCCTCTTTTGATCTTGTTGGCTACTCTGATTCGGACTATGCCGGAGACAAGGTTGATAGAAAATCCACTTTGGGTACTTGTCAATTCCTTGGTAGATCTCTTGTGTCTTGGTCTTCCAACAAACAAAACTCGGTATCCTTATCCACCGTCGAAGCGGAATACATTGCCGCTGGTTCATGTTGCGCTTAATTACTTTGGATGACCCAAACTCTTAAAGATTATGGGATATATGTGAAACATGTTCCATTGCCATCTGACAATGAAAGTGCTATTAAGATTTCTCACAATCCCGTGCAACATTCTCGAACTAAGCATATTGAAGTTCGTCATCATTTCATTCGAGATCATGTTGCAAAAGGGGACATTAACCTTAAGCATGTTCGCACCGATAAGAAATTGGCGGATATATTCACTAAACCACTTGATGAGAAAGTGTTTTGCAGGTTGAGAGGTCAATTGAACATCATTGATGCTTCAAACTTGGAGTAGGAACTCCATTTGATACATGCGGGGCATGAGCCTATGACTAATCCTCGATATTTCTCTTATGATGCTATTCATATGTCTTGGATATATTTGTACCTTTCATGTTATCTAACCCATGTAGGTGCTTGCTTGAATCTAAATCTATGAGATTGGAACTCACTCACATTTTGAGCAATCTCTACATCACCAAGTCTCTACACAATGGTGGTTGAAGACAAGGAAGCGCGAAACCATTCAAACATATCCTTTAGCAAATTCTATGTTGAGTCTCATGATTGTCATTTTGGATACACAAGTGCTCTTCCTTGCAAATCTAACCCATGTAGGTAGATGAACTCAAACTCCAAGTGGTGCTCCCAACCCTTGATGAACTACATCAACCTTGAGCAACCCGCACAAGTTCAACCACATGAGCAAGATCAACACCACCACCCAAGGTATGTTATTCCATATTAGAGAAGCTTTACTCCAAGTCATGAGCCAAAGCAACTCGACAAGATGTGAATACATCAAGATGCTTAAACGAAAAATGGTAACCCCATTTTGAGCTTAAACGATGAGTATGACCTATGATCAAGTGCTCTTACTTGACTCCTAAGTCAATATACTCTAACATAGGTGACTTTGTCACCGACCATTTCTAGATGAAGTTCTCTAGTGTTTCTCCGTGCTTTTGCATTTGCATATTTGTTTCCCCTTTCAAAAACAAAAAAAACTTTATTCTGCATTTTCTGCATCCAATTCATTGCAAATCTTTTAGTTAATTCCTTGCATATCCTTGTGAGATCTTACTTGTCTAGTGAGCTGAGGTGACAAGTGGTTTCACTCTGATGAACTCGGTCACACCGGTTTGTTCTCTTCGGCCCAACCGAAATCCTTCAGTGCAACCGAAGCACACAACTCGGAGTCACCGATTTCATCACAGGAAAGCCAACTTGCCACTTATTCCTGATTTCTGTTTGCTCTAGCTCCACTCAATGATTCTTGTCCTCTGCCAGCATCATATTAGACATGCTGCTTTGCTCTGTGACTCAAGGATCAACCCATTCGTATCACATGTCCAGAAGAGCCCTTCTTGGAAATTGATGTCAAAGGGGGAGAGAGAGATCACATCAAAGCTTAATCCTGCCTATAGGGGGAGAAAGAGAGAGTACTCAGGGGGAGAGAGTTTCTCAACTAGGAGAAAGTAATATCATCAAAGACCCCAGATGCTTGGTGTTCAAGAGGAGAGATGTCACATCTCTTTAAGAGGGGAAAGACATGTTTGGTTGCTTGCTTTAGCTCAAGCTCTGTTGTTTCTCTTTTGTTGCTTTGATTTTCTATTCCCTATCTTCTCCCAATATCCCATGCAGATTCAAGGGGAGCAAGACATCTAAGGGAAGGAAATATCTGATTTTATTGCATATCTTTACCTTTGGGGGCATGTCTATATCCAATGTGGTACTTAGTACTCACTCTACATGTCATCCCAGTCTTGGTTCTCTTGTGGTTTCTCTTGTTTGCTCTGGTCAGTAGGTGTATCTGTGTTATTTAACCTTGTTTGCGCAGGTTCATCCCATCCTAAGCCAACTCAAGACCACAAGGTAAGTATATGCATCACAGTCTTGTGAATGATAAGTTCTTGCTGATGTACATACTGTTTGCAAGGACTCATGAGCATGAAGGTACATTTCTCACATTCACATGATTTGCTCTGATGCATATAGCCAAGATACATGTAACACATTGCTTACTCTGTCATGTTTACGCATTCACATACTCCTATATTCAATATTCACATGATTGCATACATGTAGGGGGAGCCTATGCATGTTACATGTCTTTCCAAAGATTTACTTTCTATTGTCTATATCTTTATCTAAAGCTTTGATGTATGTTGTCATCAATTACCAAAAAGGGGGAGATTGAAAGCACAAGTGCTCCCTGGGTGGTTTTGGTAATTAATGTCAACATATCTCTTGTTGGACTAACACTTTTACCTAGTATGTTTCAGATAAGTTCAACAATGGAGTGGCATGGACTAGAGGATGTGGAACCCCTTCAAGATGCTAAGGACAAAGGATTGGCTCAAGCTTCAAGATCAATACTCTAAATTTTCTATTTTAGTGATCCAAGATCACATTGAGTCTATAGGAAAAGCCAATACTATCAAGAGGGGATGAGGTGTTGCTTAATGGCTTGCTTGCTCAAAGTGCTTAGTGATATGCTCCAAAACCCTCAACTACCTTCCCACATCCACATATGACCTAAACCAAAAGTCAAACTCGGCCCCACCGATTCTTTCTATCCGGAGCCACCGAGTTCAGTTAACATAGCCACTGCCAGAAACCCTAATCAGTTCGGTCTCACCGATGGGAGCTCGGTCTCACCGAGATGGGCTTGCAAACTCTCTGTTACATGTTGCAATATTTTCGGTCCCACCGAGATATGCAATCGGCCCCACCGAGTTTGCTTGGCCAACTCTCTGTTTCGCCTATTACCCAAATCGTTCCCACCGAGTTTGAGTAATCGGTCAAACCGAGTTTTGGTTTGACCCTAACCCTAGCACATCGGTTCCACCGAGTTGAACTAGTCGGTCCACCAAAAACCCTAACGGTCACTAGGTTTACTAAATCGGTCCGACCAAGTTTTTCCCTTCGGTCTCACCGAGATTGGTAAATTGAGTATAACGGTTAGATTTTGTGTGGAGGCTATATATACCCCTCCACCCACTCTTCATTCGTGGAGAGAGCCATCAGAACATAACTACACTTCCAATACACATTTCCTGAGAGAGAACCACCTACACTTGTGTTGAGGTCAAGATATTCCATTCCAACCATATGAATCTTGATCTCTAGCCTTCCCCAAGTTTCTTTCCACTCAAATCTTCTTTCCACCAAATCCAAATCCTGTGAGAGAGAGTTGAGTGTTGGGGAGACTATCATTTGAAGCACAAGAGCAAGGAGTTCATCATCAACACACCATTTGTTAGTTCTTGGAGAGTGGTGTCTCCTAGATTGGCTAGGTGTCACTTGGGAGCCTCCAACAAGATTGTGGAGTTGAACCAAGAAGTTTGTAAGGGCAAGGAGATCGCCTACTTCATGAAGATCTACCGCTAGTGAGGTAAGTCCTTCGTGGGCGACGGCCGTGATGGAATAGACAAGGTTGCTTCTTCGTGGACCCTTCGTGGGTGGAGCCCTCCGTGGACTCGTGCAACCGTTACCCTCCGTGGGTTGAAGTCTCCATCAACGTGGATGTACGATAGCACCACCTATCGGAACCACGACAAAAACCTCCGTGTCTCCAATTGCGTTTGAATACTCCAAACCCTTCTCTTTACATTCTTGCAAGTTGCATGCTTTACTTTCCGCTGCTCATATACTCATTGCATGCTTGCTTGATATGTACTGTGTTTGTTAAACTTGTGCTTAAACTCCACTTAAACTTAAGAATATTAAAAACTGCAACTTTTGGCACTTAGTGTCTAATCACCCCCCTCTAGACACTTCTTCTCGATCCTTTCAGTTACTAGCTAAGTTACTCCCAGTATGGCTAGCCTAAGATGACTTACACACCTAGACGAAGGGAGTAGTATAGCCCTGTAAACCGGAAAGGAGTATTTGCCTTTCTAGAGATTTCAACAAGTGACTAGACTACACCGTGTGCAGTACTCCCTCCCTTCCGGTTTATAGGGCTCAAATCTCAAATCTCATGAACCAAGGCATTTTGCGATTGGCGGAATGTATCTCGTACTTTAAAAAACTACCCTAATTAAACTCATGCATTAATTACGTACTTCTCTCGTTTTCCTCTCCGCCTTGGTCGCGGTGCACAATAGTGAGCACTCCTATATGACTAGCCGCTCTATCTACATGCGGGAAATTTCAAAGCATCCGGGCTCGCGTGCCATCCACCAAATCACAGCGAGGTGCTATAGTCGAGACTCACCTGTAACCCCGGTGTGGCCGTCATGACCCGTCATATCACAAAACCCACACCTTTACCAGTAGTGGTAAGGTGGCCTCCAAGTTGGACTGGACGAAGCAACCATCATTTCACTGGAACGCTCGTTCAAGCCCTTTCTTCCCTTTCTTGAAGAAAAGCTCACTCCAGGCAACTCACTTCTGCCATTTTTCTTCTGTACCAACGAAGGAAAGGTGGGCGAATCAGTTATGCTGCTATATTTTCATTCCAAGAATCTTCTTTTTGCGAAGCACCGACCGATTCTCACATCCTATTCTTTTCCCGTTTTCATTGCGATTGTGGTTTCCTTTCGATTGCTTTTTGTTTGTCAGTTCATTGATGGATCCTGGAGCACTAGGCAAAGAGTTGCCGGCGGACAACCCACTAGAGACAGCAATCTCTAGGAAGCGAGCACCGACCAACGAGTTGACCATGTTGGCGGGCCAACCCATGGAGACGAAGAACTCCAAGAAACAAGCATTGGCCAAAGAGTTGAGGACGTTGGCAGACGAACTTCTCAAAGGAAGTTGGAAGAACGGCAAGGGCCCCACCGTGCCTACCCCTGGAACTCTGATTGCCACCTATGTGAGGCTCAAGACCGAGTTTGAGGAGATAGTCGCCGTTGAGAAGCAGTATTCCCCTAGCAAGGTGATGGCCCCCATCGAGGATGAGGAGATGGGCCCCGGAGGGATGAGATCCCCCGGTGAGCTGCACAAGGTAAAAAATAATGGCTTATTACCATAGTTGTGGTTTTTGATTATTTGAAATGTGCTTGCTAATATGTTAGGGTTGTGCAGGTGCCGGTGGACGTCCTTGATGATTCCGATATCGTGGCCCGTCCTGTTGGCATCGCCCTGGAGATCGATTCCGATGCCGCTGTCCATCCTGTGGACATCGCCCCAGAGATCGATTCTGATGTCGCGGTCAGTCCTGCGGACATTGCCCCAGAAATCGATTCCCATGCCGCTGTCCGTGCTGTGGTCATTGCCCGAGAGATCGATGACAAGAAATAGTTGGTCGGGCTAATCCTTCAGGGTAGTTTGCATTGCCCTGTGTTTAATTACCAGAATGATGCGTGTTATCAAACCATCTTAGGGCTAGTGCACTGTCTTGTGTGGGCGGATCTTGATACTTTTGTTTGATAGTGAATCATGCGATGAATCATGCGAACCCTCTCCGAGTTATGGAAACAGATGTATCCTCACCAACTTTTGATGTAATATATGGAATGATTAGATGTAAGTTTGAACTGTTTATCATATCAGCAGGGCTTGTTTGATGATTCTTGGTGTTAGTAGGCTAGCTACCGTGCGAGCTATAGTACTTGCAAAACACTCGCCGAAGAGAAACGTTGGGGCTGATGAGCTCGTGGTACGCTTATACTTATCCCTCGTCGATCGACCAATAGCCCTAGCTCCTAAAATTGTAGGCTTAGCGATTGATGACCTAGGCAGGCTAGTTTGGCCTAGTGGGTTTCAGTGATATGACGTGCAACACAAAATCATAGCAGTGCAGAGACGTACTCCCTCCGTTCCAAAATAGATGACCTAGGCGGGCTAGTTTGCCCTAGTGGGTTTCAGTGATATGACGTGGTACAGTGTCGTCCAGTCTTCGCGTGTGGTAGCAGTATTGCGGGTACAGTAAGTTTTCTTGAAGAAGCGGAATTCAACAAAGTCATGATGGTTCCTTCATCCGAACAACTTACAGTGGGAAAGGTTGGGCATGCGATACGACCGGGGTAAAGCAGGATAATTTTGTGCACGGCAGGTGGACCAGGATGGTCGACGTCCCACATGTCGGCGAATGAAAGTATTCTTTCCGATATAGAGGACGAGCAACGAGTATTCATTGTTTATTTTTGATGAAAGCTATTGTCTCCACTGTTACGACGGAGGAGTGTGAAACACGGCAGCCCAGTGAACTTGGCATGTGCACCACTCCCTCCTTCCTCATGTAATGCCTAGGTTATAGCTTTTTCTCACTTTCTCTCTATCTATTTTCTCTCAAATGTTTTTTACCTTTCTTTTTTAAGACACAATTGTTTTTAAGCCTTTTTTAGAATTATTTTTTTATACCTAGGAGCACGTGTAGAGACGGGCTCTTGCAGAGCCCACTCCTTGACTTTGTCAATGCCTCTCTCTCCTCTACATAAGGAGTACTACTTGCTATCCATGCATGCGGCGGGAAGCTGGCGTCTTGAGGGGCCAGGGCGGTGAGAGCGGGCTCCGGAAGCAGTCCGGACTCTAGCATAATTTTGGTTTTTACGGTATTTCTTTCTCCTTTGACAGGTAGGCCCGCGTAGATAGATAAAGAACACGAGCTGATGAGGCGCATGCGGACTGTTTGACTGGTCAACCAGACAAATAGGGAGCTATACGCTGAGCCAGTGACCGTATAATCACCATATCTAGTATACAATGATCAAAGTGAGATATCAAGACAAGTTTGATGACCGCCAATGCATTTTACTCGATAATAAATGACTAGGATTGAAGGGGAATCCAAATTTGCTTCGTCTTCTGTCCTTGAGCTCTTGACAAACCAATGCACTATACGGTTGTCCGGCCACTCCACCCCAGAGCTCTCACCAAGCGTCGTTCATGCCACCGCGCCGCACACTAACCGGTAAGGCAGCGATGGCATCCCACCGCACCGAGTTCCTCGCCACCCACGACCACACACAAAATGGTAGGGAAGCGATGGCATCCCGCCGTGCCGAGTTCATCGCCGCTCGTGACCTCACAACTATGTGGGAGGAATTTGAAGATGCCAAGGCCGAATGGGCGGTAGAGCAAGAGGCAGGCAAAGCTGCACAGAGGGAGCGGAAAAGTCAGAAAGCACTCAAGAAAATAGAGGCCCGCTGCCGCAAGAAAGAAAAGGACGCACGCGCTGCTGCAGAGAGGTCGACAGAGATCCAAGCACGGTGTGGTGTCGCCGACAAAGCCGGGAAGGAGAACGACGGCGTCTGGCTAGCATGTGAGAAGTAGTAGTACTAGTAGTTAGTGTGTGTGTCTGAGTACGAGCATGTACCAGTACTACTAGTTACTACTGTAGTTTTCAGAGCAAATTACCAGTACATTAGCCTAGACTAAATGGAAAAATTCCTATCCTAAGCATCAAATGGCATCTCTTTCTCTATAGGAATTGAGATGCATGTCATCTCACTTCCTATGATTTTCATATTCCTATCCTATGAACAAAAGGAGGCCTCTGTTGGAGTAACTACTATAGCTAGCAGTACTGCTGGTACAGTAGTTTTCTTCAAGAAGCGGAATTCAACGAAGTCATGATGGTTCCTTTGTCCAAGAAACTTCAAAGTGGGAAGTGGGCCTGTGATTTGGCGGCTCATTAGTCACTGTTACTGTGGCGCGACAACCTGGGCGACTCCCTTAGAGTTCTATGTGCATGGCAAGTGGACCAGGATGGTCGACATCCCACATGTTGGCGAACGGAAGTATTCTTTCCGATATCAAGGAGCAAGGAAACCGCGTGGTATAGTATCACTGCTGATTGGTTCGCAAAAAAATAGTATCACTGCCGATTTATAATTATTTTTTATTTCTGATGAATGCTAGCATTTCAACTCTTACGACGAAGGGTGCCAAACACGGCACGTGCTGGATGTCCCACACGCCAGTGAAAGGAGTGGGACATGAACAGCGTGGTAGAGCCCAGCGTAAAAAAACAGCGTGGTAGAGCGTCTCCACTTCTTCCACTTCTGGGTCGGAGACCACACGTAGTAGTACTTTGTGGTATGAACGATACAAAGTGCGACCTGGAGACAAAGACACGTCTAGTTGGAAGGTCTCGGGGCATACACGTAAACAAATATAAAAGTTAATATGTGCCTCCAACTAATATAGTAGTAGTAGAGTACTTAGGCACGTACTCCATAACATCACTGTGCATTGCACGTACAACATTTAGTGGTAGTACGTAGTAAGAGACAAATGCCGCCCAAGAGTTCCCTTCTCGACCTACTTTTGGGTGTTTGGTAGAGTGTATGGAGGGTTCATGAGTCCACACTAGTTTAGCACAAATACACTAGAAGCATGCATGAAGAGGGGTGTTGAGTTGAGCATGCATGAAGAGGGAACAACTATGCTGAGACGAGAACGCAACCAAACACACCCTATATGCCACGCATGTTCATACCATTTGTGCCTTTCTACTTCACTTACTGTGCTACATTACTCAGGTTCGTACGTCCACTCCTGGGTACATGTTCGTCTCGTAGTTCCAGTCCCACGTGTTCTTCATATAGATGGAACGATCCTTGCATAACACATGCACCTTGATGCTAGATGTCTCGCGTGTTGGCAAAAGGATGAACAAAGCTCACGTAAAAAAATAGAGTGGAAGAACATAGATTCCGGACGACCGAGAAGGAGCAAGGAACCTCGTGGTGGAGCGTCTGCACTCATAATATTTAATATTATTCAGCGATATAAAATTAACCAATCATCTCCACAGTGTACTGGAAGAGTACGAAACACGGCAGACCAGTGTAGTATCATACTAGTACATGGCTAACCCACGCTATCACCATATTTATTGGCTTCCGTGCGACACCTATCTCTAGTAATCCAGCAGCATGTATCGCTTCTCCCTCCTCGTCTCTATCAAAGTGTGGCGGGCTGGCGTTTCTGCCGTCTATTAGGTCAGTTAACTATCACATGTTAGCGACATGCCAAGAGCATTCTAAAAAAATTCCTTTCACGTTCCGTTTTCAAAAAGAAAAAAAATCCTTTCACGTACGAATTTGCATGTATGCTTTGAGCAACTTGCATGTCCTATACTGCTCCTGTTTGATACTCTAACTTAGCTAGAGGTTAGACTAACTCATGACTAACCCTGAACTAACTGTAGCCAAAGAGGTGTTTGGGTGACAGGGTTAGATTGACAATAAATGCACTTCATGGAGAGAGAAAAGTGATTTTTCAGTGGTCCCAATGAGAACTATCTCCAGTTAGCACCTCTTGGGTGGGATAGTTTTTTTGATGGGTTTGGTGCAACTTGCTGCAATTTAAACCCTCATGCTTGGATAGTTTAGGGCTATTTGAGCCCCAACTAGATCAAACTAACTCTAACCCATGGATCCAAGCCGGGCCTACGGCCAGTCTCGACGCGGAGCAGTCGCGTGCACCTGGAAGCGGCGCTCTCTCGGCCGTCGCGCCACTTAAAAGCCGGCGCCAGTGAGAGGTCGCCTCCGCTCTGGCCGGGCATTAATGCGGCACTGACGCTCCAGGGGGACGCTGACCGTTTCACGCGGGAAGCGCGCTGGGTGATAGGAAGCAAGACTCCGTGCGAGAAAGAAATGTTGACGAAGAAACTACAGATAGATACAGAGATGGAGATGCTAGCTAGAGGGACATCCGCTAGTTTGGGTGTAGGAGATGACTGTCGGGTGGTTCAAAGGGTGAAGTTATATGTGTGTGTGTGAGAGGGCACTTGACTGCATGTAGAGAGAAACATATGTAGTGTGTGTTATAGGAATCAAGAGTGAGGGCGAGAAAGAAGGTTGATGGAGAAATAGATAAATAGAAAGATAAAGATGCTAGCTACTGTGCGTTAGAGATAGGAGTCGAGTGGATCAGAAGGCTGGGTTATGTGTGTGGGTGTGAGAGAGATAGAGAGAGGGTGTGTGTGAGTCACATACAAACAGATATCAGAGAGAAATGAGATCCAGAGAGACGGAGTTTTGTGTCTGCGAGAGAGAAAGATATTTCACAACGAGAGTGATAGCTAGAGAGACATACGAGTGAACACATGATATCTCTAGGGAGAGAGGGTGTGTGTGAGCGACATACAAGAGAATAATGGGGAAATATGAGACCCTGGGAGACAGAGTTTGTGTTTGTGTGTGAGAAAGAGATATTGATGAGGAAGAGTCGTAGGTTCTCATATCTAATGAGCGAAAGACATCTCTGTATGAGGGGTGTGCGAGTGGCACACATGGGAATAGTAGAGACAAATGAGACCCCAGGAGACAAAGTTTTGTGTTTGTGTGAGAGAAAGAGATTCCACATGGAGAATCATAGTTAGAGACACATAGCAGGGAGCGAGATATACTTAGAGAGAGATAGAGTGATGAAGGTCGAGGGAGAGAGTACCGTCAGTGTGTTACGAAGATAAAAGATCATTGTCGACATACAGGTAGCACGAGAGATACCTGAGAGACGATGAAAGCGTATAGGTCCAGAGAGATAGTCCTATATAAGCATGAGTGATAGCTATATGAGACGAATATCTGGATTAAAGGGAATTCAAATATTTAAACGGGAGATCACAACATCGATAATATCATAACGCAAATTGGTGTATCAAACATGCATATTCATTTGAATTTGGGCACACATGTAATGTTATATAGTCTATCAATATTGGTGATCCATAGATTCTTCAATTACAAACAATGCATGGTTTATATGCAATTAATGTCTAAATGGGATTACACTATATGTTGTGTGTGTGAAACACATTATACATGTTTGAGAAGTAAAAAAAAACCCGCATGAAACACACATTAATTGGAGACAGTTAGCGAGGAATGCATACATTGGATTTCAACATAAAGTGGTTTCAAATATTTGAAAATCCAAATTGATGGATACAACCTTATGAATCTGAGATCATGCCATTTGTAAACCATATTTATGTATAAATGGTGTTGTGCTTTTGAAAGTATATATATATATAATGATGTATATAGAATGTAATTCCAATTGAAAATGGATCCCGCCCGGAAAAAAAATAGAATACAAACGGGATTCGAATTGAATTGGCACGGTAAATGTGTACTCTGCAAAATTTGAACAAAGCGGGGAAAGTCGCAGTAACCGCCCGGAACCAAAATCTGCGAGATGGAAATCACTGCTGCCTATCCCTGCCATGCAAAGCCTATATGCTGGATTTCTATAGGTTTCGATAGGGGTAGGTTTGTAATTTCACCCACACGTGACGTTACCGCCTCTCACCCGGATTCATACACGGTGGGCGCCAAAACACAGTGTGTCCTCGGATGAAATCGACTCCCTCCCCGATTCATATTCATACACGGTGGGCGCCAAAAACAAACTCTCGTCGACAAATATTCGGTGTATGCGAGATTACCGTCCTATCCCCGACCGACTAGTGTTGCTGTGATGTAGTAGAAATTTGAAACGGGGGCTAAGTTTGTAAATTTCCTCGCATTTGAGACAAGCGTGCCCTGAATACATGGTTCCCCCTTCCTCTCTACCTCCCTTTTCCCCATTCGTACTCCGTGGGCACCAAAACACCCTCTCCACCCCACTCTCCTGCGTCCGCCGCCGTCCGCCACCCCATCCACCGCCGTCCTCCTCCACCATGCCGGAGCTGATACCCTGACACCACCGTCCATTACAAGATATCGACCTCTCTCATCCACGGCTTCGGACCGGGATCCCTGCATCCCATCCTCTCGCTTCATCCCCGCCGTCGTCCACCTTGCCGGCGCCGCTCCTATGACCGTCTCGTCCACCGCGCCCCGCCGCCACCATCTACCATCCTAGATCTGCTTCCACGCTGCTGACAGCCATCGCTACCGCAGCACGGTCAAATTCTCAGCAGATGCCTACACGGCACCGCACCAGAGGCGGTACTCTTTCGTATCTGCTCAACTTCTTTATCGTAGCAAGAAAATAGATCGCCACTGCTTTACTCTGATTTCTTGTCTTGGTTGCGAAGTTGCCTTTGTCCGGTTTGCACCTTCAGATCCGCCATGGCATGCTCAACACCATACTCGCAATGCTTATGGTTTTCCCCTTCTATATTCCACACTAGTTAAATCATAGTAGACTAAATTTCAGACGATTTTTCAGAGCTCGCCAGAGTTCGCTGGTGCGATCGAAGGGGCTTGGGTGGTTGTGGGGCCTCACCGAACGAAGAAAACTCGACGTGGGTGGGGGTTGGGGTGGGGTGGGGGTGGGGTGGCGGAGGAACAGAGGCGATGGGGGCCGGTGGTCCGGCCGGCGGCCCGTGCGGTGTTCTATATGGGAAGAATCAGAGACGAGGAAGAAGAAGGGTTAGGAGACGTAGGATCTTCATCCAACCGCCTGAAATGGTCGAGAGACAGCTAGGAGTTGCATTCTTAATGCGCTCTGGTTCATCATGTGTGGGCACTGCGCAACCAACATTTTATTATCCAAAATCTGCTTGCTCTTCTTTACCATGTTCCTCTTCCGTTCTTCTTTAATATGTACTCTCTCCGTTCCTAAATACAAGTCTTTGTATAGATTCCACCATGGACTACATATGGAGCAAAATGAGTGAATCTACACTCTAAAATGTACCTGGATACATCTGTATGTGATCAATAGTGGAAATCTCTACCAAGACTTATATTTTGGAACAGAGGGAGTATGATAGTAGTACAGTATGTTCCTTGTACTGAAGATGAGCAGAGACATTTGCAGTGTAGAGGTCTATACAGTCGGTTGTGATGGACACTTTGAGCCTCTTTGATTCGTAGGATCTTGTAAACATAGGAATAGGATTTGTAGTGGCCTGCCCACTTGAATCCTATAAGAATAGCAAGGAAATGCGGGGAGTTGTGTCGCCTTTGAGAGATACATTGATATTAACAGTACCGCACCTTCACTTGAAGGGAGCTGGTATCCGAAGCCTTTCTAGCCGTACCGGCAATACTAGCACATATATTCCAGCAAGTTCCACTTTGCTGATTTTACTCTGATGCTTAAGGTTTTCCCGTTATATCTACACTATGATCTGTGTAACTGCTTTGTGTCGCACTAGCAGCAGTCCACTCTTGAAGCTAAACACTGCAACGACTTACAAAATTGGCACCAAGGCATTGAGTGCCATTCTGGATGCAATGAAACTCATATGCTCCCCACCTGTTGATTCTTGTTCAGAATATCATCCTAATGACTATTCTAACCTCGAGGAGTCAAAGGCAGTTGGCCTGTCCTGTTCACCCATCAAGGTGCCTGTTCTAATTTGGCAATGTTTTATTGATTGCGGGTATCTTGCATATGTTGTCTTGCATTTCTTCTACTTTGTTGCACTGCCATCTGCTTAGTTTACTCATCATATATGTCGAGATGCCATGCCCATCCATTATCAATACATATTCCATCTGTCATCATACCATGTTTTCCACTCAAATGTTGTTCTTGTGCATCAGATATCAAAAAGGAAGAGGGTGATTGCCGAACCTGAAGGAGCACCAGCAAAGTCCTTGAAAACGTGGTGGTGCTGGAGAAATCAGACAGCACCCCACTTATATTGGTTGTACAACCAGTGACACAAAACGTAGGACCGACTCCAGCAGACTGTACCCATACTTCACTGGCCACACCACTAGCCCCACCACACAGGACCTGCACTCCAACAAAAGGTATACCGATTTCATTTGCCATAGCACCAGGTGTACCATAGAAAAATCCTACTCCAGCAAAAAGTACAACAAGTCCACCGGCCGAAGACCTATCACAACTGTAGAGACGGCCAATTCCTGCAGATTGGAACCCCATTCCATTTATTCCCAGTTTAAAAGACAATGCTCTCAATGTTGTTAGGGACTACGAGCATATATTCCCATCATGGGAAGATTATTGTGAAGACAAACACCATTTTCACATCTTCCTGTCCAACTTATGTGTAAGTGCTATTATTCATGGCTATTATTTTCCTGTTTTCTGCTGATTGAACACATCAATGATTTACATTACATTGTTGTAACTAGGCGAGGGTCAATCTGGATAGTCATGATGAGCAAAGCTTGCTTGTGCTTTTCAAGGAAGCATTGCAGCAGTATCGGTGTTACCTGAGGAAATTACACTTTGATGGCAAGTCTATAAACGAATTTCCGATGAAGTCTCCTGTGCTAAATTTAGAATACATTGAATGGAAAAAACCTTGTTATGCACTGGTCTCGTTCCCAGAATGAGGTACTGTCTATGAAATCACATGCCAATTTGAACTTCTACTTTTCCACATGTGCCTTATGGATCTTTTTTGCAGGAAATCTGCTCGAAGAAGAATTCTGGTTTGACAAGAATGACAGGATATCGCAAATATGCTGCCCGCTGCTTTGCTCTTGTTAGTACCTGTTGTCCTGTATCACTGTACTTGCATACATACCTAGTTCATTATGTGACAGCAGTATGCATGATAGCTTGCTTATCAATTGTTCGCTCCAAATTATCTGATCTGTATGAATGGTTACATTAGTGTAGAATATATCCAATGCCAATGTTTTTTTTAGCTCTGCATTGTTCTTGTAAGTACATGTTGTCCTTTATCAGTGTACTTATAATGACAGGTAGTTGTTCATGTACCATCACTCTACAGCTTATTTTCCTTTGCCCTCCATTTTCTACACATCAGATCTATATTTACTCATACCATAAGGTTGGTACTGAAGAAGTATAGCTGTGCATTGCTCTTGGCTGTACCTTTTGCCTGTATCGCTGCACTTACATTTATAGCTACTTGGTTATGTAGCATCACTCTTCATCTTATCTTAAATATTCTCCATTTTTTCGTATATTATCACATCTATATTTACTCTTAACAAAATGTAGAATAAAGGCAATGCTTTTGAAGAAGATTCTGTGGTAAAATTCTTGAATTGCCCTCACATCAGCATGGACAAGGCCTTTATAGAGCCTGTCTTCACCAATAATGTAATTTTGTCCATCTCAGGCCTTCAAACTTTGTTGTATATATTTGGTTAGGCATGACTGCAACAACTGTTTATTTTTGGTGTTTGCATCAAATTTCTTGTTTAAAGTTTATTATATGTAGTTCATAAACAAAAGTTCGTCGTTTCTCAATTTAAGTTTTCAGTTGTACAACCAAGTTCCTTCTTCATACCATGTAAATTAAACTATACAGAGCAAGTGATCTTCTTTTGCACTGCATGTATGCTTTTGTTCTTCATCTGTAATCCAGTGGTGTGGTGAACCTACCCACGACAACACAATGTCATATTCTGCAATGTCTTAACTATGAAAAATGTCATATCATTCTACTATTATTTAAACCGTCTCTGTCGGGGGTTTGGTGCGACATATGCCAAAGGATGGCTTATCATGGTGGGGGCGAGTAGAATGTCGCCGGTGCCTGGAAACGGGATGAGGCAAAGGCATGCACGCCGGCGAATCTTACCCAGCTTCAGGGCTCTCCGGGGAGATAATACCCCTACTGCTGCTCTGCGGGGTCTCCACATGATCACTATGGCAAGTGTTTACCCGGTTGCTCCTTGAGCTGTTTTCTGGTGGTAGGAGAGGGCAAGGCTAGCTCTCTCCCTTCTATATGATCTGGTCTAGAGCTAATGGATTCCAACCCTTTGCATGGGTGCCCTGGGGGGTTTATATAGGCCTACCCCCTAGGGGTACAATGGTAATCCGGCTGGATGTGGGCCCAGCCGTCAGTGCCTCTCGCCTCTGTCTTCTCTGCCGACCGCAGGGGCCCGCTGACTGGTGGGCCCCGCCGACTGGCCTAGTACAGAGCCGACAGGCCGCATCCGCCGCGGGCGGGTCTTACCGGCTGCTAATTACTGTAGCCGTGCTTCTGATGACGTGGGCTTGATCATGAGGTCATGGCAACAGCCCCGCCGCCCGGCGGGCGATCACTGTCGCCACTCCCTATCACATCTTGATTAATGGCGCGTGGGCCCCAGGGGAGGGCTCGGCTGACTCCCCCGGGCCGACTCCCGACGGGTCCGACTGGTGGTCCTCTTGTCGTCTCCTGGGGTCTCACCGACTGGTGGGACCTGCTGCCTCTAGGCCGTACAGACAAGCCGTCGTGGGTGCAGGATTCGGTCCTGCGGTGCTAATGTCAGGGTCGGCATGGCAACAATGCCACGCCGCACAGAGATCTTCCGGGGTACGGTGTGCTGTGGCCATGCCTGCCCTTGGTAAGGGGCAGGAGCGGGCTTCTTTGTTTCCATTCCCCTCCCCCGTCCCAATTGATGAGATCGTGAGGGGTGTTGGAGTCGCAGGCCGACTCCCCAAAGCCGGCTTCTCTGGAAGTCGCTAGTCAGGAGTCGGCTTTCCCTGAAGTCGTCCCTGGGACTCGCTCGTGGGTGGTCAGTCGGCTGTCTTGCCGTTGACGTCCTGAAGGCGGCTCTTCGTCCTAGGGTCTTGAGGGGCGCAGCCTACCCCAATGTCTTGAAAGGTTCTAGGGCTCGGGTTGGCCTACCCGTGGCCCATTACTCTGACAGTCTCTTTATTTGCCAATCTGAAATGCTATAAATTGATAGCACACTAACCATTGATACTTATGAGTTCTTGGTCTGTAATCCAGTGGTGTCGTGAAGCTGCCAACTCCTTCACAATGTCATTTCCTGCCATGTCTTGACCTGAACAATACCATATTGTGTTAATGCAAATTTAAACTGTGTCACTTTATTCATCAGTAAGAAATGTGATGAATTGTCAGCACTGATACTTTTATGTGCAAAACCTGTCATCTGTCTGCTTGTTTATCTTTCAGAGTGAGGAAGATATAAGTGTTGAACAAGCGCAGTCTCATCATCTTGCTCAGTTGCTTGCACTGCAGCTCCCCAGTAGGGCTAACATTTCTTGAACTCTCTTGAACTGCTGTCGGTTTTGTATATTATTTTGTCGGCGTGTTTATTTGCACTGGTGGCGATCTTTGATGCCCAGGGTATGTAATCTGCTGTCTGCTTGTGCTTTATTATCATAGTGGCGAACTTTGATGCCCAGTGGATGTAATATGCCACAATTTCTTTATTGTATAGTATTGGTTTTTTCTTATTCACGATGCTGAAGTTGTTTTACTGTATATATATCCTGTCTTCGCAGTAAACTGGCCAAACCATAAAATTACGGTACATAATCGGGCCGTCATGCAATCACGATGTAGGTTGGGCCTGAAATTTGCCGATCAGCTCACGCGCCGGCAGCAGCCCGAAATGAACCCCGGCCCATGATTGTGCGAATCAAATCACGGGCTTTTAACAGGCCAAAAAATTGTCTCGGTCCTTGTTTGGCCCAATCAGATATCGACTGCGAGCAGGCCGGATGCAAACCGGGCCGTAGTTAGGCCCAACTATATGACGGGCTTTTAACATGCTGAAATTAATACAGGGCCGAAATGTTAAACGGGCCCTTAACAGGCCAAAACTAATATCAGGCCGAATTACTAAGTGGGCCTTTAGCAAGTGGGCCCAAAAGCATAGTGTCCAATTGACGGGCCGAATCTGATACGGGCCATAATTAGGCCCAAAACCTCTTAAAGGACCGGACCTGATCTGGGCCGTAATTTGGCCCAGAATGTGGTAGGATTTTAACGGGCCGGATCTCATATGGGCCACTATTAGGCCCGGATTGTGGCAGGCCATTAATAGACCGTATCAAATGTGGGCCAGCATTTGGCCCAAAACATGGCAGCCAGTTAACGGGCCGGCCTGCTAAGGTCCTCAAAATCTTGTGGGCCTACAGCTGGGCGGCCCATTAATGTCGGCGAAATCTCGTGGGCCTTTAGCTGGGCCATCCCATTATGATCCGCAAAAATTTTGTGGGCCTTTACCTCGGCCGGCCTATTATGGCACACAAAAATCTTGTGGGCCTTTACATGGGCCGGCCCATTATGGCTCACGAAATCTTGTGGGCCTTTAGCTGGGCCAGCCCATTATGGTCCGCAAAATCTCATGGGCCTTTAGCTGGGCCGGCCCATTATGGTCCACAAAATCTTGTGGGCCTTTAGTTGGGCCGGCCCATTTAAACTTGTTGGGCCGTGCCACGTGTCGACGTATCATCGGCGCCTTCTGTCCAGTGAGTGGATGACATCTGTCCCGACGATGAGCCCACACGTGTTTCCTCTAGCCAATGATGATTTTACACGTGGAAAATCCCCATTGGTCGGGGCTGTTAACGGGTTATTGGATCCAAAACCCGACCCGATAGCTTAACGGCGTTCCGTTACGGTGGATGCCACGTGTCGGTCACCCTTGACGAAAGCACTTCTGTGATGCGCGGTTTATCATCATGGAAGTGGACACTTCCGTGATGATAATTTTGGTAATGTCATGGAACACTTCTACGATGGCACAGGTATGACTATCTTGATTCTGTCATAAATTTGTCATGGATGTACATGCAAGACAAAAAAGCGACCTACTGTGACAATCACATAGCATCACGGAAGTGTATTTTTTTGTAGTGGGTGGCCGCGTGCCCCCTCCTAAGGAATCCGAATAGGACAAGGAGGAGGGGGAGGCACCCCCTTCCCTTTCCCTCTCCCCTCCTTCCTATTCCCTTTGGTGGAGAAAGGAAAGGGGGGCGAATCCTACTTGGACTAGGAGTCCAAGTAGGATTTCCCCCATGGCGCGCCCCTCCTAGCTGCCGGCCTCCTCCCCCCCTTTATATACGGGGGCGGGGGGCACCCCAAAAGACACCAAGAAATCTCTTAGCCATGTGCGGAGCCCCCCTCCACAGTTTACTCCTCCGGTCATAGCATTGTAGTGCTTAGGCGAAGCCCTGTGCGGATCACATCACCATCACCGTCACCACGTCGTCGTGCTGTCGGATCTCTCCCTCGACCCTCTACTGGATCAAGAGCTCAAGGGGCGTCATCGAGCTGAACGTGTGCTGAACATGGAGGTGTCATACGTTCAATACTTGGATCGGCTGGATCACGAAGACGTTTGACTACATCAACCGCGTTAACCTAACGCTTCCGCTTTCGGTCTACGAGGGTACATGGACACACTCTCCCCCTCTTGTTGCTATGCATCTCCTAGATAGATCTTGCGTGATCGTAGGATTTTTTTTGAAATTGCATGCTACGTTCCCCAACAAGATGACCCTTCAATCCCATCAAAGAGCACTTGCCAACCTTCTGTTGCCTATTGATTTCACTTCGGAATTTTCGAGAGGTTTGAATCGGTCTCATCGAAGTATGGAGAGTGATCAGTTCATCACCCATTGGACCCACTGAGTTGTTCCACTGGGTCTCACTGAAAATCCTAAAGCTCAAACCTTTTGTATTAGTCAGTCTCACAGAATGATTTCACTCAGCCCCACTGAATAGTGCATAATGTAACGTTTAGATTTTTGGTGCTGCCTATATATACCCCCACCCATTCCACCAACTCTCGGAGAGCAATCCCGACGAAAGTACTAGTTCCCATATCCACTTTTTGAGAGAGAACCACTTGCACTTTTGTTGAAATCTACGAGATTCCACTCCAAACTTTTATCTTTGATTTCTAGCCACCTTGATACGTCTCCAATGTATCTATAATTTTTTATTATTCCATGCTATTATATTATCTGTTTTGGATGGTTTATATGCATTAATATGCTATTTTGTATTATTTTTGGGACTAACCTATTAACCTAGAGCCCAGTGCCAGTGCCAGTTTCTGTTTTTCCTTGTTTTTGGGTTTCATAGAAAAGGAATATCAAATGGAGTCCAAACCAAATAAAACTTTCACGATGATTTTTCTTGGACCAGAAGACACCCGTAGGACTTGGAGTTCAAGTCAGAAGACCCATGAGACGGCGGCAAGCCACAGGGGCGTGCCCTAGGGGGGCCTGGCTTGTGGCCCCCTCGGGTGTCCACCAACCTACTTCTTCATCCTATAAATTCACACATATTCCCAAGCCCTCAAAAAAAGCCACAGAAATACTTTTCCGCCACCACAACCTTCTGTTGCAAGTCCCATCTTGTGGCCTTTTCCGATGATCTGCCGGAGGGGGATGTCGGTGTCAAAACCGGTGGATCTCGGGTAGGGGGTCCCGAACTGTGCGTCTAGGCCGGATGGTAACAGGAGGCAAGGGACACGAAGTTTTACCCAGGTTCGGGCCCTCTCGATGGAGGTAAAACCCTACGTCCTGCTTGATTAATATTGATGATATGGGTAGTACAAGAGTTGATCTACCACGAGATCGAGGAGGCTAAACCCTAGAAGCTATCCTATGGTATGATTGTTGATGTGTACGTTGTCCTACGGACTAAAACCCTCCGGTTTATATAGACACCGGAGAGGGTTAGGGTTACACAAAGTCGGTTACGATGGTAGGAGATCTTCATATCCGTATCGCCAAGCTTGCCTTCCACGCCAAGGAAAGTCCCTTCCGAACACGAGACGGAGTCTTCAATCTTGTATCTTCATAGTCCAGGAGTCCGGCTGAAGTTATAGTCCGGCTATCCGAACGCCCCCTAATCCAGGACTCCCTCAGTAGCCCCTGAACCAGGCTTCAATGACGACGAGTCCAGCGCGCAGATTGTCTTCGGCATTGCTAGGCGGGTTCCTCCTCCAAGTACTTCATAGAAGATTTTGAACACAAAGATAGTGTTCGGCTCTACAAAATAAGTTTCCACATATTGCCATAGAGAGAATAATATTTACACAAATCTAATCTGCTGATGTATTCCGTAGTGTGACACACCACGGCCAAGCCTTTATCCGAGTCGTTTTATTATCCCACCTCAGCACGTCACGCGAGGCGGTTTCCTTGGAACGTCTTGTTAAAGCAGAGATCGTGTCCCCTTATCCCGGGATTCTCATCAATACGGGCGTGGGTAACCCAACCACGCCATTGATTATGGCGCTTGGAGATAAGCGAGTTTTACCGGGCTGGTGGGGACATGTAGTTGCGTCCACCCATATAAGGGGATAGGAATCCACCTTTTTACCTATGCGTTCTTCCTCCTTCGCCTATCCATTCTTGCGCACTCGAG
Source organism: Triticum urartu (assembly GCF_056163025.1). Taxonomy (NCBI): domain Eukaryota; kingdom Viridiplantae; phylum Streptophyta; class Magnoliopsida; order Poales; family Poaceae; genus Triticum; species Triticum urartu. The sequence continues at coordinate 158,664,167 of NC_141875.1, read as the reverse complement.
CTCCAGCGCCCAAGTCCGCACTCCCCACCTCAACCTTCTCCAGCCATGTCCGGAGCGGGAGGCAAGTGGATGGTCTCCTTCATCACGGAGGGACATATCAAAAAGCTGAGGAAGGCTGGATACCTGTCTAATGACATCGCGTACCGGCTCCTCGAAACGGGGCAGCTCATCTCCACCCCTAGGCCCCATGAGAGGATGGTGTTCCTCCCCCATTTCCTCCGCGGACTGGGCTTCTCTCTCCACCCATTTGTCCGGGGGCTCATGTTCTACTATGGCCTGGATTTCCACGATCTGGCCCCGAACTTCGTCCTCAACATCTCGGCGTTTATCGTCGTGTGCGAGGCCTTCCTCCGCATCCGCCCCCATTTTGGCCTATGGCTCAAGACTTTCAATGTCAAGCCGAAGGTGGTGCGTGGCAACCAGGTGGAGTGCGGAGGCACCATGGTGGGCAAGATGGACAACGTCCTATGGCTCGAGGGCTCCTTTGTGGAGACCCTGAAGGGGTGGCAATCGGAGTGGTTTTACATCACCGAGCCGCGCGACACCGAATGGGTCACACCCCCCGAGTTTCGATCCGGACCCCCCACGCAGCTCACCTCCTAGAAGGAGACAGGCTTGTCTTGGGGTAAGAAAGGAGAGCTGACCGGACTCCAAACATGCATCCAAACCCTGGCGGACAAGAAGCTCAAACTTGTCAATGTAGTCCAGGTTATGCTCATCCGCTTGATCCTCCCGTGTCAACAACGGGCTTTCAACCTGTGGAAGTTCGACCAAGCGCGGCACCAAACTCTGAGTAGGCTCTTCGACATGATGTACAAAGATGCCTGGAAGGTGCTTTTCAAGGGCGCCGAGGCTCCCGCATCCGCTACCGAGGATTGCGGACTCAGTGCGCAGCGTCACGCTCTCGCGGTAAGCTATATTTTCCTTTTACAGGGTATCAGTTTTTCATAGTTTAACTCCATGCAAGATCTAAGCTCCCTTACCTTTGACAGGATTGGCAGGTGACGTCCGGACAGATCAGCTGTCCGGCTCCTTTGCCCGAAGGCCCAGCGGACGCTCGCTTGGCGAAGCTGCTGGTTCCGGCACCCTATGTGGTGCCGGAGAAGAAGGCCGCAAAAAAGGCCGCGGGGACTTGAAAGAGTGCCCGGCGCCAAGAGGTGTTAGATCCATCATCTCATGGTTCCGATGCGCATTCCTCCCGTGAAGACGAGGAGGAAGAAGAGGAGAACTCTCCCCCTCTAGCGGGAGGATTGAAGAAAAGGAAGGCCGCCCTCTCTGGGGAGGCCAGAGGGTCCAAGAAGGGGAAAACCCTTCCTCTGGACTACTCCACTGACGCCGACGGCGGAGAGGAGTGGCAGCCCAGGGCCAAGCCCCTGGCAAAATCGTAAGTATCCGAATACCAGAGTAATTCATAGTATTCACTTATTGCACATCTTTCCCTTACGTCGAATATGTTTATGCAGCCCACCCAAAGACCGGCTCGACGCGTCGTCGAGCGGCTCACTGGACTCGTCAGATGTGAACTCGCTTCCGACAGCTTCCTCCCCCCGCCCTACGTACGACACCGAAGTGTTGTCCCAACAGATTCCAAGCCGGGAGGAGGTGGTCCTGGAGGCGCCGCAAGGCGACCTCTCAGACTCCAGGAGTAAAGGGGATGAAACCCCCTAGGGCTCCAAGTCCGGCTCTAGGCCGGACACCGCTCCGGAACCTTCAAAGGTTCCAGAGTCCGGCGGGCGACCTCCTTCCAAGAGGAGCAAGTCCGCTGTGCCGGCGGCCCCCATCCAACCGGAGGCGCCGGACAATATGTTGGAGGCGCTCCAAGGCGCCTCCATCGACGAGGGGCACCGCACTATTATGAGTGCGGTGGTCCAGAAGGTTCAGTCCGCCAAGAGCGGACTGACTGAAGCTCGTACTAGCCTTTTGACAGGCTTTGAGGTAAGTAAAGAATGTGTAAATAATAGTACCGCATAGACAGTAGCCCCTGATTCTCTGTTTGGCGTTCGGGAAGAAAAGCCGAATAGAGGATCAACTATAATTCGCAGGAGTCTAACAAAAATGAGTCAATATGCATATGCAGGCTTTCGTGCTTGCGTCCGCCGCACTGACTGCGGAGGTGGACACGCTAAAGCAGAACTTCGAGTGGTCCGAGCAAGAGCTCGGTCATGCCAAGAAGCAGCTCGAGGACAATGAAGGTAAGAAATACCTTGTTTTTAAATATATATAAAAAGGTGCAATTGCAAAGAATGACAAGATTATCGTGCCTATTTTAGGGGCCACGTCTGAAGTGGCGACCCTTAAGCAAGCGTTGGTCGAGGCCGAGAAGAGGGCGGCCTTGGAGCGCACCGAGCGGGAGAAGTATGAGGCCGAGGTTGGCAAGGTGCGGCAAGAGCTCCAGGCTCTCATGGAAAAACATGAGAGTTTGGAGCTTAACTCAAAGGCGCGAGCGTCCGAGCTCGCGGTGGCTATTGAAAATGCCAAGTCTGCCAAGGCCGAATCCTAGAAGACCCTCTAGGAGATGGATGAGGTGAAGAAGATAGCGGCGGGTAAGGCATTCTTTATGCAAAGCAAACACATAAGCACGAGTTACTTGTTACTTACCCGAATCCGAAGCTCTCCAGGAGCGTTCGCAAATCTTCCCCGGAGTGTATCCGATGCCGCCGCATTCTATCGAGCCGAGGAGGCCAGCTCGACAGAGAAGGTGTTCTGGTCTCAGTATGCTGAGGCCGGACACCCCGTGCCCCTGAGCAACCAGCTGAAACAACTGGTCGAGCTCCACAAGGCTGCCGAACAGGCCACGAAGGGCCTCATTGTTCGGCTGTGGCCTGGAGGGGCTCTGCCTGGGAGCTATTTCGGGCTGGTGCGGTGGTTGGTGGAGGCATGTCCAAGGCTCGAAGTCATCAAGCGCTCCGTCTGCATTGAAGGTGCCCGTAGGGCCCTTGCCCGTGCTAAGGTGCACTGGGGCAAGCTGGATGCTGAGAAGCTGGTGAAGGACGGGCCACCACCGGGGAAGAGCATTGCAAGCCCGAGAATTACTATAAGGATGTTCTGAAGGGTGCCTGCCTTGTGGCGGATGAATGTTCTAGGGATGTAATTTTTGATTGAAACTTGCTCGTTTTGTCTTGTGCGTTGAAAACTTGTTCATATGCGCTAAGCAATGCTGTTTGGAATTTAAAATATTACCTTTTGTGCGGCTGTTTATCAATTCTGAGAGATGGCAAGTCGTCGGCTTCTGCCCCCATGCCACTGGTGCTGGGGAGTTCGGGGATAAACCTGAGCGCTCTTTTTCCCATGTTTGGGTCCTTCGAAGGAGGCGCTCAGCCCAACGAACGAGGCAATCGAACTATAATGCGTGAACACTCTCACTTAGCCATAGAATTCTATAATTTTAAATTTCGGCGAAGCCCCTGGTATTCGGAAGACCGAGTTCGGGGCGCCATCCACGCCTTGGCCGGACAGAGCCGGCTCCTCACCCTAAGCGGCATAAGTCTTTAGGGACTCGAAAAACCTCTCGAATAGCGACCAGCTCTCGCCTCATCATGACAGTAAGTTTTAGCTTTCTCCACTGAGGTGCTCGACCCAGCTCAACTGGGGCACAATCGTAGTGGTTCTCCTAGTGCTACCTTAGCCGATATAGCGGAACGTAAGGCACCAAAACACAGGAGCCAGGCAAATCCAACTATTGACCCAAGACATGATTCGGAGCCGATGCATATAATGCTATAACTTCGGGGTGCCGCACTTGTTAAAGTGTTCGGACTTCTCACACCATATTGAGGGGTACTAAAGCCCCTGGCGTATTTTGGCCGTACCAACGTGTATCGGTGCAACATGTCATTAAGGAACATATGTAAAGAAAAAAGGTAATGCAAAAATAGACGAAAGCTATGCATTGTTTATTAAAAAGGGGTGTGATCAAAGCAGAACGATACAAATAATGTGATAAGTGGAAGGTTGGACTAGTTAACATGTCCGTTCCAGGGGCAAGCTGCGGAATAGTATGCGGAATGGGTATACTGCTCGTGATAGAGACCACCTGAGAGTTCCGTAATGCGGCATGGCTTGTCTGCTTCCCTGGTTCTTGCATCGTTTGTGCAGCAATTGAACTGCCGAACAGGCCTTCCGAAGGATGGAGTCCTGAAAGTAAGAGAAAATTAAAAAAATCGGCAGCCCCTGGTACGGTTTAAGCCGTATTTTTGGGCGTGCCGTGATGGTGCCCCTTCCCCTGTACCCATGGTATCTCTAGAGCGTAGTTATGTACGCGAAGTACTGGCGTCGCCTTTTTGCGAGGGTTGGGGTTGGGGCCGCATTGCTACGCCTGCTCGGATCATGCCAGGCGGTCTTGTTGTAGGTTACTCCGGGCGCGCTTGACGGTGTCCGGTTGTTTAGTGGACGGACTGGAGAACTGCCTTGAGAGTCTGCTTTGTACTTCCGCTGCAAGGGCCGCCGTGTGCTCCTCCGTTCGGAGGGAGCGTTCGGTGTTTCCATTGACCGTAATTACTCCTCAAGGGCCTGGCATCTTGAGCTTAAGGTATGCGTAGTGCGGTACCGCATTGAACTGAGCGAATGCGGTTCGCCCGAGCAGTGCGTGATAACCACTGTGAAACGGGACTATGTCGAAGATTAACTCCTCGCTTCGGAAATTATCCGAAGATCCGAAGATCACTTCAAGTGTGACTAAGCCTGTACAATTGGCCTCTACACCTAGTATTACGCCTTTAAAGGTCGTTTTGGTGGGCTTAATCCTTGAGGGATCTATGCCCATTTTCCGCACTGTATCCTGGTAAAGCAGGTTCAGGCTGCTGCCGCCGTCCATAAGGACTCTAGTGAGATGAAATCCGTCAATAATTGGGTCTAGGACCAATGCAGCGAATCCGCCATGACGGATGCTAGTGGGATGGTCCCTTCGATCAAAGGTGATCGGGCAGGAGGACCATGGGTTGAAGTTTGGGGCGACTGGCTCTACCGCGTATACGTCCCTTAACGTGCGCTTCCGCTCCCTTTTGGGGACGTGGGTTGCGTATATCATGTTCACCGTCCGCACTTGTGGGGGAAAATCCTTCTGTCCACTGTTGTTCGGCGGCCAGGGCTCCTCGTCGTCATCGCTATGCAGCCCCTTGTCTTCATTTTCAGCGTTTAACTTGCCTACCTGCTTGAACACCCAACAATCCCTGTTGGTGTGATTGGCCGGCTTTTCGGGGGTGCCATGTATCTGGCACAAGCGGTCGAGTATTTGGTCCAAACTGGACGGGCCCCTGGGATTCCTTTTGAATGGCTTTTTCCGCTGACCGGATTCAGAGCCTCTGAATCCGGCATTAACTGCCGTATCCTCAGCATTGTCGCCGTTAATGCGGCGCTTCTACTTGTTGCGACGCGACCTACCACCATTGTCCCTGGTGTCCGAATTACCAGGGTTCTTGGTCATATTGTTGCTACGAGCAAGCCAGCTGTCTTCTTTCGCACAAAAGCGGGTCATGAGTGTCGTGAGTGCTGCCATAGATTTCGGCTTTTCCTGTCCAAGGTGCCGGGCCGGCCACTCGTCACGGATATTGTGCTTGAAGGCTGCTAGGGCCTCAGCGTCCGGACAGTCGACTATTTGATTTTTCTTTGTTAGGAACCGTGTCCAGAATTGCCTGGTCGATTCCTCTGGCTGCTGAATTACGTGACTTAGGTCATCGGTGTCTGGGGTCGCACATAAGTGCCCTGGAAATTGTCGAGGAATGCGGCTTCCAGGTCCTCCCAACAACTGATTGATCCTGTTGGCAAGCTGTTAAGCCAATGCCGAGCTGGTCCTTTAAGCTTGAGTGGGAGGTATTTGATGGCGTGGAAATCATCGCCGCGGGCCATGTGGATATGAAGGAGATAATCCTCGATCCATACCGTAGGATCTGTTGTGCCATCATATGATTCGATGTTTACGGGTTTGAAACCCTCGGGGATTTGATGAACCATTATTTAGTCTGTGAAGCATAGTGGGTGTGCGGCGCCTCTGTACTGGGCGATATCATGACGTAGCTCCAATGAGCTGTGTTCGGCCCTGCCAAATTTGTGGTCGGCATGACGGTTACCGTCTCGAGCTGTGGGGCGCCCACGTGATCCGTAGATCGATCGTGTTTTCCTTGACTTGTCCTCCAACATGTCTCGTAAGTCCGGCGCATATTCCCGTGCCTTGGTACGGGGTACGGCTTGAGTGGAGGGCCGGGAGGCCTCTCTGTCACGGCCACGAGGTGGTCGGTCGGCCGCATCAAGTGCTTCCTCCTCTAATCGGGGTAGCAACCTGCGCTTTGGGTAGCTCTTGGAGGGGCGTTCGAGTTTATGCTCTTCGGCCGCAAGGACTTTAGTCCATCTGTCACCAGCAAATCTTGATCAGCTCTAAGCTCTTGCTGTTTTTTCTTGAGGCTTCTTGTCGTGGCCATAAGCCTGCGTTGAAAACGCTCTTGCTCGACGGGATCCTCTGGCACGATGAATTCGTCATCGTCGAGGCTTGCCTCGTCTTCGGAGGGAGGCATATAATTATCGTCCTCGACCTCTGTGTCTGCCGCTCTCTCATGAGGGCTGGTTTCTCCATCCTCCTGTGCTAAGTCTTGCTGGAGGGGGTTTTCTTCGGCACTTTCCGGAGTATTATTATCTCCCGTGCTGGAATCGCCGTATTTGTGTTGGCGGGATTTTGAGCGGCGCCGCTGACGCCTGTGCTTAGGCTGTTTCTTGGAGGGGTCATCCTCCGCTGTTCCGTCGCCATTTCCCTCTTTTGGGGTGTCCACCATGTATATGTCATATGACGAGGTGGCTTTCCAGGGCCTAGTAGGCGCTGGTTCTTCATCATCTCCTTCATCGGCGTCCATACCGTCGATGTCTTTGGAGTCGAAGTCGAGCATGTCGGTTAAGTCATCGACAGTGGCTACAAAGTGGGTGGTGCGTGGGCTTTGAATTTCTTCATTGTCCGTACCCCAACCTTGCTGACCGTAGTCCGGCCAGGGCTCTCCTGATAAAGAGAGAGACTTCTGTGACTTCAGGATATCGCGGAAAGGCGAGTGCTGAAAGATGTCCGCGGCAGTGAACTCCATGATCGGCGCCCAATCGGATTCGATCGGCAGGGGCGCGGAGGGTTCGGAGTCCGGAAAGGAGTCCGGCTCCTTGGAGCCACGAGTCTCACGGAGTGCGGGGCTGGTGTTTGGCTCAATCGCTATTGGGATTGCAGCCCCTGAGGCGGCGTCCAACCACCCACCCTCGATCGGCGCGGTTGGCTCCGAATTAACGATCAGAGCCGATGCGGGTGCGGCCTCCAGGGTACTGTTCGGCGGCAGAGCTAGATCATGCTCGTCGTGACAGTGCGGCGCGCTCGGCAGTGGCTCGAATCCGTCGAAGATCAAGTCCCCGCGGATGTCAGCCGTGTAGTTTAAACTTCCAAATCTGACCTGGCGGCCAGGGGCGTAGCTTTCGATCTGATCCAGATGGCCAAGCGAATTGGCCCACAGTGCGAAGCCGCCGAAGACGAAGATCTGTCCGGGGAGGAAGGTCTCACCCTGGACTGCATCGCTATCGATGATCGTAGGAGCCATCGAGCCTGACGGCGACGACACAGAGGAACTCTCAATGAAAGCACCAATGTCGGTGTCATAACCGGCGGATCTCGGGTAGGGTGTCCTGAACTGTGCGTCTAGGCCGGATGGTAACAGGAGGCAAGGGACATGAAGTTTTACCCAGGTTCGGGCCCTCTCGATGGAGGTAAAACCCTACGTCCTGCTTGATTAATATTGATGATATGGGTAGTACAAGAGTTGATCTACCACGAGATCGAGGAGGCTAAACCCTAGAGGCTAGCCTATGGTATGATTGTTGATGTGTACGTTGTCCTACGGACTAAAACCCTCCGGTTTATATAGACACCGGAGAGGGTTAGGGTTACACAAAGTCGGTTACGATGGTAGGAGATCTTCATATCCGTATTGTCAAGCTTGCTTTCCACGCCAAGGAAAGTCCCTTCCGGACATGGGACAGAGTCTTTAATCTTGTATCTTCATAGTCCAGGAGTCCGGCTATCCGAACACCCCCTAATCCAGGACTCCCTCAGGGGGATTCGATCATGGAGGGCATATAAATCAACCCTATTGCCCTTCCGATGAAGCGTGAGTAGTTTACCTCATACCTACGGGTCCATATCTAGTATCTAGATGTATTCTTCCCTCTCTCTCTCTATGTTCTTCAATACCATGTTTGTTGGGAAACGTAGCATGCAATTTCAAAAAATCCTACGCTCACGCAGGATCTATCTAGGACATGCATAGCAACGAGAGGGGGAGAGTGTGTCCACGTACCCTCGTAGACCGAAAGCGGAAATGTTTGACAACATAGTTGATGTAGTCGAACTTCTTCTCATTCCGACCGATCAAGTACCGAAAGTACGACACCTCCGAGTTCTGCACATGTTCAGTTTGATGACGTCCTTCGAACTATTGATCCAGGAAAGTTTCAAGGGAGAGTTTCATCAGCACGACGGCGTGGTGACAGTGATGGTGAAGTGATCCGAGCAGGGCTTCGCCTAAGCACTACGACAATATGACCGAAGGAGTAAACTGTGGAGGGAGGCACCGCACACGGCTAATAGACATTGTTATGTCTTCTAGTGGTGCTCCCCCCATATATATATGTGTGTGTGTGTGTGTATGTATATATATAGGTTGGATAGCATCACTAATGCAGGAGTAAACTGTGAAGTGATCAACCAGTAGAGCATCTTTATAATCACCCAGTTACATTGTGATGTTGTTGCATCATAACTCCGCATCCGTAGCTCCGTTTTGCACGTGTGATATATCAAAATGTTCATCTAGATGTGCTCTTCATTTTGTTCCATTGCACCATGCTAGTTTGAGTCCATCTTGATGCCCTAATGACTGTTGCAAGAGTGCTATAAAATGTTAGTTCCTGATTCTTATCAGTTTATGAGCATTTGTCATTTTTGCCATGATTATTGTGTGCTGCATATGGGCTTGAGCTCTACATGTGTTTTGGGCTATGCCATGCCATCTTTACAAGGGTGTATGCCATGTATTTTTGTGATCAATGTGGTGACTAGCACAAGCATGCAAAGTAGCTCTCGTAATATTACTGATTTCAGGGACTTAGAATTTCACAGTCTTTGCTCTCCTGTTATTTTTATGCCATGTATTCATGTTGCTGCAGAGAGATCCATGCTTCTTTTGAGTATGTTCGGTAAGGATGATTTTGACATATGGTTATGCTCCATTCATCCATGTCCCTGTTTTCATTTATAGAGTACCCTAACAGGACTCAACCTTGCTCTACTTTTGCTATAAAATGTTCCTGGCAGATTGTTTACGTGTTAATCAATTTTGCCAAGGTTGTTGTAGTTGATCCATGCATGGTATGAGATTGTTCTTGCCATGTTCAGCTTCTTGAACATGTCTTCTTGCTGGTAGTATGCATAGTTTTTCATGCAATGCCTTGTGTTGAGTGCATCGAGCTTGCAAACGTGCCTTCATAATACTATTTTTGCCATGTCTAGTTTTCTGCTAAGTCTGAATCTGTTAACGAAACTTGCTATGTTTACATGGGTGACATCATATTTTCTGTGCCCTTTTGGCTTATGGTCAGTAAGGGACTTTTGTTATATGCTTTGAGTAGATTCATTCCATGCCTTTGATTTCTATGTTCTGATCCTGTAGCATGTTGTTATCTTGCTCTAAACATTGCTTCCTGATGTTAATTCCTGACATGTTAGTATTTTCACTAAGTCTGTGAAGCTGATATCTTTTGCACTTTTTCCATGCTTGTTTGAGCCTGCTATTGTGTGTTTTAGCCATAGCTCAGTGTTCATCTTTTGTCAAGCATCTTGAGTAGATCACTGCCATGTGCTTTGGTGCTATGTTAGAGTCCAGTAGCTTAGTTTCTTGTTGCATTCTAGATGCCATCATGCTGTTAATCGCAGAATTGTGCCATTATTGTTTTGGCTGCCATTTGCAAACCGTGCATCCGATTCCGGTGATCTTTATATCGATTTCAACCTATATCAACTCATATTTCTAGCGGAATTCTTGTTTTGCCAAGTTGATGCCTTGATCAATCTTTTCCTTCCGGAGCACGCATATGCATTGCATATCACATCCCGCATATCATGCCATGTTTTGCATCATGTTGCTTGCGCATTACACCGTGGTTGATTGTGGCTTCCTTTGCTTGTGTTCTTGCTTTGGGTAGAGCCGGGAGACGATTACGTGATCGAGGAACCCGTTGAGTACGCTTACGAGGATCAAGCTTACGTCAACTCGGAGAACTTTGCAGGCAAGATGACCATACCCTCGAAATCACTTCAATCTTTGCTTGCTAGTTGTTCTCTCTATTGCTATGCCGTGATACCTACCACATGCTTTATCATGCCTCCCATATTGCCATGTCAATCCTCTAACCCACCTTTCCTAGCAAACCGTTGTTTGGCTATGTTACCGCTTTGCTCAGCCCCTCTTATAGCATTGCTAGTTACAGGTGAAGATGGAGTTTGTTCCTTGTTGGAACATGATTATTGTTGGGATATCATTATTATATATTTTTTACTTTAATGCACCTATATACTTGGTAAAGGGTGGAAGGCTCGGCCTTATGCCTGATGTTTTGTTCCACTCTTGCTGCCCTAGTTTCCGTCATACCAGTGTTATGTTCCTTGATTTTGCGTTCCTTACGCGGTTGGGTTATCATGGGAACCCCTTGACAGTTCGACTTGAATAAAACTCCTCCAGCAAGGCCCTACCTTGGTTTTACCATTTGCCACCTAAGCCTTTTCCCTTTGGTTCCGCGGACTCAAGGGTCATCTTTATTTTAAACCCTCGGGCCAGTGCTCCTATGAGTGTTGGTCCAAACTAGAGTCCTTTGCAGCGCCCCCTCGGGGAAACTCGAGGTTTGGTTTTAGTTGTACGGAGCGCTCATCCGGTGTGCCCTGAGAACGAGATACGTGCGACTCCAATCGGGATTTGTCGGCACATTGGGTGGCTTTTCTGGTCTTGTTTTACCATTGTCGAAATGTCTTGTAACCGGGATTCCGAGTCTGATCGGGTCGTCTTGGGAGAAGGAATATCCTTCATTGACCGTGAGAGCTTGTGATGGGCTAAGTTGGGACACCCCTGCAGGGTTCTAAACTTTCAAAAGCCGTGCCCGTGGTTATGGGCAGATGGGAATTTGTTAATATCCGGTTGTAGAAAACTTGACACTTAACTTAATTAAAATGAATCAACAGCGTGTGTAGCCGTGATGGTCTCTTTTTGGCAGAGTCCGGGAAGAGAACACGGTCTCGTGTTATGCTTGAACGTAAGTAGTTTCAGGATAACTTCTTCATCTTTGTAGCTTCTCAACCGTAGTTTGCTTCTCTTCTCCCTCTCATTTGCGTAAGTTAGCCACCATATATGCTAGTGCTTGCTGTAGCTCCACCTCACTACCTTTTCCTACCCATAAGCTTAAATAGTCTTGATCGCGAGGGTGTGAGATTGCTGAGTCCCCGTGACTCACATGTCACTTCCAAAACCAGATGCAGGTGCCGATGATGCCAGTACAGGGGATGCGACTGAACTCAAGTGGGAGTTCGACGAGGATTCAGGACGTTACTATGTTTCCTTTCCAGATGATCAGTAGTGGAGCCCAGTTGGGGCGATCGGGGATTTTTTGCATTTGGGGTTGTCTTTATTTTGGTTCCGTAGTCGGACCTTGATTGTATTCTGGATGATGTAATGCTATATTTATGTTTTGTGTGATGTGGCGATTGTAAGCCAACTCTGTATCCCTTTCTTATTCAGTACATGGGATGTGTAAAGATTACCCCTCTTGCGACATGCCTACTATGCGGCTATGCCTCTAAGTCGTGCTCCGACACGTGGGAGATATAGCCGCATCGTGGGTGTTATACTAATGCAGGATGCCACTAACGCGACACTACAGTCAGAGACCCTTCGACGAAAATGTGTGTGATGCAATAATCGCAAACGATGGTGTAAAAAACCCATCAAAAAGGTGCAAAACATTTGCGATGACAGATGCATCAAACACGGTTCAGATTTTAGTTGCGTGTGCGACGCAGGGCATACGGTTCAGTTCAATTAACTGTTTGCGATGAGGAGAAACAAAAGAAATGGGCAGCCAGATAAAGGTGTGTGCAATATACATCATACAGTTCACTCGGATGAACTATTTGTGATTAGGCAACACAAAAGAAACGGTTAGCCAGATCAACGTGTGTGCCATATACAGCATGCGGTTCACTCGGATGAACTGTTTGTGTTGAGACAAGAGAACAGAAACGATTCAATATAATAAGATGTGTGTGATACGCGACAAACAGGTCTATAATCAGAAATGTGTGCGAAGACCGATAATAACACAGACGATTTCTGCTAATAAGATGTGTGTATTGTGCGATGGGATTGCATACAGAACAACAACATACACACACACACTCATAAGGACATGGTTGCATAACCAAATTAAACATCCACTTACATAGGTGGCTACTACAACCATGGCATTTGCACACACCAAAGTAAACTATTACATGCATAATTATATAGGTGGCTACTACACACATGACATTTCCACACACCAAAGTAAACTATATATTACACGCATGATTAACTAGCAATACTAGGAAAAGGGCTATAGATGGAATTGACACTAATGGCGCATCAGACATGTGGTGCGCCATTACTATATACTAATGGCGCACCATCTGTTGGTGCGCCATTAGTGTGGAAGACACTAATGGCGCACCAGGCACACGGTGCGCCACTAGTAACAAAATGTTTTTTTTCATTTTTTCAAACATACTAATGGCGCATCCGGGCAGAGTGCGCCATTAGTAGTTAGAACTACTAATGGCGCACCAGCCATAGAGTGCGCCACTACTGTATTTTTTTTACTTTTTTGCAAAACTACTAATGGCGTACCGTTGTATAGTGCGCCATTAATAGTTTAAACTAGTAATGGCGCACTGTGCCACGGTGCGCCATTAGTATAAAAATTATTTTTTTACTTTTTTGAAAAACTACTAATGGCGCATGTCTGTGTGGTGCGCCATTAGTATGTTGGGTTACTAATGGCGCATGTCTCTGTGGTGCACCATTAGTAACCTGGGACCAGCTAGATATTTTTGGACAGCCACACCTACACACTCACTTTCCCCACTTCATTCCCCCACCTCCTTCTCTAAGCTTGTCGGCTGCCTCCTCCTCCTCACCTCATTTGCACCATAGATTCATCAAAATTAAGTGTTGAAATTACCTTTTTTTGATAGGTAAGTAAGGGGAACGCTATCTTCATGTTGTAGATCTACTTTTTTTCTCCCTAGCTCGCTCCAACAACGTGCACATGCACTTTTTGTGGCCTAGCTAGATCTATGTATGTTTGTGGTGTTGCATATATGTTTGTGTTTGCAGGTACCGGTATTTGAAATGCGATAGTTGCCAATATTTTGCCGGAATGTTGATTCATTTCTGTTTCGGCGAGAATTTTGGCACTATGCATTCTTTTTGGTCCTATTTTTAGGGAAAGTCATGCCAAATTTTTTCTTGGTTCTAAAATATCGTTTTTCTCTACCCCGCAGGCGACCATGATCCGCACGATGACCGAAGGCATCGTGATTGAGCTCCGCAAAGGCCGAGATGCTTCAAAAGAACGAGACGAAGATAAGATGTCCGTGTCGAAGATGCAAGCTGAAGAGCCTTATTGCGGACCCGGATTCTGGGCAGGTGCGGGACCACCTGCTATTGCGTGGTTTCATGGATGGCTATCGGTGGCAAGGTGATGAAGATGACTATGAAGTCATCCATGGGGGCTGGGCAAGAAATGAGGAAGGGTAGCAAGACAACCACCGCGGCTCGGGCGGGCGAGAAGATGAAGAATCTCCAGGACATGATCACGACAGTGATGTTGTACACAGTCATCATGTAGAAGATGCCGGACATGATGATGAGGAAGATGCCGGAGCAGACGAAGGGCATGATCATGAAGATCTAGATGCCGGAGGAGCAGACGATGATGGACCATTGATGGGCTGGGTGCAGGACCCTCATATTCAAGAGCTGCTTCTCAAGCAGACAGGTAACGCAAGAGCTGCCGCCCGAGAGAAAGCCAAGATGGATCAACTGGAGATAGACGCGGTTACTCCATTGTATGAAGGATGCAGACCCGAGGATACCCGCCTGAAAGTAACGCTCATGGCTTTGGAGATGAAGGTAAAACACAAAATGAGCGACCAATGCTTCGACGAGAACATGTCATTCTGGCACGAACGCCTTCCCAAGGGGAACAAGTTCCCGACCAGTTTCGAGGAGGCGAAGAAAGTCATGTGTCCTCTGGATTTACCGCACGTGAAATACCATGTGTGCATGAACAATTGCATCATTTATCGGGGCGAGCACGCGGAGTCTACCATATGTCCGGTGTGCAGCGTCACTCGATACAAGAAGAGGAAGAAAGCTCCTCGAAAAGTGGTGTGGTACTTTCCAATCACTCCTCGTCTGCAACGGTATTTTGCAGAATGTAAGGTAGCAAAGCTCCTGCGTTGGCACGCGGATAGGGAGGAGAAGAAGCGAGAAGATGACACAAATGATCCGGAGATAAATAAAAAAGACAAGATGCTGAGTCACCCTAAGGATGGGAGCCAGTGGCAAGCGTTGAACTTCGAACACCCAGAATTTGGGAAGGATCCAAGGAACATCGTGATGGGCGCGAGCACCGATGGAGTCAATCCGTTTGGCAGCCAGAGAAGCACACATAGCACCTGGCCTGTGTTTGTGTGGATGTACAACCTTCCCCCCTGGTTGTGCATGAAGAGGAAGTACATTCACATGAGTATGCTAATTGAAGGGCTGAAACAACCAGGGAACGACATCTATCTGTATCTAGGGCTGCTGAAAGAGGAGCTAGACACGCTGTGGAAAATGCCAGCCAATACGTGGGACGCCGCAGAGAAAGAATATTTCCCTATGAGAGCCGCACTGCTCATGACGGTGCACGACTATCTCGGTTATGGATATCTCGCGGGGAGGTGGTCCACGGATCTTCTGGATGCGTTAGGTGCATGGATGACACAATGTATCGCCAGCTAGATAGAGATCCTGGGTCTTTGAAAACCGTGTTCATGGGACATCGAAGGTGGCTTCGCGACGATGACCCGTGGAGGAAACGCAAGGATCTGTTCGATGGTGAAACCGAACTCCGAAGACGCCCGCGTACGAGGAGCGACAAGGAAATAGATGGGCTGTTGAAAAATTGGAAAGATTTCCCACTGTCGGGAAAGAAGCAAAAGGGCCAGAGCTGGGAAAGAAGCGAAAGGCGCCAGAGCCGCTTCTGAAGGTATGGAAAATGAGGTCTGTTTTTTGGGACTTGCCGTACTGGAAGATCCACCGTGTGCCTCACAACCTTGATGCCATGCATATCACGAAGAACATGTGTGAGAGTCTGCTTGGTACCCTCCTCAACATGCCATAGAGGAGCAAAGATGGGCCGAAAGCAAGGGCAGACTTGAAATCAATGGGCATCAGGCAGGAGCTTCACGCTAATGATGATGATGATGATGATGAGGCGAAGCAGGACACAGAAAGTCGTCGCAAAGGCAAAAAGGCCAAGAAGACCGGAAATGACTACTCTCCCGCGTGCTTCACTCTAAGTCAGGAGGAGATCGAGCAGTTTTTCACCTGCCTCGTAGGAGTAAAACTTCCTTACGGTTACACAGGGAAGATAAGCAGATACCTAGACCCAGCGAAGCAGAAGTTCAGCGGGACGAAGTCTCACGACTGTCACGTGCTGATGATGCAGATACTTCCAGTTGCAATCCATGGTATCATGGACGCGCACGTCCGTGAAATGCTATTTGGCCTATGCAACTTTTTCGACGTCATCTCTCGGAAGTCAGTTGGCGTGAGGCAACTCAGAAGGCTACAGGAAGAGATTGTGGTGATACTATGCGAGCTTGAGATGTACTTCCCGCCCGCATTCTTCGATGTTATGGTGCATCTGCTGGTCCATATCGTGGAGGATATCATCCAACTCGGGCTGACGTTCCTGCACAGCATGATGTCGTTCGAAAGGATGAATGGTGTCATCAAAGGATAGTTCGCAACATGTCACGTCCAGAGGGAAGTATAGCCAAGGGCTTTCTGACCGAAGAGTGCATCTCCTACTGCACGAATTATCTAGGCATCGAGAACCCCGTTGGTCTGCCTGTCAACAGGCACCTCGGCAGGCTCGCTGGATGGGGTCACCGTGAGGGTCGCCACGAAATGCATGTCGACTTCGAGGGTCAACTCGCCGACTTTGAAAGAGCAAACCTAGTCGCGCTACGACACATAGACGTGGTCGATCCTTGGGTGGTAGAGCACAAAACATTTATTGAGAAGACGTACAATGACCGAGGCCAACAGAGGACGGACGGAGATATAATCAAAGAGCACAACTCATGTTTCACGCGTTGGTTCAAGCAGAAGCTTCTGTCGTACCCTTTACATGAGGATTCTTCCGCGGAAGAACAACTCATATTCGCCTTGTCACATGGCGCCGAGCACAACATGATGACCTATGAGGCGTACGATATCAACGGCTACACATTCTACACCGAGGACAAGGACATGAAGAGCGATGGTTATCAGAACTCCGGGGTAACGATGGAATCCTACACCGGTAACAACAAGGACAGATACTATGGAAGGACCGAGGAGATCTGGGAGCTGAGCTATGCTGGAGAGAAGGTCCCGATGTTCCGTGTTAGATGGGCCAAGAGCGTCCTAAAAGAATACCGGTATTACCACCATGGTTATACCCGAAGCCAAATCCAAGACCGCGGGTGCAAACGTCACCGCGAAAAATGAGCCATGGGTACTGGCTTCCCAAGTGGACCAATGCTTCTTCATTACCGACCCGTCAAAGCCCAGTCGTGTTGTCGTGAGGAGAGGCAAAAGGAAGATCATCGGAATGGATGGAGTAGCCAATGAGCAAGACTTCGACAAGTACGGCGACCCGAAGATCGAACATGACGACGACGATGAAGTAGCAGCATACACCACAAGAAGAAGCAGGACCACCCTACCTAAAGGACGTCCGTTCCACAGAAGAACTCCATTTGCGAAAAAGAAGGGCAAGAAGATTATGAACAGATAGCTAGCTAAGATCGACTGTATTTAAATCGTAGTCTTCATTTCTCGGTTGTATTTCATGGGAACTTTTTGATATCATGAATATTTTTAAAATTCATGGGCACTTTTGGAATTCATGAATATTTTTTCAAATTTGATGATATTTTTTCATATTCAATATGATAAAATATTGAATATTCATGAGGACACTCGATCTCGATCCCCCTCCATCTCGATCTCGATTCCCCCTCCATCTCGATCTCGATCCCACCCGCGCCTACTCTCCCCTCTTCATTTTTTAAAAAATAATAATAAAAAAGTGTAGACTACAATTGTTGTTAAACAACAATTATTACTGTTTTTATAAAAAAATATTTCTATTTCATATTCATATTCATTTTCTAAAAAATTATTACATGCAACAAAAAAATTACTTATGGCGCACCTCTCGCTGGTGCGCCATTGCTATATATATAAAAAAGATTACTAATGGCGCACCTCTGCCTGGTGCGCCATTGCTATGTAAAAAAAGATTACTAATGGTGCACCTCTGCCTGGTGCGCCATTGCTATGTAAAAAAAAGATTACTAATGGCGCACCGACCGCAGGTGCGCCATTAGTAAGATTCCCCTAGCTAATTCCCCCCTCTTGCCAGATCCCCTTCGTCCGTCTCCCTCGCCCCTAGCTAATTCCACCCGCTGCCCCGACCCATGCCGCCGCCGCCGCCGCGCCTCCGTCTCCGTCGCCGCCCCCAAGCTGTCGCCGCCCCCGCGCCTCCGTCTCCGTCGCCGCCCCCACGCCACCGCCGCCCCCGCGCCTCCGTCTCCGTCATCGCCCCCGCGCCTCCTCATCATGGTCAGGTAACCCTCCTCCCTCTGCCTCTCTTCTCCTCTCTTCCTCCTCTCTTCTCCTCTCTTCCTCCTCCCTCTGCCTCTCTTCTCCTCTCTTCCTCCTCTGCCTCTCTTCTCCTCTCTTCCTCCTCTCCTCTCAGGTAACCCGAACTTAATTTTGTGATGGTGCATTAGGAGGATCAGGAGGCAAGTTGCAGTGCTGCAAGTGGCAAGAAGAAGAGCAGGAAGCATTAGATGCTTGCACTCCTGCTCTTATTTGCTTTTGAAGCAAGGTTTTTTCCTAGCTGGAATAACACAGTAAAAAAGAAGTGTCCGAACAAGTTGTTGCTTTTTGTTGTGAATGTGCAGGTGTTCCTGGGCTGAGGGAGAGGATAGAGGCAAGAGGAGGAGAAGAGCACCTGGACCAGAGGTGAGAATGAATGAGCTGGTGTTTAAACCATGGCTAACTTAATTTGTGTTTGGGGTTGGAGCTGGGAAAGAGAGACAGAGGGATAGGAGGGGGGAGGGGAAAGAGAAATGTTTATTTTAGGGTTTAATTAGACTCAAGATTCTGGTGTTTAACCCTGTTGTGTTGCTTCTAGAAATAATATAAAAGCTGTGAAAAAGAAATCTGTGGAGTTGGCACTTTACATAAGGTTGTAGATCATTGTAGTGTCCTAATGTCTAAGACTGTTGCATTGGAGGTTCATCTTGCAAACATATCAGAACTTGCAAACATTTTATTACTTGTTGCATTGGAGGTTCATCTTGTCTTGAGGCAAACAAATCAGCATTGGAGGCTCATCTTTATTACATATCAGAACTTGCAAACAAATCTGTGAAAGACTTGTAAAGTTGCTGGGTTTTGTCTCTGACCATTGTGTCGTGATGAATTTGCAGGTACCCCGAGAGGCCCTTGAGTTTGCCGGAATGTCGATTAACTTCCGTTCCGGCAAATTCGGGTACTCCATATGTCCTATTTTCAGCAAAGGTCATGCTGAAATTTTCCGTGAATTTTAGCATGACTTTGCTAAAAATAGGACATATGGGGTACTTGCAACTAATGCATGGGCCGAGGTATCTTAGTACTTAGTTAAGTAGGATCAACTTCCCCGCCATTCTTGCTGCATTAAACCATAGGTGGCAATAGAGCCAAGTGATTAGGCCCTAAACCCTAGATGATAAACCCAACATAGGTGGCAATAGAGCCAAGTGATTAGGCCCAACCTAGGGTGCCTCGGCATCGATAAACCCTAAATGATGAAAACTTAACTTGGCTTCTATAGGGTGCCTCGGTGTCGATGAGAACCTAAATGATGTACGCTTAGGCTTTTAGGGTGCCTCGGCGTCGACAAAACCTAAATGATGAAAGCTTATGCTTTTAGGGTGCCTCGACGTCGACAAACCCTAAATGATAAAACCTTGGCTTTTAGGGTGCCTCGGTGTCGATAAGAACCTAAATGATGAAAGCTTAGGCTTTTAGGGTGCCTCGGTGTCGACAAACCCTAAATGATAAAAGCTTAGCTTTTAGGATGCCTCGGTGTCAACAAACCCTAAATGATGTAGTTTTGAATTATGAACGTAGGATATGTCGTCATCATCATCGAACGACGAAAGTCTCCCAGCGGAGTGCGACTGGTGCCACGACGATCAAGGTCTGTGCGACATGCCTCACCTGGACGATGATCGGCGCTTCAGCATTAAGCTCGAGGAGACCTTCGAAGTTGAAACGCTACACAATGACGACAAGTGTTATTTTCATAATTAAGCATGACTTCAACTATTTCAACGTGTAATTTTCATCTTTTACAATTCGAGTATAGCTTATCCCATGCCATGCAAGACGCTATGTCTTGGATAGGATGGATTTTGAAGACCATGAAATTTCTGAAACAAAGAAAATTCACCTAAGGACTCATCACGATGTGGACTTTGAAGTAAATCTATATAATTCTGAGAGCGTAACCCATTTTGGTTGCAAAAATTGGGAAGCATTTTGCAAGATGTATGGTTTTGATGAGGCTATGCTTATCACCATGGATCTTGGTAATGCTGACATCAACCAAGACAATATGGACATTTGGGTCCTTGTTGATACGCCTCCAGTTCTACCGCTATGTGAGTTTCCCAAACATAGTTATTAGTTAATTTATATTGTTTATTTCAAAATAGTTGGCATCTTATTTCCATTGACAGCTTATTTTTATTGTTCAAAGAATGTGCGGGAGATGGTAGACAAAACCCACTACACCGATGGCTCCGAATTAACAACTTACAAGGAGAAAAATCATCTGGTCGGATTTTGTACTGACATTGAGAATTACATTATCCACAATCAAACTCCTCAACATTATGGTAAATACGTGCCACTAGTGCATGTGTTCAACTACGGTAACTACCATGGAGATACCCTGGTAAGATTTTTACTATTACGACATCCGTGCATCTTCTGCATACTTCTAAAACTAGTACATCATTGCTAATTATGAAGTTATTACTGTGTTTTTCAACAGATAATCCCAGAGAATTGTGTGCCTCATATGATGTATCATAAAGGTAGTGTTAATGTTTTGAACATACAGCCAGGTCGTCCTACGAATCTCAACTATCCATACGAGATTTCTAAAAGAAGTGGAGACATGAAAATCAAAGGATGGAAAAAATGTATGGAAAGTCGTAAGGAGCTTCTTGGAAGCAAAAGGAAGCGAAGCGCAAGAATTGGAGACAGGATGTTCTCCATTCTCCATAATGGAGAGTCAGGGTCTATATTTTTTATGATATTTTAGCTTAAATAGGGTATTTAGGTCCTGCCTAATACTGATGATCATGTGCTAAGAATAATTAAGTAGGGTTGGTTCGATGACTATCAAGATGATGATCGTATGACTTGTTATGAATAACGAGTAGAGGTTGTGTGATGATGATTAGTAGGCCTTGTTAGGATTAGTATTACTTCCGACAAACTCGATACTCGTGGTCTCGAGACTTGTAATGTCTTATCTTTGTTCGATCTTTTGAATTCGGAGACTAATATGATGAATTGTATTCGGAGACTAATCTTCTGTTGTATTCGATGAATCTGCTGTTGCTGTGTGCTACTGTCTATATTCTGTCAAATAATATATTTTGTAACCTGTGCAAAAATCAGAAAAGTAAAAAAACCTAATATTCATACTAATGGCGCATCACTAAAGAGTGCGCCATTAGTGTGCCAAAGCACATGGTTAAATATGGCCCTGGGAGGCATACTAATGGCGCATGGTGTTATATACTAATGGCGCACTGGGTGGTGCACCATTAGTATACCAGATACTAATGGTGCACCAGTGGTGCGCCATTAGTAAAAAATACTAGTGGCGTGATACTAATGGCGCACCAGTGATGCGCCATTATTAGGCAAAACTGGTGCGCCATTAGTAGGCCTTTTCCTAGTAGTGTAGGATAAACAATCATCTGATCATCATCTACTTCTTGTGATGCTTGCTCTGGTTGTGGCTCGATCCGGCCTCGTCGATCTCTATAACAAGGCACTTCCTCATGTCAACGATCCGACTGTGCATCTCGTAGCATGCGTACATGCTCTTGGCCGCGAACCTGAGGTGAGGTTCATCCAGTTGCCGCATCCAGGCTCCGTGCCAGGATATGGGACATGTTCTGTTGGCATCGTACTTCATCTCTTCGTAGTATGGGTCGATGATGGCCGAGGCGAGTTCAACAACGGAGTCCTTCGTTCTACCCCATACCCTATAGTGCTCACGGATTTCGACAAGGTTCTGGCAGGCCAAGCCCGTAACCCTGAGCGCTTTTACATCATCGGTGGTTTCCACCATGGCGAACTTGTAGTCGATGCTGTTGATGAACCTGGTGAAACGGTCGCATGGCTTTGTGGCCATGTGTAGTGGTAGAAGAGGACATGATGGTGCACGCACAACTGGGCGACGGCAACCTTTTGATCTATGTTGGGACGATCGGCGGTGTACTGGAGGTCGATGCCGACCACCTTGTACTTGTCTCGAGCAAGCAACTGCTCAATGGTGTTGATGTAGTTGTCCACCACAGCCAGGTCGGTGGTGTACACCACCGAGAGATCCGCCTCCCTCGCGTGGGTCTCCACTTTATGCTCGCCGAACTCCATTGGAGCGCCGCTAGACATCCCCTCTCTGTGTCGTCGTGGCTGTGCTTGTTGTGTTGTGGGAGCGATCGAAAGGTTGAAGAGACTAAGGCTATAATGGCCACATGAATTAAAGGGGAAGCCGGATGGTCAGGAATATCGGCAAGTCTTGATGGCAGTTCTAATTTGCAGCGCCTAACTACATCGTGCCGCACGTAACTGCCTTGTGCGGCAACGCGCGTGACGCAACCGCATGCATATGGGGCCCCTAACGTGATCGTGTGCACGCCCAACTGCTGGTAGAGCGCGTGTGGAGGGACGTGAACAAAGTGCTCCGCGGTCGCCTCAACGGCAAGCAACCATATATATGCATATAGTAGTTGAACACACAAGGAAAAGCTGTCCATAAGCCGAGCACACCGACGGACGCGAGCAGAGCGTGCCGCGGCGCCTAACGGCGAGCACAGTGCGCTGAAGAGCCTAATGGCGAGCAGAGCTTGCCGAGGGACGCGAGCAGAGGCCGACATAGTGATACATGGCAAATAAGACAAACTGTGCGAGCGATGTCGGAGACATCAAGCATGAATCAGATTAGAGTTGCGTGTGCGATACGTGGCATACAGTTGATCCATCCGAGCTGTTTGTGATGGAATAAGACATGTGTGTTGCGGGCAAACGCTTGCTGGTATATAACCTTAAATTTAACCAACAAAATGTTAATGCATGTTACAAAAATTGTATAACTGAAAACTATGTTCAAATATGAATCCAACGATATAATCTTTGGCGACATGCATTTGTAGTTTATTAGTTAAATCCTACTTATAAACCGGGATGGGGGTATAGTAGGTAATTAAATTGCAAACATTTTTTTGTATTAAGCCTATGTGTACATGTCCTTTCGTCCTCCTCTCGCATGTCTTGTCACCCCGCTGCCGCAGACGGCTTACAGCGCAAGCTTGTGCAGCGCGAGGGGGCGTTCTTTTGGCTAAACGGTAGCTCGAAGTGGCGCCAATGAATCGTCGGTGAGCTTGTTCCCGCGCAACCTCGCAGGTTCCCGTGCAAGCTTCCCACCCGACTTGGTGAAATCCCCCAAAATCCCAATGCTTACCGGCCTTCTACGTAAACCCTCACGGCCGGCGAGTCCTACGTCGCATTTCCCTTCCCTCCCTGTAGCCTATCTCGTCTGCTTCTCCCACAATCACCAATGGCACCGGTCCATCGTCGTCGCTCAGCCACTCCGCCGTCATCATAGGACAACTCCAGCTGGGAGGCTACACCACGGTGGCGGCGCAGTCCCTGGCATAGTGTAGTGCGCGTGGCGTCCTTGTTGGGTGTGCGTGGAACACCCACCTCACGCTCCTCCGCTGCCCATCATCGGCTATTGCTGGCTGCCATTGGCTGCCACACCACTATCGAAAGCTAGGGCCATCGTCCGCTCTGCCACCGTGTTCTGAAGGCGGGAGGTGGCCATCGTGGCCGCCACCCCACTGCTGGCCATCGTGGCCACACCACCCGCTCGGCCACCGCGACCCGAAGGCAGGAGGTGGTGGTCGTGGCTACCAGCCTATCGTCGGCCGCCATGGCCACCAGCCCACCTTCGACCGTTGGGATCATCACCCGCTCCACCACTGCCGCCCAAAGGAGGAAGGCGGAGTTGGAGGCCCACACGTGCGTCAACGACCTTGCGCGCTACATCGAGTTTCTGTGGGGGGAGGAGGAGCGCCTCCTCGAGCATGCAAAGAGCCTTACCACAGCTGTGGCCACAGCACAAGCCGACGCAGAGCCAAGGAATCAGGAGATCTACGAGCAGTCCAGCTGCTTCGAGAGGGGTCGTTTGGAGCGGTAGAGGGCGTTCGAGCTGGTGAGCGTCCTGAACGTGCAGAAGCGGCAGGCACCGTATTGCAGTTGTCCAGCTCGTCGGTAGGCTCCTCCTTCTCTGCCTCTTACTGAGCGCACTTGGCAGAGGAGAGGCTGCCGGAAGTAGTACCAAGTCCCTCCGTAGTAGTAGTATTTAGGGGCTATTTTGTTCAGTTCATCTGACTATAGATGTGGTGGAACTGTACAACGTACTTAAAAGTAGCTAGTATATATAGTTGAACTAGCTATTTCAGTACGTGGTTGGCAACAATTAGGGAAAAGTTTGGTCGGTTCAGCTATCAAGTTGAACTGTTTGTATAAATTAAGAACGACTGCTTAATTTATGAATGAAATCTATGCTTAATTACTGAATTTTAGTTGCAAAAATTAGATAGTGCTAGTGATTTTTAGTTGCATATTTTGAAAAATCGCAGTGTTACAAGGATTGGCAAATGGCAATGTTACTAGATCAACAAATGTCAATCTTTCCAGTTTGACAAATGGCAACATACCCAATATGACAGATGCAAATCTTACCAAATTGTTTGTACGTGGTTGCACACGGGTCATCCAAAACAACCGTTTGCATTGAAGGGATGCACAAATCCTGCGCTGTGAATTTTCGCTCGACTTAAGGGGGAAGACCATAGATCTCACTTTGCATACGAGTGTTCTATCTGAAACGTCTGTGATCAAGAGCTGCACAAATCCTGCTTGGCACATTTTCTCTTGGCTTCCTGGGGAAGCTGTCAGTTTGCATACGTGTGTTCTAACTAAAATGTTTGCGATCAAGAGCTGCACAAATCCTGCTCGGCACATTTTCCCTTGGCTTCCTGGGGAATCTGTCGGTTTGCATACGGGTGTTCTAACTTAAATGTTTGTGATGAGTGTTTTATGTTTAAAAACCGTATTAAACTTCGGCTTGGGCGCCATTAATGAAGAGGATGCGAGCAAGGCGGGCGGCCATGGAAGTCAAAGGGCTCGCTTCCCGGTGAGCCTGCACGCCATACAGCTCGCATGCTTCCCGGTGAGCCACCGCATTGGAGTACAGCTCGCACGCCTCCCGTTTAGTCAAGCACTCAAGCACCTGTCCGCACGTCACCTCCTAGCCATTAAAAGAGTGAGGTGTGGCGTCACATGAATGGTTAACAAAATGCACACGATTTAAATTATACAAAACATTTGAGATGTTACAGTGGCAGCTATTTGTTTCAAAATGCCTTTGTTGGGTGTTATTCGAGTGCGCCTTCTCTCAAAATGGACATGAAAAATACCACAGCGTGTCAGGTTCCATTCCATGATAGCATGCCAAGTTTCATGAATTTCAGACGAGTTTTGAATTTACTAGAATTTAAAAAAACAAAGTATCTCAACATTTTGCCGGCAATCAACAGTGCCCTGGTGTCTGAAATTCATTCCCATTTTTTGCATGGGGCCTAAGCATGCACCCAAGGACACAGATTTGATTTTTTTCAACCAATTTATATGCACTAGAGCATGTGCATGTAGTTCTAATTTGAATTATGCACATAAAATGCCTAGAAAACCTAGTTAATGTATAAAAATGTCAAGACGAACCCCGAAAAAATCCAAAATTTAACACAACACTCTGTTGTTCTATGTTGACACTAGAAAAATTTTGAAAGCAATAAGAGACAACGGATATTGTTTCGTCCCCAAAGGTGGCACGTTCCCTACTGAAACCATCACGCTTGTTGTGAGAAGCTCTGGTTTGTGAGAAGCTTATACCCAAACCTTCCCGAAATGGGACAAAAAATTTGCCACGACATGTTGATGCCGCTCCATAATAGCATGCCAAGTTTCATGAATTTCAAACGATTTTTGGATTTACTAGAACTTAAAAACCATGTATCTCAATGTTTGTGGCCGGGTGACGGTGGCAGGGTGTTTGACGTTCATTCCCATTTCTTGCATGGGACCTAAGCATGCAACCAAGGACACATGTTTGATTTTTCAACCAATTTATATGCACTAGAGCATGTGCATGTAGTTCAAATTTGAATTGTGCACATAAAATGCCTAGAAAACCCAGTTAATGTATAAAAATGTCCGAACGAACCCCGAGAAATTCCAAAATTTAACACAACACTCATGTTGTTCTATGTTGACACTGTAAGCAAGTGTGTTGTAGTCTGCATTGTGTATCCTAATTGTGCAATGACATGGATGACCACTGTAACCAGGGAAATTCGAACCAAATTTTTTGACATTGAAACTCATCACACACGGGTTAAGCTATCTGAATCGTTTGTGATGTTCACATATCGTACACAGTTCTGAATAAGGGACCGTGTCTGATGACACTTTGCACGCTAGTTTTTTCGTTGAACCGATTCCAAATTTTTGGCTTTCGTGGAAATATCTACCTCCCCGCCCCTCCCCCTTACCAAAAGCCACATTTCCCCTGTTTCTGCCTTCCTTTCCAAGTTCAAACCTTCACTGCTTGCTTACAGCGCCATCTCCTCGTTGGCGACCCTCCTTCACGCTGCTTGGCCTCGTCTATCCAGGCAGGTAATCCACACCCGACCCCCATCCTCCTCCTCCTTCCACATCCCACATGCCCTGACCGCCGGCACGACACCTTCCACCCAAATCACCAACCCCTCCACCAAATAAGCCCAGCCCTAAGCCATGGTGGACGCAGTATAGCCAGGATCTCAAGGATCATTTGGTAGCGGAGAAGCAAATCGCGGCCGCACGCGCGGATGAGGTCGCGATGGCTACATTTTGTGCCGACCCCCAGATCTTGGAGAAGCACCTCACCGTCGAGGCCACCGTCGACGCCTCGTGCGCCAACACCGCGACGCGATTGGCTACTTTAAACGACAGTTCGTGGCGTTTTCTCGAGGCCACCCTTGGTGCCTTCGACGAAGACTACGAGGAGTTTTATCTGCGTGCACGTGCTTACCTCATGTCGAGAGCCAACAGGTTGGTGCCCAGAGCGGCTTAAGAAACTCACCACTATGACGAGGGCACCCATGATGCAGAGGCCTCGCACTCTTCCATGTCCAAGGAGCCAATTGTCATTGATATCTCCGACAATGAGGAGTAGCTTGCCTTATTAGATCACTATAAGGACCCATGTTCTGTTTGCTAGCTACTGCCTTTCCTTAACAAATTCTAGTGAATTGTGCTATCTACTTTTACCATTCAATTTGTTGCTCTAGTGTATATGTTCTATATGTCATGCGATGTGGTCCTCACTTATTAACTGTTGGTTAATTAGTTGTCGTGTTCAGTTAACTATTTGTTTCAATTCTGCAAATGTGATGTTCAATTCTTGAGGGTGCACTTTTTTATTGTATTCCATGTGAGAAATAAATCGAATTTTTCTTTACACAATACATAATAAACAAATACAATTGCTATATTTCCAAGTTGTCAAGCATGCTTGGTTTTGTTAACTGTCTGATCTTCTAGTATGTTATACATTATGCAATGTGGTGCTGAGTTAACGTTTGGTTCATTTCTTGTGGTATTTAGGTAACTATTTGGTTCAATTTTGCAATGCGATGTTCAATTGTTGTGGGTGCATTCTGTTATTGTATACCATGTGAGAAATAAATCGAATTTGGCTGTAAAAAATACATGAGAAACAAATACAATTGCTATATTTACAATTTGTTAAGCATGCTTGGTTTGGTTAACTATCTGATCTTCTATTAGGAGTGTGTTATATTGTGCAATGTGGTGCTCAGTTAACATTTGATTCATTTGTTGTGGTGTTTAGTTAACTGCTTGGTTCAATTCCGCAATGCAATGTTCAATTGTTGTGGCTGCATTCTGTTATTGTATACCATGTGAGGAATAAATCAAATTTGTCTACACTTAATACACGAGAAACATATACAAGTGCTATGTTTCCTAGTTCTTAATCATGCTTGGTTTGGATAAATGGGTTTTCCATGTGGCTTGAATTAATCTGATGAATCTGCAATGTGTTTATTTTTCATCCACTT
Source organism: Triticum urartu (assembly GCF_056163025.1). NCBI lineage: Eukaryota > Viridiplantae > Streptophyta > Magnoliopsida > Poales > Poaceae > Triticum > Triticum urartu. The sequence continues at coordinate 158,636,260 of NC_141875.1, read as the reverse complement.
TTTTTACTTATAGCATGTGAACCCTTACTTAACCTGGTGACTAACTACCTTATATGTGTTGCAGGGAAACAATGGGAAGCACTGAGGTTTACAATCGAGGTTAGCATGTGCATGGTCCATTGTCTAATAGCTCATTATTGTGCAATTGCAGGAACCATTCTAATATTTAGGTTTTTAACAATTTGGTCTTGCACATATAGGTCCTGCTGTCAGAGGTTTTGACCCACTGTTCGACCCTTTTTGCATATGGGGAAATGAGTTGTCCATGAATATCAGTCAAGTCAAGAAACTCAGAAAGATTGTTAGGATAAAGAAATTAGCGACAAAAAACAACAAGATCTTTGTTTACACAATGAACAAGACATCAGTTCACTACCGGATGGTACTAACTATTATACCTTGCTTTTTTTACTCCTTTGCCCCATTTCCAATATAGAGAAGATATTTATGCACATCCTTGTTTTTAGGCCTTCCCAAAGCAGTTCACTGATGATTACCTCTCAAACCACCTGTATGGTCAGGAGGCGAGGAAGGTATTCATACAACCCCCACGGTTCAATGTTGAAGTGTTCCTAAAGAGGACGAAGGATGTATAGTCAATTATTCACAGGCACTGGCCTAAAGTTGCAAAGACCTTCAACATCAATGAAGGTTCAATATTCACCTTCTACTTTAGCAGTTTTCCAGATGAGATACGTTTGTCTATGTACCGTCTATGATGCTAATTTCGAAAGGTTATAGATGTTGCATGTGAAACCTGGTGCTAGTGCAGTTGTGTAATGGGGTAGCTGAGAGCTGAAGCTATATGATGTTGTACTCTGAAGTATTTCAATTATGAAAATGAAATATATTGTGTGCTTAATATGAAATCTCAATTAGATTGATAAATGGATTATTAATAATAGGATAATTAGCCTGCTAATTAGGTTTTACTATTGCAAACGGTTATTGAGAAAACACCATGGGCGATGACCTCATGCAATGCACACAGTTTCTAGGAATAAACTATGTCGGATTAATGAATTATCACACATGACATCCTCTTGAAAGCTGTTTGTGATGGACAGCCTTTGCCGCACAGTTTCTTCTATGAACCGTGCGTGATGCATTAATAACGCAAACGATAAAATTGTTAATACCATGTGCAATGGAAACACTATCACAAATGATTCAATGGGGAAATTGTGTGTGATGTACCTGTGAATATAAACGTTTTCCTTCGACCGACTGTGTGGGACATATATACGAATGAAAACGTTTAGTGGGGACTGACTGTGTGGGATGTAGTTATGACCAGAAATGATTTCGCATGTATAATTGTATTTTTTGAGCACTACTATATGGATAACCGTATTTGATCGCTCGCTAGTCGCACACGACCTCATTTTGCCGAGCGTGTGTGCCAAGAGGGCATATCCCCGATGGTTTCTGGGTCGTGTGGGAAGGACCCCCCTATTGCCCACACTCACTAGGCGACGGTTCCAAATGTCGTCACAGAAAGGGGTTAAAAACCGTTTGTATTGCACCTTGATGTACTAGTGACACAAGGTATTCCTCCGATATCTGGGAGTTGCATAATTTGATAGTCAAAGGAGAATGTATATGACATGAAGAAAGCAATAGGAATAAAGCTAAATGATCAATATGCTAAGCTAACAGATGGGTCTTGTCCATCACATCATTCTCCTAATGATGTGATCTCGTTCATCAAATGACAACACATGTCTATGGTTAGGAAACTTAACCATCTTTGATTAACGAGCTAGTCTAGTAGAGGCTTACTAGGGACACGGTGTTTTGTCTATGTATCCACACATGTATCAAGTTTCCAGTTAATACAATTCTAGCATGAATAATAAAAATTTATCATGATATAAGCAAATATAAAATAACAACTTTAGTATTGCCTCTAGGGCATATTTCCTTCAATGTTCTCCTCGATGTTCTTGGAGTTCTATCCGATGTTATCTTCTTTTGTGGTGTGTTTGTCGAGATCTGATGAAATGTGGATTTATGATCAGATTATCTATGAATATTATTTCACTACAAAAAAAGACACATCCGTGACATTTTGGGCCGAACAATTTTTTACTGTCATGCTTATGACACTTCTATGATGATGATTGTGACAAAACCCGGCATCATCATAGATGTGGTGGGGTCGTACTTCTATGACAAAAAATCATGACAGAAAATGGGCTTTTTGTCCTGGGCGGGCTGGAGACGCAGCTGCATGACATTCTTTGGGCCGTCCATGATGGAGAAAACCATGGTAGAAGCGAGGGCGAGGAAAATATCGGGGGAGTTCCCGGTTACAATGGGTGGTCGGGGGCCGAGCGATGTGCGTTTCTCTCATACGTACGCGCATGTGTGCGAGGCGTTGCGCTTTAACTGAACCCCAAGCGATTGCACTGTAGGCTACTCGTTACTGAACCCGAGCGATCGATCGATCCCTTGCTGTTAACTGAACCCGAGTGATTCCTTCGCTATTGTTGCTAACTGAACCCGATCGATGCTGCCTCTTGATGAACAGTGAGCGTTGTTAGGGGGTTTGGATGAACAGTTCCATGTGGGGGTTGGATGAACAGGACCACATGGTAGTAGAGGTCGTTGCCGCTGGATGAACAGGACCCGATCGATCGAGCCGGTGGATGAACAAGACCCCGTGGAGGGCTGGATGAACAGTTGCCAGTGGAGGGCTGGTTGAATAGTAGCCGGTGGAGGGCTGGATGAACAGTAGCTCATGGAGGGGTGGTTGAACAGAACCCCGTGGAGAGGGCTGGTTGAACAGTAGCCGGTGGAGGAGCCCGCGGGGGAGGCTGGATGAACAGGAGCCTGTGGATGAACAGTCACAGGTGGAGGCTGGAGGAGGTCGACAGTGGATAAACAGTAGCCCGTGGAGGCTGGAGGAGGTCGAGAGTGGAGATGAACTGTATCCTGTGGAGTCCCGTTTTGCGGTATGCCACACCCCTCCCGATGAACAGGACCCCCGTTCGACCATAGAGCTCCAACACAAGTTCGTTTCCTCCGTTTTGTGGTACGCCACACCCCTCCCAATCTACAGGACCCCGTTTCCACCGTAGGAGGTCTGTTTCCTCCATTTTGCGGTAGGCCAGACCCCTCCCGATGAACAGGATCCCGTTTCCACCGTGGCCGGTCGAACACAAGGCCGTTTCCTCCGTTCTACGGTACGCCAAGCCTTGTTTCCATCGGATGTTCCATCCAAGCCGGTTGGCTCCCAATGAACAACACACGTTCCGTTGCCTCCCGATGAACATGACGCATTCCGTTGCCTCCTCATGAACACGACGACGACGCAGTTTCTCCGTTCCGACCCAGCCATACCATGTACACGAGCTCTGGCCGTACGTATGCGCGAGTAGGCATTCGAGACCCCACCCGTATGTACGTATGTGGCTGTATTTACCTTCTTGTACCCTGGCCATTGTACATACGTGTACATGCTACGTGTGCACCTCTACTACGACACGTGTGCGCCTCTACTACCACACATGCGCGCCTCTACATCGACCAATATGTACTACACATTCGCGACCAGAATGACAACACTACGTACGCTTCGACCGAGTGGGTCCCGACTGGCAGGCACTTCCTTGCGTGTGAAGATGTAGCTAGTGGGTCCCAGCAGTCATTGGGGTGAATCATTTTTTTGCTTGTAATATGGACGCACTTCCTTGCGTGTGAAGATGTAGCTGGTGGGTCCCAGCAGTCAGGGGGAAATGTTTTTTTTCGTGAAATACGGTGGCCCGTCCGGTGGGTCCCTGCTATCAGTGGAGGAATAATTATTTTGCGTGTAATAAGGAGGCACTTCCTTGCTGCGGCCGTGGACCCAGCTGTCAGCCTCTCAACATACAATACTCTTCTAATGGAAGTCGTTCGTTGACCAGATTAACCACGCCACGCCGAGAGCACCAAGGCGGTGGACGAAGGCAAGGCCTAGGAAGGGAACGACGCGGAGCCGGGGAAGATGCGGAAGTGGATGCCCATGCGGAGAGGAGTACGAGGGTTCACTGGTTCGGCTGTGGTGTGAACCTGCCGTCGCCACAGGGCCTGGCCAGCGGTGGGAGTAGTAGGGGGCGGTGAGGCCTCCGTTGTTGCACATCCGGCCATGGGAGGCAAGAGCATGTGGTGGTTTGGATGGTTGGAGTAAGAAAATCAGAGGTTGAAGAAGCAGGACGACCGTTAGATGTTAACAATCCAACGGTCACTGGTGATAGAATCGTTTGTTGACTAAGTTGACAAAGCCTGTCAGGACCCCGATTCCAAGCCACATCGATCTAGCCGGTAACACCTCATATCACTTTGCGGCCTCACGCACGGTATCCCACGGGTGTCGCCTTACCATGGCCCGGGACCGTTTGCGCCTTTTGGCTCACGTATATGATAATGTCGCTAGCATCCATATGACAGAGAACCCGGGCCGACATGGCTAGTAGTGAACACAAAGCGGCACAGACCTATGGAGACAGGCATACACGAACCACATCGAGCATTACTGCATCAGCACTGCGTCATGTTGACCTCAGCAGGTCAAAGGCGCCAGCCCAGGTCAAACCTGACTGGTGGGCCCCTTCTGTCAGCCTCTCATGCACTAACTACGTTTAGTTAGCCTAATTACTGGGCAGGGCCCACTAGTCAGTGACTATACTAATTAAACTAACTAATTTTAGTTAGAAACTAATCTGGATAATTAGTAGAGGGAGGGCCCACTTTTCATTGACTCAAAGGAGTCAACCTGGGCCCACCCAGTCCACGTCAGTTGTCAAACCACCGCTCAACAGGGCTAATCCCGCCGGCGTTGAGTCGCCGGCGAGGCCGAGACGGCGGAGAGCTTCGGAAAACGCCCTCAGGCGACCAAATCGACGGCGGAGACCATCTACGGGTAGCTGGGAACGAGCCGCAGCGTTTGGTGGTGGTAGTTGGGCTCGGGGTGGCCGGAAACGTCACCGACGACGAGCTTGGCGGTCGCTGGAGTCGGGTGAGGACAGTTTCGAGGCTACGGTGCACGGGAGGAAGAGCTGGTGGTGGCTACGGGTTCCTGGTGCTGCACTGAGCACGGTGAGGCGCTCGGGCGCGTGCTTGCATGGTCGTAGCCACGACGGCGACATGGCCGGCGGCGAGGAGCTCTTGGGTGCGGTGGAAACGGCGGCTACAGGGGCCAAACGAGCACGGGGGCTAGGAGGAAAAGAAAAGGAGCTCACAGCAGAGTCGGAGAGGGGGTCAGCGAGCTCGGGGAGGTCCTGGCGGCGGCGAATCAACCGGAGATGTCTCAGGTGCCCGAGGTTGAAGACGAGCTGATGGCGGCGTTGTAGGGGCTCCCGCGGGGCGTGGCTCGGTGAGGAGGAAGAGGGGGTCGAGGCAGAGCCTCTGAGCGCGTCGGTGAGGCGTGGGGTGGCCGGTGGCCACGGCGGTGCGCGTCGGCGGTGACGGCTACGCTCGGCGGTTGCGAGTAAGAGAAACGGAGGAGGGGGATGAGCGAGGGAGAGTGCGAGGGGTTCCAGGGGTGTGCGTGGCGGCGTTGGGGATGTCCAGGGCGACGAGGGGGCAGCCATGCAGGCAGCTGCCGGCGTGGCACGCCGCGGCACCGTGGCTGTCTTCTCCTCTGCCTTCTGGCAGGAGGAAGAAGACGCCCCTGCCCTCGGTGGGCTGGGCCAGTTGGCTGGGCTGCCAGCTGGGCCGGCCAGGTGGGCTGCAGGTGAGATTACTCTCTCTCTCTCTCTCTTAATTCTGTTTCTGTTTTCTATTTATGTTATTTTGTTTTGATTTAGTTAAAATACTAAATCATTTTATAAAATCCTGAAAATAAATATGTGACTACAATTAAAATATCCCAAACCACATAAAATGTTCCAGGATTATTGGACATATATTAATTATATAAAGAATATATATCCAATGCAAATAGTTATTTAATTAATTCAAAGGCCCAAAATAAATATCTCTGAGATTCCAAAAATATTGTTTTAAGTTTTACCTCTTGCCAATATTTTCAGAGACTAAGAGGAACATTTTCTTGGACTTCTTTGAAAAGATTTTAATGTTGATTATTTTTGAAGTGATTTAGGAGGGTTTCAACTAACCTCAATTCAACTTTCAGAATTTAGACATGATGCATGATGCTCACTCGGGTAAATAGCTACAAGCAAATTCTAGGGCTGTGACAAAGCCCCCCATCCGCGTCAACTTAGTAGGCCCACAAGTTAGCCTCCCACTATGGTGGGTCCCAACTAGCAGGGGGAGTATTCATTTTTTTGTGCGTAATAAGGAGGCACTTCCTTGCATGCGAAGATATAACTGGTGGGTCTGAGTTGTCAGCGGGAGTATTCATTCTTTTTGGCGTAATAAGGAGGTACTTGCTTGCGTGCGGCCATGGACCATGTGGGTCCCAACTGTCAGCCTCTCCATGTACGTCCCTCTTCCGATGGTGTCGTTTGTTGATAATGTTGACCACGCCATGCCGAGAACACCAGCGCGATGGACGACGGCGAGACCCAGGAAGGGAATGACCCGGATGCGGCGAAGCCACAGCAGTGAAGGGATGTGGGTGAGTAGAGGGATGGCCTGGCCAGCAATGGGAGTAGTAGGGGGCGGTGAGGCCTGCACGGCAGCACAACCAGCCATGCAAGGCGGGAGAAGGCGGTCCCACCGGCGCTGGATTTGGCGACTGGAGCAAGAAGATCAGAGATTGAAGAAACACGACAGCCGTTGGATTGACATCCAACGGTTACGGCTGCCAGAATCGTTTGTTGCCGTATATAACAAGTAAAAAATCTTGCATACGCGTCAACTTAATAGGCCCACAAGTCAGACCATTCCCTTTTTTTAATAATTTATATATAGCTCATTGCAACTTCTTATGCAATTTATTACAGTCCGTTTTTTGTTGGCCAGGGCCAGGGTTAAAAATGTAAACAAAATTTCGCATATTTCTATGGGTTCCAAACTTTGTTTCATACCGAAATGTCGAGCCAGATTTAAATTACTTTGAATATATATTTGAATTAGGTTAAAGCCCAGTGAAATTGGAATATGAAAATGTGAAAAAATTCAGAAATTATAAAGTAATTGCCAATTTGTCATCTATTTTTTATATTTACAGCCCATTTCATATTACTTTCAAGATTTTCAGGCGTCTTGAAAGAGTTGCAGCCCATCAGGGCGTAGAAAAATAAGTAGGCCTAGATTGGGTATTCTTCAGAAAAAATAAACTGGGCTCATTTTCACAAACAAAAAATAGCTGGGCTGGTCATGTGGTGAACATAAAATATAAGCCTGGGCTAGACGGGCCACAGCCCAGTTGAAACCCTGCTCCATCTCAACAATGAAAAAAATACTGCTTGAGTAGCTACGTCCCAGGTGTCAGCCGATCTTGTGTTGTTCTCTTGTCTATTGACTATATACGCTAACAATGTCGTGGGTCCTAGATGTCAGGAAACCACTAGCAGGAAGAATTTTCTTTTTCCATACGCTGACAATGGAGTATATATATCAAAAAATGAGGAACTTCCTTGCGTCTGGCCATGGACATGGTGGGCCCCTACTGTCATCCTCTCCACGTATAGTCCTCTGCCGATTCCTCTTGCTTATTGACCATGTTGACAATGCGAGAGGGCGGCACTACAGTGAGCGCAACAAAGCGCGCGGAGGACGGCGGCGAGGCCTCGGAGGTCGGCGTTAATGATTTAGGAGACAGTGGGGCGGCGATGCGTGCGCTCAGGCGCAGCCAGCCATGGGAGGCGGAAGCAGGCGGCCCCGCCGGTGCTGGTTTCACTACAGGAATCAGCTACTTTGCCATCCGCCAAGGCAGACGACAAAGGCATGGATGGCAGACAGCAAAGGGCTTTGCCGTCTGCCGCGGACGGAAAAAGGCTCTAGCAAAGATAGGATCGGTAAAGACCTTCTTTACCGTCTGCTTTCTGAAGCAGGCGGCAAAGGGCCTTTGCCATCAGCGGCTGACAGCAAAGAAAGCCGACGGCAATAAATTCGCTGTTAGTCCGTTAGGTGGCTAACGACAGTCTTTGTCGTCCGCCAGCTGATGACAACGAGCATCAGGCCTTTGCCATCGGCCAAATGACGTCAGTTGGACGTCACTGCCCACCAAGGCTTTGATGTCCGCCACTGTAGGAAAATGTGGTGACCTTTGCCGTCTGCCACTGTAGGCAAAGGTTTTTCCGTCCACCACTGTAGGCAAACTGACCAAATGGGTCAGCTCCCAGGAAGCACAGGTGGCTGCAGCATGGCTTCCTTGCCGTCCGCCGCGGATGACAAAGAGCACGTTGCCGTCGGTGGCAGACGGCAAAGAGCCTGCATTACCTCTTTTTCTGTTTTTTTTAAATCCAACAATTTTCACAGCAAATATATATGACATATATATATATATTTCACAGGGCTATTTAACAGCAAACATATGACATATCCAGCATATAAGTTTCATCGTACATACATATATAGTTCCATCCATTCATACATAGCAAGTTGCACATACACATTGTTCCATCCATACATATTACATTGCAAAGTTTCATCAAGATATCAAGTTACATCATAGCAAGCTAGAAGAATACTAGAAGAGAATGAAAGAAAAAACAAGCACTCTATCATAGCAAGCTAGCTTCCGTGAAGTGGATGAAATCTTCAAAATGGCAAATAAGAAAGTTAGAAAAAAGGTGACTAGAAGAAGAACTATATGTCATTTATGAGCTAACTTAGGTGAAATGGATAACTTAGGTGAAATGGATCATTTATGAGCTAACTTAGTTGAAATGGATCATTTATGAGCTAACTAAGGTGAAATGGATCATTTATGAGCTAAATTAGTTGAAATGGATCCTTTATGAGCTAACTAAGGTGAAATGGATCATTTATGAGCTATATTAGGTGAAATGGATCGTTTATGAGCTAACTTAGGTGAAATGGATCGTTTATGAGCTAAGTTAGGTGAAATGGATCGTTTGTGAGCTAACTTAGCTGAAATGGATCGTTTATGAGCTAACCTAGGTGAAATGGATTGTTTATGAGCTAACTTAGGTAAAATGCATCATTTTAGAGCTAACCTAGGTAAGATGGGTCATTTTGGAGCTAACCTAGGTAAAATGGATCGTTTTTGAGCTAACTTAGGTGAAATGGATCGTTTATGAGCTAACCTAGGTGAAATGGATCGTTTATGAGCTAAGTTAGGTAAAATGCATCATTTTAGAGCTAACCTAGGTAAGATGGGTCATTTTGGAGCTAACCTAGGTAAAATGGGTCATTTTAGAGCTAACCTATGTAAAATGGATCATTTTGGAGCTAACCTAGGTAAAATGGGTCATTTTAGAGCTAACTTGGGTAAAATGGATCATTTATGAGCTAACTAAGGTAAATGGGTCATTTTAGAGCTAACTTAGGTAAAATGGGTCGTTTATGAGCTAACTAAGGTAATTATGCCATTTTGACATAAGTAAGCTAAGTACATGTCATTATTGAGCAAACCTAGTTAACAAAGCATATTAGAACTAACTTAGGTCATTTTGGAGGAAACAAAGCTAAGTATAGATCGTTTTAGAGCTAACTTAGGTAAAATGGATGGTTTTGGAGGTTAGTAAGCTTATTAAGTCATTTTGGAGGAAAAGAAGCTAACTCTAGGTCACTATAGTAAGCATATTGGAGGAAATAAAGCTAAGTCTAGGTCTTTAAGCATTTGTTAAGCAAAACACTAGAGAAACTTACCGTGATCATGGAGGTGTAGGAGCGGGCTGGCTCGTGCCGGTAGCTGGAGAAGGATCATGCGATGCTTGCCTGGAGTTACGCTGCACCAAAAATCATTTCCAATGTCTCGTTAGCATGATGACACCCAAATGTTAAGACTAGCAAGTAATGTCCATTCAAATTAAACTCACTGTGGTCCCAGGAGGAATCTCTGGCATCGGCAGAGCAGTCTGACCGGCCTTCTTGCACACTGACTGCACATTTGGTTTTGACGACTCAGTCATACTTGTTAGCAATGAGAAAAACACTACATGAATGTTTTGGCTAATTTGTAGAAGAAACTTACCACAAGGAGCTCGTACATGGCCCTTGCCTGCATGTCATTCCGTGCCCTCTCCTCCTCCAACATCTTTGTCTCCCTATCCTCCAACTCCCGCTGCCTCTCCGCCGCCTCCGCCAGAAGTTTCCCTGTTCTATCTCTCTCACTCTGTATAGCAGCCTGCAACACCACTCCTCGTTAGCATTTGTAATCATTGATGGAAGCGCACATTATGTAATGGAGAAAGATAGCTGAGTATGTATAATTAACTAACCTTGAAGGCGAGTTGGACTGGCCATTCACGAGGCCTTATCTCAGGAGCGGAGCTCGACTGGCGCGCCTTGATCTGCGAGAGAGTGCTAGGACAACAGATAAGTCCATCTCCAATAGCTATCGAGCCATGGGACCTCCCGCGACCAGCTATCATCACCAACTCTGGATCAATGGGACCCTGGCTCGGGTTAAATTCCTCCCCTTTCCTCGCCTTCCCCTGATCTCTATATTTCACGAGCTTGTTGTGGGAGGAGATGTTGGTGAAGTTGTTTGGATTATCGAGGTCAGACGGAGAGAATGCCTTGACTTTCTTGTAAGAGGCAGTATGGGCCATGGCATAGAGATCGTACACCTCTAGCACCTTATCCGCCTTATTGTAGCGTGCCTGAAAGAGAGAAACAAAGTAAATTAGTAATTAAAGGGCTCAAGCTAGCATGATGACTGAATTGCATGAATCATGAAGAAAACCACATACCCAGTTCCAGCCGAACTGATATAAGTTGGAGCTACCTTGATGGTGTGGCACACCTTCCATTTGGGCACGTTTGTCCTTGGCCTCGTTGTGGATGGCTAGCCATTTTTTTGAGCACCACTCATTGACCAACACCTCCCAACAATTCATCCGATCCGCACACCATCTCGGAGGCGCCTAAGTTAGCAAATAGAATCTTGAGCGCTACGGCTATGAATTATTAAATGAAGGAAGTAAGTACAAGGCCTTAAGAATTACCTTCATGTACTGCTCCTTACTCAGGAACTTCTCGCGGAACGCCGGCTTGGTCTTCTTGATACCATGCAAGGCGTAGTAGTCTCGAACAGCCTACACCTGAGCCTCGTGCCGTAAGTTCTGTAGTAGGCGCTTGCAGACGTTATCGATAACATTTGCCGCGTCCTCCTCGTATCCCTCCTCACACCTATAGAATGTCTGCAATGAAATGAGACAATATTGATTAGTACAATTAATAACTAGCTAGTTGAAGATTTTTAATTGTGTAAAGGAGAAATTACCTAGAACTTTCTGATCACCACTTCTACCCTCGTGCCGCACAAGACACTGCCGATAATCTCACCCGGCGGGGCCGGGGCAGCCAAGTAGTGCTCCCAGATCAATCCAAGCTCTGGAAGCCGACCCTCACTAGGCAATGTGACAAACCCCGGGAAGTTTTGCCAGCAAAGCACTCCAAGGACGGAGTTGGGCCGACAGACATTCTGATGGTGGTCCCAACCGCTGCAGCATGACAAGGCCAACGCATTAGATATTTGAAGAAACGTGAATGCAGAAGGTACAAAAAGATTAAATGCACTTACCTATCCCCATCAGGGAAAATCAACCACCTCTGCTCGCGGGTCGCCGGCACTTCTGAGAGCCGTGTACAACCACGCTGGTAAACAGTGCCCCCCTCCTCCTCAATATCAGTCGGCTCCCCGCCATCATCAGCATGGCCACTCGGCTCCTAAGGCTGATCCGGCCAGGTACCCCATCCAGACGTGTGCTCCTCCGGGGTCTCGTGGGCCGAAGGCCCGTCGACCCAAGGCTCGTGGATCGGAGTCCGTGTAGCCTCCTCCTCGGACGAGTCCACCCTAGCAGTCATGTGCTCGGGTGAAACAGCTGGGGGTGGCGGTGAGGAAGGCACCCTGGAAGTCACCCTACCTCCTCTCCCGTGACCACGTGCTCCAACTCCTCTCTTCTTCCCTCCCTTACCTCGTCCCCTGCTGGGCACCACGGTCGATGAAGAAGGGCCCGGCGGTGTCGCCATACTGTCCAGCAACGCTCAGTGGAGAGCTGCATGTGGAATGGAAGACCTCCCACCACGCGCCGACGAAGAAGGGGCCTCGGAGCGCTCCCGACCAGCGCCCACCATCTTTCAACACCTGCCATGACAAAGAGTAAACGAAATTACTACAACATAAAAAAATACCGACATGAATAATGATATGTATATCACTTAAGTGTATCATCATCAAGTACAACATAAAAAATTGAATACCTGACATGAACTACTAATAATCTCGATCACTGTCATCAATAAATGGATAATCATGATCATCACTATCATCAAGGACGTGCTCATAGGGTTCAGCGGCATCAACATGTGGAAGGCCACCTTGACGTAATCGGTCAAGCATTGATAGGTCATCCGCAGCAGTAGCCTCTTCTTGTTCTGGCTCTTCTTGTTCCTCCTCTGGGGTGATGTCGGATTCACTGTCGCTGTCTACTTCAATGTTTTGGGGTGAAGTATAGCGGTTCTTGAAACGTTTTTTTGGAAAGACGTGTCTCTTGGAAGAATTCTCCTTCATATGTGTCTAGGTTAATGTGAGGTTCATAATCCCCTTCCTTTGGGGGAGATAGTCTAGCACGTGGCGGCACTTCATAAACGACATCCCAACCTTTCAGATTTGGATTAGTTTGGCAGGCCCACGGTAGATAGAATACTTGGGTCGCCTGTTGAGCCGTAATATAGATATCAGGAACATCTAAATGGGTGCCTTGTTTGATTTCAACTAGCCCTATATGTTCATGAGTCCTTCAAGTCTCCTTCGGCTGAAACCAATAACATTTGAAGACTACGACATTCGGTGGGTTTTCACCATAGAATAGAAGTTCATAAATTGCTTCAACTCTCCCATAATACTCGGTACCTCCTTCGCCGATAGCAGATACACAACAATTTGTAGACTTTCAGTCGGCCATAGATAGCTCTTTGCCATAGGTACGAAAGCGATACCCGTTGATCTCGTATTTGTCAAATGAACGGACCTTATAGTCAAAACCATTATCGACTTGTCTCAATTCGGCGTCCATAGACTCTGAATTAGCCTACAAGTTTAATACGAAAGGATTGTTGCATTGGGCACAAATTAGCGAATGAAATGAAATGGTCTAATAGAAATTACCGTTTGTTTGAACCAAGAGATAAAACCGGGATAGCCGTGTGGGGACCCCGGCTCATAAGTCGTGATCACCGAATGCACGTGTACAGTGATCCCAGAGATCAATGGTCATTGAACACACAGAAGCTGAATAACAAGAGTCTTACATCCATACATACCGTATTACACAAGTAGGACCATTATGGTCAAGTCTTGAGTATAACATCGCAGCGGAAATCTTCGTCGATAACTTGGACCCATGCCATCTGCCTTAACCCTACAGGAATTTTGACTGGGAAGCGTCCTAGCTCGCATGTTCGTCATCGAGGTACTCTTCTTCATATCATGTTCTTTCATGCCTGGCCAATAAAATAACCAGTGGCAAGCCAATGAGTACTTTGAATGTACTCGCAAGCAACCCATGTTTTGGTTCAAGATACAACAATGCATGATATAGGTAAAAAATATTTTGCGGAAAGCTAGTTTTTGAGTGCAATGACATGTTCAACAACTCGTAAGACATGCATCAGGAGAATTCAAGTAACCAAGAGGACAGGTTACAGATATCAACATAAATAGAGTGGGCATCAACCCAACTCAATCATGTCAAGTCCTTTGACTTGACCCAAGTAGTTCTTCCCACACACACTCGTTTGTAAACAAGTGGACGTAGCCCAAGAGCGGTTAACCAACTGTCCTTGACCGTGGACATGGCTATTCGAATAGTTTTACACACTGCAGAGGTTGCACACTTTACCCACAAGATCCGGGGAACTTCCGTGTCATCCACGACCCACGGTACCTCAAGTACCCGGGGTAAGCACCCGATCACTATCTTTCCCTAGACGACACTAACATAGAGTCCATGCGATTGGCAGTAACCCCCGTGCCCAACATTTCACATCTTAAAATTGTGGAGCCTCGCTCCCATTTTCATCACATACCACAAGCACGGGGTACCAACGGTGTGTCCGGTGCCCTGTGAAGACAGTCATGGCCGCCCTACCTAGCACGACCCCGTCCCGAGAGAGAGCACCAACTCTCCCCTGTCACTAGTAATGCGGGCTCCAAGCTAGTATCGGCCTAGGTAATCAATAATGCCCTTTCCCATACAAGGGTAGAGTGGTTGCGCATGTAAGGTTGGAATAACGGTCGCAACTTAAACCAATCCGTTTTTGAAAACAACACACACACTTGCCTCGGTACACCACTTCGTCATCAAGTGGCTACCCAACTCATCATCTCCCTCGGGCATAAGTGGCACCCGACGGGGTTTTTGAGAAGTCCTTTGAAAATACTTTGTCTCCATCACCATGCATATTCTCATCCCTTTTTGCGTAGCAACTACTTTAGCATCCTATCTACTCCCACCGGCATAACCCTCATAAGGAGGTAGGGTCATGCACAATGCAAGTATCAACGAGGAAGTAACAGAGGCAACCCATCAAAGTGGTTACCATCTCATCGTGATTCCGATGCAACACTAATAAAGTGCTATATGACATGCATAAAAAGGGTTTCATAAATATGGTCAAAGGGCTGCTTGCCTGTTTTAACAAAGTCTTCGAGGTCTTCAAATATCTCTAGTCCAACTCCAAGCATTTCGTCTACTTCGTCAACTATCGTCAAAAGCAACCATAATAAGCAACACAACAAGGCAGGAAATGAAAGTGCTCTAAAAATATTGATTTGACTTTTCTAGGACATCTCTGGTTGTATGAAAATTAACCAGAGTGGTTTCATTGGAATTGGGTCAGTGGATATTTGTAAACATTTGGATATGATGGAATCAAGGGGTTTATGGATTTGCAAGAGGTGTATAGAAATATTATTTTTCAAAATGAGCAGGGATACCCATTTAACAAGGCATGATTTTAGAAGCATCTAGGAGTTGGTTTCACTGGATTTGGAGTTCAAATGATTTCTCTATGAATTGCAAAGTTGGCTATATATGAAGGAATAGACCACTATTTGAGGTGATACAGAAAGTATTAGTAAAAATGTTCAAAAACTAAGTTTTGAACTTATAGACATCTAGGATTTTGAATCATGGAATTTGGATCAAAAATGGGCTCTCTGTGATTTTCTAAAGTTTATCACAGAAATGAAAAAATTGGATTTTGATAAATATTTCTGAGGAGAAAGTTTTTGGAAAATGTGCAAATAGCACCATGTGATAGATCATGATTTGTGGATCCCCTAGAAATTTGAATCATCAAATTTGGATATCATTTGAATTATTTGTGGATTTTACAAGTTCACAGAAAAAGAAAAAGAAAAGGGGAAGGGTTTTACCCTTATCCTGCACACTGGGCGATGGATAGGCAGCAAGCCGGCCCAACGGCTCAGCTGCGCGGGTGGCAGGGGCAACGTCGAAGGCGCCCTGGGCGGAGTACGCCTTCGCCGCGCGTGAAGCGGGTTTGCTCCCGGCCCGTCTCCACTTAAACGGGCGGGGCCCACCCACCGGGTCGCTGACGAGCGGGGCCCGGTGCTCAGGACGTCTCCTACCTCCCGCTCGAACAGAGCAGAGGCAGGAGAGGCGAGGCCGAGCGGGTGCCGGCGTTCTCCCCAGCGTCACGGGCCATCCCCGGCGATGCCCAGCACACCGGCGGGTTCAGGAGGCCGAGACGCATCCGCCGAGGTGCGCCATGTCCGCAGGGGTGGTCGGATGCGAGCGCGCCATATGCCGTGGCGGGCGAAGCTGGCGGTGGTGATGGAACTCCATGGAACAGCCACGGGGAGGAGAGGGAGAAGCACGGGAGGGGCTCGCGGTGATGGTGGTGGTGCTCTAGTGCGGTCTAGAGGGAAGGAGGAGGAGAGGTGGGCACGAATTTAGGCGGAGTCCGGCGGCTCAGCTCCGGCCATGGGGAGCGATGGAGGGCTCGGGGAGAGGTTTGGCTTCGTCCCGTGGGTCTCTGGGAGGGAGAGAGGGTGAGTGGTGAGGAGAGGAGGGCTCGGGAGGCCCTTAAATAGGCGGGCGATGGTCCACCGAGGACTCATGCGCCGGCGAGCTCGTTGCATACACCACGGGTCACAGGAGCTCGTCGCAGTGTGTCTGGGGCGTTCCTGGATTCGGTCCAGAGCTAGGGGACAGAAGAGAGGGAGCAGGGGGGCCAGGGGCACCGCGCGTGTGAGCTTGCTCACTGGTGCACTCGGGCGGCTGGCGCGGGTGCGAGCAGGGGCAAGAGGAGGGAGAAGGAGGACGGGGTCGACCGGCTGTCGTGTTGAGGACGCCGTGGAGCATCGTCGGGCGCTGGGGAGGCCCGAGGTGGCCGGAGGTGCTTGGCAGGGGGCGGCTACAGTGCGAGAGCGCACTGTAGCGCGCTCCAGAGCTCCCAAATGGCATGCCATGGCATTTTATATGCCTTGTGGGTGCGGCCACTAATGTCTGGTAGCTCTAGGAGGGAGTAAAGAAAGGGGAGGAAGCATTGGATGCCATGGATGGCCACTTGAATGAGGAGGGAGGTGAGAAAGGAGAAGAATGCTGCTATCCAGAAGGGTAAATGGGGTGTTTCACCCCTCAATCATTGAGCTGAGGCCAGGGAAGAGTTACTGGAGATAGGAGAAGACTAGGAGGAGATGTGGTAAAAAGTTGAGCTCAAGGAGAATAGTGTAAGTGGTCAAAATGGTGATTTTTGAAAAGTGACAGAAGGTGTTTGATGCAAATTTGGGCAAGCAAATTAACTCCACTTGACATGAGAATTAACAGGATCAAGTGTCACACATAATTGAGGTTGACCACTAAGTTTGAGTCCATTTTGAGAAAGTTACCAATGCAACTTTTGTAAACCCTAGAAATCAGCAGAAATGGCTTTACCAAGATTTAGTCATGCAAATCTATTCTCCTTGATGCACCACTTGGTGTAGTGTCATCATTTGAGGATTTGAACATGTCCACAAAAGTTGAGATCAAAATGAGAAAGTTGCCAATGTAAACTTGTCCAAATTTGGTTCTGGACAGAGAGGGTTTTGGGGCACTTTGATCAAGATAACATTCTCTCCAACTTGTGCCATTTGGTCTAGATGCATTATTACACCATTTGAGCATGTGCACCAAGTTTGAGAGCATTTGGACATGTTTGACAGTGCAAAGTTGTTCAAACTTGAAAAAGGACAGCAGTGGTTTTGAGAGGGTTTCATGGGGTTATACTGTTCTCCATGACATGGTACTTGGCAAGATCATCAAAAATGTCATATGTGACATGTTAGAATTTTCTTGGATTTTTATGAAAGGATTTCCTGTAGAAATATTTCAAATCCTTGAAATGAGCAGAAATGGTTTTGGGAGGTTTTGTCCAATATTTTGATCATGACCATGTCTTGAAACTCATATATATGGAAAATATATGTCCATTGAGTCTCCCTAATTTTTCTCAAAAAAAATTTAAAGCTTTAAAATAATTTTAACCTATTAAAGACCATTTCTGGCCTTAAGAAAAAGCCTTTAAATCAAATAGGAAAATAACTTTTAAAATTATATTTTTGTGGTTTCTGGGTATCCTATATCTAATAGGAGTCAAACATATTTTTGGAAAGATTTTTACTGCCCTGAATTAAGTACTTGCAGTACAAATCTTAATTCAGCGGTTTTTGGAAAACTAATTTTTGAAATACTTTTTGGCCAATTTTTTTAAGAAAATACTATATTGCTCTATACACATGGCATGATCATTGGTTCAAGAGTTTGGAGCAAGGAGATGAAGTATAGGAGTTGGAGGATTTATTTGATTTTTAGAGCACTTGCAAACAACAGACAAAATCCAAACAAGGCAAGGTCCAAAACACTCAAAAGTTTTTGTCAAACCACATTTTATCATGATTTATTAGCTTAAGTGTTGTGGCATGAAAATCAGGGTGTGACAGACCTACCCCCCTTACAAGAATCTCGTCCCCGAGATTCCCAGACTAGGCGCGGAAAGGAATACGGAAACTTGGATTTTGGGGTAGTCTTCACGTCCTCATACTGCTTCTGCTTCCGTTTGGTGCTCCATTGAACCTTGAAGTACTCGATGGCATGGCTTCATGTTTGTCGTCCTGCTTGATCTAGATTGCAATTGGGATCTCTCGCGTAGGTCATATTGGGCTGGAGGTCGATGGCTCGTGATCGATGTCCTTGTAGAGACCAGGCTAGTTAGGAAGTTGGAAACGTTTTCGGAGTGGTGTCGTGTGGAAAAACGTTGTGCACAGTGGGTGACTCAGGTGATAACTCTAGCTGGTAGCCATCTATTCTTCATCTTGCAGTGATCTTGGAGAGGGCCGATAAATCTTGGTGTTAGCTTCCCTTTGACATGGAAATGCTTGGTTCCTTTGAGAGAAGTGTTTTGCATATATGCCTGGTCTTTGATGCGGAGGTATACTTCTTGAAGATGGTGGTTGGTGTAGTTCTTCCTCCTAGACATGACGATCTTCAGATGTTTCTTCACCAGCTCAGTGATTCTTCTTCCGTCTTTGGGTAGACAAGTATGTTGCCAAAATAAAGATGACAACTATCTTGTTTAAGCACTCCATGAAAACTTTGTTCACGGGGTACATAAATTAGGATGGGGGTATTGGGTGGTCACGGTTGAGTATGGTCCGAGGTGTTCTCGATTTAGAGTCAAGACCTATGGTAATGACCCGACCATGTTGTGGCTTAGTAGGGCTTAAGGGTTTCAGGGATTCTAGTGTGCGAGTGAACATTTTATTATCTTATCCTTAAGCACGGTTTCTGAGATGCCAATAGTCTATCTAGTCCTTCAAACAAATAACCTTATACCATCGAAAGCATCATCTCGTATAGGCCAAATCCAATCATCAATCATGATTTACCAAAGTCTCAGATAATTCCTCAGGGTCACTGATACAAACTCATGAAGTCATTTGTCCTCTATTCCTATATCCTCAAATTGGTCTTCCTTATGGCATCGTCAGTTCTTGTGCTATATTAGGGTGACAATGTGCTTGCTCACTACGTCCACTAGTTCCATAATGAGCCCAGTGATAAACAAGGTTACGGAGGCTTAACTGGTTCTCTTGCAATTCTTTGGGTCAAGCACATGGTTAAAGATTCGATATGGGGTATCTTGTGAAGTCTCGAAGGGTCTAAGAATGGGTTTCTAGTCTGGGGGTTAAACATGACTCTACGGGGTTCTACTTGGTCGAGGAGGCTGTAGAAAAATTCTTCAGTGCTAGTTGGTTGCCGAGGTAGAATCCTTGGTGTAGCTTGTCTTGCTGGTCTTCAGTTGAGGAGAGAGATGAGAGGGAAAAGTATCATAGAGGAGGGGAATGCCTAAAGGGGGTTCTATAGTGCAAGTGCAAACAAACATGGGCTGAAAGGGCCAAACACAAACAATAAAATAAGGCAGGTGATATAGCCGCATACTAGTTGCCTAGGGCAAAAGGATGGCTGATATCAAAACACAATCAAATAAAAACAAGCAACACACAATCATGGTTCTATTCGAACCATCATACGGACTCGACTGCGCATAGGGGGGTATATGACTCATCCTACCCTAGGGGTTCTCGGACTCAGTAGTCGTGCCTTGTGCCTCGTGCAGTCTTCTGAGTTTTCCTCAGGTGTCTCTTGTAGTTGTTCGATGAAACGATCTGGGTTGAGCCTGAAGAGTCTTCAATAACTTCTCGCCTGTTGAAGTGATGGGGTGAAGGTGGCTCCTTGCAGTAGGCATTGACTCGGTCTTCTGTTGTCTTTTTAATTATGACGATCCCTTTTTGTGTTCTAAGGCGTCGATGGTACCAAGTAAGTAATCCTTATGCAAGGCATAGTAGAGGTCCAACATGTCGGTTATGTTGATGAAAACATCGACACCAAGAGCGGGGGATGAAGAGAACCATTTTCCTACTCACTATAGTGAGGCGGGCCAAATGGCGAGGTTCTCATCCACCGTTGGTTGCCGATACAACAACGGTAAGGACATGATTGCTCTATTAGCGATGTCTATCATGGTCTTGCATATATTACACCCTGATCATCATAGGACAAGGTTGCATCATCCTGGGGCAAATTCAAAGGTGTCACCATCCTCTGGGTCTTCATGTCCTCATTCTTCAAAGGCGTATTTTCTGTTGGCATCGTCTTGTTGTGGTGTCGCGAATCTTGGGTTCAGAAGAGGTGGGTGAGTATTTGGCAAGGTGTACTCCTTCTAGGCTATCCATGAGAATTACAAGGAATCCCGTGGTCAGGGGCTTGAGGGTGCTAGCGACCGTTTGCAATAGTTTTGAAGAGAAGAGATCGATGGGGAAAGTATACCTTAGTTTTTGAAAAACTGAGAAGGGAAGAGAAGTATAGATAGTTTTGAAAACTAGTAATAGTTTTAGAAATAATTTTACCCTACCTAACGACCATGCTAACTAAGGCTTCCTACAGTCAGGATGGCTCTGATACCAGCTCTGTGGGGACCCCGACTCATAAGTCGTGATCACCGAATGCACGTGTACAATGATCCCAGAGATCAATGCTCACTGAACACACAGAAGCTGAATAACAAGAGTCTTACATCCATACATACCGTATTACACAAGTAGGACCATTATGGTCAAGTCTTGAGTATAACATCGCAGCGGAAATCTTCATCGATAACTTGGACCCATGCCATCTGCCTGAACCCTACAGGCATTCTGACTGGTAATCGTCCTAGCTCGCATGTTCGTCACCGAGGTACTCTTCTTCATATCATGTTCTTTCATGCATGGCCAATAAAATAACCAGTGGCAAGCCAATGAGTACTTTGAATGTACTCGCAAGCAACCCATGTTTTGGTTCAAGATACAACCATGCATGATATAGGTAAAAAAAATTGCGCAAAGCTAGTTTTTGAGTGCAATGACATGTTCAACAACTCGTAAGACATGCATCAGGAGAATTCAAGTAACCAAGAGGACAGGTTACAGATATCAACATAAATAGAGTGGGCATCAACCCAACTCAATGATGTCAAGTCCTTTGACTTGACCCAAGTAGTTCTTCCCACACACACTAGTTTGTAAACAAGTGGACATAGCCCAAGAGCGGTTACCCAACTGTCCTTGACCGTGGACACGGCTATTCGAATAGTTTTACACTCTGCAGAGGTTGCACACTTTACCCACAAGATCCGGGGAACTTCCGTGTCATCCACGACCTGCGGTACCTCAAGTACCCGGGGTAAGCACCCGATCACTATCTTTCCCTAGACGACACTAACATAGAGTCCACTCGATTGGCAGTAACCCCCGCGCCCAACATTTCACATCTTAAAATTGTGGAGCCTCGCTCCCATTTTCATCACATACCACAAGCACGGGGTACCAACGGTGTGTCCGGTGCCCTGTGAAGACAGTCATGGCCGCCCTACCTGGCACGACCCCGTCCCGAGAGAGAGCACCAACTCTCCCCCATCACTAGTAATGCAGACTCCAAGCTAGTATCGGCCTAGGTAATCAATAATGCCCTTTCCCATACAAGGGTAGAGTGGTTGCGCATGTAAGGTTGGAATAACGGTCGCAACTTAAACCAATCCGTTTTTGAAAACAACACACACACTTGCCTCGGTACACCACTTCGTCATCAAGTGGCTACCCAACTCATCATCTCCCTCGGGCATAAGTGGCACCCGACGGGGTTTTCGAGAAGTCCTTTGAAAATACTTTGTCTCCATCACCATGCATATTCCCGTCCCTTTTTGCGTAGCAACTACTTTAGCATCCAATCTACTCCCACCGGCATAACCCTCATAAGGAGGTAGGGTCATGCACAATGCAAGTATCAACGAGGAAGTAACAGAGGCAACCCATCAAAGTGGTTACCATCTCACCATGATTTCGATGCAACACTAATAAAGTGCTATATGACATGCATAAAAAGGGTTTCATAAATATGGTCAAAGGGCTACTTGCCTGTTTTAACAAAGTCTTCGAGGTATTCAAATATCTCTGGTCCAACTCCAAGCATTTCGTCTACTTCGTCAACTATCGTCGAAAGCAACCATAATAAGCAACACAACAAGGCAGGAAATGAAAGTGCTCTAAAAATATTGATTTGACTTTTCTAGAACATCTCTGGTTATATGAAAATTAACCAGAGTGGTTTCATTGGAATTGGGTCAGTGGATATTTCTAAACATTTGGATATGATGGAATCAAGGGGTTTATGGATTTGCAAGAGGTGTACAGAAATATTATTTTGAAAAATGAGCAAGTATACCCATTTAACAAGGCATGATTTTCGAAGCATCTAGGAGTTGGTTTCACTAGATTTGGAGTTCAAATGATTTCTCTATGAATTGCAAAGTTGTCTATATATGAAGGAATAGACCACTATTTGAGGTGATACAGAAAGTATTAGTAAAAATGTTCAAAAACTAAGTTTTGAACTTATAGACATCTAGGATTTTGAACCATGGAATTTGGATCAAAAATGGGCTCTCTGTGATTTTCTAAAGTTTATCACAGAAATGGAAAAATAGGATTTCGATAAATATTTCTAAGGAGAAAGTTTTTGGAAAAATGTGCAAATAGCACCATGTGATAGATCATGATTTGTGGATCACCTAGAAATTTGAATCATCAAATTTGGATATCATTTGAATTATTTGTGGATTTTACAAGTTTATAGAAAAAGAAAAAGGAAAGGGGAAGGGTTTTACCCTTATCCTGCGCACTGGGCGAGGGATAGGCAGCGAGCCGGCCCAACGACTCAGCTGCGCGGGTGGCAGGGGCAACGTTGAAGGCGCCCCGGGCGGAGTACGCCTTCGCCGTGCGTGAAGCGGGTTTGCTCCCGGCCCGTCTCCACTTAAACGGGCGGGGCCCACCCACCGGGTCACTGACGAGCGGGGCCCGGTGCTCAGGACATCTCCTACCTCCCGCTCGAACAGAGCAGAGGCAGGAGAGGCGAGGCCGAGCGGGTGCTGGCGTTCTCCATAGCGTCACCGGCCATCCCCGGCGATGCCCAGCACACCGGCGGGTTCAGGAGGCCGAGACGCATCCGCCGAGGTGCGCCATGTCCGCAGGGGTGGTCGGATGCGAGCGCACCATCGGCCGTGGCAGGCGAAGCTGGCGGTGGTGATGGAACTCCATGGAACAGCCACGGGGAGTAGAGGGAGAAGCACGGGAGGGGCTCGCGGTGATGGTGGTGGTGCTCTAGTGCGGTCCAGAGGGAAGGAGGAGGAGAGGTGGGCACGAATTTAGGCGGAGTCCGGCGGCTCGGCTCCGGCCATGGGGAGCGATGGAGGGCTCGGGGAGAGATTTGGCTTCGTCCCGTGGGTCTCTGGGAGGGTGAGAGGGCGAGTGGTGAGGAGAGGAGGGTTCGGGGAGGCCCTTAAATAGGCGGACGACGGCCCACCGAGGACTCTTGCACCGGCGAGCTTGTTGCCGTCACCACGGGTCACAGGAGCTCGTCGCGGTGTGTTTGCGGTATTCCTGTATTCGGTCCAAAGCTAGGGGAGAGAAGAGAGAGAGCAGGGGGGCCAGGGGCACCGCGCGTGTGAGCTTGCTCACTAGTGCACTCGGGCGGCTGGCACGCGTGCGAGCAGGGGCAGGAGGAGGGAGAAGGAGGAGGGGGCCGACCGGCTGTCGTGTTGAGGACGCCGAGGAGCATCGTCGGGCGCGCTGGGGAGGCCTGAGGTGGCCGGAGGTGCTTGGCAGGGGGCGGCTACAGTGCGGGAGCGCACTGTAGCGCGCTCCAGAGCGCCCAAATGGCATGCCATGGCATTTATATGCCTTGTGGGTGCGGCCACTAATGTCTGGTAGCTCTAGGAGGGAGTAAAGAAAGGGGAGGAAGCATTGGATGCCATGGAGGGCCACTTGAATGAGGAGGGAGGTGAGAAAGGAGAAGAATGCTGCTGTCCAGAAGGGTAAATGGGGTGTTTCACCCCTCAATCATTGAGCTGAGGCCAGGGAAGAGTTACTGGAGATAGGAGAAGACTAGGAGGAGATGTGGTAAAAAGTTGAGCTCAAGGAGAATAGTGTAAGTGGTCAAAATGGTGATTTTTGAAAAGTGACAGAAGGTGTTTGATGCAAATTTGGGCAAGCAAATTAACTCCACTTGACATGAGAATTAACAGGATCAAGTGTCACACATAATTGAGGTTGACCACCAAGTTTGAGTCCATTTCGAGAAAGTTGCCAATGCAACTTTTGTAAACCCTAGAAATCAGCAGAAATGGCTTTACCAAGATTTAGTCATGCAAATCTATTCTCCTTGATGCACCACTTGGTGTAGTGTCATCATTTGAGGATTTGAACATGTCCACAAAAGTTGAGATCAAAATGAGAAAGTTGCCAATGTAAACTTGTCCAAATTTGGTTCTGGACAGAGAGGGTTTTGGGGCACTTTGATCAAGATAACATTCTCTCCAACTTGTGCCATTTGGTCTAGATGCATTATTACACCATTTGAGCATGTGCACCAAGTTTGAGAGCATTTGGACATGTTTGACAATGCAAAGTTGTTCAAACTTGAAAATGACAGAAGTGGTTTTGAGAGGGTTTCATGGGGTTATACTGTTCTCCATGACATGGTACTTGGCAAGATCATCAAAAATATCATATGTGACATGTTAGAATTTTCTTGGATTTATATGAAAATATTTCCTGTAGAAATATTTCAAATCCTTGAAATGAGTAGAAATGGTTTTGGGAGGTTTTGTCCAATATTTTGATCATGACCATGTGTTGAAACTCATATATATGGAAAATATATGTCCATTGAGTCTCCCTAATTTTTCTCAAATTTTTTTAAAGCTTTAAAATAATTTTAACCTATTAAAGACATTTCTGGCCTTAAGAAAAAGCCTTTAAATCAAATAGGAAAATAACTTTTAAAATTATATTTTTGTGGTTTCTTGGTATCCTATATCTAATAGGAGTCAAACATATTTTTGGAAAGATTTTTACTGCCCTGAATTAAGTACTTGCAGTGCAAATCTTAATTCAGCGGTTTTTGGAAAACTAATTTTTGAAAATACTTTTTGGCCAAATTATTTTTTTAAGAAAATACTATATTGCTCTATACACATGGCATGATCATTGGTTCAAGAGTTTGGAGCAAGGAGATGAAGTATAGGAGTTGGAGGATTTATTTGATTTTTAGAGCACATGCAAACAATAGACAAAATCCAAACAAGGCAAGGTCCAAAACACTCAAAGTTTTTGTCAAACCACATTTTATCAAGATTTATTAGCTTAAGTGTTGTGGCATGAAAATCAGGGTATGACAAGCCACCTCCTTGCTTTGCGAGAAGCTCATACTCTTCGATGGAATCCTTTTGGATCACCGCTCCATACGAGAATAAGGCGATGTATCGACTATATGAAATATCCAGGAATAAGAGCAATTCAAAGGAAATAGAAGTTGCGAAACAATGTATCGAGAACTTACTCGATGTACGGCCGCACTTCTGTCAGGTTGTTGAAAATATCCAACGAAATGGTCTGCCATTCTTCGTTATCCAAAGATACTGGTTTCAAACCACTGGCTGGTGCGAGATTCCCTTTGAATAGGTTGAGGTTGGATCCACCCTTTTTAGGGTCATCAGCATTGTACCGAGGCTTTGGATTATGCAGATGGCGATTTTTGGCTTCGTAGTGTGTTGTCACGAAGTTTGCCGCCTCCTCAGTGATGAATGCCTCAGCCATCAATGCTTCAATTCTACGTTTATTTTTACATTTTTCTGGAAGCGTCTTCTGCATCCTCTCAGTTGGGTAGCACCAACGATTTTGCACGGCCCCCCCAATCTTTCCTCGGTCGGGAGATGCAAAATCAAATGTTGCATTGGATTAAAGAAGCCCAGTGGAAAGATCTTCTCTAACTTGCAGACCAATTCCGGTGCCAACTCTTGCATTTCTTCTAGCATGCCAGGTGATAGTTCTTTCGCACAAAGAACACGGAAGAAATAGCTGAGTTCTGCTAGTACTAGCCATTCATCCTCGGGGATGAAGCCACGCAACATCACCGGCATTACCCGCTCAATCCATATGCGCCAATCATGACTCTTGAGACCAAATATCTTCAATTTATCAAGACTCGCTCCCCTCTTTAGATTCACTGCATACCCATCAGGGAACATCAACTTAATTTTCACCCACAAGATAATTTCCCTCATAGCTGGCCTTCCAATATTGAACAATGCCTTTGGCTTCGTCCAGTTCTACTTTCCTTTCAGTTCTTTCACATAGCGCCTCCAGATCGACTCTAGCCTTAGTATTATCCTTTGACTTCCCATCTAGGCCGAACAATGTACCAAAAAGTGCCTTGGCAATATTCTTCTCAGTGTGCATCATGTCAATGTTGTGTGGGAAAAGGAGGTCTTTGAAGTAAGGCAGATCCCATAAGCATGTCTTGTGAGTCTAGGAGTGTTTTAGAATTATACCCCTTGAAGTACCCTGGACGCTCTGGATCTGGCTCGAGAGCATTTAACTGATCCAGGGTCTGTTGGCCTATCAACGCAGGTGGTGCAGAGTTTTGACAACTCTACCTCTGATGAAGTTCTTCTTGTGTTTCCTGAACTTATGGTGAGGATCCAGGAACTGTCTATGCATGTCGAAGCAAGAAAACTTGCGACCGGCCTAAAGCCAACGAAACTCAAGAGCTCCCTTGCATGTGGGGCTGAGGAACCTACCATGCACACACCAGCTAATGAATAGTGCATACGCCGACAAGTCATGCATCGAGTACATGTACCAGACACGCATTATGAAGTTCTGTTTGCTATAGGCGTCATATGTCTTGAACCCATTATCCCAGGCTTCTTGCAATTCATCCTTAAGTTGCTGCATGTACACATTCATATTTTCCCGGATAGTTGGGCCCTGGAATTATCAACGTCGGGAAAATGTTCTTTCTTTGCATAATCTGTCCGGGGGGGAGATTGAGTGGAAAGACAAATACAGGCCAACAACTGTATTGGGTTGCCATCAGACCAAACACACTAAACCCATCCGTGCTGATGCTGACTCGAGGATGCCTCGGATCTGCCGCTTTGTCATCATGTAATCCATCAAACTTTTTCCACGCAACACCATCCGATGTGTGTACAATCATCAAATTCCCATCTGCATCTAGTTTGGTTCTTTTTCCTGTTTTGTGCCATGTCATCTGTTTGGCCGTCTCTTCAACCATGAAAATACGTTAAAGTCTTGGTACGATTCGCATATACCGAAGAACACTAATGGGGATTTTGGTCTGCGTCATCTCACCCATACCGTTGTCTACTACAACATACCTGGAAGACTTGCAAATGGGACAATAGTTCAAGTACGCATAGTCAACCCTAGATAAGGCACGTCCTTTCTCACAGGCATGTATCTTCTCATAGGGCATCTTCAGTGCACGGAGGATTTTGTCCGACTGGTACAGGTTTGCAGGCATTACATGGCCTTTGGGTAGAAAGCGTCCAAATACTGTCATCATTGCGTCATAGCATTCTCTGCCCAAGTTGAACTGAGCCTTTAGAGCCATTACTTGTGAGATGGCATCCAATTGACAAAGCTAAGTGTGCTCATGGAGCAGACGTTTTGAAGACTCCAACATTTCATTGAAGGCCTTAGCAGATTCCTCCATCTCCTCGTCCGAATCCCGAGCATCATCCAAGTCTTGCACCATGTTTTCCATCCCGGTACCATGGTCGTCGGTGCGATGACGAACCACCTCAGCTCGGTCACGTTGGGCAGACTCACCATGAAAT
This sequence comes from Triticum urartu, assembly GCF_056163025.1. Taxonomy (NCBI): domain Eukaryota; kingdom Viridiplantae; phylum Streptophyta; class Magnoliopsida; order Poales; family Poaceae; genus Triticum; species Triticum urartu. Next base: position 158,608,429 of record NC_141875.1, on the reverse strand, counting down.
TTCCACACCATATAATCGGGCGTAAAACCACTCTTCTGCAGGTGTTTTCCCATTTCAGCCTCTGTCCTCTTTTCCCAATTGTCGCACCGGAAACAGGGGCACCATATTTTCCTCTGGCCATTTGCAAATGCGGCTTGCACAAACCCCTTGGTTTTTGTGAACCATTCAGTGCTCCATTTGTTCTGACCAGTGTGACAGGTATACATCCACGCACGATCACTCATCTTGGCTTTCAGAGCTACTAGACACACAACAAATATATATATATATACAATTCACCATGTATATATTCATCAGTTGATCTAGTTTCTCAATTTTATTACGTCCATGCAACCTACACTCTTATAGGTAATGATAGGTCCTAATCCCACCCGAGTATGTGTAGATTGGGTTCATTTTCCCATGCTATGCTCCGGATCTGACGGAAAATTTCGGCAGCACCTCCCCACTGTTCTCCTGATACATGTCTCTGCAATAAACAGAGAGGATGTGTACCCAGAGAACAACAGGGGAGGCACTGACAAAATTTATGCGTCGGATCCGGAGCAAAGCATATGGGAAAACGAACCCAATCTACACATACTCAGGCTATCCATGGATAGCGTTGGACAATTCGAAAGAATCACGGTTATAAATATGCAAATGCATGCAGATTTATAACTATAACCCTTTCGAATGGGAGACACATATTGGTTACGCATACTGATGATTCAAGACACATATATAGCTAGCTAGCAAGTTTCATTAGCACGAACACCGGAACAAAGCAAATAATTAAGGCGGAAGGAGGACATGTCATTTGTGCTCACCCACGAACGAAGGGGCAAATCTCGTCAAATGCATGGGGAGGTCGTCAAACACCAAACCTCGCAGCGACGAAACAACGACACATTTAAATCTACCCGATCAACGCAATTATATATGATGTTTTTCATAACAAAATCGAAAAATATATGACCTAACTCATAATTCACAAATATATGACCCCGTCAGCCTCTGCAAGGCCAAAGAGCACTAAATCTAACACTAACAATTAAATAGCAAAAACAGGAGAAAAAATAACTCACCGGAGCCGATGGGGCCGGGGTTTCGCAGCGGCATGGTGGCGATGGCGACAGGGGTCGCCAAGCTACGGGGCGGTGGAGCTCAGGGGGGCGGTGAGCGGCGGCGCCGAGCTGGTAGGGAGGCGGGGGCGATGGGACCGCGATGGCGCCGGGGGCGACGGTGGCGCCGGGGTGGTGGGGGCGGCGGGGCGGTCAGCCGGCGACGTGGTGGGGCGGCGGGGTGGTGGGGCGACGGGGCAAGCGGCGTCGGGTGGCGGGGGCGGCGGCGGCGGCGGGTGGCTCTGGTCGTTGGGGAGAGAGGGAGAGAAACAAAGAGAGGAAGGGGCGGGGTGGGGCTCGGCCGTTAGTTAGGTTAGTTCTTTGCTGTCCGCCCCATCTTGTTCAGCCGCTTTTTTTCTCTTTGCCTCTGCTAGAGGACGGCAAAGAGGGGGGCCATTAAGTTTTTCTAATCAGCTCGTTAGTGGGGGCCACCTCTCTCTTTGTCGTCTACCAGCTGACGGCAAAGAACTGGCTGATGGCAAAGGCCTTCTTTGCCATCAGCCAGCTGTATGTCGTCCGTTTTCTGTAAGCGGACGGCAAAGACCTTCTTTGCCGTCAACCAGCAGACGGCAAAGAATTGGCAGATGGCAAATAAGCTAATTCCAGTAGTATTTGGTTTTGGCGGCTGGAGGAAGACGGGACTGAAGAAACACGACAGACTGTAAAAGCAGCAGGAGTACTTAACAAGCTTAACTGAAACCAGCAGGGGCACTTAACAACCATAGCTAAAAGCAGTATGAGTACTTATACAGGTTCAACCATACAAAGCACGCCTCAAACAGTGCTACTTTGCCTAAAGTTAACCAAAGGGTGAGGCCGCCAAGCCCCAGGACAAGGCCCAGGTGCCACCCCGCGCATCCACAACCTTCTAAAAGCGGCTTCATCTCGCAATGTGGTCAATAAACAGGATATTCGCTTTAGAGACATGGGAAAGCAGGAACATAATCTTCTGTCCTATTCTCCAAGATGGACGGGCCTTCATTATTTGAGACCACCCATGAATAAGTATCTTTTCACCTCCAAGGGGAATGGAGTAGGTCGACATAAACATCATGTTGTGACCAAGTGCAAGTCTGACCCGACCATGGTCAGGCATCTGTATAGGAACAATAGACCTGGGAAGTTCCTGTTTCAAGAAGATCACAGCTGTAAAACTATGCATAAGCAAGAGTTTATGAACAACATATATAACAGAAAACAACTCGTACCAAAAGTTTCTCAACATAGTTGGACCTGTTCAACGAGTGCAGCAGTGGCACACATATCCCACGTGGCCTTCCACCATTGAAACGCCCCACAAGGACCTCAAGACGATCAATAAAGTGTAGGAACTTGTGGATGTTGTCCCAGTCTACTTCAGTGCCATCAGTAACAGCCGAGTTGTTACAGAATAACAAACGAGCAGCCTACTTAACTCTGAAAAAACCTACACGTGCCACCAATTATAAGAAAATATTAGTTAGAAGTAGCATCTTCGGGGGAGATTCTTTGCTACTTCTAAAGTTAAATTGTGATCAATTAGATAGAATAGGTGGATTAAGAAGTAATCGAGGCAACAAGCAAGAACCAGATAAAAAACTAACATGGATGAAAAATTGGAACGACGTCGGGGTGGAAGATCGCAGTGAAGATGAGACCATGTTCTGCTATTTCCATCAACATTTGTGCGCCAACTTTCAGTCTGTAACACTTGAGAAAGTTTATCCAAGTTCGGCCATAAAAAAAGAAGCGATCTTCTTGGTTCATGAACCCAACTCAAAACTTATATCCATGTCTTTTCTTCACCGTGACCATTAAACTAGTGTATTCAGTTATGGCAAGGCCGAGCATCTTGAGTACATGTGTTCTGGCAGAGCAAGGAATGCACTGGAGGAAAAATAATGTGAGAACACAATGTATTCCCTATATCCAAATCTAGAAATAATTTCCTCCTTCACGTCAGTGTTGACCATGGTTCTAGTACCTTTTATCGAAATATAGCAATCCAAATTTCCAAATTAGTTGACAGCATGTTCAAAAACCCCACTCTCCCGGATAGAAAAGAGGATTCTAGGAACATAGTGTGCGCGTTTTAAAATCCTATGTTAGGATGAGAAGGAACAAGTGTGGCGTCTCGACGAGGGCGCAGAAACCTATAGGGTCCTTGCACTTTGGGCACCGCAAATGAAACACACTAGATTCAGTAGGAAAAAATGCATCAACGGCGGCAGCTTCCATCCTAGGAGTACCCGCGACCAAGGGACTTGGATGTATCAGGGATGGATGAAGAATTTGTACCAGGTTCTCCATGAGAAAACCCTATGCAATCGCCGGGCGGGGGTTTTCTCTGCACAAGCAGACGAGGGAGAAGGGGATTATGCCCAGTGAAATATTACCGCTTCGTCCGTCCAGCTTACTGCTAAAGATGGAAAGGTGGGGGGTTTTGTGATTTGACGGCTCATTGGGCATTACTGCGGCGCTATGACCGGGGTGTGTCTATCGTGCAGTTGTGCACTCTAATTTGGTGCATATGGCACGTGGACCCCGTTGTCGGATGCCCCATATATCAGCAAAAGGAAGTAGAAAGACAAGAGTAACTAGTTACACATAAATATTTTTTCACACAGAGATACTCCCTCTATAAAGAAATATAAAGATCTTTTATATCACAACTTTATACATAAGAAAAATCAAGGGGAACATATATATATATAACATATATAATTATAAAAAACGGAGTTTTTTTCACACAGTATAGACGAGTTGGTGATGATGGTGTTCCTGCTGTCGGATTTCGGGTTCCGGCAGACCCTTGAGGTTCGAACACTGGGATGCGCGCGGAGATTTCGCCTCCTACCTACCTGCACCCCTCCGCCTCGCTAAGATCTAGGCTATGGGAAGAACGACACAAGGGACACAGGGTTTATACTGGTTCGGGCCACCATTTTGGTATAATACCCTACTCCAGTGTGTGGTGTGGTGGATTGCCTCTTGGGCTAATGATGATGAACAATACAAGGAAGAACAGCCTCGCGAGGGTCTATTCTTGGCTGGGGGGGACGAACTGCTAGGAGGAGTTCAGTCACCCTTCTCTCCCTACGCCCGGAGTGTGGCAGGCCATTAATAGACCGTATCAAATGTGGGCCAGCATTTGGCCCAAAACATGGCAGCCAGTTAACGGGCCGGCCTGCTAAGGTCCTCAAAATCTTGTGGGCCTACAGCTGGGCGGCCCATTAATGTCGGCGAAATCTCGTGGGCCTTTAGCTGGGCCATCCCATTATGATCCGCAAAAATTTTGTGGGCCTTTACCTCGGCCGGCCTATTATGGCACACAAAAATCTTGTGGGCCTTTACGTGGGCCGGCCCATTAAGGCTCACGAAATCTTGTGGGCCTTTAGCTGGGCCAGCCCATTATGGTCCACAAAATCTCATGGGCCTTTAGCTGGGCCGGCCCATTATGGTCCACAAAATCTTGTGGGCCTTTAGTTGGGCCGGCCCATTTAAACTTGTTGGGCCGTGCCACGTGTCGACGTATCATCGGCGCCTTCTGTCCAGTGAGTGGATGACATCTGTCCCGACGATGAGCCCACACGTGTTTCCTCTAGCCAATGATGATTTTACACGTGGAAAATCCCCATTGGTCGGGGCTATTAACGGGTTATTGGATCCAAAACCCGACCCGATAGCTTAACGGCGTTCCGTTACGGTGGATGCCACGTGTCGGTCACCCTTGACGAAAGCACTTCTGTGATGCGCGGTTTATCATCATGGAAGTGGACACTTCCGTGATGATAATTTTGGTAATGTCATGGAACACTTCTACGATGGCACAGGTATGACTATCTTGATTCTGTCATAAATTTGTCATGGATGTACATGCAAGACAAAAAAGCGACCTACTGTGACAATCACATAGCATCACGGAAGTGTATTTTTTTGTAGTGGGTGGCCGCGTGCCCCCTCCTAAGGAATCCGAATAGGACAAGGAGGAGGGGGAGGCACCCCCTTCCCTTTCCCTCTCCCCTCCTTCCTATTCCCTTTGGTGGAGAAAGGAAAGGGGAGCGAATCCTACTTGGACTAGGAGTCCAAGTAGGATTTCCCCCATGGCGCGCCCCTCCTAGCTGCCGGCCTCCTCCCCCCCTTTATATACGGGGGCGGGGGGCACCCCAAAAGACACCAAGAAATCTCTTAGCCATGTGCGGAGCCCCCCTCCACAGTTTACTCCTCCGGTCATAGCATTGTAGTGCTTAGGCGAAGCCCTGCGCGGATCACATCACCATCACCGTCACCACGTCGTCGTGCTGTCGGATCTCTCCCTCGACCCTCTACTGGATCAAGAGCTCAAGGGGCGTCATCGAGCTGAACGTGTGCTGAACATGGAGGTGTCATACGTTCAATACTTGGATCGGCTGGATCACGAAGACGTTTGACTACATCAACCGCGTTAACCTAACGCTTCCGCTTTCGGTCTACGAGGGTACATGGACACACTCTCCCCCTCTTGTTGCTATGCATCTCCTAGATAGATCTTGCGTGATTGTAGGATTTTTTTTGAAATTGCATGCTATGTTCCCCAACAAGATGACCCTTCAATCCCATCAAAGAGCACTTGCCAACCTTCTGTTGCCTATTGATTTCACTTCGGAATTTTCGAGAGGTTTGAATCGGTCTCATCGAAGTATGGAGAGTGATCAGTTCATCACCCATTGGACCCACTGAGTTGTTCCACTGGGTCTCACTGAAAATCCTAAAGCTCAAACCTTTTGTATTAGTCAGTCTCACAGAATGATTTCACTCAGCCCCACTGAATAGTGCATAATGTAACGTTTAGATTTTTGGTGCTGCCTATATATACCCCCACCCATTCCACCAACTCTCGGAGAGCAATCCCGACGAAAGTACTAGTTCCCATATCCACTTTTTGAGAGAGAACCACTTGCACTTTTGTTGAAATCTACGAGATTCCACTCCAAACTTTTATCTTTGATTTCTAGCCACCTTGATACGTCTCCAATGTATCTATAATTTTTTATTATTCCATGCTATTATATTATCTGTTTTGGATGTTTTATATGCATTAATATGCTATTTTGTATTATTTTTGGGACTAACCTATTAACCTAGAGCCCAGTGCCAGTGCCAGTTTCTGTTTTTCCTTGTTTTTGAGTTTCATAGAAAAGGAATATCAAATGGAGTCCAAACCAAATAAAACTTTCACGATGATTTTTCTTGGACCAGAAGACACCCGTAGGACTTGGAGTTCAAGTCAGAAGACCCATGAGACGGCGGCAAGCCACAGGGGCGTGCCCTAGGGGGGCCTGGCTTGTGGCCCCCTCGGGTGTCCACCAACCTACTTCTTCATCCTATAAATTCACACATATTCCCAAACCCTCAAAACAAGCCACAGAAATACTTTTCCGCCACCACAACCTTCTGTTGCAAGTCCCATCTTGTGGCCTTTTCTGATGATCTGCCGGAGGGGGATGTCGGTGTCAAAACCGGTGGATCTCGGGTAGGGGGTCCCGAACTGTGCGTCTAGGCCGGATGGTAACAGGAGGCAAGGGACACGAAGTTTTACCCAGGTTCGGGCCCTCTCGATGGAGGTAAAACCCTACGTCCTGCTTGATTAATATTGATGATATGGGTAGTACAAGAGTTGATCTACCACGAGATCGAGGAGGCTAAACCCTAGAAGCTAGCCTATGGTATGATTGTTGATGTGTACGTTGTCCTACGGACTAAAACCCTCCGGTTTATATAGACACCGGAGAGGGTTAGGGTTACACAAAGTCGGTTACGATGGTAGGAGATCTTCATATCCGTATCGCCAAGCTTGCCTTCCACGCCAAGGAAAGTCCCTTCCGAACACGGGACGGAGTCTTCAATCTTGTATCTTCATAGTCCAGGAGTCCGGCTGAAGTTATAGTCCGGCTATCCGAACACCCCCTAATCCAGGACTCCCTCAGTAGCCCCTGAACCAGGCTTCAATGACGACGAGTCCGGCGCGCAGATTGTCTTCGGCATTGCTAGGAGGGTTCCTCCTCCAAGTACTTCATAGAAGATTTTGAACACAAAGATAGTGTTCGGCTCTACAAAATAAGTTTCCACATATTGCCATAGAGAGAATAATATTTACACAAATCTAATCTGCTGATGTATTCCGTAGTGTGACACACCACGGCCAAGCCTTTATCCGAGTCGTTTTATTATCCCACCTCAGCGCGTCACGCGAGGCGGTTTCCTTGGAACGTCTTGTTAAAGCAGAGATCGTGTCCCCTTATCCCGGGATTCTCATCAATACGGGCGTGGGTAACCCAACCACGCCATTGATTATGGCGCTTGGAGATAAGCGAGTTTTACCGGGCTGGTGGGGACATGTAGTTGCGTCCACCCATATAAGGGGATAGGAATCCACCTTTTTACCTATGCGTTCTTCCTCCTTCGCCTATCCATTCTTGCGCACTCGAGCTCAAGCGCCCAAGTCCGCACTCCCCACCTCAACCTTCTCCAGCCATGTCCGGAGCGGGAGGCAAGTGGATGGTCTCCTTCATCACGGAGGGACATATCAAAAAGCTGAGGAAGGCTGGATACCTGTCTAATGACATCGCGTACCGGCTCCTCGAAACGGGGCAGCTCATCTCCACCCCTAGGCCCCATGAGAGGATGGTGTTCCTCCCCCATTTCCTCCGCGGACTGGGCTTCTCTCTCCACCCATTTGTCCGGGGCCTCATGTTCTACTATGGCCTGGATTTCCACGATCTGGCCCCGAACTTCGTCCTCAACATCTCGGCGTTTATCGTCGTGTGCGAGGCCTTCCTCCGCATCCGCCCCCATTTCTGCCTATGGCTCAAGACATTCAACGTCAAGCCGAAGGTGGTGCGCGGCAACCAGGTGGAGTGCGGAGGCACCATGGTGGGCAAGATGGACAACGTCCTATGGCTCGAGGGCTCCTTTGTGGAGACCCTGAAGGGGTGGCAATCGGAGTGGTTTTACATCACCGAGCCGCGCGACACCGAATGGGTCGCACCCCCCGAGTTTCGATCCGGACCCCCCACGCGGCTCACCTCCTAGAAGGAGACAGGCTTGTCTTGGGGTAAGAAAGGAGAGCTGACCGGACTCCAAACATGCATCCAAACCCTGGCGGACAAGAAGCTCAAACTTGTCAATGTAGTCCAGGTTATGCTCATCCGCTTGATCCTCCCGTGTCAACAACGGGCTTTCAACCTGTGGAAGTTCGACCCAGCGCGGCACCAAACTCTGAGTAGGCTCTTCGACATGATGTACAAAGATGCCTAGAAGGTGCTTTTCAAGGGCGCCGAGGCTCCCGCATCCGCTACCGAGGATTGCGGACTCAGTGCGCAGCGTCACGCTCTCGCGGTAAGCTATATTTTCCTTTTACAGGGTATCAGTTTTTCATAGTTTAACTCCATGCAAGATCTAAGCTCCCTTACCTTTGACAGGATTGGCAGGTGACGTCCGGACAGATCAGCTGTCCGGCTCCTTTGCCCGAAGGCCCAGCGGACGCTCGCTTGGCGAAGCTGCTGGTTCCGGCACCCTATGTGGTGCCGGAGAAGAAGGCCGCAAAAAAGGCCGCGGGGACTTGAAAGAGTGCCCGGCGCCAAGAGGTGTCAGATCCATCATCTCATGGTTCCGATGCGCATTCCTCCCGTGAAGACGAGGAGGAAGAAGAGGAGAACTCTCCCCCTCTAGCGGGAGGATTGAAGAAAAGGAAGGCCGCCCTCTCTGGGGAGGCCAGAGGGTCCAAGAAGGGGAAAACCCTTCCTCTGGACTACTCCACTGACGCCGACGGCGGAGAGGAGTGGCAGCCCAGGGCCAAGCCCCTGGCAAAATCGTAAGTATCCGAATACCAGAGTAATTCATAGTATTCATTTATTGCACATCTTTCCCTTACGTCGAATATGTTTATGCAGCCCACCCAAAGACCGGCTCGACGCGTCGTCGAGCGGCTCACTGGACTCGTCAGATGTGAACTCGCTTCCGACAGCTTCCTCCCCCCGCCCTACGTACGACACCGAAGTGTTGTCCCAACAGATTCCAAGACGGGAGGAGGTGGTCCTGGAGGCGCCGCAAGGCGACCTCTCAGACTCCAGGAGTAAAGGGGATGAAACCCCCTAGGGCTCCAAGTCCGGCTCTAGGCCGGACACCGCTCCGGAACCTTCAAAGGTTCCAGAGTCCGGCGGGCGACCTCCTTCCAAGAGGAGCAAGTCCGCTGTGCCGGCGGCCCCCGTCCAACCGGAGGCGCCGGACAATATGTTGGAGGCGCTCCAAGGCGCCTCCATCGACGAGGGGCACCGCACTATTATGAGTGCGGTGGTCCAGAAGGTTCAGTCCGCCAAGAGCGGACTGACTGAAGCTCGTACTAGCCTTTTGACAGGCTTTGAGGTAAGTAAAGAATGTGTAAATAATAGTACCGCATAGACAGTAGCCCCTGATGCTCTGTTTGGCGTTCGGGAAGAAAAGCCGAATAGAGGATCAACTATAATTCGCAGGAGTCTAACAAAAATGAGTCAATATGCATATGCAGGCTTTCGTGCTTGCGTCCGCCGCACTGACTGCGGAGGTGGACACGCTAAAGCAGAACTTCGAGTGGTCCGAGCAAGAGCTCGGTCATGCCAAGAAGCAGCTCGAGGACAATGAAGGTAAGAAATACCTTGTTTTTAAATATATATAAAAAGGTGCAATTGCAAAGAATGACAGGATTATCGTGCCTATTTTAGGGGCCACGTCTGAAGTGGCGACCCTTAAGCAAGCGTTGGTCGAGGCCGAGAAGAGGGCGGCCTTGGAGCGCACCGAGCGGGAGAAGTATGAGGCCGAGGTTGGCAAGGTGCGGCAAGAGCTCCAGGCTCTCGTGGAAAAACATGAGAGTTTGGAGCTTAACTCAAAGGCGCGAGCGTCCGAGCTCGCGGTGGCTATTGAAAATGCCAAGTATGCCAAGGCCGAATCCTAGAAGACCCTCTAGGAGATGGATGAGGTGAAGAAGATAGCGGCGGGTAAGGCATTCTTTATGCAAAGAAAACACATAAGCACGAGTTACTTGTTACTTACCCGAATCCGAAGCTCTCCAGGAGCGTTCGCAGATCTTCCCCGGAGTGTATCCGATGCCGCCGCATTCTATCGAGCCGAGGAGGGCAGCTCGACAGAGAAGGTGTTCTGGTCTCAGTATGCTGAGGCCGGACACCCCGTGCCCCTGAGCAACCAGCTGAAACAACTGGTCGAGCTCCACAAGGCTGCCGAACAGGCCACGAAGGGCCTCATTGTTCGGCTGTGGCCTGGAGGGGCTCTGCCTGGGAGCTATTTCGGGCTGGTGCGGTGGTTGGTGGAGGCATGTCCAAGGCTCGAAGTCATCAAGCGCTCCGTCTGCATTGAAGGTGCCCGTAGGGCCCTTGCCCGTGCTAAGGTGCACTGGGGCAAGCTGGATGCTGAGAAGCTGGTGAAGGACGGGCCACCACCGGGGAAGAGCATTGCAAGCCCGAGAATTACTATAAGGATGTTCTGAAGGGTGCCTGCCTTGTGGCGGATGAATGTTCTAGGGATGTAATTTTTGATTGAAACTTGCTCGTTTTGTCTTGTGCGTTGAAAACTTGTTCATATGCGCTAAGCAATGCTGTTTGGAATTTAAAATATTACCTTTTGTGCGGCTGTTTATCAATTCTGAGAGATGGCAACTCGTCGGCTTCTGCCCCCGTGCCACTGGTGCTGGGGAGTTCGGGGATAAACCTGAGCGCTCTTTTTCCCATGTTTGGGTCCTTCGAAGGAGGCGCTCAGCCCAACGAACGAGGCAATCGAACTATAATGCGTGAACACTCTCACTTAGCCATAGAATTCTATAATTTTAAATTTCGGCGAAGCCCCTGGTATTCGGAAGACCGAGTTCGGGGCGCCATCCACGCCTTGGCCGGACAGAGCCGGCTCCTCACCCTAAGCGGCATAAGTCTTTAGGGACTCGAAAAACCTCTCGAATAGAGACCAGCTCTCGCCTCATCATGACAGTAAGTTTTAGCTTTCTCCACTGAGGTGCTCGACCCAGCTCAACTGGGGCACAATCGTAGTGGTTCTCCTAGTGCTACCTTAGCCGATATAGCGGAACGTAAGGCACCAAAACACAGGAGCCAGGCAAATCCAACTATTGACCCAAGACATGATTCGGAGCCGATGCATATAATGCTATAACTTCGGGGTGCCGCACTTGTTAAAGTGTTCGGACTTCTCACACCATATTGAGGGGTACTAAAGCCCCTGGCGTATTTTGGCCGTACCAACGTGTATCGGTGCAACATGTCATTAAGGAACATATGTAAAGAAAAAAGGTAATGCAAAAATAGACGAAAGCTATGCATTGTTTATTAAAAAGGGGTGTGATCAAAGCAGAACGATACAAATAATGTGATAAGTGGAAGGTTGGACTAGTTAACATGTCCGTTCCAGGGGCAAGCTGCGGAATAGTACGCGGAATGGGTATACTGCTCGTGATAGAGACCACCTGAGAGTTCCGTAATGCGGCATGGCTTGTCTGCTTCCCTGGTTCTTGCATCGTTTGTGCGGCAATTGAACTGCCGAACAGGACTTCCGAAGGATGGAGTCCTGAAAGTAAGAGAAAATTAAAAAAATCGGCAGCCCCTGGTACGGTTTAAGCCGTATTTTTGGGCGTGCCGTGATGGTGCCCCTTCCCCTGTACCCATGGTATCTCTAGAGCGTAGTTATGTACGCGAAGTACTGGCGTCGCCTTTTTGCGAGGGTTGGGGTTGGGGCCGCATTGCTACGCCTGCTCGGATCATGCCAGGCGGTCTTGTTGTAGGTTACTCCGGGCGCGCTTGACGGTGTCCGGTTGTTTAGTGGACGGACTGGAGAACTGCCTTGAGAGTCTGCTTTGTACTTCCGCTGCAAGGGCCGCCGTGTGCTCCTCCGTTCGGAGGGAGCGTTTGGTGTTTCCATTGACCGTAATTACTCCTCGAGGGCCTGGCATCTTGAGCTTAAGGTATGCGTAGTGCGGTACCGCATTGAACTGAGCGAATGCGGTTCGCCCGAGCAGTGCGTGATAACCACTGTGAAACGGGACTATGTCGAAGATTAACTCCTCGCTTCGGAAATTATCCGAAGATCCGAAGATCACTTCAAGTGTGACTAAGCCTGTACAATTGGCCTCTACACCTAGTATTACGCCTTTAAAGGTCGTTTTGGTGGGCTTAATCCTTGAGGGATCTATGCCCATTTTCCGCACTGTATCCTGGTAAAGCAGGTTCAGGCTGCTGCCGCCGTCCATAAGGACTCTAGTGAGATGAAATCCGTCAATAATTGGGTCTAGGACCAATGCAGCGAATCCGCCATGACGGATGCTAGTGGGATGGTCCCTTCGATCAAAGGTGATCGGGCAGGAGGACCATGGGTTGAAGTTTGGGGCGACTGGCTCTACCGCGTATACGTCCCTTAACGTGCGCTTCCGCTCCCTTTTGGGGACGTGGGTTGCGTATATCATGTTCACCGTCCGCACTTGTGGGGGAAAATCCTTCTGTCCACTGTTGTTCGGCGGCCAGGGCTCCTCGTCGTCATCGCTATGCAGCCCCTTGTCTTATTTTCAGCGTTTAACTTGCCTACCTGCTTGAACACCCAACAATCCCTGTTGGTGTGATTGGCCGGCTTTTCGGGGGTGCCATGTATCTGGCACAAGCGGTCGAGTATTTGGTCCAAACTGGACGGGCCCCTGGGATTCCTTTTGAATGGCTTTTTCCGCTGACCGGATTCAGAGCCTCTGAATCCGGCATTAACTGCCGTATCCTCAGCATTGTCGCCGTTAATGCGGCGCTTCTACTTGTTGCGACGCGACCTACCACCATTGTCCCTGGTGTCCGAATTACCAGGGTTCTTGGTCATATTGTTGCTACGAGCAAGCCAGCTGTCTTCTTTCGCACAAAAGCGGGTCATGAGTGTCGTGAGTGCTGCCATAGATTTCGGCTTTTCCTGTCCAAGGTGCCGGGCCGGCCACTCGTCACGGATATTGTGCTTGAAGGCTGCTAGGGCCTCAGCGTCCGGACAGTCGACTATTTGATTTTTCTTTGTTAGGAACCGTGTCCAGAATTGCCTGGTCGATTCCTCTGGCTGCTGAATTACGTGACTTAGATCATCGGTGTCTGGGGTCGCACATAAGTGCCCTGGAAATTGTCGAGGAATGCGGCTTCCAGGTCCTCCCAACAACTGATTGATCCTGTTGGCAAGCTGTTAAGCCAATGCCGAGCTGGTCCTTTAAGCTTGAGTGGGAGGTATTTGATGGCGTGGAAATCATCACCGCGGGCCATGTGGATATGAAGGAGATAATCCTCGATCCATACCGCAGGATCTGTTGTGCCATCATATGATTCGATGTTTACGGGTTTGAAACCCTCGGGGATTTGATGAACCATTATTTAGTCTGTGAAGCATAGTGGGTGTGCGGCGCCTCTGTACTGGGCGATATCATGACGTAGCTCCAATGAGCTGTGTTCGGCCCTGCCAAATTTGTGGTCGGCATGACGGTTACCGTCTCGAGCTGTGGGGCGCCCACGTGATCCGTAGATCGATCGTGTTTTCCTTGACTTGTCCTCCAACATGTCTCGTAAGTCCGGCGCATATTCCCGTGCCTTGGTACGGGGTACGGCTTGAGTGGAGGGCCGGGAGGCCTCTCTGTCACGGCCACGAGGTGGTCGGTCGGCCGCATCAAGTGCTTCCTCCTCTAATCAGGGTAGCAACCTGCGCTTTGGGTAGCTCTTGGAGGGGCGTTCGAGTTTATGCTCTTCGGCCGCAAGGACTTTAGTCCATCTGTCACCAGCAAATCTTGATCAGCTCTAAGCTCTTGCTGTTTTTTCTTGAGGCTTCTTGTCGTGGCCATAAGCCTGCGTTGAAAACGCTCTTGCTCGACGGGATCCTCTGGCACGATGAATTCGTCATCGTCGAGGCTTGCCTCGTCTTCGGAGGGAGGCATATAATTATCGTCCTCGACCTCTGTGTCTGCCGCTCTCTCATGAGGGCTGGTTTCTCCATCCTCCTGTGCTAAGTCTTGCTGGAGGGGGTTTTCTTCGGCACTTTCCGGAGTATTATTATCTCCCGTGCTGGAATCGCCGTATTTGTGTTGGCGGGATTTTGAGCGGCGCCGCTGACGCCTGTGCTTAGGCTGTTTCTTGGAGGGGTCATCCTCCGCTGTTCCGTCGCCATTTCCCTCTTTTGGGGTGTCCACCATGTATATGTCATATGACGAGGTGGCTTTCCAGGGCCTAGTAGGCGCTGGTTCTTCATCATCTCCTTCATCGGCGTCCATACCGTCGATGTCTTTGGAGTCGAAGTCGAGCATGTCGGTTAAGTCATCGACAGTGGCTACAAAGTGGGTGGTGGGTGGGCTTTGAATTTCTTCATTGTCCGTACCCCAACCTTGCTGACCGTAGTCCGGCCAGGGCTCTCCTGATAAAGAGAGAGACTTCTGTGACTTCAGGATATCGCGGAAAGGCGAGTGCTGAAAGATGTCCGCGGCAGTGAACTCCATGATCGGCGCCCAATCGGATTCGATCGGCAGGGGCGCGGAGGGTTCGGAGTCCGGAAAGGAGTCCGGCTCCTTGGAGCCACGAGTCTCACGGAGTGCGGGGCTGGTGTTGGCTCAATCGCTATTGGGATTGCAGCCCCTGAGGCGGCGTCCAACCACCCACCCTCGATCGGCGCGGTTGGCTCCGAATTAACGGTCAGAGCCGATGTGGGTGCGGCCTCCAGGGTACTGTTCGGCGGCAGAGCTAGATCATGCTCGTCGTGACAGTGCGGCGCACTCGGCAGTGGCTCGAATCCGTCGAAGATCAAGTCCCCGCGGATGTCAGCCGTGTAGTTTAAACTTCCAAATCTGACCTGACGGCCAGGGGCGTAGCTTTCGATCTGATCCAGATGGCCAAGCGAATTGGCCCACAGTGCGAAGCCGCCGAAGACGAAGATCTGTCCGGGGAGGAAGGTCTCACCCTGGACTGCATCGCTATCGATGATCGTAGGAGCCATCGAGCCTGACGGCGACGACACAGAGGAACTCTCAATGAAAGCACCAATGTCGGTGTCATAACCGGCGGATCTCGGGTAGGGTGTCCTGAACTGTGCATCTAGGCCGGATGGTAACAGGAGGCAAGGGACATGAAGTTTTACCCAGGTTCGGGCCCTCTCGATGGAGGTAAAACCCTACGTCCTGCTTGATTAATATTGATGATATGGGTAGTACAAGAGTTGATCTACCACGAGATCGAGGAGGCTAAACCCTAGAGGCTAGCCTATGGTATGATTGTTGATGTGTACGTTGTCCTACGGACTAAAACCCTCCGGTTTATATAGACACCGGAGAGGGTTAGGGTTACACAAAGTCGGTTACGATGGTAGGAGATCTTCATATCCGTATTGCCAAGCTTGCTTTCCACGCCAAGGAAAGTCCCTTTCGGACATGGGACAGAGTCTTTAATCTTGTATCTTCATAGTCCAGGAGTCCGGCTATCCGAACACCCCCTAATCCAGGACTCCCTCAGGGGGATTCGATCATGGAGGGCATATAAATCAACCCTATTGCCCTTCCGATGAAGCGTGAGTAGTTTACCTCATACCTACGGGTCCATATCTAGTATCTAGATGTATTCTTCCCTCTCTCTCTCTATGTTCTTCAATACCATGTTTGTTGGGAAACGTAGCATGCAATTTCAAAAAATCCTACGCTCACGCAGGATCTATCTAGGACATGCATAGCAACGAGAGGGGGAGAGTGTGTCCACGTACCCTCGTAGACCGAAAGCGGAAATGTTTGACAACATAGTTGATGTAGTCGAACTTCTTCTCATTCCGACCGATCAAGTACCGAAAGTACGACACCTCCGAGTTCTGCACATGTTCAGTTTGATGACGTCCTTCGAACTATTGATCCAGGAAAGTTTCAAGGGAGAGTTTCATCAGCACGACGGCGTGGTGACAGTGATGGTGAAGTGATCCGAGCAGGGCTTCGCCTAAGCACTACGACAATATGACCGAAGGAGTAAACTGTGGAGGGAGGCACCGCACACGGCTAATAGACATTGTTATGTCTTCTAGTGGTGCTCCCCCCATATATATATGTGTGTGTGTGTGTATGTATATATATATATGTATATATATAGGTTGGATAGCATCACTAATGCAGGAGTAAACTGTGAAGTGATCAACCAGTAGAGCATCTTTATAATCACCCAGTTACATTGTGATGTTGTTGCATCATAACTCCGCATCCGTAGCTCCGTTTTGCACGTGTGATATATCAAAATGTTCATCTAGATGTGCTCTTCATTTTGTTCCATTGCACCATGCTAGTTTGAGTCCATCTTGATGCCCTAATGACTGTTGCAAGAGTGCTATAAAATGTTAGTTCCTGATTCTTATCAGTTTATGAGCATTTGTCATTTTTGCCATGATTATTGTGTGCTGCATATGGGCTTGAGCTCTACATGTGTTTTGGGCTATGCCATGCCATCTTTACAAGGGTGTATGCCATGTATTTTTGTGATCAATGTGGTGACTAGCACAAGCATGCAAAGTAGCTCTCGTAATATTACTGATTTCAGGGACTTAGAATTTCACAGTCTTTGCTCTCCTGTTATTTTTATGCCATGTATTCATGTTGCTGCAGAGAGATCCATGCTTCTTTTGAGTATGTTCGGTAAGGATGATTTTGACATATGGTTATGCTCCATTCATCCATGTCCCTGTTTTCATTTATAGAGTACCCTAACAGGACTCAACCTTGTTCTACTTTTGCTATAAAATGTTCCTGGCAGATTGTTTACGTGTTAATCAATTTTGCCAAGGTTGTTGTAGTTGATCCATGCATGGTATGAGATTGTTCTTGCCATGTTCAGCTTCTTGAACATGTCTTCTTGCTGGTAGTATGCATAGTTTTTCATGCAATGCCTTGTGTTGAGTGCATCGAGCTTGCAAACGTGCCTTCATAATACTATTTTTGCCATGTCTAGTTTTCTGCTAAGTCTGAATCTGTTAACGAAACTTGCTATGTTTACATGGGTGACATCATATTTTCTGTGCCCTTTTGGCTTATGGTCAGTAAGGGACTTTTGTTATATGCTTTGAGTAGATTCATTCCATGCCTTTGATTTCTATGTTCTGATCCTGTAGCATGTTGTTATCTTGCTCTAAACATTGCTTCCTGATGTTAATTCCTGACATGTTAGTATTTTCACTAAGTCTGTGAAGCTGATATCTTTTGCACTTTTTCCATGCTTGTTTGAGCCTGCTATTGTGTGTTTTAGCCATAGCTCAGTGTTCATCTTTTGTCAAGCATCTTGAGTAGATCACTGCCATGTGCTTTGGTGCTATGTTAGAGTCCAGTAGCTTAGTTTCTTGTTGCATTCTAGATGCCATCATGCTATTAATCGCAGAATTGTGCCATTATTGTTTTGGCTGCCATTTGCAAACCGTGCATCCGATTCCGGTGATCTTTATATCGATTTCAACCTATATCAACTCATATTTCTAGCAGAATTCTTGTTTTGCCAAGTTGATGCCTTGATCAATCTTTTCCTTCCGGAGCACGCATATGCATTGCATATCACATCCCGCATATCATGCCATGTTTTGCATCATGTTGCTTGCGCATTACACCTTGGTTGATTGTGGCTTCCTTTGCTTGTGTTCTTGCTTTGGGTAGAGCCGGGAGACGATTACGTGATCGAGGAACCCGTTGAGTACGCTTACGAGGATCAAGCTTACGTCAACTCGGAGAACTTTGCAGGCAAGATGACCATACCCTCGAAATCACTTCTATCTTTGCTTGCTAGTTGTTCTCTCTATTGCTATGCCGCGATACCTACCACATGCTTTATCATGCCTCCCATATTGCCATGTCAATCCTCTAACCCACCTTTCCTAGCAAACCGTTGTTTGGCTATGTTACCGCTTTGCTCAGCCCCTCTTATAGCATTGCTAGTTACAGGTGAAGATGGAGTTTGTTCCTTGTTGGAACATGATTATTGTTGGGATATCATTATTATATATTTTTTACTTTAATGCACCTATATACTTGGTAAAGGGTGGAAGGCTCGGCCTTATGCCTGATGTTTTGTTCCACTCTTGCTGCCCTAGTTTCCGTCTTACCAGTGTTATGTTCCTTGATTTTGCGTTCCTTACGCGGTTGGGTTATCATGGGAACCCCTTGACAGTTCGACTTGAATAAAACTCCTCCAGCAAGGCCCTACCTTGGTTTTACCATTTGCCACCTAAGCCTTTTCCCTTTGGTTCCGCGGACTCAAGGGTCATCTTTATTTTAAACCCTCGGGCCAGTGCTCCTATGAGTGTTGGTCCAAACTAGAGTCCTTTGCAGCGCCCCCTCGGGGAAACTCGAGGTTTGGTTTTAGTTGTACGGAGCGCTCATCCGGTGTGCCCTGAGAACGAGATACGTGCGACTCCAATCGGGATTTGTCGGCACATTGGGTGGCTTTTCTGGTCTTGTTTTACCATTGTCGAAATGTCTTGTAACCGGGATTCCGAGTCTGATCGGGTCGTCTTGGGAGAAGGAATATCCTTCATTGACCGTGAGAGCTTGTGATGGGCTAAGTTGGGACACCCCTGCAGGGTTCTAAACTTTCAAAAGCCGTGCTCGTGGTTATGGGCAGATGGGAATTTGTTAATATCCGGTTGTAGAAAACTTGACATTTAACTTAATTAAAATGAATCAACAGCGTGTGTAGCCGTGATGGTCTCTTTTTGGCGAAGTCCGGGAAGAGAACACGGTCTCGTGTTATGCTTGAACGTAAGTAGTTTCAGGATAACTTCTTCATCTTTGTAGCTTCTCAACCGTAGTTTGCTTCTCTTCTCCCTCTCATTTGCGTAAGTTAGCCACCATATATGCTAGTGCTTGCCGTAGCTCCACCTCACTACCTTTTCCTACCCATAAGCTTAAATAGTCTTGATCGCGAGGGTGTGAGATTGCTGAGTCCCCGTGACTCACATGTCACTTCCAAAACCAGATGCAGGTGCCGATGATGCCAGTACAGGGGATGCGACTGAACTCAAGTGGGAGTTCGACGAGGATTCAGGACGTTACTATGTTTCCTTTCCAGATGATCAGTAGTGGAGCCCAGTTGGGGCGATCGGGGATTTTTTGCATTTGGGGTTGTCTTTATTTTGGTTCCGTAGTCGGACCTTGATTGTATTCTGGATGATGTAATGCTATATTTATGTTTTGTGTGATGTGGCGATTGTAAGCCAACTCTGTATCCCTTTCTTATTCAGTACATGGGATGTGTAAAGATTACCCCTCTTGCGACATGCCTACTATGCGGCTATGCCTCTAAGTCGTGCTCCGACACGTGGGAGATATAGCCACATCGTGGGTGTTATACTAATGCAGGATGCCACTAACGCGACACTACAATCAGAGACCCTTCGACGAAAATGTGTGTGATGCAATAATCGCAAACGATGGTGTAAAAAACCCATCAAAAAGGTGCAAAACATTTGCGATGACAGATGCATCAAACACGGTTCAGATTTTAGTTGCGTGTGCGACGCAGGGCATACGGTTCAGTTCAATTAACTGTTTGCGATGAGGAGAAACAAAAGAAATGGGCAGCCAGATAAAGGTGTGTGAAATATACATCATACAGTTCACTCGGATGAACTATTTGTGATTAGGCAACACAAAAGAAACGGTTAGCCAGATCAACGTGTGTGCCATATACAGCATGCGGTTCACTCGGATGAACTGTTTGTGTTGAGACAAGAGAACAGAAACGATTCAATATAATAAGATGTGTGTGATACGCGACAAACAGGTCTATAATCAGAAATGTGTGCGAAGACCGATAATAACACAGACGATTTCTGCTAATAAGATGTGTGTATTGTGCGATGGGATTGCATACAGAACAACAACATACACACACACACTCATAAGGACATGGTTGCATAACCAAATTAAACATCCACTTACATAGGTGGCTACTACAACCATGGCATTTGCACACACCAAAGTAAACTATTACATGCATAATTATATAGGTGGCTACTACACACATGACATTTCCACACACCAAAGTAAACTATATATTACACGCATGATTAACTAGCACTACTAGGAAAAGGGCTATAGATGGAATTGACACTAATGGCGCACCGACATGTGGTGCGCCATTACTATATACTAATGGCGCACCATCTGTTGGTGCGCCATTAGTGTGGAAGACACTAATGGCGCACCAGGCACACAGTGCGCCACTAGTAACAAAATGTTTTTTTTCATTTTTTCAAACATACTAATGGCGCATCCGGGCAGAGTGCGCCATTAGTAGTTAGAACTACTAATGGCGCACCAGCCATAGAGTGCGCCACTACTGTATTTTTTTTACTTTTTTGCAAAACTACTAATGGCGTACCGTTGTATAGTGCGCCATTAATAGTTTAAACTAGTAATGGCGCACTGTGCCACGGTGCGCCATTAGTATAAAAATTATTTTTTTACTTTTTTGAAAAACTACTAATGGCGCATGTCTGTGTGGTGCGCCATTAGTATGTTGGGTTACTAATGGCGCATGTCTCTGTGGTGCACCATTAGTAACCTGGGACCAGCTAGATATTTTTGGACAGCCACACCTACACACTCACTTTCCCCACTTCATTCCCCCACCTCCTTCTCTAAGCTTGTCGGCTGCCTCCTCCTCCTCACCTCATTTGCACCATAGATTCATCAAAATTAAGTGTTGAAATTACCTTTTTTTGATAGGTAAGTAAGGGGAACGCTATCTTCATGTTGTAGATCTACTTTTTTTCTCCCTAGCTCGCTCCAACAACGTGCACATGCACTTTTTGTGGCCTAGCTAGATCTATGTATGTTTGTGGTGTTGCATATATGTTTGTGTTTGCAGGTACCGGTATTTGAAATGCGATAGTTGCCAATATTTTGCCGGAATGTTGATTCATTTCTGTTTCGGCGAGAATTTTGGCACTATGCATTCTTTTTGGTCCTATTTTTAGGGAAAGTCATGCCAAATTTTTTCTTGGTTCTAAAATATCGTTTTTCTCTACCCCGCAGGCGACCATGATCCGCACGATGACCGAAGGCATCGTGATTGAGCTCCGCAAAGGCCAAGATGCTTCAAAAGAACGAGACGAAGATAAGATGTCCGTGTCGAAGATGCAAGCTGAAGAGCCTTATTGCGGACCCGGATTCCGGGCAGGTGCGGGACCACCTGCTATTGCGTGGTTTCATGGATGGCTATCGGTGGCAAGGTGATGAAGATGACTATGAAGTCATCCATGGGGGCTGGGCAAGAAATGAGGAAGGGTAGCAAGACAACCACCGCGGCTCGGGCGGGCGAGAAGATGAAGAATCTCCAGGACATGATCACGACAGTGATGCTGTACACAGTCATCATGTAGAAGATGCCGGACATGATGATGAGGAAGATGCCGGAGCAGACGAAGGGCATGATCATGAAGATCTAGATGCCGGAGGAGCAGACGATGATGGACCATTGATGGGCTGGGTGCAGGACCCTCATATTCAAGAGCTGCTTCTCAAGCAGACAGGTAACGCAAGAGCTGCCGCCCGAGAGAAAGCCAAGATGGATCAACTGGAGATAGACGCGGTTACTCCATTGTATGAAGGATGCAGACCCGAGGATACCCGCCTGAAAGTAACGCTCATGGCTTTGGAGATGAAGGTAAAACACAAAATGACCGACCAATGCTTCGACGAGAACATGTCATTCTGGCACGAACGCCTTCCCAAGGGGAACAAGTTCCTGACCAGTTTCGAGGAGGCGAAGAAAGTCATGTGTCCTCTGGATTTACCGCACGTGAAATACCATGTGTGCATGAACAATTGCATCATTTATCGGGGCGAGCACGCGGAGTCTACCATATGTCCGGTGTGCAGCGTCACTCGATACAAGAAGAGGAAGAAAGCTCCTCGAAAAGTGGTGTGGTACTTTCCAATCACTCCTCGTCTGCAACGGTATTTTGCAGAATGTAAGGTAGCAAAGCTCCTGCGTTGGCACGCGGATAGGGAGGAGAAGAAGCGAGAAGATGACACAAATGATCCGGAGATAAATAAAAAAGACAAGATGCTGAGTCACCCTAAGGATGGGAGCCAGTGGCAAGCGTTGAACTTCGAACACCCAGAATTTGGGAAGGATCCAAGGAACATCGTGATGGGCGCGAGCACCGATGGAGTCAATCCGTTTGGCAGCCAGAGAAGCACACATAGCACCTGGCCTGTGTTTGTGTGGATGTACAACCTTCCCCCCTGGTTGTGCATGAAGAGGAAGTACATTCACATGAGTATGCTAATTGAAGGGCTGAAACAACCAGGGAACGACATCTATCTGTATCTAGGGCTGCTGAAAGAGGAGCTAGACACGCTGTGGAAAATGCCAGCCAATACGTGGGACGCCGCAGAGAAAGAATATTTCCCTATGAGAGCCGCACTGCTCACGACGGTGCACGACTATCTCGGTTATGGATATCTCGCGGGGAGGTGGTCCACGGATCTTCTGGATGCGTTAGGTGCATGGATGACACAATGTATCGCCAGCTAGATAGAGATCCTGGGTCTTTGAAAACCGTGTTCATGGGACATCGAAGGTGGCTTCGCGACGATGACCCGTGGAGGAAACGCAAGGATCTGTTCGATGGTGAAACCGAACTCCGAAGACGCCCGCGTACGAGGAGCGACAAGGAAATAGATGGGTTGTTGAAAAATTGGAAAGATTTCCCACTGTCGGGAAAGAAGCAAAAGGGCCAGAGCTGGGAAAGAAGAGAAAGGCGCCAGAGCCGCTTCTGAAGGTATGGAAAATGAGGTCTGTTTTTTGGGACTTGCCGTACTGGAAGATCCACCGTGTGCCTCACAGCCTTGATGCCATGCATATCACGAAGAACATGTGTGAGAGTCTGCTTGGTACCCTCCTCAACATGCCATAGAGGAGCAAAGATGGGCCGAAAGCAAGGGCAGACTTGAAATCAATGGGCATCAGGCAGGAGCTTCACGCTAATGATGATGATGATGATGATGATGAGGCGAAGCAGGACACAGAAAGTCGTCGCAAAGGCAAAAAGGCCAAGAAGACCGGAAATGACTACTCTCCCGCGTGCTTCACTCTAAGTCAGGAGGAGATCGAGCAGTTTTTCACCTGCCTCGTAGGAGTAAAACTTCCTTATGGTTACGCAGGGAAGATAAGCAGATACCTAGACCCAGCGAAGCAGAAGTTCAGCGGGACGAAGTCTCACGACTGTCACGTGATGATGACGCAGATACTTCCAGTTGCAATCCATGGTATCATGGACGCGCACGTCCGTGAAATGCTATTTGGCCTATGCAACTTTTTCGACGTCATCTCTCGGAAGTCAGTTGGCGTGAGGCAACTCAGAAGGCTACAGGAAGAGATTGTGGTGATACTATGCGAGCTTGAGATGTACTTCCCGCCCGCATTCTTCGACGTTATGGTGCATCTGCTAGTCCATATCGTGGAGGATATCATCCAACTCGGGCTGACGTTCCTGCACAGCATGATGTCGTTCGAAAGGATGAATGGTGTCATCAAAGGATAGTTCGCAACATGTCACGTCCAGAGGGAAGTATAGCCAAGGGCTTTCTGACCGAAGAGTGCATCTCCTACTGCACGAATTATCTAGGCATCGAGAACCCCGTTGGTCTGCCTGTCAACAGGCACCTCGGCAGGCTCGCTGGATGGGGTCACCGTGAGGGTCGCCACGAAATGCATGTCGACTTCGAGGGTCAACTCGCCGACTTTGAAAGAGCAAACCTAGTCGCGCTACAACACATAGACGTGGTCGATCCTTGGGTGGTAGAGCACAAAACATTTATTGAGAAGACGTACAATGACCGAGGCCAACAGAGGACGGACGGAGATATAATCAAAGAGCACAACTCATGTTTCATGTGTTGGTTCAAGCAGAAGCTTCTGTCGTACCCTTTACATGAGGATTCTTCCGCGGAAGAACAACTCATATTCGCCTTGTCACATGGCGCCGAGCACAACATGATGACCTATGAGGCGTACGATATCAACGGCTACACATTCTACACCGAGGACAAGGACATGAAGAGCGATGGTTATCAGAACTCCGGGGTAACGATGGAATCCTACACCGGTAACAACAAGGACAGATACTATGGAAGGACCAAGGAGATCTGGGAGCTGAGCTACGCTGGAGAGAAGGTCCCGATGTTCCGTGTCAGATGGGCCAAGAGCGTCCTAAAAGAAGACCGGTATTACCACCATGGTTATACCCGAAGCCAAATCCAAGACCACGGGTGCAAACGTCACCGCGAAAAATGAGCCATGGGTACTGGCTTCCCAAGTGGACCAATGCTTCTTCATTACCGACCCGTCAAAGCCCAGTCATGTTGTCGTGAGGAGAGGCAAAAGGAAGATCATCGGAATGGATGGAGTAGCCAATGAGCAAGACTTCGACAAGTACGGCGACCCGAAGATCAAACATGACGACGACGATGAAGTAGCAGCATACACCACAAGAAGAAGCAGGACCACCCTACCTAAAGGACGTCCGTTCCACAGAAGAACTCCATTTGCGAAAAAGAAGGGCAAGAAGATTATGAACAGATAGCTAGCTAAGATCAACTGTATTTAAATCGTAGTCTTCATTTCTCGGTTGTATTTCATGGGAACTTTTTGATATCATGAATATTTTTAAAATTCATGGGCACTTTTGGAATTCATGAATATTTTTTCAAATTTGATGATATTTTTTCATATTCAATATGATAAAATATTGAATATTCATGAGGACACTCGATCTCGATCCCCCTCCATCTCGATCTCGATTCCCCCTCCATCTCGATCTCGATCCCACCCGCGCCTCCTCTCCCCTCTTCATTTTTTAAAAAATAATAATAAAAAAGTGTAGACTACAATTGTTGTTAAACAACAATTATTACTGTTTTTATAAAAAAATATTTCTATTTCATATTCATATTCATTTTCTAAAAAATTATTACATGCAACAAAAAAATTACTTATGGCGCACCTCTCGCTGGTGCGCCATTGCTATATATATAAAAAAGATTACTAATGGCGCACCTCTGCCTGGTGCGCCATTGCTATGTAAAAAAAGATTACTAATGGTGCACCTCTGCCTGGTGCGCCATTGCTATGTAAAAAAAAGATTACTAATGGCGCACCGACCGCAGGTGCGCCATTAGTAAGATTCCCCTAGCTAATTCCCCCCTCTTGCCAGATCCCCTTCGTCCATCTCCCTCGCCCCCTAGCTAATTCCACCCGCTGCCCCGACCCATGCCGCCGCCGCCCCCGCGCCTCCGTCTCTGTCGCCGCCCCCAAGCCGCCGCCGCCCCCGCGCCTCCGTCTCCGTCGCCGCCCCCACGCCACCGCCGCCCCCGCGCCTCCGTCTCCGTCATCGCCCCCGCGCCTCCTCCTCATGGTCAGGTAACCCTCCTCCCTCTGCCTCTCTTCTCCTCTATTCCTCCTCTCTTCTCCTCTCTTCCTCCTCCCTCTGCCTCTCTTCTCCTCTCTTCCTCCTCTGCCTCTCTTCTCCTCTCTTCCTCCTCTCCTCTCAGGTAACCCGAACTTAATTTTGTGATGGTGCATTAGGAGGATCAGGAGGCAAGTTGCAGTGCTGCAAGTGGCAAGAAGAAGAGCAGGAAGCATTAGATGCTTGCACTCCTGCTCTTATTTGCTTTTGAAGCAAGGTTTTTTCCTAGCTGGAATAACACAGTAAAAAAGAAGTGTCCGAACAAGTTGTTGCTTTTTGTTGTGAATGTGCAGGTGTTCCTGGGCTGAGGGAGAGGATAGAGGCAAGAGGAGGAGAAGAGCACCTGGACCAGAGGTGAGAATGAATGAGCTGGTGTTTAAACCATGGCTAACTTAATTTGTGTTTGGGGTTGGAGCTGGGAAAGAGAGACAGAGGGATAGGAGGGGGGAGGGGAAAGAGAAATGTTTATTTTAGGGTTTAATTAGACTCAAGATTCTGGTGTTTAACCCTGTTGTGTTGCTTCTAGAAATAATATAAAAGCTGTGAAAAAGAAATCTGTGGAGTTGGCACTTTACATAAGGTTGTAGATCATTGTAGTGTCCTAATGTCTAAGACTGTTGCATTGGAGGTTCATCTTGCAAACATATCAGAACTTGCAAACATTTTATTACTTGTTGCATTGGAGGTTCATCTTGTCTTGAGGCAAACAAATCAGCATTGGAGGCTCATCTTTATTACATATCAGAACTTGCAAACAAATCTGTGAAAGACTTGTAAAGTTGCTGGGTTTTGTCTCTGACCATTGTGTCGTGATGAATTTGCAGGTACCCCGAGAGGCCCTTGAGTTTGCCAGAATGTCGATTAACTTCCGTTCCGGCAAATTCGGGTACTCCATATGTCCTATTTTCAGCAAAGGTCATGCTGAAATTTTCTGTGAATTTTAGCATGACTTTGCTAAAAATAGGACATATGGGGTACTTGCAACTAATGCATGGGCCGAGGTATCTTAGTACTTAGTTAAGTAGGATCAACTGCCCCGCCATTCTTGCTGCATTAAACCATAGGTGGCAATAGAGCCAAGTGATTAGGCCCCAAACCCTAGATGATAAACCCAACATAGGTGGCAATAGAGCCAAGTGATTAGGCCCAACCTAGGGTGCCTCAGCATCGATAAACCCTAAATGATGAAAACTTAACTTGGCTTCTATAGGGTGCCTCGGTGTCGATGAGAACCTAAATGATGTACGCTTAGGCTTTTAGGGTGCCTCGGCGTCGACAAAACCTAAATGATGAAAGCTTATGCTTTTAGGGTGCCTCGACGTCGACAAACCCTAAATGATAAAACCTTGGCTTTTAGGGTGCCTCGGTGTCGATAAGAACCTAAATGATGAAAGCTTAGGCTTTTAGGGTGCCTCGGTGTCGACAAACCCTAAATGATAAAAGCTTAGCTTTTAGGATGCCTCGGTGTCGACAAACCCTAAATGATGTAGTTTTGAATTATGAACGTAGGATATGTCGTCATCATCATCGAACGACGAAAGTCTCCCGGTGGAGTGCGACTGGTGCCACGACGATCAAGGTCTGTGCGACATGCCTCACCTGGACGATGATTGGCGCTTCAGCATTAAGCTCGAGGAGACCTTCGAAGTTGAAACGCTACACAATGACGACAAGTGTTATTTTCATAATTAAGCATGACTTCAACTATTTCAACGTGTAATTTTCATCTTTTACAATTCGAGTATAGCTTATCCCATGCCATGCAAGACGCTATGTCTTGGATAGGATGGATTTTGAAGACCATGAAATTTCTGAAACAAAGAAAATTCACCTAAGGACTCATCACGATGTGGACTTTGAAGTAAATCTATATAATTCTGAGAGCGTAACCCATTTTGGTTGCAAAAATTGGGAAGCATTTTGCAAGATGTATGGTTTTGATGAGGCTATGCTTATCACCATGGATCTTGGTAATGCTGACATCAACCAAGACAATATGGACATTTGGGTCCTTGTTGATACGCCTCCAGTTCTACTGCTATGTGAGTTTCCCAAACATAGTTATTAGTTAATTTATATTGTTTATTTCAAAATAGTTGGCATCTTATTTCCATTGACAGCTTATTTTTATTGTTCAAAGAATGTGCGGGAGATGGTAGACAAAACCCACTACACCGATGGCTCCGAATTAACAACTTACAAGGAGAAAAATCATCTGGTCGGATTTTGTACTGACATTGAGAATTACATTATCCACAATCAAACTCCTCAACATTATGGTAAATACGTGCCACTAGTGCATGTGTTCAACTACGGTAACTACCATGGAGATACCCTGGTAAGATTTTTACTATTACGACATCCGTGCATCTTCTGCATACTTCTAAAACTAGTACATCATTGCTAATTATGAAGTTATTACTGTGTTTTTCAATAGATAATCCCAGAGAATTGTGTGCCTCATATGATGTATCATAAAGGTAGTGTTAATGTTTTGAACATACAGCCAGGTCGTCCTACGAATCTCAACTGTCCATACGAGATTTCTAAAAGAAGTGGAGACATGAAAATCAAAGGATGGAAAAAATGTATGGACAGTCGTAAGGAGCTTCTTGGAAGCAAAAGGAAGCGAAGCGCAAGAATTGGAGACAGGATGTTCTCCATTCTCCATAATGGAGAGTCAGGGTCTATATTTTTTATGATATTTTAGCTTAAATAGGGTATTTAGGTCCTGCCTAATACTGATGATCATGTGCTAAGAATAATTAAGTAGGGTTGGTTCGATGACTATCAAGATGATGATCGTATGACTTGTTATGAATAACGAGTAGAGGTTGTGTGATGATGATTAGTAGGACTTGTTAGGATTAGTATTACTTCCGACAAACTCGATACTCGTGGTCTCGAGACTTGTAATGTCTTATCTTTGTTCGATCTTTTGAATTCGGAGACTAATATGATGAATTGTATTCGGAGACTAATCTTCTGTTGTATTCGATGAATCTGCTGTTGCTGTGTGCTACTGTCTATATTCTGTCAAATAATATATTTTGTAACCTGTGCAAAAATCAGAAAAGTAAAAAAACCTAATATTCATACTAATGGCGCATCACTAAAGAGTGCGCCATTAGTGTGCCAAAGCACATGGTTAAATATGGCCCTGGGAGGCATACTAATGGCGCATGGTGTTATATACTAATGGCGCACTGGGTGGTGCACCATTAGTATACCAGATACTAATGGTGCACCAGTGGTGCGCCATTAGTAAAAAATACTAGTGGCGTGATACTAATGGCGCACCAGTGATGCGCCATTATTAGGCAAAACTGGTGCGCCATTAGTAGGCCTTTTCCTAGTAGTGTAGGATAAACAATCATCTGATCATCATCTACTTCTTGTGATGCTTGCTTTGGTTGTGGCTCGATCCAGCCTCGTCGATCTCTATAACAAGGCACTTCCTCATGTCAACGATCCGACTGTGCATCTCGTAGCATGCGTACATGCTCTTGGCCGCGAACCTGAGGTGAGGTTCATCCAGTTGCCACATCCAGGCTCCGTGCCAGGATATGGGACGTGTTCTGTTGGCATCGTACTTCATCTCTTCGTAGTATGGGTCGATGATGGCCGAGGCGAGTTCAACAACGGAGTCCTTCGTTCTACCCCATACCCTATAGTGCTCATGGATTTCGACAAGGTTCTGGCAGGCCAAGCCCGTAACCCTGAGCGCTTTTACATCGTCGGTGGTTTCCACCATGGCGAACTTGTAGTCGATGCTGTTGACGAACCTGGTGAAACGGTCGCATGGCTTTGTGGCCATGTGTAGTGGTAGAAGAGGACATGATGGTGCACGCACAACTGGGCGACGGCAACCTTTTGATCTATGTTGGGACGACCGGCGGTGTACTGGAGGTCGATGCCGACCACCTTGTACTTGTCTCGAGCAAGCAACTGCTCAATGGTGTTGATGTAGTTGTCCACCACAGCCGGGTCGGTGGTGTACACCACCGAGAGATCCGCCTCCCTCGCGTGGGTCTCCACTTTATGCTCGCCGAACTCCATTGGAGCGCCGCTAGACATCCCCTCTCTGTGTCGTCGTGGCTGTGCTTGTTGTGTTGTGGGAGCGATCGAAAGGTTGAAGAGACTAAGGCTATAATGGCCACATGAATTAAAGGGGAAGCCGGATGGTCAGGAATATCGGCAAGTCTTGATGGCAGTTCTAATTTGCAGCGCCTAACTCCATCGTGCCGCACGTAACTGCCTTGTGCGGCAACGCGCGTGACGCAACCGCATGCATATGGGGCCCCTAACGTGATCGTGTGCACGCCCAACTGCTGGTAGAGCGCGTGTGGAGGGACGTGAACAAAGTGCTCCGCGGTCGCCTCAACGGCAAGCAACCATATATATGCATATAGTAGTTGAACACACAAGGAAAAGCTGTCCATAAGCCGAGCACACCGACGGACGCGAGCAGAGCGTGCCGCGGCGCCTAACGGCGAGCACAGTGCGCTGAAGAGCCTAATGGCGAGCAGAGCTTGCCGAGGGACGCGAGCAGAGGCCGACATAGTGATACATGGCAAATAAGACAAACTGTGCGAGCGATGTCGGAGACATCAAGCATGAATCAGATTAGAGTTGCGTGTGCGATACGTGGCATACAGTTGATCCATCCGAGCTGTTTGTGATGGAATAAGACATGTGTGTTGCGGGCAAACGCTTGCTGGTATATAACCTTAAATTTAACCAACAAAATGTTAATGCATGTTACAAAAATTGTATAACTGAAAACTATGTTCAAATATGAATCCAACGATATAATCTTTGGCGACATGCATTTGTAGTTTATTAGTTAAATCCTACTTATAAACCGGGATGGGGGTATAGTAGGTAATTAAATTGCAAACATTTTTTTGTATTAAGCCTATGTGTACATGTCCTTTCGTCCTCCTCTCGCATGTCTTGTCACCCCGCTGCCGCAGACGGCTTACAGCGCAAGCTTGTGCAGCGCGAGGGGGCGTTCTTTTGGCTAAACGGTAGCTCGAAGTGGCGCCAATGAATCGTCGGTGAGCTTGTTCCCGCGCAACCTCGCAGGTTCCCGTGCAAGCTTCCCACCCGACTTGGTGAAATCCCCCAAAATCCCAATGCTTACCGGCCTTCTACGTAAACCCTCACGGCCGGCGAGTCCTACGTCGCATTTCCCTTCCCTCCCTGTAGCCTATCTCGTCTGCTTCTCCCACAATCACCAATGGCACCGGTCCATCGTCGTCGCTCAGCCACTCCGCCGTCATCATAGGACAACTCCAGCTGGGAGGCTACACCACGGTGGCGGCGCAGTCCCTGGCATAGTGTAGTGCGCGTGGCGTCCCTGTTGGGTGTGCGTGGAACACCCACCTCACGCTCCTCCGCTGCCCATCAGCGGCTATTGCTGGCTGCCATTGGCTGCCACACCACTATCGAAAGCTAGGGCCATCGTCCGCTCTGCCACCGTGGTCTGAAGGCGGGAGGTGGCCATCGTGGCCGCCACCGCACTGCTGGCCATCGTGGCCACATCACCCGCTCCGCCACCGCGACCCGAAGGCAGGAGGGGGTGGTCGTGGCTGCCAGCCTATCGTCGGCCGCCATGGCCACCAGCCCACCTTCGACCGTTGGGATCATCACCCGCTCCACCACTACCACCCAAAGGAGGAAGGCGGAGTTGGAGGCCTGCACGTGCGTCAACGACCTTGCGCGCTACATCGAGTTTCTGTGGGGGGAGGAGGAGCGCCTCCTCGAGCATGCAAAGAGCCTTACCACAGCTGTGGCCACAGCACAAGCCGACGCAGAGCCAAGGAATCAGGAGATCTACGAGCAGTCCAGCTGCTTCGAGAGGGGTCGTTTGGAGCGGTAGAGGGCGTTCGAGCTGGTGAGCGTCCTGAACGTGCAGAAGCGGCAGGCACCGTATTGCAGTTGTCCAGCTCATCGGTAGGCTCCTCCTTCTCTGCCTCTTACTGAGCGCACTTGGCAGAGGAGAGGCTGCCGGAAGTAGTACCAAGTCCCTCCGTAGTAGTAGTATTTAGGGGCTATTTTGTTCAGTTCATCTGACTATAGATGTGGTGGAACTGTACAACGTACTTAAAAGTAGCTAGTATATATAGTTGAACTAGCTATTTCAGTACGTGGTTGGCAACAATTAGGGAAAAGTTTGGTCGGTTCAGCTATCAAGTTGAACTGTTTGTATAAATTAAGAACGACTGCTTAATTTATGAATGAAATCTATGCTTAATTACTGAATTTTAGTTGCAAAAATTAGATAGTGCTAGTGATTTTTAGTTGCATATTTTGACAAATCGCAGTGTTACAAGGATTGGCAAATGGCAATGTTACTAGATCAACAAATGTCAATCTTTCCAGTTTGACAAATGGCAACATACCCAATATGACAGATGCAAATCTTACCAAATTGTTTGTACGTGGTTGCACACGGGTCATCCAAAACAACCGTTTGCATTGAAGGGATGCACAAATCCTGCGCTGCGAATTTTCGCTCGACTTAAGGGGGAAGACCATAGATCTCACTTTGCATACGAGTGTTCTATCTGAAACGTCTGTGATCAAGAGCTGCACAAATCCTGCTTGGCACATTTTCTCTTGGCTTCCTGGGGAAGCTGTCAGTTTGCATACGTGTGTTCTAACTAAAATGTTTGCGATCAAGAGCTGCACAAATCCTGCTCGGCACATTTTCCCTTGGCTTCCTGGGGAATCTGTCGGTTTGCATACGGGTGTTCTAACTTAAATGTTTGTGATGAGTGTTTTATGTTTAAAAACCGTTTTAAACTTCGGCTTGGGCGCCATTAATGAAGAGGATGCGAGCAAGGCGGGCGGCCATGGAAGTCAAAGGGCTCGCTTCCCGGTGAGCCTGCACGCCATACAGCTCGCATGCTTCCCGGTGAGCCACCGCATTGGAGTACAGCTCGCACACCTCCCGTTTAGTCAAGCACTCAAGCACCTGTCCGCACATCACCTCCTAGCCATTAAAAGAGTGAGGTGTGGCGTCACATGAATGGTTAACAAAATGCACACGATTTAAATTATACAAAACATTTGAGATGTTACAGTGGCAGCTATTTGTTTCAATATGCCTTTGTTGGGTGTTATTCGAGTGCGCCTTCTCTCAAAATGGACATGAAAAATACCACAGCATGTCAGGTTCCATTCCATGATAGCATGCCAAGTTTCATGAATTTCAGACGAGTTTTGAATTTACTAGAATTTAAAAAAACAAAGTATCTCAACATTTTGCCGGCAATCAACAGTGCCCTGGTGTTTGAAATTCATTCCCATTTTTTGCATGGGGCCTAAGCATGCACCCAAGGACACAGATTTGATTTTTTTCAACCAATTTATATGCACTAGAGCATGTGCATGTAGTTCTAATTTGAATTATGCACATAAAATGCCTAGAAAACCTAGTTAATGTATAAAAATGTCAAGACGAACCCGAAAAAATCCAAAATTTAACACAACACTCTGTTGTTCTATGTTGACACTAGAAAAATTTTGAAAGCAATAAGAGACAACGGATATTGTTTCGTCCCCAAAGGTGGCACGTTCCCTACTGAAACCATCACGCTTGTTGTGAGAAGCTCTGGTTTGTGAGAAGCTTATACCCAAACCTTCCCGAAATGGGACAAAAAATTTGCCACGACATGTTGATGCCGCTCCATAATAGCATGCCAAGTTTCATGAATTTCAAACGATTTTTGGATTTACTAGAACTTAAAAACCATGTATCTCAATGTTTGTGGCCGGGTGACGGTGGCAGGGTGTTTGACGTTCATTCCCATTTCTTGCATGGGACCTAAGCATGCAACCAAGGACACATGTTTGATTTTTCAACCAATTTATATGCACTAGAGCATGTGCATGTAGTTCAAATTTGAATTGTGCACATAAAATGCCTAGAAAACCCAGTTAATGTATAAAAATGTCCGAACGAACCCCGAGAAATTCCAAAATTTAACACAACACTCATGTTGTTCTATGTTGACACTGTAAGCAAGTGTGTTGTAGTCTGCATTGTGTATCCTAATTGTGCAATGACGTGGATGACCACTGTAACCAGGGAAATTCGAACCAAATTTTTTGACATTGAAACTCATCACACACGGGTTAAGCTATCTGAATCGTTTGTGATGTTCACATATCGTACACAGTTCTGAATAAGGGACCGTGTCTGATGACACTTTGCACGCTAGTTTTTTCGTTGAACCGATTCCAAATTTTTGGCTTTCGTGGAAATATCTACCTCCCCGCCCCTCCCCCTTACCAAAAGCCACATTTCCCCTGTTTCTGCCTTCCTTTCCAAGTTCAAACCTTCACTGCTTGCTTACAGCGCCATCTCCTCGTCGGCGACCCTCCTTCACGCTGCTTGGCCTCGTCTATCCAGGCAGGTAATCCACACCCGACCCCCATCCTCCTCCTCCTTCCACATCCCACATGCCCTGACCGCGGGCACGACACCTTCCACCCAAATCACCAACCCCTCCACCAAATAAGCCCAGCCCTAAGCCATGGTGGACGCAGTATAGCCAGGATCTCAAGGATCATTTGGTAGCGGAGAAGCAAATCGCGGCCGCACGCGCGGATGAGGTCGCGATGGCTACATTTTGTGCCGACCCCCAGATCTTGGAGAAGCACCTCACCGTCGAGGCCACCGTCGACGCCTCATGCGCCAACACCGCGACGCGATTGGCTACTTTAAACGACAGTTCGTGGCGTTTTCTCGAGGCCACCCTTGGTGCCTTCGACGAAGACTACGAGGAGTTTTATCTGCGTGCACGTGCTTACCTCATGTCGAGAGCCAACAGGTTGGTGCCCAGAGCGGCTTAAGAAACTCACCACTATGACGAGGGCACCCATGATGCGGAGGCCTCGCACTCTTCCATGTCCAAGGAGCCAATTGTCATTGATATCTCCGACAATGAGGAGTAGCTTGCCTTATTAGATCACTATAAGGACCCATGTTCTGTTTGCTAGCTACTGCCTTTCCTTAACAAATTCTAGTGAATTGTGCTATCTACTTTTACCATTCAATTTGTTGCTCTAGTGTATATGTTCTATATGTCATGCGATGTGGTCCTCACTTATTAACTGTTGGTTAATTAGTTGTCGTGTTCAGTTAACTATTTGTTTCAATTCTGCAAATGTGATGTTCAATTCTTCAGGGTGCACTTTTTTATTGTATTCCATGTGAGAAATAAATCGAATTTTTCTTTACACAATACATAATAAACAAATACAATTGCTATATTTCCAAGTTGTCAAGCATGCTTGGTTTTGTTAACTGTCTGATCTTCTAGTATGTTATACATTATGCAATGTGGTGCTGAGTTAACGTTTGGTTCATTTCTTGTGGTATTTAGGTAACTATTTGGTTCAATTCTGCAATGCGATGTTCAATTGTTGTGGGTGCATTCTGTTATTGTATACCATGTGAGAAATAAATCGAATTTGGCTGTAAAAAATACATGAGAAACAAATACAATTGCTATATTTACAATTTGTTAAGCATGCTTGGTTTGGTTAACTATCTGATCTTCTATTAGGAGTATGTTATATTGTGCAATGTGGTGCTCAGTTAACGTTTGATTCATTTGTTGTGGTGTTTAGTTAACTGCTTGGTTCAATTCCGCAATGCAATGTTCAATTGTTGTGGCTGCATTCTGTTATTGTATACCATGTGAGGAATAAATCAAATTTGTCTACACTTAATACACGAGAAACATATACAAGTGCTATATTTCCTAGTTCTTAATCATGCTTGGTTTGGATAAATGGGTTTTCCATGTGGCTTGAATTAATCTGATGAATCTGCAATGTGTTTATTTTTCATCCACTTTTTTTACTTATAGCATGTGAACCCTTACTTAACCTGGTGACTAACTACCTTATATGTGTTGCAGGGAAACAATGGGAAGCACTGAGGTTTACAATCGAGGTTAGCATGTGCATGGTCCATTGTCTAATAGCT